>NW_026606115.1:29147500-30435000 GCF_029834395.1 Sorex fumeus
TTTGCCCCATTTTTTGATGTGGTTGGATAGTTTCTTCTTGTGGAGTTCAACCAGTACTTTGTATATCCTTAATATCAACCCCTTTTCTGAAGGGTACTGGAGGAATATCCTTTTCCATTCTGTAGACTGTGTTTGTATTTTGGTCACTGTTTCTTCCGAGGTGCAGAAGCTTTTTAGGTTAAGATAGCCCCATTTGTCTATCTCTGTTTTCACTTGCTTGGCCAGTGGTGTGACATTTTAAAGATACCATTAGCTTCAAAGTCTTGGAGGGTTTTTCCAACCTTGCCTTCAATGTATCTTATGGATTCCGGTCTGATGTTGAGCTTTTTATTCCATTTTGATATTACTTTTTTACATGATATTAGGTAGAGCCCATTTTTGCATGAAGCTGTCCAGTTTTGCCAGTACAATTTGTTAAAGAAGTTTTCCTTGGTCCATTTCATATTTCTTTCTCCCTTATTAAAGATTAGATGATCATATATTTGGGGGAATATGTCAGTATATTCAACCCTGATCCATTGTTCTGTGGCTCGACCTTTGTTCCAGAACCATGCTGTTTTAATTATTACTGCTTTTTAGTAGAGTTTGAACT
Organism: Sorex fumeus; assembly: GCF_029834395.1. Classification (NCBI taxonomy): domain Eukaryota; kingdom Metazoa; phylum Chordata; class Mammalia; order Eulipotyphla; family Soricidae; genus Sorex; species Sorex fumeus. Next base: position 29,148,093 of record NW_026606115.1, read on the forward strand.
TAGGGAGAGTGATTCCTCCCATTTCCTTTTTCCAAAGAATAGTTTTAGCTATTCATGGGTGCTTACTGTTCCATAAGAATTTCAGGAGTGTTTGGTCCAGTTCTTTGAAGAATGTCATGGGTATCATAATAGGGATCACACTGAATTTGTACAAAGCTTTGGGGAGTATTACCATTTTGACAATGTTAATTCTCCCGATCCATGGGCAGGGGATATATTTCCATTTTCTCATGACCTCTTTTATTTCCTGAAATAGCGTTTTGTAGTTTTCTTTCTACAGGTCCTTTACGTCCTTCGTTAAGCTGAATCCTAGGTACTTGATTTCTTGGAGCACAATTGTTCGGGATTTTTTTTATGTCACTTTATTCTCTCTCACTATTTGTGTATAGTAAAGCCATGGACTTTTGGGTATTTATTTTATAGCCTGCAACTTTACTATACAAGTCTATTGTTTCTAGGAGTTTCGTGGTGGAGGTTATAGGGTTCTCTAAGTATAGTTTCATATCATTTGTGAAAAGTGAGAGCTTGATTTCTTCCTTTCCTACCTGAATGTCCTTAACATCTTTTTCTTGCCTAACTGCTATTGCAAGTACATCCAGTACTATATTGAAAAGCAGTGGAGAGAGTGGGCATGCTTGTCTTTTCCCGGATGTTAGAGGGAAGGCTCTCAATTTTTCCCCATTGAGGATAATGCTTACCATAGGCTTGTGGTAGATGGATTTAACTATATTAAGGAAAGTCTCTTCTATACCCATTGTGGTGAGGGTCTTCATCATAAATGGGTACTAGATCTTGTCAAACGCTTTCTATGCATCTATTGATGGGATCATGTTTTTTTGTATTTTCTTTTGTTGATATGATGGATTATGTTGATTGATTTCCGAATGTTAAACCATCCTTGCATACCCGGATGAATCCCACTTGATCATGGTGTATAATCTTTTTGATGAGTTTTTGAATTCTATTTGATATTATTTTGTTGAGAATCTTCCCATCCATGTTCAGCAACGATATTGGCCTGTAGTTTCCTTTTTTTGTGGTGTCTGTTTCCTTTTGGTATTAGGGAGATATGGGCTTCATAGAAACTGATTGGGAGAGTTTCTGTTTCTTCAATTTCCTGGAAAAACTTGAGAACCTATAAGATATTCTCTTTAAATGTTTGGGAAAAACTCTAGTTAATCCACCTGGAACTAACTTTTGTTTTTAGGAAGAGTTTTGATTACAGTTTCAATTTCCTTGATGTTTATAGGTTTATTCAGGTACACTAGATATTCTTTATTTAGCCTTAGGAGATTATAGGAATCCAGAAATTTATCCATTTCTTCTAGGTTCTATTTTTTGTGGCATACAGATTTTCAAAGTAGTCTCTGAAAATCTTTTGAATTTCTTTGGTCTTTGTTGTGATATCCCCCTTCTCATTTCTAATTCTGTTTATTAGGTTTTCTCTCTCTCTTTCTTTGTGAGTCTTGATAGTGAATAGGTTCATCTATCTTCTTTATTTTCTGAAAGAATCAGCTCTTGGTTTCCTTGATCTTTCAATTGTTTTTTTGTTTCCATGTTTTTGATTTCTGCTCTAAGTTTTATGATCTCTTTTCTTCTGCCTGGTTTGGGCTCCTTTTGTTGGTCCTTTTCTAAGATCTTGAGCTGTGAAGTCTAGTTGTTTATGTGGGCCCTTTCTTCCTTCCTGAGAAAAGCTTGCAGAGATATAAATTTTCCCCTTTACATGTCTTTAAGTGCATCTCATAGCTTCTGGTCGCTCGTGTCTTCATTCTCTTTTGTGTCCAGGTATCCTTTGATTTTGTCCTTGACTTCCTTCCTGACCCTTTCATTGTTCAACATTGAGTTGTTTAATTTCCAGGTGTTTATTTGATTCTACGTGTCTGTGTGTGATGCACTTCTATCTTCAGTGCATCATGGTCTGAAGAGTTCGTTTATATTATTTCTTTCTTCATGGTTCTATTGGGGTGTGTTTTGTGGCCCAGCACATGGTCTATTTTGAAAAATGTTTTGTGTGCACTGAAGAAGAATGTATATTCTTTCTTTGTGGGATGTAATTCCCTGTATAGGTCTATGAGCCCTCTCTCTTCTATTTCTTCCTTCAAAGCCAACGTTCCCTTGCTGAGTTTTGTTCTTGTTGATCAATCCAGAGGTGATAAGGCGATGTGGAAGTCTCCAGCTACTATTGTGTTGCTAGCAATGTCCTTCTTAAAATCTGTTAGCAGTTGTTTTAAATATTTAGCTGTTCCCTCATTAGGTGCATATACATCTAAGAGTGTGATTTCTTCCAGCTGTACGTATCCTTTGTAAATAGAAAATGGCCTTTGCTCTCCATTCTAATTTTTTTCGACCTAAAATTTATGTTGTTGGATACTAGTATGGCCACGCAAGCTTTTTTTTAGGGAGCTGTTTGCTTGCGGGATTGTTTTCCATCCTTTAACTTTGAGTCTGTGTCTGCTCTGACTATTCAGATGAGATTTGTCTAAGCAGCAGAATGTTAGGTTCTGTCTCTGAATCCAGTTTGCCAATCTGTGTCTCTTAATTGGTGAATTTAGACCATTGACATTGAGACAGATTATTGTTATGGGGTTTTGTGTCATCTTTCTGTAAGGGTTTGTTGAGCTTGTAGGCTTTGTCTTGTCTTATAGTAGCCCCTTTAGCTATTCTTTTGGATTTGGTTTTGAGTCTTGAAATTCCTGAGCTGCTATTTATCCACAACATTGTGTACCATTCCTTTGAGTTTGAGTGAGAGTTAGCCGGTTAGAGTATTCTTGGTGAAGCATTCATTTTAGTGAGTTTTTTTTCACTATATCCCACCATTGCTTTTGGGCTTGGAGGGTTTCCTCTGATAGGCCTGCTGTGAATCTTTTGTATGTATTTCCTTCTTTGACCTTGCTGCTTGCAGTATTGAGTCTCTGTTGGTGGCATCCATCATTCTAACTGTGGTATATCTTGGAGTGTTTTTGTTAGGGTCTTTTTTATTTATTTATTTTTTAATTTTTATTAGTGAGACTACAGCTGAATCTTACAAAAACAATGTTTATGAGAAACAGCCTCGTTCCTGACCTTCCATTCGCTCTCAATGGAACCACCATCTCCGAATGCAACAGTTATATATACCTAGGTCGAGAAATCAACATGATGAATGACCTGGCACCTGAGTTGCACAGGAGGAAGAGAGCTGCTTGGAATGCTTCAAGAGCGTTGAAGAAATAACTAAGAGGACAAAGAACCTCCAGCTCCGAGCACATCTCTTAGATTCCACTTTTCTTCCTGCATTAACATATGCCTCAGAGACCTGGGCCCTACGAAAACAGGATGAGACGCTATTTGGGTCTCTCAAAGAGGAATCGAAAGAGCTATGCTTAGAATATTACGATTCACTCAAATGAGAGATAGAATTCAGAGTTCTGATCTTTGTCAACGCTCAAAAATCAGGGATGCTGTCTCATTTGCCAAGGCATCAAAAATCAGATGGGCTGGACACATAATGAGGTTTACAGACAACTGCTGGACTAGAGCTATTACTGACTGGATTCCATGGGACGTCAAAAGATCGCGTGGACGTCCACCTACAAGATGGTCAGACTTCTTCGTCAAGACCCTGAATGATCGGTTTGAGGCTCTGCATGTTCCTAGAATGAACAGATGCCACTGGGCTATGCTAGCACGCAACAGGGATGGATGGAGATGTTACTGGCACCCGCTCAAGTAAATTGATGAATAACGGGGAATCAAGCGATCAAGTGATTAGTGAGACATCATGAAGTACAGTTGTAGACTTACAAATTTTTTTGCTTGGGTTTCAATTATACAATGATCAAATACCCATCCCTCCACCAGTGCCCATTTCCCACCACCATGGATCCCAGTATCCCTCCCACCCCCCACCCTCCCATCTCACCCTGCCACTGCGGCAGGGCATTCCCTTTTATTCTTTCTCTCCTATTGGGTGTTGTGGTTTGCAAAAGAGGCAATGAGTGGCAACCATGTTTGGTCTATAGTCTACTTTCAGCATGCTTCTCTCATCCTGAGAAGATCCTCTGTTAGGGTCTCTTTTAGCTGGCACTCTTCGGGCTCCTTGAATCTGAATGGCTGCATTGTCGAGCTCTGGGAATTTTTCAGTAATGAACTTTTTAACTGTGGCTTTCTCATTGGGATTGTTTCACTGACCTTCTGGTAGTCCAATGATTCTAATGGTGTTCCTCTTGGTATCATATTCTAGGACTCTGACTTGCTCTAGAGCTATTTTGAGGTCTCTTGCCATTGCTTGTTGTTTACTGTAGGCTACGTGCAGTTTATCTTCCAGCTCACTGATTCTGCCTTCAGCTGTGGCCATTCTACTGTTGAGGGCAGAGACTGAGTTTTTATTTCATCTACCGAATCTTTTATTTGTGACATTTCTGTGCGTAGCTTTACAATTTCTGCTCTCATTTCTTCCTGTATTTTCTCGACTGTTTTTCTCAAGTCCTCCTTTAATTTACTGGATATCTGTCTCACTGTTTCATTGAGTTCATTGAACATCGTCATTACTTCATATCTGGATTCTTTCTCAGAGAGCTCCCTTAAGTGTGTAACACCTACTGAGGCTTCTGGATTCTTTTCATCATCCTCCTCTCGTGGTGGGGATTTGCGTTGTTTCTTCATGTTGGTGTGGAGATGGAGACTGAGATGTTACACAAGGTTGCTGGGTATGAGTAAATTACCTGCGGCTGCGTGAGCATCCGCTGGCTCGAAATTAAGCCATGCCTACTTCTACAGATGCCACGTCTACTTCTGAAGTGGCCATGGCCCCTACGGGTACCTGATGTGTGTGGGGGTTACTACCTGGGGGAGGAAGAAGACCTGGCACTTCGTTGGGGACGGATAGGAGGAGGCTCAGGGATGGTGAGCTTCCCAGTGTCCTAGAGGACGCTTGGGGCACGTACGCAGTGTAAGCCAAGTATCAGGTTTGAGTCATCACTGTAAAATTTTTTAATGTCAGCCATGCTTCTAGTGACAAATTCATTACTGTCATTTGATGATGTGAGCATTTTGAGTGAATCCCTTGAGCAAAGTAGAATACAAAGTTAAATGAGGTAAAATAGATTTTAATGATTAAGTGGATGAAATAGGTAGATAAAATGATTATTTTCTGTACATATGTTCTGAATATGTTACTAAAAGCTGACTAGTGTTTCTTTAAATTAAAGAAAGAAAGAAATATATCTTCCCTTTTTCTTTCCAGTGATTTGTAAAGAAGATATCAATAACTGGTCCCTGGTCCCCAAGGACTGTTCACTCATTCATTCAGCCTTGTTTATTGAATGTCTATTCTATGTCAGGAACTATTCTAGGTGCTGGAGATAGATGTAGTGCTGAATAATATCTGATAATCTGGCATGAGTTCCTGAAAAATTGGAGTGTATCAGTATTGTAAAATCAACTTCAGGATCTAGAATTGTGGACAGATTCCTGAGTACTTCCCTCAGATGGTCTTTTTCAGGAGGTTTTTGGTAACTTCGAAATTTGAATATTATGAATTATAGACAATTGGCAGTGGTAATCTTCTTGTGAAAAGTTCTTACTTACAGAGAGAATCTCATCATGGTGATAATGACATAAAAGAATCCTCTAGGCCAAATCATTTACCATCTGTCTTAATTTCGGTGAGTGTTGATGACGTATCCTTTGTGTTAGGTCATACAAATTGCAATAAAACTCAATTTATATATATTATAACAAATTTGTTTTATTAACTTGAATTCCTATATGGTCACTTGTTCATTTTATCAACACTATAAATTGCATATCATTATCTGCTTATTTCAATAATTCTTGGAGTAGTCTAAATAAGAAACTAAGTAGCTACTCATTAGATTAGAAAATACTTCTGGTATTGCTGAGAAGGCAGATTGATCATTTTGGCTTCCAGCTAGTATATAGAATACATACTGTGCTTTATTATGCTGGAGGTCTTAATTGTGTTAGTGACTAGGATATGCAGAAGGCATGACATCTCTTGGTAAGTCTTACAAATTCTTCTAATTGAAATTGGGCTTTACAACATCCTTTTTTGACAATCACATGGTTCTACCTCTTTCACTTCAATTTTTTAAGTCGGAGATGTACACACTTAGGGAAGTTCAGCCATATATTTATGTCTGACCTATAATATGGCATGGTATGGCAAGGCATAAAGAAGTTGAAAGTTGAACTAAGTCAAGTCCCTTAAAAAGTTTAACTAAGTCAAGCATTTCCTTTCTAAACTATTTAAACAACAAATCAGAGTGGGAAATTCCAAGTTTGCTGTTGGAACTGAAATAAAAAATCATTGAAAAGGCAGATACAGTATATTTGCAGTATATAATTTATATCATTATGGCAGAGCAGTTGAACTTGAAGAACATAAAATTAACAATAGTCACAAACTATATGGGCTGGAGTGATAGCAGAGCGGGTAGGGCCTGGCATGCCGCTGACCCGGGTTAGATTCCTCCATCCGGGTTCAATTCCTCTGTCCCTCTCAGAGATCCTGGCAAGCTACTGAGAGTATCCCGCCCTCAGGGAAGAGCCTGGCAAGCTACCAGTGGCGTATTCAATACGCCAAAAACACTAACAAGTCTCACAATGGAGACGTTACTGGTGCCAGCTCAAGCAAATTGATGAACAATGGGAGGACATTGCTACAGTGCTACACAAGATATAGACTCATGTAAGTAAAAAACCATAAAACTTTAGCCCATGAAGCAATTAAGCATAATAGTGCCAACCTATCTTCAATTGTGAAAGACAAACAACATTTAAATTGTTTCAAGCTCAACAATGTCATGTTAATCTCTCAAAGTCAGCCATGGTGAAAATAATCAAACAATTATAGAAATTGACAAATGTGACGGGCTGGAGTGATAGGACAGTGGTAGGGTGTTTGCCTTGCACGTAGCCAACATGTCCGACCCGAGTTCTATTCTTTAGTCCCTCTCAGAGAGCCCCGCAAGTTACTGAGAGTATCTCGTCCACACATCAAAGCCTGACAAGCTACCCATGATGTATTTGATATGCCAAACACAGTAACAAGTGTCACAATGGAAACCTTACTAAGCCCACTCGAGCAAATCTATGAACAACGGGAGGACAGTGACAGTGACAAATGTGACAAAGAGGGCATTTTCCCTATCTTCTACTCCAACTACTATTTATTAAACTATAACCAATGCATCATTTATTCAACGTTTTATAGGAAATCCACTTCTCACTATTAGGCAGACTTTATTGGTAGGACAGCAATTAGAAATCATGTGTAAGTTGAGTAAACACGGTGATTCATTAAAATAAAAAAAGAAAAGAAAAAAGATGAGTAAACAAAAAATGTTAGAAGATTGTCAGAGAGAAGTAGAGAATGAGAATGGATCTAACCCTACAAGAATAAATCAATCTTCATGACATTTTAGTTTAGTGTCCAGTTCCAATATGGCCTGGTTACATTTTTTTCTTTATTTTGATTTGAGTGACACCTTTTTTCCTCAAATGACATCTCCTTTACTTATCCTGAGTGGGACTCTATTTCTTGAACCAAAAAAAGCTTTAACTAACACATAATGCTAATTAAATTAAGAAAAGTTAACAATTCATTATTAAATTAACTTCTTGGTCAGAAACTTATCCAGAATGAATCTTGCAAATAATGCGCTATTGGTTAAGCAATTGTACTCCCTTCTTAGTAGCTTGTGAATATATGAAATTTGGTGCAGTTGGAGGAATAGCACAGTGGGTAGTGCATTTGCCTTGCACGTGGCCCACCCAGATTCAACTACCAGCATCCCATATGGTCCCCTGAGCACCGCCAGGAGTAATTCTTGAGTGCATAGCCAGGAGTAACCCCTGTGAATCGCCGAGTGTGACCCAAAAAGCAAAAAAAAAGAAGAAAAGAAATTTGGTATATTATATATTCAACTGAAAATATTTATTTAACTATAAATCTTGTTTAAAGGATATGTTACAGCTAGAGATGCAAATTTAGGGACCATTAGCATATAACATGTACTAAAAGTCATGGGAATACAAAAGTCACTTCAGAAAGAGATTATAGATAGAATAGAAAAGAAAAGATGGGCCAGTTCTGATTCCTAGGGCATTTCTTTAATTTTTTTCTTATTATTTTTTATTACCGTTAGACAGTTACAAAGCTGTTCATGGTCCGGTTTCAGTCATACAATATCTCAGGGCATTTCTACATTTACAAACAGCGTGTAGGAAATTAGTCAGCAAAACAGATTAGGAATGAACAGACACGGGGCTGGAGTGATAGCACAGTGGGTAGGACGTTTGCCTTGCACAGGCCCGACCTGGCTTCGATTCTCAGCATCACCATATGGTCACCTGAGCACTACCAGGAGTAATTCCTGAGTGTAGAACCAGGAGTAACCCCTGAGAATCACCAGGTGCGACCCAAAAAGAAAAAAAAAAGAATGAACAGACACTAGTTACATACAAGGGAAATACAGTATAGTAGAAAACCAAGAAAAGAAGTGTTTGTAATAATCAGCTATATCAGAGGTTTATTATAAGAATTAAATATTATTCCCGTGTATACGAAACAGTGAAAGCCAATGCAATATTAGAAACATATTGTAATAAGTTGAAGTGAAAATGGGTCATGAAGAAATGGAGATAACAGCTAATAACATAACTTATAAAAAATTTTCATAACGAAGGGGAGAAAATATATGGGGATTTATAGATAAATGTGAAATGTATGGGAAATGTGAAATCCAGGAAAATTCAGAAAAGTTTTTTATGCAGAGTAAATATCTCATAATAAAGTGATAATTGATAATACAGAAAAAGGAATAAATGACAGGGGAAAATTACTTAAATAAAAAGTATATTTTATAATTACAAAGCTATGAATTATCCTATTCTATAACGGCCTGTTGAACAGGGCAGTTAGTAAACTAAAGGGAAAGGTAAAGGCCCTCCCGTTGATCGTCGATTTGCTCGAGCGGGCCCAGTAACGTCTCCATTGGAGACTTTGTTGTTACTGTGTCTGGCATATCGAATACTCTCGGTAGCTTGCCGGGCTCTCCGAGAGGGGCGGAGGAATCGAACTCGGGTCGGCCATGTTGGCCGCTTGTAAGGCGAACGCCCTACCCGCTGTGCTATCGCTCCAGCCCTAAGTAAACTATGAAGGAGAAATAACCACACTGTCACCCTAAAAATAAGAAATGTACCTTGTTAAAGAAAAATAAATTCCCAAGCTTTCATTTTCAACCACTACAGAAACCTACTATGGGGCCCCTTGGAGGGGAGCGGGTTGAGCTTTCCTCCCCGCCCCGATCAGGGCTCTGGCGGCCAAAGACCTCCAGGACCAGCCACCACCATGCTGAGACCACTCTCCGCACACATGAAGGTACTGGCAGAGGGACAAAGTCACGTGGGTTCCGGGGCCAAGATCTCCAAGCCTACTCGGATTTGGGCCGAGTGTCCTCCACCCAGATCCTCCAAATTCCAGTAGGCAGGGGTCACACCCACCAACTGGCCCCCTGGCGCCATGTAATCCCATCAACGGCCAGGACTCAGAGACTATAAAACCCAGCTCCTGAAACCACGCAGCCACATTCGCGGCCGCGCGACATCCTATTATGACATCTTATTATCTCATTCCTACTTTGGACAAACTGGCAGGTTACCGAATGAAGCCTGCCCACACGGCAGAGTCTGGCAAACTCCCCGTGGCGTACCCAATATGCCAAATACCAGTAACAATGATGGGTCTCATTCTCCTAAAGAGCCTTGAATATAATCTCAGGGCTAGGATGAAGGAGACGTTACTGGGGCCTGCTCGAGGCAATCGACGATTAACATTTTCAAGCCTGTGTTATGCCTCAAACATGCACCTTTCTTTTTGCTTTCGCTCCAGTCTGGAGAAGTATGTATTCTCTCAGGCATGTATTCCTCTCTTTATTTCTCCTCACATCTTTCTAAGTAAATTTAATCCGATAAATACTATCGTTCATCAATAAAAATTATTCTACGTCTGTCCCTCTCTTTCTGACTCATTTCACTTAGCATGATACTTGTATGCAAATTTCATGACCATCTTTTCTAATAGCTGCATAGTATTCCACTGTGTAGCTGTATACCAAAGTTTCTTTGGCCAGTCATCTGTTTTCGGGCACTCGTTTTTTTCCAGATTTTGGCTATTGTGAACAGTGCAGCAATGATAATAGAAGTGCAGATGTCATTTTGACTGTACTTTTTTCCCTCTTCTGGATATATTCCCAGGAGTGGTATTGCTAGGTCAAACAGGAGCTCAATTTTTAATTTTTTGAGAATTGTTCACACTGTTTTTCAAAAGGGCCAAACCAGTCGGCATTCCCACCAGCAGTGAAGGAGAGTCCCTTTCTCTCTACATCTGAGCCAACACTGGTTGTTTTTGTTCTTTTGGATGTAGGCCAGTCTCTGTGGTGTGAGATGATATCTCATTGTTGTTTTGATCTGCATCTCCCTGATGATTATTGATGTAGAACATTTTCTCATGTGCTTTTAGCCATTGGATTTCATATGGGGAACATAAAGTAACAGAATGGGAGACAAATACCCAAGAATAGTTGAGATAAGTACCAGGAGGTCTGCTCCAGGGCTTGGAAGCCTACATCACATGCTGGTGGAAAAGGCAGATCAGATAGAGAAGGGAACACCAAGTAAAGGGTGTTTGGAAGATTCGCTCGGGATGCAAGATGTGTTCTGAAAGTTGATTATAGACCGAACATGATGGCTACTCAATACCTCTATTGCAAACCATAACACCCTAAAGGAAAGAGAGAGAAAAAGGGAATGTCCTGCCTCAGAGACGGTGCAGGGTGGAAGGGGATAGGGTGGGGGGGGGAAGAGTTACTGGGATAATTGGTAGTGGATAATGAGCAATGGTGGAGGTACGGGTACTCGATCATTGTATAACTGAAACCCAAGCACGAAAGTCTGTAGGTCCACAACTGTACCTCATGGTATTTCACTAACTAAAAATAAATAAACAAATAAATAAGTTATTAAGAAATTTCTAAACTCGAGCTATCTATTTAGAAAACAAAAGGAAAAAGAAGTTAAGAGCACATAATTATAGCATGTACAGAGGGATTCCCCTTAATAAAGAAAATTGCATAGAGAATTAGGTAGATTTGGTAATTTAAAGGTGAGGAAACTACCATATTATAACGCTGTGTGTGGCTTGGGAAAGAGTTATTAGATATTTTAGTAGATAAAATGAATATGATGACTATTTTACAGAGAAGAAAAGCAAATACACAAAGGTAGCACTGTAGCACTGTCCTCCCATTCTTCATCAATTTGTTTGTGTGGGCACCAGTAACATCTCCATCGTGAGACTTGTGGTTACTGTTTTTGGTATATCGAATATGCCACAGGGAGCTTGCCAGGCTCTGCCGTGCAGGCGGGATATTCTCGGTAGCTTGCTGTGCTCTCTGAGAGGGACAAAGAAATCGAACACAGATGGAAGAATCAAACCCAGGTCGACCACATGCAAGGCAAACACTCTACTGACTGTGCTATCACTCCAGCCAGTGTAACAGAATTTCCAGAAAGCAAGAAGTTTGAAATTTGAGGACCTTAATTTTAAATTATAGCATTTAATAAAGTGGATTGCTTTTATACTGATTATGCAATTATCACATTTTTTTTTAATTTTAGGAACCAGGATTTACAATACTGTTAATGGTAGGATATTGTACATCAAACATTCCTATACATAACCTCCACCAGAGTGTGTGCTTTCTTCCACCATTTTCCCATTGTCCCCCACACTCTTAAAACCCCAATAACCCCCATAGTAAAGACTAGTTATCAGTTTCTATTGCCTTTGTATATTTGTTATTCCCCTACTATATCTCTTTATATTTCACATATGAGGGAGGTCATTTTTGTCTGTTCCTCTCCTTCTCACTGACTTCACCAATATGATACTCTCCAGATTAATTCCCATAAGCAACAAATTGCATTATTTCATCTTTTCCTATACCTAAGTGTTACGGAATTGTGCATGTGTGTCATATTTTCTTTATCCAGTCATCTTTTCATGGACATTTAAGTTAGCCCCAGATTTTGGCTATTGTTAATAGTGCTGCAATGAACATATAAGTGCAGGTGGCATTTCTGCTGTGTGTTTTTAGGCCCCCTAGGGTATACTCCCTGGAATGGTATTGCTGAGTTTCTGGAAGCTTAACTTCTAGTTTTTTTAGAAATTACCATCTTGTTTTCCAAAAAAGGCTGGAGCACCTGACAATCATACCAGTAGTGAATTCACTGTATCACTGTAATTCTATTGTTCATCAATTGCCTTGAGATTATTGCCTTGAGATTATTATTATTGTCTTAGCCCTGAGATTTTAAAAAGTGTCACATTCGAGGCTCTTTCAGGGTCTGGAGAAAGAGACCCATCATTGTTACTGGTTTTTGGCATATTGAATACGCTATGGGGAGTTTGCCAGACTCTGCCCTGTGGGCAGGTTACATTTGGTAGCCTGCCAGTTTCTCCAAAGTAAGAACTAGAAAATAAGATGTCGCGCGGCTGCGAATGTGACTGTGCACTTCCAGGAGCAGGGTTTTATAGTTTCTGGGTCTTGGCCATTGATAGGATTACATGGCGCTGGGGGCAGTTGGTGGGTGTAATGCCTACATACTGGAAGGTGGGGTATCTGGGTGGAGGAGGCCCCAGTCCCAATTCGAGCAGGCTTGGAGATCTATGCCCCGGGTCCCGCACACCTGGGTTCCTCTCTCGGTTCCTTCATGTGTGAGGCTCATCCGAATGTGTGGAGAGTGGTCTTTAGCATGGCTGTGGCAGCAACCGGAGGTCTTCAGCTGCTGGGGCTCTTCTCGGGGTGGGGAGGGAAACTCAACCCAGCCTCCTCCAAGGCGTGAATTAAGGTCCCTTATTTCCCACAACCACACCAACACTGGTCGTTGTTTGGTTTTTTGGTTTTTTTTAATAGGTGCCAGTTTCCCTGCTGTGAGACAATATCTCATTAGTTTTTTTTTACTTCATTAGGAGGATTAACATTGTCAAAATTGCAATACACCTCACAGTATTATTACAGATTCAATGCAGCCACCATAAGAATACTTGTGTCATTTTATCCAAAGAAATAGATCATACACTACTTAAGTTAATATGGGAATATAACCCCTTCCCAAATAGTCCAATAAATTCTTAGGAAAAAGTTGATGGGTATATCACTTTCCCCACCTTCAAACAAAGCAGCAGTAAATAAAACAGTATGGTACTGGAATAAAAACAGTCCCTCAGATCACCAGAATAGAATTATAATTCCAGCAACAGACCCTTAGGCTAATATTCAATAAAGGAGTGATGTTGATAATACTGGTATGACATATGCAAATAAATCAATGAATAAATGCAAACCTCTTTCCAACACCATGTAAGGTAAAGGTAAAGGTAAAGGCCCTCCCGTTGATCGTCGATTTGCTCGAGCGGGCCCAGTAACGTCTCCACTGGAGACTTTGTTGTTACTGTGTCTGGCATATCGAATACTCTCGGTAGCTTGCCGGGCTCTCCGAGAGGGGTGGAGGAATCGAACCTGGGTCGGCCATGTTGGCCGCTTGTAAGGCGAACGCCCTACCACTGTGCTATCGCTCCAGCCCCCAACACCATGTAAAAAAGTCAAATAAAAATGTATTAAAGACTTTGATATAAGACCTGAAATCAGAAGGTACATATAGAGGAAACCATAGGAAGAACTCTCCATGACGCTGAAACTAGAGACATATTTTAGGATCAAAAGCCACTGACCAAAAACGTGGAATCAAATATAAAGGGTCCACTTGATCCACTTTGCATTGACGTTTGTATAAGCTGTGACATATGGATTCACCTTTATTGTATTACATGTGGTCATTCAGTTTTTCCATCGCCATTTGTTGAAGATCATATATTTATTCCATTCCATTTTCCAGCTACATGTTGAAAATTGGCTGTAGATAGATGTGAGAATTTGTCCTTGTGTATTTGATTCTGACCAATTGATAAAAAGCCTATCTTTTTTTCCAGTACCATGCTGTTTTGATCTATATAACTTTATAGTACAGTTCAAAATTAAGTCATGTGACAGTTTCTGGGTTGATATAATTTAGTATGGTTTTGACTATTCATGGTCTCTGATTCCATACAAACTTTATTACTGAATTATCTAGGTTCTTGAATAATGTATTCTGAAGTTAGATGGGGTTGAATTGAATCTATATAATAGCTTAGGTAGTATCGTCACTTGAATAACATTGACTTTTTCCATTCCATGGCCATAAAATATTTTTCCATTTCCCAAGTCTTCTTCTATATCTTTTGTAAGTGATTTAAAGTTTTAAAGGTGCAGATATCCCATATTTTTGTTCAGTTTATTTCTAGGTACTTCTTGTTTTTGACATTATTTAGAATGATATAGATACTTGTATAGTATTCTCTTATGATTCAATATTTGCATATTAGAATGTGACTGATTTTTGTGTAATGACTTTGTAGCAGAGTCTCCTACCCCTGTGCCTGACTGTCCTCACCAGGGCCCCACAGCTGAAGACCTCTGGAACCCAGCCAAAGCCATGCATTGAATTTGTACAATGCTTTGGGGAGTATTGCCATTTTGACAATGTTAATTCTCCTGACCCATGAGTAGGGGATACCTCTCCATTTTCTCGTGTCTTCTTTTATTTCCTGAAGAAGATTTTTGTAGTTTTATTTATACAGGTATTTTAATTCCTTAGTTAAACTGATTCCTAAGTACATTACTTTCTGGGGACAATTGTGAAAGGGATTGTTTTTTCATGTCACTTTCTTCTCTCATTATTTGCTTATAGGAATGCCATGGATATTTAGGCATTGATAGCATAGCCTGGAACTTTACTATACAAGTCTGGTGTTTCTAGGAGTTTCTTGGTAGAGGTTTTAGGGTCCTCTAAGTGTAGTATCATATCATCTGAGAATAATGAGAGCTTGATTTCTTTTTTTATTGGTGAAACATAATGAGGTACAGTTGTAGATCCACAAATTTTTGTGCTTGCGTCTCGACTATGCAATGATCAAACATCCATCCCTCCACCAGTGCCCATTTCCACCACCATGGATAATATCCCTCCCACCCCCACCCCGCCATCCCACCCTGCCTCTGTGGCAGGGCATTCCCTTTTGTTCTCTCTGTCCTTTTGGGTGTTGTGGTCTGCAAAAGAGGCATTGAGTAGCAAACATGTTAAGTCAATAGTCGACTTTCAACATGCATCTCCCCTCCTGGGAGGACCCTCCAAACACCCTATATTTGGTGCTCCCTTCTCTATCTGAGCTGTCCTTTCCCATAGAACACCCGGCTGGCCTCTAAGCTATGGAATAATCCTCCTGGTGCTGATCTCAGCTATTCTTAGGTATTAATCTCATATTTGGTCCTGGAGGTCTTCGGCTGCCGGAGCCCTGGTCGGGGCGGGGAGGAAAGCTCAACCCGCTCCCCAGACCTCCAGGACCAGCCACCACCATGCTGAGACCACTCTCCGCACACATGAAGGTACTGGCAGAGGGACAAAGCCACGCGGGTTCCGGGGCCGAGACCTCCAAGCCTACTCGAATTGGAGTCGAGCATCTTCCACCCAGATCCTCCAAGTTCCAGTAGGCGGGGGTCACACCCACCACCTGGCCCCCTGGCGCCGTGTAATCCCATCAGCGGCCAAGACTCAGAGACTATAAAATCCAGATCCCGGACGAGAACAGTGCAGTCTCTGCCCCCGCGCTGGGTGTTCCTTCCCGGAGCCCCTTGGAGGGGAGTGGGTTGAGCTTTCCTCCCCGCCCCGACCAGGGCTCCGGCAGCCGAAGACCTCCAGGACCAGCCACCACCATGCTGAGACCACTCTCCGCACACATGAAGGTACTGGCAGAGGGACAAAGCCACGCGGGTTCCGGGGCCGAGACCTCCAAGCCTACTCGAATTGGAGTCGAGCATCTTCCACCCAGATCCTCCAAGTTCCAGTAGGCGGGGGTCACACCCACCACCTGGCCCCCTGGCGCCGTGTAATCCCATCAGCGGCCAAGACTCAGAGACTATAAAATCCAGCGGCCACGCGACATCTTAACAGAACTTTTTTTTTTTTTATGACATCTTATTGTCTTATTCCTACTTTGGACAAACTTGCAGGCTATCGAATGTAGCCTGCCCACAGGGCAGAGTCTGGCAAACTCCCCGTGGCGCACCAAATATGCCAAATACCAGTAACAATGATGGGTCTCATTCTCCTAAATAGCTTTGAATATAGTCTCAGGGCTAGGATGAAAGAGACGTTACTGGGGCCTGCTCGAGGCAATCGACGAATAACAGGATGATGAAATGAAATGAAATGAAATCTCATATTTTGTTACTTTATATCCCCCAGATGAATGCAATCTTTCTATGTCTATCTCTCTCTTTCTGACTCATTTCGCTCAGCATGATACTTTCCATGTTGTACCACTTGTATGTAAATTTCATGACTTCATCTTTTCTAACAGCTACATAGTACTCCATTGTGTAGATGTACCAAAGTTTCTTTAACCAGTCATCTGTTCTTGGGCACACAGGTTTCTTCCAGTTTCTGGCTATTGTAAAGAGTGCTGCAATGAACAAACAAGTGCAGTTGTCACTTCGACTATACATTTTTGCCTCTCTGGGATATATTCCCAGGAATGGTATTGCTGGGTCAAATGGGAGCTCAATTTCTAATTTTTTGAGAATCGTCCATACTGTTTTCCAAAAGGGATGAAACAGTCGGCATTCCCACCAACAGTGAAGAAGTGTCCCTTTCTCGCCACATCCGCGCCAGCATCGGTTGCTTTTGTTCTTTTGAATGTGGGCCAGTCTTTGAGGTGTGAGATGGTATCTCATTGTGGTTTTGATCTGCATCTCCCTGATGGTTAATGATGTAGAGCATTTTCTTTTTTGCCATTTGGATTTCTTCTTTGAGAAAGTTTCTGTTCATTTCATTGCCCCATTTTTTGAATGGGGTTGGATGTTTTCTTCTTGTGTAGTTTAACCAGTAATTTGTATATCCTGGATATCAACCCCTTGTCAGATGTGTATTCGGCGAATATCCATTCCCATTCTGTAGACTGTCTTTGTATTTTGGTCACTGTTTCTTTGGAGGTGCAGAAGCTTCTTAGTTTAAGATAGTCCCATTTATCTATCTCTGTTTTCACTTGCTCGGCCAGTGGCGTGGCATCTTTGAAAATACCATCAGCTTCAATGTCATGAGGGTTTTTTCAACTTGGTCTTCAATGTACCTTATGGTTTCTGGTCTGATGTTGAGGTCTTTAATCCATTTTGATCTTACTTTTGTACACGGTGCTAGGCAGAGTTCTGAGCCCATATTTTTGCATGTAGCCGTCCAGTGATGCCAGCACAATTTGATAAAGAGGCTTTCCTTACTCCACTTCACATTTCTTGCACCTTTATCAAAGATTAGGTGATCATATGATTGAGGGGAGATGTCAGTGTATTCAACCCTGTTCCATTGGTCTGCAGTTCTGCCTTTGTTTCAGTACCATGCTGTTTTAATTATTACTGCTTTGTAGTACAGTTTGAAGTTCGGGAGGTTGATTCCTCCCATTTTCTTTTTCCTAAGAATTGCTTTAGCTATTCGTGGGGGCTTATTGTTCCATATAAATTTCAGGAGTGTTTGCTCCATTTCTTTGAAGAATGTCATGGGTATCCTTATAGGAATTGCATTGAATTTATAAATGCTTTCGGTAGTGATATCATTTTGACAATGTTAAGTCTCCCGACCCATGAGCAGGGGATTTCTTTCCATTTCCACGTGTCCACTTTTATTTCCTGAAGTAGCGTTTTGTAGTTTTCTTTGTACAGGTCCTTTACTTCCTTAGTTAAGCTGATTCCTAGGTACTTGATTTTCTGGGTCACAATTGTGAACGGGATTGTTTTTTTTTTTTTCATGTTGCTTTCTTCTCTCTCACTATTTGCGTATAGGAAAGCCATGGACTTTTGGGTATTGATTTTATAGCCTGCAAATTTACTCTACAAGTCTATTGCTTCTAGGAGTTTTTTGGTGGAGGTTATTGGGTTCTCTAAGAATAGTATCATATCATCTGCGAATAGTGAGAGCTTGATTTGATCCTTTCCTACCTGAATGCTCTTAATAATTTTTCTTGCCTAATCGCTATTGCAAGTACTTCCAGTACTACATTGAACAGCCGTGGAGAGAGTGGGCATCTTTGTCTTGTCCCTGTTCTTAGAGGGAAGGTTTTCAGTTTTTCCCCATTGAGGATGATGCTTGTTGTAGGCTTGTGGTACATGGCTTTAACTATGTTGAGGAAAGTCCCCCGTATACACATTTTGGCTAGGGTTTTCATCATAAAGGGGTGCTGGATCTTGACAAATGCTTTCTCTCCATGTTTTGATAAGATCATATGTTTTTTATGTTTTCTTTTGTTGATATGATGGATTATGTTGATTGATTCCGAACATTAAATCATCCTTGCGTCCCTTGGATGAATCCTACTTGATCATGGTGTATGATATCTTTGATGAGTGGTTGGATTCTATATGCTCGTAGTTTGTTACTGTGTTTGACATATCGAATATGTCATGGGGAGGTTGCCAGGCTCTGCCATGCGGGCGAGATACTCTCGGTAGCTTGCCGGGCTCTCCGAGAGGGGCGGAGAATCTTTGCATTTGTGTTCATCAGGGATATCGGCATATAATTCTCTTTCTTTGTGATATCTCTATCTGATTTTGGTATCAGGGTAATATTTGCTTCAGAGAAACTGTTCGGAAGTGTCTTTGATATTTCAATTTCATGGAAAAGCTTAGAGAGGATTGGGAGTAAGTCCCCTTTAAAGATTTGGAAGAATTCACTAGTGAATCCATCCGGGCCAGGACTTTTGTGCTTGGGGAGACTTTTTATTACCATTTCAATTTCCTTGATGGTGATAGGTCTGTTCAGGTATTCCAGGTCTTCTTGCTTCAGCCTTGGGAGTCTGCAGGAATCTAGAAATTTATCCATTTCCTCGAGGTTTTCATATTCCATGGCATAAAGCTTTTCAAAGTACTCCCTCAGGATTCTTTGAATTTCTGTGGTTTCTGTTGTAATGACCCGATTTTCATTTCTGATTCGGTTTATTAGGGTTTTCTCACTCCCCTTCTTTGTGAGTTTTGCTAGAGGCTTATAGATCTTGTTAATTTTCTCGAAGAACCAGCTCTTGGTTTCATTGATCTTTCGTAATGTTTTTTGGGTTTCCATCTCGTTAATCTCTGCTCTGAGTTTTATTATTACCTTTCTCCTGTTCGGGTTGTGCTCCTTTTGTTGGTCCTTCTTCAAGCTCTTAAGCTGTGAGGTTAGGTTATTTATGTGGGCTCGCTTCTCCTTCCTGAGGAATGCTTTTAAAGCTATAAACTTTCCTCTTAACACAGCTTTTGCTGTGTCCCATAAATTTTCGTAACTGGTGTCCTCATTTTCATTCGTTTCTAGGAATCTTTTGATTTCCTCTTTGATTTTCTTTCTAAACCACTCGTTGTTCAATAGCACACTGTTTATTTTCCAATTCTCTGATTTAGTTTTCTGTTTTTGTGTGTGACTTACTTCTAATTTCAGCGCATTATGGTCTGAGAAAATTGTTGATACAATCTCTATCTTCTTAATTTTATGGATGTATGTTTTGTGGCTCAGCATGTGGTCTATCCTGGAGAATGTTCCACGCACACTTGAGAAGGATGTGTATTCAGCTTTTTGTGGATGAAGTGTCCTGTATATACCTACTAAGTCCCTTTCTTTCATTGTTTCCCTCAGGTGAAGTATGTCCTTGCTAAGCTTGAGTCTGGTTGATCTATCAAGAGGTGACAAAGCGGTGTTGAAGTCTCCCACTAGTATTGTGTTGCTATTGATGTCTTTTTCCAAATCTATGAGTAGTTATTTTAAGTACTTTGCTGGTGTCTCATTAGGTGCATATACATTTATTATTGTAAGTTCTTCCTGTTGTACAGATCCTTTGATCAATAAGAAATGGCCTTCACTGTCTCTTATGACCTTCTTCAATCTGAAATCGATGTGGTCTGATATTAGGATGGCTACCCCAGCTTTTTTATGGGAGATGTTTTCCTGTAGGATTGTTTTCCAGCCTTTGACTCTGAGTCTGTGTTTGATTTGACTATTGAGATGTCTTTCTTGCAGGCAGCAGAAAGTTGGGATCAATTTTCTAATCCATCCTGCCACTCTATGTCTTTTAATTGGTGCATTTTGCCCATTGACATTGAGAGAGATTATCGTTGTGGGATTTTGTCCCATTGTTCTGTTGAAATTAGGTGTATTTGAGGGACCTGTCTTGCCTTAAATTAGCCCATTTAGTTGTTCTTGTAACCATGGTTTTGAGTCTATGAAGTTCCTGAGCTGTTGTTTGTCTGTGAAACTGTGTGTTGTTCCTACTATTATGAATGAGAGTCTCGCTGGGTAAAGTATTTTTGGAGAGGCATTTATTTCATTGAGTTTTTTCACTATGTCCTACCACTGTTTTCGGGCCATGAGGGTTTCATCAGAAAAATCAGCTGTGAATTTCAAGGATGCTCCTTTGTAAGAGATTTCTTTCTTCGATCTTGCTGCTTTCAGAATTTTTTCTCTATCTAAGGTTTTGGTCATTTTGATCAGGATGTGTCTTGGGGTATTTTTATTCGGATTTCTTCTAGCTGGTACACATCGGGCCTCCTGAATGTGTTCACAGGTTTTCTTCAGCTCTGGAAACGTTGTAGCAATGATGCCTTTGACAGTTTCTTCTTCATCAAGGTTTTCTTCCTATCCCTCTGGGACTCCAATAATTCTTATGTTACCCCTCTTGGCTTCATCACGATCTTCTTTTGCCATCTCTTCCCGAATTGTGAGTCTCTTTTCCATTTTCTGCTCTTTTCTGGAGAGTCTCTGAACTTCCTCTTCGAGCTCACCGATTCTGTTCTCAGAGCTGTTACTCTGCTGCTGAGGTCTTCCACTGAGTTTTTCAATTCGCCTACCAGGTTTCTCAGGTCTGACATTTCCGATTGCATTTTCCTCATTTCTGCCTTCAAATCCTCTTGTCTTTTATTGGCATTGCTTTCCACTGTTTCTTTTAGTTCCCTAAGCATCCTAAGTAGCTCCCTTCTGAATTCCTTGCCAGAGAGGTTGTCTAACACTACAGTACTGTTGGTGTCTTCTGGGCTAGCTTCTTCAATAAGAAAGTTCGGTGGGCTTTTGCGTTGCTTTACCATTGTGATCAGTGTGGTTTAGTCCTTTACGTTCACTGTTACTATTCTGGTTAAATGAGGAGAGAGTGCCCGGAGCCGTTCAGCTTTCTTGCTGCGAGATGGGCCTCAGTTCCCATCTTGGTTGAATTAGGAGAGAGTGCCCGGAACCGCTCAGCTTGTTTGCTGCGAGTTGGGCCTCAGTTCCCGTCCCGGGCAGATCATACTGTTTCCTCTGAAGGTGGGAAAGGATTTTTGATAAGGTTGGTTGATGGTAGCCACCCTTCTACCTTTCTGAGTCGACCTTCTTCTCAATCAGGCGTTATTTTTTGTTTTATAACCGACATTGATTGAAACTTTGGAGAAGGTGCTATTTAGTACTGAGCTTGTATAGCTCATTTCAAAAAGGTCTTTTGTTAGAAGTGGAGTAGGCGAGTGGGATGTTGTTGAATTGTAGTGGAAGTGGTGAGAGATTTTTGGTCGATATTAGGAGACAAGTTGTAGGATGAAAGTCCTGAGTGATCCGAGAGGGTAATATAACTGCGGCAGCATTAGCAGCCACCCGCTCAGGAGAAGGCCACGCCCACTTTGGGGAGGAAACGCCCCTTCGTAGTGGCCACTGCCCTAGCCTGTCCCAGGCCACTCCTACCCAGGATCCTGGAATGGAGGAAGGGTAGTGGACAGTCCCACAGAGCTGGACCTTTGGCGGGGGTCTCCGCGCTGGGGTTCGGTGGGAAGAGGCACGTGGCTGCGGGGGAGGAGCGGCTCCTGGCTCGAGAGCTTGATTTCTTACTTTCCTACCTGAATGCCCTTAATATATTTTTCTTAACTAGCCGCTATTACAAGTACTTCCAGTAATATATTGAAAAGCAGTGTAGAGAGTGGGCATTCTTGTCTTTTCCCTGATGTTAGAGGGAAGGCTCTCAACTTTTCCCCATTGAGGATAATGCTTGCCATAGGCTTGTGGTAGATGGCTTTAACTATATTGAGGAAAGCCCTTCTATACCCATTGTGGCGAGTGTTTTCTCATTAAAGAAACTTTGGTACAACAACAAAATGGAATAATACGCAGCTGTTCGAAAAGATGAAGTCATTAAATTAACATAGAAGTGGTTCTACATAGAAAGTATCATACTAAGTGAAATGAGTCAGAAAGAGAGGGACAGACATTGAAAGACTGCACTCATCTGGGGAATGTAAAGTAACAGAATGGGAGTTGAACACCCAATAATAATTGAGATAAGTACCTGGAGGTATTCTCTAGAGTTTGGTAGCCAGCCTCACATGCTGGGGGGAAAGGTAACTCATACAGAGAAGGGAACACCAAGTAAAGATTGTTTGGAAGACTCACTTGGGATGCGAGATGCGTGCTGAAAGTAGTCTATAGACCGAACACGATGGCCACTCAAAACCTCTATTGCAAACTACAGCACCGTAAAGGAAAGAGTGAGCAAAAGGGAATAACCTGCCACAGAGGCGTAGTGGGATGGGGGGAATCGGGAGTAGGGGTGGGAGCGCTACTAGGATCTTTGGTGGTGAAGAATGGGCACTGATGGAGGGATGGATACTCGATCATTGTATAACTGAAACCCAAGCACAAAAGTTTGTAAGTCTACAACTGTACCCCATGGTGTTTCACTAAAAAAATGTATTATACACCCCGATCAAGTGGAATTATTTTAGTGATGCAAGGTCGACATATGAAAATTAATTAACATAATACACCACATTAATTAAAAAGAGTTAAAAATCATATGATCATATCAATCAATACATAGAAAAATTTTGACAAGATCCATTATATTGTTCTATTTTTATCTTCTCTAACCGCAGGTAAGAAAATTTGTCTACTTTTTAAGCACCATAGTCCTTCTATAATTCCGATTCAATCATGTAGCTCAAGAGATATGAATAATATCTTAAAAATACTCTTTGTGGAGAAGGCAGATAGAATAGAGAAGGGATAACTAAGAAAATGATGGCTGGAAAATCCGTCGGGATGGGAGATGTGTGCAGAAAGTAGATAAAGGACCAATGATAACCTCCTAGGGTCTGTATTGCAAACCATAATGCCCAAAAGTAGATAAAGATTATGGGGAATAACGTCTGCCATGGAGGCAGGGGGAGGGTGGGAAAGGGGGTTATACCGGGAATATTGGTGGTGGGGAATGTGCACTGCTGAAGGGATGGGTGTTGGATCATTGTGTGAGTGTAATCCAAACATGAAAACTTGTAACTATCTCACAGTGATTTTATAAAATTAAAAAAATATATGCCCTTTGATGCAAACTATCATTAGGTTAGTAGGACTAGGACATGAATAGCTTCAAAGGCTCGTTTTCTGCTGCCTTCTCTGGCATTCCTTAAAATGTGAGGTAGACCACCCTTCCTTTGGGCTAGATCCTGTCAGTCTCCAATCCTGACCTACGCCATAATGTGCTCACAGCATGTCCTGAACCTCTGCGTGCCGCCACACACTTCTATTGCATGAAGACAGAAAGAGAAGGAAAAGAGCAACTTTCAACCTAATTTCTCAAAATCTCCTTGAAGGTCTAATTACTTACCATCATCACAGCAAAGGCAATGAAAACCCAGTGGGGAAGTTGCATTGAAGCTCACCAAGTTCAATGAGTGAAAACAAGAACACAGAAGGCACACCATAACAAACAGATCTTCAAATAATCAGAAACTTAGTATATTGACAAAAATAGTGAGGCTGTTTAATGAGCTCAAAGAAACAATAGCACAGGTAATCATTAAAGGACAAAAAAGCAAGAGAGCAGCCAAGATGAGAAAACTACAAGCAGAAATAAAGAACTTGGTAGTTGACATTTTAAAAATCATTGAAAGCTCTGACGAGCAAAATACCAGTAGCTGAAGAAAAGATCAAGAGATTAAAGATAAGAATATAAAGTAACAGAATGAGAGTCAAACTCCCAAGAATAATTGAGATAAGTACCAGGAGGCCTGCCCCAGGGCTTGGAAGCTAACACCACATCCTGGGGGAAAAGGCAGCTCATATAGAGAAGGGAACACCAAGTAAAAGATGTTTGGAGTACTCACTCGGGATATGAGATCCATGCTCAAAGTGGATTAGACCAAACACGATGGTCACTCAAAACCTGTATTGCAAACTACAACACCCTAAAGGAAAGAGTTAGCAAAAGCGAATGCCCTACCACAGAGGTGTGGTGGGGTTGGGGGATTGGGTGTGGAGTGGGAGGGTTACTAGGATCATTGTTGGTGGAGTATGGGCACTGGTGGAGGGATGGGTACTCAATGACTATATAACTGAAACCCAAGCACGAAACTTTGTAAGTATACAACTGTACCTCATGGTGTTTCAGTAACAAAAGTAGAAAGAGAGAGTATGGGGGAAATTGTCTTGCATGGAGTCAGGGGAAGAGTTGGAAAGGGGTATGCTGGGTACATTGGTGGCAGAGAATGTGCACTGGTGTAGTGATGGGTGCCTGATCATTGTATGATTGAAACTCAGACAGGAAAGCTTTTTAACTGTGTCTCAAGGTGATTCAATAAAAAAAGAAAAAAATAAAGAGAAGATGGGGACAAAACCTATAGAATACAATAGAAGATGGGAGAAAGTCTGAAAAAAAAATGAACAGCACTGCAGAATACAGTGTGATGAGCTCCAGAAAAACAATATATGAATCATTTGAGGCCCAGTTTACCAGGAAAACAAATGTGATGATGAACAGGTAATTAAGGAAATTACTGTTAAGAATTTCCTCGAGTAGAGCAGTACAATGAACTAAATACAAAAGGCACAAAGGGTACCAGAAAAAATAGCCTCCAAAAGAAATCTCCTAAACACATTTTTCTCAGAATGACAAAAAAGTGACAGAGATATAATATTGAAAGCATTAAGATCAAACACATAACTCACATACAAAGGACATCCCAATGATTCTTAACAAATCTGTCACATGAGATTCTACAAACCAAAAGTGAATGGAAGTATATAGTTGAAAAACTCAACAAAATGAATACTTTACCAAGAACACTCTAGATTATCATTCACTTTTGAAGGAATCATGCAGAGCTTAACGGACAAGCTACAGCTTAGGGAATTCTTAGACTTGAAACAAGTTTTGCAAAAACCTTTAAAGGAGCTTCTTTAAAGGACAGGATAAACTTTTCAAAATATGGCATTGATGATGGCACTCATTCAGGGAATTTATGGCTGCCGTATACTAGATTAAGAAATTTATGTTCACGTCTAGCTTGCTATTTTCAATAATGAAGTAATATCTCGTTTATATTAAAAGTCTATGTCTGATTATTTTTATATCCATAAAGATTTTTATTACAGCAATTTACTTATTAATGATGATGCTTCAGAATTAGATATAACATAATATTTACTAACATAGAGACAGTATTCCCTTTTCCACACTTTTATAATCCTATAGACCTGTTCATACTCTCCCATTAAATTTTCTTTTTGTTGGACGCACACCTGTAAGTGCTCAGGGATTACTTCTGACTCTGAACTCAGGGATCACTCCTGGTGGGATTGGGGACCATATGTGGTGTAGGGATTAAATCAACTAGAATCAATTGCATAACCAGTTGTATGACTTACCTGATAAGTACTTTAAAGGGGAAATTTTGAGGATATTTAAGGAGTTCAATGAAACAATGGAACAGACAGCCAAAAAAAAAGAGGATATGAGAGCAGAAACGAGAAAATACAAGCAGAAATGACTAAACTAAAAAACCTGTTAAATGATATTAAATACTTGCTGAAAGTCCTCATCAGAGTAACAAAGCTGAGGACAAAGTCAGTGAACTTCAAGATGAAACACATAAAAGCTCCGGAGAATAGCAAAGCACGGAAAAAGAAAAAATAATAATTGAACAGTAGAAAAGAGAACTCAGGGATGAGTTCAAGAGGAATCAGCAAATAATTATTCAGCTACAAGAGGCACAGGAAGGCAACCCTTATGAAGAAGCAACAATAAAAGATATCATTGCAGAGAAGTTCCCAGAGATGGAGAGTGCAGGCACCTAGAACAAAGAGGTATAGAGGGTACCAGCTAGAATAGATCCAAATAAAAACACTCCGAGACACATCCTAAGAAAAATGATAAAAGCCATAGATAAAGATAGAATACTGAAATCAGCAAGACCAAAAAAGGAAAATATATAAAAAGAAACATCCCTAAGATTTACAGATTTATCATACAAGAGTCTCCAGGCCCGAAGACAATGATCTTATATAGATATTTTTTTAAAAACTCGGTGAAACTGATCCCTCATGAAGAAAATTTCACCAAGCTTGATTCCCATTCAGAACTGAAGGAAAAATATATAACTTCACAGATAAACAGTAGTTCAGGAACTTTAGACTTGAAAACATCTCTACAAGAACCCAAAGAGTTACTTTAAAGCAAGACGAATCTCACAAACACAACAAACTTCTACAGAAAGATGATAAAAAATACTCCATGATAATACTCTCAATCAATGTTAATGGCCTAAATGTACCAACTAGAGATACAGAGTTGCAGGAAGGATTAGAAAACTGAAGCCAACCTTCTGCTGCTTGCAAGAAATACATTTGAAAAGTAGAAATATAGACTCAAAGTCAAAGTTTGGAAGACAATATTTTAAGCAAACAATCCCCACCAAAAGGGGCCATACTGGTATCACACAATATTGACATCAGGATTTATAAAGGCTATAAAAGGCCCATGAACTGCCTCTGGTGCAATATAAGCTCATTACTGGCCATATCTAGAGATTCATAGATATATATCTATAGAGATCAACAAGCCTCATAGATGCTTCTGGACCCCAAAGTCACCATCCAGGTTAAAAATATAATGCCAGCTGTATCATGCTGTACAAACTTTTAGAATTTTGGAGCACATGACTGCGACATCTCATATTCTACACCACTGAGTAGAACACCACTTTGAATGGGATGTAAAATAGAAGGCAATCAATCTCGATTAAGAAAATAATAGCACACAAGCTTAACCTACAACAACATGTTAGTAATCTGCATGTCGAAAGTAGACTATGGACTGAACATGTTTGCCACTCAATGCCTCTTTTGCAGACCACAACACCCAAAAGGAGAGAGAGAACACAGGGGATTGCCCTGCCACAGAGACAGGGGGGATGGGGGGATGGGGGTGGGAGGGATATTATCCATGGTGGTGGAAAATGGGCACTGGTGGAGGGATGGGTATCTGATCATTGTATAATTGAAACCAAAGCACAAAAAATTGTAAATCTACAACTTTAAAAAAGAATAAAATATAATAAAGGGAAAAAAAATAAAAAGTAAAAAAAAAAAGTTTAATTGCTCCAGGGTGAGAGACAACAATCTTCACACACTTTCTTCTGACAAAATCTTTTTTGATAATTTTTAGCGAATTATCCATAACAAGTAATACAAAACAAATTATTTAGGGCCTTCTTTTGTGGCAAGCTTGTGTGTAGTTGGGAAAATTGGAAATAATGGTGGTGAGAAGGTAAAATAGTGGTGGGATTGGTGTTGGAATATTGAATGTAATAAATCATCATGAACAACTTTATAAAATTAAACTTTTTTAAAAAAGATTACAAAAGACAGAGAGGGTATATATTACTGATGAAGGGATATGTACATCAGGATGAGCTCACACTCCTAAACATATATGCTCCTAAGGATAGACAAGAAAAATGTTCAAAACATCTGCAAATAGACTTAAATGAAGACATCAATAAGAACACCATAGTAGTTGGAGATTTCAATGCTGCTCTATTATCACATGGTAGATCAAGTAAACTAAAACTCACCAAGGAAATACAGGACTTGAAGAAAGAAATGGAAGAGAATGGCTATAATATGTGTATATATATATGGCTTTTAATCTCCAAAAAATCAGAAAATATCCTTCTCCAATGCACATGGGGCATAATTCATGATAATCCATGATATACCGTTAAGTAAACCTAAAACATACCTCTGTAAAGTCATAAGTATAGAAATCATATCAACTAACTTCTTAGACCATAATACTCTGAAAGTAGAAGTTAACCACAAACAAAAATGGAGAAATTATTTAAACACCTGAAAATTAAGTAGCTAACTCTGAAAAACCAGTGGGTCAGAGAAGAAATCAAAAGATTCCTGGAAACAAAAGATAATGAGGACATGATCTAGAAAAATTTATGGAACACAGTAAAAGTGGCATTAAGATGAAAGGTCATAACTATGCAAGCATTCATCAGGAAGGAATAAAGGCCCACATAAATAACCTAACAGCACAGCTTGAGAAACTGAAAAATGACCAACAAAAGGATCCCAAAGAAGGCAGGAGGAAAGAAATTATAAAAATTAGAGCAGAAATTAATGAATTGGAAGCCCAAAAATCAGTCCAAAAGATGAACAAAATCAAGAGTTGATTCTTTGAAAAAGAAAACAAGATTCAAAAACGTGTAAGACTCACAAATAAAGAGAGAAAGAAATCTAATTAACCACATCAGAAGTGAAAGGGGAACACCATAGAAACCCAAGGATCATGAGAGATTATCTTTAAAATATCTATCATAAAACAGGATAATCTAGAAGAAATTAATAAATTCTTGGGCACCAATAACTTCCCAAGTCTGAACCAAGATGATATCAAATACCTAAACAGATTTACCACTTTTGAGGACATTGAAATGATAATCAAAAATCTTCAAAAAGCAAATGCCCAAAAGGGCTGAACCAGTCGGGATTCCCACCAGCAGTGAAGGAGGGTCCCTTTCTCACCACATCCGCGACAACACTGCTTGCTTTTGTTCTTTTGGATGTGGGCCAGTCTCTGAGGTGTGAAATGATATCTTATTGTTGTCTTGATCTGCATCTCCCTGATGATTAATGATGTAGAGTATTTTCTCATGTGCCTTTAAGCCATTCGGATTTCTTCTTTGAGAAAGTTTCTGTTCATTTTATTAGTCCATTTTTTATGGGGTTGAATGTTTTCTTCTTGTGGAGTTCAACCAGAACCTTGTATATCCTTGATATCAGCCCCTTGTCAGATGTGTATTCGACGAATATCCTTTCCCATTCTGTAGACTGTCTTTGTATTTTGGTCAATGTTTCTTTTGAATTGCAGAAGCTTCTTAGTTAAAGATATCCCTATTTGTCTATCTCTGTTTTCACTTACTTGGCCAGTGGCATGACATCTTTGAAGATACCATTAGCTTCAATATCACAGTATGGTCGATTCTCAAAAAATTGGAAATTGAGCTCCCGTTTGACCCAGCAATACCACTCCTGGGAATATATCCCAGAGAGGCAAAAAAGTATAGTCGAAGTGACATCTGCACTTGTTTGTTCATTCCAGCACTCTTTACAATAGGCAGAATCTGGAACAAAATCTGAGTGCCCGAGAACAGATGACTGGTTAAAGAAACTTTGGTTCATTTACACAATGGAGTACTATGTAGCTGTTAGAAAAGATGAAGTCATGACATTTTCATACAAGTGGTACTACATGGAAGGTATCAGGTTAAGTGAAGTGAGTCAGAAAAAGAGGGACGGACAAAGAAAGATTGCATTAATCTGGGGAGCATAAAGTAACAAAATAGGAAATTAACACCCAAGAGTGGCCGAGATTAGTACCAGGAGGTTAGCTCCATGGCTTGGAGGCCAGCCACACATGCTAGGGGAAATGGGAGCTCAGATAGTGAAGAGAGCACCAAATAAAGGGTGTTGGGAGGATCCTCCCAGGATGGTAGAAGCATCCTGAAAGTAGACTATAGACCAAACATGATTGCCACTCAATGCCTCTTCTGCAAATCAAAAGGAGAGAGAGAGAACAAAAGGGAATGCCCTGCCTCAGAGGTAGGGTGGGATTGGGGGGATGGGGTTTGGGAGGGATACTGGGACCCGTAGTGGTGGAAAATGGGCCCTAGTGGAGGACTGGGTACTTGATCATTTTATAACTGAAACCCAAGCACAAAAATTTGTAACTCTACAACTGTACTTCATGGTGTTTCACTAATAAAAATTTTAAAAAATTGAAAAAATTTAAAACTTTTAAAAAAAAGCAAATGCCCAAACCAAGATGAATTCACTAGTGACCTCCTCCTTGTCGACTTTAAAGTAGACAAGTATATGTATTGTCAGTGGTTTCCCGACTCTTCCGAAAATCAAAGACACATTAAAAAGTCCCAAAAACTTTCTACAAAGCAAACATTACCCTGAATACAAAAAAATAGACAAAGAACACCAAAAAAAGAAAAGTGCAACCAATAACCCTGAGAAATATAGATAAAAATTCCTCAACAAAATACTCGCAAATTAAATCCAACAATTCATTAAAAAATCATATACCATGACCAGTAAGGATTCATCCCAGATACGCAAGTATGGTTTAATATAAACATGTCAATCAATGTAAATCACCTTATCAGAACAAAAAGTCATGACAATATAAATATGTTCTGAGAAAGCATCTGATAAGTTCCAACACCCATTTTTGATAAGAAAAAAATCTCAATGAAATGGAATTGAAGGAATTTTTCTCAATATATGTATGCAAAGTCATTCACCACAAGCCCACAGCAAACACTATATTAAATGGGGAAAAACTAAAGCCCTTCCCCTTAAGATCAGGCACAAGAGTAGTATGCCCACACTAACCGCTTCTATTAATGTACTATTGGGGTTACTTGTCCTAGGAATTAGGCAAGCAAAAGACATCAGAGGCAGCCATATAGGAAAGGAAAAAGCCAAGATTTCACTACTTGTGGATGACATGATATTATATTTTTAAAAGACCAATCAAAAAAGATCCTACAAACAATAAGTCTGTATAGTAAAATGGCAGTCTTGAAAAATTTTTTTAAAAAGTTCCAGGTTTGGGTTAGTAGCAGACATGAGGGTAACACCTGTGTTGTCTAGCATATATGCTACAGGTCAAAAGTATTTGTTTCTCTTTCTGTAAAAATTATAATAAAATCAGAAACCTAAGACAACATAAAAAATAATACAAAAAAGTATTTGCAAAAAAGTGCTTTCCCATATGCAAATAATGAATTAAAAGATAGATTTAAAAAATCTTTGCTTGAATTCTATCTTTCCTTTCATTAATGTGATCAATCTCACCAGGCTTTGCTTAACAATAACCATTCAGTGGATAAATTCCACTGCATTCTGGTTTATAATCTGCCTAATGTACTGCGGATTTTTAGTTTTTATTATAGTATTGAGTATCTGCATCTAAGTTCATCTGGAATATTATTCTGTAATGTTTTTAAGATATATCTCTGTATGTTTTTATTTTATCAAGACAATGATGGTTTCATAGAAATTCTGCAGGAGGATTCCTTTTCCTTCATTTTCTGGAAGAGTTTAAGGATGAGTAGAAGACATTATTGACGTTATGTAGAACAAAATAGAGAACTCATTTGTTTTGGGGAAGGTTTTGTTCTAAATTACTGTCTCAACTTTCTTGATAGAAATCTATTCAGCTTCTTTCCTTCTTCTTGGCTCAGTTTTGGAAAGCTGTATTACTCAAGAAACTTAATTATTTCTTCTAGATTTTGTAATTTAATGGTATAGTTATTTATAATAATTTCAAATGAACTTTTATATTTGAGATACCTACTAAATTATCCCTTTTACTTCTAATCTGATTTAACAGAATCTTTTGTTTCCATTTTTAAGACTAACCAAGGATTTGTTGAGCCATTAAACTATTCAAAAACAGTTCTTGATTTCATCGATTTTTCCTATTTTGACGTTGATTTCTATATCATGCATTTCTGGTTGCATTTTTATTATTTGCTTCAATATGCATACATGGGCTCCATTTTTAGTTCTTTTTCTGGTTCCTTAAGGTACACAGTTAGGGCTTTTTATTTTTCATTATTTAATCGAATATTCCATATGCCAAAACCAGTAAATACAATGGGTCTCATTCCCCTGACCCTAAAAGAGCTACCAATCTGGCAGCATTAAGAAGGATGAGGAAGGAGAGGCTGATAAAATCTCAAGGCTGAACTAGGCTGCCAAAACGAGTAAGTATGTAAGTAAATGCCCTCCCGTTGATCATCGATTTGCTCGAGCGGGCCCAGTAACATCTCCATTGGAGACTTTGTTGTTACTGTGTCTGGCATATCGAATACTCTCGGTAGCTTGCCGGACTCTCCGAGAGGGGCGGAGGAATCAAACTCGGGTCGGCCATGTTGGCCACTTGTAAGGAGAATGCCCTACCGCTGTGCTATCGCTCCAGCCCCAAAACGAAGGACAAAAATGACTGTCTGTACTTTCAATGCACTTACACTGGCATCGAGGACCTGATGGTATAAGTGCGAAAGATCAAGTACGACATCATTGTCTGACTGAGACGAGAAGGCATCAATCACATTACACTGTTTTCAACACTGGAGAAGAACTCTGCCTCGAAGCATGCGGCCAAAGAGGCGTCGGTGGTGTCGGTGTCCTTGTCAACAGAAACTTAGCCATAATCATTGATTCATTTGAATGCCTAACAATCCAAATCGGATGATTACACTTGAAGAGATGTGGCTCATTGCTGGCAGTTTCTATCTTTGTTGTCTACACACGAACATCCAATTATGATGAAGGAGAAATTAAGAAATTCCCCATGGAACTGGAGAAGTTCTATAAAGAAGACCACGCCTTCTACAAGATCATTGTTGGTGATATTAATGCAAAGATAGGACCGAGAAGATCAGCTGAAGAACTCCACATCAGGACCCATGGCCTAGAATGGAATGAACATGGTGAGAGACTGTCTGAGTTCATCATGTCAACCAAGACCATCCATGGTAACTCAAAGTTCCAGAAGGCCAAATCTAAATGTTGGACATGGGAGTCTCTCAGTGGACGGATCCACAACAAAAATTGACCATATCATATTCAATTGATGGTTTTGCCTTACCAATGTTGCTGTTGTCCCAAGATTCCAAATTGGATCAGACCACCATCTTCTTCATGCAAAGTTCTACTTCACGGAGCGGGTAGAAAGGGCTACAAAGTTTAAGAAGAGAATTTCCAGAACAACCACCAACTGGGAGCTCTTTGGCACTATTGCGGCAACATGGAAAGATGCAGTCATTGACAACATTGACAATGAATATGATTGACTGGTTCAGCATCTCCATGATTGTGAGAGGAATGCCGAGAGAGAGATAGCCACAAAAAGATGCCTGTCTTTGAAAACTCTCAAGCTCATTCGCCAATGTGGCTTGGGGAAAGCCTCAGGCAACCAAAAGCAAATGTCCAAGCTTACAAAGCAGTGCAGAGAACGATAAAGGAAAACTTCAAAGAGAAAAGAGCAGCAGTGCTGGCAGATGAGGCACAAGCCGCAAAAAGCATTTGCAACACCTGCCTGTCCTTCAACAACTAAAATAACAAGATCACTGAACTCCATATCCTGATGGATTTATCACAGCATCCAGAAAGGCAATGCAGAAGATTATCCATGTCTTCTACTCGGATCTCGTAGATGGCCATGTACACCTGCCCACATACCAAATTCTGCAGGATGGATATGACGTTCCCAAAATTCTTGCTTCTGAAATTCAACATGCCATTTCATCAGTAAAGAAGCGAACAGTACCCAGCTCATAAAAGGTCTAACCCAAACACCTGAAGAACCTGTCATCAGTACTCATCAATACACTGGCTTAGCTCTTCACACGCTGGGTGTCTGAATGCAAGGTTCTGCGCAAGTGAAAAACAAAAAGGACTGTACTAATGTAAAAGAAGGGAGACATCCACGATATTGGCAACAATCACCCGATCTGCCTGTTGTCTGTCATCTACAAGCTGTTCACTCGAGTTATCCTGAATAGGATTGGCAGAAAACTAGATGAAGGACAACCATGCGAGCAAGCCGGTTTCCAAAAAGGACTCAGCATGATTGATCATTTCCACATGAAAACCAAGCTCATTGAGGTTTCTCGGGAGTTCAAGATGCCGCTCTGTCTAATGTTCATTGATTTAAAGAAGGCCTTTGATTCTGTTGAGACTGAAGCGGTCATTGAAGCCCTAGCCAAATAGGGTGTTCAAACTCAATACATCAGGATCCTCCATGAGCTGTATTACGGATTCACTACCAGGATCTCACCTTTCTACAAGGAAGTGATCATCCATGTCAAGAAAGGGGTTTGGCAGGGTGATACCATTTCACTGAAACTCTTAAATGCCACCCTTGAGAACATCATGAGACGACTGGAAAGGGAAGGAATGGGAGTGAAGTTAGACGGTCATGAACTACAACACCACTGCTTCGCTGATGACATTGTTCTAACACCAAACATTAGCCAAGTGGTACAAATGATGGCCGACTTTGACCATGAGTGTGAAAAGGTTGGACTGAAGCTAAATCTCACAAAGACAATGTTTATGAGAAACAGTTTTGTTCCTGACATTCCATCCGCTCTCATTGTAACGAAAACCTCTGAATGCAACAGTGATGTGTACCTAGGTCGAGAAGTCAACATGACAAATGACCTGGCATTGAGTTGCACAGGAGGAAGAGAGAGGCTTGGAATGCCTTCAAGAGCATTGAAGAAATAGCTAAGAGCATGATAATCTCTGGCTCCGGGCACTTCTCTTTGATTCCACTATTCTTCCTACATTAATATACACCTCAGAGACCTGTGCCCTATGAAAACAGGATAGAACATTACTCGGGTCTCCCAAAGAGGAATTGAAAGAGCTATGCTTGTCGTATCACGCTGCACTAAAGTGACAGAAAGAATCCAGAGTTCTGAACTCCATCAACGATCAAGAATCAGAGATGCTGTCTCATTTGCCAAGGCGTCAAAAATCAGATGGGCTGGACATATAATGAGATTTGGAGACGACCGCTGGACTAGAGCCATTACCGACTGGATTCCACAGGACGTCAAAAAATTGCCTGGCTGCCCACCTACGAGATGGTGAGACTTCTTCGTCAAGACCCTGAACAATCTTTTTGACACTCTTCGTGTTCCTAGAATGAGCAGACACCATTGGGCTACACTTGCCCGCTACAGGGACAAATGGCAAATGTTACTGGCTCCCACTTGAGCAAATCGATGAGTAATGGGATGTCAAGTGATCAAGTGATCATTATTGAATCACTGTGAGATAGATTTTTACAAAGCTGATCATGATTAGGTTTCAGTCACACAGTGTTCCAACACCCATCCCTCCAACAGTGTACATTTCCCAGCATCTCTCTCTCTGTTTCCTTTTGGGCATTGTAGTTTGCAGTACAGATGCTGAAAAATTATCCAGTATATACCTTTACCTACTTCTAACACTCAATACTTCTCCAATATGATCATTTCTAGCTATTAATGTCATCCTGTTCCCTTCTCTATCTTACATACCCTCTGCCCCCCTCCACTTTTTAGTGTTTTTTAATTGATTGCTTGTTGTTATTTGCTACCTCTTTGTTATGGTGTATACACAATTGGCTGTGGTGAAGATGAAACCTGCATACAGTACTAGGAATCACAGAAAGCAGAACTCCAAATTTGAACAATCACCAAGATCATCTGGTGACACCAGAGATTGAACTTGCAACACAAGCATTCTAAACCACAGAGCTGTTCCTCCAGTAGCTAAATATTTTGAATTATTTATTTACTTAAAATTAACTCCATTAATTCCCATAAGCAAATTTAAGCATATTAATAAAAAGACTTTAAAACAGAATATCAGGTGGCTAGAAAGATAGTAAAGCAAATAAGGCGATTGCCTTTCACGCGGCCGACCCACATTTGGTCCCTGGCACCACATATTGTCCTCTGAGATCACCAGAAGTGATCTCTACGTGCAGAGCGATGAGTAAGCCCTGAACACAGCTGAGTGTGGCCAGAATATTTTAAATTAGCTAAATTAAAACAGAACATCAGTTTTATTATCTTCAACTTTCATAAGGGGAAAATCTAAAAAAAATCTTACACAAAATCTTTGGGATAAATTGCCTTCTATCCAGAAAAAAATAAAGAAAAATTAAGAAAAGCAAGTGTGGGGGGCTGGAGAGATAGAACAGTGGATAGAGCACTTTCCTTTCATAAAGTCAACCATGGTATAATCCCTGGCACCCAGTATGGTCCTCAAGCTCCACAAGCAGTATTCCTTCACTTGGTCTTAGCCAAAGGGACGAGAAGTGATATACCAGGAGTGTTCCTTGAGTGTAGAGCAGGGAGTAAGCCTGAGCAACACCATGTATGGCCCAAACAGAAAAAAATGAAAATAAGTATTAGAGAAAATTGAGTTACCCTATAATTATCTTTGTTTTTTTAATAAATAACAGTTCAACAGATCATCTGACAGAAAAATAAAACATTTGCACACCATCCATCTGATAAAGGGCTAGTGTCCAAATATATATAAAACACTCATAAAGCCAACAATAAAAATACTCAACCCCATCAAAACATAGTAAGAGATCAACAGACATTTCCCTGAAAAAGATATAAATGGACAATTAGCATATGTAAAGATGTCCATCATGGCTTTTCATCAGGGAAATGCAAATCAAAACAATAAGTAGCACATTACACCATTGAAAAAGGCTTATATCAAAAAAACCATAAGAAAACATTTTTGGTGGGACATAGTGAGGAAAGAATCCTCATTCGCTGTTTGTGAGACTATTATCTGGTTCAGCATCAGTAGAAAACAGTAGGAAGACTTCTCAAAACATTTAAAATAGAACTCCCAAATGATCCTGTGATTCAACTCCTGGGCATCTATCTCAACAAAAATAAATCACTAATTCAAAAAAAACATATGCACACTTATAATCATTTTAGCAATATTTACAATAGCCAACATTTAGAAAAAAACAAAGTGCCCAATGACAGATGAATGGATAAATAATAGTGCATATTATAAATAATATGCACATAATGCTATACTATCAGCTATGAGAAAACAAGAAAACTTCCCCTTTATTACAACCTTGATAGAGCTAAAGAGGCTCAATATCAACTGTGTGTTCACAAAATAAATAGAGAAGATGTGGGGGTGCTCTCTCGACTCCTAGTGGTCTGGGGCTGCTTTCCCTCACTCCAGAAGGCCAATAGCAGTGGAAGGTGAAGAAGGAAAAGAAGGCCAGGCTGGTTGGTGATCAGTTGAAGTTTATTCCAATCTCTTTTCCCTCTGCCTCCTTCCAGTCTCAACCACTCCCATATTCCTCCTCTATTCCTCCTCTCGTATTCCTCCTCTTACAGCTGTAGTCATGAGGAGTTGGGGTAGCAATTATACATAGGTGTGTTTAAACCATTAACAAGATACAAAGTCCTTCCCTCAGGGGAAGCTTCTTTTAGGACAAAAATCTCATTCAGCAAGATGATCTGCCTAAGGGCAAAATACCATCTAGGGGAGTGTTTCTCCTTTCCTAAGTTCAATAACCATTTATACAGTCATCTTAACTCTACCTTTCAATAATACTAGTCATTTTGTATGGACACAGTAAGAGATACATTAAGCTTATAGGGTGGCTTTCCTGGGGTCATTTCCCTATGAATCCCAGACTACAGCTTTCAGGACAGATTAGTCCTTCCTAACACTATCAGGATCCTTGTTGAGTTGTTTCTCTTTGGATTATGACAGTATTTGTCCATGACTGTGCTCTTAATTTATGGTTAAGTATTATGGCACTTTGCCTGGCCCGCTTCGATGCCAGGGTAGCTCAAAGATTGTCCTGTGTCCATCCAGTCCCTTTGTTGGGAACCTGCTTTTGGCATGCTAGGAATTAAGTGCAACTGAGGCTTAAGTCTAATAAATATGAAAGATGGACAGGAGTAAATATTATTGAGTCAATTAACTCCCAAGTTACAAAATCATAGCATTACCTGTCTTCCTGTGTCTATACAAAAAGAACACTGGAAGAAGAATCTGACCTTACAAGTAACAGAGTCTGATTTGTTGGGCTATAGGTGATTAACAGATAGGCAAGCAAGAGATGTTAAAGATAACCACAGAGGAATTGGAGTGCCTCAGGAGCACTGTGACTGGTGTAACCCAATAAGCCTTAGCTCCCTGCGGCAAGGGAAAAAGGACAAACCAATATTATCCTACAATTAACCCATATATTGGGAGATGGACAAATATAAGATGATCTCAATGATACTAAAAACAGACACGAGCAGTATTCAGCCATCATAAACCCTTGGGTTTTGAATACGGAACTGAGATTACCAAGCAGGGATGGTGGTAAGGAGGGGATTAGGATGAGAAATAAGAGCAGGCTAGTAGTGTCATAAGGACAGCAGTAGAGGGGTTTTTTGGCATTTTGGTGATAGTAGAGGTGAAGTTACTTTGAACACCAAAAGTAAAATGGTTAACACTGTTGTAACCATGTTACTATAACTACAATTGTAAAAATGATTAGTATTATAAAAATGAACCAAACAATACCGAATTATTAATCTTGTAGTGCAATGTCAAACATTTTGAGTGTTAACTGTCACTGTCCTCCCGTTGTTCATCGATTTGCTCGAGTGGGCCCAGTAACGTCTTCATTGTGACAATTGTTACTGTGTTTGTCATATCGAATATGTCACGGGTAACTTGCCAGGCTTTGCTGTGCGGGCAAGATACTCTCGGTAGCTTGCCGGGCTCTTGAGAAATAAATTTTACATTTATCACTGTATATTGAGTTTATTCTAAATTGCTTATATGTGGAAATGGTGAAGCTTTAATCTTTACTACTTATTATTTTATAAGTTGAGATAGAATTCATATACCATCATATTCAACCCTTTATTTTTTCATTGAATTCTGTGAGCTACTCAGCTAAAAAGTTGTTCATGATTGTTTTCTAATGCTACAACTTTCCATCATCTGTCCCTTCATCAGTGTACACTTCCCACCACCAGTGTCCCTGGTTTCCCTCCTGTCTACCTCCCCCTAGGCACTTTTCTTTTTTCTTCCCCCTCCCCCTCTCTTTTTAGTTTTGGACATTGTGGTTTGCAATACAGATTCTGAAAGGTTATGATATTTGTCTCTTTACCTACTTGCAGCACTCAGTTTTTGTTCAGAGTGATTATTTTAAACTGTCATTTTCATAGGGGTCCTTTATCCTAGTTGTCCTCTCTCGATCACCACTTGTGGCAAGCTACCAACTGTGTACCAGACCTCTTGGCCCTTGTTTCTACTGTACTTGAACATTGTGTTTTAATACCCCACAAATGAGTCAACTCATTCTCTTTCTGCCCTTCTACCTATGACTTTTTTCATTCAGCATGATGTTCATCCATTTATCATTTTTCCTGGTAGCTACACAATATTCCATCATCTAGATATGTCATAGTTTCTTTATTCAGCCTTGTATTCTTGGGTCATTTCCAGATCCTGACTATTGTGAATTGTACTAAGATGAACATAGAAGTGCAGGTGGCTTTTCCGAAGTGTGCTTTTGGACTCCTAAGGTATATTCCCAGAGGTTGAATTGCTGGGTTTTATGGAAGCTCAATTTCTAGCTTTTTGAGGAATGTCCATGTTGTTTTCCAAAAAGGCTGGATCAATTAGAATTCCCACCAACAATGAAGGAGAGTCCCTTTTGACCCACATCTGCACCAGCTGTAGCTGATCTTGTTCGGTATTTATGGGTTTTTTTCTGTGTGCCAGTTTCTGTAGTGTGAGATTTAAATAAAAAGGGCGAAAAAACACCTGAAAAAAATGCATCGCAAATCATCAGAGAGATACAACAATGAAATATTTACCCTTTTAAAGTGAATACAAGTACATAAACCAATACAAATTAAAGGTTTATGGTATAGTTACAAAGTTGTGCAGTCTTACTCATCTACTTCAAGAACATTTTCATCCCCCCTCAAAAGGAAATCACATTCCCATTAGTATTCATTTTCTGTTTCTACCTACTATAAGCTAGTGTCAACCATTAATCTACATTCTGTATGTAGATTTGCCTATTTTGAATATTTTATTTTAATTGAGTCAAATATCATATATCCTTTTTATCTAGATTCTTTCACTAAGTGTTGTTGCATGTATGTTAGAACTGAATTCTGCTATCTTGTCAAATAATAGTTTGTTGCATAGACACATCATAAATCATTCATTCATCACTTGCTGTAACAACTTGCATTATTTTCACTTTGTGGGTTATGAATGCTGATATGCATAAAACAGCATACAATTTTGAGTGGGTATGATTCCTAAGATATATATTTTACCTAGGTTTAGCATTGCTAAATCACATGGTAATTGTTTTTATCTTTTAAAGGAATGCAAAATTATTTTCCAAGTCTAAACAAATATTACATTTCTATAATAAATTGTTAAGAGTTGTATTTCTACTTCTCATAATGTCTCTTGTGGATAATATGGGAAGTTTCTGAGAATAACAGGATTTTCTCAACTGTATGGAATATTCTTTTAAAATTAGCTACCCTTTTCTAGGGTCAGGTAAAATCAATCCCCACTACACCTAGTTCTGTTTTTAAATCTTTAATTGCTGCTGTCTTCTCCCACCAACATTCCTTAACTGAGATTCACCTTATATGCTTAGTATCTAAACCCATATAACTATGACATATTTTTGAGGGATTTATTATTCATCTTATAATTACATGATATAAATTCATCATCAACAACATCATTTATTCTTAAATAGCTCATTAAAGTTCATAAGATACGTAATTTCAATTATTGCCTTATAGCACAACAATAAGTATCATTAGTCTCATTTTAGAGATAAGCAAAATAAAGCTCAGAGAAGTTGAATGACTTGTCTAATGGTCACAGAGAGTTAATTAGTGATAAAATCATGATCCAAACTTAAAATTTCAAATAATATGCCACTAATTACCTGAAATAGCTTTCTACCATGAAGTTATTTGTGTGATTGTACATCAGGATATTTTCCCAAATTAATTTTGGAAATCCCAAGTTCTTCACAACATTTAATATAATTTTTTCTAGATTTTCTATGCTGTAACACTGCCTAACTTCCCTTCTTATCATACCCATTTAGTTATTTGTTCTGAATAAACAAGTTTAATCTCTGTGGCAACTAGCAATGGTGGAAAA
Source organism: Sorex fumeus (assembly GCF_029834395.1). NCBI lineage: Eukaryota > Metazoa > Chordata > Mammalia > Eulipotyphla > Soricidae > Sorex > Sorex fumeus. The sequence continues at coordinate 29,189,361 of NW_026606115.1, forward strand.
GACTAAAAATTATCATCTTTATAATGATGAATGAATAATTGCTATAAAGCCCCCCTAATACTTCAATTCTTTATTTGCTTTTATGTTTGACATTTATGATATGTGCTTTTAGATGAATTTTGTCGAAACTTAATATTCTAATTTTTCATCAAATATTTTCAATTCTGCCCAACTCTGAACACAAGTAATTTCACCCATATGAATTTCCCTTCCATCAGTTCAAACAAGTATCATAAATCTCCTTATATATCATACTAATACTACCTCAGTAGTTTGACTAATAATCTTCCCCAAAATCGAATATATGCCTTCTCATAAAGTCTTTAAATCTCACCTAGTATAAATAGCTCACATACACACATGAACACACACAGAGTCCATAATGGACTTTATTTTCTTAAGATTCCAATTTCACCTTGATCATAGGAAGCAAAGGAAACATAAAAGTGATTGTAATTCATGTCTTAGAAAATGACATATACTCTAATTCCAACCAGGTACAGCCTGCCCCCAAGGGCCTGGGACCCTCTCTGGGCATGCGCAGCTAGATCCATCTCCTACAAAGCCGGTTTTCTCCCCTGATCTGTGCGGGATGGGCACGGAGGCCCAGCTCTGGGCAACAAAGCTGAACGGCTCCAATTCCAACCAGGTATAGCCCGCCCCCAAGGGCCTGGGACCTTCTCTGTGCATGCGCAGCTAGATACATCTCCTAGAAAGCCGGTTTTCTCCCCTGATCTGTGCGGGATGGGCACGGAGGCCCAGCTCTGGGCAACAAAGCTGAACGGCTTCTCATTCCAACCAGGAGACGTTCCCAACTCCTCGCCCAGTGCCAGGGACTCTTTCCGGAGCCGTGGCCGCTAATGCGGCCGCGAAATATTTTCCCACTACATATTCCATAGGGACCATAAGCTACCTTCTTAGATGGAAACTTCTCTAGTTTAGCTCAGCCACTAGAAACACAGTAGCCAATAACTCATAAGCCTATCTTAACTCACACTGCATATCAAGCAGAATAGTAACAGTGAACGTGAAGGACTAAACCACACTTGTCACAATGGAAAAGCAACGCAAAAGCCCACCGAACTTTCTTATTGAAGAGTCTAGCCCAGATGACACCAACAGTACTGTAGTGTTAGACAACCTCTCTGACAAGGAATTCAGAAGGGAGCTACTTAGGATGCTAAGGGAACTAAAAGAAACAATGGAAAGCAACGCCAATAGAAGACAAGAGGATTTGAAGGCAGAAATTAGGAAAATGCAATCGGAAATGTCAGACCTGAAAACTCTCGTAGGGGAATTGAAAAACTCAGTGGAAGGCCTCAGCAGCAGAGTAAGAGCTGCTGAGAACAGAATCAGTGAGCTCGAAGATGAAGTTTAGAGACTCTCCATAAAAGAGCAAAAAATGGAAAAGAGACTCACAATTTGAGAACAGATGGCAAGAGAAGATTTTGATGAAGCCAAGAGGGGTAACATAAGAATAATTGGAGTCCCAGAGGGATAGGAAGAAAACCTTGATGAAGAAGAAACTGTCAAAGACATCATTGCTACAACGTTTCCAAAGCTGAAGAAAACTTGTGACCACATTCAGGAGGCCCGAAGGGTACCAGCTAGAAGAAATCCGAATAAAAATACCCCAAGACACATCCTGATCAAAATGACCAAAACCTTAGATAGAGACAAAATTCTGAAAGCAGCAAGATCGAAGAAAGAAATCTCTTACAAAGGAGCATCCTTAAAATTCACAGCTGATTTTTCTGATGAAACCCTCATGGCCCGAAAACAGTTGTGGGACATAGTGAAAAAAACTTAATGAAATAAATGCCTCACCAAAAATACTTTACCCAGCGATAAAATACTTCTTAATAGAAGGAATAACACACAGATTCACAGGCAAACAAAAGCTCAGGAAATTCATAGACTCAAAACCATGGTTACAAGAACAACTAAATGGGCTACTTAAGGCAAGAAAGGCCCCTCAAATACACCAAATTTCAAAGAACAATGGGACAAAATCCAATAACAATAATCTCTCTCAATGTCAATGGGATAAACACATCAATTAAAAGACACAGAGTGGCAGGATGGATTAGATAATTGAACCCAACATGCTGCTGCCTGCAAGAAACACATCTCACTAGTCAAAGCAAACACAGACTCAGAGTCAAAGGCTGGAAAACAATCCTAGAGGCAAACAGCTCCCATAAAAAAGCTGGGGTAGCCATCCTAATATCAGACCATATCAATTTCAGAGTGAAGAAAGTCATAAGAGACAGTGAAGGCCATTTCTTATTGATCAAAGGATCTATACAACTGGAAGAACTTACAATAATAAATGTATATGCACCTAATGAGAGACCAGCAAAGTACTTAAAACAACTACTCATAGATTTGGAAAAAGACATCAATAGCAACACAATACTAGTGGGAGACTTCAACACCGCTTTGTCACTTCTTGATAGATCAACCAGACTCAAGCTTAGCAAGGACATACTTCATCTGAGGGAAACAATGGAAGAAAGGGACTTAGTAGATATATACAGGACACTTTATCCACAAAAAGCTAAATACACATTCTTCTCAAGCGTACATGGAACATTCTCCAAGATAGACCACATGCTAAGCCACAAAAGATGCCTCCATAAAATTAAGAAGATAGAGATTGCATCAACAATCTTCTCAGACCATAATGTGCTGAAATTAGAAGTAAATCACACACAAAAACAGAAAACTAAACCAAACTCCTGGAAACTAAACAGTGCGCTATTGAATAACGAGTGGCTTAGAAAGGAAATCAAAGAGGAAATCAAAAGGTTCCTAGAAACGAATGAAAATGAGAACACGAGTTACCAAAACTTATGTGACACAGCAAAAGCTGTGTTAAGAGGAAAGTTTATAGCTCTACAAGCATTCCTCAGGAAGGAGGAGCAAGCACACATAAGTAACCTAACCTCACAGCTAAAGAGCTTGGAGAAGGACCAAAAAAGGAGCACAACCAGAACAGGAGAAAGGAAATAAACTCAGTGCAGAGATTAACGAGATAGAAACCCAAAAAACATTACGATAGATCAATGAAACCAAGAGCTGGTTCTTCGGAAAAATGAACAAGATCGATAAGCCTCTAGCAAAACTCACAAAGAAAGGGAGAGAGAAAAACCTAATAAACCGAATCAGAAATGAAAATGGGTCATTACAACGGAAACTACAGAAATTCAAATGATACTCAGGGAGTACATTGAGAAGCTTTATGCCACGGAACATCAAAACCTCGAGGAAATGGATAAATTCCTAGACTCCTACAGACTCCCAAGGCTGAACCAAGAAGACCTGGAATACCTGAACAGACCTATCACCATCAAGGAAATTGGAATGGTAATAAAAAGTCTCCCCAAGCACAAAAGTCCTGGCCGGGATGGATTCACTAGTGAATTCTTCCAAATCTTTAAAGAGGACTTACTCCCAATGCTCTTTAAGCTTTTCCACGAAATTGAAATATCAAAAACACTTCCGAACAGTTTCTACGAAGCAAATGTCACACTGATACCAAAAGCAGACAGAGATACCACAAAGAAAGAGAATTACAGACCGATATGCCTGATGAACACAGATGCAAAGATCCTCAACAAACTACTAGCAAATAGAATCCAACTACTCATCAAAAAGATCATACACCATGACCAAGTAGGATTCATCCCAGGGATGCAAGGATGGTTTAACATTCAGAAATCAATCAACATAATCCATCATATCAACAAAAGAAAAGATAAAATGTATATGATTATATCAATAGATTCAGAGAAAGCATTTGACAAGATCCAGCACCCCTTTATGATGAAAACCCTAGCCAAAATGGGTATAGAGGGGACCTTCCTCAACATAATTAAAGCCATCTACCACAAGCCTACAGCAAGCATCATCCTCAATGGCTAAAAACTGAGAGCCTTCCATCTAAGATCAGGGATGAGACAAGGATGCCCACTATCTCCACTGCTGTTCAATATAGTACTGGAAGTACTTGCAATAGCAATTGGGCAAGAAAAAGATATTAAGGGCATTCAGGTAGGAAAGGAAGAAATCAAGCTCTCACTATTCGCAGATGATATGATACTCTACTTAGAGAACCCAGTAACCTCCACCAAAAAACTCCTAGAAACAATAGACTTGTACAGTAAATTTGCAGGCTATAAAATCAATACCCAAAAGTCCATGGCTTTCCTATATGCAAACAGTGAGAGAGAAGAAAGCAACATGAAAAAAACAATCCCGTTCACAATTGTGCCCCAGAAAATCAAGTACCTAGGAATCAGCTTAACTAAGGAAGTAAAGGACCTGTACAAAGAAAACTACAAAACGCTACTTCAGGAAATAAAAGAGGACATGAGGAAATGGAAAGATATCCCCTGCTCATGGGTCGGGAGACTTAACATTGTCAAAATGGCAATATTACCGAAAGCATTGTATAAATTCAATGCAATCCCTATAAGTATACCCATGACATTCTTCAAAGAAATGGAGCAAACACTCCTGAAATTTATATGGAACAATAAACCCCCACGAATATCTAAAGCAATTCTTGGGAAAAAGAAAATGGGAGGAATTAAGCTCCCTAACTTCAAACTGTACTACAAGCAGTAATAATTAAAACAGCATGGTACTGCAACAAAGGCAGAACTGCAGACCAATGGAACAGGGTTGAATACACTGACATCTCCCCTCAATCATATGATCATCTAATCTTTGATAAAGGTGCAAGTAATGTGAAGTGGAATAAGGAAAGCCTCTTTAACAAATTGTGCTGGCATCACTGAGCGGCTGCGTGCAAAAAATGGGCTCAGAACTCTGCCTAACACCGTGTACAAAAGTAAGATCAAAATGGATTAAAGACCTCAACATCAGACCAGAAACCATAAGGTACATTGAAGACAAAGTTGGCAAAACCCTCCATGACATTGAAGCTAATGGTATCTTCAAAGATGCCACGCCACTGGCCGAGCAAGTGAAAACAGAGATAGATAAATGGGACTATCGTAAACTAAGAAGCTTCTGCACCTCCAAAGAAACAGTGACCAAAATATAAAGACCGTTTACAGAATGGGAAAGTATAATCGCCGAATACGCATCTGACAACGGGTTGATATCCAGGATATACAAAATACTGGTTAAAATCCATAGAAGAAAACATCCAACCCCATCCATAAATGGGGCAATGAAATGAACAGAAACTTTCTCAAAGAAGAAATCCAAATGGCAAAACAGCACATGAGAAAATGCTCTACATCATTAATCATCAGGGAGATGCAGATCAAAACCACAATTAGATACCATCTCACACCTCAGAGACTGGCCCACATTCAAAAGAACAAAAGCAACCGATGCTGGTGCGGATGTGGCGAGAAAGGGACACTCCTTCACTGTTCGTGGGAATGTCCACTGGTTCAGCCCTTCTGGAAAACAGTATGGACGATTCTCAAAAAATTAGAAATTGAGCTCCCATTTGACCCAGCAATACCACTCCTGGGAATATATCCCAGAGAGGCAAAAATGTAGTCGAAGTGACTTCTGCACTTGTTTGTTCATTGCAACACTCTTTACAATAGCCAGAAACTGGAAGCAACCTGAATGCCCAAGAACAGATGACTGGTTAAAGAAACTTTGGTACACCTACACATTGGAGTACTATGTAGCTGTTAGAAAAGATGAAGACATGAAATTTACATACAAGTGGTACAATATGGAAAGTATAATGCTAAGCGAAATGAGTCAGAAAGAGAGGGATAGACATAGAAAGATTGCATTCATCTGGGGGATATAAAGTAACAAAGTATGAGATTAATACCCAAGAATAGCTGAGATCAGCACCAGGAGGATTACTCCATAACTTAGAGGCCAGCCGGGTATCCTAGAGGAAAGGGCAGCTCAGATAGAGAAGGGAGCACCAAATAAAGGATGTTTGGAGGATCCTCCCAGGAGGGGAGATGCATGTCGAAAGTAGACTATGGACTGAACATGTTTGCCACTCAATGCCTCTTTTGCAGACCACAACACCCAAAAGGAGAGAGAGAACACAGGGGATTGCCCTGCCACAGAGACAGGGGGGATGGGGGGATGGGGGTGGGAGGGATATTATCCATGGTGGTGGAAAATGGGCACTGGTGGAGGGATGGGTATCTGATCATTGTATAATCGAAACCCAAGCACAAAAAATAGTAAATCTACAACTGTACCTCATGTTGTTTCACTAATAAAAAAAAATTTAAAAATTGTAAAAAAAAAGAAAATGACATATTTCTGTGAATTCCAAGTTTCAGTAATTAAATCCCTTCAAAATTTCTTGATAATTTTAAATCACTGAGATAATATTTATGCTGTGGTGAGTAAACAGAGTAATGTAATATTTGTAGTGAAAATCTCTACTTCAAATTACAAAAACTTTAATTTGAAAAGTAAAATATTTTTACATACACAATTTAAGATGAAGATGCAGAATGTGCAGAAACATAGATAGAACTGGAAGATATCAAGCTAAGTGAAGACAATGAAAAAAAAAGATACAGAATGATCTCACTCATATTTTGTACCTAAAAATACACAGCAAGGGAGTACCAAAGGTCCAAATGCAACACAATGGGAAAATTAATAAACATAATTTAATTAGAAGGAATTGAAATGGAGGGCCTGGGACAGGAGCAATAGTACAGCTATGAGGTGTTTGCCTTGCATGCGACCAATATCCCCAACACCCCCCCCCCCAATGGTCCAACCAGCCTGCCAGGAGTGATCCCTGTGTGTAGATCCAAGAGGCAAGACCTGAGCATTTCTGTATGTGCTCTTCCAAAAAAGGGGCAAGTAAGGGAGGGTCCTTGGAGTATTTGGAGGAGGGAGGTGGGTATGTTGGTTATGGTAGTGTTGTTGCCATTATGTTCATGTGAAATCACCAATAACAGTGTTGTAAATCACAGAACCTCAATTAATAAAAAATAATTTCAAGAAAATATAAGGAAGCGAAAAGAAAAGAAAAGGAAATTTTAGTTATCATTTATTAAAGCCTTCCAGTAGTCTTGATCTTAGATAATCAACTTCAAGCCAAATATATGTTCCACCTATTCATAAGTGTGTGATTCCTGATTCTTGAAATGAAATTGTCAACCCTCCAAAATAAAGATGCTGGAGCTGGAAAGATGTATCAAAGATTTCTGCATGGAGGAGGCCAAGGTACAATATCTGACACTGCACGATCTTCGGCTCACCACCAGAAGAAATCTCCAAGCACCACTAAATGAGGATTTTTGAAACCAAAATAAGTAAATATGATCACTATTTTCTTTCTGTCTACTGAATACTAGGTAAGTAGACAGACTAAAATATTTACAAGAATTTAAGGAAAACCTGGGGTTTCACTTCAGAAAGATAATCAAGACAGATTAAAAGAAAGTATAAACTCTTCAAAATTAAAGTATTAATCTTCTTTTCTCCCATGACATACAGTAGAATTTCAGCAGCTCACCAAATAGATTATTCCACTAGAAACGCCCTATTCAGAGTTTTTCAGTAGATCAATCTGGATGCTTTCTTTAAAATTTCCTCAAGGACTGTAAGTGCTTGCTGTGAATCTTCAATTTAACAACACATTTAAGTCTCTCTTAACTTCTTTAGTAGTTTTTTCCTTCAGTTCTCTCTTGCTCTTTAGCATCCTTTTCTTTTTTCCAGAATCCTACTGAGCATGGCACAGGCTGGAGCGATAGCACAGCGGTAGGGCATTCGCCTTACAAGCGGCCAACATGGCCGACCCGAGTTCGATTCCTCCGCCCCTCTCGGAGATCCCGGCAAGCTACCGAGAGTATTCGATATGCCAGACACAGTAACAACAAAGTCTCCAGTGGAGACGTTACTGGGCCCGCTTGAGCAAATCGACGATCAACAGGAGGGCCTTTACCTTTTACATTTACTGAGCATGGCATACTTTCATTAATGTTCCTTTCTTCTATTTGTTCTTAAATTAACCATATGTGCTCCTATTAAATAAAACTCTGATGATTCTGACTTCAACATTTTACAGAAGTAGTATTATAAAGAATAATAGAAACCTCTCATATCACAGTACTTTTCTAAGAAGAAAAATTCTTTATGTTAATAATTATTGGATGTAATATGGGAAAGCAGAATAGCATGCACCTTCTCCAAATTTCACCAGGCAAAAGACCCATTTTGGAATGTCTTTACATTAATCAGCTTTCCCGACAGCATAATGATGCTAGAAATTAGGAAAGCAATGGAGGATTCTTAGTCAGATTTAATAGGCTCGGGCACTTTGCTAACACACTGCAGAGGATCAATTGAAGTTAATTATTATACAAGATTAAACCCCAAGTAGCTACAGTACATCAAACCAATGCAAAAAGTTCTGGCTCAGAAAAGAGAAAAAGTAAATATGAGTTCTGGAGGCAAGACTTATTCTATATAGGCCTTAATTCATTATAGTTTGCATATAAATATAATGGACTAATACAATATGAAATCCAGCATGATAAATTCTAAAAGTAAGATTTAAAACTTCACCAACTATGTTTATGTGATGCTTAAGCTGGATACCTAAAGAAATTTCTGAGAAGTTTTAATGTTTCTACTAATTTTTGCATAGTTGATTTAATTTCTACTGCTTTCCAAGATTTATATTTCCATCCACTGGGGATTCAGACATTCATAATCATTTACCATTCTAAGAAAAATAAGTATCTGAAGAAGCCAAAGAAGCAAATAAATGTAATTTCACTTTTATTCACTGCCCAATTTACTTCGAGTAAGTATGAATAAGTCTAGATAGTTTCTTAATAAGTAACTCTCATTAAGTTGAAAATAAAAATGAACTCTTTTGGTTTTTTAGGGAAATAACTGGGAGAAAAAATGAACACACCAGAAAGGATAATACAATGAAAAGGGACACGAATCATAATTTGTGGTCATTAAGTGATAATGATGCAACATCTTTACAAGATTATTTTAGTATGCTCAAGATTTTTTCATATATTTTAATATTTTAAATTTTTATATATTTAAAATATTTCAGTTTTACTTGAGAGATCCTTTTTCTTCATACCCTCCCTCTCCATCATATGAATAGTGAAACAGTTCTGTGTTCATTTGCCTTGGCAGAAAGCAGACAACAGAAACAGCATAAAGCAGTGGGGAGCAAAAGGCATCTCATCTTGGCATTTGGTTTTCAAAAGCTTAGCAAAACACTCACAACTTTAACAAATAGTGCTTGTGAAAAAGCAATGATTACCCATCCATTCCACATTAGAACAGGAAAATATTTCTCAAGAACAGAAAAACAAGAAAACATGAAGAGCAGTGATGCTATAGATGTCAAATATTCCAAAGAGATGACCAGAAATAAAATGTCATAGATGTTTTCGATTTTCAATATTGGGGAATTTGTGGCTCATTTTAAAATAAAGCCTTTTGGAGTCAATGAAATTAACAAAAGGCTCTTATGTGTGACTACAGAAAATGGGGCTCTGGCAGCCTATAGAGCTTTGTTATATTTTGATATGATAACAAGGATATCTGTATGATTTCTGCGAGCAAAAAAGTAAAATAGAAATATCAGGGAAAGATGGTTCACCTTGAACAAGCCATAAAGATAAGAGCAAGGAGCATCAACCTAGCGTTATCTATGGAGCAGTTATGTAGACTCATATGAGATCATAGGCATTTCATTAGGTATATACATGGACAGATGATCATGTAAATATAATAGAATTCTTCCCAACATCTTGATTTATATGTGTTCTCCCTAAACTCCTCTATAACTTAGATAAAACACAAAGGAAAGATGTTAGAAATCTCTACCTGGCTACAGTCAAGTTTCCAAACTCTGTTGCAATAAATATTTTTAATATGAAAATATATAAGCAATACATATATATTTATGGACTGAGATTCGTTCCTGTGTATCCTTACATGCAACAAAATACATGAAAATTAAGCATAAAAATATCTGGGGCTGGTGAGATAGTAAAATGAGTACTTGCCTTCCATACAGCTAACCTGCATTTGATATCTGGCACCACGGTATTCTCCAATGCACATGATCTCTACGAGTGATTCCTGAGTGCAGAGCCAAGAGTAAGCACTGAGAACCTCTCAGTGTCACCTAAAATCAAAAAGAATGACAAGGAAAATTATTTATTTTTCCGAACATTTAATTATCAGTCAATATGGCTTTGGTCAGGAGCTGGAGAGTGGACCATAATGATAAGAGAATCTAGTGGAAATTTATTAAACCCCAATCAAATAGTCTGAGGTTAAACAGGAGGACAAGAAATAGACAAGGCGATAAAAAAAAGACACTTCTGGGCCAGGAAGAAAATAGATTTTGCTGAAATATTTCTTCTCAAAAACTTTGGTGTAAATAACAAGCAAATTTAATGCTTATTTTTACATTATATATAATAAGGATCTGTATTAGATATTTGCTTCATTGGTGTAGTGCAAGGGTCAGTATTGGATCACCTATAAAGATCCAGAGACTGAAATTTCAGAATTCCCCAATCATATAAATTCTTTCATAGCTTTTCCATTCCACATTGTGGCAATAAAGCAGCTATGACAGTACAAAAATTAAAATTTTTCTGTGTTCCAATAAACTTTTATTTACAAAAAGATATTGTATTTGGCCCACAATCCAGTTTGCTGACTCCTGTTTCCAAGGAAGTCCTGGGCACTTGTAATTTTTAAAAGTTTTACATGTGAAAAAAACGTTCTACATGTGATTCAAATGCACAAGAAAACACAATGCGAAGACACTAAATTTAAACACCATTTTCCAGATATGTTTAAAATAAAAGTATATTACTTAAGAGAGGGTACTACATTAATATTTTACAGTAATTATCAGTTTTATTGAAAGAAAAATAATAGGAAATTGGGGCAGAGGGCAGATGGTTGGTGTTTGTAGCTATATATGTAAAAATTACATAACACTCTAAGTATTATGTGATAAAATTGGAATTCTGTGTCACATTGAAAGATTATATTGTCATGACAAAGTATGGGGAGTATAGAGTAACCCTTTAGATTGTTTTGTGGCTACAGTCAGCAATGCTTAAGGCTAATTCCTGGCTCCAAACTCAGGAATCACTCCTGAGAGGCTCAGGGAAACATGTGGTACCAGGGATCAAACTTGAGTTGGTTAAAGGCAATGCAAATGCCATACCCTCTGCACTATTACTCCAGACCATAGAGTAACATTTAAATTTATTTACTCTAAAAATGAAATTACTAGGATTCATACAAATGTACTCTCACATGTGAAGAGATTTGGAAAATTATTTGTCGCATTGTTTATAATAGCAATAAATGGAAAATTCTCTAAACAGGAACTTGATAATACATACTTAAATATCCATAATCTCTTTTTTTTAATTTTTAAAACACCATGGTTTACAAAATTGTTCACAATATAGTTGTTACATGCATCCATTGTTCCAACACCAATTGCACTATCAGAATGATCTACCATCCACCATTGTTCCATCATTGTTCCAATTTTCCCAGTAACCATACCCCAAGCTGATTAGCAGAGACACAATAACTTATTTTACATTGCTTCTTGCAATTAAATGACTAATGAATAAAAGAAAAATACTTCAGTAAAATAAAATTTGTGAGATTTGTTTTCCCTCACCACAGGGTTATTATTTCATTGTCTGTGGATTTACTAAGCTAATTTGTTGCTAGTTAAGTCTTCTGTGTTATTGTTTTTAAGTGGGCCGCCTCTCCCCACCATCAATGTACTTCCAGAAGCCCACATCCCACAACTACTGCCATGTCCACTGATCCATTTGCCCAGTTCTACAGATCCTGAAGATTTTAGACTGCATGATGGCATAAGCAGCCACATGACTCCTCTAATTTCCACAAATCTGAAATCCCAAGTAGCACAATAAATTAGATGGTAAAGTAAGTAACATAGAAGTCAATTAAACTCAATATGCATAATCTCTTGAAGATAATAAAACAGGTCAAAATATAACATTGTTTTGTTATAATATTGATACTATTTTGTTATAAAATTGTTTTGTATAATGTTGATACTATTTTGTTATAAAATTGTTTTGTTATAATATTGATGAAATTAAAAATCAATTCCCCCAACAGGATCACTGGCTGTGTAGCATTCACATGTTCTCCATATGTTTCCATGGGTTTTCTCTGAGAAATCCAGTCCTCCCATATGCCATATCACAGAAATCCTTGAGTGGTGTTCATTGGCATGTATCTACTTTCCAAATCTGAGTGAAAGTAGATATGAATTCTAGTCTGACCTTCAACAGAAGGGCATCCTGCCAAGAGTATGTTCCTGTCTTTATCACTGCACTGCTAGGATACATTCTGTCCCCTCCTGACCCTGTACTGGAAAATTTGCTTACAGGCTAAAAAATGAATGAGTATAAATGATTCGTTGTCTATGCACCAACATCTCATTATGATGAAAGAGAAATCGAGAAGTTCTACATGGAGCTGGAGAAGTTCTATAAAGAAGACCACACCTTCTACAAGATCATTGTGGGTGATTTTAATGCCAAGATAGAACCGAGAAGGTCAGCTGAAGAACTTCACATCGGGACCCATGGCCTAGAATGGAACGAACAGGGTGAGAGACTGAGTTCATCATGTCGACCAAGACCATCCATGGTAACTCACAGTTCCAGAAGGCAGAATTTAAACGTTGGACAGAGAGAACTCCCAGAACGACCACCAACTGGGAACTCTTTGGCACTATTGCAGCAACATGGGAAGATGCCATTGTTGACAACATTGACGAGGAAAACGATCGACTGGTTCAGCACCTCCATGAATGTGCGAGGAATGCCAAGAGAGAGATAGCCACAAAAAAACGCCTGTGTTCGAAAACTCTTGAGCTAATTCACCAGCGTGGTTTGGCGCATGCCTCAGGCAACCGCAAGCTAATGTCTGAGCTCACAAAGCAGTGCAGAGATGCGATCAAGGAAGACCTCAAAGAGAGAAGAGCAGAAGTACTGGTAGATGCGGCAGAAGCTGGGAAAAGTATTCATTAAGCCTGCCTGGCCTTTGCCAACTACAAGACCAAGATGACTGCCCTCCGACGTCCTGATGGATCCATCACATCCTCCAGAACGGCAATGGAGAAGATTATCCATGACTTCTACTGAAATCTCTTCGATAGCCATGTCCACTTGCCGACATACCAAATTCCACAGGATGGATATGTCGCTCCCAACGTTCTCCCTTCCGAAATCCGACATGCCATTTCGTCGGTAAAGAAACAAACAGCACCCGGCCCAGACAAGGTCAGACCTGAACACCTGAAGAACCTGCCATCAGTACTCATCAATACACTGGCTCGGCTCTTTACTCGCTACCTGTCTGAATGCAAGTTTTCGTCCCAATGGAAAACCAGCAGGACTGTACTACTGTTCAAGAAGGGAGACATCCATGACATTAGCAACTATCGCCCGATCTGCCTATTGTCTGTCATCTACAAGTTGTTCACTCGAGTCATCCTAAATAGGATTAGCAGAACACTAGATGAAGGACAACCATGCAAGCAAACCAGGTTCCGCAAAGGATTCAGCACCATCGACCATATCCACACAATAACCAAACTCATTGAGGTTTCTCGGAGTTCAAGATGCCGCTCTGTTTAACGTTCATTGATTTAAAGAAGTCCTTTGATTCTGTTGAGACGGAAGCTGTCATTGAAGCCCTAGCCAATCAGGGCATTCAAGCCCAATACATCAAGATCCTCCGTGAGCTGTTTTTCGGATTCACTACCAGGATCTCACCATTCTACAAAGAAGTGATACATTCTACAAAGAAGTGATCGTTGATGTCAAGAGAGGGGTTCAGCAGGGTGATACCATTTCACCACTTTTGAAGATATTTAATCAAAGAAATAATCATATGCATACTATGTTTTAAAGTAATGTCCAAAAGACTTTAAAATTAACAGATCAGACAAAGCAGGGAAGAAGAAAACCTGCTGGAGGGTTCCACAGCTCCCAGAGAATTCTCCGGGACCCAGACAGAACCGATATCACTGGGAGGTCCCAGATGCGGTAGGTGCTGTCTCCTTGCCTTTTCCAAATGCAATCCTGGTGACCATGAGCTTCTACAAGCATGGCTCTGGCATGCAGGTACCAGGACTATTTTCTGAACTGCATGGCCGCGTAAGTCATTTCCTGATATGCAAAGTGATCAATGGAAAGTAAATGATCTAGCATTTGTTCCTGAAAATCATGCCTGAATGGTGGTGGGAAAATCTGAGCAAAAGATAATGCCCAAGCGAAATACATCTTCTGAATCAAAGGATTGACCGAGACAAGAAATCTTTGTTCTCTACACACCAACATCTAACTACGATAAAGAAGAAAATGAGAAGTTCTCCATGGAACTGGAGAAGTTCAATAAAGAGAAGTTCTATAAAGTTCTATAAGGTCATTGTCGGTGATTTAAATGCCAAGATAGGACCAAGAAGATCAGCCGAAGAACTCCACATAGGGACCCATGCCCTAGAATGGAACGAACAGAGTGAGAGACTGTCTGAATTCACCATGTCGACAGAGTCCTCTATGGTAACTCATAGTTCCAGAAGGCCGAATCTGAACATTGGACATGGGAGACTTCCAGTGGACATTTCCAGAATGAAATTGACCACATCATATTCAATCAACAGTTTTGCCTGACCGATGTCGTTGTTGTCCCAAAATTCCAAGTGGTATAGGACCACTGTCTCCTTTGTGCGAAATTCTACTTCATGGAGTGGGAAGAAAGGGCTGCAAAGTTTAAGAAGAGAACTCCCAGAACGACCTCCAACTGGGAGCTCTTTGGCACTATTGCAACAATAGAGGAAGATCCTGTCCTTGACAACATCCACAAAGAATACGATGAACTGGATCAGCACCTCCATGATTATACGAGGAACGCCGAGAAAGAGTAAGCCATAAAAAGACGCCTGTCTTGTCATACTCTCGAGCTCATTCGCTGAGGTGGTTTGGAGCGAGCCTCAGGCAATCACTAGCTAATATCCAAGCTCACAAAGCAGTGCAGAGAAGTGATAAAGGAAGACCTCAAAGAGAACAGAGCATCGGTGTTGGTGGATGCAGCAGAAGCCGGGAAAAGTATTCGCAACACCCACCTGTCATTCACCAACTACAAGACCAAGATGAATGCCCTCCGGCGTCCTGATGGAACTATCACATCTTCCAGAAGGGCAATGGAAACGGTTATGCACAACTTCTACCCAGATGGAAGAATCAATAGCCATACCCACCACCCACATACCAAATTCCACAGGATGTGTATCATTCCCAGAATTCACCCTTCTGAAATCTGACTTGCCATTTCATTGGTAAAGAAGCATACAGCTTCTTTAGCAAGCAGCGGGGAAAACAGGAAAGGGTAGTGATGATTAGATTAAAGAAGAAATAAAGGTAGTGGTTGAAGGTCTTGGACACTTTGGTAGTGATCAGGGTACAATTACTATATACATCAATACCATGAATATTAACACTATTGAAATATATTACCTAAACTATAATAAAATTAATTATACAAAAACTAAGGTGGTTAAAGATTAACCTGGTCCAGACAAAGTCAGATCAAAAACCTGAAGAATCTGCCACCAGTACTCATCAATACACTAGCTTGGCTCTTCACACACTGCCTGTCAGAATGCAAGGTTCCATCCCAATGGAAAACCAGCAGGACCATTCTGTTGAACAAGAAGGGAGACACCCACTACATCAAGCAACTATCGCCGGATCTGCTTGTTGTCCATCGTCTACAAGATTTTTACTCCAGTAATCCTGAATAGGATTGGCAGAACACTAGACAAAGAACAACCATGCGAGCAAGCCGGGTTCCAAAAGGGATTCAGCATGATCAACCATATCCACACAGTGATCAAGCTCATTGAGGTTTTTCAAGAGTTCAAGATCCCACTCTGTCTAACGTTCACTGATTTAAAGAAGGCTTTTTATTTTCATTTTTTTCCCTTTATTTTTTTTTACAGTTGTAGATTTACAATTTTCTGTGCTTGGGTTTCAATTATACAATGATCAGATACCCATCCCTCCACCAGTGCCCATTTTCCACCACCATGGATAATATCCCTCCCACCCCCATCCCCCCATCCCCCCCGTCTCTGTGGCAGGGCAATCCCCTGTGTTCTCTCTCTCCTTTTGGGTGTTGTGGTCTGCAAAAGAGGCATTGAGTGGCAAACATGTTCAGTCCATAGTCTACTTTCGACATGCATCTCCCCTCCTGGGAGGATCCTCCAAACATCCTTTATTTGGTGCTCCCTTCTCTATCTGAACTGCCCTTTCCTCTAGGATACCCTGCTGGCCTCTAATTTATGGAGTAATCATCCTGTTGCTGATCTCAGCTATTCTTGGGTATTAATCTCATACTTTGTTACTTTATATCCCCCAGATGAATGCAATCTTTCTATGTCTATCCCTCTCTTTCTGACTCATTTCGCTTAGCATGATACTTTCCATATTGTACCACTTGTATGTAAATTTCATGACTTCATCATTTCTAACAGCTACATAGTACTCCATTGTGTAGATGTACCAAAGTTTCTTTAACCAGTCATCTGTTCTTGGGCATTCAGGTTTCTTCCAGTTTCTGGCTATTGTAAAGAGTGCTGCAATGAACAAACAAGTGCAGATGTCACTTCGACTATACATTTTTGCCTCTCTGGGATATATTCCCAGGAGTGGTATTGCTGGGTCAAACGGGAGCTCAATTTCTAATTTTTTGAAAATCGTCCATACTGTTTTCCAGAAGGGCTGAACCAGTGGACATTCCCACGAACAGTGAAGGAGTGTCCCTTTCTCACCACATCCGCACCAGCATCGGTTGCTTTTGTTCTTTTGAATGTGGGCCAGTCTCTGAGGTGTGAGATGGTATCTAATTGTGGTTTTGATCTGCATCTCCCTGATGATTAATGATGTAGAGCATTTTCTCATGTGCTGTTTTGCCATTTGGATTTCTTCTTTGAGAAAGTTTCTGTTCATTTCATTGCCCCATTTATGGATGGGGTTGGATGTTTTCTTCTATGGATTTTAACCAGTATTTTGTATATCCTGGATGTCAACCCGTTGTCAGATGCGTATTCGGCGATTATACTTTCCCATTCTGTAGACGGTCTTTGTATTTTGGTCACTGTTTCTTTGGAGGTGCAGAAGCTTCTTAGTTTATGATAGTCCCATTTATCTATCTCTGTTTTCACTTGCTCGGCCAGTGGCGTGGCATCTTTGAAGATACCATTAGCTTCAATGTCATGGAGGGTTTTGCCAACTTTGTCTTCAATGTACCTTATGGTTTCTGGTCTGATGTTGAGGTCTTTAATCCATTTTGATCTTACATTTGTACACGGTGTTAGGCAGAGTTCTGAGCCCATTTTTTGCACGCAGCCGCTCAGTGATGCCAGCACAATTTGTTAAAGAGGCTTTCCTTACTCCACTTCACATTACTTGCAACTTTATCAAAGATTAGATGATCATATGATTGAGGGGAGATGTCAGTGTATTCAACCCTGTTCCATTGGTCTGCAGTTCTGCCTTTGTTCCAGTACCATGCTGTTTTAATTATTACTGCTTTGTAGTACAGTTTGAAGTCAGGGAGGTTGATTCCTCCCATTTTCTTTTTCCCAAGAATTGCTTTAGATATTCGTGGGGGTTTATTGTTCCATATAAATTTCAGGAGTGTTTGCTCCATTTCTTTGAAGAATGTCATGGGTATATTTATAGGGATTGCATTGAATTTATACACTGCTTTCGGTAATATTGCCACTTTGACAATGTTAAGTCTCCCGACGCATGAGCAGGGGATATCTTTCCATTTCCTCATGTCCTCTTTTATTTCCTGAAGTAGCGTTTTGTAGTTTTCTTTGTACAGGTCCTTTACTTCCTTAGTTAAGCTGATTCCTAGGTACTTCATTTTCTGGGGCACAATTGTGAAGGGGATTGTTTTTTTCATGTTGCTTTCTTCTCTCTCACTGTTTGCGTATAGGAAAGCCATGGACTTTTGGGTATTGATTTTATAACCTGCAACTTTACTATACGAGTCTATTGTTTCTAGGAGTTTTTTGGTGGAGGTTATTGGGTTCTCTAAGTAGAGTATCATATCATATGCGAATAGTGAGTGCTTGATTTCTTCCTTTCCTACCTGAATGCCCTTAATATCTTTTTCTTGCCTAATCGCTATTGCAAGTACTTCCAGTACTATATTGAACAGCAGTGGAGATAGTGGGCATCCCTGTCTCGTCCCTGATCTTAGAGGGAAGGCTCTCAGTTTTTCCCCATTGAGGATGATGCTTGCTGTAGGCTTGTGGTAGATGGCTTTAATTATGTTGAGGAAGGTCCCCTCTATACCCATTTTGGCTAGGGTTTTCATCATAAAGGGGTGCTGGATCTTGTCAAATGCTTTCTCTGCATCTATTGATATAATAATATGCTTTTAATCTTTTCTTTTGTTGATATGATGGATTATGTTGATTGATTTTCATATGTTAAACCATCCTTGCATCCCTGGGATGAATCCTACTTGGTCATGGTGTATGATCTTTTTGATGAGTAGTTGGATTCTATTTGCTGGTCGTTTGTTGAGGATCTTTGCATCTGTGTTCATCAGGGATATCGGCCTGTAATTCTCTTTCTTTGTGGTATCTCTGCCTGCTTTTGGTATCAGTGTGATATTTGCTTTGTAGAAACCGTTTAGAAGTGTTTTTGATATTTCAATTTCGTGGAAAAGCTTAAAGAGCATTGGGAGTAAGTCTTCTTTAAAGATTTGGAAGAATTCACTAGTGAATCCATCCGGTCCAGGACTTTTGTGCTTGGGGAGACTTTTTATTACCATTTCAATTTCCTTGATGGTGATAGGTCTGTTCAGGTATTCCAGGTCTTCTTGGTTCAGCCTTGGGAG
Organism: Sorex fumeus; assembly: GCF_029834395.1. NCBI lineage: Eukaryota > Metazoa > Chordata > Mammalia > Eulipotyphla > Soricidae > Sorex > Sorex fumeus. The sequence goes on from NW_026606115.1 coordinate 29,208,330, forward strand.
TCTGTAGGAGTCTAGGAATTTATCCATTTCCTCGAGGTTTTGATGTTCCGTGGCATAAAGCTTCTCAAGGTACTCCCTGAGGATCCTCTGAATTTCTGTGGTTTCTGTTGTAAAGACCCCCTTTTCATTTCTGATTCAGTTTATTAGGGTTTTCTCTCTCCCTTTCTTTGTGAGTTTTTCTAGAGGCTTATCGATCTTGTTAATTTTCTCAAAGAACCAGCTTTTGGTTTCATTGATCTTTCGGATTGTTTTTTGGGTTTCCATCTCGTTAATCTCTGCTCTGAGTTTTATTATTTCCTTTCTCCTGTTCGGGTTGTGCTCCTTTTTTTGGTCCTTCTCCAAGCTCTTAAGCTGTGAGGTTAGGTTACTTATGTGTGCTCGCTCCTCCTTCCTGAGGAATGCTTGTAGAGCTATAAACTTTCCTCTTAACACAGCCTTTGCTGTGTCCCATAAGTTTTGGTAACTCGTGTTCTCATTTTCATTCGTTTCTAGGAATCTTTTGATTTCCTCTTTGATTTCCTGTCTAATCCACTCGTTGTTCAATAGTGCACTGTATAATTTCCAGGTGTTTGATTTTAAAGAAGGCTTTTGATTCTCTTGTTTCTGAAGTGGTCATGGAAGCCCTAGCCAAACAGGGCATTCAAACTCAGTACATCAGGATCCTCCTTGAGCTGCATTATGGATTCACCACCAGGATCTCACCATTCTACAAGGAAGTGATCATCAATGTTAAGAGAGGGGTTCAACAGGGTGATACAATTTCACCAAAACTCTTCAGTGCCACCTTAGAGAATGTCATGTGATGACTGGAGTGGGAAGGAATGGGAGTGAAGATAGACGGTTGGCAGCTACACCACCTCTGCTCTGCTGATGACATCATTCTAATAACACAAAACATTAGCCAAGCAGCACGAATAATGGTCGACCTCGACCGTGAGTGTGGAAAGGTCAAACTGCAGCTGAATCTCATGAAGACAATGTTCATGAGAAATGGACTAGTTCCTGATGTTCCATTTGCTCTCAATGGAACAAGCATCTCTGAATGCAGCAGTTATGTGCACCTAGGTCCTAGGTCGAGAGCTCAGCATGATGACCGACCTGGCACCTGAGCTGTGCAAGAGGAAGGGAACGGTGTGGAACACCCTCAAGACCATCCTAGAAGTTGTTAAGAGAATGAAGAACCTCTGGCTCTGAGCACCTCTTTTTGACTCCACCATTCTTTCTGCACTAACATACACCACAGACACTTGGGCCCTACGAAGAAAGGATGAGAACGCTATTCAGGTCTCCCAAAGAGGAATCGAAAGAGCTATGCTTGGAGTATCACGTTTCACTCAAGTGAGAGAAGGAATCCAGAGTTGCAACCTCCGTCAACAATTGAGAAACAGTGATGCTGTCTCGTTTGCCAAGACGTCGAAAATCAGATGGACTGGACACATAATGTGATTTGGAGACGACCACTGGACTAGAGCCATTACCGACTGGATTCCATGGGACGTTCAAAGATCGTGTGGCCGCCCACTTACGATATGGCCACACTTCTTTGTCAATACCCTGAATGAACGGTCCGAGGCTCTTTATGTTCCTGGAGCGAGCAGACGTCATTGGGTTACACTAGCACACAACAAAAATGAATGGAATCGTTACTGGCACCCGCTCGAACAAACCAATGAGTAATGGGATATCAAGTGATCCAGTTACATATATATATATATATATATATATATATATATATATATCCATTATAGCACTCTGTATAATAGTTAGGATATTAAAACAACTCAAATTTCCAGTGAGAGATGAGTGGATAAAGAAGTTGTAGTAAAAATAAAAAAATTAAATACTATTCAATTTTAACAAAAGTTGAAACCATGAAGTTTGGTACAGCATGAATGGAATTGGAAGATGTGTAAACTCAAAAAGGGGGCACTGCACACAGTGGCAGTGCCTCTATCTCTCCCACCGCCCGCGTTTGGTAGTCTCACCCTTCTTCCCCCACCCTGGGGAGGTCGATGGCGATGGGCAGGCAAAGGAAGGAACGAGGGCCAGACTGGTTGGTCTTAGTCGCAGTTTATTCCAATCCTCTCTCCATCCACACCAGTCTCTCTTCTCTGCCTCTGCCTCCGCTTCTTCCTCCCCCATGCTACTTCATTCTCCTTCTCCATCCCCCTTCATCCTCCTTCTCTTCCTTCTGATCCCCCAGCCCACTTTTACAGTAAAGTTAAATCCCAAAGCATGAGGGGTTGGGGTAATAATTACACATAGGTGTGGTGACAATCAATAGGGGTAGAATTCTTTCCCTCAGGGAAAGCCGCTCCTAGGACAGATCCTCTCTCAGCAGGACGACCCACCCTAGAGCAGAATCCTATGGGTGTGTTTCTCCTCTCCATGGATCAACCTCCTCATCAGTGGTAAACAGAGAAACAAAATAAAGGAACATAGAGCATCAAACAATGACAAACCCTTGACCTTGGATTACAAAACTGAATAGCAAGCAGTTGGGAGAAACAGGAAAGGATGGTGAAGATTAGACTAAAGGTGAAATAGAGGTAAAGGATGAGGGTCTTGTACATTTTCGTAGTGATCAGGGTACAATTACTATTGACATATATTATCAAAACTATAATAAAAACTAATTATTCAAAAAATATGGTTAAAGATTAATACAAAGAAATCTCTAAATCACTATTAAGAGAATAGACAAGGGGGGTATGGTGCCGCCAGCAGGTCAATCTGTACCTGTGAGGTGAGTGCATCAGCAGCCTGATGGCAACTTCAGACTTCCAGATTCCCCAAAATTGCTGCTGTGCCTTTGGCCAGACCCCAAAAACTTGGGGGAAAGTTTACCAAGAAAGTAAACGGCCAAAAGTTAGGTATGTGGGAAACACACCCACAAACCACCTCCGGCTCAGCCATATAATTGGAGGCATGGCTTCTCTGGTTCCTGATTGAACTGCTTAATGACCATGATCCCAGAGACTCAGAAACAAATCTCGAAACCCACCGGCTTTTGGCAGAAATGCGTCTGGTACCTGCAGTAGGTTACCGGTGCTCGGCCAACCCAGGTGGGAATAGGTTTCGTGCCTTGGCCTGTTTCCCCTGGCGGCCAGGTGGCCACCATCCTCCAGAGGCCACTGGACAGTCAGGTTTGGGCCAGCAGTTATGAGACACGCAAGGCCTCACGGGATGGAGGTGGAGCTGGTTCTGTCCTTCCCACCCCAAGGAGACCCCAAGTCATCGCCCACGAATGGCCTCTCTGGCTTCTGATCAAGCTGCTTAACAGCCATGATCTCAGAAACTCAGAAACAAATCTCAAAACCCAATGGCTTTTGGCAGAAATGCGTGAACCCCCACAGTAGGTTACTGTTGCCGGGCCACCCCAGATGGGAAAAGGTGTTGTCATTCTGCCTGCTCCCCCTTGGCAGCTCGGTGGCCGCCATCCTCCAGAGGCCACTGGACAGTCAGGCTTGGGACCGCAGTGACGTAACTTGTTGGGCCTCATGGAATGGGGGTGGAGCCAGTCCTGTCCTCCCCGTCCCAACGAGACCCCAAGTCATCGTCCACGAATGGCCTTTCTGGCTCCTGATCAAGCTGCTTAAAGGCCATGATCGAGAGACTCAGAAGCAAATCTCGAAACCCAGCAGCTTTTGGCAGAAATGCGTCTGGACCCTGCAGTAGGTTACTGTCGCTGGGCCACCCCAGGAGGGAAAGGGTGTTGTCCCCCCACCTGCTTCCCCCTGGCAGCTCAGTGGCCGTCATCCTTCAGAGGCCATTGGACAGTCAGGTTTGGGTCCAAAGTGACGAGACATTTTGGGCCTCAAAGGATGAGGGTGGAGCCGGTCGTTTTCTCCCCACCCTAACGAGACCCCAAGTCATCGCTCATGAACGGCTTTTCTGGCTCCTGATCAAGCTGCTTAACAGCCATGATCCCAGAGACTCAGGAGCAAACCTTGGAACCCAGCAGGTTTTGTCAGAAATCCCTCCAGATTTAAGTGTTAAAATTTTGGAATTTCAAAATCGCATGGCCACTACTGCAGCTACGTGATATCATATGTTATTCATAACCAACAATAGAAAACAAATTGTTTACTGTTGCCTGAAAAGCATATCTCAGTGTTGGGGTAAAATCTCAAATAATAATGGTGGGTCTGGTGTCAAAATGTTGAATGAGGTCAAAGTAGAGAGAGAATATTGTGGAAATAATCTGCCACACAGGTAGGGGGAGGGTGTGGGATGGGGGTATACTGCAGTTGTTGGGGGTCGAGAATGGGCACTGGTGAAGGTATGAGTGTTTCATTGTATGACAGAGACTTAGACCTGAAAGCTTTGTAACTGCTCTCACGGTGATTCAATAAATAAAATTAAAAAATTTTTAAAAAGTAAGGTGAAGTTCATGCACAATTCAGTCAGCTAACCAGTGGCTGAATAAATAGCAGTACTCCTACATAAAAAAAGAGAACAGACAAGACTTACTCTTGAAGTCTGTGTTCTCTCTTGAGTATGTTTCTTTCTTCCTTGTCTCTATGTTTCTTTGCTTGCTTATTTCACTAGAGAAGTTTGTGTTCTCTCTCACACATATACTTCTCCATTTTTATCCCCTTACATCTTTCTAACTAAGTTTCAATAAAAACTTTCTTGCTTCAACAAAATCAAATTAATTAAAGAACAATTTAAAGATCAAGAAACTGTGGTTTATATACAAAATTGAATACTATGGAGCTTTACAAAAGAACAAAATCATGCCATATGTAGCAAGGTGAATGGAAGTAGATTATACTGAGTGAAGCCAATAAGAAGGAAAGGGAGAGATACAGAATGATCTCTCCCATTTGTGGTAATTAAAGACACATACCAAGGTAGCAACAAGGGTCCAAAGGCAACATAATGGGAGAAATGATCCACACAACTAAGTTGGAGGAAGGGTTGGGAAAGAAAGGTTTTGGGGTCCTGAAATAGGAAAGAGATAGACTGGTGATGGGTATAATGTTATAACTATGTGAATTATAAACCATTTTTAATAGTATTATAAACTATAGAATCTCAATAATAAATTTAAAAAAATAAAACACCTAAAAGATGGGCTGGAGCGATAGCACAGCAGGTAGGGTGTTTGTCTTACAAGTGGCCAACATGGCTGAATCTAGTTCAATTCCTCCGCCCCTCTCGGAGAGCTCAGCAAGCTACCGAGAGTATCTTGCCCATACGGCAAAGCCTGGCAAGCTCCCTATGATGTATTAGATATGCCAAACACAGTAACAAGTGTCACAATGGAGATGTTACTGGGCCCGCTCGAGCAAATCGATGAACAACAGGAGGACAGTGACAGTGACCTAAAAGATAAAAAAGAAATAGAAGACACAAATAAATGGAAACACATTCAATCGTTACATATGGGAAAGGTTAGCATTGTTAAAATGAACATCCTGCAGAAAGCACTCTATAGTTTTAATGCGTCTCCAAATTCACATGGAATCTTTCATAGGTCAGACTTAAAGATATACAGCAAGAGAACGGCTCCTATTCCAACCAGGTACAGCCCGCCCCCAAGGGTCTGGGACCCTCTCTGTGCATGCACAGCTAGCTCCACCTCCTAGAAAGCCGGTTTTACCCCTAATCTGCGCGGGACGGGCACGGAGGCCCAGCTCTGGGCAACCAAGCTGAACGGCTCCTATTCCAACCAGGTACAGCCCGCTCCCAAGGGCCTGGGACCCTCTCTGCGCATGCACAGCTAGCTCCATCGACGTTCCCAACTCCTCGCTCAGTGCCAGGGACTCTTTCCGGAGCCGCGGCCACGTTAGCGGCCGCGAAATATTTTCCCACTACATACACCACAGGAACCATAAGCTACTTTCTTCGATGGAAACTTCTCTAGTTTAGCTCAGTCACTAGAAACACAGTAGTCAATAACTCATAAGCCTATCTTAACTCACACTGCATATCAAGAAGAATAGTAACAGTGAACGTGAAGGACTAAACCACGGTTTTCACAATGGTAAAGCAATACAAAAGCCCACCAAACTTTCTTATTGAAGAGTCTAGCCCAGATGACACCAACAGAACTGCAGTGTTAGACAACCTCTCTGACAAGGAATTCAAAAGGGAGCTACTTAGGATGCTTAGGGAACTAAAAGAAACAATGGAAAGCAATGCCAATAGAAGACAAGAGGATTTGAAGGCAGAAATGAGGAAAATGCAATCAGAAATGTCAGACCTGAAAAATCTCATAGGTGAATTGAAAAACTCAGTGGAAGGCCTCAGCAGCAGAGTAACAACGGCTGAGAACAGAATAAGTGAGCTCGAAGATGAAGTTCAGAGACTCTCCAGAAAAGAGCAGAAAATGGAAAAGAGACTCAAAATTCGGGAACAGATGGCAAGAGAAGATCGTGATGAAGCCTAGAGTGGTAACATAAGAATTATTGGAGTCCCAGAGGTACAGGAAGAAAACCTTGATGAAGAAGAAACTGTCAAAGATTTCATTGCTACAACGTTTCCAGAGCTGAAGAAAACTTGTGACCATATTTAGGAGGCCCGAAGGGTACCAGCTAGAAGAAATCCGAATAAAAATACCCCAAGACACATCCTGATCAAAATGACCAAAACCATAGACAGAGACAAAATTCTGAAAGCAGCAAGATCGAAGAAAGAAATCTCTTACAAAGGAGCATCCTTAAAATTCACAGCTGATTTTTCTGATAAAACCCTTATGGCCCGAAAACAGTGGTGGGACATAGTGAAAAAACTCAATGAAATAAATGCCTCACCAAAAATACTTTACCCAGCGAGACTCTCATTCATAATAGAAGGAACAACACACAGTTTCACAGACAAACAACAGCTCAGGAACTTCATAAACTCAAAACCATGGTTACAAGAACAACTAAATGGGCTACTTTAAGGCAAGAAAGGCCCCTCAAATACACCAAATTTCAACAGAACAATGGGACAAAATCCCATAACAATAATCTCTCTCAATGTCAATGGGCTAAACGCACCAATTAAAAGACATAGAGTGGCAGGATGGATTAGAAAATTGAACCCAACATTCTGCTGCCTGCAAGTAACACATCTCAATAGTCAAATCAAACACAGACTCAGAGTCAAAGGCTGGAAAACAGTCCTACAGGCAAACAGCTCCCATAAAAAAGCTGGGGTAGCCATCCTAATATCAGACCACATCGATTTCAGAGTGAGGAAGGTCATAAGAGACAGTGAAGGCCATTTTTATTGATCAAAGAATCTGTACAACAGGAAGAACTTACAATAATAAATGTATATGCACCTAATGAGAGACCAGCAAAGTACTTAAAACAACTACTCATAGATTTGGAAAAAGACATCAACAGCAACACAATACTAGTGGGAAACTTCAAAACTGCTTTGTCACCTCTTGATCGATCAACCAGACTCAAGCTTAGCAAGGACATACTTCATCTGAGGGAAACAATGGAAGAAAGGGACTTAGTAGATATATACAGGACAGTTCATCCACAAAAAGCTGAATACACATTCTTCTCAACCGTACATGGAACATTCTCCAGATAGACCACATGCTGAGCCACAAAACATGCCTCCAAAAAATTAAGAAGATAGAGATTGTATTGACAATCTTCTCAGACCATAATGCACTGAAATTAGAAGTAAATCACATACAAAAACAGAAAACTAAATCAAACACCTGGAAATTAAACAATGCTCTACTGAACAACGAGTGGCTTAGACAGGAAATCAAAGAGGAAAACAAAAGATTCCTAGAAACGAATGAAAATGAGAAAACGAATTACCAAAACATATAGGACACAGCATAAGCTGTGTTAAGAGGAAAGTTTATAGCTCCACAAGCATTCCTCAGGAAGGAGGAGCGAGCACACATAAGTAACCTAACCTCACAGCTTAAGAGCTTGGAGAAGGACTAAAAAAAGGAGCACAACCCGAACAGGAGAAAGGAAATAATAAAACTCAGAGCAGAGATTAACGAGATGGAAACCCAAAAAACAATCCGAAAGATCAATGAAAACAAGAGCTGGTTCTTCGAGAAAATTAACAAGATTAATAAGCCTCTAACAAAACTCACAAAGAAAGGGAGAGAGAAAACCCTAATAAACTGAATCAGAAATGAAAAGGGGGTCATTACAACAGAAACTACAGAGATTCAAAGGATCCTCAGGGAGTACTTTGAGAAACTGTATGCCACGGAACATCAAAACCTCGAGGAAATGGATAAATTCCTAGACTCCTACAGACTCCCAAGGCTGAACCAAGAAGACCTGGAATACCTGAACAGACCTATCACTATGAAGGAAATTGAAATGGTAATAAAAAGTCTCCCCAAGCACAAAAGTCCTGGTCCGGATGGATTCACTAGTGAATTCTTCCAAATCTTTAAAGAGGACTTACTCCCAATCCTCTTTAAGCTTTTCCACGAAATTGAAATATCAAAGACACTTCCGAACAGTTTCTACGAAGCAAATATCACACTGATACCAAAAGCAGACAGAGATACCACAAAGAAAGAGAATTACAGACCGATATCCCTGATGACCACAGATGCAAAGATCCTCAACAAACTACTAGCAAAAAGAATCCAACTACTCATCAAAAAGATCATACACCATGACCAAGTAGGATTCATCCCAGGGATGCAAGGATGGTTCAACATTCGGAAATCCATCAACATAATCCATCATATCAACAAAAGAAAAGATAAAAAGCATATGAGTATATCAATAGATGCAGAGAAAGCATTTGACAAGATCCAGCACTCCTTTATGATGAAAACCCTAGCCAAAATGGGTATAGAGGGGACCTTCCTCAACATAATTAAAGCCATCTACCACAAGCCTACAGCAAGCATCATCCTCAATGGGGAAAAACTGAGAGCCTTCCCTCTAAGATCAGGGACGAGACAAGGATGCCCACTATCTCCACTGCTGTTCAATATAGTACTGGAAGTACTTGCAATAGCAATTGGGCAAGAAAAAGATATAAAGGGCATTCAGGTAGGAAAGGAAGAAATCAAGCTCTCACTATTCGCAGATGATATGATACTCTACTTAGAGTACCCAATAACCTCCACCAAAAAACTCCTAGAAACAATAGACTCGTATAGTAAAGTTGCAGGCTATAAAATCAATACCCCAATGTCCATGGCTTTCCTATATGCAAACAGTGAGAGAGAAGAAAGCAACATGAAAAAAACAATCCCGTTCACAATTATGCCCCAGAAAATCAAGTACTTAGGAATCAGCTTATCTAAGGAAGTAAAGGACCTGTACAAAGAAAACTACAAAACGCTACTTCAGGAAATAAAAGAGGACATGAGGAAATGGAAAGATATCCCCTGCTCATGGGTCGGGAGACTTAACATTGTCCAAATGGCAATACTACCGAAAGCATTGTATAAATTCAATGCAATCCCTATAATGATACCCACGACATTCTTCAAAGAAATGGAGCAAACACTCCTGAAATTTATATGGAACAATAAGCCCCCACGAATAGCTAAAGCAATTCTTGGGAAAAAGAAAATGGGAGGAATCAACCTCCCTGACTTCAAACTGTACTACAAAGCAGTAATAATTAAAACAGCATGGTACTGGAACAAAGGCAGAACTGCAGACCAGTGGAACAGGGTTGAATACACTGACATCTCCCCTCAATCATATGATCATCTAATCTTTGATAAAGGTGCAAGTAATGTGAAGTGGAGGACGGAACGCCTCTTTAACAAATTGTGCTGGCATCAATGGACGGCTACATGCAAAAATATGGGCTCAGAACTCTGCCCAACACCGTGTAAAAAAGTAAGATCAAAATGGATTAAAGACCTCAACATCAGACCAGAAACCATAAGGTACATTGAAGACAAAGTTGGCAAAACCCTCCATGACATTGAAGCTAATGGTATCTTCAAAGATCCCACGCCACTGGCCGAGCAAGTGAAAACAGAGATAGATAAATGGGACTATCATAAACTAAGAAGCTTCTGCACCTCCAAAGAAACAGTGACCAAAATACAAAGACAGTCTACAGAATGGGAAAGGATATTCGCCGAATACACATCTGACATGGGGTTGATATCCAGGATATACAAAATACTGGTTAAACTCCACAAGAAGAAAACATCCAACCCCATCCAAAAATGGGGCAATGAAATGAACAGAAACTTTCTCAAAGAAATAATCCGAATGGCAAAAAAGCACATGAGAAAATGCTCTACATCATTAATCATCAGGGAGATGCAGATCAAAACCACAATGAGATACCATCTCAAACCTCAGAGACTGGCACACATTCAAAAGAACAAAAGCAACCGATGCTGGCGCGGATGTGGCGAGAAAGGGACACACCTTCACTGTTGGTTGGAATGTCGACTGGTTCAGCCCTTCTGGAAAACAGTATGGACGATTCTCAAAAAATTAGAAATTGAGCTCCCATTTGACCCAGCAATACCACTTCTGGGAATATATCCCAGAGAGGCAAAAATGTATAGTCGAAGTGACATCTGCACTTGTTTGTTCATTGCAGCACTCTTTACAATAGCCAGAAACTGGAAGAAACCTGAATGCCCAAGAACAGATGACTGGTTGGAAGAAACCTGAATGCCCAAGAACAGATGACTGGTTAAAGAAACTTTGGTACATCTACACAATGGAGTACTATGTAGCTGTTAGAAAAGATGAAGTCATGAAATTTACATACAAGTGGTACAACATGGAAAGTATCATGCTAAGCGAAATGAGTCAGAAAGAGAGGGATAGACATAGAAAAAATGCATTTATCTGGGGGATATAAAGTAACAAAATATGAGATTAATACCCACGAATAGCTGAGATCAGCACCAGGGGGATTACTCCATAGCTTAGTGGCCAGTCGGGCATTCTAGAGGAAAGGGTAGCTCAGATAGAGAAGGGAACACCAAATAAAGGGTGTTTGGAGGATCCTCCCAGGAGGGTAGATGCATGTCGAAAGTGGACTATGGACTGAACATGTTTGCTACTCAATGCCTCTTTTGCAGACCACAACACCCAAAAGGAGAGAGAGAACACAGGGGATTGCCCTGCCACAGAGGCAGGGGGGGATGGGGGGATGGGGGTGGGGGGGATATTATCCATGTTGGTGGAAAATGGGCACTGGTGGAGGGATGGGTATCTGATCATTGTATAATCAAACCCAAGCACAAAAAATTGTAAATCTACAACTGTACCTCATGGTGTTTCACTAAAAAATAAATAAATAAAATAAAAATAAAAATAAAAAAATAAAAAAAGAGATATACAGCAAGGTATCAACAAAGGTCCAAAGATCACACACAGAGAACTGATCCACACAACTGAGATCATTGGGAGGAATTGAAAGGAAGAGTCTTTGGTGTCCTTGAGGTACATTGGTGTAGGTATGATGTTGAGATTATGTGCATGAAAAACCGTCATCAAAAGTGTTATAAATCAGAGAACCTCAATCAACAAAAAGTTAAAAAAATTCTCATGGCAAGTGCCTGAGAACAGATAACTGGATAAAGAAATTATGGTACATCTACAAAATGGAATATTATTCAGGTGTTAGGAAAACTGAAGTCATGAAATTTCTTTACACATAGATGGACATGGGAAATCAGAGTATCATGCTAAAAATAAAAAGGAATGAGAGAGGGAGTGAGGAAGGGAGAATAAAACTGTCTGCCATAGAGTCAGGATGGGTGGGAGGGAGGGAAACTGGAGACATGTGTTGGGAAATTTACACTGGTGAAAAAAATGGATGTTTGAAAATTGTATGACTGAAACCCAATCATGAACAACTTTGTAGTTATGGTGATTCAATTAAAAATGTTAAATAAAAATTAAGAAATATCCAATGGCAATTTTTTAAGATATGAACAAAATACTCTCTAAAGATATGGAGTAACGAACCCACCTGAATAGCCAAAGCAATCCTGCGGAAAATGATGTAAGACTTTTCTTTCTGGTACTGGCATAAAGGAAGACTCAAGAACCATGGAATAAAATTGGGAATCTAGAGACAGATCTCCATGTATACGGACATCTAATCTTTGACAAAAGATCTAGGTGTATAAAATGGAACAAGGGTAGTTCTTTAACAAATGATACTGGAAAAACTAATTAGCCCCATGAAAAACAGAACAAAAATTAACTCAGATCCCTATCTTACCATTCATAATGGATTAATGACATCAGTATTAGATATGAATCCATAAATTCTCCAAAGTTTGCATTGAGGAAAACGTAGGAAGGACTCTGAATAGTATTGACTCTAAAGATATCTTCAATTGCTCAGTTCTATTAGCCAAGAAAACAGAAGCATAAATAAACAAATGGGACCACATCAAATTAGGAATCTGTTGCACTGCAAAAGAAATAATTTTAGAATAAAAGAATATCCTATTGAATATACTGACTCACCAGACATCTACAAATGACCGATATCCAATATCTATAAAGCACTTGTGAAACTTAGCAACAACAAAAATAACTCCATAAAAATCGGTAAAATAATTGAATAGACATTTCATCAAAAAACATAGATGTCCAAAGGTACACTAAAAAGTGCTCTCTGCCATTTATAAAGATGGAAATGCACATAAAAACAACAATTAGATATAACAGAATACCAGAGAAAATGTCACTCATCAAAATGTGTAGAACGAGGCAGTACTGGTGGAGATGTAGATGTGATATAAAAGGAACACACGCACGGAAACCCAAAACACAATCTGAAAGAGCAGTGAAACCAAGAGCTGGTTATTCGAGAAAATAAACAAGATTGATAAACCACTAGAAAGACTCACATAGAAAGAGAGAGAGAGAACTCTAATAAACCGGATCAGAAATGAAAAGGGGGCTATCACAACAGAAACCAAAGAAATTCAAAAGTTCATCAGAGATTACTTTGAAAGTCTGTATAGCAAAAAACAGGAGAAACTAGAAGAAATGGATAAACTCCTGGATGCCTATAATCTCCCAACGCTGAGTCAAGAAGAACTGGAATACTTAAATAGTCCCATTAATATCAAGGACATTGAAACTATAATCAAAAGTCTTCCCAATAACAAAAGCCAGGGTACAGATGGATTCACTAGCGAATTTTTCCAACCATTTAAAGAGTACCTATTGCCAGTTCTTCTCAAGCTTTTGCAGGAAATTGAAGAAACAGAAACTCTCCCAAATAGTTTCTATGAGGCTCATAGCTCCATAATACCAAAAGCAAACAAAGACACCACAAAAAGAGAAAACTACAGGCAGATATCTCTGATGAACATGAATACAAAGATTCACAACAAAATACCGGCAAATAGAATTCAACAACTCATCAAAAAGATCAAACATTATGATCAAGTTGGATTCATCCCGGGGGTTCAGGATGGTTTGGAAATCAACCAACATAATTCACACATCAACAAAAGAAAATATAAAAACATATGATCATATTAATAGATAAAGAGAACGCATTTGACAAGATCCAGAACCCATTTATAATGAAAACTCTCGCCAAAATGGGTATAGAGGGACTTTCCTCAATAGAGTCAAAGCCATCTACCACAATCCTATGGCAAGCATTATTCTCAATGGGGAAAAATTGAGACCCTTCCCTCTAAGATTAGGGACAGGAAAAGGATGCCCACTCTCTCCACTTCTGTTTAATATAATACTGGGAGTACTTGCAATAGTGGTTAGGCAAGTAAAAGATATTAAGGGCATTCAGGTAGGAAGGCAAGAAATCAAGCTCTCACAATTTGCAGATAATATGAAACTATAATTTGAGAAATCTAAAACCTCTACAAAGAAACTCCTAGAATCAATAGACTTGTATAGTAAAGTTGCAGGCTATAAAATCAATACTCAAAAGTCCATGGCTTTCCTATGCACAAATAATGAGAGGAAGAAAGTGACATGAAAAAAACAATACCATTCACGATCATGCCTCAGAAAACCAAGTACCTAGGAATCATCTTAACTAAGGAGGTAAAGGACTTGCACAAAGAAAACTACAAAACTCTACTTCGTGAAATAAAAGAGGACACCAGGAAAAGGAAAGATATCCCCTGCTCGTGGATTGGGAGAATTAACATTGTCAAAATGGCAATACTCCACAAAGTATTGTACAAATTCAATGTGATCCCTATAAAGGTGCTCATGACATTCTTCAAAGAAATAGAGCAAACACTCCTGAAATTCATATGGAACAATAAGCCCCACGAATAGCTAAAGCAATTCTTGGGAAAAAGAAAATGGGAAGAATCACCCTCCCCAAACTCAACCTCTACTACAAAGCAGTAATAATTAAAACAGCATGGTACTGGAACAATGGCAAAGCCACAGACCAATAGAACAGGGTTGAATATCCTGACACACACCCCCAAATATAAGATCATTTAATCTTTGATAAGAGAGCAAAAAATGTGAAGTGGAGCAAGGAAAGCCTCTTTAACAAATGTCGCTGGCAAAACTGTACAGCTACTTGCAAAAAATGGGCCCAGATCTCTACCTGAAATCATGTACAAAAGTCAGATAAAAATGGATTAAAGATTTCAAGATCAGACCAGAATCCATAAGGTATATTGAAGACAAGATTGGCAAAACCCTCCACGACATTGAAACTAAAGGTATCTTCGAAGATGACACACCACTGGCCAAGTAAATGGAAACAGAGATAAACAAATGAGACTATATTAAACTAAGAAATTTCTCTACCTCAAAAGAAAATACAAATATAGCCTACAGAATGGGAAAGTAAATTCACCAATTATGCTTCCAATAAGAAGTTGATATCAAGCATATATAAGGCACTGGTTGAACTCCACAACAAGAAAACATCCAACCTCATCAGAAAATGGGGTTATGAAATGAACAGACACTTTTTCAAAGAAGAAATCCCAATGGGAAAAAGGCATATGAAAAAATGCTCTACATCACTAATCATCAGGGAGATGCAGATCAAAACAACAATGTGATATCATCTCACACTATAGAGACTAGAACACATTCAAAAGAACAAAATCAACCTGTGTTGGCACGAATGTGGGCTGAAAGAGAATCTGCTTCTCTGATAGTGGGAATGTCAACTGGTTTAGCCCTTTTGGAAAACAGTATGGACGATTCTCAAAAATTTAGAAATTGAGCTCCCATTTGATCCAGTAATAGCACTCCTGGAAATATATCTCAGAGAGGCAAAAAAGTATAGTAAAAATGAAACCTGCACTTGTATGTTCATTGCTGCACTGTTTACAATAGCCAAAATCTGGAAAAACCCGTGTGCCCAAGAACAGATGACTGGTTAAAGAAACTTTGGTACATCTACACAATAGAGTACTATGCAGCTGTTAGAAAAGATGAAGTCATGAAATTAACCTACACGTGTTACTACATGGAAAGTATCATGTTAAGTGAAATAAGTCAGAAAGAGAGGGATAGGCATAGAAAGATTGCACTCACCTGTGGAATATAAAGTAACAGAATGGGAAACTAACACCCAAGAGTAGTAGATATAAGGATCAGGTGGTCTGCTCCATGGCTTGGAAACTGGCCTCACATGCTGGGGAGGAAAGGCAACTCAGATAGAGCTGTGAACACGAAGTAAAGGATGTTGGGAGGACCCATTCAGGTCGAAAGATGCGTGCCAAAAGTAGACTATAGACCGAACACTATGGCCGCTCTATACCTTTATTTCAAACCACAACATCCAAAAGGAAAGAGAACAATAGGGAATTCCCTGCCGCAGAGGCGGGGGTGGGGATTAAGGGGGGATGTGGTGCAGGTGGTGAGAGGTATGCTGAAAACATGGTGGGGGAGAAGAGATATTGGTGGAGAAATGGGTAAATTGTCATTGTGTGACTGTAATGCAAACACAAAAGTTCATAAGTTCATAAGTAACTGTACCCCATGGTGATTCACTAATAAAATTAATCAATTAATTAATTAATTTTTTAAAAAGGAACACTCATCCTTAGTGGGAATGTCATCTTGTTCAGTCACTACGTAAATCACTATGTAGACTTCTAAAAATTTTTTAGAGTTGAGCTTCCAAATAACTCATAAATTACATTTCTTGGCATCTCCTCCAAGAGTCTCAAATTAATATTTCAAAAAGTATTGCATTCCTATATTAATTGTAGAACAATTCAAAGTAGCCAAGATCTGGAAAAAACCTAAGTGCCCAAAAAATAATGATTTGATAAATAAAATATTATATATATATTAAGGAATTCTTCTCAGCTTTAAAAATGATAGAAATTCTTATATAGAGGAATAATTTATATTATAAATGGTAAAATGTAGATAAATATAAAATAATTCTTTGACACCTCTTCTTAATTTTATAAAAAGTTGAATTTATTACCAATTATAATAGTATATGGGGTGCTCATAACAGAAAGGAGACAGTTTTGAAAAATGTCAAAATTAGAAAGCAGAATTTTATTAATCTTTAATAAGGCAATTAAGCTCTATATGCATAATTTAATATTAATTAATAGTATACTATGTTTTAATAAAGAGTACACAGTGTAATCTTAAAAATGTTCAAAGTAAGACTGTCAGAAAAAAACACATTTCCGTCCCAATTAGAAAAATGTTGTCATTCCTCTTAATCACATTCCTTTTAAGAAGAATTATGATCTAGTTAAGTGGCATTAAATATTTATATCTGATCGGCAAAAGCTTTTATTCACCTAAGTTGCTATTTAATGCAAATCAAAGAAAACTTTTTTCCTACTGTATCATATGAAGCCACTAATATTTGAAATTGCTATAATGTAGCATGGCCACCATTTGTGTGATTGTGTGTATGAAGAAGGAGAAAGAGGAGAAATTAATATGAGTGGAAAGGAGTCTGGAAAGTTATATACGAAAATAATATTATCCTCATAGTTATTTTCATTTTTACACTTTTATAAATTCTAATTTTCAGTAATGAATATTTTATACTTTTTACATTAAGAAAAGTATTTTTCATTTACCCTCTCTCCTTACCCACCCCAGTCAGAGATAATCATCCCATTGGGTTCACTCCTGCTTCTTCTGCCTGCCCATCAGGATTCTAGCCATCATCAATATCTGTTTATGTTTGCTTCTTGGCACCTTCTCACCTCCCCATGCCTCTTATGCTCCCCCCACCTAGTGTGAGTCCACAAGTTCCTGCTGTACCTCCTGCAAGTCCCCAAAGCCTATTTATAAGACCTAGCTGTAGCCCCAATAATATTGCTGAGAAATACTCAGAAAGCAGGATAACTGCCTTAAATCAGTAGACTCATAAGCATTTGCTTGATATAGAGACTTGGAACACCAGATCATTACTCAGATCACCTGGAAGAAAGTTCCAGTTCTAGCACCCAAAATGTACTAGGATTAACGAAAACACAAAGGAACTCAGATTCTTCAAGAGATGGGACAGAAGTCCATGAAAGTCTTTGGGTATATCAGAACTGACTCTGCTGCTAAAAGTTGACCTAAAAGTTATAGCCATTTCCATTTTCACTGGACTTGAGAAATCATTGGAATAAAGAGTCAATGAAATCAAGAAAAGCATTAATGACAGATTCAAAAGTATCTTTGCATTTCTGTGTTCATAGCATCATGATTCACAACCCTAAATGCCCATCAACCGATGACTGTATTTTTTTCATTTTCATTTCATCATCCTGTTAATCGTCGATTGCCTCTAGCAGGCCCCAGTAACGTCTCTTTCAACCTAGCCTTGAGATTATATTCACGGCTCTTTAGGAGAATGAGACCCATCATTGTTACTGGTATTTGGCATATTTGGTACGCCACGGGGAGTTTGCCAGACTCTGCCCTGTGGGCAGGCTACATTCGAAGCCTGCAAGTTTGTCCAAAGTAGGAATGAGATAATAAGATGTCATAAAAAAAGTTCTGATAAGATGTCCGGGATCTGGATTTTATAGTCTCTGAGTCTTGGCCGCTGATGGTATTACACGGCGCCAGGGGGCCAGGTGGTGGGTGTGACCCCCGCCTGCTGGAATTTGGAGGATCTGGATGGAAGATGCTCGACTCCAATCCGAGTAGGCTTGGAGGTCTCGGCCCCGGAACCCGCGTGGCTTTGTCCCTCTGCCAGTACCTTCATGTGTGCGGAGAGTGGTCTCAGCATGGTGGTGGCTGGTCCTGGAGGTTTTCGGCTGCCGGAGCCCCGGTCGGGGCGGGGAGGAAAGCTCAACCTGCTCCCCTCCAAGGGGTCCGGTGAGGGACACCCAGGCGCGGGGGCAAAAGACTGCAGTGTTCTCCTCCGGGATCTGGATTTTATAGTCTCTGAGTCTTGGCCGCTGATGGGATTACACGGCGCCAGGGGCCAGGTAGTGGGTGTGACCCCCGCCTGCTGGAATTTGGAGGATCTGGATGGAAGATGCTCGACTCCAATCCGAGTAGGCTTGGAGGTCTCGGCCCTGGAACCCGCGTGGCTTTGTCCCTCTGCCAGTACCTTCATGTGTGCGGAGAGTGGTCTCAGCATGGTGGTGGCTGGTCCTGGAGGTTTTCGGCTGCCGGAGCCCCGGTCGGGGCGGGGAGGAAAGCTCAACCCGCTCCCCTCCAAGGGGTCCGGCGAGGGACACCCAGGCGCGGGGGCAAAAGACTGTATAAGGAAATTATTATATACATGCTAGATGGAATCATACTCCATCATGCAAAGATGAAGCTGTGGGGCCAGAGCAATAGAATAGTGGGGAGGGTGCTTGCCTTGCACACGACTGACAGAGCTCTATTCATGTCATGCTATATGGTCACCTGGGCCATACAAGAGTTATCCTTGAGCACAGAGCCAGGAGTGAGCCTTAAGCACAACTGGGTGTGTCTTAAGAAAAAAACAAAATTGAATTGTGCCATTAGACTCAAATGGGCAGAATTTGAGTTATGCAAAGTGAAGTATTCTATATGCCAAACACAGTTACTGGGCCAACTCGAGCAAATCGATGAACAA
Source organism: Sorex fumeus (assembly GCF_029834395.1). NCBI lineage: Eukaryota > Metazoa > Chordata > Mammalia > Eulipotyphla > Soricidae > Sorex > Sorex fumeus. The sequence continues at coordinate 29,227,269 of NW_026606115.1, forward strand.
TGGGAGGACAGTGACAGTGATGCAAAGTGAAATAAATAAAAAAGTGAAATTTAGATGGTTTCGCTCGAACATGTGATATGAGTAGAGCGATAAAAAGAAGCAATCCCACAGGAAACAATTAAATCTAACTCTCAGACTTTAAAAAATATGGCAGTTACCAGATGGAAAGAGAATGAAGTGTGGAAATATGAGCAGAGTAGTAATTTTGGTTGTGAGATGCCACTAGAACTTTTGTGGTGGGAATGATGACACACATTTTTAAAAAATTTTTTTAAATTTTTTAATTTTTATTAGTGAAACACCATGAAGTATAGTTGTAGACTTACTAATTATTTCAGTTATACAATGATTGAGTACCCACCCCTCCACCGGTGCCCATTCTCCACCTCCAATGCTCCCAGCATCCCTCCCACCCACCCCCCACCCCATATCCCACCCCATCCCTGTGGCAGGGCATTCCCTGTTGAACTCTCTCCTTTTGAGTGCTGTGGTTTGCAAAAGAGGCATTGAGTGGCTATCATGTTTGGTCTATAGTCTACTTTCAGCATGCATCTCCCATCCTGGGAGGATCCATCCAACACCCTTTATTTGTTGCTCACTTCTCTATCTAAGCTGCTTTTTCCCCTATTGTGTGCGGCTGGCCTCCAAGCCATGGAGTAAACTTCTTGGTACTTATCTCGGCTATTCTTGGGTGTTAGTCCCCAATTTGTTACTTTATATTCTCCAGATGAATGCAATATTTCTATGAATGTCCCTCTCTTTCTGACTCATTTCGCTTAGCATGATACTTGTAGTACCACTTGTATGTAAATTATATGACTTCATCTTTTCTAATAGCTGCATAGTACTCCATTGTGTAGATGTACCAAAGTTTCTTTAACCAGTCATCTGTTCTTGGGCACACGGGTTTTTCCAGATTTTGGCTATTGTGAATAGTGCAACAATGAACAAAAGTGCAGATGTCATTTCTACTGTACTTTTTTGCCTCGCTGGGATATATTCCCAGGAGTGGTATTGCTGGGTCAAATGGGAGCTCAATTTCTAATTTTTGAGGATTGTCCATACTGTTTTTCAAAAGGGCTGAACCAGTTGGCATTCCCACCAGCAATGAAGGAGAGTCCCTTTCTGGCCACATCCACACCAACACCAGTAGCTTTTGTTCTTTTGGTTGTGGGCCAGTCTCTCTGGTGTGAGATGATATCTCATTGTTGTTTTTATCTGCATCTCCCTGATTATTAGTGATGTAGAGTATTATCTCATGTGCCTTTTAGTCATTCGGATTTCTTTTAGGGAAAGTTTCTCTTCATTTCATCGCCCCATTTTTGATGGGGTTAGATGTTTTTGTCTTGTAGAGTTCAACCAGTGCTTTGTATATTCTTGATATCAACCCTTTATCAAATGGGTATTAGGTAAATATCCTTTCCCATTCTGTAGATTGTCTTTGTATTCTGGTTATTGTATCTTTTGATGTGCCAAAGCTTCTTAATTTAACATAGTCCCATTTGTTTATATCTGTTTCCACTTGGTAGGTCAGTGGAGTGTAGTCTTTGAAGATACCACCAGCCTTAATAACCTGGAGGGTTTTGCCGACATTGTCTTCAATGTATCTTATGGATCTTGGCCTGATGTTGAGATCTTTAATCCATTTTGATCTGACTTTTGTGCATGGTATTAGATCGAGGTCTAAGCCCATATTTTTTTGTATGCGGTTGTCCAGTTATGCCAGCACCATTTGTTAAAGAGGCTTTTTTCTTACTCCCTTATCAAAGGTTGTTCATACATTTAGGGTTGTGTGTATGGATATTCCACCCTGTTCCATTGGTCTGCGGCCCTGCCTTTGTTCCAGTACCATGCTGTTTTAATTATTACCGCTTTGTAGTAGCATTTGAGGTTGGGGAGGGTAATGCCTCCCTATGTCTTTTGTGTATGGATATTCCGCCCTTTTCCATTGGTCTGTGGCCCTGCCTTTGTTCCAGTACCATGCTGTTTTAATTATTACCGCTTTGTAGTAGCGTTTGAGGTTGGGGAGGGTAATGCCTCCCTATGTCTTTTTCCCAAGAATTACTTTAGCTATTCATGGGCATTTGTTGTTTCATATGAATTTCAGAAGTGCTTGATCTATTTCCTTGAAGAATTTCATGGGTATCCTCATAGGGATCGCATTGAATCTGTATAATGCTTTCGGGGGTATTGCCATTTTGACGATGCTGATTCTTCCTATCCATGAGCAGGGGATACGTTTCCATTCCCTTGTGTTCTCTTTTATTTAATAAAGTAGCGTTTTGTATTTTTTTGTAGAGATCTTTTATCTCTTTAGTTAGGCTGATTCCGTGGTATTTGATTTTCTGGGGCACAATTGTGAACGGGATTATTTTTTTCATGTCTCTTTCCTCTCTCTCATTATTTGCATATTGGAAGGCCATGGATTTGTGGGTGTTGATTTTATAGCCTGAGACTTTACTGTACAAGACTATTGTTTCTAGGAGTTTCTTGGTAAAGGATTTAGGATTCTCGAGATATAGTATCATATCATCTGCAAATAGTGAGAGTTTGATTTCTTCCTTTCCTATCTGGATACATTTAATGTCTTTTTCTTGCCTAATTGCTATTGCAAGTACTTCCAGTACTATGTTAAACAGAAGTGGTGATAGTGGGCATCCTTGCCTTATCCCTGATCTTAGAGGAGAGGCCCTTAGTTTTTCCCCATTGAGGATAATGCTTGCCATGGGTTTGTTGTAGGTGGCTTTGACTATCTTGAGGAAAGTTCCTTCAAAACCCATTTTGGTGAGAGTTTTCATCATAATCGGGTGCTGGATCTTGTCAAAAGCTTTCTCTGCATCTATTGATATGATCATATAGTTTTTATTTTTACTTTTGTTGATATGATGGATTATGTTGATTGATTTCCGAATGTTAAACCATCTTTGCATTCCTGGGATGAATCCCACTGGTGTATGATCTTTTTGATGAGTTGTTAGATTCTATTTGCTAATATTGTGTTGATGATCTTTGCATCTGTGTTCATTAGGGATATTGGCCTACAGTTTTCTTTGTTGGTGTTGTCTTTGTTTGGTTTAGGTATTAGGGAGATATGTGCCCCATACAAGCTGTTTCGGAGAGTTCCTTTTTTTTCAATTTCCTGGAAAATCTTGAGGAAAACTGGCAAAAGGTCTTCTTTGAATGTTTGGAAGAATTCCCTAGTGAACCCATCTGGGCCTGGGCTTTTGTTTTTTGGGAAGACTTTTGATTACTGCTTCAATTTCCTTGATATGAATAGGTCTATTCAGGTATCCCAAGTCTTCCTGATTCAATCTTGGGAGATTATACGAGTCCAGGAATTTATCCATTACTTCTAGGTTCTCTTTTTTCTCGGCATGCAGACTCTCAAAGTAGTCTCTGATGGTCTTTTGGATTTCGTTGTAATGTCCCCCTTTTCATTTCTGATTCAGTTTATTACGGTTCTCTTTCTTTCTTTGTGAGTCTTGATAGTGGCTTATCAATCTTATTTATTTTCTCAAAGAACCAGCGCTTGGTTTCATTGACCTTTTGGATTGTTTCTTTGGTTTCCATGTCATTAATTACTGCTCTAAGATTTTTTTTTATTTTTATTAGTGATACATCATGAGGTACAGCTTCCTTAGGCCAATTATGCATTCCTTTTGTTGGTCTTTTTCTAAGATCTTGAGCTGTTTGGTTAGGTTATCTATGTATGCCCCTTCTTCTTTCCTTGCAATGTTGTAAAATTTCCTCTTAGCACAGCTTTAGCTGCTGCCCATAGGTTCTGGTAGCTCATGTCTTCATTCTTGTTTGTTCTCAGGTATCTTTTGATTTTGTCTTTGACTGCCTTCTTTACCCACTCATTGTTCAACAATGAGTTGTTTAATTTCCAGGTGTTTGATTTGTTTTTCGATGTCTTTGTGTGATTCACTTCTATCTTGAGCACATCAAGGTCTGAAAAGATTGCTGACACTACTTTTATCTTCCTGATTCTATTGAGTTATGTTTTGTGTCCTAGCACTTGGTCTATTTTGGAGAATGTTTCATGTGTACTGGAGTAGAATGTGTATTCTTTCTTTTGGGGGTGTAAAGCCCTGTATAGGTCTATTAGCCCTCTCTTCTAGTCCTTCCTTCAAAGTCAATGTTTTCTTGTTGAGTCTTGTTCTTGTTGATCTATCCAGAGGTGATAAGGCGATGTTAAAGTCCCCAACTACTATTGTGTTGCTAGCACAATAGTCTGTCCTCCTTAAGATCTATTAGCAGTTGTTTTAGGTACTTAGCTGGTCCCTCATTAGGTGTGTATTCGATTAAGAGTGTGATTTCTTTCTGTCGTACATATCCCTTGATAAATAGAAAATGGTATTGGCTGTCCCTTTTAATCTTTTTCAACCTGAAATTTATGCTGTCGGATACTAGTATGGCCACCCCAGCTTTTTTGAGGGAGCTGTTTGCTTTCAGGATTGTTTTCCATCCTTTAACCTTGAGTCTGTGTTTGCTCTGATGGTTCAGATGAGTTTCTTGTAGACAGCAGAATGTTGGTTTCAGTTTCTGGATCCATTTTGCCACTCTGTGTCTCTTGATTGGTTCATTTAGACCATTGACATTGAGAGAGATTATTTTCATGGGGTTTTGTGCCATCTTTCTGTAGGAATTGGTTGTGTTTATAAGTGTTTTTCCTTCTTATCTTACAGGAGCCCCTTTAATCCTTCTTTTAGATTTGGTTTTGAGTCTATGAAGTTCCTGAGCTATTGTTTATCTAAAAAATGGTGTATAGTTCCATCGAGTTTGAGTGAGTGTTTAGCTGGATAAAGTATTCTTGGTGAGGCGTTCATTTCATTGAGTTTTTTTCACTATATCCCACCATTGCCTTCAGGCTTGGAGGGTTTCCTCTGATAGGTCTGCTGTAAATCTAAGGGGTACTCCTTTGTATATGATTTCCTTCTTTGACCTTGGTGCTTGTAGTATTGTGTCTCTGTCCACAGAATCTTTCATTCTGAGTATGATATGCCCTTGAGTGTTTTTATTAGGGTTTCTTTTAGCTGGCACCCTTCTGGCTCCTTGGATCTGGTTGTGTTCATTCTTTAACTCTGGGAACTTTTCAACAATTTCTTTGACTGTGGCGTTTTCATTAGGGTTGCCTCCCTGTCCTTCTGGTTCTTCATTGATTCTAATGTTGTTCCTCTTGGCGTCATCCTCTAGGTCTCTGATTCTCCTTAGAGCCATATTGAGGTCTTTTCCCATTGCTTGTTGTTCCCTATGGGATTTCTATTGCTTATCTTCAAGCTCACTGAAACTGTCTTCAGCTGTATTTGTCCTACTGCTAAGGGCACTTACTGAGTTTTTAATTTCATCTATCGAATCCTTTATTTGTGACACTTTTTTTTATAGTTTTTTATTTCTGCTCTCATTTCTTCCTGTATTTTCTCAATGATCCTTTCTATTCTTTCTTTCATTTTTTCTTTTAGTTTTCTGGATATCTCCTCCATTGATTATTTGAGTAGATCCTTGAACATCCTCTGCATTTTGGCTCGGAATTCTTATCGGAGGGAGCATATTTGTACATAACCCCGGTTGAGGATTTGAGAATCTTTTCTTCGTCTTCTCCTTGTAGTGGAGATTTTCGCTGTTTCTTCATGTAGTTTTGGTTATCTAGTGGTATAAATCTGAAATTCACTAGTACTGTTCCCTCTTATCGTGGTTAAGGATTCTGGATAAGGTCGGTAGATGGTGGTCACCCTTCTCCCTTTCTAGAATCTGAACGTCCTCTCAGGCATTTTACTGTGACTTATGAAGGGCATCTAGTGAAGCTTCGGAGGAGTTACTCTTTTAATATTGGTCTTGTACAGCTTCTTTGCCTACTGGTCAAAAATATGGAATGCTTCACAAATTTGCATATCATCCTTGCACAGCGGCCATGCTAATCTTCTCTGTATCGTTCCAATTTTAGTATATGTGCATTGACACACTTAAACACATAAAATCATAATGCTAAACCCGTGATATTTCAAATCAATCACAAATACATACATGTATAAATAAAACATCTTCAATATTTGTTAAATGAATGGTTCAATGTCACATTCACAGGGAGAAGCAACTAGTGTATTGAGAAATTATTCTTGTCCTTTGAAAATTATTTCCCAATGAATCCTTATTCTTGATGTTTTAAACTTTAGTTACAAGGTATGAGACCCTTAAACTCTAAAACTAATCAATATTCTAGACAACCTATGGCTCATCATCCCATAAAGATAAAATAACAAAGGACCATTGTTTCCAAACTTTCACCACACAAAAGTAGAGTTCATATTCCTATTTAGAGTTGATCAGGCATATACTGGGTTATTTTGCTAGTTTATTCTTTCATCAACATTGACTACCATAAAAAGTGTTTTTAAAGAATTGTAGGAGATTTAAATGAATGTAAGACAACCACATACAGCATATTTTCTGGGTGATGGAAAGAATAGTTTCTAAAATTATAAAAGCTTATCCAACTTTGGAAACCCTAACCAAGATAGACATGTGTCATGCAATAGTAAGAGATGATTTCTTCTAATAAGGAAAAAAGTACCTTGTTTACCATGATTGATGAATTCCCACCATTGTCACAGCTTCATTGAGTTAACAGAGTTAAGTCTCCTGAATCTCCCTATTGAATGTGAATTCTCAACCTAGGGAGGCTAATACGTTCATTTTTAGCATTCACTTTTCTGAGAGGATGAAGTTGGAGGGAGTGAACATCACAGACAGCAATTAAAGTTTAAAACTTTTGAGGAAAGAAAGAAAAGTCACATATACCGAGGGGGGAGAGAGTAAAAGAGAGAAGGTAAAGGAAAGGGTAGTAACAAAAGGGAAAAATAGCCATGACTCAAACAGAATTTGCACTCCTATGTACATTACAGCATTATTCATATTCACAATTGCCCAAATTTGGAAAGAACCCGAGTATCCAAGAACATATCACCACATAACAAAATTGTGGTACACATACTACTTAGCTATAAGAAAGAATCATGGAATTTGGTGCCATATGAATGGACCTGGAGAGTTTCACGATGAGTAAAATTAGTCAGACATAGAGGGACATATATGGAATAATCTCCTTCATATGTAATATATAAATTAAAAAAAACAAATCATCAAAGGCAACAGAGACTGAGAACTTGTCTTTAGTATATTGTGAGATGGTGGGACAGGAAAAGGTACACTGGGACACTGGTAGAGGAGATGCTATTGGAATGTTTTATGCATAAAACCCTGTAATTATCAATAAAAAGCATTTTGGAAAACAGTATGGACGTTTCTCAAAAAATTAGAAATTGAGCTCCCATTTGACCCAGCGATACCACTCCAGGGAATATACCCCAGAGAGGCAAAAATGTGTAGTCGAAGTGACATCTGCACTTGTTTGTTCATTGCAGCACTCTTTACAATAGCCAGAAACTGGAAGAAACCTGAGTGCCCAAGAACAGATGACTGGTTAAAGAAACTTTGGTACATCTACACAATGGAGTGCTATGTAGCTCTTAGAAAAGATGAAGACATGAAATTTACATACAAGTGGTACAATATGGAAAGTATCATGCTAAGCGAAATGAGTCAGAAAGAGAGGGATAGACATAGAAAGATTACATTCATCTGGGGGATATAAAGCAACAAAATATGAGATTAATACCTAAGAATAGCTGAGATCAACACCAGGAGGATTACTCCATAGCTTAGAGGCCAGCCGGGTATTCTAGGGGAAAGGGCAGTTCAGATAGAGAAGGGAGCACCAAATAAAGGGTGTTTGGAGGATCCTCCCAGGAGGGGAAATGCATGTTGAAAGTAGACTATGGACTGAACATGTTTGCCACTCAATGCCTCTTTTGCAGACCACAACACCCAAAAGGAGAGAGAGAACAAAGGGGAATGCCCTGCCACAGAGGCAGGGTGGGAGGGGGAGTGGGGGGGGATATTATCCATGGTGGTGGAAAATGGGCACTGGTGGAGGGATGGGTATTTGACCATTGTATGACCGAAACCCAAGCACAAAGATTTGTAAATCTACAACTGTACCTCATGGTGCTTCACTAATAAAAAATAGATAATAAATATTAAACTAAAAAAATAATAATTTTTAAGACTCCAACAATATCAATTGGTCACTTCTAATGGAAACTTAAGGTGAAAAAAATTGATCACTTATCTGTCTCTTCATCTGTAAAATGAATGTTGAAAAAAAGCATGATAAGAGTTGGCAATAACAGCTGTATAAATAGAAAGGCATATAAAAAGACTAACGGGAGAAATGAACTAGAAAAGTATACATTTCAGCGGTCTTGTATCAGCAAAATTAGTCTAGAAAACTAATATTAGTTAAGTAATGATTGACTAGGTTGCTCAAACTTCTGAGATCATACAGTTTGCCTTATGTCCTGGTTTAATTATTAATCTTGCTCCCCTTCTAGTCTCAGAACTGTCCCAAGTAAATTATACAATAGCCATTATGAAATACAAGTGACAGTGAATTGTAGCTAGATGAGGGTTGTGTTAAATTTCTTTCACTTTACTGCCTCATGGCCTAGAGTAATCAGAATTTCCAAACTTGTTGATTCTGGTCCTGACAAGCTGCTGATGTAACACAACTTAGACTTGTTTGGAAGGATGTATCAAATATAGGCAGTATTGTCATTTTAATAGAAATCTTCTATTTCTATTCAATGGAGAAGGTGAAGATTTCAACAGATGTTATAATACCAGTAATAAGGATTCAAAGAAAATGATGAAATATAAGCACTAGAGCACTTCAAATTACATTCAAAGGAAGTACTCACTCATTCTATCTAAACAAGAGGCCTGAGCTATGTACTCAGGTACAAGATCTCCACTCTAACAAAAAAAGAAGAAGTTTTTGTTCTAGACCATAGAAGGGAAGAAGGAGGGATAAGACAATGTTAAGGAAGAGGAAGATGAGCTGGAGAGAGAGTACAGAGGGGAAGACTCTTGCTTAGCATGCAGCCCACCGAGTTTCCATTCCTGCTGTATATCTGGTCCTTTGAGCACCTGCACTAATGATCCCTGAGTACAGAGTCAGAAATGAACCCAGACAAAGCTGGGCTTGGTCCAAAAACAAAAGCAGAAAGAGATATGAGGAAAGGAGAAGAGGGATAAGGGTAGGAGACGTACAAAAAGGAAGAAGAGATAGGCAGAGAAAGAAGAAGGAGAGGGAAGGAAGTGGGCCCTTGATCCTAGGCTGGATAATGTCCATAGATAATTCATAGGTAATTTATCTAAGCCTCAGTTTACAAGAACAATTGTTCCCATGCAACAAGTCCAGGATAGCAATTAAACAACAAACACATTAATAGCCCATGCACAAAGAAATTTAAATTTTTGGCTACGTTAGATATGAAAGAAAGAGTTATTTGATTATAAGCACTAGGTTTCAGTTATCATATTACAGCACAAGAGAGGAAATTATTTCAGAATTGATAACTTGTGTTTTTCCTTTCCAAAGTTCATGTTCACATTCAAATTACAGTAAATCTTTGGAGATGTTCTCTTCTGAGTTTAAAACCTATTTCCCCACCTAATTCTCATCTCTTGGTAAATACTAGTAATGGAGCTAGGAAATCAAAAGCATAATTTCTTTTTCAATATATGCAAAGCTAGTGGTCTCCTGTGGTTGAGGGGATGAGTTAAATGCTATAAGAAATAAGGAAAAAAGATAGGGGCTTCCATGTAGCTCCCTGCCCCTCTGGTACTAGTTTTACTACCCTGCAACAGCATGAAGGAATTGTGAGGGGAAAAACACCAGCATTTCAGCCTTTTGACTACTTCCAGTAAAACATAAACCAAAACAGTATTATCTCAATGTGCACTGAGAAGCAGGTGAGAAGAAAAAAAATTCTTTAAAAAGATAATCAAAACCCTTGTTTCTAATGTCTCAACCAAGAGCCCTAGACTCTGCTATTCTCTCTTCTACTGTGTGCATAGAGAGCAGGTAATCAGCAAAGCTAATCAAAAATGCATTCATTACCACAGAGCGTCAGTGGGTGAGAGCAACTGCAGCTTTCATTTGGCAAGTGGTTTCTGGACTTGCACAATCCAATCTCTGTGACTCCTTGGCAAACCTTTTGCATCTCCCTGCTCTCCCCCTCTCCCCTCACCATCCCAGCTGTCTCTGCCATGCTCAACTCTGCTTCTCTATTAAAGGCAATCTAATTCATACACTTGACAATGTTTTCCCCTCAATCACCATAATGTTGTTCTGTAAAGGCTGTTTCCGTCTAATAAGTCTTTTGAGTATTTTAAGGTGTTTCTTCACTTAAAAAATACATTTCTCTTTGTTTTATAAGCAAGAAGCCATTTCTTGCCAGGGCTAAACAAGCTCAGATGCTGACGAATTCTCCAAATGCACGTGCCTTTTTTGCTTTCTTCAACTTAGCAAAATGGACTCTCTCAGAGTCCCCAGAACTAAAAGAATCTCAGACAAATCTGTGCTAAGATATGCTGAGGAGCCTGGAGCTAATAACAATAATAACTAACATTACTGAGCATTTATTACATTCTATGCACTGAAATGCTCATATTCAATCCTCACAATACTGTTATGAATACATATTATTATTACCATCTCCGTTGTACTGATGAGGACTTGAAACCCAAGGATTAGTATAATACAAGTTCTAGATTGAGAATTTTGAACTCACAAAGAGTGCTCTTTGTAACTCCTCCAAACCACCACCCATACCTGCATGGTTCTGATGGAAGAAAAGTATATTGCTATAAGCAATATCTCCTCATCTCTCCAACAGTAAAGGTAACACTTCCAGGATATATAATTATATATATAATGGTAATTATATATATAATTGCCATTCAATAAATAATACGTCTTAGGACATAAACATTATCCTCTCTGTACTCTGGAGAAAATTCCTCTTTAGCTAAATGGAAAAGAAAATTTATGAACAAAAATTACTCTCAGGTCTTTGTTTTCCCCAGTCAGTTTTTAACATTGGTTCAGTCTCTTTGACATAAAAGAAGTTATTTATTCCCTGTTTTTTGATTTATCTATCTTTTATTTTTATTAAAGCACAATGACTTACAAAGTTATTAATAGTTGAGTTTTATACATACATTGTTCCAGCACCGATCCCACCACCAGTGTCAAATCCGCCCCCCCGCCCCCAATGTTCCCAGGCATCTTTTTTATGTTTGGTTCTTAAAGTTTAGGTCTCATAATTTCAGGACTGTTGACACCGTGGTTTAGATATTTACTTATATAATTCCTTAACACTACTGATATACCTGAATCCCCTTAACCACTGCCCCCCATTGTTTCTCATCTGTCGTTTCTCCCCACCTCCACTTGATTTCTTTCCGTCTCTTCCCTATACTCTGGGGCCAAGGGCAATCTAGGAATACCCCTTTAAACTATTGCAATTCCTCATCTAGTTATTTAAAACACTACATATAAGTGTTTATTGTTCTTCTGGATTTTGTCATTTAAGATATCTTTGTGTTCTACCCATGTTGCAGTGAATTGCATGATTTCAAAATCCCTTACTGTTGTGTAGTATTCAGTATTCTATTGTGTGTATATATATCACATCTTCATGATTCACATAGCTGTCATTGAACATATAGGTTAGTTTCAAATCCTAGCTATAATACTAAGTGCTTGAATGAATAATGGTGTGCATACATTCTATTGAGTGAATGTTTTTCTGTACTGGATATATATACCCAAATGTTTCCTGTCTTCTAAACATTTAACAGCATACAAACTAGTTGCAGAACATGCACATGTATAAACATAGGCATGCATACCCACACAGTGTGAGAGGCAGGGTAAATAGTGGCTACCTTAGAATTTAACATAATTTTTGCAACTTACATCTGTGTGACCTTCAGCAAATGACTTATTCATTCTGTGTTTCAGTTTCTTCAACTGTAAAACTGAAACAATGGCATATGCTTTCCATGGATCTATGAATATTATATGCTTTAACGTATTAAATAGTTTAGGACATAGTAAGCACTTGATAAAGAGTAGATCATATTTTGATCTCTTTTATGTTATATAATTTATAGTTTATGTTAAAGGCTGCAGTGAGGAAGTAAGTGGTTGTGAATTTAGGCAGTGGAGGTCCTACTGTTAGCAATTTATTAACATTTTAATTTTTTCCAGGGAACCTTGATAAGTGTTTGAATAAATTTTATAAATACAGTGTAAAAAATACTACATTGGAATATTGATATTTTGAGGAGACTCCTTATTTAAGTTTTAGTTACAGAAAAGTTCAGAAAACTAATCAGTTCAAAATTGCATCATTTTATGCAAAGGAATCTACCTCTAAATTATAGGGTAGTGTTTATTTTTAATACATAAAAGAACCCCCAAATTTCAAAATACCCCATTTCAGTATTTTTAATGACCCTCTCTCTTCCCCTTCCTTTTGTTATTGTTACTGTTGCCATTCTTGATGATGATAATGAGATTGTGAGGATCAGAGGTTGCATATATGCCTCGTTGTCCTTCTTTCGCACATTAAGAGTTGTGTTCTTTGCACATTTAGCCATGGTGTTCAATGGAGTTTGCTCTCCTTTAGTACAGTGATTGCACATATTATTGTCAGAGGTCACACTCTTCACTTGAGGCACATGGTTGTGAAAATAGTAAATATTTTACTTGAAAATATGATTCCCATAAGAGTTTCTTTTAGTGCAAAGACTTTGTCCTAAATGCTGGTAGAGAATGCAGTTGGGATAGAGAAGAGACCACCATGACAAAGATAGTTGGAAAGGATCGTCTGGATAAGAACTGTGTGTTGAAAACAGGTAAAGGAACAAACATATAACCTCTCAGTTCCTGTATTGCAAATCATAATGCTCCAAGGGGTGGGGAGAGAGAGAGTGAGAGAGAGAGAGAGAGATAGAGTGAAGGAAAGTGCCTGCCATAGAGACAGGCTGGGGGAAGTATGGCAGGAGGGAAACTGGGGACATTGGTGGTGGGAAAAGTAGACTGATGGAGGGATGGCTGTTGGAACACTGTATGTCTGAAACCTGACCATGATCAGCTTTGCAACACTATGGTAATTCAATAAAAAATGCAAAATTAAACAATATCTAACTAGAAAAAATGACAAAGTTCAGTGAAATATTTGAAAAAGTAGTATTCAATTTACCTAAAATAATTGTCTATTCAAAATTATAGATGCAGAGCTGGAGCGATAGTACAGTAGGTAGGGCATTTGCCTTATATGTGGCCAACCCGACTTCAATCCTCGGCATCCCATATGGTCCCCCAAGCATCACCAGGAGTAATTCCTGAGTGCAGAGCCAGGAGTAACCCCTGAGCATCGCTGGGTGTGACACAAAAAGCAAAACGAAAATTATAGATGCATGGTCACTACATAAAGTTAAATTTTCCCATATTATAAGGTATCAGTAGAAAAGTTGTGAAATTCATTTCTACTCTTTTGGCATTTGTCACTCAGTTTCTTATCATGCTCTGAGAAACTACATAGTTCATTTCCACATTCATTATTTTTTGCAAGGATGAGGCTGTTGGGCCACATCGGCAGTGCTCTAGTCTTACTACTGACTCTGTACTAAGGTATCACTCCTGGAAGGCATTTGGGACCATATGGAGGTGTTCTAGGAACTGAACCCTGGTTATAGAGTGCAATAAAAGTGCATTACTTACTCTCCAGACCCAATTTCCATACTCACAATAAGTAGGAAGTGTTATACTAATTCAAACTTTTCATTCCTTTTAAATGCCATTCATTACATAATGGCAACACTGGAACTGATTTATGACATTTCTTTATGGAACAACCAATTTTATCTGATACAATCCTGGGGAAAGGTAGAATTTACTGGTAAGTTTTTATCTGAAGAGACAAAGTAATAAAGATTATTCTTCATTTTATGCACCCAATTCATCCTCCACTCCCAATTCATCCTCCACTTTACTCTACCCTGCTCTACACTTTAAAGGGGCTTTTTTTTTCTTTGTTGCATATAGTGTAAACTCTATTTTTTTATTAGTGAAACACCATGAGGTACATTTGTAGACTTACAAATTTTTGTGCTTGGATTTCAGTCAAACAATGATCGAGTACCCATCCCTCCACTAGTGCCCATTCTCTACCAACAATGATCCCAGTATCCCTCCCACCCACCCCCATCGCACCCCATCTTTGTGGCAGGGAATTCTTTTTTTTGTTCTCTTTCTCCTTTTGGGTGCTGTAGCCTGCAAAAGAGGCATTGAGTGGCAATCATATTCGGTCTATAGTCTACTTTAGGCATGCATCTCCCATCCTGGGAGGATCCTCCCAATATCCTTTATTTGGTGCTCTAAAGGGACTTGTCTTAAGTGTATTAAACTACCACTGCTCTCTAAGAGTTTGCCAAATCTAACCATTCATACTTAAAGCCATGATATCTCTTCTTTTGAAGTCAGTCTATGAAATCAGAAACGCTTCTCCCTTGTATTTCTTCTGCTTCACAATGTTAAAACTGTATGTACCTATTTGGAACAAGAAATCCAAACTGTCACATCTCTCCGGACCCCACACAGTTGAACTTAAATAGAGCACCAGTGGATCATGCTTTGGTTGATTTGTTGAATTCATTCTTTAGACAAAACTTATTAGCATCTGCACTAATCTTGAAGAGATGCCAAACCACTGAATCATTCCAGGTAAACCATCTCTAGGCTGAGAATTCTGGAGCTGTCTTGGGATTGGGGCAGGCCAAGTTCCGGCCCTGCCAAAAATCCCAGCATCCCACCCACAACCAAAATCCTCAAGCATATAAATGGCCTAGTTTCACAACTAATCTTGAAGATATGCCAACCGCTGAATCACCCCAGTTCCACAGCTCATGAAGTGTGCAGTGGCAAGCGCCTCCAAATTTCACAGTACTGACAGCCCAGTAGGAGCATAGCAAATTAGATGGGAAAGTTGCTTAAAAGTTCAATAAGGGCAGTGAATGAAAACAATAACACACAAGGCTCACCTAGCACTAAAGAGCTCACTAAATCCACAGACAATGACTTTAATAAAAACATAGTGAGATGCAATTTTCACAAATTCTCTTATACTGAACATATTTTTGATAATTCCATTTACCATTTTATTGTAACTAGCAATATAAAGTGAATTATTTTGTGTCTACTAAGGGGGAAGGCTTGCATGGCAGAAACTTGAGACACTGGTAGAGGGAACATAACAGTGGTGGTGGGATTTGTGTTGGAAAATTGAATGCCTGAAATAACTGTATTATAAATAACTTTGTAAGTCACAATATTTAAATAAAGTTTCAAACAAACTTTACTTGACACATAGTTGACTTCTATTGTGTTCTGGCCATTCTTCTGTTTGGTGGGATTAAAGCAATAAACAGAACAAAATTGTTCTGCTCTCACAGATAACAATCTTAAGCAACAAAAAATGAAATTTTTATGGGGTTACAATTCATTCAAATACAAGGAACTTGTTTCCTCAAATTTCCTTTGATTATAGGACAATAAAATGTTTGTAATTAAACATCAAACCAATTAGATTGGAAAGATATAAATTCATTTAAGTACTTATTAATTAGATGGACACTAATTCTACAAGAATTTATAAAAACACCCATAGAGCTAAATAGACAATACAGGTTATAAGCCTTGCATATGGCCTACCCAAGTTCAATATCCAGCACCACATATGGAACTCCTACTGCCACCAAGAGTGATCTCCAAGTGCAGATCCTGAAGAAAGCTCTGAGACCACCAGGTATGGCCTATAACCAAAATAAAAATATAAATTTATTGTATTAGCATACTACTTATTAAGCTAAATAAGGCAAAAGTCAAGTAATGTAAGAGTCTAAGTTTAAAGGTTTTCTGCTAGGGTAATTTTTCTGCAATTATTGGAAATATCTACAAGGTTGAGAGCGAATGGGGCGTCAGGAACGAGGCTGTTTCTCATAAACATTGTCTTCGTAAGATTCAGCTGTAGTCCTACCTTTCCACACTCACGGTCAAAGTCGGCCAGCATTTGTGCCGCTTGGCTGATGTTTGGTGTTATTAAAACAATATCATCAGCAAAGCGGAGGTGGTGTAATTGCCGACCATCTATCCTCACTCCCATTCCTTCCCATTCCAGTCGTCGCATGATGTTCTCGAGGGTGGCACTGAAGAGTTTCGGTGAAATGGTATCACCCAGCCGCACCCCTCTCTTGACATCAACGATCACTTCTTTGTAGAATGGTGAGATCCTGGTAGTGAATCCGCAATACAGCTCACGGAGGATCCTGATGTATTGGGCTTGAATGCCTTGATTGGCTAGGGCTTCAATGACAGCTTCCGTCTCAACAGAATCAAAGGCCTTCTTTAAATCAATGAACGTTAAACATAGCAGCATCTTGAACTCCCGAGAAACCTCAATGAGCTTGGTTATCGTGTGGATATGGTCGATGGTGCTGAATCCTTTGCGGAAACCGGCTTGCTTGCATGGTTGTCCTTCATCTAGTGTTCTGCTAATCCTATTTAGGATGACTCGAGTGAACAACTTGTAGATGACAGACAATAGGCAGATCGGGCGATAGTTGCCAATGTCATGGATGTCTCCCTTCTTGAACAGTAGTACGGTCCAGCTGGTTTTCCATTGGGACGGAACCTTGCATTCAGACAGGTAGCGAGTGAAGAGCCGAGCCAGTGTATTGATGAGTACTGACGGCAGGTTCTTCAGGTGTTCAGGTCTGACCTTGTCTGGGCCGGGTGCTGGAACAGCCTCGTTCCTGACGCCCCATTCGCTCTCAACGGAACGACCATCTCCAAATGCAACAGCTATGTGTACCTAGATCGAGAGGTCAACATGACAAATGACCTGGCACCCGAGCTGCGCAGGAGGAAGAGAGCGGCTTGGAACGCCTTCAAGAACGTCGAAGAAATAGCTAAGAGGACGAAGAACCTCCGGCTCCGGGCACATCTCTTTGATTCCACTGTTCTTCCTGCATTAACATATGCCTCAGAGACCTGGGCCCTACGCAAACAAAAATGAGAACGCTATTCAGGTCTCCCAAAGAAGAATAGAAAGAGCTATGCTTGGAATATCACGTTTCACTCAAATGAGAGAAAGAATCCGGAGTTCTGACATCCGTCGACGATCAAGAATCAGGGACGCTGTCTCATTTGCCAAGGTGTCGAAAATCAGATGGGCTGGTCACGTAATGAGATTTAAAGATGACCGTTGGACTAGAGCTGTTACTGATTGGATTCCACGGGATGTCAAGAGACCGCGTGGCCGCCCACCTACCAGATGGTCAGACTTCTTCGTCAAGATCATGAACGATCGGTTTGAGGCCCTTCATGTTCCCGGAGCGAACAGATGCCATTGGGCTACACTAGCACGCGACAGGGACAAATGGAGACGTTACTGGCGCCCGCTCGAGCAAATCGCCGACTAACGGGAAGTTAAGTGATTAAGTGAAGTGATCTACAAGGTAGTGATAATTAATCTTTAGTTTTAACCATATCACATAGGTTGATTTACTACTGGTTTACTACTGGCTTACAACAGTTGATCGTGACTGGTATGGTTTATCTGAAATGAAGATAGGGTGTATACCTCCCAGCACAAAATTTCATTTCTCAAAACACTCGTGGAAAAATTCATAAAATTTTTAAAATTCATTCAAAGTTTACATTGTTGGCCTGAAAGATAGTCCAGGTTCCGCACATTCCACCACTAGTGCAAAGCCAAGAGAACCAATGGGTATGGCCATAAAATCTTTTTAAAAGTTTAGTAGTTTTTAATAAAACTTAATAAGGCTCAGATCTGAAT
The DNA here is from genome assembly GCF_029834395.1 of Sorex fumeus. Lineage (NCBI taxonomy): Eukaryota > Metazoa > Chordata > Mammalia > Eulipotyphla > Soricidae > Sorex > Sorex fumeus. The sequence goes on from NW_026606115.1 coordinate 29,245,100, forward strand.
AAGAATATGAAAAACATTTATTTGTTCAGCATGCTTTCTGGAGACGCTTCTAGGTACTAAGCATTATGGTAAGCACTTAAAAGTAAATTGTGTACAACCAAAAGCATACAATGAAAGAATCATGCTAAATAGAAGAAAAATCAAGACTGTTCACATCCTAACTTTCTAAAAAATGAGCACGTTTGATTGTTTTCCATTTACTATCCCTTGTTTGGCTGATGCCAATGTTTCTTTCCTTTAAAATTTGCATAATGCTTCTAATTTTACTTTACATTGACCATCAGGATAATAGCAGTGCTTACTTCCAAAAGTTATTGTAAGAATTCAATGAGACAATAAGCTTAAGTCATTTAGCAGACTACTTGGTATGTGGTAAGAAATAAATATCACCATCAATGTCATTATCATTGTCTTCAATTTCATTATTATCAAAAAAAAGTTAATCTGTATATGTCAATTTTTGAGTAAAAGCCTGTCAGAAATAGGTAACAGCATTGCTTTTTCTTCATTAACAAAAAACTGACAATGTCTTAAACTCTTCAACAGAATTTTGAGTGAAGGGGATGTTTGCCTTGATTTTTAGAATTTAAAAGCAATGACTTCCAAGAGCTTGCCCAGTGTGGTCCCTTTAGACTTGGACTCATCCCTGGGGAGTTCAGCTTGAGTTTAATATTTCTTAAGCAGGAAAAAAATGTGTAAGACCACTCTTCGATTAACCTCCTGCTGAATGAATTTAGTGATTTTTCTTTATTGATAACGTAGAACTTCTCTCAGGACTGAGAGAGGCCAGAACCAGTTAGGAACTGCTTGGAGGCTTCTCTAGATAAAAGAAACTTCTTCATTTCCTTTAAATATAATAGAGGTCTTGGTGAAAAAAAAATTCCCTGCATCATGAAATCTGGAATCAAGAACTCAGGAAATTAAGGACAGAAGCACTCCATACTGTCCATTCTCAAATAGAACTGTTAATATATCCTCAAATGTAACCTATGCAGTTGCACAAAGTCCCATACTAGAATGGTCCTATCCAAATTTAATGCTGTGTCATCTTTGTTTTGAAATTCTCATTAATATTTGAACGAAAAGTCTAACAGTTTCATTTTTCATTGGACCATACAAATGATTTAGTCACTCCGCTCTGGCTCTAAAGTGTTTCTAAACATTGCTTGGGACTTGTTCTCCCATCTTTCTCCAGTTACTTAGGTAAAGGTAAAGGTAAAGGCCCTCCCATTGATCGTCGATTTGCTCGAGCCAGCCCAGTAACATCTCCATTGGAGACTTTGTTGTTACTGTGTTTGGCATATCGAATACTCTCGGTAGCTTGCCAGGCTCTCCGAGAGGGGCAGAGGAATCGAACTCGGGGTCGGCCATGTTGGCCGCTTGTAAGGGGAACACCCTACCCGCTGTGCTATCGCTCCAGCCCATTCTCCAGTTGACTCAACACGGGAAACCTCACCCGGCCCGGACACGGACAGGATTGACAGATTGATAGCTCTTTCTCGATTCCGTGGGTGGTGGTGCATGGCCGTTCTTAGTTGGTGGAGCGATTTGTCTGGTTAATTCTGATAACAAACGAGACTCTCCAGTTACTTAGCAGAAGCCATCTCACTCTACCTTTGAGTCTAACTGAAAACAGCTCAGAAGAAAACAGCTTTCTACATAACCCTGAGCTCTGATGAGTATTATAGAGATATTTTTGTAACTGCCTATTTTCATCCTTTTATATATTTTCTAAACTAAAAACTCAATACTAATAATCAATACTAATAAGAAATCGTCATACCCCTTTAAATATGGATGATTATTGACAGATACTATAAGCACAATTTAGTGAATTATGACAAAAGAGGTAGCATAATATATCAGAAAATCATGCCTTTTGTGAAATATTTGGAAAAGTTAAAGATGTGCTCTTCCTCAGTTTATTAATGACTAAGCTATTGGTATAGCATGTATAGAAAAGTTACAGCAGTAGAATACTACCAATGATCTCTCCATCCCCCTCTCTCTTCCTCTCTCTTTCTTCATCTCACTCTTTTTGTTTCTCTCTCTCTCTTTCTGAGATGTGTGGTACTGGAACATTGGAGGTAGTATTAGTGATAATTGTGCTTGTGTAGATAGCTAAATCTCTGAAATGGCATGGTGTTGTAAACCAATGAATAGTCTATGAAAGAATATAAGATAAAATAAAAGTCTTCAAACACTAATTAATATTGGTCCCCCTGGGAGGCAAAACCAAAGTTTCTTGATAGCCACCACGTAGGAGTAGTTCACTAAAATATCTAAGTAAAATACAAAGCTCTAGAAATTTATATTTCCACATATGGTGTTTTAAAACTAAGAAATACCTCACTTTTGAAAGAGAACAAAAGGGAATGCCCTGCCACAGAGGCATGGTGGGATGGGGGGGATGGGAGGTGGGAGGGAGACTGGGATCCGTGGTGGTGGGAAATGGGCACTGGTGGAGGGATGGGTATTTGATCATTGTATAATTGAAACCCAAGCACGAAAAGTTGTAAGTCTACAACTGTACCTCATGATGTCTCACTAATAAAAATTTTAAAAAAAGGAATACCTCACTTTTAAAGGAAAAATATCACTGATTTCAGGTGTGTGGGTAATCATCCAGGAAAAATATGTGAATGGTTGATATGCCTTTATTTTCATTCAGAATATGTTTATGTTTATGGAAGCTTTGTCACAAAGATGCTCAGAGTACATGGACTAGAACATGTTAACCTTTGGAAACCTAGGAATTCCTCTTCTAAGAATCAGCTATAGGGGCTCGAGCGATAGTATAGTGGGTAGGGCATTTGCTTTGCATGCAGCTGACCTGGGTCCAATTTCCAGCATCTCATATGGTCCCCTGAGCACCGTCAGAGGTAATTCCTGAGTACAGAACCAGGAATGACCCCTGTGCATTGCCGGGTGTGATCCAAAAAGAAAAAAAAAGAATTAGTTATAAAGCATTTCAAATTCAATTGTTTCCAGTTATCTTCTCTTTCACATAAATATTCTGCATTCACTTTTAAAGCAGGAAACCCAGTTCTTAGATATAAAGGATCATTAAAATACCTTATGTCTCAAAATGGCTACAGTCAAATCTTTATTTGACACATTGGAAAATATTAGTTAAGAGGTAGAAGTGACAAACAAGCAGTAAATCTTTCATCTGGCTCTTAAAATAGCTCTTTGAGCCACACTTGTCTCTGCTAGGTACATTACATAATTTATCAACCAAACTGGGATACTTTTGAGGGTGAAAGGGAGTATTAGTAACAATTGTATTACAATGATGGATATAAACTGAATTGTCCCAAACAAACTACGTATGATACCACTCCAACTTTAGAGCATTCAGAAATTCACCACTTCCAAATACTATATTATTCTCAAATCTAAGTAACTTAAAACAACAAAAACTTATCATTTCTCTCCCATCTGCCTGTTTGCTATGGTTCACATTATTTATACTCAACTCAATTAACAGCTCTGACATATAGTGTAATAGTTAATATGGCTCTACTCCTCACTTCAGTCTGTGAGTAAACTATATTAGTGCTGCTTCACATATCTTTCCTTTCTGAACCAGAAAATTAGTAGTCACATGGTGTGCTTATAACACTAGTACTTTAAAGGAGTAAACAAGAAATGTATAAGGTTTATTAAAAGGGCAAGAAGTGATACATTGTTACTTTTACAGATACTGACCTATACAAGTCAAATGATCAAGCCCAAATTTAGGGAACAGAGAAGATTGGAGCCCACAACAAGTTTATGACAGACAAGTGGATGCTATGAGTGAATAATTGAAGAATGCATTCAACTTCCACATATCCCAGGTTCAGATCACTACCAAAACAAAAGCAAGCACACACAAGAAAAAGGAAACAAAATATGTCTATTGTTCTTTTTCTGATATGATATGCATGATACTGAGTTAGTTCCTGACATACAATGATTTGTTTCAGAATTCAGTTTCTCATTTTTGTACGTACTCCAAAATGGAGAACTTTTCCAGTTGAGATAAAAAAGTGTAACTCATAAATCAACTGACAGCCAAATTTATACAAATATGCAACCCTGGTTTTCAGTGCCCGAGAACAGATGACTGGTTAAAGAAAATTTGGTACATCTACACAATGCAGCACTATGTAGCTGTTAGAAAAGATGAAGTCATGAAATTTACATACAAGTGGTACTACATGGAAAGTATCATGCTAAGTGAAATGAGTCAGAAAGAAAGGGACAGACATAGAAAGATTGCATTCATCTGGGGAACATAAAGTAACAAAATAGGACACTAACACCCAAGAATAGCCGAGATAAGTACCAGGAAGTTTACTCCATGGCTTGGAGGCCAACTGCACACAATAGGGGAAAAGGCAGCTCAGATAGAGAAGTGAGCACCAAATAAAGGGTGTTGGGCGGATCCTCCCAGGATGGGAGATGCTTGCAGAAAGTAGACTATAGACCAAACATGATTGCCACTCAATGCCTCTTTTGCAAACCACAGCACCCAAAAGGAGAGAGAGAACAAAAAGGAATGCCCTGCCACAGAAGCAGGTTGGTATGGGGGGGATGGGGGGAAGGACACTGGGATCAGTGGTGGTGGAGAATGGGCACTGGTGGAGGGATGGGTACTCAATCATTGTATAACTGAAACCCAAGCACAAAAATTTGTAAGTCTACAACTATACCTCATGGTATTTCACTAATAAAAATTAAAAAAAAAAGTTAAAAAACTGCAACCCTCCCTAACTAGGATGTAAACTCAAGGCCAACTTTAGGTCTGGTGTAATCCTCCTGACTTTTTTATGATGCTTCACAGTGACGATTTTTAACCTTCCCAGAGGGGCCAAAACAAAATGTATATTAATAAAAACATCAACAATATCACCTTTGGGGGGTAACCTTCAATAATTCACAATAAATTTACACTTCCCTTCAGAGAGACACTACAGTTTATAAGGATGATATTTTGTTAGAGGCAGGAGCCCAGAATTCTTGTGATTTCCATCTACAATTTTCAAACCCATTCACAGCCCAGCAGGGGGTAATTACTTGCTATTATGTACCAATCCCAGTAGAATATATTTGTTATGATTCAATTCTCCCACAGCTTGAAGGAATCTTTAACTTGGTGGATAAAGGTTCTACAGGGGTTTTTTACAATAATTTCTCATAAAGGCTGTGTGGCTTTGGGCTCTTCACTAAACCTTTCTGATTCCCCACTTTTACACTCTGTGTAGTAACAGTCTAGGTGTCATAGGTTGATTGCTCAATAATGAAGTCCTCAAGTTATTTTTAGTAACTCAGCCTAATCCTCCTAACAGACCATATACAAAATAGCTTCTGCAAGTCACTGGAGTCCTGTTTACACTTTAATAAAATTATTACCAAATTCAACTCTCAGGGAGCAGGCCTTTCGCAGGAATGGAAATTTAGTGGTTAATGTGGTTGTTTCCCAGCTACCGTATCTCCCTGCCTTATGTGTGTCAGTCATGCAGTTAGTGAACGGTAAGTCCAAACTGACTCTTCTTCTTTCTCTCAGCTCTACAAATGGATAATAAAAATGTTCTCCTGATTCATAGGAATTAGTTCATTTACTTTTGTGTCTAAGTATGACACTTCTTAGCCACAAGACTGAATCATGATTAAGATTCAGTTTGATCTACTACAAAGCAATAATAATTAAAACAGCATGGTACTGGAACAAAGGCAAAGCTGTAGACCAATGGAACAGTGTTGAATATACCGACATCTCCCCCCAAGCATATGACCATCTAATCTTCGATAAGGGGGCAAGAAAAGTGAAGTGGAGCAGGGAAAGCCTCTTTAACAAATTGTGCTGGCAAAACTGGATGGCTACATGAAAGAAAGTGGGCTCGGATCTCTGCCTAACACCATGTACAAAAGTAAGATCAAAATGGACTAAAGACCTCAACATCAAACTGGAATCCATAAAGTTCATTGAAGACAAAGATGGCAAAACCCTCCACGACACTGAAGCTAATGGTATCTTCAAAGATGACGCACCACTGGCCAAGCAAGTGAAACAGAGATAGACAAATGGGACTATCTTAAACTAAGAAGTTCTGCACCTCAAAAGAAACAGTGACCAAAATACAAAGACAGTCTACAGAATGGGAAACGATATTCGCCGAATACACATCCGACAAGGGGTTGATATCAAGGATATACAAGGTACTGGTTGAACTCCACAAGAAGAAAACATCCAACCTCATCAAATAATGGGGTGATGAAATGAACAGAAACTTTCTCAAAGAAGAAATCTGAATGACAAAAAGACACATGAGAGAATGCTCTACATCATTAATCATCAGATACAGATCAAAACAACAATGAGATATCATCTCACACCACAGAGACTGGCCCACATCCAAAAGAACAAAAGCAACTGGTGTTGGCACAGATGGGGCGAGAAAAGGATCCTCCTTCACTGCTGGTGGGAATGCCGACTGGTTCAGCCCTTTTGGAAAACAGTATGGACGATTCTCAAAAAATTAGAAATTGAGCTCCCATTTGACCAGGCTATAGCACTCGTGGGAATATATTCCAGAGAGGCAAAAGAGTATAGTCGAAGTGATTTCTACACTTGTTTGTTCATTGCAGCACTCTTTTCAATAGACAGGATCTGGAAAAAACCTGAGTGCCCGAGAACAGATGACTGGTTAAAGAAACTTTGGTACATTTACACAATGGAGTACTATGTAGCTGTTAGATAAGATGAAGTCATGAAATTTACATACATTTGGTACTACATGGAAAATATCTTGTTAAGCGAAATAAGTCAGAAAGAGAGGGATAGACATAGAAAGATTGCATTCATCTGGGGAACATAAAGTAACACAATTGGAGACTAACACCCAAGAGTGGCCGAGATTAGTACCAGGAATTTTGCTCCATGGCTTGGAGGCCAGCCACACATGCTACGGGGAAAGGGAGCTCAGATAGAGAATGGAGCACCAAATAAAGGGTGTTGGGAGGATCCTCCCAGGATGGGAGAAGCATGCTGAAAGTAGACTATAGACCAAACATGATTGCCACTCAATGCCTCTTTTGCAAACCACAACACCCAAAAGGAGAGAGAGAGAGAACAAAAGGGAATGCCCTGCCTCAGAAGCAGGGTGGGATGGGGGGATGGGGAGTGAGAGGGATACTGTGACCCAAGGTGGTGGAAAAAGAGCACTGGTGGAGGGATGGGTACTTGTTCATTGTATAACTGAAACCCAAGCACAAAAATCTGTAAGTCTACAACTGTACCTCATGGTGTTTCACTAATAAAAATTAGAAAAATAAAGAACTGTGATTTGCAGAAAAAAAAGATTCAGTTTGAACCAATGATACCAGATTATGTTAGGCAGATTGAAGACAAAGGAATGCTACAGACTAATGTCATTGTATAGGAAGTAGAAAGAACAGAGGAGTAGGAGTTAGGTCTTTGTTGAAATTTCCGGATTACTGAATTAATCAATTAATTCTTTTTTGTTTTGGAGCCAAACCTTTCATTGCTCAAGGATCACTCCTAGGAGGCTTAAAAGACCATATGGAGTGCTATAGAGTGAACCTTGTTATCCTCCTGTAAAACAAAAACCCTACCTAACGTACTATCCCTCCAGACCCTTAATCAACTTTGAAGTCATTCCTATCTCTTTCCCATGAAGTTTTGTGAGCCAATATATCTCCTTTATTGTTTGTGTCAGTTTTAAAGGGTTTCATCTTACCTGAGGCTTGCTTACAGCATCCTAACTGATATAGAAACTTAAGAATTTAATAGCAGAGTCATAGCTGACAACATCTGAAATGGGCAGTGTAGAAGTGCTTAATACTTACAGGATTAGACCCTAAAATAATCCCACCTTATGGAATCATGAAACAACATAGCATGAGAGAGGTAAAAATCCTGAGCCAAAGAGATAGTACCAGGGTTAAGGTACTGTATTCCATGTAATCAGTCTTTCTTCGATCCACAGCACCACTGGGAGTGACCACAGAATGAAGACCCCTCTAATCACTGTCAGGTAGGAACAAACTACACTCCCTTAAAATATACAAGAAAAAAGTTTCTGAGAAATCACCTTATTCTATCTTATTATTATTTTTATTAAGATACCATGATTTACAAAGTTATTCGCAGTTGAGTTTCAGGTATCTGTCCTTAATGACACTTGGGATTAAAACTGAAATAAAGTAAGTACCTTGTTTGAGGTATTTAATCAGTCTTCTCTTTAGTGTCATGATACCTGGTACTTGCTGTTTTCATAGCACTAGCCACAGTATGTTGTCACTGGAAGTGGACACATATGTTCTGCCTCTAAAATTAAAATTCAGTTAGAGCAGAAACTGTGTCCTATTTCCATATATCTCTTGTACCACTGAAGCCTGTTATATAGCAGGGGCTGAAACATCTGTTACATGTAAAATGGTGAAGAAACTGACTTTCTATTAGGTTTCATTACCCTCTATTAGGTATAGTAGGTTTCTTCCAATAAATAAAGATGATTTCTGTCTTTATTTTTCTTATTTTCAAGGTATCAAGATACTTATAAAGGTATCAACTTGCCACCAAGTTAGTATGAGGTATAACATATGCTGTAGATCTCCTGATGAACATTTGTTTCTGCTTTCTCAAGTTCCCCTATTCCAAGCTTGAAATAAACAGAACATTACAAATGGATGTACTTTAAATTGTTTATATTTTCCTGTTACCTCAAAATCCCCTACAAATAAACTGTAAGCAGTTTATCCTGATGATGCCAATGTGACAAGTCTGACCCCTGCCACAAGATCCCCTTCTTTCCCTCCAATACTACTACTGAAACACATTTAAATATACCCCAAAAATCCTGCCACATATTTTGTGTACTCTATCCTGAATCATCCTCTAAAAGCCACTTGTCATTGCAGATCCCTTTCTCCATTTTTTTTTTCTTCCTCACTTGCTTGATTAAACCCACTACCTTGGTGCTGTTCCTGTGTAGACCCCGTTGTGGCATATAGACATAGTGACTCTATTTCTCTAAAACCTGTAACTATTAAAAATTTATTTTCCGGGGGCTGGAGCAATAGCACAGTGGGTAGGGCGTTTGCCTTGCATGTGGCCAACCCAGGTTCGATTCCCAGCATCCCATATGGTCCCCTGAGCACTGCCAGAAGTGATTCCTGAGTGCAGAGCCAGGAGTCAGCCTGAGCATCGCCGGGTGTGACCCAGAGAGCAAATAAATGATGGGGCTGGAGCGATAGCACAGTGGGTAGGGCGTTCGCCTTACACGCAGCCAACATGGCCGACCCGAGTTCGATTCCTCCGCCCCTCTCGGAGAGCCCGGCAAGCTACCGAGAGTACTCGATATGCCAGACACAGTAACAACAAATAAATAAATAATTATTTTCCTGAGTTTTTACTCCTTGTACCCTCATATGACTAGCCAGCTCATAAAGGTACAAAACAACACTCAATAAAATTGCAAGGAACTGTGTTTTTGCTGTTTAAACTCTCATAGAGCTCATTTATACATGCAAACCAGGGGATCTAAGACTAATTAGTAATCAAAAATCTAGGTGGCTTACCTCTCAATCATAGGGGAGAACTATATTAGGGCCTTAGTTGGCAACATAAGACATCTATGATGGTGCTTACAAAATCCCTAGCTCCTCATTAGAAATCCAAAGATAAAGTTCAAGAACTATATTATAGTGTTTGGTGGGGGTGAGGCATCCATAGAAAAATAATCTACATAATCTACAACAGTTACATACCAAGTCCACCACTGAGTCCTGCTGGCTCAGATAGGCCTAGCTAGTCTAAATAGAGAAAAAGAAAAAGAAATGGACAGGAGAGAGTAGAAATGTCAGGGATGATGATGGATGGGTGCCATTTACAGTAATGAATTCAAGGGAAGATTTTCTAGCGCAGAGGCACAGAAATCTCTTTATTTCTCTCAGATTTCGTTACTGACTCTCCCATTATTCTTTAAGTCAAATAGCAGTGAATACAGACACAGATTTTTTGTCTCCATTTTCTCATAATTTTCCCTGGGAATCTGAGTAAAGTGAGGTATGCTCAAAGTTGTCCCCTCCATTTAAAATATTCACCCACCTAAAACTTTAAAGTGAAACTCCTCCATAGAGTCATTGCATAGGATCAAAGCATTCCAAGGCCATGAACATGCATCTGTGATATATAAAGGGAGGAATATTAAAAAAAAAACTTGGCACAGAATAATAGTTCTTTTAAAATGCCATTTCAAAAAAATCACATAAAATGCTATTTTTAATATTAAATTGTTGTCTCCTGTCCTTACATCCTAAAGATTTAGCTACCAGATTCTTTCTATTTCCAAGGGTTATTTTGAAGCTCTACAATGAAAAGATATGGAAACTGGTAGACTTGAGGATGGTGGAGAAAGGAAGGCTAGCAGCATGAAGAGCATTATGAGAAGAAGGCAGTTTCATTTATTCATTTATTTAGGTCTTGGAGCCACACCCAGCATTGCCCAGGGCTTAATTGCTGCTCTTCTCTCAGGAATATTTCCTGATGGGCTTGGGGGAATCTTATGGGGTGCCAGAGATCTAACTCAGATAGCCCTACCTGCTATATTATCTCTCTTGCCCCGAAGTGAGAAAGGGGAGAGGGTGTTTGGAAAGTATGATGTATTGGTTCTTCTCTGTGTCAGGCTCTCAATTGATTAGATGATCTCATATATATTATTTTGTTTAATCTTTAATATGAAATTGCTTTGTTGATAAATATTAATATTCTAAGATCCAAGATTAGAAAACCAAGTTTCACACTAAGTTTATCAATGTCATGCAATGTCTACATTTGATATTATGGAAGACATATTTAAACCTGGCCCTTTCCTCACTATGCATATGCTCCAGAACTATCTCACTCCTCATGTTTATCAAGGAGTGGCTAATCTAAACTTTGCCTGCCCCTTTGTCCTAATGTTCGGCCCATGGACAAATTCTCCATCCTGTGCTCCCAGATTTCTTTCTCCTTCTTCTAGTTACAGACTATCCAAATGAAGGCAAAAGATCACAGGTGGGCAGGAAAAGATTATGAAATATCAGAGTAAATAGAAATTTGATAAGAGCCTAAAACCATTAGTTTCTCAAGGATTTAGTAAGTTTTGGTTTCAGGCTCCAACCTATGTTATGCTAAATCCAAACTAGTGGAGAAATCAGTGTACCAGCTGGGCCCCTGATCCATGTGTACAAGTTGGCTATACAACAGCAGGAGGGTTTATTTTCCAGCTACATGAGAAGGAAATGATACAAAAAGGGAAATAATTGATTTAGGTCTAAATAAAGCTTGTCTTTTCCTAAGTAGCTGTGTGACAGGAGATAGAAATGATTCTTCTCTTTCCCACCACCCATCCCTGGAGAAAGAAGCTGGAAGAAGTGTCTGTATAGCTTAAGGAGGGAAACACACAAGATGCAATGGATGGGAGCCTCCCATGCACCCCCAACTGAAATCCAGGCTGTCCTATTTGATTCTCAGGGTTCTTTCCTCCGGTTGAAAAGACTGAATGAAGCTTGAGGGAGATAATAGACAGCCTCTGGGGCCCTCTATCAGACCTCTTATGCTTCTGTGTCCAGAGCAGCCTGAGCCAGCAAAGCGACCAGGAATGATTTTCTTCAACCTTAACTCTCAATTCCCAGCCTTATCCCAGCTCATTCCCACGCCCGCTCAGCTCTCTCCCTTCCTTGGGATGGGTATAAGTTCCTTTGCAGTAACCCTTTAGTTGCCAATTACTGCCTATACATATACTTTTTAATGTCCTCCAAAGCTGTTGGCCTGGAACTGCCCCGGCCCCCGCCCCAAGACTTTCTCTGCCCTTGGGTAAGGAGATGCACTATCCTCCCAGAGATCTGAGTGTACAAATGTGTGCTCCCGTGATTGGGGGTGTGGGGAGGTGAGGGTGTTCACTTGCTCTCGGATCTCTGCTGTGAAAGCTGAGAGGCAGGGACCAGGCATGCGCAACATCTTCGGGCGCATTGTGATGGGAACTGCTCCTCTGAGTCTCTACAAAGACTCCAGAGTAATCACTAGCCGCTCCCCTTCACAGAAACCTCCCCAGTCTTTAAGACGGGCACACAGATGCTGAAGCAATGCCGCTTTGGCTGGCTTTGCTTTTTAGAGGGCCGGTTGTAGCGTGAAAGGCTAGGACATGTGAGGACTAGTGTATTTCTGTTGATCCCATCTCCCGTGTTGACAAACGCCAGCGCCAGCGCGGTGGCTTTGCAGTCCGCGGCTGCAGTTTGCAGTGGAGCTAAACGGTGTGCGGCTTTAATTCCACGTCAGATCAACTTTGATCAATATCCCCCTGCCGGCCCAATTGGAAGAGCCCAATTCATCGCGCTGAGCCTTTTCGCTCTTTTCTTCTTTTTTTTTAACCTCTTTAGACCCACCATTTTTTAAGAAGAAAAGTACTGGATTTTCTTTATAATTTCTTTCATTACTGCGCGCTCTCTCCCTTTTCCCCTCCCTCCTCTCTCTCTTTCTCTTGCTCTCCCTTCCTCTCTCTCTCTCCTTTTTTCTCTTATATTTTCCGGTGCTTTGTCTTTTTGTTTTGTTTTAGTTTATAGGTATTAATTCTCTTTTCTCCTCTGTTTCTGTCTCTGTGTGTCTCTCTCTCTGCCTCTCACTAGCTCATTCGCTCTCAGTCTGTCTCTCCCTATCTCTCATCTCTTAGAGTGATAGGGAGAAAGATCGCTTTAGCGAAGCAAGCTTGCAGCCAATGAACCCGCCTTCCAGATTGGTGTGAAGACAGAAGTGAGGTGGGGGGGCGGGGAGGGGGTGTGAGAGAGACCGGGAGCGAGCTGGAGCGAGCGAGAGGGGAGCGGGAGTGAGAGGAAGCAGAGAGAGAGAGAGAGAGAGAGAGAGAGAGAGAGAGAGAGAGACAGATACAGAGAGAGAGGAGGACTAGTGTGGGGTGCAAAGGAAGAGTGAGCGAGAGCAAGTTGAGGGGAGGGCATGTAAGAGCCGAGAAATTCTTTTTCGTCTTCTATTATTATTTTGACGACTCCCCGAGTTGTGCCCATGCTGTTGTCAGCTTCGTTTTAGGCAGAGCATGGCCAGACAGAAGAAAATGGGGCAAAGCGTGCTCCAGGCGGTCTGCTTTTTAGTCCTGGGGCTTTTGGGTCATTCTCACGGAGGATTCCCCAACACCATCAGCATAGGTAAGCGCAAACCAGCCAGCTGCTCAGCCAGGCTGGGTCCTCTGGCATCCGCAACCGAGACCACTGCCCCGGTGTGGCTCTAGCGGCTGCGGGTCCCTGTCCTGCATGGCCTGGGAGACCGGGTGGTCGGACAGCAATCACCGGCATCTGAATCCCAGAGAACCGGCTAGTTGGGGAGCATGACGGGCAAGAGAGGGGTCTTCTGGGACTGGGGCGGAGGGAATGAAGGGGTACTGATGGGCTTTTGATCTGAGCCCAGCAGGTTTGGCATGTTCGGATGGAGACTGCAAAGGGGCGAGGAGCCACGGCTTTTCGGCTGGCTGCTCTGGACTTTGCCATGGCGTGCGTGCCGCCCCTGGAAGTTGTCCCAGGTTGATGCTGCCTGTCTGGCCGCGCCAGCACTTGGAACCCGGTCGGGGCGCCCCGTCTGACTGCGGCTCCCGGGAGACAGGCTAGAACTGGGGGTGGTAGACCATTCTTGATCCCCCAGGACCCAAGCAGCAGACGGGTCGGTGACAGACGGGATAGAAGGCGGAGTGGGGGGTGCACAAGGAGCAGTGCAAAGAGCGGCTAAGTCACGCAGACCACGAATTCCTGAATTGCCGCCGTGTCTGTCTGGAACCTGGCTCCCGAGAGCCGGGAGGGAGTTCTCTGGGCTTCTTGTCTGCATTCACAAGTCCTGAAGTTAGAATCTATCCGCACTGAACCAAAGCCCAGTATTGTCGTGGAAGAAGGGGTGTTCTGAGAGGGGACAGGATGGGGCAGCCAGGAATGATATGGTTTTTCTTCTCCACCTTTCCCCATTTCGCCAGGAAAAGACAGACGAAACAGTCTGTGTAGACGGGCGTCGGGTGTCCCGGGTGCTGTGGGAAAGGAGTGGAAAGAAACCTGCCTCCTAAGAATCAGGTCCAAATATCGGGTCCCTGCCCAAAGCAGCCTCTTCTCTCTGCCCTCTTTCCCCTTCTCCCCAGCCTCTTCTCAGTGTTGAGAAAAACCCGATTTCTTTTCAACAAAACTGGAGTTCACAGACCTTGGAAGACATACAGGTTGATAAAGCAATCATTAAGGCGCTTACCACTATTATAGAGAGCTATTCCTCACTTTAGCGCTCCCTCAGTACTAAAAGCTATGGGGCCGGGGGTTCACAAGCCAAATCTTGGTTCCTTTTGTTTATAGGTGGACTTTTCATGAGAAACACGGTACAGGAGCACAGCGCTTTCCGCTTTGCTGTGCAGTTATACAACACCAACCAGAACACCACGGAGAAACCCTTCCATTTGAATTACCACGTAGATCACTTGGATTCCTCCAATAGTTTTTCTGTGACTAATGCTTGTAAGTAGATTTGCTTTTCCTCCCTCTGGGACCTTGGAGACCTCTTTGCATTTTGCCTGTGGGATTTGGGGGTCTGCGGGTGTGTGTTGAGTCAGGAGTGTTATTGCCTCTGTGGACATTTTAGGGGCTCTAGGCAATCCAGGATTTTATGCCGCATAAATCAACTCCGGAAGATTCTGTTGAGGGATTTAAGGCATTAGGGTACAAAACTCTCAGCTGTGAATAATGTGTGAGACAAAAGTTTCATGTTTCTCTCTGTTAAACTAGCATTCCCTCCCCCATACATTTTGTGGAATTGGGAAGACTGGGGTGATGGTAAGGGGTGGAGAGTTGTTCAGGGAAATGTCTTCAGATGGGATTTTTTAAAAGCCCATGATTAAGCCAATTCAGGATATACATTATTACTTGGCTAACTAGCATCTGAGTGTAGAAATTATCTGAAATTGACATTTGCCAAATTATATAGGAGCCAAATGTGAGAAATTCTACAATAGAATGACCTTGAAGACAGATCAGGCTGGGTGCTCTGACCTATCTCTGTCCAAGACTGTCACCTTTCTTCCTCAGAGAACTCTGATAGGAATTGATAAGACTGTAAACTTATTAAAAGTGGAGAAAAGGGAGAAGTGAGGGAAAGGGAGAAGACAGTGCTCAGAAAAACTACTTCTGCTTTTGGCTCCCCTAATATTTCTCACCCCACTCATTATTAAAGACAACGCAGATCTTAGCTTAGACTAAAGGTAGAGTGTAAAGCCTGGTGGCAGGAAAACTAACTATGATATGAGAAATTTCATCAGTCTTAAAGCCATTTCTGAAATACATAATTGTGCCCCCAAGATTGAGATTATTCCTCTATGAAGGAAACATTTTGAGAAGAAAAACCACAAGGAATAAAATGATTAATAGCCTGTTGGACACAGGTTTTTCTTGAATAGAATATTTATGAGAAAGACTGATAGCATTTCATCTAAGCTAAAAGTTTTCACAACAATGAAGCTGATGATGGCATAAATATATATTTATGGTTGGTGTATTTTGGAATTTGGGGTTTTTATTATTTTCTTTCAGGGAACAAATGATATTTATTTTTGGTTGGATGAATCTTTGTTTAAAATTGACTTCAATTTCTGCCTCAAAAGATATGTGATTTTTAAAAATGTTGAAAGGATCACCAAGGGCATAGACCTCTCAGATTTGAAGACTTAGGTCAAGAGGATGGGGGTAAAGTACTTTAGATGAGATGTGACAGTTATTAGCTTTAAGAAAAATTAAAGTGAAGGTACAGTTCCTTATATGAACATATTCTAAGATACTCTGAATTTGACATTCCTTCACTTTCCGACATTGACAAAAATAGGAACTTATTAATTCCAGCTAAGTGTGAAAGTTACGAAATGTCTGTCTATACTTTGCATTTTATTTCAGTAATCCTATCCCATCTCTACAGCATTTACAACACACATCTGAATTTTAATCCTGTTCACTCTTCTTTAGTCAAGAGGCTACATCTCAACTGTACCTGCCTAAACATCAGTTAGAGCAGACTTGAAAGCAAATACGTAAAAACCATTGGGCCTTATTATTATTAATTATAAATAATTATTTCGATCAATTTGATGTCTCTACTAAGGACTTAAAACTGCCAATTGATGTCTCAGGGATGCTTGCTATCCAAGGTTTAGGGTACTGTTTTTTGAGTGTTTTTAAATCAATATGATTTATACCTGCCAGTCCAGGTCCATAGGAAATACTCAAGAATCACTCAGAAAACAATCCCTGACTTGTAAAAAGACTGGGTTTGAGAACAAACAAGAAGTCACCCATATTGTTGTTGAGTTGCCTCAATGTCTTCCCTGTTAGGACAATAAGGGAACCACCATGGGACAGGAAAAGGAATTGATTAGCACCTCTCCTCCATCCTAAATGCACATCACTTCTGTTTACAAACTTAGCAGGCATGGTTTTGACTAGGGGGCTTGCAAATGTGGGATAATTACAGAGCAATGAGAGAAAAAAAAAAGAGGTGACCTTGTCCATAATTATGTACACACATGCACACGCAGACAAACATAGGTTATCCAGAAACTACTGATGTGTATCTAGCTGCCTGTTGCACTCTCGGACTTTACAGCTCAGAAGACAGGGAAGGAAAACTGTCATTTTACTGAGCCCCACTGAACGCCACAGTCATTGAATGTGGGCCAGGTCTCAAAGCTGTCTCCAAACATCTGCTGCCTAGAAGCTTAGCATGAGAAAGATGACTAGTTCAACTTCTCTCTGATAGTCTCTGAATGCATAAGACAATCATTTCAAGAGGTCAAGGAAGACCTGGAAGTGTAGGTCATTTCTTCTGGTGATGCTCATAGTTTTTATTTTTCCCATGGAAGTCACATATATCAGATATTGTCATACAATAACAGTACAGTACTGGAGACTGAAAAGTGATCTAGGTTCCATGCTTACAATTAATTGTATTATTGTGTAGAAAAAATGAAATATCCCTGTGTTCTCTGACCTGCATCTCCTCAGACACCTCAGCATAAGAAAACCCCAGATGAGTCCAAATGTAGTCCTCCACGTTTTCTCTCTGGTTCAAAATGGAATACTATGACAAAAATAAAAGAACAATTCCCCTGTTCCTTTTCAAAATTCCTAGCTTCACCTTCTCTTGGCACTAGAGTTTATTTCTGCCGGTGATATTTCCTGCAGCCTCAATCCTGATGCAGGCACATACTTTGGAAGGCAGAGATATGCAGGTAAACAAATAGCCAAAGAATAAACAATGGGTAGGCAATGCCTTATGTATGTGTCCCTGATATTTACTTCCTCCTGGTCAAAATCCTCCTCTTCAGTGTATTCAGAGGATTTAAGGATGTGTGTGTATGAGAGAGAGAGGGAGAGAGAGAGAGAGAGAGAGAGAGAGAGAGAGAGAGAGAGAGAGAGAGAGAGAGAAATTCCAGGTATTAGTTATTTAAAGCCTCTTTTTCACCAGCATGCACAACCCGCAAGAGATTTGCTTAAGACAGATTCAAACTTCATTTCATGTCTTAAGAGGCCAATAAAGACCTCTCTGGCTTTGATGGGTGATCCATTTGGGATCTCAGCTCAGAGGTGAATTGAAGTTTATCAAAGAGATTCATCTGATTTGGAGCACATGTTTCCATTTCATAAGGATTAATTGAGTTTACTGCCTTACTTTTCAATTTGTCTGGATAACCCCATAAAGAATTGTGCCATTAATATTATTTTAGGGACCATGTATTAATATACACACAGAAACCCATTCGCGCAGCTCATATATGTGAAGAGATGTATGTACATATTTAAGCTATGTCTTATTTATTAAAGAGCAAAATTCAGTTTTCCTAGGGCTTTGGAGAATGTAGAAATACCAAGTGATTGCGGTGTCCCATTTGTGTGGCTTTACTGCTCTGGTTCCTCAGGAACTGCCTCTGATTCCCTTGAAGTCCCCTCCTGTGTCTTGCTGCTGTGCACTTGTAGTGCACTCCACACTACATCGCCCCAGCCTCTGCAGTGTCAGCTCATTAGCACACAGATCTCATATTCCCTCTCCGCACTGTCATTGCAAAAATTGCTGTTGTACACCTTTACAGCCAACAAATGTGCTCGTGGATTACGCACTGTTTGCAAGAAGCAAGGAAAAGGCAAATGTAACCTTAAAGGTTATTCACCATAGAATTGTGCTCTAAATGCATTGGGTTAAATAAAAATCTGTTAGTGGAGGCTTAGTAGTGATGGTGAGTGTGGGATGTGAGAGTACAAGCTCTAATGGAGCCCCAAGCAAAACCCCTTTTCCTGGTTAAATATAACTTATGGGTTGCAAATTTTTATTCTGTTATTTTTTCAAGCCATTTGAAATATACCTTCTAATTGAGAGCATGTGCCTTGCATAACTGAGCCCATTCTGCTACCAAGTGTACTTAGCTGAGACAGGTTTCTGTCTTTTGCCCACAGAGTCACAATCTAATTATCTAACAATTCTAATTGCCAGGATCTATTTAACTGTTTAGGTCCATCTGGGATTGCAGTGCATCCCCTGTTCCTATTCTTTTCTCTATGGTGGGTTTTGTTTTGCTGTTGTATTCATCCTTTTCATGAAAACTTCAGAACTGGGGTGAAGAACTGCATTTTCCAGATCCCGATTTCAAACAGTTCTTTACATACTAACCAACATCTACTGTTTTCAGACCACCTCCCACTCCCATTCCTGTCCCGTCATTCCATCTTTACTTCTGTCCCTCTCTTCTGTCTGTTGGTCAATCTTCACTGGTTTAACTCACTCTTAGCCCCATGGGCCAGCTGGCTTTGTCCAATGAAGCACGAAGAAGCTGTCTCCGTGCTGCCAGTCAGAGATTTAAGTCACCTTCATACAAGGTTTATTATTTATGGCTTTTTAAAATCTATTTTTATGTGGTTAGGAGGGAGCAAGGTGATGCTGTTCATTTGGGCCATAAAATAAATGGCAATCAGTAGGCTGTAAAGGTGAGCTCTCAGCAAACATGTAGCCCCCCTCGTCTAGAAGTCAGTTTCTGTTTATCTACTAAGTAGGATAGGGTGGGAGGCAGGGGTACATAAAAGGTTTGAGTGGAAGGGACGGAGAAGCCCACTGTTTTGTTCCCTAATCATCTATGGAAACCACAACAATTAACTATAGCTTTCCTTTCTTTCAACAATTTTAACTTTTTCTCTGTAAAATGAAACTTTTAATTTATGACATCATGTATTTCTGCCTTTATCAAAGGTTTTCTGCTTGGTTTTGTTTTTCTCTCCCTAATCCTCAGGATTGAGAATGTTGGAGCTGAGAGTGGGGAGCACTGGCTGTGATTTTTATTATATGTCTTTGGCTCATGATATATTTTTAATTTCATTCTTATGGGTCATCAGAGGTGATTGGCTCACTTCATTTGAACAGATTGAAAAATGGAGTTGCTAGGCACTCTTATTGGTCTTCCTCTGCAGATAAGAGATCTGTCGTTTTTATACAGTTGGTTAAAAGATTAAATGGCAAATTTAATTTAAGAGAAAGCCAGAAATTTATACGATGCAATTCATAACTTTGGGGTGGGGACTAAGCATGCCAATTAATATTATTTA
The DNA here is from genome assembly GCF_029834395.1 of Sorex fumeus. Lineage (NCBI taxonomy): Eukaryota > Metazoa > Chordata > Mammalia > Eulipotyphla > Soricidae > Sorex > Sorex fumeus. The sequence continues at coordinate 29,264,759 of NW_026606115.1, forward strand.
TTTAACTTAGAAATTTTTTAGAATAAAACTCTTAACTTCATGAAAATTCTTTCTCTGAAGGTCATGAAAATTATCTGCATATTTTACCTAGTCCATTAGAAAATAAGTATTTACTGCGTTTCCTTGATTTTGATGCTTTATATTATATTGCTTTATATTATGCTTTATATTGATGCTTTATATTGCTTTATATTAAATAATATGTCTGCAGGAGGGTACAATTGAAATACCTGGTGAGACTATGGGTATTCTTCAATGGGAGTGTAGGAGTTGTGCCAACACAAAAAGAACTCCCTCCTCCTTGAAAGTGTCTGAGCTCTAGAGGCACAGTACAAAGTGCTACAAATAAATCCAGTCTAAGTGTGGGATGAGCCTTGAGCTAGGTAGAGCAGCAGCCCCTGAGCGGGTCATTACTTGACAAAAGGTTATCAATGAACAGAACTCTTCGCACTTCTACCTCTTCCCTTTTTATTGGTAGATTCTCCCACTTGCTCTTTCTTCCTAGATGCAAGTCTTTCTGCTGGTCTCTAATTGACCCCTAATTCTGGTATCTCATCAACAAGAAATTTACTTCAGGGCCACTCCTGTTCTAAACTTTTCCAGATCTTCTTCTCCTCCAAAATTTTAGGAGATGAAATTTGTGACTTCAGGAGTGGGGAATAAGCAGGTTTTTTTCAGATTATTTAACTTTAAAATTTCTCATAATAAGACTGTGAATTTATTGACTGTATTTCTTTGTTTTTTCTCCTTTTGATCAAATTAAATAGTATGTCCAAGAACAGAGTATCTCAGTTCTTGATCTATCCCCTTGAGGGCATACACTCCACTTTGGTGTTCACAACTTTTTATCGAATACAGAAATCTCATTGAAAATTGTTGGGAAGGTGTTAATATATCTACCAGAGGAACCACATTTGTCTTAAAACCAGGGACTATAAGAACTATAATACTCAGTTTACAGGAAAGATATTCATAAGAGGGTATTTCTGGACCTGATACATACAGTGGCTTTTGACTCTCCCTAAACAGAAGATCAGCTGTCCCTGGTTATGGAAGAGATCTACACAGACCAAAGAACAAAGCTTACAAAGAACAAACCACATGGTATGTTTGGCATAAGCCCAAGATTTAACGCTGTTTCAGCCTTACCATATTGAAGTTAAAAGACTTTGGGGTGATTTATAAACAGCCAAATATCTCAAGATTCATTATATCAAGGAAGTCAACATGTACACCTTTCTGTACCTTGATCATATGTGGGCCATGGGATGAGATGCACTAACATAGAAAGGAGGTCAAATAAGAGACTAGAGATGCTTAGAAACCTGGAGAAAAGTGGGAAGGACGCTGAGTCTCAGACTGAAAGCTGCCTTTCCCAGGGATGGCAGGTGGAAGCCAAGGATCACAGGGAGCAGTCCCCTGCTGGGTGCTAAATAGAGCTGTGAAGAGACCTGAAGCCTAGCCCAGCCCCTTTGCCCCTCCTTTGCCTTCTCTCAATTGTACAGCCTGGTCTCTTTCTCAGTGGAAATAACCAGAATGTTCTCTTCTGGACTTCATTTCATCATTGGTCAGAATAGTAAGTGCTTATGGCCCTCACTCCAGCGCTCCTTTCTCCTCAGTTCATAACAGCTTATGGCTTCTTTAGCAATTGCTCTCAACAGAAAATCATTTGTCTTTATATGGAAGAGGCATAGGAACAAAGATAAAAATGAAAAAGTAAAAACACAACTAGTAGTGGGCCCTTAACACCATGGGGTAAAAAACATCACTTCTCAAATTTTTGCGTACAAATCAATCCCCTGAGGAATGTGTTAAAATAAAGATTCCCATTCAATAGGTCTACATTGGGATCCAAGAATCTGTATTCCTGTATATAGAATACTTCTAAATAATGCTAACAGTTCTCCAAGTAATAACAGTACTGCTGGTAATCAAACCACAATTTACGTAAAAGTCCGGAGCAGGGAGAGTATGATGCAAAAAAATGTTCCACCAGATAAATCTTATCCACATCTCTAACTTCTTGAATACAAAGAAGGTACTGAACAAGATACATTTGATTCATTTGGACTTGAGAATGTTCCCCATCATATTCCCAGTAACAGTGTCCTTTTCAGCCATGTCTGTAGGTGGCATGATTGGATGTCTGATGAAAGCATTTACTTAGAGTTACTTTTTTGTAGGGATTTGGAATGGAAACCGAAAGACAGGAGGAAGCTTATGAGCCAGAATGACAGTGTCTTGGCTTCTTGCCACACCCCAGAGTGTCCCTTTTAAAAACAACCTGCCCAAGAGAGCTAAGGCTGGCATGCAGTTCCAACTGCCTTTCCACTTTGTTTCTCTGGGTCAAAGCATGCCAGAAGGAGGCATGTAGCATCTGCTTCTCAGCTGTCTGACTTGCCTTAAACAGGGTTAGAAACAAGAAGTGCAACATAACCCAAATTCTGTCTTGTTCCCTATGATCCTGGAAAAAAATGACTCCATTTTCAAGACCAGTGCCAGGTACTCACTGTGATGTAGAAGGGAGGGAAGAGAACCTTATCACTTTTTATATATCTGAACTGAGGATTACTCCCAGAAGTCATTTAAAGCTTACCCAGTGTTATTTGAGGACTACCAAATGGCATACTATTACCCAAAGTACTGCTTTCCAAGAATCTGCCATTAGTCTGAACTGCCACTAATTTCTGCATTATTGCTATCTAAAAGGAGTTAAATCCATATCAGCTGTTAATATTTTGACCATAATTCTTTGCTCAGAAATCACTTATTGCCTTACAGGGTATTAAGAGGAGGCTTCCCAAAGATAGGTAAGTGACCCAGGACATGCACCTGCTCAAAAGAAACATGTTGCACCAAGTAGATTTTATATATTTGGGGCCACTGGTAGACTTTTAAAAAGGAGGAAGAGTCTCTCAGAAGTACGTCCACATATTTTCAACATTTGAACTTCTCAAAGGATAAATCCTGGTTGTTGTTTATTCACTGTGGTTTTACTTGCCTTTGACTCTTCACACCCTTTTGATGGTATCAGGTTTCATAGTTGGTTGTAATAATTGATTCCCTTTAACTTCTGAAGTCCCACAATTACTGTGGGGTATTCTCATAAATAAAATAAGTTTGCAATGGAGATTATGGTAAAGATTTTTTTTACCTTTTAAATAAGATTGTAATCCAAAACAGTTGTTACTCAATTATCTATGACTGGTTTGATCTACTTTGCCAATTATACATTGCAAACAGAGCCATCCTTAATGCTGCCCAGAGGAGATCAGACCTTTAGCAATTGATTAAGACAGTTTTCTGAATCAGTATTTTGCTACCCAGGATATGGGTGTGAGTCTCTGAGTGGATGAACACCATTTTTTTTTTACTTTTGGGGTCACATCCAGCTATGCACAGGGGTTGTTCCTGGCTCATGCACTCAGGAATTGCTCCTGTCAGTGCTCAGGGGACCATATGGGATGTTGGGAATCGAACCTCGGTCAGCTGCGTGCAAGGCAAATGCCCTACCCACTGTGCTATCGCTCTAGCCCTGGATGAACACCTTTGTAAGTTTAAGACAGAAAGGTTGATAAAATATGTAGTCAACCAGAACATATAAAAGACTCTAAAATATTCTTCTAATTGATATTTTCAAATATACTTGTTGGATAATTTAATCTTTTAAAATTTGGACCACTTTAATCAAAATGTTAGATACGCTTATTAAACAGATGCATCTAGGTCACATTTCAGATATACTAAGTCAAAAATATAAGGGCAAAAAATATAAAATCAATAAATAAGGGCAAAATATAAGGGTGAAAATTACAAAATAAAATCAAAAATGTTATTGATTGGGCTTCTGTGGCTTACAATACTATTTATAATTGTTTTCCACGCACATAATTCTAACATCACACCCATCACAAGTTTAATCACCTAAGCTCTAATTTAATAAGCACTGGTTTAATAAATTCTGGTACTATGATGTATATGGATTTAGACTGAGTATTTGTTGAGCACCTACAATGCATCAGGCATTATTCCAGATGCTTTCATGCATGCAACTTTCATAAGTGAGGTGCCATGGTTCACTAAGCATTAGTGAGTTTGACTCTCAGATTGAAAATCCAACACTTGAAAGACCTGAGACTAGCCTCAAATCACAGACAGAGGTAAACAAATCAAAAATTATCTTTGAGATACTAAATATAGACAATAAAATCTTCTTTACTTTTATGGCCATACCCACTGTACTCAAGGCTTATTCTTGGCTCTATGATGAGAGATCATTCAGGTGGTACTTGGGAGGGTACATATGCAATGCAGGAGATTGAATCAGGATGAGCTATGTGCAAGACAAGCACCTTAAGCTCTGTATTATTTTTCTTGCACCAAGAAAATGGTTTTCATTTTAACAAAGCTTCTTTCCTTCTTTGCTTATCAGCTTAGCTATGCTATAAAGATAAATGTCATAGTAAGTGCCTAATCATTTGTTACAATAGATTTTTTTGCAATCATTGTATTAGTCTGGTACATTCATTGCATCATCCTTGATGTCAATAAATTTAAAACGAGGACTGAAATAGTACAACCATTCACTGAACCTGTGCCATGTGGAGAACACCATGCTAGGCATTTTACATCCTTTGTCTCAAGGAATCATCAACACACACTGAAAAAGACAGGACTTCCCACCTATATTTTATAAAAGAGGAAACAGGGATGGTTCAAATATAGAAGAAACAAGTTAGATCTCATAAAGCTGACTAGTTAGGTCAGAATTCTGAAATCTTCCTGCTTTTTAGAGACTGACTTATTCTCTACTGGGAGCAGATGGATAACATAAATGTGTATATTGGGCCAAGCATAGGACAAACAAAACATTTTCAAAAGTACTTGAATAGTAGGAGGTGAAAGGTATAAGTTTCTGACCTATACACTATATTATCTACTTTTTTCTACTGCTGAGTGATTTTACTGGTTGAAGAAACCTCTATTAATGGGCAAGAATACATACTGAGAATAAAAGAGAAAACCCATTCTTAATAAAAAGCCTGTTTTTATTTTATACATAGTAGTATATGTATGGGGGTGGAGCGATAGTACAGCAGTAGGGTGTTTGCCTTGTGCGCGGCCAACGTGGCCAAGCCGGGTTCGATTCCTCCGCCCCTCTTTGAGAGCCCAGCGAGCTACCGAGAGTATCTCGCCTGCACGTCAAAGCCTGGCAAGCTACCCGTGACATATTCGATATGCCAAACACAGTAAAAAGTTTCACAATGTTACTGGGCCTGTTTGAGCAAATTGATGAACAACGAGAGGACAGTGCTACAGTGCTATAGTATATGTATAAAATATTTTATCAAGTTCCCTCACTATGCAGAACAAACTCTCCTCTGTGCATATACTTATGGTCCTACACACCTACACTATCTATCCAGTAGCCTTTCATGGTTGAGTATAACTCAACTCTGATTAGGTTCCCTTAGACAGTGCATCTTATTATGACATCTCATTCCTACTTTGACAAACTGGCAGGCTACCGAATGTAGCCTGCCCACAGGGCAGAGTCTGGCAAACTCCCCGTGGCGTACCCAATATGCCAAATACCAGTAACAATGATGGGTCTCATTCTCCTAAAGAGCCTTGAATATAAACTCAGGGCCAGGATGAAGGAGACGTTACTGGGGCCTGCTCGAGGCAATCGATGAATAACAGGATGATTTGTGTGATTTGTGATTGTGAGACAGTGCTCTGACCTGTAGAAAGGTCCGCAAAATGATCTGGTCTTTAACAACTGCTCAGCAAGTCAGAAAAGATACTTATGCAGGATGATATGGGGAAAGTTGCTTAAATTATAGTATGAGAAAACCCTAGGCCCCAAACTGGGAGGCTCTACACAAAATATCTGTCCAGGGTAGGACCACCTTGTATACCTCAAGACTGATACTCACCAACTTTATAACTTTATACCATGATCCAAAATATAGGTTTATGGTAATCTGCTGGGGTTATTAGCAGACGTAAATAATTTATAATCAGTACGTATGTTTTTTGAATAGAAATAGTTTGTCATAGAGTGAGGGTTATAAATTTCCCCATAAACTTACTATTACTGTAAAGCTTATATCAAACAAGTTGATTTTCTTATTAAAATAATGTCAAACAGATGTGAACATAATTGAACAACATGTCCTGTAGGCTAAGTAAAATCTGGCTTCTTTCCCTTTGAGGTACTCCAAAACCACTTCACATGAAGATGCTTGAACTTGAAGCAGACTAAAAAATATTGTAGTTTCAATGTAGCTAACCAAGAATCATCATTAGTGATTTCCCATAGATCTATCTACAAATCAAGCCTAGAACATCATTTTTAAAGAATAATGTTATAGAGCTTATTATACCTTTCTTCTAATTTGGGAACACCTCTACCTTATTTCTAGCCAGATCCAGATCCACGTGTATTTAAATCTACTGATTTGACCAATGAGAAATTCAATATTAATTAACAGAACTTCTACTGCTCATTGAGTGTAAATATGCCAGAAGTGCTTGTAGTTCTGAACTGGAACTTTTCAATGTTATGTAATCTTTTGTGTGTGTTATTCAATAGGGGCAACTGATTACTCCAAAAGCATAGAGTGAGAAAAATAATCCCACATATATATCTTATATAAAATTCTTATAATAAGCACATATATTGCATAGAAAATAACACTTAGGCTATTATGTTTCTTGAGTTCCTGGGAAGCAGCGAAAGCTCTATGGGGAGTAGGAATACCGTGAAATGAGCAACAAAACAGGAACTTGGAGATCTGGATTCCACTTATAGTTTTACCACCAATTGCCTAATAACTCTTAACAAGTTACTCCTGTCTCTGGCCATTGTTCTTATCATTTGTAAAATATGGGTTTCCATATTGGATGTTTGCCATTAACTCTTCTCCAACTTTTACTACCTCACCTTCTAGCTACTGTTTCACTTCATTTCCCACTGACGAAAGATTATAACAAATGAAGTTTTTTTTCAGCTTTTTCTATATCTACAAATTTCTCTTGATAGTCATCTATTTTATGCCTTTAAAATGCTATGATAAATATGTTGAATCCATGAACCCTACAGACAATGCTTCTGGCAAGTGATGATTTTTTCTTAATCACATATTATCTCTTTCATTTACTAAGTATAAAAACTTAGGACAAGCTGTGCATGCTGTGCATAAGATTTTCCAGTTATGAAATGGGTATAATAATAGTCCTCACCACATAAATTTGTTCAGTTTTAAATTTTATAATCCGCAAATGCACATAATACCTGGAACCTGTTGAACATCATTAGTGTCATCATCACCATTAGTTTAAAATCCTTTGGATTTTTTTTCTAAAACCAGGGACCTAGTTGATTTTTCACAGTGGAGAAACCCATGATTTCTCTTGAACATGTACTTCTCTACTCTGTTCTTTTCACTTTGAAGAAGCCCATCTTCTCACTTGAACATTTATTTTGTTTTTTTTTTCTTTTTGGGTCACACCCAGTGATGCACAGGGGTTACTCCTGGCTCTGCACTCAGGAATTATCCCTGGTGGTGGTGGTGCTCGGGGGACCATATGGGATTCTGGTAAGAGAACCCGGGTTGGCCACATGCAAGGCAAATGCCCTACCCATTGTGCTATTGCTCCAGCCCCCTGAACACTTATTCTTAACTTTCTGTACTCGCATATATTTTTATGGATTTCTTTTAATACAACTATTTTACTTCACTAAGGCATTCCATATGGTCCCCTGAGCATGACCAGGAGTAATTCCTGAGCACATAGCTATGAGTAACCCCTAATTACCAAGGGTCACCCCAAAGCTATTTTAAAATAATAAAAATAAACAGAGAAGACTAAAATATCACCAGAAAAATTAAATATCTTATCACTTTAGAGAGCATATTTCTGGGGCTAGAGTTTGCACTTGCCTTGCATATGACCAACGCAGGTTCAATCTCCAACACCCATATAATCTTCTGAGCACCAGCAGAAGTGAACCCTGAGGGAAGAACCAGGTGTAAGACGTCAAGTATTGCCAGGTGTGAGCCCAAAACAAAACATAACAAAACAAAAAATTGAAAACATATTTCTTTGCTGAACACTATCCTCTGATACATTCTACAGTTTTTAGTGCTTCTTCAAATACAAACTATTGTTTTCTTTCCAGGAATTATTCACACTTCTGCTTCAAATCATCAGCTGACTATCCTGACTTCTACATCTCTCACTATGCTCCCATAGTTGTCCAATTAATTTACTTCTTGTATACTGAGTAAGTTACTCTTTGAGAAGCATATTCAGATATAAACTTTTTTTATAATCTTAAGATGGGCTTAGGTGAAGACCTAGAATCTTCTTTCCCAAATAAACTGACATCATTTCCAGTTTCATTTTCTTCCCATCACTAACGTAGTCTCTATTCTTTTGTAACAGATATTATGCAGACAGTAAATATAGCCTTATCAATATCCAAAATACAGTAGGGTCATTCATACAATATCTTATAGTTGCTTCAAAAGAAAACTTGAAGCATCCAGGTATTTTCTTGACAGAAAGTCCCTAGGGATTCTCTTATGAATAGGGCTGCCCTTCGAATGAAATAAGAACTTTGCTTTAGTCTAACCTTTCACTAAAAACCATAGCCCATTACAGGAACTCATATCTTTTGACCTTGTGATTTCTGTCAAAACTCCCTCTGTCTTCAAGCATCTCCTCCACACTTTCAATCTAAAATATAAGGAAACTAAGACATTGAGAAAAGCTGAACTTTCCCCTTGATAAACAAACTTGTAACTGCCCAGTTCTTTATGCACTCAATTTTGGTCCTTGGGATTTTCACCTAAGGTGTTGCTGTTTGCCCCTTACCTAATAGAATGCTGTTTCATCTACTTAGTTTGGTATCATCCAGAAGTCAAAGAATGGCTTTTAACTACATCGATATCTGGACTTTATTCCTTACTAGCTCTCTGGCCTTCGGTACATTACTTAACCTCCCTGAACCTCAGTTTCCTCATTTGTGATACGAATATGAACATATAGTAACTTCCTTATAAAGTTATTGTGAGAATTACTAGCATCTTGTTATTCATATCAAATATTCATAATGATGTCTGGCATATAGCAGTGATTCTAAAAATTATAACTATTATTGACACAGTATTAGTGATGTGATTTTGCAGGTGTAAAAGATGAATAAAATTATTCCAAAACAAGATGTGAAAAAGACGATTTCTATCTTTGGCTATCCTGCAAGCCTCAACTATAACTTGTAATGGCTATAAATATGTACTTGGAACCAGGGCAGAGGTGGTCATCTTTAAGTACTCACAAAGCTTCTTGAAGCATAAGGGAAAGTAAAGAAGAACGAAAAAAATATTTGATGCACTCAAAAAGTAAGGGCATACATATTATTAGGCTCAATCATGTCATCATTGGGTGGAATTATCTAGAAGGATATGATCCCTTCTGATATGGAGAGTGACATGATCATCTTGGCATTTGCTTGCTTGAAGCAAAGAACAACCTTTCTTTAAATGTGAAGTCTATTTTAATGTGCTTGAAATGGTGATAGTGGAAAAGTGGATCTTGGAATCTTCAACAGAAAAGAAAAAAATGAGATGTCACTTGATTTCTCAAAGCTATGTTTTTTTTTCTGAATTGTTTTAATCAAGGATTATATGTGGATGGAAATTTAGAAGGATTTTACTTTTATTGGATCTTCTTTTGATGCAGCTTTACTGAGTAACACCAAAAAGAGTAAAGGCAAGAGATATAGAACAAGTTAAAGAGAAATTTTGCTAATGTTATTTTCCGGTATTTCAGTCTCCATTCTCTACAGAGCAAAGGTTAACTAGCCAATTCCACAAGCACAGTCTCAGCAGTATGGATCCTGCTGGGGATCATTCAGCAAAGCATTCTTTCCCTTACCTTCTCTTCCTTTGTGTTCTGAAGCTGATCTATAGTAGACCCAAATCTGGAGGATGACCAAAGGCATTTTCCCCTAAATAACTGAGGTAATTCCTCTACCAGCACGCCCTGCTCTTTATTCCCCACCCAAATCCAGTCCTGTTTTATCTTTTGGAATCACTGAGCTCTATTTATTTTCAGATAAGGGAATTGATGGACAAAGATGTAAACTGAATTTCCCAGTGACACACAGCTAGTAGACAGATGAGTAAGGATTATAATATAAGCATAACTCTTGGAACTTCACTAAGATGTCTTCTCAACATAATCCTTCTTCAAATAGTTTTAATTCAACACAATTATATTACATATGAAAATTATGACAGCCCTGACTTGGAAAACAGGTGGGATAGAAGAAGAGTAACATGTTAATAAGTGAATAAGAAAATGCATTAAACAATGAATTGCAAGAACCAAGGTCAATGGTATCTTCCATATAGTGTCTCCAGTGTTAACTTGACATTTCAGTACCCACTGGCTTGTTGTCGTAAATTAGTGAAAACAAAGTCTTAAAGTTCTGTTATAGATCACAGATTGTTGGAGAAACAACAAGTAATTCTAGCCCTACTACCTCATTTTTTTGGATGAGGAAAGTGATGCCAAGAAAGAAAAAGAGGTTTTCCAAAAATGACACAGCTCCTAAGTGGCAGAAACAATATGTGAATATATACTGCCAGACTCCCAGCATGGGGTCTTTTCCACCATGTTTTGCACCCTGACCAGCAGAGTGCTGTGCTGATGCAACAATACAAATTTTATTATGTTTCTATTTTCTGGAATCTCTTTTTATTTCATACCAGGGGGTTAGGGTTTTCAGTGGTGCAGGTCTGGTATTTTCAGTATTCAGGTCAGTGATGTGATGCTGCTCTGAAAAGTGATGCCAGACCACCTGAGCATGAGGATTATAGCCAGATGTGCTTGGAGGGACAACATAGTGCTAGAATTGAACCCAGAGCTTCACATAAGCCAGACATATATAAAATGTTTTTCCTTTAAATGTTTTATATATTAGTTATATTACTCCAACTTAATTTTTAAGTATAGTGTGTTTATATGGTTATGGAAGTTAAAATTCAAAATTAATTCAGGCTCTTTGTAAAACATATTTCTCAAAAATATCAAACAAGTCATCAAAGTAAGAATCACTCTAATATGTGTAGATTTATACTTTGCTTTTGTACTTTACTTGTGGGATTTGGGGTGTTTTCCAGACCCCTTAATGTGTTTTGGTGTGTTGGTTTTTCAACGTCTACATCAAGTCATCAAATAACATATATATGTCATAATTTGTACAACTATTATCAAATTTTATGCATTTAGATTAATTCCTAATTCACTGAGGTTTATAATTTTGCCTCCTGTGACATCTGCATCCAGGCACGGTCTAAGCTCACATTAAATGCTTATTAAATACTTGCTGAGTGGTTAGTTCCCTTGACGTTTCTGGAATGGTCATTACTCTTCCATCAAGAAGGGTAATCAAAGTGAAAATTTTACCCTCTATTTTTTACACTATATGTGACATAACACCAGACAGGCAGTGCAACAATAGTGATGAGAAGTCAGACTCTCTGGTCTCAACTTCAGAACTCATCACTTTCAAGTTGTCTATCCTTGGATAAGGAAATTAATCTATTCAAACTCCAGTTATCCTATCTGGCAAATGGGAGAAGTAGTATTATCATCTCTTAAGATTAGGGTAAAATTAACTAATAATTATGTGGAAGTTTGTTGATATATATTATCATTTCAAAAATATTAGTTGCCATTATTAACACTATGTTTGAAAATAGGAAAAACAATACCATACTTGCAGTCAGAAATACTGGTTACTATTTCATCTTGACTAATATTTAGTATGATAACTTTGCATGAATAATTTTACTTCTCTAAGTCTCAGTTTATTCTTCTACAAAATGGAAATAACAATTCCCGAGCTGTGAATCCTGCAGGGATTTTATTGACATCAAATGAAAGGACGTGTGTTAAGGCACTCTGAAAATTCTTAACTCTGTCAAGTATGTAAAGTTAATATAATATATGATTGTAACATGTAGAGCTGTCAAGGCAAAGGGTATATGAGATTAGGTGAACATACTGAGCCAAAAGTATGTTTCTTAAATTAGACACATGGTATTGAAAATATAGGTGTTATAGACAAGGAGGATCTTAGAAATCATTTGGTCAAATATCTTAATGCTATATCTGAGAAAAGAGATTCAGAAAGCTGAGAGTGTGAGGTTTCAACGCTAGTCACAGAAAAGAGAATAGATGAGCTCTCTTGATTTCTGAGCATAGTTCTAAAGTAGTCATTATCTAAAAGGTGGTAAGGAAAAAAGCTAGTCATTTATAGAATCCATGTAGGTAGAAATTATTAGCTGGGGTTTTATTGTAAGGGCAAAACACAGAGCATACTTATATTCTAATTTTAAATGCCAGTCTCATTCCAGGTAAGTGAGGTACTGGGGACAGAATGGTTATGAAGGAGTCTTTATTAGGTAGAACGAGTGCCCTTGTATTTAGCCAAATTCCCAAGGGACTTCTGTTGCCACCGTCTTCCTAGCAATGATTGTGGAAGCAGATGGCCTTTCTTTGATTGTTAATATTTATCTTTGCAGTCAGTCCTCAGTTGTGTGTTTTTGGAGAACTTGGTAAAGCAGATGAAATTGCCAGTTGCTTGAAAATACAATTGCCAATTGTTTGAACTAAGCAAATTGATCCTAGCCTGAGGACTATTTATTTTACCCTAGAATGCCTACAGCCTAGTCGAACAAGAACTGTGTTACTGATAGCAGCTCAGATAGGACTACATCCCCTGAATTGTATCTCTCCAGGTAGCAGATAAATATATATGTTAGATACTTTCATCTTCATACTATTTTAGCTGAGAGCACATGAAAACTTCCATCTGACAACCTTTTTCAAGTTCAACACCACAGAAGTTTGTTTTAAAAAGAAACAAGAATGAATTTCTTCAATAACAGGCTCCAAAAGTGACTTTAAAAGGCCATATAACAAGACAGACCATTAAGAAATGTAGTGTGAAATGTGTTAATACTATAAACCCATGTGAGGTCTCACTATTCTTAGCTCCAGAACTTTGTCTTTCTTCTCTAGCAGTCACTATAATTCAGGCAAAGTCCATTAAGGTTCAACTCCTTCCTTACTCCTGAAGTTCTCTTTTCTGGTTTTCACATGAATGAGACCCTGTTGCCAGAAAAAGCTCACCCTCACCTTGTCATATGCCTAAATCCTACAAAGAGACTACTTTCCAGGAAGCATAGAGGAAATCGAGGAGCAAATATTCTATCTAACTTCAGAGATCTAGCATTTGAGCTAGGGCTCAAATGCTCCTCAGCTAAGAGCTGGTCAAAATCAGGCCTCTTGAGTCTCGAGTAAGTGGCAAGAGTGTGAAACCATCAAGGTGGATGAAAAAGTAAAACAACCTATCTCACCAAGCCTTGTCCAACTGTCACAAGGGGCTTCTCTTAGAAGCTGCAAAGTAATGAATTTCAGGTAACTTAAAGAAAAGCTTACCATACACAGTCAATAATTTAATATATGTTGTCCCATTACCCATAGTTGGTACCAACTGAAAATATGAATATATTTAAGAAGGTTCAACATATTCACATTGTTTGAGCACAATTTAATCTTTGAGCTCAAAATCAGAAAGGACTACCATTTCATCTCATCTCTGAGATCTGAAAACTTAATATAAGAATTGTGATTACATTGTCCACTTAAGCTAGGGGACAAAGATGTGATATTTAGGGTTTGTTGATGCAGTTTTGCTAAAATTCTGTATTTGGGAGTTAGATGCTTTCATACATATCAGGGAGGCAATGTTATGGAAGAAAAATTCTTTTTTAAAATTTTTATTAGTGAAACACCATGAGGTACAGTTGTAGGCTACAAATTTTTGTGCTTTGGTTTCAGTTATACAATATTTGAGTACCCATCCCTCCACCAGTGCCCATTTTCCACCTACACTGATCCCAGTATCCCTCCTACCCACCATCCCACCCTGCTTCTGTGGCAGGGCATTCTCTTTGGTTCTCTCTCTCCTTTTGGGTGCTGTGGTTTGCAAAAGAGATATTGAGTGGCAGTCATGTTCGGTCTATAGTCTACTTTCAGTATGCTTCTCCCATCCTGGGAGGATCCTCCTGTCACCATTTATTTGGTGCTCCCTTCTCTATCTGAGCTGTGTTTTAACCTAGAATGTGAGGCTGGCCTCCAAGCCATGGAGTAAACCTCCTGGTACTTATTACGGCCATTCTTGGGTGTTAGTCTCCTATTTTGTTGCTTTATGTTTCCCAGATGAATGGAATCTTTCTATGTCTGTCCCTCTCTTTCTGACACATTTCACTTAGCATGATACTTTCCATGTAGTACCATTGTATGTAAATTTCATGACTTCATCTTTTCTAACAACTATATAGTACTCCATTGTGTAGATTACCAAAGTTTCTTTAACCAGTCATCTGTTCTCGGGCACTCAGGTTTTTTCCAGATTCTGGCTATTGTAAACAATGCTGCAATAAACAAAAGAGTACAGATGGCAATTCAACTATACATTTTTGCCTCTCTGGGATATATTCCCAAGAGTGGTATTGCGGGATCAAATGGGAGCTCAACGTCTAATACTTTGAGAATCGTCCATATTGTTTTCCAAAAGGGCTGAAGCAGTCAGCATTCCCGCCAGCAGTGAAGGATGGTCCCTTTCTCGCCATATCTGTGCCAGCACAGGTTGCTTTTGTTCTTTTGGATGTGGGCCAGTCTCTGTGGTGTGAGATGATATCTCATTGTTGTTTTGATCTGCATCTCCCTGATGATTAATGATGTAGAGAATTTTCTCATGTGCCTTTTTGTCATTCGGATTTCTTTTTTGAGAAAGTTTCTGTTCATTTCGTCGCCCCATTTTTTGATGGGGTTGGATGTTTTCTTCTTGTGGAGTTCTACCAGTACTTTGTATATCCATGATATCAACCCCTTGTTGGATATGTATTGGGTGACTATCCTTTCCCATTCTGTAGACTGTCTTTGTATTTTGGTCACTGTTTCTTTTCAGGTGCAGAACTTCTTAGTTTAAGATAGTCCCATTTGTCTATCTCTGTTTTCACTTGCTTAGCTAGTGGCGTCACATCTTTGAAGGTACCATTATCTTCAATGTCATGGAGGGTTTTGCCAACTTTGTCTTCAATGAACTTTATGGATTATGGTCTGATGTCGAGGTCTTTAATCCAGTTTGATCTTGCTTTTGCACATGGTGTTAGGCAGAGACCTGAGCCCACTTTTTGCATGTAGTCGTCCAGTTTTGCCAGCACAATTTGTTAAAGAGGCTTTCCCTTCTCCACTTCACTTTTCTTGCTCCCTTGTCAAAGATTAGATGATTATATGTTTGGGGTGTGGGGGGAGAGATGTCAGTATATTGAACCCTGTTTCGTTGGTCTGCAGCTCTTTCTTTGTTCCAGTACCATGCTGTTTTTATTATTACTGCTTTGTAGTAGAGTTTGAAGTTAGGGAGGTTCATTCCTCCCATTTTCTTTTTCCCAAGAATTGCTTTAGCTATTCGTGGGGGCTTATTGTTCCGTATGGATTTCAGGAGTGTTTGCTCCATTTCTTTGAAGAATGTCATGGGTATCATTATAGGGATTGTATTGACTTTGTACAGTACTTTGGGAAGCATTGCCATTTTGACAATGTTAATTCTCCCGAACCATGAGCAGGGGATATCTTTCCATTTTCTCATTTCCTCTTTTATTTCCTGAAGTAGCGCTTTGTATTTTTCTTTGTATACATACGTCCTTTACTTCCTTAGTTAAGCTGATTCCTAGATACTTGATTTTCTCGGGTACAATTGTGAACAGGATTGTTTTTTTTCATGTAACTTTCTTGTCTCTCACTACTTGCGTATAGGAAAGCTATGGACTTTTGGGTATTGATTTTATAGCCTGCCACTTTACTGTACAAATCTATTGTTTCTGGGAGTTTTTTTTTGGTAGAGGTTTTAGAGTTCTATAAGTATAGTATCATATCATCTGAGAGTAGTGAGAGCTTGATTTTGAAGAAAAAAATTCTTATTCTTACCATGCCACTTTTTAACTTTGTAGATATTGCTCTCTACACATCTCCTTTTCTCATTTGTAAATTTAAGAGATTCATATTAGGTAATTCCAATGGCACTTTCCAGCTCCAAATACATCTAATTTCAGTAATATCACAAGGTGCACTTGGATATTTTAAATATCTGCACCTTTTCTTATCCTCCCTTGCTCAAAAATTTGGGGTCTTCAGAATGATCAGAAAATGTCCTATACTTCATCAAAATGTTTAAGATTTTCTTCCACTGTTAAGATTTATATTCTAAAATTTATATGCCATGACCTGTTTCCAATATACAAGGCCCCAACTTCCTAGTAAGAAAGTAGAATATAATGGAACTAAATTTGTTCTGTGAAGTGGGAAAATTTGGTTTCCAAATATTAAAGACATCACATATTCTTTAGAGCTTAGAATTGGTCTGGGGATGTGGCTCAGTGGAAGAGATCATGACTTCCACAAGTGAGGCACTGGAATGGATGCTCAGAACTGCAAATGAATGAATGAATTAAGATTAGAGCTGAGCTGGATTAGAATTCTGATTCTGTTCATTCCATCTGTGTTGACTTTCAGCTAGTTTCCTAAATGCTCTCTGCTGCTCTAATTTCTTTAGCTATGGAGTAACAGTCACAGTATCACCTCTTTTAGAATTACTGTTAAAATTAAATGAGAAAATTCACATTCATGCTTAACACAATTCCTGGCACATAATAAATGTTATTTGGGCCAGAGAAATAGTATAGCAGGTAGAGTGTTTGCTTTTCACATGGCCAACCAGGGTTCAGTCCCCAACATCCCAGCATCTCATACAGTCTACCAAGCTCCAACAGGAGTAATTTCTGAGCTCAGAGCCAGGAGCAGCTCCTGAGCACTGTCAGTTGTGGCAAAGAATAAGCCATTATCACTAGACATACTTCTCCATTCTCTACACATGCTGAGCCAAAAAATCATGGTCATGGTCCTCCCGTTGTTCATCGATTTGCTCAAGCGGGCCCGGTAAGTCTCCATTGTGACACTTGTTACTGTGTTTGGCATATCGAATACGTCACGGGGAGCTTGCCAGGCTTTGCCATGCGGGAGAGATACTCACAGTAGCTTGCTGGGCTCTCCGAGAGGGGCGGAGGAATCGAACTCGGGTCAGCCATATTGGCTGCGAGCAAGGCAAACGCCCTAACCGCTGTGCTATCGCTCCAGCCCCGAGCCAAAAAATAAAACCAGAAATCTTTTTTACTAGATAAAATAAATATTAAATTAATAACCAGCATAAAATCAACAGTAGGCTTAAAACAGTTTAAAATCAATATTAAGCTAATAATCAAAATCATAAATTTTAAGCAGTGGAAATTTGCTGGAGTACTTATGGCCCACCATACTGTAAGAGTAAGGTCATGAGTAGTCCACTTCCTGTAACAGCGTATTACAGTTTAATGGGGCATTCTGGCCAACAAAAGAGTTATTTCTGATGACATGTGTGTTATCCTCCAAATCACACTACTGAGGTGGATCCTACTTGCACTTCCCTATGGAGTCAATCATCCTGTGGAGATGTGGACATCCTACAAGGAGACTGACAGAGAAGGGGGATGAAAAGGGTGAGAACTTGATGTGACTCACCCATTCATAATGCTGAACGCCATCACCTTTCCTGTTCAGGATATACAATTAAACAGAGAGGTGAGAATTAGGCCATAGAAGTTGCCACTATGTCTTCCCTCTTTAGTTCTCACTGCACTATGTATGAGTACCATGAAGGGAGAAAAATAAAAGAGGCTCAGCCTAAGGGTACTCAACTGAAAATGGCAAGTTGACTACAAATTTCTTTCAGAAAAAGGATGAAATACCCTCTGGAGATAAAAATAAGAAGATGTAGCTGAAATGAGTCAGTATAGAACTTGCTGAAATTAAAGAAAAAGTTTAATAAGGATCTTGACTCTATTCCTTACATTCTGTGTTCTATTGTGTGTGTATGTTTAAGGATAGAAAAGGAAGTGGGAACAAATAGATTGGAGAATCAACTTACCATAATGTGATCTCAGTTGACCATTGTCAGAAGTGTCAACTATAAAATTTAAAATCCCTAATCCATGGGTAAATATCCAGTACATTAATTTGAATACATGCATGAAGGTAAATATGCCTTATGATTTAATACGGGGGCCAGACCAATAGTACACAGGTAGGGCAGTTGCCTTCCTCATGGCAGACCCCAGTTCAATCTCAGGCATCTCAATCCCACCAGGAGCAGCCCTTGGGAACAAAGCCAGGAGTAATCCCTGAGCACCAGAAAATAGGGCCCAATTTTTTAAAAGAATTTAATGTAACATGGACTGGAGATATAGTATGGAGTTAATGCCATTTCCTTATACACTGCTGGCCCTAGTTTGGACTTCATAGGGTCTCCCAGACCCACCAGGAATGATCTCTCAGAACAAATCTAGGAATGAGTACCACATGATATGCCCCCCAAAAAGTAATGCACCAGATCAGTATGAAGAGAGAGAGAAAGAGAGGGAGCGAGTGATCAACCCTAAATGTATGTATCAAGTCCAGTGCGAAGGACATAAAAAGCTAGTGACCTTGATTGATTAATGGCATCTTAGAGAGATTGTGCATGGATAAATACTGATGTTCACATTAATGTAAGTCAGGCAGATATTATTACTCTACCCATTTTACAGTTAAATAATTAAGGCTCCAAGAAGTTAAAGTGTTATTCCCAGTACGTGATAGGGATAGGACTCAAACTTGTCTCCCAATCATGTGTTTTTCCACTCACCATTCTATATTCATTTACTAGCATTGTAAAGGAATGAGTTGCTTCCAACTAAGCTAATTTTCTAGATAATTGAAGTTCACATTTTTCAATTCAAGTGCTATTTTTATTTTAACCATTTTTGAAGAAAAACTTTCTACAATACACTTCACACATCCACTCATTATTCACAGATTACTGTGCTTTTTAGCTTCTATTTTCATACCTTCTAACTCTTCTCTCACTGTGAGGCTGACAACATTCAATATTCCCCAAGTTACTGGAGACAACATATTAGAAAATGGAGTACTCCTGGAAGCAGGCATACTAAAATGTGACAGTTGACAATGAATAGCATAGAGAATTGCCAACTATAAAGGTGCAATAGTCTGGGGCTATTTAGTTCAGGGGCAAATAGGCCTGAGAGGCCAAATAGCCTCAAGTATAACAACACTGCCAAGGTTGAAATTGGAGTTTCCAACTAGGATACAGTCATTCAGTAGAAAATTGAATTGTTTGGATTCTATTGCACTAGTATGCCATAGGGAGAGAGAAATAGGACAGTCCTCCACTCAAGCTAGGAGGACTGTTTCTTTTTACCGATATTATTTAGAATTAACTGCTCATAGTGAAAATAAAAGCAAGCTTTCAGACAGTTTATTGCTGTTTAAATTTTTTATGCAATATTCACTCTCATTGTTTGCACTTCTGCAGACCATGCATTCCCACCACCTCACCACAGTGTGCCACTTGGTGCTTAGAAAAAGCCAAGAAACTGGGTCTTCTTCATGTTTTGAAATATTTCTATCTAAAAAGGGTTCAAGGCTTATTGTGTCTAAAGGGACAAATCTTCACTGATCTGGAAGACGTATCTATGTGAGATGCATGTTAAAGTCTTGCATGTTTAACCTGTCACTTCATTCTCCTGGCCCTGCCTCTAATTTCAACAGAATAAGCAAGCGTATCACAGATTGCAGTTCTATTGGCCTGCCGTACAGGCTTGGATCTTCTCACGTTCCAATCAGAATGTGCTCTGCTTTGCCTTCTCCATCTCTGTCTCTTCTGACCCGGCAAAAGTTCCCATCTTTCATTCTGTCACTTAACTAATGGTGTGTGTCCCTCTTACATATATTCCAGAGCCACTGGCTTCTACTGCTAGTGGAGTCATCAGCGAGATGCTCGGCAGATGGCTCACTGGCGGCCGTTCTTGTCCCCTCACTGCAGCAATCTGTTGTTCTAAATCAAAATGTTAATGAAAAATAAAAGCTCTCAGTGCCAATGTCTGTCTGATTTAAATTAATGTAGAGTCATACCTTTAGAGGCAGGTTATACTGGCACAAATTTCTCCATATAGGCTACCCATATTGGTTATTTTTTTCTTCACACACTCTCTCTCTAATTAAAATTAAGCACTTTCATTTATCTGTATCTCTCTTGGTACCCCCAACCTGTTCTTTTTAATAATAACAAAAGGCTAACAAACAGTTGATTTCAGTGTTCCAGGGAATGGCATCTCACCTGGCAGAACATAATTTTGAAAGGTATTTTATGTGATGTCTAATTATAAACATGCTTTGATTAGATGCTGTTTTCAATACTGGAATGACATGTTTACTAAACGCTTTGAGTGTAGCTCTAAGTTAGGCATGTAGTTATTGAAATCTTTTTCAATCCATTTGTTTTAAAACGGCTGGCAAAATTATGGCTAATTTGCTACTTTATTTATAAGGGCCCTTCACTCTCAATATACTCAGCACAGTAGTTATTTTTTGCAGCAGCAACAGGACCACTTGTCTCTGAAGAAAATGGTTGTGTCTGAAAACTTATCTGTACTAGACAAATTTTAACTTTAATTCACAGATAGGATGACAATAATTTTAACACAGCTAGTAAAGGAAAAATCACCTCAATGTTTTAATTTTTAAAAAATCTAAGCACTAAAATAGTAGCAGTTTCAAACAACTGCAAATAACTACACTTTGACTTTTTTCCTGAATATGATGCCTTCAAAGGTATTACTAAGATTGGGAATGAGGATAATATAAAAACAAACACAGTTCTTCTTAGATATCAAGTATTATTCTAAGTACTTGATATTTATTTACTCTTTCAATCATCAAAAAATACTTTATAGTTTAGGCCTATTTCACAGATGAGAATACTGAGGCACAGAGAGATTAAGTAACTTGTCCCAAGGCTACACAACTAGTATGTGACAGAGCTGACACACAGTCTGGCTCAGTCTTCCCTTTTAACCACTGTATCTTCTGTACAATTCAAGAAGAGTCACAGATTCCAATCTCCTTGGAAGTAAGCTATTGTTTTCTTTCAGATTCGTAGGAGGTGTTCTGTGCTCAAACTGCCTTACAAGTTAGAATTAGGCTTCTACTTCAGTGGGGCTTGCTCCTTGCGAAATGCATGTGCTATTTTCATGTGCCCCTGCCATTAAAGTGAAGGTGCATCAGGCAAATCAAGCTGAGGGAGAGGACAAGAGAAAATCCTGTGTTTTTTTTTTCAGGTGGGGTACTAGTCGTCAGAACAGCCTCACTACTTAGGCGGTACTGTGAGCCAGTTCACCAAATAGATAAACACAAGAAGACCTGAAGAAATAAGATCCAAGAATTCACATCTGCAGCAGTTTACCAGATATGCAATTTGTTGAAACACATCCTCCACGTAACAGTTCAGGCTTTGCACTTCCCTCAACCTGTAGAACGAGCCTTCACAAAAACAAACACCTTGGAGGCCCAGCATTTCTCGGGCTCCTCAGAAACCACCTCAGCTGTAAAAGCAAACAATGATAACTGATTCTCTAAATAATTGTATCTCAGGTCTTTGGATTTACTAGGGTATGAAATTGTTCAAAAGAAACACCCCACCCAATTCCATGGAATAGGATTATTAAGTGGAGAGATGATAATTTCTCATGTTAAACCTCACTTTTATGGTTGTGTTTTTGTGGCCTTACCAGGTACAAAATGAAAATGAAAGTTTGGAAAAGCATATCAACAGATATCAGGTTATGTTAAACAGAATTCTGGGCTGGTAGCCATGTATCTTGGGTTCTAGCTCCAGCTCTTTTTCTAATAAATCATGTCTCCCGGCACCTTAGATAAATGAGAAGAAAGGGTGAATAAATAAGTTATGAGGAGTTTTCCATTATTACATTCTGTCCTATTTTTATTGAATCACTGTGAGATACAGTTACAAAGCTTTCATGATTGAGTTTGTTATAGAATGATCAAACACCCATCCTTCTACC
Organism: Sorex fumeus; assembly: GCF_029834395.1. NCBI lineage: Eukaryota > Metazoa > Chordata > Mammalia > Eulipotyphla > Soricidae > Sorex > Sorex fumeus. The sequence continues at coordinate 29,286,862 of NW_026606115.1, forward strand.
AGTGCACATTTTCCACAAATGTTCCCAGTATCTTTCCCCCAATCCCACCCTTTCCCCTGCCTCTATGGCAGATAATTTCCCTCATATTATCTCTACTTTGGGTAATTATGGTTTGCAATTCAGATAGTGAGAGGCCATCATGTTTCACTAAGTCAATGATGGTTGGAGGGATCAGTATGAGATATGTGTGCTGAAAGTAGATAAAGGACCATACTCTTATTGTACTCTCTCTACTTTCTCCGTGAAAAACTATTCTGACTTGAGAAATGAGGAAATTCAAATAATGCTTTGACCAAATGAAACAGAGATTTGAGCTACTTTGAATTTTTTCTGAGCAGACAACTCAGAGTACTGGAGTCAGAAAGTAGATTTCTTTTTGGCTTTATCTCTCCCAGTTGATACAGCTAGATAATTGCTCACCCCTCTGACTCATCAAATCATAGGCTCACTGAATCTCTGGGGTGGAAAGGACCTTAAAGGTCATCTTTTCTGATCTCCCCTCAGGGCTACACTCCTCTTTGTTCACACATAGTCAGTCTAAGCAGTGGGACCAGGTCCAGATTAAGACATAAACAGAAGCATTGCTTACCCAAATCGATGGCACAGGTGCTGGGATGTGCCTCCTTACCTCAAATAGCTCTCCCTCCTAGTCACTGATTCCATAATTGCCTTTAACAGAGTGATTATACTTTCATTGTACACCCAAAACATGTAAGTTAAAATCCTCTTGGAAGAAATGGCACTATCTAAATTCATATCTGGATACATGTAACACATAGCAGTTTCTTTCATGACAGCAGATTTCAATAGAAAAGAGATTACGACTTAAGTAACAGGGAAAATCATGTAGAGAGGGAATGTAGGAAATGGTGTAGTATGCAAAGTAGTAGCCTAATAGAATGAACAGCAACATAGACTAGAATTTTATACTTTAACTCTTACAATTAGCTTTACCACCTTGTTTAAGTCTCCAAACCTCCCACAGTCTGTTTTGCAAACTTTAATTTGGGGGAATAGTATCTACTTCACATGGTTGCTGTTGAGAATTACATGAGATAACTGTGCAAAGGCATAAGTGCTGAATACTTACTCTAAATGCACTTTTAGTACAAGTTAAGAGTGTTGTATATTGATAGGCTTTTATGTGTCTGTCCTTTATTACACCTCTGCAGCATTCACAGGTATAAATGATGTTGATGCACAGGTCTACCAGTCTCAGTAATATCTCTAATACCTCCAACTATCTTAAAAATGTTGCTGACTGGACATCTAATTTAACACCACCTAGGATATCAGTTGTTAAGCAGAGAAATGCCAATCTAGACATTGGTCAATATTTGCAGCCTTAAACAAAGAGATCAGTTTGAGGGGGGCTAGGTTTTCAAGCCCATTCCATTTTATTGCAGTTAATAGGAATTCAAAGCTTTTTGCCTCACAGAGTTCAATTAAGAAACATATTCATTGACTTTCTGAAAAAAAATGTCCCCAGCATATACTTCTTCCTTACTATGGAAAAAGAACATTAAAATGAAATGTTTCAAGTATGAATTTTATGTTTGTTGTAAGATACTGAGTCTATATTCTAGTTAAAGATAATTTAAAGAAGACTGGGGGAGCAGAGCAATAGCACAGTGGAAAGGGAGTTTGCCTTGCATGGAGTCAACCTGTGTTTGATCCCCGGCATCCTCTGAGCACAGCCAGGAGTCATTTCTTAGTGAAGAGCCAGGAGTAACCCCTGACACTCACCGGTTGTGACCCAAAAAGAGAAGAAGAAGAAGAAGAAGAAGAAGAAGAAGAAGAAGAAGAAGAAGAAGAAGAAGAAGAAGAAGAAGAAGAAGAAGAAGAAGAAGAAGAAGAAGAAGAAGAAGAAGAAGAAGAACTGCTCTCTCATCATAATACTCTTACAATCTTCAAACCATCACATGACTTTTGGCTTGGGAACTTTCCTCTACAGTTTAATTTCTGTCAGATTTGGAGTTAGGTCTCACTGTGTTATTTAATTTTAGAGGCAGTGTTGATTTGGGGAAGTTCACTTCACAGTTTATTATTTTATATCGGCGGGAGCGATAGCACAGCGGTAGGGCATTTGCCTTGCACGCAGCCAACATGGCCGACCCGAGTTCGATTCCTTGCCCCACTCGGAGAGCCCGGCAAGCTACCGAAAGTATCTCGCCCGCATGGCAGAGCCTGGCAAGCTCCCCGTGACGTATTCGATATGCCAAACACAGTAGCAAAAAAGTCTCCAATGGAGACGTTACTGGGTCCGCTCAAGCAAATCGATTTTATATCATAGAAAAAAATTTGTCTGAGATTTCTTTAATTCATTCTCAAAACATATTAAAAGTGCCATGCTTTAAAAATTACTTTTTCATTTGCATTTTTACCATCTTCTTCCTTTTGCTTCCTTATCTCTTTAGATCTGAATTGCCTCCATTTTCTTTCCCACAATCATTTCTAATTGATATCTCAACATTTCTCTTTTTTATTGGACCACCATGATACAGACCATTACAAAGCTGTTCATGGTTGGGTTTCACTCATACAATTTTCCAACACCCATCCCTCCACCAGTGTACATTTCCTAATACCGATGTCCCCAGTTTCCTTTCCACCATTCTGCAATACCCTCCCCACCATGTGACTCTATGGCAGGCACTTTTCTTCTTTCTTTCTCTGTATCCTTTTGTGCATTGTGGTTTTCTATAAAGGTGCTAAGAGGTCATCATGTTTGTTCAGGGAGTTCTGTAATTTTATTTTGAATTTTATTTTATTTTATGAGATAGTACAGCTGGAGTAGCTTCTTTTTCAACTGGGTGGTGGCTTTGGAGTGTGGACATGACTGTCGGGTCTTCCATAGGAACAGAGAGGTTGAGCGAGGTCACCATCCTGACCCCCTACAGAGTCTGCAGATTTCAGTCACAAAATCCACAGACACAAATTTTCAGCAGATTAATATCTCAGTGAAGTCCATCTGAAGACGGTGGATTCTGATCCAGGGCATTGTGGTAATTTTGGATTGTGGGAGCTAGGGGCTCCCAATTTTGACTGCTAGGGTCTCTGTTTAGGCAGGCACCAGGCAAACTCGCCCTACTCAGATCTACTCTGGTCTGTTCAGTCTTGTGCAGGTTCGAAATTAACTGCAGTTTTTGATCTCTTCCTAGATTTATTTATTGGGTCTCTGAAATTAGGCCAGTAGAAGAGCTTACATGGTGACAATAGAATTGGTTCATGGGGGTGACTGCAGGTGCTTTCATTTCAGTCACAAAACCCACATGCCTAAATTTTCAGCAGATTAATTTCTCAGTGAGGTCTGTCCAGAGATGGTGGAGTCTGTTTGGGGCATGAGGACTATTTGAGTTGTGGGACCAAGCAGCTACCCAGCACTTTGCATGGGAAGGCACCAGGCAAACCCACCCCCACTCCAATGTCTGTTCGGCCATGTGTGATTCCGAGATTAACTGTAGTGTTTGATCTCTTTCAAAATTTATTTATGGGTCTCTAGAGCAAGGCTGATAAATGACCTGTATGCCTGAGCCAAAGATGGTTTGTGGGCGTGGCTCCCACACACTTAATTTTGGTGATTTAATTTCTCAGAAAACTTGGTCCTGAGTTCTTGGAGTCTGGCCAGAGGCATAGCAGCAATTTGGGAGTGTTAGGAAGGTCAAGAGCACCATCAAGTTGCTGATGATCTTACCGCCCACCTCCTGTTCCAGATTGACCCGCCAATGGTGCTGGACCCTCTGGGCCCCAGTGGCAGTCACAGTCCTGGCAGGGACCACCACTGAGACCAAGGCTGCTACCCTTCAAGGCTCAGGCACTCTGTGTGGGCCATAGCCACCAATCTGCAGAACCTGCCCAGGGATCACATGCCCACTATCCTTGGTCTCCATACAGTTGGCCTCAAGGTGATTTTCCTCCATAATATGCTGTGGGTGGTACTGGCAGCACGAGCTGCTCCAGGGAAGAAATGATGGTGAGGATGCCGTGTGGGCAGCAAGTTTCCTGAACCCATTTCCCATGGTGGGAAATCTGATGCCCCTCAACTCTAGGACTCATGATCTGCCATAGTGCCATGTTGGACTAAAAGAGCCCTATTCATTCTTGCTAAATTTCTGCTGCCACATTGGCCAGCTTCCCATAGTACTGAGAGTTGTGGTAGTTACAGTAGTTCCATCAGCTTCAGAGCCAGCGCATTGCCACATCCATCTTCACAAGTTCTACTCCAGCCAGTGGTCTGCCATGGACATCAGTTTGGGTCCACTTAAATCCACTCTTTTTTAAAACTTTTTTTTTGTATCACTGTGAGATAGACCCTTACAAAGCTGTTCATGATCTGGATTTCATACATACAGGATTCCAACAGCCATCTCTCCACTAGTGTACATTTCCTAGCACCAGTGTTCCCAAGTTCTCTCCCATCACCCCCACCTCCCACCCCCTTCCTGCCTTGGTAGGTGCTTTTCTTCTCTCTCTCTCTCTCTCCTCCCTTTTGGGCATTGTGATTTGCAATATTGATATTGAAAGGTTATCAAGAATATTCCTTTAACTACTTTTAACATTTGGTTCTTGTTCAGCGTGATCATTTCCAGCTATTAAAAATATTTAAAGGGCACTCACAGCCATTCACGCAGAAATTTTATGACCTCATCAGCCTCGCTGTTCAAAGCCCTGAGAGCTGCCTCCACTCTGACAGCTTTCATGCCTGCTGCCATGTTACCACCATCTTCTTTCCTCTGCCCAACATTCTTCTTTTGAGTTTACTACTGATCTGTTTGCAAAATCTGAAGACTGTTTTTAATTGCTCATTATCTTCAATCTTTTTTGGGGTATTTGATTCACTGTTTTGATTCAATTTTTTAAAAAATATTTTATTGAGTCACGGTGAATTAAGAAGTTATTCATAATTGAGCTTCAGACATACAACGTTCCAACACTATTACCTTCACCAGTGCCACAGATGCCTCCACTGTTCACTCTGCTAGGCTACCACTTTACAAAATACACCTTTTCCTACAATATTCTCATCTCTGTCAGTCTTCCTCAAGCCTCCCTGCCTAACTATGTAACAGGTACTCCCCCCTCCTTTTTTTAAGGCTTTGTGGTTTACAACACTGTTACTGATAGAGTATCACGCATAACACTTTAGTGTTCTTTTCCTTGTCCTATTCCTACACACCTCCCAATGATAAGCTTAAGCAAGATACAAAGGAACATAGTAGGAGAAAATGCCCAAAGGTATTAGAAATTAACAAACAAACAAAAAGTAACTAAAGAGAACTGGTGTTCAGTTGATTCACGCTGAATACCTCTTCCCTTAGCTTTTTTCTTTTTTTCTGTTGTATTTCGTTTTAATTTTTTTTTTAGACTTACAAATTTTTGTGCTTGGGTTTCATTTATACGATTATCAAGTACCCATCCCTCCAACAGTGCCGATTTTCCACCACTACGGGTCCCAGTATCCCTCCCACCCCCCATTTCCCCAATCTCACCCTGCCTCTGTGGCAGGGCATTCCCTTTTGTTCTCTCTCTCCTTTTGGATGTTGTGGTTTGCAGAAGAGGCATTGAGTGGCAATCATGTTTGGTCTATAGTCTACTTTCAGCATGCTTCTCCCATCCTGGAAGGATCCTCCCAACACCCTTTATTTGGTGCTCCCTTCTCTATCTGAGCTCCCTTTCCCCCTAACATGTGTGGCTCGCCTCCAAGCCATGGAGTAAACCTCCTGGTACTAATCTCGGTCACTCTTGGGTATTAGTCTCCTATTTTGTTACTTTATGTTCCCCAGATGAATGCAATCTTTCTATGTCTGTTCCTCTCCTTCTGACTCATTTCGCTTAACATGATACTTTCCATGTAGTACCACTTGTATATAAATTTCATGACTTCATCTTTTCTAACAGTTGCTTAGTACTCCATTGTGTATACAAGGTACTGGTTGAACTCCACAAGAAGAGTTGCTTTTTTCTTGACACTGCACTTCAGAGAGTCATTTCTGATTGTTTATCCATTTGTTTTGTGGCACCAGGAAAGTCATTTCTTCTTTCTGGGGGCTTCATCTGTATGAGTTTAAAAGGAATAATATCTAAACTTCCCTTTGTATTTACCTTTGTATTCATGATTCAATTGCTCTGAGAGTCTATGGGACATAATCTTCGTTCCTTTATTTGACTTCAAAATATTTTTAATTTTGAAAGATTATATTCATATCGAATACTCTCGGTAGCTTGCCGGGCTCTCCGAGAGGGGCGGAGGAATCGAACTCGGGTCGATATGCCAGACACAGTAACAACAAAGTCTCCAATGGAGACGTTACTGGGCCCTGTCGAGCAAATCGACGATCAACGGGAGGACCTTTACTTTACTTTATATTCATATAACACAGCGGTAGGACGTTTGGCTTGCACGCAGCCAACATGGCCGACCCGAGTTCGATTCCTCCGCCCCTCTCGGAGAGCCCGGCAAGCTACCGAGAGTATCTCGCCCACACGGCAGAGCCTGGCAAGCCACCCGTGATGTATTCGATATGCCAAACACAGTAACAACAAAATCTCCAATGGAGACGTTACTGGGCCCGCTCGAGCAAATCGATGATCAACGGGAGGGCCTTTACTTTTACTTTACTTTTACTATATTCATACCCAGTTTAATGTTCTAACAATTGATATTATTTACAAACTTCACAGATTGGAACATATTTAGTCTTTGCTTTCCTTCTTTACCTAAAATTTAATATTTTGAAATATACCAAAATCCTACATTATTTCTTTCTTGAAAATACATTACAAGGTACATTATAGAGCAATATTATGTTCCTTGTGTCTAATATTAGTCTTTCAAAAAGGTACACAGGCCAGAAACCATTTACTTGTTTTATTTAATTTGGATATTAAAATATAAGAAAAGTATTCATTAATATCATTTTAAAAAGTGACAAATGATATGTGACAGTTTAATACTAAATCCATATGTTACACATAAATAGACCTTGGGCTGTAATGAATCTGTGAGTCTCTGCATAACATTACTTAAAAACATTCAAGAGAACATTATTACAAGGCAATTACTACTGATATTTTTTCTTTTGCACACACACACTTTAGGTGTTATATGTGGTTAATACTACTATTAATACTCAGTAACAGAATATCTCAATATAAGTGTGTAAACAGGAAATGAATGTTGTTAATGAGAAAGTTTTCAAAAGCTCACTTTAAGGGCACAAAGTAGAAAAAACTTGTGCCTGCTAAGGAAGTCAGTCAAATCACATTTTTAAAAACCAGTCAGAGGTTTTTTTGTTGCTACTGTTTGCTTATCACCAGACATATCTGAATTTGAAAGACCTTGTACACAAAGGAGTTCTTTTGATCCATAGAACATAAATGTGTCAGTGCCTCAAAAAAGCAAGATATACACTCATCCTTTCCTTAACAGAGAAAATTCACTGACTTGTCCAAAGTCATAAGAGTCAATAGTTAAGTCAATAACCCAAATCTCTATCAACAATTCCAAAAATCAAACCAGAGAGATAGTACAGTGGGTTTGGTGCTTGACCTGTATGTGGCCAACCAGTTTCAATCCCCAGCATCCAATATTCCTGAGTTCAGAAGCAAAGCTCTTCATTTACACACAATGTTCCTACTGCTTGCTGCCACTCTTATACTTGTTCCCTCTTCCTTTCCCGTTACTCCCTCTTTTTTCACACACACACATATCCATGTACCACCGTAGAATTCTCAAAAATCTGTTTGATGGGCTGATTTTTATTGAGTCGGATAATTTTGTTATCAAGCATTGTCAGGGTCTGGAACATTCAAATTAATACACTTAGATGTTCAAGTTAATACAGAACGACTAAATAGGCCATGTATGTTTACTAATTTTTAAGAGTTAGAATTAAGTAAAATTTGCTCACAACTAAAAATATACTACCCTTGGACTTGTCTGTCATTGACTCAGCAATGCCCTGGAAGGACATAGTTAAATAAAAGAAAATATCTTTAGAAAGATTGATCCATGGAAGTCTGGCCTAAGTAAAACAACTCATCTTAAAATGTCTGGGAAATAAGTAAACATTGCTAGAATTGTTGTATAAAATGCCAAAAAATCCTGTTTGGAGTTTGCACACAAATATTTTCCCCCTTTATTTTCAAACAAGAAATCCCACTGTTCTCTTAAGAAGAATAATGTGGCATCTCAATTTAAAACTTAAAATGCTTGCTTCTCAAGAAAATCTTCATCTTTGGGGTCCTTAAAATGTTATCATAGAAGCCAGAGAGTTAGTTCAAGGGTTAAGAAACAGAGACGGGGGGATGGGGGGATGGGGGTGGGAGGGATATTATCCATGGTGGTGGAAAATGGGCACTGGTGGAGGGATGGGTATCTGATCATTGTATAATTGAAACCAAAGCACAAAAAATTGTAAATCTACAACTTTAAAAAAAATAAAATAAAATAAAGGGGAAAAAAAAAAAAGAAACTTTATTTTCATATGCCCACACCAGTTGAAATTCTGGTACCACATATGGTCCCCTGTGTATTACCAGAAATGATCTTTGAGCACAAAGCAAGACAAAGCCCTAAGCAACAGCAGATATGGCTGAAAACCAAAAAATATATATTACCACGAGATGTCATTTTTACTATTGCATTTTTTTCAAGCTGAAATAATTTATCTCTCAAGAACTCCAGGTGGTATGGTTCTCATAACAAAAAGTTTTCTGTTGTCTGCCAAAAAGTGAATTTAGGCTCCAGGCACAAATTAATAATTACATATAGCATTTTATAAAAGCAAGAAATCATCCCAACAGTCTTTCTTTTAAAGCAACACAATTTGTTCTATAGTTTGGGAAAATTCTTAAGTGTAAGAGAATGATGGGCAAGAATAATGTCAGTATTAGTATCTACTAATGTAGGCCTTTGATGTTGGGCCTTGCATTTGTTAAATGCATTTACATATATTTTATCATTTAAATACAGAAAAACTTGATAATTAGTCCCATGTTACAAATAAAGAAACTGAAGACTAAAGAAGTAATGGTATCTGCAGGATCCTTTGTATAGACAAGTTGACCTGGGTGCACAAAATTTAGAATTGTGTTAGTTGTTTCCTGCGAAGAAGCATTAATATTTAGTGATCATCTACCATGTGCCAGGAGCTGAGCCAAGTTCTTTATATAAGTTGTCTTATTTAAACTCTCATCAACCTTATGAGTATGTTATTTTTAAACATGTCTTACAGTTGAAGAGAATAGAAATTCAAAGAAGTTAAGAAATTTTTCCAGGCTCATGCTACTACTGAGGGCACACCTGGGATGTTAGAGAAGTTTGAACCTAAAGTGAAAGTCAAATCAACAAAAGAAAAGAAACAAATTTAGTTTAACAATGAATTAAATATTCTGTTTATTGGAACTAAAACCACCTTCATCATGAAAGCCAATCCCAATATCAATGCCAATAGAAATTCTGTTTCTCCTATACACTGTTTCTTAGCCTATAGAACACAGAGCTACAATTTTTTGATCATTTTCATATTTCAAGGGAACAGGTTGAAGCCATACTCCAGAATTATTTCAAGCCTTAAAAAAGGCAAAAGTAAACTGATGATCTAAACATATCCATATGTTAGCAGGATAGCTCTGAGATGATGAATTAATGCGTTCATGCAAAACACAAAAATCTTAATACAAAACCCACACCCTCTATTCTTGTACCCTGAAAATGTTTAACAAATGACCCAAATAGAAACACTCCACCAAGATGTGCCATAGGAACCCCCGGAGCAATTGTTTACATTGTAGATTTCTAAGTCCAGGACTTATGAATGTGCATGTTAGCAAGTGACCCAGATCACTGGTATACACAATAGTTTGAAAATCAGTGTTTTACAAAGCAATAAAACTCTGTTCAGTCCTCACTAGTTCCAAATTTGGAATATTCAGACACAGAAAAGTTACATTTATTTTCATCTTAATAAAGAAGGAAAGGATACTTTGATTTAATTAGTATCTGTATTGCAAACCATAATGCCCAAAAGTAGAGAGAGAAAGACGGAAATTTTCTGTCATAGAGGCAGGAGGAGGGGTGGGATAGTAGGGAAGGGATACTGGGGACATTGGTGGTGGAAACTATACGCTGATGGAGGGATGGGTGTTCAATCATTGTATGACTGAAACTCAAACATGAAAGCTTTGCAGCAATATCTCATAAATAACTGCATTTAATCAATCAATAAATAAATTAAACGTACAAACTTTAAAAAGTTACTTAAGATTTAAGGTACTTAAGAAGCATGTATTAGCAGTTATAGTTAGTTCACATCCTTCCACTTACTCAATGTAAGATGACATAAGATCTAAATATGTCCATACATTTTTATCTGGGACCACAAATGTTCAGGCCTTACTCCTGACTGACATCAGGGATCACTACCTTGGCTTGAGGGGACCATGTGGGGTACCAGAGATTGAACCTGGGTCTGCCACATGCAAAACAAGAACCCTACCCAAATACTATCTCTCTAGTCCCATTCAAACTATTTCTAACTTTTGAAGATCCTATATTGTTGACTTAAGAGCATTATGTAATAAAAAATTTACCCTAATTAAGACTAATGTTAACTTAAATTTATTCTTTTTTTTCTTTTTGGGTCACACCCAGCAATGAGCAAGGGTTACTCCTGGCTTTGCACTCAGGAATTACTCCTGGTGGTGCTCAGGGGACCATATGGGATGCTGGGAATCGAACCCAGGTCAAACACCCTACCCACTGTTCTTTCACTCCAGCCCCTTAATTTATAATTAAATAATTTCTGAAGCAAGAATAAGAATGTCTGTAATAAATTGTATTTATTTCAGTGTTTATCTCAGGTACTATTAAAGATGTGAAATATCACTGGGTTAAAAAAGTTCCATCATGATATAATTTCACCTACTGATATATATATATGTATATATATATATATATATGCTCTTGAAATTCATTTGGTAAATGAACTTATTAAGGACTCTGAAAAGACATGACAGGGAATTATTTCTTTTTCTTTATGTGGCATTACAATACCCATTTTATGAGGGGAGTTTCCTGAGGTATGCTTTGAGGGCATGCTGCTATTCACCAGTGTTCCTCAAAATATTGTCAGTGGATCAAAATTCAAAATCAAGGGCATTACTTTAAACCTGTAGAATTTATCTTGATGGTGAGGTGAGGGAATAATGATAACAACTGTATTCTTAGCTACAATATAACTATTCTAGAAGAAATAAAGAGAAATTGCATAGTTTCACTGACAATCTTGGCAATAAATTAAACAAGTTCTAAGAGTCTTCCACTTTTGAGGTAACTGCATTTTAACATTTGAAATTTTGCCACCTGGCCAGTCCAAAACACTGGATTGCTTACAGAAAACAATGCTTGTGCTTAAGTAACTGAGGTCTGGAATGGTGCACAGCACAAGCCCAGCTAAAAGTTTTTCGCAATTTTACTGCCACTTTGGTATATAACAGGAGAAAAGAGATGAGAAGATCTACTCTACCACTTGCTAAGCTGTAGGACTTTACTAAAGGCACTTTATCTCGCTGATTAGTTTCTGCATCTGTAAAATGAAAATAATATCCCTACCCTTAGAGTCACTGAGAAAACAAAATAAGGCTTGTGTAAAATTTTCTATTACAAACAAAAAGTTAAAAAATTAGCTCCTTTCTCCCTTTATCTCCTTGTACTCTTCCTCTGCTGTATCACCAATGATGTCTGCTTAAATTATTTGTGGGCTATATGAGGAGGGGCAAGGGAGAACAGTTGCCTGGTTTTTGCAGCTACTCTCTTCCAGAGGTGGTTTCCATTAAGGAGCTTAGGTCAGTAATACAAGGTCAAGTGCAAGTCACTGAATTAACCACTCAATTCAATTCACTTAACTAGGAGTCAACATGCACTGGAGAACACAAAGTTGAAAAGACAAGTATTGCCCTCGAGTTGCTCATGACATAGTAGTGAAAATACCTAGTGTGCTTAGTGTGGCATAAAATGGGAACTCTTACCAGGGGCCAGAGAGTTGAGTACAGATGGTCACAGAGGCAAGTGAAACTAATGCAAAACACATTATGACTGAGTTAAATCAGAAAGTCAAGGACACCCAATGTCATATTTATCCAGAAAAGCCAAGCACTGACCTAACCCAGGACTGCAGTTCCAGGGCTCAGTTCCAACAGCCAGCATAAAGCCACTCAGGCTGCTTTGTGCTTCGTGCTATACTACACATAGGACAAAGCCAGTTTAGCAGAGGTGACCCCTGCCCTCTAGGAAGAAAAACACTGATGCAGAAGGTGAAGCTCCAGTACATAAAAATAATCAAGAAATTAGCGCTAAGCAGACAGATAAAATGCTATGTTCATTCTTATCATTCTCATTTCAGAATCTAGTTATATTTTTCTCTAAGATGGAAAAGCTTAGATGAGACCAACATAAGTAAGCGTCAGGTCCCTCATTAAACCTCTCTTAGAGACCTGTTCAAAGAGGTGAAAAGTCTTATTTTTTTGATGGCTATGGTGGACAGGACCATACTCAGTGGTTCTCAGGGCTTACTTCTAGTTCTGCACTCAGGGTATATTTCTGGTGGAATTTGGGATGGCAGGGATCAAATCTGTTTTTGCCATGTGCAAGGCAAGCACACTGCCTGCTGTAATTTTGATTCAGTCATGACAGGTGGAAAGTCTTGTTATTTATATTTTAGTAATCAGTGATGAGACTAGTGAAACTATGACCTTCCTAATTTTTTCTTTCCAGAAAATCTTTGTGCTCTGTCTAAGAGAGGAGAAAAGACGGTTCTAGTGACAATTGCACGGAATATTTTCGTTCCTACCAATGCTTCTATATGGGTCTTACACTTCTTTGGTCACTGGGGAAGGAGGGGGGAGGCAGGCATCTGCATCAGTGACCTGCTCTATTTACATCTCTTTCCTTATGTAGCAAGGCTTTGATATTGAGAAGTTTGTCACCTCTACTAGATGAAAGGAAGCAGGGACAGTGAGAGGAAGGACTAGAAGATAACAGTACAGACTTGACCAGCAAGCCCTTGCAACTTCTATTTAAACCTATGCCAAGCCCTTCCCCCACATTTGAGGAGCAGGCATACTGTAATTAAAGAAGGCTCTATGAATATCACAGGTGCTCTTTCTAAATAGGAAAACGAGTGATGGGGGAAGGAATTATATTATGCAAACATTTTCCCCCTGATTTTCTTCCAGAAATGTGTGTAGGAAGAAATTACTTTGAAGAGCCATATCTGAATAACTAACTACACTTAGACTCAACTTTGCAAGTTATCTCAAAGGAGAAGCCGAAGGAAGATTTCAAGTACTGGTGTAACCTCAGCTGTCTAGCCTAGAAACCACTTCCATATGCTTTGTTCCTAATATGTAACTCCTCACACAGCCTTTTAGTACTATCTTCTAATGCAGATAGCACTGATGCAGCAAGAGGGCAAAAGGTGTTAACAGGACCGTGGACATTTCAGCAATGCCTAACACCCCTCCCTCCCAGCAGAACAAATACAGTTCCATTCTTGCAAATCCAACAAAAGCACACCATAGGTCAGCTGCAAACTGGCCCCTGTATCAGAGACATCCCTGAGCCAGCAAAGTTGAAATTGAGCTCAGGGCCCTCCAGAAGGTCGCTAGAGAGGACAATGAGTCTGCAGGATGAGTCAGGAGAATTGAGAAAGCCTAGGCAGTCCCCAGAGCCAGGCCTCTCATAAGGCAGCCAAGGAAAAAGTGCCGCAAAAACCTGGAACACCCTGAGAGTGGAGGAGTGGGTGGAAGAAAGAAGCAACAGAAAGTCAAAACTACCTGTCCTTAGCAAAGGGAAATAAAGGAAATAGGCCTGAATTATTTTTGATAATCTCTTATCTCATTTTCAATGCCTCTTCTTTCTCAAAGCACCCACGTACCCCTCACCCAGTACTAGATAATTAGGCATTCCTACCGTACCCTCAGAGCTTCCCGTTTCCCCAAAGATCTACCTCTCTCAGTCTTCTCTAATATCCCGTTTTTTCAAAACAGTGTTTTTTCCTTTACCACTGCTTTGCCTTGATATTTCATGATAACTTCCCTGGGCCAAGGCACCTCTGCGTTTCCATGCATTAGTATGGTCCCCATCAAGGTCACATATTGACAACTGTGAACATCTGTCTCAGCAGTAGACTACAGGATTTCTCTATTGGGGATATGTGGTCCCCCAGTGGATGCTTGAAACCATGGGTAGTACCAAACCTCGTATACAGCTTTCTTATCTACATACATGCCTATGGTAATGTTTAATTTGTAAATTTGACACAGTAAAAGAGTAATAATAAACAAGAACAAAATAGAATATTTATAAAACTGTGCTATCATAAAAATGTTATAAGTGTATCTCTAGCAAAATATCTTATTGTATATAAATATTTGGATTGCTGTTTACCAGAGGTATCTGACATTCAGAACATAAAAAAGCAGAAAAGTAATTACAACTGTATCTTCACTCCAAAGAATGAATTTTACTGAGTAAAGTTAGTCAGAAGGAAAGGGATAAACACAGAATAGACACAGTAACCTGAGCACTGCTGGGTGTGACTCTGAAATAAAACCAAGAATAGAATGTATGAGTGTATGTGCTGAAAGAGCTTCCATTGTTCCCATGAAGTTTGTTGAAATAGGCCCTCAAAAAATATCGTGCGGCCCAATATTCAGTTCTATGTGAAATGATACCCAAATACCTCCTTATTTAAGAACAAGCTATTCAATACTATCTGCCTGGTCAAAGTCTAAATTAGGACTTAGGATACCAAGATACCTCCTTTCGTCTGTCCCAATATACAGAAACTTTATCTGAATCATCTCCAACAGATTGAAAACTCCTAATTTTATGTCATTGCTGACAGAGTGAAGAAATAAATACAGGAGTTTAGAGAACTGACATTTTATTTTAAAATATGAGCAGTAATATTTTTATTAGCCTTCAGTGTGAGAAAAATTTCACATATTTTTTAACTCTTACATTGTATCAAAATTCTAAATAAGAGAGTGAAAGGCTGCCCGGATATGACCTGAGAATGATGATGGGAGTGCTGGAAGGTAGGTAATTATAGGTAACAGAGTCCTTTTCTAAGGTGGCAGAAGATGAGGCATTTAGGTTATCCAGCTCATTAGAGGTTGTACACTATTGAGGAAACCATTTGACTTGTGAATAGGTAGCTCTGCTTTTCTATACTGAGCTATAGGTGAATTTTCAGAATAAAAGCATTTGGTGCAAAATTCTCCTTTCTGAATATCTAAGAATACATATAGTGGTGCTGATACCAAATGAAGATTGCCTACTAATAACAAGATACTTCTTCGAACAAAGAATATCATGATCACTGATTTCATGATGCAAATGGACTTATCTGAGCAGGCCTGGCAAATGGACTACATTTGTGTTGGTTTCCTTATCCTTCTTTTCCATATCTCAGTCTCCCTCTACCCCTACCACTGGGACTCTCTTCTTTCTGGCAATTAATAGATCCTCATAGCTCAAAATAATCTAATGCTTACTCTCCCTCCTCCTTTCCATCCCAAGATTCTATCCTATATCCCTCTCTGAAGGCCTTGATACCTACATTCCAACAAGATGTCTGTAGACAAATGAGTTATGATGTTTAAAAATGATCATGGCTGATACTGAGCTAAATTCTTTCCCCTTCTAATTAGATCAGGGCAGTTAGCAAGGAATAGATTTGCTATGATATAATTTCACAAATTTTTAGTAAACTGATTGAGATAATACTTGGGACAGGGCAGCATTTGACATACCTGTTCATGCAATGAACATAGCCTCTCTAAATATAAGACAGGAAGAATATGCCTTGGCTGGTTTAGAAGATGGGAAATATAAGCTTAATTCAAAATTAACCTTTTATTGCCAAGAATTCATTCATAGACAGGTATACATGCATGTCTTTACTGTGTTCATAACTTTTGCTTTGTCATACGTACACATACCTTTTCTTTTAAAAAAAATGGTGGTCTGATTCTGGTAATAGGAGATTATAACTTGGTATTATATTTTTATTTGTGGGTCATTTGAAAACCCTGCTTTCTCTAATGCTTTAAATTTTTTTGAATCATTGTGATATATACAATTACAAACTAGTTCATGATTGGGTTTCAGTCATACAGTGTTCCAACACCCATCCTTTCACCAGTGTACATTTCCCACCACCAATAATCTCTATACCTTACCTTCTTTTAAAATGTTAGAGGTAGATGTCAATTTTCTCAATAGCTGCACTATTAATATATATATATATATAGAAAGGATGATACTGAAAAACACACCTTAAACCAGTCTCCAACACAAAGATATTTAAATATTCTGATATAGTCTTCCAATAAAAACCACAAATCTGATCACACTTACTAATAAATATTAAATATAACATCAATTAATAAATAACCACTACTCTGCCTTAACTGCTTTAGAACTCATTTTTAAATATCCTGGCATCCAGAAGACCCAAGAACTAATAGCTAATGCCTAGTATATCAAAAGCCCACTAGGTTTTCATTTCAGGACTATTTCTGGAACCTGTCCTTATTTGTTCCCTGTACTTTATCACATGAATAATATCTATAACATTGAAGTTATTGTGTACCAGTTAGTGGATTTTGCCTTGAGTGCAGACCCAAATCACTTTGCTTAAAACTCTAGTAGTGACTCTGAGGTCTGTCTCATTCTACTCAGCTACATGCATTCTCATGGAGCTGAATGTCCACGACCTTCAAAAGACGGATGACTTGAGTCGTTTCCAAAATAGCACTTGGCAGGCAGCCTAGAAGCTGATGAGGACAGCAGACACAGACTGTGGGCATGATGGGCCAGCCCCTTGTCACATCACCTTAGGGGATCCTCAGCCCCATGGGACTCACTATAAAATCCTTTGCATTTGAAAAGCAGAAATTATCTAGTCCACCTGAGCACCCTGAGAGAGCAGTCTGTATTCTTAGCCTCCTGCTTGAAGCGCTGAGTTTAGAACAAAAGCCTCTGTTCAAGGGCATATGATGAGTCAGCTACTGAGTGGGGAACAAAAAGAGGAGAACAAGCAACCCATAACAGGGTTAACTTGGGCTACTTCAACCTATTAGAAAGAATTGGTCAAACTGTTCATATTCTTTACTTACAAATAGCTTAAGGAATTGCTGTTGGGATGCTACAAATGCAAATAGGTAAGGGGAAAAAATGATAGTCATAGGTCTCTCTTTACTCAGCTATCATGCAGACCCATGCTTTTGGTAGCCTTGTGATATAGGTAAACATCATTTGAGCTTCGGCTTGCAGTCTTTATTTGTAACTCAAGAAAGATTCCATTTATTTGCCATAGTTAAAATCTCTGGTCCTGTTGTCTGATGCGCATTGGCTACTCATAACTTTATACTAATATAAATGATCAATTTCAAATTAATTCTAATTCATTTGTACCAGCTAATAAGATTAGTTCTCTCTGTCATTGTAACTGCAGGAACCTGCAGGAACCTAAAAGCAGAAAGAGTCCCATGTCTAAATTTCTAAGGTCTGAGTTCTAATTTTGACTCTTCTAATTCTCTTTGTAAAATGAAGGAAATTCTCATTTCATTTTCCTTGTTCATAAAATAGGTATGATGCAGCTACCTGCCTGTACATTATCAGAATAGAAAAATATTATTATTGATAAGACAACTAGTTGAACGTTCTTACACTCTCCATATAGGTAAGAAAATAAGTCTAGCTTCAGAAACACATCCATTAGTTTCATTTATCCTGACAATAATTTTAGGAGATAGATATTAGTTGTTGAATATAAATGAAAAATAAGAGTGATGACAAAATATTCATATTCTAATTTCATTATTAAAGTAGATTTGGCCTTAAAGAAAATGATACCTAAAAAATAAAAGTACAGAGTTGGAAATTTTTAAAGATTGGTTCATGGAGATAGTTCAAATAGAGAAAAAAAGACACAGGGTGGCAAAATGGATTTTAAAAATGCCTAAAAGAAACACATTTAAAAATTTGGAGCTAACAGACTCAAAAGTGAAAGCCTGGAAAACAGTTCTTCAAGCAAATAACTCCCAAAAACAAATAAATAAAATAAAGCCGCTGGAGTTGCCATACTAGTATACAACAACATAGATTTTAGGCTAAAAATAGGTTACAAGAGACAGTGAAGTTCATTTCTTAATAATCAATGGATATGTACATCAGGAAGAAATTACACTCCTAAATGTATATGAACCCAATGAGGGACCAGCAAAATACTTAACATAACTGCTAATAGACTTCAAGAAGGACAATTAGAACCACATAATAGTATTTGGAGACTTCAACACTGCCTTGTCACCTTTAATAGATCAACAAGACTAAAACTCAGCACAGAAATACTGGCTTTGAAGGATGAAATGGAACAGAAGGTGCTGATAGATATGCACAGGACTTTTCATCACCCCTAAAGTCGAATATACATTCTTCCCCAGTGTACATGGGACATTCTCTAAGACAGGCCACATATTGGGCGACAAAACATACCTCCATAAAATTAAGAGTATAGAAATTATACGAACTATCTTTCAGACCATGAGGCACTGAAAATGGACGTTAATCACACAAAGAAATGGAGAATAAAATCAAACACCTGGAAATTGAATATCTCACTACTGAAGAACCAGTGGGTTAGACAGGAAATCAAAAGATTCCTGGAAACAAACAAGAGTGAGGACAAGAGCTACCAGAACTTGTTGGATATAGCAAAAGCAGGAAGAGGAAAGTTTATAGCTCTGCAAGCATACATCAGGAAGGAAGAAAGGACCCACATAAGTAATTTTGCTTCACAGACTATGCCTTAGAAAATGACCAATAAAAGAAGTTCAAACCAGGCAGAGAAACTTAATAATAAAAGTTGGAGCAGAAATTAATGAACTGGAGTCCCTAAAAGCAATTCAAACAGTCAGGAGCCAGTTATTTGAAAGAAAAATGAACAAAATAGGTAAACCACTAGCAAAACTCACAAAGAAAGGGAAAGAATGCCTTAATAAATCTAATCAAAAATGAAAGAGGGGACATCACAACAGAAACCACAGAAAAGAATCATCAGATATTACTACGGGAATCTTTATGCTACAAAACAATGAAACAAGAGAACCTAGAAGAAATGGATAGATTCCTGGATTTTTAAAACCTCCCAAGGCTGAACCAATATTTGGAATACCATAACAAAAGGATATATATGTGTGTATATATATATATATATATATATATAGAGAGAGAGAGAGAGAGAGAGAGAGAGAGAGAGAGTAAAAGAGTAAAAGTACCTGACACAGAGACAGGTGAGAGGTAGGTGGGAGAGGGAAACTGGCTACATTATGCTGGGAAATGTACACTGGTCAAGGGATGGGTATTGGAAAATTAGTTAATTAATTAACTAATGTATAAAATAGTCAGAGTCTCCTGCCCCTGTGCCTGGTTGTCCTCTCCGGGGCCCCTTGGAGGGCGGCAGGTTGAGTTCCCCCCGCCTGAGCAGCTGAGGATCTCTGGACCCAGCCACAGCCATTCTGGGACCACTCTCCACACGTCTGGACAAGCCTCATGCATGAAAGAACTAGCAGAGGAACCCAGGCATGCGGGTACCGGGGCTGAGATCTCCAAGTCTGCTCGGATTGGGACTGGGCCTTCTCCAACCAGACCCCCCATCTTCCAGTAGGTAGGCATCACACCCAGCAGCTGCCACCAGCGCCAGGTTGGTCCCATCAACAGCCAAGACGCAGAGACTATAAAACCCAGCTCCTGGAAGTACGCTGCTGCATTTACCGCCACGCGACATCTTATTTCATTTTTCCTTTGAAGAACCTGGCAGTCTACCAAAAGTATCCTGCCCACATGGCAGAGTCTGGCAAACTTCTCGTGTTGTACTCAATACGCCAAATACCAGTAACAATGATGGGTCTCATTCTCCTAACCCTGAAAGAGCATTGAATATGGCTCTTTTAAAATCTCAGGGCTAGGGAGAAGGAGACATTACTGGTGCCTGCTCGAGGCAATCGACGAAAAACAGGATGATCGTGATCATGATAAAATAGTAGAGCAAATGTCTATAATGTGAAAGCCCTTTAGTTAAATTTCTGGCAAAATATGCACACCCACTGTAGTGACTGATACAGTCTTGATGACTTGGGTTCCAGAGAAAACTATCAGGTCTGTCCTGCTAGGAAAAAAAATAAAAGTTCTTTTTAAAAGAAAAGCATGTTTGCATATGTGAACATGTGCACATAAAGAGAATTCAAAGTGTTATTATGACACAAGGTCAACTTAGTATCAACTGGCATCTTTAGGATAAAATTGAAAGTAAATGTATATTACCTTGTGTAATTTATATCACAGAAATATTAACATGGTTTGCAAATGCAAAACATATTTAAAGAAAGTAAGGATATCACCCTGGGAAGAATACTCAAATGTAGCCAAAATTCTAAACAACTAGTTGTTTAAAATTTATAGAACAGGAAAGGAGTACAAATTTATATGAAGCAGTACTACATAGCCTCCCTAGGGAGCATACAGGCCACCTTTTAGGGAGATGCTGTGTAGAATACTCAGGCAAAATATAAAATGTAAAATTGGAAATTAGAAAAAGGAGGGTTGAATCATATAAATGTAATGCAAGCAACCATGTGAGAATATTCAGAGCACTGCAGTTCTGTAGATTCTTCCCTTAAAGTGACAAGTTTAGGTTTTAGCTAAACCTTGTCCCTTGCAGGGAGAATAGGATCAATAAGACCCCTGAGAGTAGGTAACACAGAGATATAGGGATTGTCAAAAATTTTATACTCATCTTAAACAAAGAATATAGCATCATAAGTTGTCTACCCAGGCATGCAGCTAATAATGGGGGCATATTGAAATTCAAGCCAAAGTAGAAATGACCTTCTGATACCATATATTTTTCAGGAAGATATATCGCTTATTCAAGCCACATTCCCTCTCTTAGAATTTTTGGCACATCTGTGGGCTACAGTGAGATATTGCACTAAGCTTTTTCTTACTCAAGCACCCTCACCACCAATCATGCAGGATTATTTTAAGCAAGGAGTTTTACAAGTGCTCAACATCACAGTCTTCCTATTCAAAGGGAGTAGAATGTGTAACCAACAAACATAGCTGTTCTCTACCAACAAACCTGACTGATTTCCCAGGAGATCAAACTCATGCATGACCTTGTCTTATTTCCCTAAATACAGAGATCCTTGAAAACCAAGTGGTCTCTGCATTTCATTAATCCACAGCACTTCCTTCATATCATATATTCAAATGACTTGAATTTTTAAAAAAAGAACAAAAACTTGATGATAGGTGTTGGAGTAATAGTGCAGCAAGTACGACACTTGCTTTGTATACTACCAACCCGAGTTATATTCCTGGCACTCCATTTGGTTCCCCAAGCCCACCAGAAGTGATCCCTGAGTAAAGAGGCCTGATCACTGCTGAGTGTGTCCCCAAAGAAAAAATACTTGATGAAAAATGAAGACTATTCTTTCACCATGTAAAATGATTGGATCATGTCTAAGATGTCTTGATAATATAGGAATCACCAGGAAATTTTATAAGCTATTATAAATGAAAACATAACAGAGATGAAGATCATTAATTATTTGCTTCTACTAATAAAAGTTTCTCTCTCCCAATCACTAATCTAATAGCTCTTATTCTAGACTTCAGCCTGTTATTACCAAAGGAACTAGAATATACATCCCCACTTTTTTGTGTCTTCAACTGAACTTTTTTTTAAAATTTTTTTTATTAGTGAAATACCATGAGGTACAGTTGTAGACTTACAAGTTATTGTGCTTGGGTTTCAGTTATGCAATGATTGAGTACCCATCCCACCACCAATCCCAGTATCCCTCCCGCCCCCCCATCCCCCATCCCACCTTGCCTCTGTGTCAGGGCACTCCCTTTTGTTCTATCTCTCCTTTTGAGTGCTGTGGTCTGCAGAAGAGACATTGGGTGGCAATCATGTTCGGTCCATAGATTACTTTCAGCAGGCATTAATTTCAGTCTCCCCATTTTATGATTAATAATGTGAGCTACATAGTAGTTATCATTCTTGACTATGTATTAGAATAAGCTAGGGAGGGGCTGGAGCTATAGCACAGCGGGCAGGGTGTTTGCCTTGCATGCGGCCGACCCGGGTTCAATCCCCAGCATCCCATATGGCCCCCCGAGCACTACCAGGAGTAATTCCTGAGTGCAGAGCCAGGAGCAAACCCTGTGCATCACCGGGTGTGGCCCAAAAAGCAAAAATAAAAAGAATAAGGAAGGGAATTTTTAAGAAACTATTGATGCTAATCATCTCCCTAGTGTTTCTGATTTTATTGATGTGGTGTGTCTTGACATCAATATTTTTTAAAAGTTCCACAGTCAATAGTGAATCTGGATATACTTGCAAGGTTGAGAACCACTGAACTTGTTCACTCATAAGGCCCTATCTTCCTCTCAATATCAATATGATGGCCAATGTTGAGTTTCTCTTGATACCAAAAATGCCTGGTCTTTTCTCCACTTTCTCTCTAGTACCACACACTATCTATCAATTTCATTCTTCAATAGACTATAGTCTTGCTTAATCCTGTTTAACTTTGACTCTGACCTTTGTATATATTCTTGGAGCTCCTCAGCACTATTGTTGAGATCTGATTTTCCAATGTTATAGGAGTTATTTTGCCATGAAAGAAACTCTCGTTATCCTGGGATATAGCTCTAACGCACTAGAATGCCCTGCTGCCAGACTGGGAAAGTGCAACAAGCAAATATGAGCAGTCTGGCATGTTGCTGCTGATCTGGAAGGAATCCATAAGCACAATGCACAACTTTCCACTTCACTGGACTTTTTCATGGCACTGAGCCCGCCCATTCCTTTCAGTCCTTTGTCAAAAATGTCCTTGACACTTATGGAATTGATTTGTTCTTCCTCTGCTTTAAATAATAAGCCAACAGTTTCACTGGAATTTTATAAGGTATTGATTTAACATATAAACCATCAAATGGCCCTTGGATGCTGCAGCAAGAACCAATGCCTCATCGGCCAAGAAGACCAATATAGTGATATTCTAGCATTTTCTTAACCTGTCAAAACATTTCTGAGCTCTGTGCTTGCTGAAGAGAATACATGCCAAAGATTTAGAAATGTCAAATTAAAATATTATGGGCTATTTTCTAAAAGACATGCACCTTTTTAACCACTAGCTTCTATCAGCAATGCTTTTCCAAATATAATACTTCTAAAGGAAGATTATCTCTCAGAAGAACAGAGTCAATAATATACAGTAAACAGAGAGCCTTTCACCATCATAAAATAATCTAGAAGCACTCCCCTGGAAATATTTACGTGCTTTTGTGGCAAGACAAGGGTAGAAGAAATTATAAAGAAGGAATGTGAATTTTTAAAATTTTATTGAATTGCTGTGAGATAGTTAAAAGCTTTCATGTTTGGATTATAATCACACAATCATCAAACACTCATCCCTCCACAAGTGCATATTCCCCACCACCAATATCCCTGGTATACCCCCCTCCTTCCCACCTGCCCCCCGCCTCCATGGCAGACAATATTACTCATAATCTGTTTCTACTTTTGGGCATTATGGTTTGCAATACAGACACTGAGAGGTTATCATGTTTGGTCCTTTATCTACTTTCTGCACATGTCTCCCAGAACAAGGAAAGCCTCTTCAACAAGTGGTGCTGGAGAAACTGGATAGCTACCTGCAAAAAAATGAACTCTGACCTCTGTCTAATGCCAGGCGCAAAAGTCAGATCAAAGTAATGTGAATTAAAAAGTCTAAACTTTCAAAATACTAAAATGCAGATTTGAAAATTAGAATTTAGCAGTCCTTTTACTGATACATAACTCACATGCCCTTCAAGAATGGAAAGGCGATTTGATAAACACCCTTTGCCAAATTGTCAAAGTGAATGAGATTATTTCTTCATTACTCATTTAAGAAATGCCTTAGAAGGACTTTTATCTATTCACCTTGTCTCTATTTCTTTGTAGTTCAAATTTGCCTATTGCATTCACCACTTTGCTGAAACTGCTCTCAGTGATATAGACCTAATATTCAAGTCTGTGATTCCTCAATTTTCATTCTGACTGAGATCTTTTCTTTGATACTGTTGACCATTCTTTCCTTATTGGTCTTTGTGACACAGTCTCCAAATTATTGTCATACTTTTCTGTTTTTTTTTTTAAAGTTGCCTTTTTTTGGATTAATGTGGCCCTTTCTGACCTTGCTTTCATCCTGTGAACCCAAGTCCTACCAATTATGCTCCTGGTCTCGCGTTGTACCTCTAAGTTCACTGCAAATTTCACCTGTGGTCCCTTAGAATATTCTGGCGGTGGAGAAATACCTGCCTAAAATATGTTTATTTTCTTGGCCCTGTTATATTCTCACTTTAAAAATGCTCCCACAATTCAGTGTATGCAACTCAAATCTTCATCTCTTGTCCTGATGTGTCCAATCTCTAAATACATAGCATCAATTCTTTTTTGAACAAAATAACCAGGAACTTCGGCTGGTATGTATTCCTATTCCTATTCTACTCTTATTCTTACTCCAGCTGTTAAAATAATTTTCCAATTTATTTCTTTTGCAATATGTTCCTCACTTCTATCTATCCTCCTTATTATGTCTAGAGTTTTCTATTGAAAATGCAGCCATATCTGATACTGCCACTCTGTTTAATACCTTTGGGTGAGGGAAGGCTTTCCTTTCCCTGTATTTAATACCCCAAAGCACTCAAACTGCCTAATAGTATGACCCTATTTTGCCTTTCTAGTTTTACTTTATTTCCCTTCACCTCAGCCTTACCTATTCATATGTTCTGCCTCTCCTTAAAAATTCTATTATATGGACTAGAGAAATAGTATAGGATTTATGTGCTCACTTGCACGTGGAAGACCCCAGTTCAATCTTTGGTTCCATATAGTTTCCCCTGAGCATCACCAGTAATATCCCCAGAGCACCATTTGGTGCAGCCCCAATCTAAAGAAAAGAAGAAAAGCTTATGTTTCAATGTGTTCCATCATGCTACTTCCCTGAATTTGAAGAATCTTCTCTCATTTATAGATTTTTTTACAAAGTTGTTCATGCTTGAGTTTTAGTCATACAATGTTCCAAAACCTGTCCTTTCACCAGTGTACAATTCCCACCGTCAATATTTCTCTCCTTCTACCCCTTTCTATTTTAAAGTCGTTTTTTAAATGTCACCTTGTCCAATTAAAATGTCATCTTTGTAAAATTCCCAGGCAGAATTAATTGTGATCTTATCTGAACTTTGAACTTTCTACAAACCATAACTCTAGCACTCATGCACATTGTTTTACAATTACATGTGACAGTTTTTTTTAAGGGAGGCTGGTTTTTTCTCAGACTTTTATGTCATATCTCAGATTCTTCTATATCTGACACATTGTCTTTCAGGAGTAAAACTCAATAAATGGCTACTGAATATCTAATATGGACTTAAGAACCCTTGGTAAATGGATAGTTTTTCCCTTTGTTGCAACTTTAGTTCTGAACAAAGATAGGAAAAAATAGCTATCTTCCTACTAAAGACATAATATTTTGACACAATTTATTTTTATTTTTTGTAGTCATACAATTACAGTAGCAGTTGGGTAAACAAAAAGCTGTGCATGTGAATTTTATATTTTGAATTTGAACCTATTGCATCCTTTCTACAAAATCTCAGTTTTGAAGCACACATTTCAAACTTCTTTTACTATATAAATCCAAAGGAATTTTTTTGTATTTTGACATTTGACAAATAGGAGGATTCAATGAATGTGATAAACATTTAATACAGCAAGGAATCACTTATAAGATATAATGACAATTGAGCCCAGCATGCCTGTAAATATCATTCTAAGTCAAGTTCAGCAATTTATCTTTTTTTTTTTTTGCTTTTTCGGTCACACCCGGCGATGCTCAGGGGTTACTCCTGGCTCATGCACTCAGTAATTACTCCTGGCGGTGCTCAGGGGACCATATGGGATGCTGGGAATCGAACCTGTGTCAGCCATGTTGGCTGCGTGCAAGGCAAACACCCTACCCGCTGTGCTATCGCTCCAGCCCCTCAGCAACTTATCTTGAAATTGAGAACTTTGATGTTAAATTTATTCCCAAATTTTTAACCAGTAAAATTTTAAATTAATGATGTTTCTGATTCTTGTTTCCTTTCACCTTTAGTTCTTCTGAATCTCTTGACCCCATTTTGGTCATATAAACCCTTTCACATTTAACCCAGATTAATATGCTTAGTGGCCTTTGAAAAGGAATGGTCTCTTAAAATTCTAAATTCTGGCATGTTTTCAACAGAAGCCCTATTCTTTGGAGAAAGACATTATCATTGTTCCTAGAAAAGACATGGCAGAAAAATAACTGTCAAGTTTATTGAAAATGAGTATGGAAACAAGACATCTGAAGTGTCATTATTATAGGAAAACATATATATATATATATGAAAAGTATAGGAAGTTTGAAAAATGAAGATAAGATTCCATTTAACACTACACAATATATATGTGTATATATACACACACACACACATATATAGTTAGAATTATTTCTGTATATTTTTCCATTCCTTTGAGTTTGCCTGTACTATTTCAAAGCATATCTCCCAATCAGCCTAAGTGAATTAGGGAGATGTTATAAGCTTCAGAAAAACAGTAATTCTAGTTGCATCATTGCCTAGGAGGTTTTCCCAAGGTTTCAGTTTTTCCAAAAAAAATCCATTCTGAGCATACAGATAGTGTAATGCCCCAAATCTACAAAAGAAAATTAGCTATATATATATATATATATACATATGTATATTTATGCACAGAAACCACCCATTCCAAGACAATGTTTTAATGGTAAACAGATCTTTGATATCTGACTTCAAATTATTATTACCTTGGGCAAAGAATAGAACCAGCACTTTTTAAATGGACTCTGAAAGCAACGAGATGAAGAGAGACGGTAATTTCGTAATGACCAAAAAGATAAAAAATCAAATGTAAGGGAACACTGAAAAAATTTATTCTGATCCAAAAAGTATAATATAATATGAATCCTTATTTACAGTTAATCATTATTTACCATTTCTAGTAGGAAAGAGTTCAAGTGTTAAATAATATTTATAGCTGTTAGCTTTCTTACTCTTCACCTCCCAAACAGGATAAAATATTTATTTAGATTATATTTTGTGTGTTTTTGAAAGCCCCGTGTTGATATTAAAATTTAGGTTTAAAGCTTTTTTACCTTTGTTTCTCAATTTGTCTTTCTACATTCAGTCTTCCATGCTGCCTGAAATCAAGTTGCCCCCCTCAGACCTTTTCTCTCATTTTACTGTATAGGTTATGTCTTAATGCTGCATTTCATAATAGGATGTGTTTTTTTATTCATTTAATGTGTTTAAGACCTGTCCTTGAAATTATATGCTTATTCATGTGACAGTTCATCCTCAATAGTATTTTATGTTTTGGCCTTTGTTGTAAATCATGAGCTACTTGAGGGAGGCAACTTGTCTTGCTCCCCTTTGTCTCCCTAGATTTTATTTTGGTACCTGATAATGAAGAGACATATAAAATAAATATTTAACAATTGAACAAAAACAAATGTATGGATAAATGACTGGACAAATGAAACGCAGCACTCAAGAAATGTTATCTAGGAACCAGAGAGTCAGTACAGCAGTTAAGGCTCTTGCCTTGCATGCAGTTTACCTGGTTGGATTCATTCCCAGTACCACAGATGGTCCTCCACGTATGACCAGGAGTGATCCCTGAACACTGATCACATCCTGAGCATATCCAAGTGTTCCCTTCCCCCAAAAGAAAGGAAACAAATGTTATCTGGATGATTAACAGATTTTAGAGCCTGGGCATCAAGAAGGATGATTTACAGAGATCATAAGCTAAACAATTTACCTATTTTCTTCCAGAAGTATACAGTTTATCGCGGAACAAAAGAAGGCAGAACTAGAATTGGAACTTAGCTGTGATCAAGTCATAAGGTGGAACACAATTGCCTAATTTCCTGGATTTTTGCCATTTTTGTCAGTAATAATAATTTGTCTTTCTCGTCACGTAAGTTAAACTAATTTTGGAGACAGGATATGTCCACTGTGCATATATGTTTTAGGAAGCATTATCAAAAGTGCTCAAGGGCCCAGAGGCCACTTCCAGCATTGCTAAGCTAGGTGGTATGGAAGTTATGATCCAATTCAGTACTGCTTGGGTCCAGCAGTGCTGTGGGCCATTAGGGCTGCCCCCGTGGTGCCTGGCTTGGCAGTGTGCAGGGAATCATGTGGTGCCTGGGATAGTACTACTGATTTAGAAATTGCAAAGTATTTATTCCCCATTTGGGGAACCATCTCTGCACCACCCCCTCCTATCCAGCTTTCATATGATTTTCTTGTGACAAATGGTGTGTTTTGGTATTGTGATAGAGAGTTGCTTCTATAAATCTTTCCAGTTTGTTCGTTATCATTTTTAGCCAATAGGAATGTAATTCATAGAGATATTCTGAATTAATGAAGTTTCAATGAAGTTACTGAAGTCAAATGGTCAATAACCTAATAAGTAAGATGTTAGAATTAGGAATGAATTGCATTCAAAACATTTTCATTTCCTATCTTAAGCCTTTACTCTATGTGCCGATTGTAGCTTTTAAGCTTCTCCTGCTACCCCTCTCATAGAAAACATACCATAGGAAAAAATATCCTTGATAGCAACAGAAAAATGGTAAAATGAAAATTATCATAATAGCATGGTCTTTTTTGCCCAACATTGTCAGCCTTTCAGCAGTTGACCTTGTGGAGCTACCCTATGCTTGTCAATAAGTGGATAAAAAGGATATGGAGGAGAAATTTTATGGGGTCATTTCAATTGTTCATTTTAAATATACCCTCCATCAATTATAGTGAGTTGGGACTTGGAAAATACAGACAGCTGGGTTGCTTAAAAAGGGAAAGGATATCATGGCAAATTATATTATTGTACAATTACTGCATTCCAGGGATTCTGAGAGGGCCTCAAAGGGCCAAAGATGCATTTCCACCAAGTAGCTTGAAATACCACCATGATGGAGGTGAATACCAGGCTAGCTAATGGTTCCAGTGACATGAGGATATGAACTTTGACGGTTGGTAATTTAGTTTGCAGCTAGCATGAACAAATTTTAGAGTAGAATCACTTGGCAAGCAAGTCAAAAATGAATATGTTTATGGGAAGATTTAATAACATCATTTAGTTCACTGCCTGGCCTCAATGATGCCTTCTGGTATTAAGGATCTATTCAAAAGCAGATGTCTAAATCTGAGGTTTATGACAATGCTTCATCATATCCAACATCATTGACTTTCACTCCCAAACCCTCAGTCATTAGGGAAGCAGATGTAGAATATATCTAGTTGAAAGCCACTAACATGACACTTGTCATAGTAAGACTGGGAAAATAGGTGTGCTCCTTTGGATTATCAGACTTGGGAAAATTAGGATGTTGTTGATGGAAAGAGATTGCGAGCATCAAGAAAAGGAGGAAAATCAAACACAGAGGTCAGAAAAGCTATTGCTTTGATTACATAACATGCATTATAAAAAAAAGGCATCTGTTTTATTGAAGTCTGGTCACTGCAGGGAACGTGCTTGCTTAATTCAAAGGGGAAAGTCTCATTGGAGTGAAATGCTGAAAACTATTCAAGACCATCAATCTACTAGTACTTTGCCCATTTCCATGCAAACCAGTGAAAATTGGCAGTCAAAATTAGAAAAAATGAAAATCTCCTTAAAAATTAGAGACT
Organism: Sorex fumeus; assembly: GCF_029834395.1. Taxonomy (NCBI): domain Eukaryota; kingdom Metazoa; phylum Chordata; class Mammalia; order Eulipotyphla; family Soricidae; genus Sorex; species Sorex fumeus. The sequence goes on from NW_026606115.1 coordinate 29,316,746, forward strand.
GACCTCTTTATATATGGGGTAACTGAGGTCCAAGGTTATATTCAAAACTGCATTGCTATAATTGCAACAAGTCAGCCGTTTGCAAGGCAAACATCCTACCCACTGCATGCCACTAATTGCTCTGGCTCCTCATCCTGTTTTCTTAAAACTATAAAAGACCCTAAGGTTCCTTTTGAATTGTTAGAGAAAACTATAATCCATTTCTTCCATTGTCAGTGTGCCATGAATTTTATTGTACTTATTTTTCTTCACCTTTGTGTTTATAAGAACTTTCCATTTAAAATACAACTATGAAATAATCTAAATAACCTATCCCTTAACCCTGGCCAAGACTATTACATGTTAGAAAATACAAAATGCTCTTTCCCTTAGCATCCATCTCCTGGCTAACTTAGGGGATCCATATTTCTGTCTTATAACTAGAGGAAGAAAACAGAGAGTAAAGTACAGAGGCCAGCTTTCAGAAAGAGATCTTTGCCTGGGACCCTATTTTCTCTTTCCATTTCCTACATAGCACTTAGCACAGTATGTAGCACACAGTAATTTCCCTAACTTCTGATTGGTTGATCACAGAGGTCCCTCACCTATGATGCTACACTAAAGATGAAAGAGAGAACCATGCATTTAGTAAGATGAGTCATTCATTATAACTTGAAAGAAGATGAGGCATTTTGTATTTAAATGGACCTTGTAATTGAAATAACATGTATAAAGGCCTAGCATGGTGTCTGACAAATAGTGAGTGTTCACCTAATGATGTTATTGCTAGTATTATAAGGAAAGCTGTAGGTCATAGAACTGAACCTTCCTACAAATTCTGGATACATAATCAAATGCTGAAAGGAGATGGAGTAAAATCTAAGAATATTTACTAAAAGCATGAAGTTAAGGGGGTAGATTTGAAGCTTGGGGAACTAAAGAATTCTCGATTCCTATACTTAAGTACAACTTGTCAGCATTTTCACCTGGAGTGTTCATGTTTCTTTCAAGACAAGATAAAAGGCATTTATTCCAACTCTGGATTCCTACAGGTTTTCAAGACTTCCATAGACTTTGGATGTCACTTGCAATGGGAGGATATCAATACATCTGGCAGAATGTGAGCTACATGTGGTAGTTTTGAACCTTTTTGAGAATAGCAAAGGCCAATATTCTACTGTTTTATTAAGTCATTCCATGGTCCTAATCAAAAATACCCTATGTCCCCCAAGACCCTAGTACTAGATAAGACAAAAATTAATTCAGTATAAGCCATAAATGATCACTAATACTCCTTTATTGAATCTGAACCAGATGTAATACTTTCACTTTAATGAACCTTCCATATCAAGTCAAAGCAACTTGGTAGACATTTCTAGAACCTGAGTAGGATGATAGAAAAAGCTATTTAGGGGAATATTGGATCATTTTTGGTAATCCTCAAACTACACCATGTAGGAAGCTTTGCTTCAGATCATTCTGGAAAGTCAACTGGGTACAAATTATAAAAATAACGAAAACATGGGGAAATTGCCTACTCAACCTATGTGTAAGGGCTCCCAGCTGTCGCCTTATTTAATTCTGTAGACATTTTGAACACCTACTCGGAACCTGGCACTGTGCTGGCTGTTCTCAATACAAAGATGGGTATGACACATCTTGTAGCTCCTAGTTCTATGGTCCAGCTGGGACCCCTAACAAAACTTAGAGCTGATTATTTGATTGGCAGAGGAAATAAAACAACATAAAAATAAAGCATCTATTTACATATAACCACTTACCCTCAAAGACTTCTTTCTCTTCCTAGCTGAAATACACATTATTGTCTTAAACACTAAAATGAAGCTCTGTGTGAAAGCACCTATTCGTTGAGCTAAAAATTAAACAGAGAACAAGATATCAGAGATGTGAAGTCTGCAGTGAGAAAATTGCTAGTCTTTTGCCAAACAAATCAACATTGTCCCAGCTACAATATCTCTGAAGTTAATTAAATCTGTTATTACTATGACAATTTAAAATATTAGCATCTTGGAGATCCCTGGAAATAAGAAACAGAAAATTCCATGTAGGTTACCAGAATATGTTCCTCCACTGGAAAAAAATCATAAACTTGACTTTAATGGACAGATAAAATATTCAAGCCATAAGAACCTTAGATATTATTGAATCCCTTTTTTTCTCAAGCAAGGAGACAAAAGCTTAGAGTGCTCACATGGAACACCTATTGTTACATATCCAGAAAGTGGAGGGACTGGAAAAGGTATCCAAAGCTCTTGAATGCTTAAATTATTCATTTATCTACTTAGCTAGCTACTTGACTAAATTTCTTGATCATTTAGTGTGGTTCATACACTGAACTGAACCATGGAGATGAGAACACACATGTGGTCTCTATCCATGTTCTTAGAAATCTGAGTTAGAAATCAAGTAAATGATTAATTAATGCATTATAAGTATGGTTCATTGTATGAGATATATATAGAGGATGCTATGAGAGCTACCTAGCCTTAATTAATGAGTAAAAGAAGTCTTCACCATGATATTATGACTTAGACTAAGTGATGAATGGATACATTAACTAGCCATGCAAAAATTGTCCATAAGTTTGGAAGTTGATGTGTAAGGGGTAGAAGGGGAAAGAACATTCTAGAGAGCATATGGTAAAGTACAATTAGGAAAAGTTATCCCAGTTTTCCCATGGGCTGGAGTGATAGCACAGAGGGTAGGGCATTTGCCTTGCAAGCGGCCGACTGGGTTCGATTCCTCCACCCCTCTCAGAGAGCCTGGCAAGCTACCGAGAGTTTCTCGCCCTTATGGCAAAGCCTGGCAAGCTACCCATGATGTATTCGATATGCCAAAAACAGTAACAGCAAGTCTCACAATTTGTTGTGAGACGTTACTGGTGCCCGCTCGAGCAAATCGATAAACAACGAGAGCACAGTGCTACAGTGATACAGTGCTATCTCAGTTTTCCCATACTGCCCCTCTCAGAATCCAGACACACTGCCTTTTTTTATAATGTAGCCAAATAGCAAACATATCTTGTTTTCCAGAAGTACTGATATGGTAGAGAGAAAAGCATCATAACCATCTGGGCATATTAAAATGATTATGAAATAAAGTCTCTGATTCAAGAGTTTAGTTGTCCATTTAGTTATGTTTTTTATTTACCAATTTCATATATCAGAGAATCTGTTTCAGTCCCGTAAATAAAAGTACATTCACTGATGCCATTTTTCATAGAACATCAAAATAAAACATTCCTCCATTCAAATAGGTAAGGTAAAGGTAAAGGCCCTCCCGTTGATCGTCAATTTGCTCGAGTGGGCCCAGTAACGTCTCCATTGGAGACTTTGTTGTTACTGTGTTTTGGCATATCCAATACTCTCGGTAGCTTGCCGGGCTCTCCGAGAGGGGCGGAGGAATCGAACTTGGGTCGGCCATGTTGGCCGCTTGTAAAGCGACCGCCCTACCCGCTGTGCTATCGCTCCAGCCCCTCCATTCAAATAGCATATTTTAAATGATAATCACAGATAACAAGTTTAAGGTTTGAAGTGATCGAGAAATGGTAACATATAAACCTATGTGAGCATAAAATTATATACACAGCGTTATGTCAGACGCAGAAATATGGCCTTGAACCCTTGAAACTCTCATTAAAACTTCCTTGTACACTAGGGCTGGAGCAATAACACAGCAGGTAGGGCATTTGCCTTGCACACAGCCAACCCGGGTTCAATTCCCAGCATCCCATATTGTCCCCCGAGCACCACCAGGAGTAATTTCTGAGTGCATGAGCCAGGAGTAGCCCCTGTGCATCTCCGAGTGTGACCCAAAAAGAAAAAAAAACCACTTCCTTGTACACTGAACAAATAGCACTTGAAACAGGTGCTAACCCTACCAGGAGTTTGGAGTTTATCATACAAAATATAAAAGGAGAGTTCTGAGTCATAATTGCCAATTTCTGCCATATCACTTTGAATGTGCCTACAGTATAGGCCCCATTTATTGCCTGCAATTAAAATAAAATTTTACTAGTAAACTGTGACTGACTACACACAGTATGCTAATATAAAGCCACTGTTTCTGGCTCTTTTTAATATACATTGCATAATTTCATCCTCACAGAAATCTTTGGCTTGAACTCTTGACATATTGTAGGTGAAAAATTGAACCCCTGAAAAGTTAAACAATTTAGCCAAGGTCACATAGATAATAAGTCACTTCATCACATGAATATAAGCTCCAAAATGGCAATGATGTTTTCTTCCTTACTCATTGCCATGTCTCTTTATCAAGAATAGTGATTGGTCCAGTAATATTACGTGGAAATGGAGTCCAACAAAATCTGTCTCTTTGGGAGTATAATTTGCCTACTTTTATGTTTTGTAGCAAAGTAAACTTCATTAGTTGTTGTCCATTTTTGTCCTTATAATCTCTTATATGGAAATCACAGTGTTCTCCTAAATGTTCATTAACTGCCATTACCAGGTTTTCCATATTTTCTAATGCTTCCAAATTAACACTAAAGCTTAGCAATCCCTACATTGAACAGTTTTGTAAATGCCACAGCCTTTGCCTAGTAACTATTAGGATGTTCAGATAATTTTAGATTCATATCATAGCTCTGACATTTGCTGACTGTACATTGTGCAAGTTATATTAATTATCTGGGTCTCAATTTCTTTATCTGTGAAATAGGGGAGTAAATTGAAAAATGCTTGCCTTCTCTGAATCTGAAATTTTTGTTCATCTATCGGGCCTCTTGTTGTTCTTAAACCTTAATTAGTAATACATGATTAACAAGCTCTCTACCCTTCATGGCCTATCACCACTTGTCCATGTCCTTCGACTAACGTTTTTGGCCCTGAGAGTTTGTTGTACCTTGAGTTACTAAGAAATCTGCCAGAACTTACAAAATATAAAGAATTCAATGATTTATTCGTCCTTTGAAGAGCTATTCCTACTATTTCTGCCTTTATCCAAACCTAAGTCCTTTGATGCTTAAGATGTAGAAATGAAAGAATAAACAGGATGTCATCTGCCAGAGAATTTGATGATCTGAGGTTGAAATCATGAATAGTAAGTATTTGAGAAGAAGCATTAGCTATATAAAGTTGTTACCTTGTTGATAGAAGCTAGAAGCACTCCTATGAATAATTCTTAGATACTTACCTTTTTTCATGTTTCCATTTTCTGAAAGAAAATATTTCACTAAAATTTAGATAATAATATCCCTCATTTTATGGCCAGAATATTCCCCACACTTTTTTACTCCTTTTCATGATGATTATTGACATCATAGGGCCCTAGAAAAACAATAATATTCTCTTAAATTCAAACAAAAACTCTTGTCCCAGGCTCTTCTTAAAAGCGATTGCCTTCATAAACACTACCACTTGGGTGCCAGTAATAGAAATCCAACTGGACCCTTTACAAACAAGCCTGTAACTTTGGTTACAAGCATGGAAGAAAATTTTCAGTCATTTCCTTCTTTGGCACTGAATCCATCAGTTCTACCAACAGCACTACTCATTACCCCCTGGACAATTATACCTTGCAGGTCCTCGTGCTGCTCCCCAAGCCTTCGACTCTGAAAGGATTTTGTATTTTGTCTCCTGGAATCCAATTCATAGAATCTTCTGGCTCTGGAATATTGATGATATTATTATAACTAGAACAGCAAAGTGATTTGTAGAAGCAATAACTATATGCAGGAGAGGGCAGTTCAGGGTGAGCTTTTTAGAGGATATTATATTCTAAGCAGGAAGCATGCTGCACCAGCCCTGCTCACTAAAATTGATCCAGTGACAATCCAATTACAACATGTATCTGATCATTTCATACAATGTGGCAACATACTGGGATCAGGAGACCTTTCAATTCAAGTGAGTTGAAATAGTCCTCTCAGTGCTTGGTCACTCCTAATAGGAGCTTAGAAATTAATAAATAAGGCAATGGTAGCTAATAAAATGATAACTCTGTTCATGAAACATAAGGTATTCACTGGTAATTGTGCTATGTCATAGCAACAATATACCAGGAAATAAGGGAAGAGAGTAGCAATGGCAAAATCTCTTCTAAAGACATATAACTGGATTATAAGCTCAATGGGCAAATATGCATTGAGGACCAGGATAATTGGTTCTTTATCTCCTTAGAAAAACAAAGGTTTATTTGCCCTTTAAATGGGCCAATAAAATCAAATTGGCACCCTGTGGTGTGCAGTGAATACATAATGAGAAATCTGAAGCAGGAAAAGAGAAAAAAATCTAAAATTCTGTGCAGTATAAAAACACATAAAAGGGGGCTAGGAATATAGTGCATGGGGGAAGGCATTTTCCTTGCATGTAGCTGACCTCAGTCCAATATCTAGTATCACATATGCAAATATGTGCCCCAAACACTCTCAGGGGCCACTCCTAAGTATGAGCCAGGAAAAACCCTTGAGCACAGCTTGGGTGTGCTCCCAACCCCACACAAAAAGAGAAAGAATAAAACAACACAAGGAAAGCAATGCAGATAATACCTATTCACTCCTTATCTAACATGGTTCCAGAAAAGTCTATTTAGTTCTTGAAATTTTCTTCTGAGTTCCTCAAAAGCAGACATTGCTAGCCTTTGGGGTGGCACTAGAAGAGGAGTGGAAGGGATGGAGCAAGGTAGGGCCAGAAAGTAGGTGACTCTCCACAAAAAAGGAGTTCACACAAGGATGAAAGCAAAAGCAGTCATCATGAAAAGAACTGTTCCATAATACTCAAAACATTCCTTAAAGTATTTTCTTTATAATCCTATAAAGCTGCTCATGTTGAGCTCTTCAGAGAAAAAGCACAACAAAAGCTCATAATACATAAGCAGAGACAATCTAACTTCCAGGAAAGAAAGTTAGTGTCTGCTAACTGATGAACAGGAAACACAATAACTTTTGTTTAAAGTCTACCTTCTGATTTCTAATTGTGATGGCAAGACACATAAATATCTGTCTAAAGAGTGACAGCACACTGATAATGCTTTTCTATATTACCTGCCTAGATTAAAGAGACGTATAATTGTTTTATTATTAAATTATTTTTTGCACTAAATATATTCACAAGCTCTACTCAGAGAAATTAATTATGTACAAAAGAATTTTAACTTGGAAATCTCAGAACACTGCAGAAATTCACTGTGTAGGATGATTCAGGGAAGGAGATAGAACAAAGAATGAGTCCCCAAAAACACTTCCTCTAAATATCTTGAAATTGGAGGTTCTTAGTGAAGGTAGATCTGAAGGTTATCTATCTGCCTCCAAGCAGGAGCACACCAAAGTCTGTCTCTCTTCAAAACAACTCTAACTTTTTTCAGAGGCCTCCCCTATGGTTTCTTATCCTCATGCATACCAAAAGACTCTTTCACATATAAGAAAATGCATATTTCCCCTGCCCCTTATGTTTATCTCCTATGGACTTGCCAAAAGGTACAGCTCTTGGTGTACCCTCAAATCCAGCCACTGCTGGGCTGACTCTTCAGCACCATTTATACTGCTGTGGTTCTGAGATTCTTCCTTAGGCCAATGTTCTTTCCCATGAAAGAACATTGGACAAAGTGGCAGCCCCAAGCATGAAGTCTAACAAAACAGTTACTGGGGCTCTAACATTGTTTTGAAGAGCATAGGCCCCACAAATATGACTTCACCAGATATTCCATTAAAAGACAAAATTGGTGAGCCCAAGTGATAGTCCGGCAGGTAGGGTGCTTGCTTTCTAGCTAACCCAGGCTCAATCTCCAGAACCACATATATTCTCCCAAGCCCCAGCAGGAGTGATCCCTGAGCACAGAGACAATGGTGATTCCTTGGAAATGCCAGGTATACTCCCCACAAGAAAACAATTTTTAAAGGCAATAGAGGCAAGTAGGCTCCTATTGTGCACAGGAACAAAAATTACAAGCAATAGATTTAAAAACTTATAATTAACTAATTGCTGATATGTGGCTGCTTTTTTCCAGAGAAGGTGTTTTCTATATTATTTCTAGAGTATTTAACCAAGTACAACTATAATTATTATTATTATTCTTATAATAATAGGGTTTCCTTAGCGCATCATAATTTTACATGTTTTATTTCATTATGGCTAATCTACAAAACATTTAGTTAGGGTATATAAATACTGTCCTTGCCAGTATTCAAAGATAATTGAGATCTCAGGCAAAGATAAAGTGTGGCCACAGATTAAACCAGTGGTGACTTAGGAAACAGAATTGGAGGTCTGCATTTCTGTGTCATATCATTACCTCATTAAGTTGTTATGGTATCAGCCATACCGTACTGTTTCTGATACAAACCTAGAAGAAAATGTGTGATATGTATCCTGATTTTCCAAAACCACACACATGGGGCAAGCTTATCACATCTTGGTTGGAGTATACTATGATCAAGTGCCAAAATGAGGGTCTGTCCCAAGCACTGCTGCCACTGAGCGAGAGAAAAGATCTTTTAGAAGATAAGACAAACACCCTAAAACTCCAAGTTGGAGAAAGAGCAGACAGGTTTTGAAGGGTGATGTGGTAATTGAGATGGTAACAACTGGGGAACATCTGATGAACAAAAGCTCAGCAGAAATAAGTAAATTGATTCTGTATCAGGCATAGATATACCAACTAGGCTGATGCAGTCACCTCCAGTTCCTATTGTGGGAGACAAATCTATATGAGCTCTAATAATAGAGTAGCAAGTTAATCGTCACTACTATCTAAGTACCCAGGGCTGGAGCGATAGCACAGCAGGTACGGTGTTTGTCTTGCACGCGGCCGATCCAGCTTGGATTCCTCTGTCCCTCTAGGGAGAGAGAGCCCGGCAAGCTACCGAGAGTATCTTGCCCACAGGCAAAGCCTGGCAAGGTCCCCAAGGCATATTCAATATGCCAGAAACAGTAACAAGTCTCACAATGGAGAAATTACTGGTGCCCACTCGAGCAAATCAATGAACAACGGGAGAAAAGTGCTACAGTGCTACAGCTGAGTACCTACTATGTAAGCTCTGTGCATATTACTTTTCTAATAAAAATTTCAGGCTAATGAATTTGCATAATAAACTGAGAAACAATCTCAGGAGTTGAGGGCCCAGCCACTGTGTCCCAATATCTAAAATAAGACTGAGAGAGTGCTCAGTTATCTCACTCATATCTCCCTGGCCAACTTTGGAAGACTTGCTTTTGTATTTGTATGACCTGTTATATAGCTTCTTAGGCAATGCCACTGATATATGAAAAGATGAAGCTTTTAATATGCATGACATTGCACAAAGAGAATTACAGAGGCCTAGTTCTTTCTCTTGGAGCAAACAAGCAACTCTTACTGGTCAGCTGTATTTATTGGCAGCACATAAAAGTAGGGAATTTAATACATGACTGAATTAATTTAAAAAATTAATACATGACTCAAGAAAACTGCTTGAGGGGGTTACTTATTCTGCAGCTGAAACTTCATTCTCCAAGTTTTATCTGGTTAGCTAACTCTAGTTCTGTCTACATATTTTCATATTATTCCACATAGAAAAAGTTAGGCACTTTGGAATAGAGTCTTGCCTGCAAGTCACTGAAGGAAAAGGACTCAACTATTCTCTGTTACTTCAAGAATTTAAACTAAGAATCCATGTTAATGATGCTGTGCACCAATTATTTTTGTTTATAGTTCACAAATTAATTGGATTTTAAAAGCATATGTAATCTGGCCAGTGTACAGGTAGGTGACAAAGCTGTCCATTAGAGAAGAAAGTCTCAAGCCTACTAAAGGGTATTACAGTACTAAACATATCCATGGAGGGTTTTGTGTTTCTACGAAAAGAAGTGTTGGAAGTCTCAAATTGAAAGCTCTGTAATACACCTTCCCTAAATCACTCCCTTAGTGAGAGTGGCAATGGTAATTTCTTCTGTTTCCATCCCAGATTTCAAGTCACTGGGACTCCAGTTAACTGGTAAGAAGTGTGAGAGTTTATGAAGGCCCAAGGTCTAGGGGCATGTTCCTCCCCAGAAAATAAGAAAAGGGATATCACTTCTGAAGGAGGCAACAATTGGTAAGGACAAAAATATATACCAACCAATGGGGAATGGAACTACAATGGTGTCTAGTCAAAAATGTGTGGTGGGGGAATATCAATTCACTGGTGTTTGAGTTCAGCCTCATTTGCTGTATGGTTCTCAGCCTTAAATGTTGAACTCAAAAAGTGGCATTTTAATGAAATAACTTATGGTGCCCCTGGCAATGAAGACCTGTAAAATATGTCTGAAATATTAAGGACGATTGATCTAAATAAGAAATAAATAGACATGTGGTATATATATTTCATATATTTTTCCAAATGTTTGAAACCTGCCATTAGAAGAGAGATGAGCTTCATACACAAATAAGCAACCATACATGGTGAAAGTTACAGAAAGACAAATTTGTGTTCAATATAATTAAAAAGCTTTCAATTCAATAACTTTATACCTATGTATATAAAATATTTAAACCGAAGCATTCCCATGACAAGAATGCTTGCCATGGGAAGCAGTGATGTTACCATCATCAGAATTGTCCAATTTGAAGAACTGGAAGATATATCAAATAGCATGTGTAAGAATCTGAATTAACCTCCAACACTACATATCAGCCCCTATCACTGCCACGGTAACTCTGGTTGCCCAATTAAATAAATGTTCAAGGTATAATTGGTATTGTAAAGCCCCAACTTTCAATCAAGCTATAGAAGGGATATTTGCACTGTTTACAATAATAGAGTGTACAGCTGTAGGTCATTATAGTCCATATTAAGAAAATTAGCTAAGAGAGCCACCAGAGAGATAGCATAGCAAGTAATGTGTGTGCTTTGCATGCATCTAACCTGGGTCTGATCCCTGGCAACACATATGGTCACACAAGTAACTTTAGGAGTGATCTCTGAGTGCAAAGCCAGGAGTACACTCTGAAAATAACTGGGTGTAGCTCCCAAATAATTAATTAACTAACTAAACATATAAATAAATGAACAAACAAAATAGAATTGGAAAGAAAAGTATGTATTCTTGTATTACAATGGACTTAAATATTTCATTATTTTATGTTTTGTTTTTAAGAATACATAGTGTATGTAGCAATTAATTAGTTTTTTTGGAATCATTTTTAGGAATGAAGCTCACTCTTTCACCCAGCATGAGTCAAGTTGCTTTATATAGCTATCAAATACTATGTGGCACAAGTCAGACTTGAAGCTCTGATCTATCGTATCAAATTTTAGGATATATTCATAGAATTATAGGAGTTCAACTTTTCCTGCCCAGTGTTAAAACATTGACTGTGAACTGGATCATTTAATCAATTAGTTTTTCAATTAAGATTTGTGTGAAATTCTATGCAAAAATTAGTGTAAAGTCAAGAAAGTTTCCTGACTACTTAAGATGATTTATGGAGATATGTTAGTGAGTGCCAGAGACTAAGGTTGGAAAAATTAAAAATTCTTTTGAGTCATTTGCTATGGAGATGATGGTTACAAGGAATCAAAAAGTAATATCACTTACTCATGGAAATGCAGTACCTTTTATAATTTTTCAATGGAGAGTTTCAGTTATTAATTCCATTTATTCTTATCATGTCCCTCTGAGATGGGCAAGGCAAGTGTTAGTTTTACTGGCTTACAAATTACAGATATGAATCCCAGTGAGGTAACTGACACAAAGTCACACAGCAAAAACAACTAAACCATATAAAAACACTTCACAGTGGAAAGCACCAAGAAATATTTTTAATTACATTTGTAGTATATATCATGTATCAGTTGAAGACAGAATTATATGAAAACAACCAAACGCTGCACCTATCAATTTTAATCTGCACAACAGTGAAAGTAGGTATTATTATCTTATATTGTTAAAGGTAAGGAAATGGGGTTTGAAGAATTTGAGTTATTAGCCCAAGACTATTCAACCAATAATTTCACCTCAAAAATGAACTCCAAATCTCCACCTCCATTGCCATAAGTCAAATCTAAACCTTTAATTTTCTGTTTTCTGAACTATAGTAATGGCATATGAAAGTTCTTCCTGCTTTCTCCCTGCCCCCTTACAGTCTCTAACCATACAGCAGCCCTATAAAGTTAAAAAAAAAACACATCAAAATCCTTCCAAGATTTCCTCCCAAGGTCCTTAAAATAAAATCTAATTTCCTAAGCAGCATCTTAAAGAGTCCTCTACAGTTAGGTCCCTGCCTCCTACCAGATTCATCTCTCACCTCATCTTTACTGGCCACCCTCCAGTCAGGCTATTCTTCTTTCAGTACTTCAAATACATCAAATTCTGTCCTCCCTCAGGGTCTTAGCAAATGCTTTTCTCTCTGCACAGGATGCTCTTCTATTCTCTGCCATCAGCTCAAATGTCACATCCCTCAGACTTCCCTGATATAAAGTAAAGTAAAGGCACTCCCATTGTTCATCGATTTGCTCGAGCGGGCCCAGTAACGTCTCAATTGGATACTTTGTTGTTACTGTGTTTGGCATATCGAATACGTCACGGGGAGCTTGCCAGGCTCTGCCCCGCGGGCGAGATACTCTCGGTAGCTTGCCGGGCTCTCCGAGAGGGGTGGAGGAATCGAACTCGGGTCGGCCATGTTGGCTGCATGCAAGGCAAACGCCCTACCGCTGTGCTATCGCTCCAGCCCTCCCTGATATAGGTAAAGGTAAAGGCCCTCCCGTTGATCGTCAATTTGCTCGAGCGGGCCCAGTAACGTCTCCATTGGAGACTTTGTTGTTACTGTGTCTGGCATATCGAATACTCTCGGTTGCTTGCCGGGCTCTCCGAGAGGGGCGGAGGAATCGAACTCGGGTCGGCCATGTTGGCTGCGTGCAAGGCAAATGCCCTACTGCTGTGCTATCGCTCCAGCCCAATCAATAAATTAATAAGCAAAAAATTTAAAATTATTGACTGCCAATTTTAGCCACATTGCCTTGCTATAAGATGGCCTAAAATGTACTGCTTATCCCAACACATCCCAGCATAACTTCTGCCATTTCTGACACTGCTGAGAAATGATGGTTTGGATTTATGCTGTAAAAGTATTTTCCCAAAATGCATGCACTTATATGTAAATGCTTCCATTTGCAAGCCATTATATTCAAGTAGGATCAAATGTTGATAATGAGTGTTTTCTTTGCCAGCATTTAGATACATGCCTTGTAATTGAAAAAATAACTAGTTAGACTCTCAGAAGGCAGTATATTCCTGAAAGCAGAACAAAATGTTCAAGGGAATTAACCCTAAGATGGTAATTAAACCATGGATGCATCAGCTGGAGAATGGGGATGACATCTTGGTTCTGATTCTGGTACTATAAGCACCCATTGGGATTACAGGAACCCATGACAGAAAGCATGTCCAAGGGAATAAAGTAACTCATTTATCTGAATCTATAGAAAGTATGAGCTTTCCACTAACCCCCATCCACCATGCCAGTTCCATACATTAATCTAATTCTTCCTCTCCTCATTCCTAGATTGAATGCAAACAGCCAGTTAAAGGGCAAGACATTGGAGATATCTGTTTATATGGTAGACTGTGAAGAATTCAAAATAGTCACCTTACCAAACCTTTTACCCTTAATTAAGCTTTTTTTAATCTTTCAGTGTGCATGCATTTTTATTTGTTGTTATTAGATTTAGGATAGGAGAAGGAAAGGCAGCAGGGATTAATGTTGCTTCCCGATTATATTTAGAAATGTTTTGAGGCTTTTGGATATGTCACAACTGAAAGGTGATGATGCTACTTCCATCTAATGAGTTGAGGCCAGAGATGCTACTAAATATTCTATAATGCACAAGATGCTTCCCCATAACAAATAATTTTCAACTTATAATGTCAATAATGCTGAGGCTGGAAAAACCTTCGCTTACTCATATGAAAATATTGATTAATTAGTCCATTAGCAACTCACATACAGATATCACAGAAATGAAAGTTGGTATGAGTATATTTTGATCAGATAGCTGCAATCAGTTGTTAAATGGAAAGAGTAAAGAGAAGATGATTAATCTAATAGTAGTACTTAAGATATAGTGGGAGAAAAAGGAAGCAGGTCATCAGTTAGGAGAGAAGGAATGAGAGCCTGACCTGAAAATAAACAAGCTTTTGAAGTAAACTTGACAAAGATCCTATGAATGATATAATAGAATGAGGCAGAGAGACAAGGCAAAGATGACATTTTAGACTCTAGCTTGAGTGAGTGGAATAAGAATGATGCATCAAAAGATATTGGGACAGTAGGAGCATATCCACAGGTGGAGATGAAAGTGGAGAGATATGCATGAGTGATGTTGTAAAGGCACTGAGGTGAGGTTAGTTTAATAAACCACTAGAAATATAAATTTGGGCCAGAGACAATTAAGTATGGTGCTAGCCTGCATGCAACTGACCCTGACCCAATACCCGGCATGTGATCTTCCAAGCTCTATTAGGAATGGGCCTTGATCATAGAACTATGAGTAGTCTCTGAGCATCTACAGGTGTGGTCCAAAAAAATAAAAGTAAATAAATGTGAATTTGATGTTTATAAATGTGTCTTAAGCCATAAATATCTATTCATGTGTTGCTCAGACATTTCAATCAACAATAGACTCTATGTTTATATTTGATAGACTATATAGATATAGGGCTGGAGCAATAGCACAGCATGTAGGGTGTTTGCCTTGTATGCAGCCGACCCAGGTTTGATTCCTTTGTCCCTCTCGGAGAGCCCAGCAAACTACCAAGAGTATCCTGCCCACATGGCAGAGTCTGGCAAGTTCCCAGTGGCTTATTTGATATGCCAAAAACAGTAACAACAAGTCTCACAATGGAGACATTACTGGTGCCCACTCGAGCAAATCGATGAACAACAGGAGGACAGTGCTACAGTTCTATATAGATATATCTCTATATATGCATATAGCCCAGTAGACTTATCATGCAACTCATGTAATCAGGGTATGCAATAGTCTGTATAATCTGTTCCTGTATAAATACACTCTGTGGTATTCTTGCAACAACAAAATCACCTAACAATGCATTTCTCATAACATATTCTCATCATTAAGCAGAACGTGAGTGTAATTAGAAGTCATTTACAGAAAGGTAGAGAAATGATATCCGCTGCTTGGCACATATCAGGAACTCCATAACTATATGTTGAATTAAAATATTCAACAGTTAGAGTAAGAAGAAAGAGGTCCATAATCTTTGTACACATCTTCAACAACAGGTGCAACAAGAAAAAGCTGAAAAGAAATAGTAAGGGAGGGGGCAGACAGAAGAACAAAACAAGAGTTTAGTTTTGTTGAAAAAGGAAAAGAAGAATTTAGTGGATGAGAATTTGACCAGAAATATCAAATGCTGCTCAGCATTCAAGCTAAATGGAGTTTATGTATTGAGCTGATTTTACAGTGAGCAGGTCATTCCCAACTTGAGAGAACTGTTTTAGTGGAGTGATAAATAAATGTAGTTTGCATGCTGAGGGGATTTCAAGGTCCTTATCAGCCCATCATTAATGTTAGAATAATATTTTATGTTAGAAGTTAGAACAATATTTTATGAAAGTTGCAGGGATTTAGGCAAGATTTTTAGTCTGACAGGGATAAGGTATCATAGAAAGCTAAAAGCACAAATTTGAATAGTAAATTGCCATGTGTGTTTGCTGAGTACATCAGTAGTGTTATTGAAATTCCTGTAAAACTCAGTTGGGGTTGTATAGAATTGAGCAGTCTAATTATAAAGTTAAGGTTCAGTTTAAGATCAATCAGCCTAGCATGATTGATCTAGAGAGGTACGGAGCTATGTTAAGTGTACTAGTTTTCTACTCACTGCTGTAACAAATTATATTTAAAGACAAAATAGCCCAAGTGCATTATTTTCCATTTTTTATAGTCTGGAAGTGTTGTTGATATCTCACAAACTAAAAGTAAGGCATCAACAAGACTGTGTTCCTGTCTGAAAGCAATAAAGCGAATCCAATTTCTTGCCTTTCCCAACTTCTAGAGTCTTTCATTCATATCCCTTAGCTGATAGTCTCTTTCCACCTTCAAAGATAGCAATAGTTAATTAGTCTTTGTCAAAAAGTCTTTGTCACTTTGATATTTTTGTAACCTCTGACTTCCATATTTAAAGAACCCTGGGACTGTACCAGGCCACCCAGGTAATCCAGGATACTATTTCTATTTTAAGATCAGCTCATTATCAATCTTAATTCCATCTACAAACCTAATTATGCTTTATCATGTAACCTAAGTCACATATCTGGGTTATTATGACATGAGGATCTTTTTGGAGATTATAACTCAGACTGTCTCATATAGGGGATACATAAAAATGCACACACCACACAGACACACACATCAACTATCATCTCGTAATCATAATTTCAGAAGAGAAAAGTGCCTATATTCAACACTAAGTAATGAAAGTGTGTATAAAGAAAAAGACTGTTCTTATGAGGAAAGAACAACTTCTGAAAGAGTTAACTTAATAGGCTTTGCATGTAGTACTGATTTGATCCCCAGAACCATATGGTCCCCATGAACATCTCTAGGAATTATCCCAAAACAAAATTGATAACTTCATTAATTTTAAATAACAATGGTTAATTTTTAGCTTAACACATACACAAGACTAGAAACTTTACCATGAACTAACACCACAACTTTAAATGCATTAAAGCATCCCTGAATGTCCCCCTCTAGCTCTAAGCTTCTTCAAGTCACCATAATTTAACGAATAAACTATGGAATTATGTGACAACCCTTCTACAATATATTTATTTTAGTTTCTTTGTTGTATTTTTTCTTCCTATATATTTCAAATGTTATCACTAAGTCAGCAAGAGACTTGAGTTTCCTCTTCCCACTCCCCAACCTCAATTCAAAAGTCTAAGCAAAGTGTTCTGTAAATGGTATGCAATATTGTTATTCTGATCTTTGGGGTAATCAGTTGTTTGAATTTTTGTAATGATGCCTTTTGGAATATGAGTGGTGTAATTAGCTGCCAGAATATACATTAACAATACCTGTCCTGATTCTACAGTCTGAGGGACTATAAATAAAAGCATGACAGCTGGCTCCAGCCTTGCTT
The DNA here is from genome assembly GCF_029834395.1 of Sorex fumeus. Classification (NCBI taxonomy): domain Eukaryota; kingdom Metazoa; phylum Chordata; class Mammalia; order Eulipotyphla; family Soricidae; genus Sorex; species Sorex fumeus. The sequence continues at coordinate 29,333,827 of NW_026606115.1, forward strand.
GTCACTCACCATTGAAGGGAACTCAGCTGGGAAGCTACACTAGAGTCCCTAGGAATCCAGGATGTAGTCATAAATGACATATTCAATGAGAAGAATTAGGTGTTTTGCTCGTGGGAAGAGACGGAGAAAGGCACTCTTATGAAGCAGATTACCAAGATACTTCATAATGGAAAGGCACGAAGGCCCCAGATGGAAACAGTGTTTTACCAGCATGAAGGCATTATATCAAGAGGGGAAGAGTCAGAGAACAACAACAGCAAAATCAACAGGGTTTAATTAACAGGGTTTCTTTCTTAACCTATTGTCACAGGGATAAGAACAAAATTGGGCATCGTAGAATTGTATGGAGAATGTAAAAGACAAGGAAAGCTCTAATGTCTAGGTACTTATTTTGAGATCAAATGGTTACTATAAGGAAGTAACCTGGTGGGATTTAAGAGGGCACAGAATGCTACGAAGAACTAGAATGAGGGAAGTAACACTGAACTTCTTAATAGCACAGAGCTATTTTCTGTAAACCATTTAATCTATTCCTCAGTATATAATAACTAAAAGAAATATAAAAATAAAATATATTTTATTTGTCTTACTGGTTAACTTCTTTTCTACTTACTAGCATACAAGTTTCAAGAGGTCAGCTTCTTGTTTCCTCTTGTATCTCCTAATACCTCTAACAGTACTTGACACATAGGAGATATTCAGTAAATGTTTGTTGCATGAATAAATAGCTGTAATTAAGTAGGCATCCTTTACAGATAAGACAATTTTATAGATGCTTCCTGTGTATTAATTCGTTTAACTATAGCAATCAAATGTTAAGATGGTTGTGATATTTATCCCTATTTGACCGATGAAACTTGACCGATAAAAACCGATCAGAGACAGTTATTAAACAATTGGCTTAATAAATGATCTATTCAGGATATCAATCCTTAGGTCTAAGTTCAGAACCTGCCTGTATTATCAGTATCTCATACTGAAGCTAAAAGAGGTTAAGTACCTTGAACAAAAACATGCAGTTTAAGACCGGAAAACATGTCTACCTTCTCAGAAACTGTTGCCTTTTTCTGTACTTTCACCTTCATAAAATTGCTAAGATAAAATATTTCTTCCATAATCATTTTTTCAAGGATTGGTCTTCTGAGATAAATAAGTGTGGTTCGTTAATTATTCATATAAAGTTAACAGATATAACCTAAAATAAACGTAAGTTCCAAGAATTAAGGATGCATCTCAGTGGTAGAACACTTATCATACATGTGTAATGCCCTGAATTTGATGCCTGGCATTGCCCCCACCAAAATAATCATGGGTTGCAACAGAATATTACTCTGTCACCTGCTCTTATTGGTATTTGGAACTGAAGGGAGATGAACAAAGCATCTGGTATATGAGTCATGGGAAAACTCCTGCTGGAACTATCTATGCTGAGAGCCAGGTATTTAGGATAAGTCACTTTCATGCCAGGCAAACCATCACCCATGCTGCCCTAGATAGCTCTGGAGTAGGGATGGTGTAGAGATGCTGATAATGCATTTCTAAAAGACTGGTTCATAATTCATTGTGTGACCTTGTTCAAAACATTTCTCTTCATGTCACAGTTTCTTTATGTTAAGGATGAATAGGACCAGTGGAGACCTGTGTTACATCAAAAGAGTTCCAGTTTACCTCTTTTTTATATTGGACTTTTCCATAAAAACTTTCTTTTGGAGAAAGGATTCCTCTACATAAAACCCCTTGAATAAAGTAATTTTTAAGTTCCTTCTGACTCAAAAGTTCTAAATTCATCGACACAGTCCTTTGGTTAAGCTCAGTATTCCATTCAATCCTACGGTCCAGAGATACTCTGTGAGAAGCCATTCACTGGTCCTCTAAGTTTCAGCTTCTTTCAGAAGCTATTAACCCAGTCCTCATATGGCCATTAGACTCCCTATTGGTACTTCTTCTTATGTTAGCTTATATATGCTGAGGTAGAATAATGGTAACTGCACAGTATTATTTGCAAGGCATATGCACCTCCATTTTACATTAGAAGATAAAACATTTTCTGATAGTCTAATACTCTTCTTGTTAATGTCTCCCACTGTATGTCTGCCTCTTGATCACAGTAGCCTGATATTTGCTATTGTATGTTGGGGAATAGTTTTTCTCCACACTGTGCACAGGGTCTGGGCAGACGGGGGGTGAAGGATGACGAACATGCGGAGAAACCATTCTGGGAGACAGTTGATAGCCTTTCACTTTATTGCCAAATACACACATATTTTATAGAGAGTCTTGGCTTTACAGGATGGTCCAATCACACAAAGTTTAGTAGTACTGATCTATCACCTTTCCAACTCTGCTTTGCCCCAATCCAATCCCAATTAGGGCTAGATGCTACAGTTAGGAATGACTTGATAAGCATAGGTAACAATTCTTGGGGAGTTAGGTGAGACTCAAGGCCCGATACCTGGTGTTTGTCAAATGTGCCCAGATACTCCCTACTGGGTCACTCTGAAGGGGCAGGTTTTATCTGCTATTCAGGGACAGACCTTATCTGCTCTGGTGCCTGTTGCCATGCTACAAAATAGTACTTCTAAGTCTGTTGTTTGAGCTATGAGCAAAACTATAAACTTAACTTGGAACTATTTTTTATTTTTCTTAATCCTCCACAGTTGCTCACATACTATTTTTATAAGGCCTCTTTGATTCTTTTCTTCATTGTACATAGGCTAAATAATTTCAGTAAATGTTTCCAACTGGTGCATGGGAATCATATGTGCAATATTAATCTCTCCTGATAAGGTTTAAAAAGCAAAAATAACATATTTGTTAGGTGTGGGCATATGTATATTTTAAAAGCATATATTCTAAATGGTAATGATAAATGCAAAATTCAGGACACTTGTTACCTTATACAAAGGTCAGGGAAAGTCAGTGGAATAAAGGAAGTGCAAACGGGCAAAAATAGGCTGTCATTATGTTAAATTTCTTGTTTTGAGTGATCATTTTATGGTTGTTTATTTTATTATAAATATTTTAATACAATAAACAAAATATGAAAGCTCTGGTATGACCTTTTCAGCATTCTGAACCCCTTATGCTAAAAAATGATTATAAAAGCAATAAAAGATTTTAAAAACCATAATATAACTGCATCCACATTTTACAAACTTTAAGTTGATTGTGGCAATAGCACTGTCTCTGAATTTACTTTCCCCTCAGTTATGGTCCGGAATTTAGTCAGGTAGGAAGCATGCTGAATATTGCCCATGAGTCTTTACTTGCATAGGATTTGTGGATCTTTCCCTGTACCTTGCATGTTAGCTCACATCTATCTAACAATTACTACCTCCTGTATTATTTTGGATGATAGGTTCTGACCCATGACCATTAATAAGGAAGGATTAGTTTAAGGGTTGCCAGATAAAATATAGCATCCTCAATAAAATTTGATTTATATTATATACTATAATGATCTACTTATTTTAAACTAAAATTTAATTGTATATACTATGTTTTTATCTAATAAATGTTAAAATTATTTGGGCAAATAATAATTACTCTTTAATGTGATAGCTGGATTTGGGTCCCAGGGAGTTTTTACTGTAAAGCCAGGCAGATTTAGTTCAAATCTTGGCTTCCCACTCAATACAAAAGTACTTTTATCTCAAAATTATTAGGTATTAAAAAGGAACATTAGCAGTATCTCATGCAGCTAGGAAAATTTAATAATTGCATATTTCTTAACATAGTAGCCAGTACCTACAAGTTACTCAATGGTTATTATCATTATTATTGCCATTTTTATACAGAACATTATGTCGACTAGTCAAGATTTGACCGTATGTGAATTTGTCAAGATTAGACCTGGTTCTACAAAACATTCCATTTATGTGGCCAGAGCAACAACAGTACAGAGCTTGCCTTGCCTGCATTTGGCTTTCCCAGGTTCAATCCCCAGCATCACATATGATACCTCCAAGCACAGTAGTGATCCCTGAATGCAAAGTCAGAAATAAGCCCTGAGCACTGCCAAGTGCACCCCCCAAAAACCCCTTCATTTATGAAATTACTTTGAAAATGGAAGGCTCCTTAGTATCTTCATTGATGATGACAAATTAAATATGATTACTAGCTACTTCCATTTTATTTCTGAACAGTCTCTTTGGCCACCTGTCATGAAACTCCCCAGATTATTTGTCTAGCGGGATTTTTTCCTTTTAATATAAATTTCTCACTTTATGTGCATGTTTGAAGGTCACTTAGAAACCCTCAACAAGTTATTATCTCGGGCCAGAATGATAGTATAGCAGGTAAGGTACTTGCCTAGCATGTGGCTGACATGAATTTGATCCCCTAACCAAATATGATCCTCTGAGCACTGCCAATAGTGGTCCTGAGTGCAGAGCCAAGAGTAAGCCCTGAACTCAGCTGGATGTGGCCCCAAAACCAAAAATTAAAAGAAGGTATTTTCTTCCCAGATGGTTATGCATGAGTAATAATCCCCTTTATATGCCACCCTCAAGCCAATGACTGTGTTTGCTTCATAAAAAAGAAGTCCTGAAAAGGGGCTGGGGAGGAAGCCCTGGTCAATGTGGATTTAATATAGTGCATGGAAAGCAGGATAATACAGAGATTGAGAACTTTTTCTTTCTCACATTAACAAATTATTAAATTTATTTTCTATTTGCCATTCTCCTTTTGACGCCCTCTCTATTTTTGTTGCCCATGCATTCACTGCTGGAGCGATAGCACAGCGGGTAGGGCGTTTGCCTTACACGCGGCCAACATGGCCGGTCCGAGTTCGATTCCTCCGCCCCTCTCGGAGAGCCTGGCAAGCTACCGAGAGTATTCGATATGCCAGACACAGTAACAACAAAGTCTCCAATGGAGACGTTACTGGGCCCGCTCGAGCAAATCGACGATCAACGGGAGGGCCTTTACCTTTACCTTTACCTTATGCATTCACTGCCACATCTCAGGAAGGACTCTAGACCTTACCATTCTCCTGTGTGACCCACATAACCTCATAAAAAGTTAGTCCTTTACTTTCAGTCCTCTGACATCTAATTGGGCAAACTGTTCATTTTGACATACTAATGACTAAAAAATATTCTATTTAACTTTCTTTCCAAGGCACAAACTTTCCCTCAAATTCAAATCATGAAGAAATCAGGCTAACAATGACTTGCTAGACAAGAAGAGAGACATTGCAGGACCCCTTAAACCACACCCACATTAACAGCTGCCTCTTCTGTCTGCTTCGCATGAATGGAAGGAAGCAGTAGTGCAGATAATCTAAAGATCATTTCCAGTTGGTTTGGCAATGCACCACACAACGTTTCTGTTACTGATTTGCTTTGCTAATTATATCCTACTTAACCTAATATTAAAATTGGTTCACATTTTTAAAACTGATCTGGACCAGAAGAGGGAAGATGTGATTGTGTGACCCATTTTGAAACAAAAGAAAGCTGACAGTTATCATGAGTGAGACATTAAAGTTCTATATATAGGTTAATTGATCAAGAAGATAAATACAAATAGCTCTAAATAGAACTTTGCCTAGGCCTACTTACTCCATATGACTGTCTAGGCATTGAAAAGCGAATCTTTTTATGTCCTGCCCAGAATCTAAACTCCTCTTTATTACAAGCCTATATTAAGGGTCTTAATCATGACATACTTATAACTAAGGCATTATATAGCCTAAAGGGGTAACACATTTCCTAGGAGACATATTACCAGTTTGTCTGATTAAATCATCAGTTATTACTGTCATATAGTAGTTTTCTTTTGAAGCATGTCACTTGGAGCCAAAAACTTATTTATTAATATGTTATATTATCAACCATACAAATCACAAGTTACCATGAGTCTATTGGAATTTCTGTCTTTTTCTCATTACAGTCTGCTCCCAGTTCTCAAGAGGGGTGTATGCCATTTTTGGATTCTATGACCAGATGTCAATGAACACTCTGACCTCGTTCTGTGGGGCCCTGCATACATCCTTCGTCACGCCCAGCTTTCCAACTGATGCAGATGTGCAGTTTGTCATCCAGATGCGCCCAGCCTTGAAGGGTGCCATTCTGAGTCTTCTGGGTCACTATAAATGGGAGAAATTTGTGTACCTTTATGACACAGAAAGAGGTAAGGAGAATTTGCTATCTTTTTGGTTATTTATGCCACTATCATGTACAAGCTTTTGAAATCCACGTTTCTAAACTTTTCTTTCACTAAATTTTAGTATACAGATACTAAAAGTTTATCATGTATATCCCTTTACCTATTTTCAACACTTAGTTCTTGTTCAGAGTGATCATTTCTTTTTTTACTTAAATTTTTATTAGTGAAACACCATGAGGTACAGTTGTAGACTTACAAATTTTTGTGCTTGGCTTTCAGTTATACAATGATCGAATACCCATCCCTCCACCAGTGCCCATTCTCCACCACCACTGATCCCAGTATCCCTCCCACCCCCCATCCCCCTCTATCCCACCCTACCTCTGTGGCAGGGCAGATAGCCCTTTTGTTACAGAGTTATCATTTCTAACTATGATTGTATTATTGTCATACTAATCCTTCCTCTATCCTAACTTCCCCTCCCTGTACCCCCAAAACCTGTGGCAAACTTTCAAACATAGACCAGTCCTTCTGGCCCCTGTTTTCCTATCTATGGATATTAGTTTCATACTATTTTTTATATCCCAAAAATGAGCACAGTCACTCTATATCTATTCCTTTCCATCTAACTCATTTCACTCAACATGATATTCTTCATTTCCATCAATTTATAAGCAAATTTAATGACTTCACTGTTTCTAATATCTGCATAGTATTTCATTATGTAGATGTACCAGTCGTCTGTTCTCTGGAAATAACTCAGGTTATTTCCAGATTCTGGCTATGGTGAATAGTGCTTCAATGAATATAGTAGTGCAGATGGTGTTTCTGCTGTGTGTTTTCGGGTCTCCAATGTATATTCCCAGAAGTGGTTGAGGGGTCCAATAAAAGCTAAATTTCTATTTTTCTGAGAAATGTACCAGTTGAAATTCCCACCAACTATAAACAAGAGTCCCTTTCTGCCTACATCCACGCCGGGACTAGTTGTTCTTGTTCTTTTGGATGTGTGCCAATCTAGAGATCTATTATAGTGGGTAAAGAATTCCATGTGGCTGTCTCAGGTTTATTCCACAGCACCACATATGGCATCCTGCACAACACCAGTAGTGGTACAGACCCAGAAGTAAGCCCTAAGTACCACTGAGTATCGCCCTGCCCCCCAAACAAAACAAAATAAAATTCATAAAGTAAAATTTGCTTATTCTAAAATATACCTGGACTGGAAAGTTTAGGAAACTTAATCTTTTGAAGACTATAATTATTATCATTTCATAGGTGAGAATACTGAAGTGTGAAGAGAAATGATCTCTTTCAAAGAGCAATTTAGCCACAGAATTAGGACTGGTATATAGCTTTCCTTTGCCCCCCATTTCTTTCCCTATTGTTTATTCTTTCCCTTCTTTTCTGTCTTCACTCATTCCTTCCATCCATGTCATCCTCTCTACCTACTGTCTTTCTCTGCTTCAGTACAAATGGAAAAAGGACATTAGCTTATTAATGTTTCCTGTGTCTAAGGCTTAATCCACCGGGTCACACTATATCTTCACCTTTCCATCAAGTAGTTTTTAAGGTCTCAACAAAATTAACTTTGAGAGGTAAATTTATTTTTTAATAGTGAAATAATATATTTAGATACATTTTATTGAAACATACTCAGAAGTTATCTCAGAGTAAGGTTAGTTATATTCATCAGTTAAGTTTGTGTGTGTATACATACATATATATGATTCAGCTCAAATGTTTCTTCTAGCTTCCAGTTATCTCTGGCCATGTTATTCAATTAAACCATGGAATCTTATCTCCATGAGCTTCCAAAGGACAATGTCAATTATCATTTGTTCGTTTGTTTGCCTGAAACTCTGATTATACAGTCTTTGATATATTCTGTCAAATTCAGGCTTATGACTTGGAGAGGGAAAGAGCAAGCGGAATATCTGGTTTCCTGAAAGGTATATAGAGAGAAGATTTATCTCTATAACTTAGCTTAAAGCTTTATTTTGTTCTTGGGAACCCAGAGTATTCTTCACTTCATTCTCCTATTGGTGCATCAACAAACCCGATCAGAAAATACTAAGGCCTATATTTGTCTACGGCATTTATCTATAAGATATTATAAAATTTTATTAATCTGAAGCTTAGGATCAGAGTTTTGGTATAAGCACTGCCACTAAATGGCTATGTAATCTTAAATTCACTTAACCTCTCTTGGCCTTGGTTTCCTCGCTGAAGGTATTACCTTTTTATTGTAATATTCTATTAATTTTGAGATATTATTTCATAAAAGAACACTCTGTATCTTGTTTCTAATCCTAATACCTAAGTCAATCAGTTACACTAAAGATTATCAACCTCTTGATATGGTACAAGCCTTTTGCAGAAGCTTATATAAAAAAGAATTTTAATAGAGAAATTCACAATAAAACATGAACCACTGTCAAAGTGTATGCTATACTATACACTTTGTTTATTGTAAACATTTTTAAAAGTTAATGCTCTCGGAAAGTAGAGTTTTCAAAGGTTTGTTAGAAGAACAAAACCTTTAAGAATACTTAAATTTTAGATTATAGCGTGAACAGAAATTATAACCATGAAAGTATACTTTGCATTTGTATGGTGCTGTGACTGACTAGGGTTCTATAATAGTTAAAATATTCTACACAATTTTCTAAATCAATGTGTTTCATTTTTTCAGACATTGATAATGAGTTATCCTATTTCATATACTGCACATGGTGCACTCTAGTTCACAACAATATAATTTTTTCAGAAAAGAAGTTTGCGCATCAAACAGGTTATCTCCAGAAACTTTTAAAAAAGTACATATCAGTTTGACTAAAACTGTAACTTCTTATTTAATAAAAAGCAGAAAATACAGTTAATATATCCTCTTATCTCCCATAACCCTTCATTGCTCATTAGTTCTCTATTAGAGAAAAGAAAGCAAAGGTCTATCTATATCTAGTTCTTATTCCTGCATCTTATATCAAATCATCTTACTAAATAGATTGGACAATTTTATGGTCTTGGAGTCAAAGAAAATCTTCTGACATGTGGTGTATTTAAATTTTCTTCCTCTGAAACTGTTTGGCTGGCAAAATTAATCTGTTCTGCTTTAAAAAAACACTTTGCATAAAATTTCATACTAATTTCCCCCGTTGGAATAAATTCTTAATACACTGCACCATTAACTATGTTCTATTTTTTTCAATGACCATTTTCCCCTATTGCGCACATTGGGGAAAATGTAGTCTATTCTTCCATAACTCAGTGTAACTGTGCCTCAACCAACTAATAAGGCTGTTTTTCTAATGTTACCTAATGAGAACCTTTCACTCAAAACAGTTCCCATTTTTCATATCTGCTCAAATGTGACAGAGCCATGCTTGCCTCGGTAACTTCACTTCTTCTACTCTCAAGAAATATCCGGATCTTGACTTCGAATCCTGCCTATTATTCTCCATTTTCATAATTCACCTCAAATTATATCTCTCCCAGTTACCTTCCTAGACCCTCTGACTTGCACTTATTCGTTCATTCAATCACAGCATACTAATGTTACAATGACAAACAAGATGATTCTTACTGTTATAAAATACACATTCTAATGAGAGAACTGCAAATAAAAACAAGTAAATACACAAATAAGTTGCACATTTAAATAAGGGTCTATGATGAAAACAAATATTAGTGAATGAGACCTGATTTTAAAAGAATTCCCAGTGACAGGCTTATTGGAAGGACATTTCAAAAGAGAACTTAAGGACTAGAAGGATATAGCTATGAGAAAAATGAAGAGCAAAGGCCCTCCAGCACAAAAGAGCTTGGCTTGTGTGAGGAACTGAAAGAAGATATGTGTGACTGACCCTTGCACACAGCCAATCGAGATTTGATCCCTCATACCACATTGTCCCCTGAGCATTACTAAGAATTTCCCCCCAAGCACAGAGTTGGGAGGAGCTACTGTGGTTCAAAAAACAAAAATAAATGTGAGTGTATATATAGGCAGGAGAGACAGAAGCCAGATTATAGCTATGGAGTTTGGACAGGAATCATGATAAGGAGTATGAATTTTATTCTAACTGCTACAGAACATCATTGGAAGACTAAAGAGTCTTTAGAGACTCTTTAGAGAGAGAGCCCGGCAAGCTACCGAGAGTATTCGATATGCCAAACACAGTAATTCCCTATTACAGTTGTAGACTTGCTGTGCTGTGTAAACTCACACAAATAGGGGGCACGGCACCCACACGGCGGCGGCTCTATCTCTCCCGCCACCTGCGTTCGGTAGTCTCACCCTCCTACCACCCTGAAGAGGTCGATGGCAATGGTCAGGCAGAGGAAGGAACGAGGGCCAGGCTGGTAGGTATTAGTCGTAGTTTATTCTGATTCTCTCCTCATCTGTCTCTCTATCTCTGCCCCCATGCTACTTCATTCTCCTTCTCCATCCCCCTTTATCCTCCTCTTCCTTCTCATCCTCTCTGAACTCTTCTTCCTTCTGCCCCGCTCCTACAGTACAGTTAAACCCTCTCTCCTGAGGAATTGGCGAAACAACTACACATAGGTGCGGTCACAATCAATAGGGGTAGAAATCTTGGCCTCAGGGAAGACCGCTCCTAGGACAGATCCTTCCTCAGCAGGAGGACCCACCCTAGAGCAGAATCCCATGGGCCTGCCTTTCCTCTCCTTGTCCGACAAGCGTACAAGAATCTAATATAAATCATTTTGTATGGATACAGTAAAAAATATCTTAAACTTATAGAATTGCTCTCCTAGGGCCATCTTGATCTCAGACTACGGTGCTCAGGCCAGATAGTCTTTCCCACCCCTAGCAGGATCCTAGTCTTGTCGTTACCTTGGATCATGACAGCATTTGTCCATGATCAAACTCTTAACTTATAGTTAAGAATCGTGGCACTTTGGCCTGGCCCATTTCGCTGCCAGGGTAGCTCACTGCTTGCCCTGGGTCCATTCAGTCTCTCGTCGGGACCCTGCTTTTGGGGTGTTAGGAACTAAGGGCAACTGAGGCTTAAATCGAGAAAGATGCCCGGGAGTGAATAATATTCAAGGCCAATCAAATCATAAGTTACAAAGCATAATGTTAACGGTCTTCCTGTATCTATACAAAAAGGATATTACCTTAAGGTAAACTATTCATAAGGCATAAGGAGAGGAGAAAGGCAATATTTCACTCATATATATAAAATCATATATTTCTGGGAAACTGATCTTACAAATTAACAAAGTCTGATTAAGGGGAAAGCTGATTAACTGGGTGGGAAGGAGAGCATAGGGAAGACTGTTTACATGTTTACATGTAAACACAATGGAAGTGGAAGTGCCTCTGGAGCACTGTGGTGGGTGTAACCAGATTGATGGGTGTAACCAGATTAATGGGTGTAACCAGATAAAACCTAAGCTTCTTGAAGGACAAAGCAATGTTACCCAAGACTGTGCTATTGCATAGCACAGCGGGTAGGGCGTTAGCCTTACAAGCGGCCAACATGGCCGACCCGAGTTCGATTCCTCTGCCCCTCTCGGAGAGCCCGGTAAGCTACCGAGAGTATTCGATATGCCAAACACAGTAACAACAAAAGTCTCCAATGGAGACGTTACTGGGCCCACTCGAGCAAATCGACGATCAATGGGAGGGCCTTTACCTTTACCTTTATGTTTCTATAGAAAATAGAGTATGGTGCCAAAGTGAAAGAATAGAAAACAAAAGTCATGTAGGTGAGAAATGATGGTTACTCAGAGTAGACTGAAAAAGGAGAAGGATGGAATTGAGATACATTTTGAACACAGAATCAACAGAACTTGATAATATATTGTGGTTAGTGGTGGAAAGGAAATATTGAGGGATGTGAAGTAAAAGATTACCCCTAAACTTGTGGTTTAATACATGGGGCTACATGTCAATGCTGTTTTCTGTGATCATTGGACACTAGAAGAACCAGTTCTGAGGAAGAACTACTTTGTGCACCTTTGAATTCCCACAGAAACTTTTTGTTCAATCCATCATTTGTCACAACACAATTTCATTGTTACAGCAGTGAGTCTGGTATACAACTTCTCAAGACCTTCTCAAATTATATTATCCCCTAGATTAATAAAATTTTTACTTTATCTGTTAAATAACATAGGCTTAGTTATATTCTCAGTGCTTTTCCAACTCTATCATTTATTCATAAACTGATGTCCTTTTGCCTGCTGGACTGAAACAGAGAAAGACAGTAGGTGGTGAGGAGAACATGGAGGGAAGGAATGAGTGAAGACAGAAAGGAAGGAAAACAATAAACAATAAAGAGAGAAATGGGGGCTCAAAGGAAAGCTATGGTAGATAGAGGGTGCCTCTAAAGAGAAAAGGAAAGAGAGTAAAAGGGAATAAAGGAAAAAGAAAACACGTTTTATAATCAAGTCTGTACTACCTATTGAATAAAATATGCATTCCATATTTTCCTATTTTTACAATATTCTTCTATTGATTCAGTAATGAAAGCACACAGAGAAAAGAACTGTGAAATTAATTTTAGAATATTTCAAATTACATAAGAGAAATTTAAGGCACAGGGTGAGATATAGAGTGGGAGGAAGGATGAAGACAGACAGAGAGAAAGAAGGAAGTACATATAATTACATTAAAATAAGGTAAATATGCAAGGATGTGACTCCACTGAAAAAGGTAGCAACGAGTGGGGAACTACAAAATGATTAGAGAATTTGTAGTCATTTAAAATATTTGTAGCATTAGCAGGGTAATATTATCTCTGAAATTATGAAATATCAAAGTTTTGTTAGATACACTTTGATTTCCATCTGTGGAAAACTGATTTGTTGTTCATAGGTCATCACTATGTTTTCTTATTAATGTAACACTGTAGCACTGTCTTTTCGTTGTTCACCAATTTGCTCCAGCAGGCACCAGTAACGTCTCCATTGTGAGACTTGTTACTGTTTATGGCATATTGAATACGCCATCCGAGTAAGCCTACTCGGATTGGAGTCGAGCATCTTCCACCCAGATCTTCCAAATTCCAGTAGGCGGGGGTCACACCCACCACCTGGCCCCCTGGCGCCGTGTAATCCCATCAGCGGCCAAGACTCAGAAACTATAAAATCCAGATCCTGGAACCGCGCGGCCGCATTTGCGGCCGCGCGACATCTTTTCAGAACTTTTTTTTATGACATCTTATTGTCTCATTCCTACTTTGGACAAACTTGCAGGCTATCGAATGTAGCCTGCCCACAGGGCAGAGTCTGGCAAACTCCCCGTGGCGTACCAAATATGCCAAATACCAGTAACAATGATGGGTCTCATTCTCCTAAAGAGCCTTGAATATAATCTCAGGGCTAGGATGAAAGAGACGTTACTGGGGCCTGCTCGAGGCAATCGACGAATAACAGGATGATGAAATGAAATGAAATGAATGAATATGCCATGGGGAGCTTGCCAGGCTCTACCATGCTTATTAATAAAAAACTTAATAAGTAATCATATTACAAAGTTCATTAATACAAAGTTTAAATTATGTTCATGATCTTATATATGTAGTTCTAAAAATTATGACATTGACTATGTGTATTGTCTGTCCCCTCTCCACCCTCTCTTCCTTATTGAAATCCCATTTTAACTCAGCCAGGTATTATTGTCTATACCTGTGCTCCCTGAAAAGTGTAAAGTCAGGGCAGCCCAAAAAGCCTCAAATCTCTGTTCAAAATTCCCTCTACACCTCCACAAAACTTCTATATTTTATTTTCACTCATTAAGTTTGTTAGTGGCACTAGCTCAGCAGATCAATTTATTGATGTTAATTTAATCTATGATTATGAACGACATGATATATTAGTATGTCACACACACACTGTCACACTGTCCTCCCATTGTTCATTGCTTTTGCTCAAGCGGGCCCAGTAACGTCTCCATTGTAAGACTTCTTGTTACTGTGTTTGGCATATTGAATACTCTCATTAGCTTGCCAGGCTCTCCAAGAGGAGTGGAGGAATCGAACCTGGCTCGGCCGAGCTGGCTGCGTGCAAGGCAAACGCCCTACTGCTGTGATATATTAGTATATCCAGGAAAAATTTTATTTCAGGTGAGGGATTTCTATGGTACAGACCCCTAATCCAAAGTGCAACTTTCTAATTCTGGGGAGATAAGCACCACAAGTTTGTTATGTTCCTTGCCACATACCTCTCTATATACAAAGTCCTAAAACCAAGCCAGGTAGTTGACCTTTTCTTCCAACCTTCTATTATATCTATCATTGTAGTGCAAGTGACCTAGTTCATTGTGATGATAACATTTCCCCCAAGAACAGCAACATACTTAAGAATTGCAGCCAGACTCTCATGCACCTGAGAACTCTCCTTGGCTTCAATGGGCACAGCCCACAGAGATTAAAGAATCTGGCCCAGGCTGTGGCTCTCAGTTTAGATAATGAGATAATAGCTCTAGGTGCCCTTTGAGGCAACTAGTCCTTACCTCCTTGACAGTGTTCAATAAACTCCTGCTGTTTCCCATTCTCAACCTGAAACTCCCTACTCAGTTCCCAAGTGACTCTCTGGAAATCATCAGCTTTCTAATACACCTTTCTATTTGCTTGAAAGTTTTCCTGCAACAAGTAGCCCATCAGTCAACATGCAATTATTGGCTCTTTTTGGTGTGAGCATGTGTTTAGGCCACCGGCGCTGTTTAAAAGAAGAAGAAATAGGTTCTGCTTTAAAGGAGTTGAAATTCCCGTTGTTAAAACAATGATTTATCTCAGTTACTCAAAGAAATAATTTTAACCCCACTGTTCCACATCTGCCAATGACATTTGCATTCATTAGAAAAGGCACTTTGTGTAAATATTAAAGGGGAAATGTTGTGATATCCTCAGGGTTTTAAGAGGTCAAGAGATGTCTGAAAAGTAGAACAGGAGTTATGTCCATTAGACTGTGAATGCTTAAAGTCTGCATGGATTTGAATCCCACTGGAACAAAAACGTCTTCAGTTTCTCATGCCTTCCAGCATATTGTCTTTTGCTACCTATTTATACAACCAAGCATTGTCCATTCCATCCACTTCTACTTCCCAAATAAACCAGTATCTGTCTTTCCTTCTTAATGTGTTTCTGTCTCTATCTCCAACATACACAAATACACAATACTCAGAGGCATAGCTCAACTGGTAGTTGTTCTAATATAATAAATCTTTGAACAGCACTGTTACATACTCTGCCTTAAATTTGTAGATGATTAAACTTGATCCTCATAGCATTCCTGCATCTTTAGAAGTGAAGAAACCAAAATTGAAAAGGTTAAAAATCCTTTCCTGGGTCATACCATTTTGTGTGGCAAAGTATCAAATGAGGATTTCAACCCAAGTCTGCCACATTTCACAGTCTATGTATGCTGTTGTCAAGACTAACAGAATGCCACCAACACATTTCAAAACTAAGATTTAGCGCTCACTTAAATTTTCCCTTCAGTCATCCTCCAAAAAATGTGGTACCTAGACCTTCCCTAACCTAGTTGTCTTCCTGAGGATGCATTCTGGTTCTTGATTCCCTTTGTAAACCTAGTGTTCACAAATGAGCACAATGCTTTAAGATTTCAGCATTCCTATAGGTTACACAGTAGTTCAAATCCAGGTTTAAGGGACAGATGAAAAGCAAAAATAGTAAATTCAGGTAAATAGGTAGTTTTCCCCCTGGTGTGAAGAGTGATGTAGTGGTAACCAGATTGAATGTAAAGGAAACTACACATTACTCTCTTGAGCAGAGAGCTTCCATAGACCCTTATCACTGATTGGCTATTTTCTGTTAGAAAAGAAGAAAGTGAGGAGAGACTCATAACAGGTACTGGTATGCCGAGTAGGCTAGAACTTTAGGAAAGTATAAGGCACTATTATTGTTTTAAAAGAGCATCAACTGTTCCACCAAACCAAAAACTAATCAAACAAAAATGGGCCACCTGTTACAGGGGATTTTTTTCGCCCTCCACCTTAAGAACTGATTTAAAGACCAGAGAGCTAGTGCAGGGTTAAGACACTTTCCGTGCATGGCACTGATCCCATTTAGGTTCCTGATACTATATATGGTCTCCTGAACACCCCCAGGAATGAGGTCTCAGCACAGAACCAGGAGTAATCCCAGAGCACTGCCAGGTGTGGCCCAATTCCCAGCATCTCAAGAAGTGATTGAAGGATTCACTGAGATAATAGATGGCTTTAATTCTAGTCATGTCCATTTGTCTTCTGGGAAAAGTGAAGCCAAGAGAGATCTTATTAAAATTCATGCTACTTTTTACATCCGAATAAATTAGCAAAGTCCAGGGAGTACATTATCCAGTGAGAGATGGAACCTAAATTCCCATTTGAGTAACAATAATCAGGGTTGACAGTACCTGAGATGTTTGTAGTTTCTGAAGCCTGCCTAATATATTGTGATAAGTCTTCAACTATGAGATCAACTTGAGAACCTGCACAATAATAAGAGTGAATGACTATTTGGACTTGATTGTGAATAAAAGACTGTACATATGTCTGTAATGAGAATTTCATTGAAAATGAAAATACTAAAGCTGTCATATTTTTAATACTTCGATTTGCACATCCTTGACTGCTTTGGGGCATAAAAGGAGAAAGTGCCTAGCGATTTGTTGTCAGCTCTTGAAATAAATTATCATTTAAACACTTCCTCTCCACAAAGGTTATTAGTTTAGTAGCTCATTCCTGTGGTTGGATCATCAGTAGGGAAAAAATCTCAAGACATTTAAACTACCCTTTCAGAAGTTGAATATTAGTTACAGTAGAAATTGTTCTTTCAGTAGCTTAACATATTTTGCTGTAGCTCTCCAGTGTTGCAGATTAGACTGCAGCAACTATTAATAAATACTGTCATATTTTACAGCTGTCATGCAAAGCTGAAAAAAGGCTTCGCTGTGATTAGATCCTGTTTACTGTAATATTTCCAGCTCAGACTAGAAGGCAGTTTTCCTATAAAGGTGTTTTCCATAAGTAGAATATTTTTCCATCAAATGACACAAATAATTTTAATATATTGTTAACTCCTTGGTGGCAATGAATTTGAGGTTGAATTGACTTCACAGTAAGAGACATATTTCTCTCCAGAGACACATTAAGCTAAAATGTCAATTTTTTCCCTCTTGGGTTGTCATTCATATTCAGTAATGGGGTTACTGTAAGGAGAGGTGATTTGAGAAGTTACCTTCCCCCACAGGACAAACCTGCACTGGTTTATCCACCTTCTTTTGCCCTATCCCTCTTGTGAGTGATTGCATTGTTTACAAGACAGCTAGTCTGGGTTTAGAGTAGGAATGACACTTCGGTGGCTAGTTAGAAATTCTGCTTCTTGAGTAAAATGTCAGTGTCCGAACAAAAGAAACAGATCTCTAGCTCCCTAACCATGCATTCGCTATTTGGAATGGTATTCACATCTCTGAAAAAAGGAGGTGACAGCTGGTAGGGTTGCTTTTGGTCTGACCTTCCATTGCTTTTATGGAGCTCCTTGAAAAATTAACCCTCACTAGGCTAACTATCTCATTTCCAAAAGAATGAATGGTCCTTACAACATCCAGGGTTCACTGAAGTGTTCTTTAAATTCATTATTTGAGCCTGATAAGTCCTCTTGCAGACTTATCTTAAGGTTCCTTGGGAAAGGAATAGATTGGTCTGTAGCTACAACTCTGACTTTAAATCAGTCTCTTCAAACCACTTTCCACAACACTTAAAACCGAGACAGGATTGTTGCACATATTAATCAAAGTCTTTATCATAAAGCTGAGCATAATAATATGCTCAATAAGGAGAATGTCTTGTTATTTCCTTATCACTTTTGTAATGAACAGAAGCCAGGAATGCTGAAAAAATATCCTACAAAGCAGCTTCACCCCCCCAATAAAAATAATTATGTGAACTAAAATATCAGTAGCCCTAAGTTAGTAGTAGGATCAATAAACTTATGGCTGCAGGAACTCAAGGGGTTGTCAGTGAATTTATCTAGTATTTATTTTCGTTTACTGAGTCTAGGTTGGTGTTAAGAGTTATATTTTCAACCAGTGAAGTGGTGGAGGGTCTTAACCATCCTGGTAGTATGGATAGAAAAGGAATTTTGTACACTACTCATGAAGGTAAACACTATCATTGCCTTATTATGTCAACTACCCTGAAGTAGTAGCACTGTCTTCCCATTGTTCATTGATTTGCTCGAGGGGCCCAGTAACGTTTAGATGTCAACTATAATAAAAATAAAATAATTAGAACAAACAAATAAAATGAATATATTAAAAGAGTTATATGTTCAACAGAAGAGCCTTTGGCTTTGAGGAGCTTACATTAAGACCAGTTACAGGATGAGAACAATGCACATGAAGCAAAGATGAGGACAAACAGCTTTAGACAAGAGCTACATAGATTTGAGGTACTGTGGGAGTTCAAATAAGAGTATTAACACTAAGCAAGTTTGACTCTTCACAGAAAGGTTCATGAAAGAAGTTACACATTTTTTTCCAGAGTCCTCAACCCAACTGCCTTTTCTAGCAGTGACCTTGCCTTTATTGCTAAGGCCAAGTTGGTGTCTATAACCATAACAAGATGGCATTCCCATCAACGTTCCCAAACGTCAGAGCTCAGGGCAAGAAACACAATTAAAAGAAAAACCAAAAAAGGAACAATGTTCCTTTTGCTAAATGGAAAGCAATTACAGAGCTGTTGAAAATAGGCAGTAAACAAAGGGAGGGAGGGTGATACTGGCAAAATTCCATTTTCCCAACTAATCCTGAAGCAAAAGTGCAATTTGCAACAAAATCAACAGTGCTCTCTCTCTCTCCCTCTCTCTCAAACACATTGTTTGGCATTTGCATGGCTACACATGATGCTTTAGCTGAAAAATGTGAGGCTGCAAGGAAGACAGAATGTGATCAGAGAGGAGAAACAAGAAGTTAAGTGAAGCACAGCTCACTTTTCCCTGGCCTCCCACCTCCCCAACAGCCTCTATGAAGCATCTTCATTCAGGGGACAAAGAGGGCCACAAAAAGAGACTGCATCACTCTCCCCTCATCACCCCCACCCCGTTTTCCTGGATCTTTTCCAATCAGTAAGTTGCCAGTGTCAGCTGCTATCCTGCTTTGTCGACTCCACAAATGATCTGATTAATTCTCTGGTGCTAACTGGCTCAGCGGGCTTTCTCCGCAGTCGAACAGAGGCTAATTAAGATCATGTCAAGCACAGAGGCTGACAGGTTATATTCCTGGGCCATACTGAACTTTTATAGGGTGCTTCAACTACACCACGGGCAGGGAGTACTATGCTAGGCACTGTTTCCATAGCACATTTCTCATTTATTTCCACCAAGTCCTGTGTCAAGCCACCTCCTTTTTTCTCTCAAGGATTTACATCCATCTTACTTACGGTAATTAGCTGCTACTGAGTTCACTTTCAGTTGCATTGCTTCAGCTTCTTTTTATTTGAATTTTTATATGCTTGTAAAAAAAAGATAACATTTTTCCCTCCTAAATTTTGTGTGTATGTTACCAGTATTTAGCCCATAGAGGTGAGTTTAGGACAAATAAAGTAAGCCCTACTTCTCACAGCAGGTAGAAAATGGAGGCAACATATGGAACTCATTACACCAAGTGGTGGATTATACTGAAAATATAAATAGCTTCTCCATCCCCCCAAATAAAAGCTTAGATGAATTCATGGGTGACAGACCCATAGTGAGTTATTAAAGGAAAGAGATGTTTGGAGATTTCTCTAAATGAGGTTGACACAAATTGCACAGTAGATTTAAGGGGGCCATATTTGCCTTTTCATAGACAAACAGTCACACAGAGTATTAACATTCTATACGTTATGGTTTAAAAACATAGTCTCAAGAATACACTGTGCATCTAGGAGATAAGAAAGAGAGCTGAAAAATATAAGTTCTCCGGGAACATTTTGTTTCTTGTCATGTAATCTGTGTACAGCCATACCTTAAGAGCATAAGCCCTCTTGTAAAAGACGATTGTTAAGGATGCTGAAGGAAAACATATTCAAAACATAACTGCAATTCTATGCCCATATCTGACATTTAAAAGGCTTTATGACTCTCAGCAAATCACAGAACCTTTCAGGTACTCAGATTCTACATCCATAAAGTGAGGAAATGTAAAAAAAAATCCTTGACTAACAAATTCTGACTGCAGAGATTGTGTATGAATAGCATTTCTGGAATGGAAGTGAAAGAAAAGGTCACTGTCCTTAATAAGTTAGCAGTTTAAATGGGAAAATAGGCATACAAATACATATGTAAAATCTAGAGTGATTATTTTAAGTTCTAAAATTCCATGGATACTAGAGAGAGATAGTACAGCAGGCAATGTATTTGCCTTGCCCAAAGCTGACCCAGGTTCAATCTCTGGTGCCTCATATGGTCCCTCAGCTCTGCCACTAGTGATCCTTGAATGCAGAGCCAGGAGAAACCCCTGAATATCACCAGATCTGGCTCAAAATGAAATAGCAAAATAAATTCTGTGAACCAGTGTAGGACTTCTGTTTATAGTAAAGTTAGCTCACCTTTTCAAATGACAACTCTTATGTAGATTTATAGAGACACAAATAATCATCCACATTGACTTTAGAAATTAGACTGAGGCCTTCAACACACTCACATTTACCTCTTTATCACCCCTCAGTATTCACCCCTTAACCTTTTCTTGGGATTCTCTCAAGTAGAGGACACTAGTAAACAATGCCTTTCTCATGTACCAGGATGTTCTGGTAGTTTTTCAAATATCTTCCCATCCCATATATGTCTGAGTCTGGGATTGCTACAATACAGTTCTAACAAGGTCTACTGGGATTCTTTATGGTGCCCTCCCCTCCACTCAAGACTTTTATTGCCAACACCTTTCAACTTCTTAAAACACAGCCCCATATAGCTAGTAGCAATTTCAAGGCTTCTGTAAAATGAACAGATTTCTTCCTATAAAAAAAAGGGTACGAGCTTTGAGGATAACAGATAATGCAGTCTTCTTCCTTGAATATATCCAATTTCTTTCAATTTCCTAAATGCTTCACTATATAAGACAGTTATAATTTCATAGAGATTTTAACAAGCTCTCCCCAAGTCTAGGTTCACACAGTAATTTTTTCCCAAAACCTTTACCTTGATGCCTTTCTGGAACCTCAAACTCAACATGATGAATTCTGAATTTAACCATCTTCTCAGGAAACCTCTCCTCCATTTCTGTTCCTAGACTCAATCAATGGTACTTCCCTACTGATTGAAAGAGGAGCCTCATCTTTTAATCGTCTTTCCACAAAACTCCTCTTGCACATACCTACATTCACTGAATAAGGCTCAGACCACTATGACCTCCTGTACAATCCTCCTAACTGATCTCCCTCTTTATCTTACTCTCTTTATCATAGACAGATAGCAATGCTCCCATGCTGTCACTCCCCTAACTAAAAGATTACAGTGGTGCCCTGTTATTCTTAAGCTCATTTTCTAGTTTCTTAACATGGTACAGAAGATCTTTTATGATCCAACTAAATTCTAACCAATTTTCCTAGCCGCGTTCCCTCTCAATCTTTATCCACTACCTCTCGGAGAGCCCTGCAAGCTACCGAGAGTATCTCGCCTGCATGGCAAAGCCTAGCAAGCTACCCGTGATGTATTCGATATGCAAAACACAGTAACAAGTGTCACAATGGAGACATTACTGGGCCCACTCCAGCAAATCGATGAACAACAGGAGGACAGTGACAGTGACTCTAAAACTGTGATGGAACTGTGATGTTCAGTG
The DNA here is from genome assembly GCF_029834395.1 of Sorex fumeus. Lineage (NCBI taxonomy): Eukaryota > Metazoa > Chordata > Mammalia > Eulipotyphla > Soricidae > Sorex > Sorex fumeus. The sequence continues at coordinate 29,355,730 of NW_026606115.1, forward strand.
TGCCACATGCACTTACATTTTTGCCATAATCTCTATGTAGCAAATAATATACCCTTCAAAACTCTACTCATTCTCTTCACTAGGGCTGATGCTTCCCACCACCACCTATCTTGTGTCCTCTTTGCATATGGATGTTACAGCACTGATCATATTACAGTGTTAAGATACGTTTATATTGTTATCTTCCTCACAAGACTGTGAACTTGAAGACAGGTTGTTTTCTTATTCACATCTGTCAGCACTGTGCTAACTGCTGAATATAATACAGTTTCTAGATCATAGTTATTATTAGTTGTACAATTGTACATTGTACAATTGGGTGAGTGAATAGTAGAACAAAGTCAAAAGGAAACATTGCTGAGGAATTTGATGAACTGGTGAAGAAGAGACCTATAATACAAGGATTTAAGATTAATTTTGAATATTTTTGCTGCCTGACCTCATACCAAAGTCTGACCTCCCTGGTCTAATTAATTCAGAAGCAACGAAAAGCCACTAAGTACTGGAAACCTTAGTTATGTCTTTCTGGCTAAAGTGCAAGTCTGCCATACAGTACATGATCTCTGAGACTCAGCCAATAGAGTCTTCAACATTTGAGGGTTCTCAAGAGTTAGGTATAGATACCACACTATTTCATACTATTTCATACCAACTGTTGGTATTTAGAGATACACATGAATTCTCTAAAGTGAAGAGCAGCATGATATTAATTTCCACAGCTCCCTATGAGAAAGTAAATAAGGCAAATTATTTTAAAATATCAATGTAGGCAATGTGACAAGGATAAAAAGTGTTGTGAGACCCGATACAGTCAGCTTCCAGTTATCTGTAGCAGCAGAAGCAAGCCAGGCACAGATCATTCAAAAGTTATTTCTGTAGCTATGATATAGTTTTTTTTCATAACAGATTTCTTGTTTCTATCTAGGTGTGGTTTCACATTGGCATAATGAGAAGGTGATCCAAAGAAATGGATCTTTAAAGATATCCATCCAATTATAAATTACTAAAAGCAGCTATTATCTGTTTGAGAAACAGCTGAAGAGAACACAAAATATATGTGCAGACAACAAAAACAACTTTTAGTTTTCCAAACTTTGCCATTTATTTGTTTTTGATTGAATCACAGTGATATACACTTTTGCAAAGTTGTTCATGGTTGGATTTAAGTCATATAATGTTCCAGAACCCATCCCTTTAACAGTGTACAGTTTCCATCTCGCCCCCTATGACAGGCCCTTCTCTCTCTCTCTCTCTCTCTCTCTCTCTCTCTCTCTCTCTCTCTCTCTCTCTCTCTCTCTCTCTCCTCTCTCTCTCTTTCTCTCTCTCTCTCTTTTGAGCTTTATGGTTTGCAATACAGATAATGAAAGGTTATCAGGTATATGCCCTTCAACCCCCCACACACACACCACACACACACTCTTGTGGCAAGCTTCCAAGCATTGACCTGTCCTCCTGTCTCATTTACCTCACCTTGGATATTTCACTGCAGCACTGTAGCACTGTCATCCCGATGTTCATCAATTTGTTTGAGCAGGCACCAGTAACATCCATTCGTCCCTGTCGCATTCTAGAGCAGCCCAATGGCATGTGCTAACTCCAGGAATACGAAATGAGATTTGTTGTTACTGTTTTTGGCATATCCAATATGCCACGGGTAGCTTGCCAGGCTCTGCCAAGTGGGTGGGATATTCTCAGTAGCTTGCTGGGCTCACCAAGAGGGATGGAGGAATCGAACCCAGGTCGGCCTCGTGCAAGCAAACACCCTACCCGCTGTGCTATCGCTCCAGCCCCAACTTGGATAATAGTTGAGTGAAATGAGTCAAAAACAACATTTAGACTGCAATAAGTATGGTACTTACCAGATTGAAAGGGGAAAAGGAGTTGAAGGAATGGATAAAAGGAGAAATTTTTGATAGCTTTATTGCACTCTAATTTTGTTGAGTACAGCAAAGTTTATACTTGTGAAACACTAGTTCAACTTTTTTTTCATTTTTTTCATTTCATTTTCATTTTAAACTTACTCAATAGATCTTTTTAAATTTTCTTTTCTTTTTTTAAATTTATTAAAGCACATTATTTACAAAGATATTCAGAACTGCATTTTAGACATACTCCGGCACCAATCCCACCACCAGTGTGTTCTTGCCTCCACCATAGTTCCTAGGTTCCCTCCCATTTATCCCAGGTCCCCACCCACCCCCGCCTAGGCCTGCCACCTTGACAGACATATTTTTTTGTTTTCTTGTTTTTTGTTTTTAAATTTTTATTAGTGAAACACCATGAGGTACAGTTGTAGACTTACAAATTTTTGTGCTTGGGTTTCAGTTATACGATAATCGGCATATTTTTAAGTTTGGTTTTTGAGGTTTGGATTTCTTTGTTTTCGGTGTTGTTGAATCTGTGGTTTGGATATTTAGCTATACCACTCCTTTATACCACTGATGTATTTGTATTCCCTTGACCTGTGATCCCTGTTGCTTCCTATCTCTTCTCCTCCCTAGATTTCTTTCCTTCTACGCTTTGTCCTTATAATCTGGAGCCAAAGTAGAGCTAGCTCCACATTCAAACATCGCGTTCCCTCATCCAGATATTCTACATACCACATATAAGTGAGATCATCCTTTGTTTCTCATTCTTATTTTGGCTTACTTCATTTAGCATGATCTATCAGTTTCATTCATGTTACAGTGAGTTGATTTAATCTTTTCTTATAGCTGTATAGTATTCCATTGTGCATATATACCACGTCATTGTGATCCACTTATCTTTTGTTGGAGATCTAGGTTGATTCCATATCTTAGCTATTGTATTAAGTACTGCAATGAATAATGGTGTGCATACATCTTTTTTGAATGAATGTTTTGTGTCATAGAGGCTGCATATTCAGAAGTAGAATTGCTGGGTCCTATGGCAACTCAATTCTTAGTTTACTGAGATATCTGCATACTGTTTTTCACAAAGGTTGAACCAGACAACATTCCTACTATCAGTGAATGAGAATTCCTCTTGTGCCATAACCCAACCAACACAGATTATCTCCAATATTTTTAATATGTGCCATTCTCATTGGTGTGAAATGGTATCTGTTGTCTTCATTTGGATTTCCCTAATATTAAGTGAAAAAGCACTTTTCATGTGCCTATTGCCCATTTATTGGTCTTCGTTAGAGAAATCCCTATGCATTTCTATTTCCCATTTTAATGAAGGAATTTTTATTTTTTATTGTTTATCTTTGTGAGTCAATTTTTTGTTTGTTTTGGGGTCACACCCAATAATTCTTAGGGACTACTCCTGGATTGGTGTTCAGGTATTACTCCTAGCAGTGCTTGAGGGACCATAAGGGATGTCAGCGATGAAACTCAGATTGGCTCTGTGCCAGACAAATGCCCTACCTACTGTACTAACTCTCTAGCCCTTTTATGAGTATATTATATATCCTGAACATCAATTCTTTATCTGATATGTTGAATTAAAATATTTTGTCCAATTTAGTTAGATTTTTAGCCCATGTTTCTTCTAATTTATTTATTTATTTATTTATTTTGGGGCCTCACCCAGCAATGTTCAAGGGTAACTCCTAGTTCTTTGCTCAGGAATCACTTCTGGTGGGGCTGGGGAATGAAGTCAAGACTGGCTGCGTGCAAAGCGAGTACTCTACCCCTGTACTATCTCTTCAGCCCATAGCTGTTTCTTTTACTAAATAGAAGCTCTTTAATTTAATGCAGTCCCAATTGTTTATTTTTTTTATTATGTTGTCTTTATCAGGGGCATAGTATCATTGGAGACAAGTTTGAGGTCCAGGTTTTGGTGCAGTGTTCCTATATTTTCCTAAATACACTTCATATATTCTAGTTTGATCTCAAAGTCTTTTATCCACTTTGAATTGACTTTTGTGTAAGTTGTGAGATATTGATTCAGCTTTAGTTTTTTAGTTGGTTATCCAGTTGTGCCTGCACCATTTGTTCAAAAGGCTGTCTTTATTCTATTTCATGGTCTCAGCTCCTTTGACAAAAATTATCAGATCATATGTGTGGGGTGTTATTCCACTTTTTAAATTTTTATTGAATCACTGTGATATAGATCCTTACAAATCTGTTTATGATAGGATTCAGTCATATTCTATTCTAACTATTCTGACACATTGGTCAGAATCTACTGTTATTCCAATACCGTGTTGGTTTACTCATTATGGCTTTATAGTACAATTTCAAGTTAGGTATTGAGATATCTCCAAGTATTTTTGTATGGTCTTTGGATATTTGGGTCTCTTATGACTGCATACAAGCTTTGCTATTGACTGTTCTAAGGCCTTAAAGAATGCCATTTATATTTGGATGGAAAATGCAATGGTTTAAAGGGGGATGCCTAGATCACCATTGGCTCCAGAGTGTAGGGAAGGAAAGGAAAGAAATAGAATGAAGGGGAAAGGAAGAAGAAAAATATGAGAAGCAAGGAAGCCGGGGGCAAGGCGGCTCAGATACATTGGAGGTGTAAAAGAGTGTCAGAACTAAATATCCAAACCACAGGGCCAACAACACTGAAATAATGATACCTAAATTTTAGTAACCAAGTATAAAAGGTTCCTGTCAAGATGGCACGCTGGACTGGGTGCTGTGGGAGCGGGAACCTTGCAACAATGCTGGAGAGAAGTTCACACTGATGGTGGAATTGATGATAGAATATTTGAATAGGTATTTGATATTTGATAGCTTTGTAATTCATGATGCTTTAATAAAATAACATTTGGTAGCATAAAAATAAAATAAAGGAAGCTTAATAACAAAAAGAAAAATCTATGACTAATAATTTAGGTAGGATGATCATTTTGACAATATTGATTCTTCCAATCTAGGTCATGGAATATTTTTCTACTTCCTAAAAGTTCTTCTTTTCCTTTTTAAGAGTTTGATCCCCGTATGGTACTTTGAACATTTCCAGGAGTGATCACTGCGTGAAAAATTCAGGAATAAGCCTTAAGCACATCCAGGTGTGGATCAAAAACAAACAAAGAAAATATTAGACATGTCATCAAGTTGAAAAGATATTTAATATTCCTAACTCTGGGCTTTCAGGCTCTGATAAAAGACATTGGCTTCATATTTTGTAAAACTAGTGAGTTGAGCTCTAATCTGTAATTCTATTTAAAATGTGTGATTTCAAAAATTTAAAGACTAGCCAAAGATTTATTACATAAGCTTTTTCTACTATTTTTCAATTCTCTTATCTACATAACAACAGCAATACACTTTGTACCCTATCTTTCAGGAATTAAAAGGAATGGCATAATGGTGTAAGCTAAAATCAAATGCCAAGTATGACTAGGCAATTGCCGAAAGCTGAAAGAGCTGTTATGTAGATAAGTGAATAAGATGCAAGAAGACAGGCTTTTGTGCCCACAGAGTCACAGTGCTTTCTGTAAGACTTTATCCAACACAACTGGGTTTGTGTACCTTTCCTTATTTCCTGTATTTACAGACCCACAGGATCTAGTCAGTTCTGTTATTTCCTTGCATCAATTAACAAGTCAACAAGTCATTAAACTAAATAGGAATAGTCCACAAATTTCAATTAAGCCAGAGGTCCCTTTGATGGACTCCCTCCCTCCCTCCCAAATCATGGCCAGCAAGATGGCCCAGTCATTAGGCTCTAAATCTAATTTATTACCCTTAAATTAAGATAATAGTAGCTAATTTAAAATATAGTTGTGAGATTGCAACCACAAAAGAAGCTCAGAAAAACAGCTCCTGGCACCTATAAGTTTTATATGTATTAACTCTTGCTAGCATTATGCTCTTGCTGGAGTCACAGGAAATGAAAGAGTACTATTTCTAATTATTATCCGTAGTCTCCTTGCCTGGTATTTTCCATACCTTGGGATCAGAATACTTCTCTCTTCAATGTACTACTATTTGGTTCTTCTCCATGAAAAACCAGAACCTGCTCTCAGAAAAAGTAGCTAAGGAGTTCATCAACATGGAATGAAAATGAAGCAAAATGGATTGATACAAACCTCAATTACACATCTCTACATTTTAAGCAAGTACAGAAATCTTCCTTCAAAACAAGGAAGTCTTGGTTTTGGAACTGTAATACTGGTGATGTGCAGGGAGGACTCATTTGTTTTATCTACTCTTTCTTGGGGGAAGGAGTGTTGGGTTCACACCTGGCAGTGTTCAGGACTCACTACTGGCACTGTGCTCAAGGATCACTCCCAGTGGTGTTTGGGGATACTATGTGGTGCTGGAGATCAAATCAGGATCTATTGCATCCAAAGTAAGCTCCTTAAATCCTCTACTGTCTTTACAGTTCCTGCTTTTTGTACTCAACTTCAGAGCCAGCCCTCTGTCTACCCATAAATTACTAAAGAGAGGCACCTTTTTGAAGAGAATGAAAAAGAGATAGTGGGCCAGTGAATTTTTGTGACTTTACTGGACATTTCTTCTGGAGAATAATAAAACATAAAGTGACAGTTTCTTTATTCCCAAGTAAATAGAAATTCATAAAGGAAAATTAAGCAGAATAGTTTTGAAAAATCTTGAAGTCATTGTCTCCAACAGAAAGTGTCTCTATTCTCTTTTTGACTTGTTTTTGTATCATTGGTTTCCAAGAGTATAAATGTTTAAATGTTTTAGCAGTACAATGCTACCACACCATGTGCATCACCAAAGTACCAATATTCCTCTAATGCCCTTCCCATCCACTATTCCACACTTTGGTAACCTCACTTTTGTAATCACAGTCTAAGGATTTTCCCCCATTGGATACTCCCTATTTATTTGCTTTGTTTCTTTATACACCATTTTTGAGTGAGATCTCCAGTATTTGTGTTTTTCCCTCTGACATATTTTGCTTAACACGACTCCCTTCAGTTCCATGTTGCAACAAAAAGAAAAGTTTCCTCTTTGACAACTTATCTGTCAACAGAAACTTGGGTTGTTTCTAGATCTTGACTATTTCAAATGAAATTGCAATGAATATTGTCTTCTGTACATCTTTTAAAATTAGATTTTGTGTGAGTTCTGGGATAAATACTAAGGATTAGAATTGCTAGGTAGTTCTATTGTTAAAGTTTTATGTATTTTTTGGCTTAAGGTACTATAAATAATGTATTTTCATGGACACCACAGCATCACCAGTGTATCATCCCCCCTCCCGTCCCGCTCACCCACACTCCTTCTCACCATCTCCCAACACAATTTTGTGTATCAGTTTCCCCATTCTGGTGCCTTTTATCTTTGTTGTAGTCTTGCTGTATATCTTTAAATCCCATGTATGTGAGACACCATACTGTATCTGTCCCTTTCATTCTGACTGAATGACTTCACTCAACATGATAGCCTCTAGTTTATGTCTTTTTTATGTAGGAGTACTGCTATTTATTCGGCAAATGATTAGCTGATTGAATTGGGCATGAATTCCACCTTACTTTTTTCATATTTTATAATTTTATTTATTGAATCACCATGAGAACAGTTACAAAGCTTTTAAGTTTAAGTCTCGGTCAACAATCAAACACCCATACCTTCACCAGTGCCCATTCTCCGCCATCAAAAATCCCAGTATACCCCCTTCCCACACCCCGTACCTGTGGGGCAGATTATTTCTAAATTACTCTCTCTCTACTTTGATTACATTCAATATTTTGACACCAGACCCACCATTATTGAGATCTTACTCCAAAACTCAGATCTGCTGAAAAGGTAACAGTAGACAATTTGTTTTCTATTGCTTGTTATGAATAACATATGATGTCAAGTGGCTGCCGAAGTGGCTGTGCGATTTTGAAGCTCCAAAATTTTAACACTTAAATCTGGAGGGATTTTTGCCAAAACCTGCTGGGTTCCGAGATATGTTCCTTAGTCTCTGGGATCATGGCCGTGAAGCAGCTTGATCAGGAGCCAGAAAGGCCATTCATGGGCGGCAACTCTGGGTCTTGTTGGGACGGGAAGGAAAGAGCCAGCTCCACCCCCATCCCGTGAGGCCCTGCATGTCTTGTCACTGCGGGCCCAAACCTGACTGTCCAATGCCTCTGGAGGATGGCAGCCACCAAGACGCCTATGGGGAGCAGGCGGAGGGACAACACCCTTTCCCCCCTGGGGTGACCCGGCTACAGTAACCTACTGTGGGTCTGGACACATTTCTGCCAAGAGCCACTGGGTTCTGAGATATGTTTCTGAGTCTCTGGGATTATGGCCATTAAGGTGCTTGATCAGGAGCCAGAGAGGCTGATCAAGGGCGGTGACGGGATCTCATTGGGGTGGGGAGGAAAGGGCCTGCTCCACTCCCATCCATGAGGCCCTGCGTGTCTCGTCACTGCGGGCCCAAATCTGACTGTCCAGTGGCCTCTAGAGGATGGCAGCCACTGGGACGCGAGGGAGAGCAGGCCAAGGAACGAAAACTATTCCCACCTGGGTTGGCCCAGCACCAGTAACCTGCTGCAGGGACCGGATGCATTTCTGCCAAAAGCCGCCTCGTTTCAAATTTGTTTCTGAGTCTCTGGGATCATGGCCATTAAATGGCTTGATCAGGTGCCAGAGAGGCCATTCGTGGGCAGCGGCTTGGGGTCTCATCAGGATGGGGAGGAAAGGGCCAGCTCCACCCCCATCCTGTAAGGCCTCGCGTGTCTTTTCACTGCAGGTCCAAAACTGACTATCCAGTGGCCTCTGGATGATGGCAGCCACCGAGCCAGCTAGGGGTAGCAGGCGGAGGGACAGCACCCTTCCACCCCAGGGTGGCCTGGCGACAGTAATCTACTGCACAGTCCAGATGCATTTCTACCAAAATCCGCTGGGTTTCTAGATTTGTTTCTGAGTCTCTGGGATCATGGCCATTAAGCATCTTGATCAGGAGCCAGAGAGGCCATTCTTTAATGGCGACTTAGGGTCTCGTTGGGACGGGGAGGAAAGGACTATCTCCACCCCCATCCCATGAGGCCCCACATGTCTCGTCACTGTGGGCCCAAACCTGAATCTCCAGTGGCCTCTGGAGGTTGATGGCCACCGGGCTGCCGGGGGAACAGGCCAAGGCACAAAACTTAGTCCCACCTGGGGTGCCCCAGCGCTGGTAACCTACTGCAGGGACCAGACACATTTCTGCCAAAAGAAGTCGCGTTTCAAGATTTGTTTCTGAGTCTGGGATCATGGCCGTTAAGCAGTTCAATCAGGAACCAGAGAGGTCATGCCTCCAATTATATAGCTGAGCCAGAGTTGATTTGTGGTGTGTCTCCCACATACCTAATTTTTGGCCGTTTACTTTCTTGGTAAACTTCTCCCCAAGGTTTTGGGGTCTGGCCAAAGGCACAGCAGCAATTTTGGGGTATCTAGAAGTCTGAAGACACCATGAGGCTGCTGATGCACTCGCCTCACAGGTACAGATTGACCTGCTGGTGACACCACACCCTCTTGTTATATATTTTTATTTTGAGAAATTTCCAGTGTTTACCATGGCGGCTGAAGCAATTAATAAACACTCCAACAAGATTCTTTTTCTTCACATCCCACCAGAACTTCTGACTGTTTATATAGATAATTCTCATATATGTGAATTGATATCTAGTTGTTGGTTTAATATTTTAAATCTAATATCTGAATTCACAGTAGTATCCAAGTCATTATTTTATGGTTACAAAGCACTACTAAATCCTTGTGCCATTATTTCAAAATCTCTTCACCATTTTCTTTCAGTACCTTCCACCACTCCCCAAGCCCCGAGTTTCCCATTTCATTGACCGTCTATCAAGTTTTATTTCCATTGTGAATCATCTAATTTTTTTCTTTATACTGCATATCAGCGAGGTTATTTATATTTCTGTTTTACTTTCTGACTAACTTCACTCAGCAAGACACCCTCCAATTCCACACAAGTTGCAACAAATTGCAAAACTTCGTCTTTTCTCAGAGCTGTATAGTATTCCGCGGTGTATATCTCCTACAGTGTCTGTATTCACTCATTTGTTGCTAGGCACTTGAGTTTTCCCATATCCTAGTTATTGTAAATAGTGTTGTTGAACATAGTATATATGTCTTTATTGATTAATCTTTGGTGGGGGGTGTTCTTCTTCTCATGAATGGAATGTCAGAGTCATATGTAAGTTCTATTTTTTTTGCTCAAGGGGGCTCCAAACCACATTCCAGAGAGGCCGACCCATGCAAGAACCATGAAACAGTGCCATGATTCCCAACTAGCACTTTATTTTTCAGGGGTTTTTTTTGTATAGATCATTCTCACTGACATGAAGTGATGCCTAATAATTGTCTTGATTTATATTTCCCTGCTTATCAGTGATGATGGCCATCCTTTTTGGCTTTTTGCATCACACCCAGTGATGCTCAGGAGTTACTCCTGGATCTGTACTCAGAAATTACTACTGTCGATGATCAGGGAACTTATATGGGATGCCGAGGATTGAACCCAGATTGGCTGCATGCAAAGCAAACACCCTCTCCAGTGTGCTATCGCTCCAGCAGTGACGATGACCATTTTTTCATGTTTCTGTTGGACATCTGTATATATTTTTTTTTGCTTTTTTTGCTTTTTGGGTCACACCCGGCGATGCTCAGGGCTTATTCCTGGCTCTGCACTCAGAAATTACTCCTAGCAGGGGGTATGGTGCCTCCAGCAGGTCAATCTGTACCTGTGAGGTGAGTGCATCGGCAGCCTCATGGCGCCTTCAGATTTCTAGATACCCCAAAATTGCTTCTGTGCCTTTGGCCAGACCCCAAAAACTTGGGGCAAAGTTTACCAGGAAAGTAAACGGCCAAAAGTTAGGTATGTGGGAGACACAACCACAAACCACCTCTGGCTCAGCTATATAATTGGAGATATGGCCACTCTGGTTCCTGATTGAACTGCTTAACAGCCATGATCCCAGAGACTCAGAAACAAATCTCGAAACCCAATGGCTTTTGGCAGAAATGCGTCCGGTCACTGCAGTAGGCTACTGGTGCTGGGCCACCCCAGGTGGGAATAGGTTTTGTGCCTTGGCCTGTTCTCCCTGGCAGCCCGGTGGCCGTCATCCTCAAGAGGCCACTGGAGAGTCAGGTTTGGGCCCACAGTGATGAGACATGTGAGGTCTCACGGGACGGGGGTGGAGCCGGCCCTTTCCTTCCCATCCCAATGTGACCCCGAGTCGACGCCCACAAATGGCCTCTCTGGCTCCTGATCCAGCTGCTTAATGGCTATGATCCCAGGGACTCAGAAACAAATCTTGAAACCCAGAGGCTTTTGGCAGAAATGCGTCCGGACCCTGTAGTAGGTTACTGTTGTTGGACCACCCCAGTGGGAAAGGGTGTTGTCCCTCTGCCTGCTCCCCCTAGGTGGCTCGGTGACTGCCATCTTCCAAAGGCCATTGGACAGTTATGTTTGGGCCTGCAATGACAAGACATGCGGGACCTCATGGGATGGGGGTGGAACCGGCCCTTTCTTCCCAGTCCCACCAAGACCCTGAGTCACCGCCCACGAGCAGCCTCTCTGGCTCCTGATCAAGTTACTTAACAGCCATGATCCCAGAGTCTCAGAAACAAATCTTGAAACCCAATGGCTTTTTTTCAGAAATGCGTGTGGGCCACACAGTAGGTTATCGGCTCTGGGCCACCCCAGGTAGGAATAAATTTTGCGCCTTGGCCTGTTCCCCTTGGCGGCTCGGTTGTTGCCATCCGCCGGAGACCATTGGACAGTCAGGTTTGGGCCTGCAGAGATGAGACACGCGGGGCCTCATGGGATAGGGATGGAGCCGGCCCTTTCCTCCCCACCCTAACGAGACTGCAAGTCATCGCCCACGAATGGCCTCTCTGGCTCCTGATCAAGCTGTTTAATGGCCATGATCCCAGAGACTCAGGAACAGATCTCGGAACCTAGCAGGTTTGGGCAGGAAATCTCTCCAGATTTAATTGTTAAAATATCGGAATTTCAAAATTGCGCAGCCACTACTGCAACCACGCAACATCATATATTATTCATGACCAGCAATAGAAAAGAAATTGTCTACAGTTGCCTTTTAGGCAGATCTGAGTGTTTCGGTAAAATCCCAAATAATAATGGTGGGTGTGGTGTTGAAATGTTGAATGTGATCAAAGTATTGAGAGAGTGATTTGGAAATCTTCTGCCCCACAGGTAAGGGGAGGGTGTGGTTTGGGGGTATACTGTGCTTTTGGTGGTGAAGAATAGGCGCTGGTGAAGTTACAGGTGTTTAGTTGTATGACCGAGACTTAATCCCAAAAGCTTTGTAATTACTCTCACGGTGATTCAATAAATAAAATTATAAAAAATGGGGGGAAAAAGTGAGGTGGAGTTTATGCAAAATTCAATCAGCCTAATCAGTGGCTGAATAAATAGCAGTACTCCTACATTAAAAAAAAAGAAATTACTCATGGCGGTGCTCTGGGGAACATATGGGTGCTGGGAATCTAACCTGCGTTGGCTGCATGCAAGGCAAAATCCCTACACCCTGGGCTATCAATCCAGGCCCTGTATGTCCTCTCTTATAAACTGTCTGTTTGATTCTCTCATTTTTTTGATGGCATCATTTGGCTTTTTGTTGTTGTTGAGTTTTGTCGGTGCTTTATATATTTTAAATATTAGATCTTAGTCAGAAGTATGGTGTGCAACAATTTTCTCCAATTCAATAGGATGACTTTTGTCTCAATAGTTTATTTTACTAATGTACAACTTTTGAGTTTTATGTAATTCTATTAATCCACTTTTGTTTTTATTTTCCTTGCCAAAGGTGTTGAATCACTGTAGTCACCACTAAGGTCAGCATCGTGATATGTTTTGCCTATGTTTCATGTATTTGAGAAACCCAAGTCTTTTATTTAACTCTTTAGTTTATTCTGGATTATCATTTCCATGGTATTAGATAGCAATACAATTTAGTTCTTCAGCATATGGATAAGTAATTTTACCATTTTGAGACTTTCTGCAGTTTTGAAATTAACTGTTCATATATCAGAGGGTTTATTTCTATGCTCTAAATTATATTCCATTGTTCTGAATGGCAAGTTTTATCCCAATACACACTGTTTTGATTTCTAAAGTATCATAGAAAAGTTTAAATTTAGAAAACATGATGCTATTGTTATTCTCAGGGTTCCTCTGATTCTTCAAGACCTTTTATAATTTCATACAATTTTTAGAAGCAATTGCTTTATGTCATGAAAAATGCTACTGAATTTTGATAGGTATTTCACTGAATACATATAATGCTTTGAATAGAGTGGTCATTTTAATAATGCTAGTGTATTAAATGATAAATCTTCCAATCTTTGAACTTGGAACATTTTGCACAATTTCTTGCATCTCCTATTTATTTTAATATTAAAATTTTGATTGATAACTCCTCCTTCTTTGTTAAATTGATAAAAAGTTTATTTTTAATGTGATTTTAAATTATTTTTTCTCTTCTCATTTGTTTGCATAAATATACAACAGAATATTATATTTTTTACCTACCAGTATACTGTACTGATTCTGTTTTTTTTGTTAAATAACTATTACTTACAAATATTGATAGCTGAATTTTAGGCATATAATATTTCAATAACAATCCCACCACTCGTGTCAACTTCCCCCCAGCAGTGTTCCCCGATTCCCTCCCCACCCCAGCCCACAACCATATATGCCTGTCAACTTGACAGTCACATTACAAAGTTCCAGTGATTGGAGCTTAGATCTCATGTTTCCAGTTTTGTTGAGTCTGTGTTTTAGATATATGGCTCTACCACTCATTCATTACCAGTACAACTAAAGCCATGATCCTGTTCTTATTCATCATTTATAATATTTTTGTAGAATACTTAGGTTTCCTCTGTAAATTTCTATGTCATCTGAAAATAGTAATAGTTCATTTTCTTCTTTTCCATTTTTTTTTGCTTTTTGATTTTGGGGGTCACACACAGTAATGTTCAGGGGTTACTCCTGGCTCTTCACTCAGGAATTACTCCTGACGGTGCTCAGGAGACCATATGGGGTGGTGAAGATCAAACCTGGTTGGCCACGTTTAAGGTAAATGCCCAACCTGCTGTACTATCGCTCCAGCCCTTTCTTTTCCAAATTTAATTCCTCTTAATTCTCTTAGTTCTCTAATTGCTATGTTCCAGACATTCAATTCTATATTAGATAGTTGTGGTAAGTATAAATATCTTTGTCTCATGCCTAATCTTAGAGGAAATGCTTTCATATAGTCATCATTAACTATGGTTTGTTGTGGATTTACTCTGTATGACCTTTACTATGTTAAGATAAATTCCTTATATCCCCATTACATTTAAAGCTTTTATCATAAAAAGATGCTTAATTTTGTCAAAAGATTTCTCTATTGATCTGTTTGTTATAGATTTTTTTTATCCTTTGATGATGTGATAGATTATATTAACTGGTTTGCGTTTTGTTTGAGGGGGAGTGTTGGGGATTATTTTTATTGATGTTTTGGCTACACTAGCCTAGTTTCAGATCTGAGTACTGGCTCTGTGGTCAGGGATCATTCCTCCTGGTAGTGCTCAGAGAACCATAACTGGTGCCAAGGGGGTCAAACCTAGTTGGTTGCATTAAAGCAAGAAATCTATCTGCTATCCTATCTCTCCAGTCCCTTGGTTGGCATTTTGAATCACCCTTTCTTATATCCTTGCAATAAATACCATTTGGTCATGGTGTCAGTTCTTTTAATACATTGTTTAATTTGGTTCATTAAAATTTTAATGCATATTTTTGCATCTGTTGTCATCAAGGATATTTAATTATTTTATGGTGTCTGTCTGCTTTGGCTACAAGGGTAGTTAATATTGTTCTCATAGAAAATGGAAAATTTCTATTCCTTAAACTTTTGGAAAAGCTTGAGAAAAATAAATAATAGGTCATTTTTGAAGGTTGGGTAGAACTCACTGGTAAACCCACCTGAGAGTCTGAGAGATAGTACAAGGGAACATGTGCTTGCCTTGCATGCAGCTGACCCAGATTCAATCCCCAGCACCACCAATGATTCCCAAGAACATTGAAATCAGTGATCCTGAGCATAGAACCAGGAGTAAACTCTGAACTCTTACAAGTGTGGCCCCCAGGTCCCCCTACCCCCACCCCCACCTCAAGTTTCTTAGTTCTTACCCTTTACCTGCCAGCCCCTGTTCTGTTGCCATGGCAAATAAATGCATCTGGAGCTGGGTTTTTGTTTGTGGGAAGCTTTTGATTACTGGTTCAATTTTGCTTATAATTTGCCTGTTCAGCTTTTCTGTTTCCTTCTGATGGAATCTTAAAACCTAAGAAGAAATACAATTCATCCATTAATTGTTAGGTTCTCCAATGTAGTGGCATAATATTAAGATATCTTTTATTTCTATATTTGCTATAACTTCTCTCCTTTCATTTCAAATCCTATTTATTAGATTTTATTTTTTTTGAGTCAAACTAAAAGTTTGTGAATCATGCTTATTCTTTCAAAGAACAGATGTCACTTTCGAAGATATTTTGCATTGCCTTTTAAATTTATATTTCCTATATTTTCATTTATAATAAGCTGACAGAAAGTAGAGCATATGTTTTTTTTCCGACACAGTTTGGGCTCTTTTGGATTCCAAGTATGATATTGAAAGAAGAAAGGAATAAATGTGATTTTTCTGAGAAACTCAAGCTTCTTAGTTCTTACCCTTTACCTGCCAGCCCTTATTCTGTAGCCATTGCCTAAGTATTGGCTAGACTTGGTCATTTTTGTTCATTCAACCACCAGAATGGCTGTTAAGCAGCAGTAGAAAGTCCTGGAAGAACCTATCACTGGTATTTTGTGGAAGATCAATTAAACAACTCTGCAGTTTTAAAATGATCACGATTATGATCACGATCATCCTGTTGTTCGTCGATTGCCTCGAGCAGGCACCAGTAACGTCTCCTTCGTCCTAGCCCTGATATTTTAAAAAGTGCCATATTCAAGGCTCTTTCGGGTTTAGGAGACTTAGACCCATCATTGTTACCGGTATTTGGCATATTGGGTGTGCCACAGGGAATTTGCCAGACTCTGCCATGTGGGCAGGTTACATTCAGTAGCCTGCCAGGTTGTCCAAAGTAAGAATGAGATAATAAGATGTCGTGCAGCCGCAAATGCACCTGCACGCTTCCAGGAGCTGGCTTTTACAGTCTCTGGGTCTTGGCCATTGATGGGATTACACAGCGCTGGGGGTCAGTTGGTGGGTATGACCCCTGCCTACAGGAAGATGGAGGATCTGGGTGGAGGATGCTCAGCCTCAATCTGAGCAGGCTTGGAGATCTCAGCCCCGGGACCCGCATGCCTTTGTTCCTCTGCCAGTACCTTCATGCGTGTGGAAAGTGGTCTCAGCATGGTTATGGCTGGTTCTGGAGGTCTTCAGCTGCTGGAGCTTTGCTCGGGGCGGGGAGGGAAACTCAACCCACCCCCCTCCAAGGGGCCCTGGCGAGGACAGTCAGTTTTAAAATGAACAGATAGACTATAATATTAACTATGATCACTGGCAGTCATCAAAAATCTAACATAAACATCTCCCAAACCCTAGCTTCCTCATCATTTTATCTTAAGGGCCTTTCTCACCAATCAGATGTTCAGGATTCTACAGTAGAGTGGCTAAATATTTTTAACACATAAGCATGACTGGTCATCTTAAAATATGTATTTTTTCTAGTTTCTACAAGGTAGACTTTTGCATCCATCAGTTGTGTGAACTTGGGCTTAAATCTCTCTGATTATCTATAAAATGGCAATACCTATTATTGGGCACTGTTATGAAAATCCAATGAGTGCACAAAACTGCTTATATTTTCTGATAAATTGAAATATCAGTAAAATGGTAATGTCATAAATTAAAGAAATGATTAACATTTTGTAAAAGAATCAACACAAAATCACATTCAGTTACTGACTTTGGGAATTACCCTTTTTTAGAAAAATAAGAGACACATTTTTTCCGGTTTGGGTGCTGTATACAGCAGTTCCCAGGGAATACTCCTGACTCTATGCTCAGGGCTGACTTCTGGTGGTGCTTGGGGGAATAAATAGGGCACCAGTGATTGAACTTGGTCTTCCACATGCAAAGTGCATTTACCCACTATACTATGTTTCTAACCCCTAGACACATGAATTTTTTTTTATTAGTGAAACACCATGAGGTACAGTTGTAGATTTACAATTTTTTGTGCTTGGATTTCGATTATACAATGATCAGATACCCAACCCTCCACCAGTGCCCATTTTCCACCACCATGGATAATATCCCCCCACCTCCATACCCCCATCCCCCCTGCCTCTGTGGCAGGGCAATCCCCTGTGTTCTCTCTCTCCTTTTGGGTGTTGTGGTCTGCAAAAGACGCATTGAGTGGCAAACATGTTCAGTCCATAGTCTACTTTCAACATGCATCTCCCCTCCTGGGAGGATCCTCCAAACACCCTTTATTTGGTGCTCCCTTCTCTATCTGAGCTGTGTTTTAACCTAGAATGTGAGGCTGGCCTCCAAGCCATGGAGTAAACCTCCTGGTACTTATTACGGCCATTCTTGGGTGTTAGTCTCCTATTTTGTTGCTTTATGTTTCCCAGATGAATGGAATCTTTCTATGTCTATCGCTCTCTTTCTGACTCATTTCGCTTAGCATGATACTTTCCATGTTGTACCACTTGTATGTAAATTTCATGACTTCATCTTTTCTAACAGCTACATAGTACTCCATTGTATAGGTGTACCAAAGTTTCTTTAACCAGTCATCTGTTCTTGGGCATTCAGGTTTCTTCCAGTTTCTGGCTATTGTAAAGAGTGCTTCAATGAACAAACAAGTGCAGATGTCCATTCGACTATACATTTTTGCCTCTCTGGGATATATTCCCAGGAGTGGTATTGCTAGGTCAAATGGGAGCTCAGTTTCTAATTTTTTGAGAATCGTCCATACTGTTTTCCAAAAGGGCTGAACCAGTCGGCATTTCCACCAGCAGTGAAGGAAGGTCCCTTTCTCACCACATCCGTGCCAGCATCGGTTGCTTTTGTTCTTTTGAATGTGGGCCAGTCTCTGAGGTGTGAGATGGTATCTCATTGTGGTTTTGATCTGCATCTCCCTGATGATTAATGATGTAGAGCATTTTCTCATGTGCTTTTTTGCCATTCGGATTTCTTCTTTGAGAAAGTTTCTGTTCATTTCATTGCCCCATTTTTGGATGGGGTTGGATGTTTTCTTCTTGTGGAGAAGAAATACACAAGAAATACAAGAAATATTTTTGTATAGAAGATATACAAAAACCAGTATTTTGTATATCCTGGATATCAACCCCTTGTCAGATGACACATGAATTTTTGACTGTCACATAAAATTTTGAATGAACTATCACTGTATCTATTTGATACTTTTTGGGGGTACTTTGCCCTAAGAATTTTATTAAAGCATCTTCAAAGAACTGAAAAGAAGACAAAATTAGGAGACCAAGGTGACTTTCTCACTAAGCCCATAATTCCTTATAGCTGCTGCTAAGTATTTAGAGTTCTGTGGCTCTTGTTTCCTGAAATCTACCACCCTTTTGCTCTTTTAATATTCCAACTAAAACTAGATAAATATTTCCATAACCATTTGCACTTATGATCTTATTGAACTTGTCACTAGCAACTCAAGAGTATAACTTAACCTGAATTCATTAAAATGAAAGAAAATCAGTTATTCTAATTAATAACATTTAAAGGAAAATATATAATGCTTTACACAGTCACTTTTCCCAGTTCTCTTAAACAACATTGAGGAGAATAGTGCAGGAGAATTATTGTTGATTTGTAGCTAAAAAAGAATCTATTTTCCAGAACACAAAAGTGACTTGTTCAAGATCACATAACCAGTGACTTGTTAAAGCAAGACTAAACAGCAAGTTTCCTAACACCTAGTGCAACTGTCTTTGCACTCCACCATACTGCTCCACAATTTTAGGCAGAAATTATTTTCTTATTGAAAATAAAAAGCTAAACTGTCTATATAAAATTAAATTTCAAATTATTTTTCTCTTTGTATTACTGTCGATCATATAATTTCATATTTATTTCAAACATGGCATGCCACATATGGCTGCAAATAGTTAAAACCCATATTTATATATTATTTGTATATCAAAAGCTTAACTAATAGACAACTTTTTGGCAATTTTATGATAAGAATTACAATTTGATGTCAATTCAGGTGAAGTTAATGATATGGAAAGTAACAATTACGGTGTTATACTATTATTGTAAAAGCATTTAATTGTTGGCATAAAAATAAATTTGCAAACACAAAATAAATAAATAAATAAAAAGCTAAGAGTTTGGAGAAAAGTTTGTGGACTAATGAATAATCAGTTCCTTAAACTAATATCTTCCCTTAACTAAGCACACAGTAAGTGTCACACATTAAAGTTTTAAATACATCATCATCTTTAATTTTCCCAACTTTTTCAAGGAAGGAATTTTCATGATCTTCATTTTCACTATGAATAAGTAAAGTTATGGAAAGGTTAAGTGATTTCTTCAATGTCATTCCACACTTCTAGTAAGTATGGTGGTAGTACTTGATGCCCTGTTTCTTAATTCCCAGTAAAGTGTTCTATTCCACACTGATAGGAACTTTCAGTTTTCTTATTAACAAGGAGCAGGATGTTATTTTTAAAGATGCTTTAGGGCTAAAAGATAAGCCAGTCCTCTCTCAATTCCTCATACTGATAGAGGAGGGAAGTAAAGAAAGCAAACAAATCATTTCTAATCCTAAAGCCATGACTGTGCAGCTGTGGAAGGACAGTTCAGGACACAGAATCCAGCAGCAACAACTCAGGGGTAAGGGTTCATTTTCTCTCACAGAGTATGTCCTGGACTCTAGTCACAGCTGGCTCTCAGCTTAATAGAAATGTAAAATATGAGTAATTAGTGTGCAGTGTACCCCTCCCATAGGTAGCTAATGTTACTAAATATTTTCCAATCTATCCCTCACCACTGATAATTCCTCTGTTCTCCTTTCCTTAAAGCCCTGATCTTAGAGATGCCTAGAACCAAGTCCAAGTTCCTGGGGCAGTAAAGGACAATGATTGCACACCTCAGTGTCGTTTGATTGGGAGGTAGGAAGGAACATTGTGACTATATCCTCTTATATCCTGCATTAATCAGGCTCTATTTATGACTCTGTGCTCAAGAGTAATTCCTGGCAGTGCTCAGGTAACTATATACCATGCTGAGAATCAAGCTGGGATTGACTGCATGGAAGGCCAGTACCATACCTTCTATATAATCTCTCTAGTCTAGTCCCTGACTGTTGATTTTGAAAGAGGTACCTTCTAGGCTTTCTCCTTCAAGTATCAGAATTTTGGGATGCAAGACCATTTCTGCACACTATCCCTCCCATGCTGTCTGAAGTGGAGATATTCTTTTAAGAAATAGCATGTGGATTCCTATGTCTAACTAATTCACCAATTATTGAAATGACCATTCTCATTTTGTTTTGCCTCCAGAAAACCTTTTTCCAGGATATAAATGGTTGAAATCACCATAAAGACAGGAAAGGTGAAACTTCATGTGCATATTTAGTCTGGGAAAGGGGAAAAAAATCAGTTCATTATTTCAAGACCTCTTGAGATGCTGTAAATACACAGTCAACACAGAACAAAGATCCCTTTTTCCCCCCTTACATTATTTATGTGCCATCTAAAAATTACATGCCCGCTCCCTTTCCAGCTCTGAGAGAAAACATGCATATTCATGATCTGATAAATATTTAAGTGGGATTTATTTAAATGAGAGAGTCCATTTACAAACATTCCCTGGCTCTGAGATCTTATCCTGAGCACACAGAGGGAGGATAATTTCCTCTGATACATTCAAAACCTCCGCTGGCCACCTGCCCCCCTAAACTTGGAGCTCTTCCTTGAGAGCTGGTGAATGCCATCCGCAGTATTTCAAGGCAGTCTTTCGTGACTTCTCCCTCTAGTCCTGTCTTCCTGCTCTGAGCTCATGGCATAGGATCAGTCATTGGCAAAATGCTAGAACTGGCAATTTATTTGGAGGTGGTGAAAACAGTCACAGCTTTCTTTGCCTTGGCCCCTCCTTCTTATCACACTAGCTCCATAGTGGCTACCACCACTGTCTTCCCTAACTTAAAATAGACCCATCTCTCTGTCTCCAGGAAGATAATTAGGAGGTACACCAGTTACCTGGGATGATACTACCCGATGAATTTTGATATGGCTTGAAGTATTTTTCAGCACTTTTCCCCAAAGCATATAGACATAGAGAGGTTTGTTTCCTTCTTTAAATAACCCTACACAGCCTTGCTAAACTAGAATCATTTTCTCAGTTCTATAAAGACTGCTTGCACAAACTAAACCACACAACTAATGAGTTGGAGAATTATGACTGAAAGTTAGGTTTGCCTTTTAGATATGGGATCTTTTCATTACACTTGGTTGCCTCTCTACTGGAGAAATGCCTGAAGGGAAAGCAATGATAATCCAAATGGAATACTCATGCTGACTGCAAGAGGAAATATTTTGGGATGTTATGAACTGTCCCCATCAGCTCTTCTATTTTATCATATAGATGACTCTTTGAATGACATTAACTCTGGAGATTCTTAGGTAACACTCAATATCTATTACTATCCAAATCCAATTTTCCACTATTTCAAACTTAATTCACTTATTTGTTGCAGGAGATCGCACCAAAATACTAGCCAAACTGACTCCTTCAACTCTGGTCCAGCAAAATTGTCCACAGAGAATGAGGTAGACGGTGGCTGTATAGGTGGCAAACTAGCCTCAGACAGACCCTTACAGAGGGAAGTTTTGGCTTGTTTATTTTATATTGGCATCACTTTTCCCTGGCTCCATCGTGAAGATCATTCATAACATCCAAGTTAAGTACACACAGGTGACATACAGGTTAAGAACATTGAAATATTGTATGACTGATACTCAATCATGAATAACTTTGTTATTTCATGGTGACTAAATAAATAAAGAAGCTAAAGTATTTACAAAGTTGAGGTCTTAGGTTAATAAGTAATCAAGAAGTACCTTTAATGTATTTAATGTATAGTATTGAAGTCATGGTAATCTATTCTAATCCATAAGGATTTTTCTTGTTTGGGTACATATCTGCAGTTATCATTGCCTAAAGTAAGTTAAACTTGTTTTACCCAGGGAACTATCCTGACCTTGGGGTTTTTATTAGAGTGACTAATTCCCACATTTTGTGTCTCACTCTCATTTTATCTCAACTTCATAAAATGGCAGTGAATTCACCTGCAAAACTAATTTGGGCTAGGCATTAATGCTGATTACAAGCTCAAAGCACAGCCTCTTCTACATTATACAAATATTTTGACAGAAATGTCTAATGCCTTAACTCAAAGATACTTTGTATGGAAAGGGTTTCAAGCAATACGCCAAGCCAGTGAGGGCAAATAACATTAGCCAGATGAATTTCTGTTCTCTAACTTATGCTACTTGAATGACAGTCTAATTTGCCTAACTTAGAGTAACCAGATAAAATGAATGATACACTGTCCTGTTATATTTCATGCGGGGTCGACTGGGAGACTGGAGAAATAGAGTAGATAAGGCACTTTCCTCATATGCAGCTGACCTGGGTTCAAAACCTGGTACCTCATATGGTCACCCAAACTGGCAAAAGTGATCCCTGAGCACAGAGCCAGGAGTAAACCCTGAGCACAAATGGGGTTGTGGTCCAAATAAACAAAAACAATTTGGCTTTGGATAAATGACACATTTTTAATATAATTGCAGTTCAAGTATTTCATGGCACGTACTTAAATAACATTATTGCTTATTTGAAGTTCAAATTATTTGTTATTTGCCAAGTCTGGAAATCCTAGATTAATTGTAAGACCCAGCTCACTGAGAATTACCATCAAAAAGTGCCTAGTGGGCATATGCTTGCTTGTGACACGTGGTTATGATTTATAATATGTAAGATTGTGCTAGACTGGTCCTGGAGGTCTTCGGCTGCCGGGGCCCTGGCCAGAGCGGGGAGGAAAGCTCAACCCGCTCCCCTCCAAGGGCCCCGGCGAGGAATAGCCAGGCAGGGGGGCAGGAGACTGCGCTCTTCTCCTCTGGGAGCTGGTTTTTATAGTCTCAGAGTCTTGGCCGCTGATGGGATTACACAGCGCCAGGGGGCCAGTTGGTGGGTGTGACCCCCGCTTACATTCGCGCCCGCCCCCCTGCATTCGCGACCGCGCGACATCTTATTATGACATCTCATTCGTACTTTGACAAACTGGCAGGCTACCGAATGTAGCCTGCCCACACGGCAGAGTCTGGCAAACTCCCCATGGCGTACCCAATATGCCAAATACCAGTAACAATGATGGGTCTCATTCTCCTAAAGAGCCTTGAATATAATCTCATTGCTAGGATGAAGGAGATGTTACTGGGGCCTGCTTGAGGCAATCGACGATTAACAGGATGATCTGTGATCTGTGATCTGTGAAGATTGTGCTAGAGGGGCCGAGAAACGACAAGAGACTGAAAAAGAGGGCAACTATTGGAGAGAGATATGCCATTCGGTTCACCATAAAACTAGTCTTAGTCACTTGAATTGTAACATAAAAATAATGTTTCTCTCTTTTTTTCTGAGTATTGAAACTAGCCCTGCGTCTCTCATCACAAACTACTTCCCTTGCACCCATCTGTTATGCTGCTCTGTTCTATTCTATTCTGCTCTTTGACAAATGTAAAAGGAACAGGTTTTGGCAAATGCCAAACCTTGTGTTCTCTGAAAATGATCTGGGCCTCAGAAGGCATATTGTAAGCAAACAGCAAGACCAAGATGTGCTGTGGGGGTGTGGGGGTGCGGCCAGGCCACTGCACAGACTGTAAGGCTGCCCAAATGTAATTAAACATCAGACATAGACCACAGAATGAATAGTAAGAAAAGTTTCATGACCAAAAAAATATTAGGGAAGTGAAGTAGAAAATGTTTACAAGCCTAATTAACAACTTGCACACCTTCAAAGTTAAAATTTTTGCTAGTGTCAAGCAGCTTTGTGGATTGACAGTATGGAGACCTAACTGGACCCAAGGGAGGTGAGAGCTCCTCTAGTTGATAGGTCCAGCAACTCAGCTAGCTACTAAGACACTAAAACTGAGAAAAATTCCAAATTAGAGTATTAACTGTGGCTGAATCATTTTCAAGATGATAATAGAGGTCAAGGAATGCAAGCTACAGAAATTAAGACTTTAAGTAGTAATACTAATAATGAGGGTGGTGGTGATAATGATAACAATAGAAAACCTTATTGAATACTTACTATGTCCCAGGTCCTACTCTCTGTATGTATCATGAACTGAATCATTTACTCCCAAAACTCATACAACACAATGAGTATAACCATCCTCACTTTATGAGGCACAGAGAGACCAAATGACTTGTACAGATTCACAGATCTGTTGAATTATGAATTCACTTGCCTTCCATGCAGTCAATAGAACTATGAATTAAAACCTAGGCTTCCCTAAGCTACCCTTCAATAGGTTTTCCCAGAAATAGATGGAATCTCTGAGCCTTTTCTATCTTTTCTTGAGTCTCATTGGTACCAAAGCACACTGGTAATAAAACAGGCAGAACAGGTAGGGGTATATTGCAAGGATTTAGGATAGAAGGATCCCTAATAACCTTCTCACAATCAACATGTTCTAATTAAAGGAGTATACTCTGTACCATATATTAAAATTTAGAGTGTGGCTTATATCCATATGGTAACTGCCAGAAAAAACAAAAACACAAGAACTTGGTATGGATATTAGATATTATTTAAATTTGATATTTTAATTATCATTTGAAACCCATATGAAATAACACCATTTCTAAGAATCCTACCATGTTCTTCCAGATATAATTAGAAGATATAATTGTTTATTTGAACTCCAAATGTGCACAAATGAACAAATTAGTAGTCAGCACATACCTATTTCTCCTGCAAGAAAATGAGCACTTCAAGACCAAGGATTACTTTATTCTATTTATATCTGGTTACATTACTCCTGGCTTACACACTGAGTATATTAAACAAAGAAATTTTGCCTAAGTCATCATTTTACAAATGAAAGATAAGGACTTGTGCTAAGGATCAAACCTGGACTGGAGAGATAATACAGTGGTACAATGATTGCCTTGCACACCTGAGTTCAGTTCCCGGCATCCCATATGATCCTCCAAACACAGCAAGGAGTAATTCCTGAATGCAGAGCCAAAAGTAACACCAGAGCATCACTGAGTGTGGCCAAAAGTACAAAAATGGGTGGATCAACCCGGGCTGTCTCTGTGCAAGGAAGGCACATTACCTGCTATACTGTCTCTTTGGTCTCCCACTTTTCAGGGAACAGGGAGTTATTTTTAAAGTTTTCTGGGGTATCTTGAAGTGCTGTTACAATTAATTTATGTAGAAAAATACTGTTAACATTCCCAGATCCCCAAAAAACACTACCAAATAATGCTAAATGAGAACATTTTAGTTCCAAAAAAGCAAGACCTGTAGAAACTTCTGTGCTTATTTGTCATGAACAGCAACTCATTTTGTACCCCTCACTCCCTTCTCTGGAAACCATTATTCCACTGTTCCTATGAGTTTTACTTTTTTCCCATAAAAATTGGATCATACAATATTTGTTTTGTGGACACCTTATTTCATTTAGTGTGATGACCCCCTAGGATCATTTTGTTTTGCCATGTTGTCATATAAAGCACAATCACATTTTAAGGGTCATAATATTCCATTCTAAGCACCTACCACATTATGTTGTTTGAGTTTTGCTTGTTTTTAAATATTCATCTGCCAGTATATACTTAGATTGTTTCACTATATTGACTATGGTGAACAACGTTTTAACAGTTGTGGCAGTAAAAATAGTTCTTTGAGATCCTGCTCTGAATTCTTTCAGATAGACACTTACAAGGGGAATTGCTAAATCATATGGTAGCTTATGTTTAAATTTTTAGGAACTCCCATATTATTTTTGCTAACTCCTGTATGATTTTACATTCCCACCAACATGCACAAAGTGTTTTTGCTTGTTCATAGTATTTCCAACACTTGTTATTTCTTGTCCTTTTGATAATGGGTGTTTTAGCTGATGTGAAGCATAGTAGTCCACTGTGAGTTTCATTTACATTTCCCTGAATGACTAGTGAGATGAATACATTTTCATGAATCTGAGTTCATAACTTGAATTTTGATCAATAGTCTATTAGTATGTTTCATACCAGTATGTAAAATATGTTGTTGTAGTTAATTTGCCTTTATTTTAGCATTAGCTGTCAAGAGTGCCAAGAACAAAACTTGGGAAACATAATTTCTTCAACAAATAATGATAAAAATACTAGATATTGCATCCAAAATTGGATTTCAAACTGTAAAGCTACTAAAACATACTTCAGGGGAATGATTTATAACATTGGTCTAGGAAGGGATTTCTCCTTCAAATTCTTGCTAGTCTAATACATTTTCTTTTATTGCTAAAATCTGCCAGTCCCATGATTTTGAAATTCATTTGAAAAATAGGTATTCTATTTCCTATCCCATTCACATATTTTCACCTTGGGCTCACTTTTTTTTCTTCTGTGTAAACTCTTATATCTGGGAGATAATTCTCTGAATATAGCATTTTAATTGACAGATACACAGCTGGGTCCTATATAACAGCTGAAAAATACAAAACTACTTCTCTTTTTCTCCCTCACTCAGCCATGAGCAGATAAAAATTCTAAAATTTGACTGAGGTTTGCCTACACTAAACTCTGTGATAAAACAACAAATGGATTTTATCTTATTTCATCCTCACAATAACTCTATAATATAAGCATATAAGCATTACTGTAGGCACTATTAAGATTCTAAGACTCAGAGAAGACATATGATATTCCCCAAGTTACCCAGCTAGTAAGCAACACAAGGCAATATCATATTGTTAACGCTGATGAAACCAAGTTACTTTACTTATACAAAAATAGAACAACAAAACACAAGGTACCCTGTTTCCACATACATAAAACAAAAACTTCAGGATTTCTTGAAACCAAAGAAAATGACTTGAAGGGTTTTTCTAGCTCTCACGTTAAAAATGGATGTCATAGCTTAAGTGAAAAGAGTTCCTGAGAAAATAAATCAGTACTCTCTCAGTTATCAATTATATACACACTCCTGAGTCATTCTTAAAAATTACATCCCAAAATTTTGGACACCAAAACCAAAACATATCATGCAGATATGTTTTATCTTTCTAGTATATTTTATAATTATTTACTATTCAATTGTTGTCCCAAATCAAGGCATAAAACATATACATTTTGTGGTGCTTTTGGAGTTGGCTATCAAACCAGTTCTATGGCAGAAATCCAAATTAAATACTTACATTTTATTATTAAAATAAAGGCAACTGAGAATTAGTTAATGGAAATTCTCAGGGAATGGACTGTTCTAATTAGAATTCTAACAGAATTTTCTGATAAACTGTTTAGCTGATTAAAAGAATATTGAAAGAACCCTTTTAGTTTGGTCTACTTTTGGCAACTTTTCTGAAATATATGGTTGCATGTACTTGCCTTAAAAATACGATTGAATTATTGTTTGGTAACTGAGGCTCCTGTAGATCCTAGTGTTATTATTGTGAACATCTGTTCTTAATGTCCCTGGGGAAAAGTGAAGCTAGATGAAGCTACAACATAGACTAAGCTCAGGATACAGACTTGATAAAATCTAGAATTTTGGAGGATATTTATCTACGTCTCTTTTAAATCAGAACATGAGAAAGGGCAATCCAAAGAACTGAAGATTCTGGTTAAAAATATTCAGCATAGCACACTTTAACTTTCTGTAAATTTCCAAGCCTGATTTCATAGCTTTTCTATACATGTTAAGTCCTGGATTTTATCTGATCTTCACTAAACTCTTGCAAAGTAGATTCCTCATTTTATAAACTCATATCAAAAGATGGCAAAGGATTTTGCAAGGATGAGATTTATTTATCGAGTGCCTGGAATTTCAGTTTAGTGTTTCACTCTAGAGTTTCTAGAGTTTCAGAAAAACTCTTTGTGGTATTTGCTCCACTACATTTGTCTTCACTTTCTCCCCACCAGTCTATACTGCATTCAGTTAATCTTCCAATAGTAGGAGAAGTAGCTGAATGTATGTTCAACTTTTGTAGCTCTCGGAATATTTTAGGTGAAAGTCATGGCTAAGATAATAACAGTTCCTGTGATAATAGTGTCCTTGAGCACCCCAGTTGAGAGCTATTTATTTTGCATAATATGATCTTGGCATACTAAATGCTCATTTGCATCCTTGCTTTGAGGACATTTTACTTCTTGGTAGTATCACTGTTTATGGGAATAAATTATCTTTGGGAAGGTTTTTTTTTGTCTCCAAAGATACACAGCTGGACTTTTAAATACAAATGCTAATACTTTAAAATAATAGCAATTGTGTGGTCTGAGATTCCTTGCATGCCCTTTAAGTAATAAAAAAAATCATGCTAGTGTGTGCTGAAAGTAGACTATGGACCAAACATGAAGCCCGCTTAGTACCTGTATTGAAAACCATAACACCCAGAAGTAGAGAGAGAGTAAGAGGGAATGTACCTGCCACAGAGGCAGGGGGTGAGGTGGTGGGGGTGGCAGGAGAGATACTGGGAACATTGGCGGTAGAGAATGGGCATGGGTGGAGAAATGGGAACCCTAAAATTGTATGACCGAAACATAATCATGCAAAATTTGTAAGTCTGCAACTGTATATCATAGTGATTCATTAAAATTTAAAAAATTAAAAATCACCTTGTGCTGGAGATATATATAGTGGGTAAGGCATATGCTTAGCACACAGCCAACTGAAGTTATTTCCCCAGCAGTCCTATGGCTACCAAAGCCCCACTAGGATTTGTTTTTAATTTTATTGAATCACTGCGAGATAGTTACAAGCTCTCATGTTTGGGTTACAATCACACAATGATCAAACACCCATCCCTCCACCAGTGCACATTCCCCACCACCAATCTCCCCAGCATACACCCCCTTCCTTACTCTCCCCATGCCTCCATGGCAGACAATATTCCCCATACTCTCTCTCTACTTTTGGACATTATGGTTTGCAATACAGGAACTGAGAGATCACAATGTTTTGTCCATTATCTACTTTCAGTACACATCTCCAATCTTGACCGATTCCTCAAGCCATCATTTTCTTAGTGATACCTTCTCTATTCCATCTGTCTTCTCCCCTCCGCTCATAAGGAGGGCTTCCAGCTATGGAGTAATCCTCCTGGCCCTTGTATATACTGTCCTTGGGTGTCAGCCTTATTTTATGTTATTCTATACTCCACAAATGAGTGCAGTTCTTCTAAGTCTGTTCCTCTCTTTCTGACTCATTTCACTTAGCATTATACTCTCCATGTTTGTCCATTTATAAGCAAATTTCATGACTTCATCTCTCCTAACAGCTGCAGAGTATTCCATTGTGTAGATGTACCAGTTTCTTTAACCAGTCATCGGTTTCTAGGGCACTTGGGTTTGTTTCCAAATTTTGGTTATTGTGAACATTGCTGCAATGAACAGATAGGTACAAATGTCATTTCTACTGTGCTTTTTTGGATCCTTGGGATATGTTCACAGAAGTGGTTTTGTGGGGTCATAACACTTTATAGCACTGTCCTCCCATTGTTCATCAATTTGTTCCAGCGGGCACCAGTAAAGTCTCCATTGTGAGACTTGATACTGTTTTTGGCATATCGAATACATCACGGCAAAGTTTGCCGTGTGGGTGCGATACTCTCGGTAGCTTGCTGGACTCTCCAAGGGGGCAGAGAAATCGAACCGGGGTCCGCCTGGGTCGGTTGCGTGCTGGGTCGGTTTCAGGGTCATATGGAAGCTCAATTTCTAGTTTTTGAAGGACTTTCCATATTGTTTTTCAGAAAGGCTGGACCAGTCGGCATTCCCACCAGCAGTGAGAGAGAGTCCCTTTTTCTCCACATCCACGCCAGCACTGGTTGCTTTTGTTCTTCTGAATATGTGCCAGTCTCTGTGGTGTGAGAGGATATCTCATTGTTGTTTTGATTTGCATCTCCCTGATGGCTAACTATGTGGAGCACTTTTCATGTGCCTTTTGGCTGTTTGTATTTCTTTTTTGAGGAAACTTCTGTTCATTTCTTCTCCCCATTTTTTTGATGGGGTGGAGGTTTTTTCTTGTACAATTCTACTAGTGTCTTGTATATCCTGGATATTAATCCCTAATCAGATGGGTATTGGGTAAAATTCATTCCCATTCTGGGGGCTCTTTTTGTATTTTGGCCACCGTATCTTTTGAAGTACAGAAGCTTCTTAGTTTGATGTAACCCCATTTATGTTTGCTTCAATTTGCATGGTCAGTGCTGTTTCATACTTAAAGATTTTTAACTTCAATGTCATGGAGAGTTCTGCCTACATTTTCCTCTATGAACCTTGTGGATTCATGTCTGATATTGAGGTCTTTAATCCACTTTGATCTTACTTTTGTGCCTGGAATTAGACAGGTCAGAATTCAATTTTTTGCAGGTAGCTATCTAGTTTTCCCAGCATCACTTCTTGAAAAGGCTTTCCTTGTTCCACTTCACATTTCTTGCTCCTTTGTCAAGGATTAAGTGGTCATATATTTGAGGGTCTGTGACAGAATATTCAACTCTGTTCCATTGTTCTGCAGTTATTTTTTTAGCCCAATACCATACTATTTTAATTACTACTGCTTTATAGTATAGTTTGAAGTTGGGTAAGGTGATGCCACCCATATTCTTTTTCCCAAGGATCACTATAGCTATTCGGTCTTACTAGGATTGATCCCTGTCTGCAGAGTCAGAAATAAGCCTGAGCATATCTGGGTGTATCCCACAATACCTCCATCGATATTTAGATGAATTATATGAAGTGTGTCTCATTTTATAAGAATAGTTCCTGAGGTTCAGCTTACATGTCACTGTAGCATCAGTTATCAAAGCCTGTATATTACTGTACATTAATTTCCCCCATTATACTTACCAAAAATCACTTATCAGAATTCCCTGGGAGCTTTTAACACAGCTTTCTGATATCCATCCCAGCGATTTAGGGATGAGAATTGAAGTTTTTGTGCACTTGTAAAATATTATGTGCCCTATCAATATCAAGATCATTATCAAGGTCAACTGACATAGGAAATTTTCTTGCTAAAACTGAAGTAATTAAGATACTAGAGAATGGCAGTTGTTTAGAGTAACTATTCCCAAATTATATTCTGTGTTGGAAATGCAACAGGAAAAGATGAAGAGGACTGAGACCTCATCCTTATAGATCTCAGATTTTAGCTTTGGATTGTTTATTATGCAGTTTATTGATTGGCCATGGTTCTCAATCTCCACTATGCATTAGAATAATTTGTTTGCTTATTTGGTTTGGGGTCACACCTAGCAGAGTTCAGAGCTTAGTCATAACTCTGTCCTTGGGGTTGCTACTGCACATGCTAAGGGTACCATATGGTATGGAGGGGAATAGAAATGAAGTCTACCACAAGCAAGGCAAGTGTCTTGTACCTGTACTATTGTTCTGGCTGATCAACAATTTATTTATGTTTTTTGTTTGGGAGCTACTCCTAGATGTTTAGGGCTTACTTCTGGGTCTGCACTAGGGATCATTTCTGGCAGGCTCAGAAAACCTATGGGGTGCTAGGGAACATACTCAGGTTCAGTCTCATGTACGGTAAGTGCTTTATTCACTGTGCTATATCTCCATCAACTACATCAGAGTCATATGGAGATTTTGTTGAAACAGAAATTCCTTGGCCCAGCCTCAGAGTTTCTGCTTTGATATGTCTAGAGGTACAGATAAAAATTCTGCATATTAACAAGTTTCTAGTGAATGCTGATGTTATTAGTCCAAGGGCCACATGTTGAGAAACACTACCCTAGGAATAATTTTGTAGTCTAATTTTTAAAAAGCTATGTATACATAGTAGAAATAAAAATTTAATCATCTGGGGTGTTCTATCACCTCCCCGTTTATCTTTCTTGTATTTCTCCTTGCTATTCCATGGACCTGTAACAAAAAGAAGTATTCCTCTCCTCTGGAAAGCAATCCCATTTTTTTACTGCAAATGCACTGGTTGGTACCATTTCACATGGAAACATTTGCTTCCTTCAGGAACTGGTTTCTCTAGAAATTAAAAAAAAATAACAAAAACAAAAATACTACTTTGAAGTCCAGAAAGAGGCAACGGTGAGAATTGTCTCTCTTCCTACTTCTTTTTTTTTTTTAAATTGAATCACTGTAAGATACAGTTACTAAGCTCTCATGTTTGAGTTTGAGACATACAATGATGTAATACCCATTCCTCCACCAGTATACATTTTCTACCGCCAATGTCCCCAGTATCTCCCCCGTCCCACCCCTCCCCCTGCCTCTATGGCAGACAATTCTACCCATACTCTCTTTGTCTCTTCCTACTTCTTACGACAGTGTGTCTCAATGCCTCATCCCCAAAAGAATCAACTATCCTACTAAGAATTGGAATTATAAGATCTGTAGCTCTAGTAAACAGAAATTTCTAAAGGTGAGACCCAAGAATATAGTCTTAAATGATAATGATTATCATAGTTTCTGATGTAACTAAAACTGGAGAACCCTTGGAAATAGGATTTACTCAGTTTTAAGAAAAGTCTCCTTTCTCTTAACTTTCTGCAATCTCCATTCTCTTAATCTATGTATCCCATAAGAAAATTTATGAATCTAGGACTGACACTAAGTTCCTTCATTCACCTTTCCATATCACATCCACCTCCACCCAACTTACATAGACCCACTTGCTGAACCATTTGTCAGGCTGCTAAATCAGGGACAGGTCTTATCCCTGATAAAGTCCACCAAGTGAGGAACAATTTGTTTATTTTTGTATGTTTTTATTTCATGTTTAAACCTCACTTTTTAAATTTTGTCTTCTCTAGCTTCTTTATGCGATATTCTTGAGATGTTTCAAAGCTATTTATATTTCATACTGAACTTGGTTTTTTAAAACATTCTGGAAAATTTCACAGAATATATTGAAATGATGCACTAAGAGATGGGAGGAAAAGATATGTGAGGAGGACAGTGGGAGGGAGGTAGCATGGGGCTAAGAGTGGAGAAAGAAGAGAAGAAGATAACTGAGAGCAACAATGATTAGGTAGTCTAAACTATCCAAAGTCTATTCTTTATAAGGACCTCTCCTTCCACAGTGCCAACATTTATATTGTCATTTTGTTACTTAACATGATCCTCTTCCTATCTTTCTAGAATCGGGAAGACCTTACACATTTGAGAATAAAATACCTACTTTGACAGATATAAGTCTACCAGTATTTTTCTTTGGGGTTCATCATTAAGTTAGAATAAGTACCTATTTTACTTCTCCTGAACTAGTCACTGCAGACATTTTGGGGGTTTTATATTATGGGCTACTCAATGCAATTTCAAAATACATTGGACTAATGAAAGTCAGAAATACCTTTGGGCCATAGGCTGCTCATTGCTTGGACAGAGAGCTATAGAAACAAGATAATTGTCTGTATGGAAGAGGGCACCTACCATATGAAATTCAACAGTGCTCAGCTTCAATGAACTTCCAAATTATGCTTTTTTGCTCCATTTCAAGGAGTGTGTGTGTGTGTAAGTGTTGTATGTCTAGAAAAGTGTGGATTTTTTTCATTTGACATCATAATCATGTTCTCAATTTATACAGCACAGTAAACTGTACAGTTATGAAGAGGATCTTATTCAGTGCTCTTTTTTACATTATTGTTCAGCAGCATGGAAATGTTACTGAAGACTAAATAAAATCTGTGAAAGGAATTAAATGTTGTTTAATAATTCCAAATGAAACTTCTTTCCAGTATCTAATTACAAGTTAGAGTTGTTGGAACCCAGAATCTTTGATGCCCTTGACACAACTATTAAAACCCAATTGTTCTAATGGAAGAAGACACCCTTGGAGATCAACACATTGAAAATTGTGTTAAATTTTAGTTTTTATATGTAAACATTTATCCACTTTTCTTCTATGACTGCGCAGGAGTAAGGGAATAGCCATAAAAATTTAAGATATGTGTTTATTTGGTGATATACGATGGAGGTCAAGAAATACCTGAAGCTGGACACATAGCATCACATGTTGATCTGAGTAAAGTGTCCTACAATGCATACTAAATAGTCAGGAATTAAGTATAAGGTCCTGGAAATCTTGATCCTATTAGGATTACTTAGGCTGAAAAATCCTGGCTTCCAGTGATCTAAACAAAAAGGGAGTCTTTTACTGCATAACAGAATTATCCAAGTAGTAGTTGTAGGCATTGCTTCTTCTGCTCAAGGATGTTATCAAAGATCTAAGTTCCTCTCTGTTTTAGCGTCTTAAGAACTGGCTTTCATTTTCATGATTGTTACCTACTGGTTACATGATAGCTGTGACATTAGTAGTCCTCAGAGATGGAAAGATGAAGGAAGAACAGCAGCAACTACATCATCTTTTATCAGAAAGAAATCTTTGATAAATAACCCCAGTATGTTTTTGCTTAAATATCATTGGCTAGAACTAGAGTACATATCCCACATACCCAACACCAGTTGCAAAGGATACTGGGAAAGAGAGTAATTAATTGGGCACATTGCCATATTCAACAAAGCCAGGATTATGCTAGCAAAGAAGAGAGAAATTGATCCAGGGCAGACAATGAACAGTGTCTTTCTAAAAACAAAGGACAGCTTTAGTCATTCTCAGACAGTTCAACTAATACCTACTACTTGCCAAAACTGTGCCATGTGCTCTGGCATCTGACGTTTTCCTCAGGCTACCAGAATTCACAGAATAAAGCTTATTCACAGGGGTAAAATCAACAAAACTAACATCTTGCTGTGTCAAGTTTTATTTTGTTCCCTGCCATCAAGCTGCACTGAGCTTTGATGATGTAATTTCATCTAATCTTTTAGATACCTTGGAGAAAATCCATATCCAGATACTATTCTATACAAAAAGTTCTATTAATTTTAGCTATCAGGATAATATTTTTAACCCTGCTTCAGTTATTTTATGTATGTGAATCCCTTTCTGCTTTTTAATTGGATTTGTGCCCATATGCACTGCAAGTCGCTTTTGACAACATCCAGTAGAATAGCTTCCCATTATGGACAGCAGTATAATGGCAAAGCACCTTAGAGGATAGTTTACCTTCCTACCTTTATTCCCAGACAGCCTCCAATATCACCCTACTTTATGATTGGTCAGTACAAAGAATTTATTATAATCCAAAACCAAGCTTTGAAAACCTCTGCCACCCCACCTCCCCAAAATGCAAAGGCAAATGATTAAAGCTCTAGAATGATTTCTTTTAAAAATTAGATCCTGGGGATTCTCTTTCCAAGGAAAGATGAATAAATGGCTTTCAGGAAAGAACAGATCTTTACTGCTTTGATGCTGTTTTGTGGGGTGAACCCAATAATCCCTGCAGTTTGAAACCCAAGCTCAGTAATATTGTTATTAAGTAAAGGCTAAACAGAAAAGGACTTTGGGGAAGTGTAAGAGTAGCCAGAAGGATTACATTGCATAGGCCTCAAAATCAACCTTTTTGCAGGCTGGTGAAACTACCTACAAAATGTTATTTGATATATATGTATAAATATATTATTTTTTATTTCTTATTTTTTAATTGAACCACAGTGAGATAAACAGGTAAAAAGTTGTTCATGATTGGGTTTCAGTCATACAGTCATATAATGTTCCAACACCCATCCTTTCACCAGTGTACATTTCCCACCACCCATGTCCCCAGTTTCCATCCCCCATCCCACTGCTTCATCTCTCTCCTTTTGGGCATATGACTTGCAATAAAGGTACTGAAAGTTATCATATATATTTCTTCACCTATTTTTGATACTCAGTTCTTGTCCAGAGTGGTCATTTCTAACTATTATTGTCATAATGGTCCCTTCTCAATCCTAATTGCCCTTTTCCCCCTAAACACTTGTCACAAGCTTCCAAGTGAGGACTAATCTTCTTCTTGGCCCCTTTTAATATTTATTTTATTTAATTTTTAATTGGTTTATAAGATTGGCTCTATTTCAAGGATAAAATTTCACAGTATAATTTCCTATCGTAAAGCCTCTCCTTTTATAATTTAAGTTCTGCTTCTTTGGGGTGGGGTTCATTCTTTTGCTTTATTTCTATACCACATACATATAGGTATAATTATTTGGTATATGTATTTTTCCATGCTTATTTAATTTAATATCCAATTCTATCCATAAAGCTACAAAAGGCTTTATTTTATTTTTCTTATATCTAAATACTAATCTAGTGTGTATGAATACCACAATTTCTCTGCTTTTTAATGCTACACATATTAGATTGAGAATATGTAGTTTACAGTACTATTAATAGTATATAATTCTAATACCACATCTATCATTAGACATCACAAATTTTTTTTTTTTTGCTTTTTTGGGTCACACCCAGCGATGCTCAGGGGTTATTCCTGGCTTTGCACTCAGGAATCACTCCTGGCAGTGCTCGGGGGACCATATGGGATGCTGGAAATCGAACCCGGGTTGGCCACGTGCAAGGCAAACGCCCTACCCTCTGTGCTATTGCTCCAGCCCCAGATATTACAAATTCTTTATCTATTCATATGTTTTTGCACATTTTAATTGTTTCCAAATATTGACTATTATAAATAATACTGCTATGAACATAATTGCAGTCATAATTTTTAAATTAGTGTCCTTATGTTTTTATGCTAAATACTTAGGGGTAGAATTACCCCTAGGATAATTCTAGATCCTAGATTCTGGATATGGTAGATCTACTCCTAATATTTTGAAATATTCACATACTGTTTTCATACAGGCTGAACATTTCTACTAAGAGTGTATTAAGTTTTCTCTATTTCCCTGGTAATATTTGTTGTTTTCAGACTTTTTGATATAAGTTATTCTCATAAGTGTGAGATGATATCTCATTGTTCCTTTGATTCATATTTCCCTGGCAGTAAGGAACAATGACCATTCTTTTATGTGGCTGTTGTCATCTGTATGTCTTCTTTAAATAAATCTGTAAGTCTTCTTTAAATAAGTGTCTGCTCTTAATAAGCTCTTATCTCCATTCTGTGATATGGTTGTTTGTAAATTCCTCTTATCTCTTGGGTATTTGCCCTTTAATACTTTTAATAGTTTCTTCAAAATCTGCCCCCTCTACTGATCAGTGAATCTACCTATAGTATAGAAGAAATAAATTTTGCACTGATTTCTATTTTGCTTGGCTTATCATGGTAAAAATTTGATTAATGTTATTCCCTAAAATCCTTGGAGTATATTTTATTCCCAGGGAAGTAATGCTTGCTGGATCACTTTATGTGTTTGGCCCATTGTCAC
Source organism: Sorex fumeus (assembly GCF_029834395.1). Classification (NCBI taxonomy): domain Eukaryota; kingdom Metazoa; phylum Chordata; class Mammalia; order Eulipotyphla; family Soricidae; genus Sorex; species Sorex fumeus. Next base: position 29,393,130 of record NW_026606115.1, read on the forward strand.
CCAAATAATTCATGACATAAAAATGGATGCCCTTTTACTGGTGATAAGGAAGGAATATTTTTGTTTTGTTTTGTTGTTGTTTTAAGGTTTGGGTCCATACCAGGAATGTTAAGGGGCAATGGTCCTGGAGTACTCCTATTGTGGTCTGGGGAACCATGCAGTGTGTCTACCAAACCTGGGCCTCTGGCAAGTAAAGCATGCATACTAGCTCTGTGAGTTTTCTTTTCAGTCCCACGAAAGGTATGTTTAGTAGTTTAGGAAATGACCAGCATAAAGTATTCTAAGAGGAAGTCTAGAATATGCAAGGAAAAACAGATAATCATTAGACTCCTGGAGAGAGAGAGAAAGCTGAGAAAGGATTGGGATATTAGTAGAATTCTGTAATGAGGGAGACAATCATGACACCCATCATTGAAAAACATTTGAAGAGAATGATATCCAGGCTGAAGTATTTGGATCACTTCCTAAATGAAGCAGAATATATAACAGTACCAAGCATATTGTAATATATGCCCTTATTGAAAGCATCTGATGAATATTTCTTTTTATTATTTCTTTTTTTTAATTTTATTGAAACACCATGTGATAGTTACAAGCTTTCATGTTTGGGCTACAATCACACAACGATCAAAACCCCATCCCTCCACTAGTGCACATTCCCCACCACCAATATCCCCAGTATACCCTCCTTTTCAAACTTTCCCCTGCCTCCATGGCAGACAAGATTCCCCATAATCTCTCTCTACTTTTGGGCATTATGGTTTGCAATACAGACACTGAGAGGTTATCATGTTTGGTCCTTCATCTACATACTGCACACATCTCCCATTCCAACTGATTCCTCCAGCCATCATTTTCCTAGTGATCCCTTCTCTATTCCAGCTGCCATCTCCCCTTTACTCATGAGGCAGGCTTCCAGCTCTGGAGCAATCTTCCTGTCCCACGTATCTATTATCCATAAGTGTCAGGCTCATGTTATGTTGTTTTATACTCCACAAATGAGTGCAGTCCTTCTATGTCTGTCCCTCTCATTCTGACTCATATCACTTAGCATCATACTCTCCATGTCTATCGATTTATAAGCAAAGTTCATGACTTGATCTCTCCTAACAGCTGCATAGTATTCTATTGTGTAGATGTACCAAAGTTTCTTTAACCAGTCATCTGTTCAAGGGCACTTGGGTTGTTGTAGATTTTGGCTACTGTGAACAGTGCTGCAGTGAACATAAATGTACACATCTGATCAAACTTAACCATAAAAAATTACATGAAGATTGTTGAGGAGGTGGATATGAATTCTAGTAAAAACTTCAATGTAACAAAGGAAAAGTGCTCATTTCTACTGTGCGCCATACTTTCATTGTACGTACAATTTATGAACTCCTATACAACATAACACCTCAATAAATAAGAAGCATAGAAACTGATAAGCAGAGAAGATCGCAATAATTTATAGAGTAGATTAAATAGGTAATGATATACAAAGAAACAAATAAAAGGAGAAGTGAAAGGGAAAAACAATGTCAATAAGCAAAAGGGAAAACACAGGAGACCCACCCTACCCAGATAAATACCCCACTGGCAGACTTCCACTCTCGACACGACTTCCACTACCCAGCCGTCGCCACACTCCAGGACGCTTTCCGGAACCGCGCGGCCGCTTGCGGCCGCGCGACACATCATAAGACACTAAATACCCATCTTCTGGAATTGTCGTATCATATTTGATAGGGTTCAAATATGGTAACACCTACAAGGGTGATTAGAGGTCACCCCAAAAGCCTCTATCCCTCTCAGAAAGACTGGCAAGCTACCGAGAGTATTCCGCCCGCACGGAAGAGCCTGGCAAGCTATCCGCTGTGTATTCGATATGCCAAAACCAGTAACTACAACTGGTCTCATTCACCTGACCCTGAAGGCTTCACCGACATGGCAGCACTGAGAAGGATGAGAAAGGAGAGGCCGACAAAATCTCAAGGCCGACCTAGGCTGCCACAACGAAGGAAGACAAAAATGATCATCTGTACTTTCAATGCATGTACGCTAGCATCAGATGCATCCATCGAGGACCTGATGGTACAAGCGCAAATGATCAAGTACGACATCATTGGTCTGACCGAGACAAGAAGGCACGAATCTCACCACGCCGTTTTCGACACTGGAGAAGAATTGTTCCTCGGAACATGCGATAAAAGAGGTGTTGGAGGCACCGGTGTCCTTGTCAACACAAACTTGGCCAAGAGCATTGATTCATTCGAATGCCTAACAACCCGAATCGGACGTTTACATTTGAATAGATGTGGGTCACTGCCTGCAGTTTCTATCTTCGTTGTCTACGCACCAACATCTCATTATGATGAAAGAGAAATCGAGAAGTTCTACATGGAGCTAGAGAAGTTCTATAAAGAAGACCACACCTTCTACAAGATCATTGTGGGTGATTTTAATGCCAAGATAGGACCGAGAAGATCAGCTGAAGAACTTCACATCGGGACCCATGGCCTAGAATGGAACGAACAGGGTGAGAGACTGTCAGAGTTCATCATGTCGACCAAGACCATCCATGGTAACTCACAGTTCCAGAAGGCAGAATCTAAACGATGGACATGGGAGTCTCCCGGCGGACGATTCCACAACGAAATAGACCACATCATATTCAATCGACGGTTTTGCCTGACTGATGTCGCTGTTGTCCCAAAATTTCGAACGGGATCGGACCACCATCTCCTTCGTGCAAAATTCTACTTCACAGAGCGGGGAGAAAGGGCTGCAAAGTTCAAAAAGAGAACTCCCAGAATGACCACCAACTGGGAACTCTTTGGTACAATTGCGGCAACATGGGAAGATGCCATTGTTGACAACATTGATGAGGAATACGATCGACTGGTTCAGCACCTCCATGAATGTGCGAGGAACGCCAAGAGAGAGATAGCCACAAAAAGTCGCCTATCTTCGAAAACTCTTGAGCTAATTCGCCAGCATGGTTTGGCGCATGCCTCAGGCAACCGCAAGCTAACGTCCGAGCTTGCAAAGCAGTGCAGAGATGCGATCAAGGAAGACCTCAAAGAGAGAAGAGCAGAAGTACTGGTAGATGCGGCAGAAGCCGGGAAAAGCATTCGTAACGCCCGCCTGTCCTTCGCCAACTATAAGACCAAGATGACTGCCCTCCGACGTCCTGATGGATCCATCACATCCTCCAGAACGGCAATGGAGAGGATTATCCATGACTTCTACTCAAATCTCTTCGATAGCCATGTCCACTTGCCAACATACCAAATTACACAGGATGGGTATGTTGTTCCCAATGTTCTCCCCTCCGAAATCCGACACGCCATTTCGTCGGTAAAGAAACAAACAGCACCCGGCCCAGACAAGGTCAGACCTGAACACCTGAAGATCCTGCCGTCAGTACTCATCAATACACTGGCTCGGCTCTTCACTCGCTACCTGTCTGAATGCAAGGTTCCGTCCCAATGGAAAACCAGCAGGACCGTACTACTGTTCAAGAAGGGAGACATCCATGACATTGGCAACTATCGCCCGATCTGCCTATTGTCTGTCATCTACAAGTTGTTCACTCGAGTCATCCTGAATAGGATTGGCAGAACACTAGATGAAGGACAACCATGCGAGCAAGCAGGGTTCCGCAAAGGATTCAGCACCATCGACCATATCCACACAATAACAAAGCTCATTGAGGTTTCTCGGGAGTTCAAGATGCCGCTCTGCTTAACGTTCATTGATTTAAAGAAGGCCTTTGATTCTGTTGAGACGGAAGCGGTCATTGAAGCCCTAGCCAATCAGGGCATTCAAGCCCAATACATCAGGATCCTCCGTGAGCTCTATTGCGGATTCACTACCAGGATCTCACCATTCTACAAAGAAGTGATCGTTGATGTCAAGAGAGGGGTGCGGCAGGGTGATACCATTTCACCAAAACTCTTCAGTGCCACCCTCGAGAACATCATGCGACGACTGGAATGGGAAGGAATGGGAGTGAAGATAGATGGTCGGCAACTACACCACCTCCGCTTTGCTGATGACATTGTTTTAATAACACCAAACATCAGCCAAGCGGCACAAATGCTGGCCGACTTTGACCGTGAGTGTGGAAAGGTAGGACTACACCTGAATCTTACGAAGACAATGTTTATGAGAAACAGCCTTGTTCCTGATGCCCCATTCGCTCTCAATGGAACGACCGTCTCCGAATGCAACAGCTATGTCTACCTAGATCGAGAGATCAACATGACAAATGACCTGGCACCCGAGCTGCGCAGGAGGAAGAGAGCGGCTTGGAACGCCTTCAAGAACGTCGAAGAAATAGCTAAGAGGACGAAGAACCTCCGGCTCCGGGCACATCTCTTTGATTCCACTGTTCTTCCTGCATTAACATATGCCTCAGAGACCTGGGCCCTACGCAAACAAGATGAAAACGCCATTCAGGTCTCCCAAAGAAGAATAGAAAGAGCTATGCTTGGAATATCACGTTTCACTCAAATGAGAGAAAGAATCCGGAGTTCTGACATCCGTCGACGATCAAGGATCAGGGACGCTGTCTCATTTGCCAAGGTTTCGAAAATCAGATGGGCTGGTCACGTAATGAGATTTAAAGACGACCGTTGGACTAGAGCTGTTACTGATTGGATTCCACGGGATGTCAAGAGACCGCATGGCCGCCCACCTACCAGATGGTCAGACTTCTTCCTGAAGATCATGAACGATCAGGTTGAGGCCCTTCATGTTCCCGGAGCGAACAGATGCCATTGGGCTACACTAGCACACGACAGGGACAAATGGAGACGTTACTGGCGCCCGCTCGAGCAAATCGACGACTAACGGGAAGTTAAGTGATTAAGTGATTAAGATGTTAAAATAATAATTACACTCCTGGGAATATATCCCGGTGAGGCAAAAAAGTATAGTCGAAGTGACATCTGCACTTGTTTGTTCATTGCAGCACTGTTTACAATAGCTAGAATCTGGAAAAAACCTGAGTGCCCGAGAACAGATGACTGGTTAAAGAAACTTTGGTACATCTACACAATGGAGTACTATGCAGCTGTTAGAAAAGATGAAGTCATGAAACTTATACAAGTGGTACTACATGGGAAAATATCATGCTAAGTGAAATGAGTCAGAGACGGACAGACATAGAAAGATTGCATTCATTTGGGGAACATAAAGTAACAAAATAGGAGACTAACACCCAAGAATAGCCGAGATCAGTACCAGGAGGATTACTCCATCACTTTGAGGCCAGCCGCACACACTAGGGGAAAAGACAGCTCAGATAGAGAAGGGAGCACCAAATAAAGGTTGTTGAGAGGTTCCTCCCAGGATGGGAGATGCGTGAAGAGAGTAGACTATAGACCGAACATGATTTCCACTGAATGTCTCTTTTGCAAACCATGGCACTCAAAAGGATAGGGAGAACAAAAGGGAATGCCCTGCCACAGAGGTAGGGTGGAATGGGGGTGGGAGGGGTACTGGGATCAGTGGTGGTGGAGAATGAGCACTACTGGAGGGATGGGTATTCGATCACTGTATAACTGAAACCCAAGCACAAAAATTTGTAAGTCTTCAACTGTATCTCATGGTGTTTCACTAATAAAAATTTTATAAAAATAAATAAATAAATAAAATAATAATAACAATAGAAATTCGAGTAAGTAATGTTTATCCAAGTCCCATTGTGTGCTAAGTGCTATTAGAAGCACACCCCATGTGCTAACTCATGTAATTTTTACATTAATCTTATAAATTTTGTTTATTAAGATTATATCTTTTACAGACTAATAAACTGAGGCACAGAGAATTTACATCATAATTTAATATTTGTACTCGGAGAGCCTGGCAAGCTACCGAGAGTATTCGATATGCCAGACACAGTAACAACAAAGTCTCCAATGGAGACGTTACTGGGCCCGCTCGAGCAAATTGACGATCAGCGGGAGGGCCTTTACCTTTACCTTAATATTTGTATACCAAAGGTGAGCAATGATCTTTAAACTTTTTAGTTATCTAAGTCAATAATGACTTTTATAATACCATGAATGTGAGTTCTTTACCTTGCATCCAAGAATCCTTACTCATTAAAAAATCCTTGGCTATTTGTCATGATCAGGGTGCTAAGTTAGATATTTTTAGACATTACTTTATTTAATCTAGATAACCTTAGAGTTGTGTGCTGTTATCATTCCCATTTTTTAAAGAAGAGACTGAATAACAGAGGTTAAATAACTTATTCAGAGACATACAGCTAATTGGGAACAGAGCTGGGAGATAAACTACTATTTCTAACTCCATACACCATGCTTATAGAAGAGGAAGTCACCAGTCAGCAGTAATATAGCAGAAAAATAAAGGCAACTAAAATCTAAGTACTTCCTTTAATTGTAAAATTATAGTGACCATTTCATATCTCCAAGAAAACAGCTGCTACACAGGTGAGCATCTGTTGGGGAACACCTAAATATTGGGAAATCACTATTTTGCAGCCTTAACTTTCTGGTGAATAGTTGCTTAACACTCACAAAAGTTAACTCTAGAATTTCATGTACTCAAAGAGATTCCCTTCTAAACAGAAAAAGGAAGAGAACTTGGTGGAGGCATGTTTGTATATGGCAGTGGTTGGGAATGTGTAAAACAGTAGCATCACATTCTGGGGAACACCATTCTAAGATTTATGAAGTAAGTGTCAATTGAAAAAAAATGTTTCTGTTCTTCTATGTCTGAATCTCATCCTTTAATGGAGTCTGGCCTCATCCCTAGGGCTTGCAGTCAATCTCTGTGAGCATTCCTTCCTTCATCAGGATCCTACAAAACAATTTCTATGGATTCACAGCAAAAGAAGGAATTATGTGCATGTTTTGTGGTTTTGTTTTCTTTTTAATGTAAATGAAACCCTGTCTTCTGGGAATAATTATTGGTCAAGAAAGGATAGTCTATCCAATTGGGATTCAAACAGCTAAAGATTATAAATGGCTTTTATTGTTTTGTAGCATTAGGATATCCCCTTTTTTATTTCAAGCTGATCTATTTCTACATGTGCAGCATCACAATCTTAAATAATTTGTTAAATATTTAATGAATACTGTGTTAAATAGTTTCATATTAAACCAAAACCAGAACTTAATATTCACCTAAGAGGCAAAAATTTTTATTAATTTTGCACATGGGTCTGGCTTCCCATTGATTAAATATATATATTTGCTAGTTCTTAGAGTTTGAATGATTAAAGGATAGAAGAGATGTGAAGATATGAAGTTTTTAAATAAATCATTCTGTAGATATGTTCCAAAATATATCCGAATTGCTATGTTAGAACTTCTCCATGGAATCAGTAAATAACAAATATTCTGTATATTTTATAATTAGAACTGTCAGAAGTGTGTAGTCATATTTATTGGACATTTGAGTGCCTAGAATCAGAGTTGTGCCTCGCAAAACCAACCATACAAATGGCATTGAAGAGATTCTTTATGTCATATGATATCTAAAAAGTATAACAAAATAGCATAAATAGAATAACCAATATGTTTTCTGAATTATGGCCACATTGCAAGAAGGGATTCATCCAAAGTATACTGTCACTGTCACTGTCCTCCCATTGTTTATCGATTTTCTCGAGCGGGCCCAGTTACGTCTCCATTGTGACAATTGTTACTTGTTTGGCATATTGAATACGTCACGGGGAGCTTGCCAGGCTTTGCCATGGGGGCGAGATACTCTCGGTAGCTTGCCGGGCTCTTCGAGAGGGGCGGAGGAATCAAACTCGGGTTGGCCATATTGGCCGCTTGAAAGGCAAACACCCTACCCCCTGTGCTATTGCTCCAGCTCGCAAAGTATACTATAATTTATCATAATTTAAGTGTCATGGTCCATAGCTAAAATCATATACTCACTGAATCAGAATTAAGATCAACAAAAGAACAAGTATTTATTTCAATAAAATTGAACTTGCCATTCATAGATTGAGAATAAAAATAATTAGTTCTCATTGATTTTTATATGCTTCAATTTTTAGAAATGAGGCAAATAACCAATGAGGTTTGTACTACATATTTTTTCAACAAAAGACATACTTGGTGCTATCAGGGGAGAAAGTTTATTTTCCTAAATCTTTATTGTAGTTACTTTCTTTAAAATTTTGGGATGAGTCACTGAAATAAATGATACATATGATAGAGAACCTCTCTTTCTCTGAGTGAAAGGTATTCTGCAAGAGAAATGGCATTTCTCCCACTCCCATCTTCAAATGAAGGGAAAGTGATATTTGATTTTCTATCATATGTATAGGAATTTTAAAGAGCTATTTTTTAATTTAAATGCGTGCAAAATAATTGCCAGAGCTTTTCTTTACTTTTTATACCACTAATGTTTGCAAATTTGTTATATTCACATGATATCTTTGTATCTGACCAATAAGACTAGTATATAGCACTGTAGCACTGTCCATCCATTGTTTATGGATTTGCCCGAGCGGGCACCAGTAACGTCTCCATTGTGAGACTTGTTGTTACTGTTTTTGGCATATTGAATACGCCACGAGGAGCTTGCCAGGCTCTGCCATGTGGGCGGAATACTTTCGGTAGCTTGCCAGGCTCTCCAAGAGGGCTGGAGGAATTGAACCCAGGTCGGTTGCATGCAAGGCAAACGCCCTACCCACTGTGCTATCGCTCCAGCCTGAGACTTGTATGATTAACTCTATTTCTAAAAACTTTGGTGACATATGGCAACTTATCCAAAATCCTACATCTAAGTCAATATAGAGGACAGACTCCAAAGCAGTCTCCTGGCTTTAAGCCTAAATCTCTTCTAAAACTGTGCTTTGTATCTTGCAATACAGCCCTTGGTTAAAGAGTTTTTTTCTTACCGTATGCTCATGCATCAAACTGGTTACTCCCACCTCTCCTGTTACCAGTCCTTTCCTTATTTGTCATCCTTCCTGTACACATTTTAAAAATCTATGACTCCCACTACTATGCAAGGACTGAAACCTCCATATCATCTAAGGAGGGCTTGAGAAATAAATTATGCTTGAGAACTTACTTTGACATAAGCAATTATTTCAATAATAAATAGTGGAAAAGACAGTGTTCAGAATAATCATCAAATCTAAATGAGTTTAATTGGCATTAATAATTCTTGTACACAAACAGTCATTACTTTTCCTTTCAAATTTCAGTTGGACATGCTAAGATCTCTTAGTCCAATAGAGCGCAAGTCAGAGACCTTTACTAAAGTTGACAATGCACCTGGCCATGTTTAGCCTGTACCTTAAACTTTGTATCATCCACAGTGTTACCACAACACTTTGCATATAAAAGGGTTTCTAATGAGTGTGTGGTAAGTGAATGACTGCTAATGACTTGTCTAAAATTTCTTTGTGATGGTTTATCCTGTGAGAATAACAAGATTTCACCATATGTTATATGATTATAGAAGAATCTCATATATCCTGGCTTGTGTTTATATATGTGTGTATTTAAATATGCATCTACTAAAATGTTATAGAGAAGATCGTAAAGAAGTTGTGCCCTATAGTCTTGCCATTTAACATGTAGTTTATAGGTCAGAAGCATTAGTCACAACCAGAATAATTTCAGATAATTAGATTTCCAGGGCCCATCCCAGATCTATGAAATTGAAATATACTTTCACACAATGTGTTTAAGAAAGCATGAGAAACAGTAAAGTGGGATCAGTTGTTAGTCTTGTAATTTTACACCAAAAGTTTCACTATGTATTAAGGCCCACACTTTGAGCCCTTGTGAGTTTATCAGAGACTATAGAGAATATTGAAGAAAGAAAATATGTCTTTTACCCAAGACAACGTATAACATATTGTGTGCTTCATGCTGCAATAATGCATAAACAAAGATCATGTAGATTTAATTATTCAGAAAAAATGTTTGAAAAGGAGTAATTCACAGATTACTTACCAATATTTTGAGATGGAGGGAAAACTGGTGACAATAGCTAATAAAACTTTTATTTTATAAGGTAGCATATTACATTTATAAAAATATTATTTCATCTAATCCTGGCATAAACATGGTGAATTTAAAATAGTATAGTTGCTAAATTTGCCAGCTCTGAAATTTAAAAAAAAAAGAGAGATGGAAATTCTACCTTTACAATTTTCTAGCTGTCGATCATGCTCTAGATATTTAAATTCTGTGCCTAGGTATTTAAACTTCAGTTTCCTTATCTATAAACTGCAAGTAGTGGCAGCACTCAACTTTGAGCTAAGCCAACTTTGATGATTAAAGGAGTTCATATGCAGCAACATTTAAAACAATGCCAAGCAACCTAATAACTTTAAGTGTCAGATACATGTTTACTTCACAAATCAGGAAGTATGCACAGAGAAGCTGAATACCTTCCAAAGAAACACAGCTTGCAGGTAGTAGAGATAGAACCATATATAGAACCATATATCCCCAAAATTCTGTACACATTACTGGAAAACACTTTACTTCTATTCCATTTTAATATATATGCTCCTGCCGTTGTTCATCGATTTGCTCGAGTGGGCCCAGTAACGTCTCCTTCGTGAGACTTGTTGTTACTGTGTTTGGCATATTGAATACACCACGTGTAGCTTGCCAGGCTCTGCCATGTGGGCGAGATACTCTCGGTAGCTTGCCGGGCTCTCCAAGAGGGGCGGAGGAATAGAACTCGGATCGGCCATGTTGGTTGCATGCAAGGCAAACGCCCTATCCGCTGTGCTATCACTCCAGCCCATATATATATACATACATATATATATATACATATATATTCCATTATATATATTCCATTCACGGCAAAGCTTGGCAAGCTACCCGTGATGTATTCAATATGCCAAAAACAGTAACAAGTCTCACAATTTGTTGTGAGACGTTACTGGTGCCCACTAGAACAAATTGATGAACAATGGGAGTACAGTGCTACAATGCTATTCCATTATAATATATATTTCATTATATTGGAGCACATGCATGATTCCCTAAGTCTCTTAGACTGTTTAACCATAAAATAAAAAGAATATATGATACCTAGAGTCCCTTTCCATTCTGATGGCCTACAGGTATGTCATCTTGCATTGTCTCTACAAGTCTGCTATTATGCATAATTCTAGCAGAGACTTCCTCAGAGAAAATTACTTTCAATGAGACTCTTTTTCACTCACTGCCTTTCAAATATCAAAGACCAGGGGTGCAATATCAGGACTAGTAGTAAACTTGAGTTTACCTCAAACAGAGATTTTGATGATCCAATATCTAGGCTATCAGAATGTCTTTGATGACTGTGCTCAAGCAGTCCCCTAGGAACAATGACCATGCAAGAACAGAAGTACATATAACAAGTATAGAACTGTTAAATGAAAGAAAGTGTGGCAATTGTTTCCAAGAGGGTACAGTAGCCTAAAGCTATTTTGAAATTAAGTTTGCATTATTAATTGAAAGTCAAAAAAGAGAGAAGAGAATCTTGGAATAAATCGGATAGAGATGGTTTGCTGCAAGCATTGAGATTTAGGGAAAGGCTTAACAAAAATGCTTAATTGTAAGATTTACTTCACCAACTCTCAGCAGGTTCAACTCTCATGCATTATTGGACCTCTGTCCCCTGAATTATGATAGTTTAAAGATTCACTTCCAAAAAAGACAGTTTTTAAAATTTTATAATGTTAAATATTTCTATGGATATACCAAATCCACTCCAAAATAAATCTACCACATGGAAACTTTTTCCTTTAGCTTTCCTGAACCACAGCCATAAAACTTAATACTTAGGCTTCTGGTGTCTAGAAAAACTTACTCTCAAATTAACATTTTCTAAATTATCTGATTTTTAATCCATACCCAAACAAAGTAAAACTCTGCTACCAATTCTGATTAGTGGAGGGTCTACACTTGACAAAGAATATAATCCCAAAATTTGGGAACAAACACAAAATTGTCTATCATAGAGGCAGGCTGAGGGTGGGAGGAGTTGGAAGGTGATGGAGGGAAAACTGGCAACACTGGTGCTGGGAAATGTACACTGGTGGAGGGATGAGTATTTGAACACTGCATGACTGAAGCCTAATCATAAAAAACTTTGTAAGGGTCTCTCTCATAGTGATCCAATAAAAAAATTAAAAAGATGCTTGTCTTGCATGGAACTGATCCCAGTTGATTCCTGAAACACTGGTGTTCTCTGAGCATCACATAGGGTACAGCCCTGGAATCTCTCAGCTATAGCAGGGGCAGACTGAGTATTGTTTAATACCTGTACCACAGGGCTCAATGCACTGCTTCTCAGGTCCTTGCATTGAACTGCTGGGCCTATTAGCTGAGAATTGTCAGGAGCAGCTTCCAGGCCTCCTGTGCTCTGCTAGGTAGAGCCTTACTGAAGATAAATAAAATGAAATAAACAGTAAACTTCAGAAGATCCATTTCTTATAAAATATTTCTGAACTATTGGGATTAGTTATCTAGAATCCCAATAATCCTTTTAGATTTTAACTGACCATTAACATCTATTTTTTGTTGTTGATGATTAAGTATATATAGTTTATTTCAACCATCATGAGATGCACAGTTACAAAGTTTTTCATACTGGGTTTCAGGCATACAATGTTCCAACACCCATCTCTTTACCAGGGTAAATTTAGCACCACCAAAGTCCCCAGTTTCCCTCCAGCCACCACACACACCAACATCTATTTTTTATTAATCAGTTTCCCCCTGATATCCCACACCAACTTCTTTTTATTTTCTATTCATCTTTTAAAAATGAAAACTACCTGATCTGTACCAGGGATATTGAGGGGAAGGAGATTATACACTGGTGAATGTGTCTAAGTGTGAGAGAAGAACATTAAGATAGCTGCAAGCACAACATGTGTGTAATGTATTATTCCTCTATGACCACATATTTCTATTTAAATTCCCTAAATCATGCAGAAACACATTCAATTATAAAATAGTGGTGGCACTGTAGCACTGTTGTTCATAGATTTGCTCAAGCAGACCCAGTAACGTCTCCATTGTGAGACTTGTTGTTACTGTGTTTGGCATATTGAATACATGATGGTAGCTTGCCAGGCTTTGCCATGCGGGTGATATACTCTCAGTAACTAGCCAGGCTCTCCAAGAGGGGTGGAGGAATTGAATCCCGGTCGGCCAGGCCGGCTGCATGCAAGGCAACCGCCCTACTGCTGTGCTATTGCTCCAGCCCTATAGAATAGTAAAATATTCTGGCCACCACTGTCCTCCCGTTGTTCATCGATTTGCTCAAGCGAGCCCAGTAACATCTCCATTTTTGATACTTTGGTGTTACTGTGTTTGGCATATTGAATACGTCACAGGGAGCTTACCAGGCTTTGCCGAGCGGGCGAGATACTCTCTGTAGCTTCCCAGGCTCTCCAAGAGGGGCAGAGGAATCGAACCCGGCTCAGCCGGACTGGCTGCGCACAAGGCAAATGCCCTACCACTGTGCTATTGCTCCAGCCCTATAAATAGTAAAATATTACAAAATTTAAAATGGAAGAATTTAAACGTAACCACTCTTTGGTTCTGGTCGTACCTTGGAGTCTCTTTCCCATTGCAAATACTCAAGAAGTCTATGGAGTTTTTATAGGCCACACCCTGCAATGCTCAGAGGTTATTCTTGGCTACATACTCTCAGGCATTACTCCTGGCATTGTGCAGGGGATCATATGCAATGCCAGGGATTGAAACTAGATTGGCTGCATTCAAGGCAAGTGCCCTACAAACTGTATTATTGCTCCAACTCAAGAAGTGTATTTTTAAAGAGATAGTAGACAGAATGGCTAGAGATGAAAGTCTGGGAAAGCAGGGTTTGATAAATTAAATGGTCTGTTGAGACCTCCACTGACTCTGTAAATCTGAGGAGTCTTTGCTGCTAATATTCTTGGACTATTCTGAATGAATAAGGTAAATTGTAATAGACCTACAGATTGATCATACAACAATATGAGGTATGCTTTTGAAAAGTGATGCTTCAATTCTTTTTATTCATCCCTTGAGTGTGTGAATTATTCAGAAGAAAGTATTAGATATAACGGGTGGGTCTGTATAGCTAATTAGCTACCGTGGCTTTTGATATAATGCAATTACTGTTGTAGCTTTATCAAAGAGATTATTCTTCTCTTTATCCCACCATATGACAAATTGACCAGATAGCCTACATTGTATACAACGCTCAGAAAGCAGAACAAGTAAATATTGTTGGCTTTAAGTCACAATACACTCTTCTTATAAAAAGAGAGTAAAATTAGCATCTCCTGAGAACCTACTATGAGCTAGGCATGGTGCTATGAAATATTACATATATTTAGTTAAAAACCAAGTTATATACTGGGGGCAGTCTCTTTTAAAAATTTTATTGAATCACGATGAGATAGTTACAAGCTTTCATGTTTGGGGTACAATCACACAATGATCAAACACCCATCCCTCCACCACTGCATATTCCCCACCACCAATATCTCCAGTATACATCCCCTTTCTCGCCCTCCCCCTGCCTCCATGGCAGGCATGATTCCCCATAAACTCTCTCTACTTTTGGGCATTATGGTTTGCAATACAGACACTGAGAGGATATCATGTTTGGTCCTTTATCTACATTCTGCACACATCTCCCATTCCAATGATTCCTCCAGCCATCATTTTCTTAGTGATCCCTTCTCTATTCCAGCTACTTTCTCTCCTTTGCTCATGAGGCAGGCTTCCAGCTAAGGAGCAATCTACCTGTCCCATGTATCTACTATCCTTAGGTGTCAGCCTCATGTTATGTTGTTTTATACTCCACAAATGAGTACAGTCTTTCTATGTCTGTTCCTCACTTTCTGACTCATTTCATTTAGCATGATACTCTCCATGTCTATCCATTTATAAGTAAAGTTCATGACTTCATCTCTCCTGACAGCTGCAGAGTATTCCATTGTGTAGATGTACCAAAGTTTCCTTAACCGGTTATCTGTTCAGGGGTACTTGGGTTGTTTCCAGATTTTGGCTATCATAAACAGTACTGCAATGAATATATATGTACAGATGTCATTTCTATTGTACTTTTTTGCATCCTTGGGATATGTTCACAGAAGTGGTATTGAGCGGTCATATGGAAGCTCAATTTCTAGTTTCTGATGGAATATCCATATTGTTTTTCAGGAAGGCTGGACTATTGGGCATTCCCACCAACCGTGAGAGAGCGTTACCTTTTTCTGACATCCATGCCATTACTGGTTGTTTTGTTCTTTTGAATGTGTGCCAGTCCCTGTGGTGTGAAAGGATATCTCAGTGTTGTTTTGATTTGCATCTCCCTGATCACTACATTTATTTGAAGAATGTCATGGGTATCCTTATAGGGGTTGCATTGAATTTGGACAATGCTTTGGGAAGTATTGCCATTTTGACAATATTAATTCTCCTGACCCATGAGAAAGGGATATCTTTCCATTTTCTTATGTCCTCTTTTATTTCCTGAAGTAGTGTTTTGTAGTTTTCTTTGTACTGGTCCTTCACTTCCTTAGTTAGGCTGATTCCTAGGTACTTGATTTTCTGGGGCACAATTGTGAATGGGATTGTTTTTTTCATGTCGCTTTCTTCTCTCTCACTGTTTGCATATAGGAAAGCCATGGACTTTGGGGTATTGATTTGATAGCCTGCAACTTTACTATACAAGTCTATTGTTTCTAGGAGTTTCGTGGTTGAGGTTATAGGGTTCTCTAAGTATAGTATCATATCATCTGCGAATAGTGAGAGCTTTATTTCTTCCTTTCCTACCTGAATGCCCTTAATATCTTTTTCTTGCCTAATCGCTGAGAGATGCAGATCAAAACCACAATGAGATACCATCTCACACCTCAGAGACTGGTCCACATCCAAAAGAACAAAGGCAACTGGTGCTGGAGTGGATGTGGCGAGAAAGGGACCCTCCTTCACTGCTGGTGGGAATGCTAACTGGTTCAGCCCTTTTGGAAAACAGTATAGATGATTCTCAAAAAATTAGAAATTGAGCTCCGATTTGACCCAGCATTACCACTCCTGGGAATATATCCCAGAGAGGCAAAAATATATAGTCGAAGTGACATCTGCACTTGTTTGTTCATTGCAGCATTCTTTACAGTAGCCAGAATCTGGAAAAAACCTGAGTGCCCAATAAGAGATGACTGGTTAAAGATACTTTGGTACATCTACACAATGGAGTACTATGTAGCTGTTAGAAAAGATGAAGTCATGAAATTTACATACAAGTGGTACTACATGGAAAGTATCATGCTAAGCGAAAGAGAGGGATAGACATAAAAAGATCGCATTCATCTGGGGGACATAAAGTAACAAAATAGGATATTAATACCCAAAAATAGCCGATATCAGTACCAGGAGGATTAGTCCATGGCTTAGAGGCCAGCCAGGCATGCTAGGGGAAAGGGCAGCTCAGATAGAGAAGGGATCACCAAATAAAGGGTATTTGGAGGATCCTTCCAGAATGGGAGATGCATGTTGAAAGTAGACTATGGACCAAACATGATTGCCACTCAATGCCTCTTTTGCAGACCACAACACCCAATAAGAGAGAGAGAACAAAAGGTAATGCCCTGCCACAGAGGCAGAATGGGATGAGGGGATGGGGGTGGGAGGGATCCTGGGATCCATGGTGGTGGAAAATGGGCACTGGTGGAGGGATGGGTATTTGATCATTGTATAATCGAAACCGAAGCACAAAAATTTGTAAGTCTACAACTGTACCTCATGGTGTTTCACTAATAAAAATTTAAAAAAAGAAAGCCATGGACTTTTGGGTGTTGATTTTGTAGCCTGCCACTTTATTAAACCGACCTATTGTTTCTAGGAGCTTTTCTATAGAGCCTTTTAGGTTTTCTAAGTATAGTATCATATTGTCTGCAAATAGTGATAGCTTGACCTCTTCCTTTCCTATCTCTATGCTGTTGATACCTTTCTCTTGACTAACTGCAATGGCCAGGACTTTCACTACTATATTGAATAGGAGTGGCGAAAGTGGGCAACCTTGTCTTGTGCCTGATCGTAGAGGGAAGGCTTTTAGTTTTTCCCCATTGAGAATGATACTTGCCCTGGGCTTGTGGTAGATGCTTTGACTATATTTGGAAAGTTCCTTCGGTGCCCATTTTGCTGAGAGTTTTCATCATAAATGGGTGCTGGATCTTTGCAAATGCTTTCTCTGCATTTATTGATATGAACATATGGTTTTTATCTTTTCTTTTGTTGATATGATGGATTATGTTGATCGATTTTCGAATGTTAAACCACCCTTGCATCCATGGAATGAATCCTACTTGGTCATGGTGTATGATCTGTTTGATGAGTCATTGGATTCTATTTGCTAATAGTTTATTGAGGAACTTTGCGTCTATGTTCATCAGGGATATCAGCCTGTAATTCTCTTTTTTGTGGTATATCTCTCTGCTTTTGGTATCAGGGTGGTATTTGCTTCATAGAAACTGGAAGTGTTTTGATACTTCAATTTTGTGGAAAAGCTTAAAGAGGATTGGGAGTAAGTCCTCTTTAAAGATTTGGAAGAATTCACTAGTGAGTCCTTCTGAGCCAGGACTTTCTAGCATGGGGAGAATTTTTATTACTGTTTCAATTTCCTTGATAGTGATAGGTCTGTTCAGGTATTACAGGTCTTCTTGGTTCAGCCATGGGAGGCAATAGGAATCTAGGAATTTATCCATTTCCTTGAGGTTTTCATGTTTTGTGGCATAAACCTTCTCAAAGTACTCCCTGAAGATCCTTTGAATTTCTGTAGTTTCTGTTGTAATATCCCTCTTTTCATTTCTGATTCTGATTCGGTTTATTAGGGTTTTCTCTCTCCCTTTTGTTGTGAGTCTTGCTAGAGGCATATCGATCTTGTTTATTTTCTCGAAGAACCAGCTCTTGGTTTCATTGATCTTTCGGATTGTTTTTTTTTTGGGTTTCCATTCTATTAATCTCTGCTTTGAGTTTTATTATTTCCTTCCTCCTTTTAGGATTGGGCTCTGTTTGTTAGTCATTCTCCAAGCTCTTAAGGTGGGAGGTTAAATTACTTATGTGGGCTCGCTCCTCCTTCCTGAGGAATGCTTGTAGAGCTATAAACTTTCCTCTTAACACAGCTTTTGCTGTGTCCCATAAGTTTAGGTAACTCGTGTTCTGATTTTCTTTCGTTTCTAGGAATCTTTTGATTTCCTTTATAAGCCACTCGTTGTTCAATAGCGCACTGTTTAATTTCCAGGTGTTTGATTTAGTTTTCTGTTATTGTGTGTGATTTACTTCTAATTTCAGCTCATTATGGTCTGAGAAGATTGTTGATACAATCTCTATCTTCTTAATTTTATGGAGGTATGTTTTGTGGCTCAGCATGTGGTCTATCTTGGAAAATGTTCTATGTGCACTTGAGAAGAATGTGTATTCAGCTTTTTGAGGATGAAGTGTCCTGTATATATCTACTAAGTGCCTTTCTTCCACTTTTTTCCTCAGATGAAGTATGTCCTTGCTAAGCTTGAGTCTGGTTCATCTACCAAGAGGTGATAAAGCGGTGTTGAAGTCTCCCACTAGTATTGTGAAGCTATTGATGTCTTTCTTCTAGTCTATGAGTAGTTGTTTTAAGTACTTTGATTGTCCCTCATTAGGTGCATATATATTTAGGGTGTAAGTTCTTCCTTTTGTACAGATCCCTTGGTCAATAAGAAATGGCCTTTAATGTCTCTTGTTACCTTCTTCAGTCTGAAGTCAATGTGGTTTGATACTAGGATGGTTACCAAAGCTTTTTTATGGAAGTTGTTTGCCTATAGGATTGTTTTCCAGCCTTTGACTTTGAGCCTCTGTTTGCTCTAAATATTGAGATGTGTTTCTTGCAGGCAGCAGAATGTTGGGTTCAATTTTCTAATCCATCCTGCCACTCTGTCTTTTAATTGGTGTGTTTAGCCTATTGACGTTGAGAGAAATTATTGTTATGGGGTTTTGTCCCATTTTCTGTTGGAATTTGGTGTATCTGAGGGACCTGTCTTGTCTTAAAGTAGCCCATTTAGTTGTTCTTGTTACCATGGTTTTGAGTCTATGAAGTTCCTGAGTTATTGTTTGTCTGTGAAACTGTGTGTTTTTCCTTCTGTTGTGAATGAAAGTCTCTCTGTGTAAAGTATTTTTGGTGAGACATTTATTTCATTGAGTTTTTTTTAACTATATCCCACCACTGTTTTCGAGTGGTGAGGGTTTCATCAGACACATCGGCTGTGAATCTTAAGGATGCTACTTTATAGGCAATTTCTTTCTTTGATCTTGCTGCTTTCAGAATTTTGTCTTTTATCTAAGGTTTTGGTCATTTTGATCAGGATGTGTCTTGAAGTATTTTTATTCAGATTTCTTCTAGCTGGTACCGTTCGAGCCTCCTGAATGTGGCCGCATGCTTTCTTCAACTCTGGGAATGTGGTAGCAAAGCTGTCTTTGACAGTTTCTTCTTCATCAGGGTTTTCTTCCTGTCCTTCTGGGACTCCAATAACTCTTATGTTACTTCTCTTGGCTTCGTCATGATCTTCTCTTGCCACCTGTGTGTCTCTTTTTCATTTTATGCTCTTTTCTGGAGGGTCTCTGGACTTATCTTCGAGCTCACTAATTCTTTTCTCAGCAGCTGTTACTCTGCTGCTGAGGCCTTCCACTGAGTTTTTCAATTCGCCTAATAGGTTTTTCAGGTCTGACATTTCCATTTGTAATTTTGTTTGCATTTTCCTCATTTCTACCTTCAACTCCTCTTGTCTTGTATTGGCATTGCTTTCCATTGTTTCTTTTAGCTCCCTAAGCATCCTCAGTAGCTACCTTCTAAATTCCTTGTAAGAGAGGTTGTCTAACACTTCATTACTGTTGGGATCTTCTGGGCTAGCCTCTTCAATAAGTAAGCTTGGTGGGCTTCTGTGTTGCTCTACCATTGTGACCTGTGTGGTTTAGGCCTTCACACTCACTGTTACTATTCTGCTTATGATGCAGTAGTAATTGAGGTTGGCTTAATGAATTATTGCCTAATGTGTTTCTGGTAATTAAGCTAACCTAGTGAAATTTCCATCTAAGAGGGTAACTTATGGTTCCTATGGGATATGTAGGGAGAGAACAACTCGCGGCTGCATTAGTGGCCATGGCTCCAGGAAGGAGCCCTGCCACCAGGCAGGTTCCCTGGTGATATGAGTAGAGGGTTTGGTTTAGCTTTGGTCGCATGTGGTGTGCCTCAATTCCCATGCCCTGCAGATCGAGAATGAAAACGACCACTCTCTGGGGGTCTAGTTAGACACGCAGCCCTGGGAAGGATCCCTGTCGCAGGGCGGGTACATGGGTGAGATGAGCCGGGGACAGTCTTATCTATTCAGAGAACAGGTGCTATTGGGAGGGTGGAAGAAGGTTTTCATCTAAAAATATTAAAATAGAACAAAATATTTATTCAATAAATGCCAGAAGAATTTACCTTCCAGAGAGGTATCAGTCAGCTAAATAAAGGAAACAAAAAGATTCAGAGAGGGGCGCATATTTGTAAATGGATGTAGCAGCACAGTATTTCCCTAAAGTGTATTTATTTAGTTTGGCAATACGGAGTAGGGGAATCTGAGTTTGGAGTAACATTTGTGTAACTATACAGCTATGTTCATATATATACCACTTCTGGATAACCCACTCTCTGGCCTTGAAGCACAGGCTGATCAGACATCATTTCCTGAAAAGAATTCTTTTCCTTACTCTGGGGACTTTGGCAGAAAATGGAGAGTATACTTTGTGTATCCTTTGGCATTCAAGGGATGAACTAATGCCCATATCTTGGAGCCCAGGGAGGTTTGTCCAAGTGTCTGACCTAGAAGGACCATGGTTTCACTTCTTTTCTAATTAGGATAATTAACCTCCCTTGCTCGTTCATTCTATTCCAATCCAAACAGCTCAAATTAAAATGGCACAGGGGACTGTCAGGCTCTAGGGACAGGAAACTTTCATCTCCATGCAACCACCATCAGGGCAAAGTCAGGACAAAGTCCTCACAGCACCTTTATCCTTGAAACAACCTTTGGTGCCTCTCTCAGAATTCTCATCAATGTAAATATTTCATAAACTGTAAAATTTTGCACAGCTCTGTAATTCATGCTGGTTAAGTGGGGGCCGAAGTGGGAGTGGTCTCTAATAGGAGATATTTATTCTCTTTTTATAGTCATACTGGTTTTGTAGGTGATTCAAGAACAAAACTGGATGACTTTGAGTAGGTAGGAATTAATGTCTTTTTATACAATTTGTTCTTTGGCAACATTTGGAGCTAAAACTTCAGGTAAAACTAGAATCAGATAGCAGTATTTCATGTAGAACAAAGACAAAATTGAGAGTTAACAATACTGTAGTTCTGATCACTTTACCTCCATATTTTTCACTTCTGAGCAGTTTTAAGACCTTCACATCATGTATCTACTATCTCCTTGCAATCTGGGCAGATAGAACTGAGTACAGTTTTCTAGATATTTTGCCTATTCTTACTATAGTATTTTTCCTAAGGTCTACCCTGTGTGCAACCCTTCATACTTGTATGAAAATCACTATGCACTATAGTCTCCTTTCCAAGAAGTTTTTGGTGACAAATCCCTATGATCCTTCATAGCTGATGAGAAGGGCAATACAACAATTAATAGAAGAGATAAGACTGTCCTCTCTGACCGAATATTAAACAGTTCTTTCCAATATAGCAATGCTTTTATTTTCCTTGTGTCTGTCTTGGTTGTAGCCTTGGAATATCTCCAGTATATGAGGACTCTTACTTGCTCCTTGGTATATCATGTACCCATAAGCATGAATTTCTCAGCATGTTGCCAAGAGGTTTGTCTAGGCGTAGGATGAACATGTGAGTCATTCTCCAACCTATTCTAGCTCATTCCCTGGTTCTCTACTAGCCATATACTATTCATTTCTCATTCATAAATTCTATAAAATCCCCACCTTCTGAATCACCCACATGTTTTAACCAGAATCTCCCATAAGTGTTAAACAGCTAAAGTATGATTCTCAGTGAAAATATAATATTTATAAGATTAGTTTTTTTCTTAAATTCTTAAATTATATTTAAATTATTAAATAGTTGGGGCTGGAGCAATAGCACAGTGGGTAGGGCATTTGCCTTGCATGCGGCCAACCCGGGTTCGATTCCCAGCATCCCATATGGTCCCCTGAGCACCGCCAGGGGTAATTCCTGAGCGCAGAGCCAGGAGTAACCCCTGTGCATTGCTGGATTGACCCAAAAAGCAAATAAATAGTAAATAAATAAATAAATTATTAGTGTTTCTTAATCATCTAAGGACCTGGTTTAAGGTGCAGATTCTTTTTTTCATTTTTGGAAAATTTCCATACCATTTTCCATAGACCTATTTATTCCACTCCTTGGCATCTATCCCAAAGATGCACAAACATTAACTCAAAAAGATATATGCATACCTATTTCTGTTGCAGTACTGTTTACAAACTCAAGATATGAAAACAACCCATGTTCAACAATGGATAAATGGATACAGAAAGTGTTATATGTGTACTAATGTAATGTGACTCAGTTATACAAAAAGATGGAATATTGCCTTTTCCTAAAACTGAGATAGAGCTAGAGGAGGCCACAGTAAGTGATATAAGTCAGGAGAGAAGGATGATCTCATTTGTGGTATATAGAGAATTTCAAACAAAGGGAAATCCCTAGACTCTGATAACAGAACTGTGATTACCAAGTCAGGTGTAGGTAGAGGAGTGAGTAGAAGAGGAAGAATGGAGCTAATAAGACAGTAGTTCAATAGTTTAGTCTGGTGGTGGTGCAGATACTCCAACTACAATAAAAATTAATTTCCTACATATAAAAATTAACATGTTTGCCTTGCACGTGGATGCCCTGGTTTCATCCTAGGATCACATGCACCCCCAACAGAACAACAGCAATAAAATACATCAAAGTATTTTAATGCAGATCCTGATTAATTCAAATTGGGAGACAGCCCTGAAAGTAGGCAATACTCATGTATTAGTGATGCCAATATCCCTGGCACATGTGTCACAATTTTAGTAGCAAAGTTGTTCAGTATAATATCTTTAAGGAACTCTTCTATAATTTATATGCTGCCCAAGGGATAAACTTTAAATGATGAGAATATATAGTTTTCCTAAATTAGTTATAATCAACTATAAAGTTTGGAGTTGGATATTTGGCCTCTCTTCTTAGATATTACCAATAGTATCCTTTTACAAGGGGTGAAGAATATATGGCCCACAGGCTGTACAAAGAATATTGTCTGATGCACTATAGTTCAGACACTTCCCATGGTGCAACTGTCTGTATTGTGTGGCCCACAAATGATGTTATAAATATCCAAGTGGCTCTTTGAATAAGAGAGGTTTTCTATCCCTGTTATATAGAGTTCATAATAATATCTTAGTGTATCTAGAGCTATGTAAAGGGTATGGAAGTCAGGTGTAGACTAATTTTCTTGGGACCAGGGTTATTTGATTCAGACTTTCTGGTTACCTGCCTTGCTTCCTAAAGCCAATCATGCAGGCCAAACTCATTTTTGGCCCAGACAACTCCATTCATTGCATCTACTTTTACAGTGACTCTGGATGACTGCTGCTGCCACATCACTCATGCTGTGATCTGCATCAGTGGTTAAGACAACTAAGCAGCTACATCATCCACAGCACAATTCATTTATTTCATGCTGGAAAAAAACAATCTTCTATCCAAGTGATGCCAGCCAAGCTGGGAAGTTGCCACGGCTTTAAAGTTATAGAAAATATGTCTTTAAACTATTTAGCTCATCTGCAGAGAGCAACATACCTCCTCAAGAGGGCCAAGATATTGCTAATGTATCAGTATCATACTGGACAAAGCAAGCCTACTTTTCCTCTGAGGTTCAAGGTATATAACTTTTGGGTTTGTCAAGACATTAATCTTCTGGAAAAATCACTTCCTAGTTTCTCTCTTAAGGTAATTCTAAAACACTTTTCTCTTTAGCATTTGTGCTGATTTTGTTCTTTTCTCAAAATAAACCTTTAAAACATTTTATTTGGTTTAAGGAATGCTCTGTTAGATTGATATTTGTGTAGTGAAACACTGCAGATGGGAAGTTTCCCTGAAGAAGATTCCAGAGCATCATGATTATATGGTTTCGATCCAAAACATAAACATGTTTATGGCCTAAGGGGTTGTCAAGCAATGTTTTTAAACACACTGACTAATTTGTGATGGATTTAAAAGTATGCACACTTGAGAATCCAATATGGTCCTACACTTACACTGTACTAGTGGATGTATGAGGACAATTCTTGTTGGACTGGCATGCTGCTAGCTCTAGTGAGGTCTCAAAAATTTTTTAAAAATGCTAATTCATTAAAGACTATTTTCCACTTGTCTACTGTCCCAGCCTTCTTTTGCTTAACTGTGCTGGAGAATCTAAGGAATACTGTCATTTGCACAGGGTCCTACAACTTTTCCTAACCTTCAAAATGATCCATAAGAATTACCGCACTGCCTAGTGGTATCAAACTTTTAGTCAAGAGGAACTCACTTAGATATTCCATTAGTTTTGTCACTGAGCACTGTAGCACTGTAACACTGTGCTCCCATTGTTCAACAATTTTCTCAAGCGGGCCCAGTAACGTCTCCATTGTGAGACTTGTTGTTACTGTGTTTGGCATATTGAATACGTCACGGGTAGCTTGCCAGGCTTTGCTGTGCAGGTGAGATACTTTCAGTATCTTGCCGGGCTCTCCGAGAGGGGTGGAGGAATTGAAGCCGGCTCTGCCCCTACCACTGTGCTATCGCTCCAGCCCGTGCATCTTGTATAAATAATCATAAATGCTTTCTGAGCATGATCAACCAGATCTTCCACTAATCCAATCATTATGTTGAGTAACTACGTGGCTCCTAATTAGCTTCATTTTATTCACATAAAATTCCTAATCAGTGCAGTTTCCAAGCAGTCTATCACTAGAATCAGCATCTTAACTCTAAGTGACTCAGGATCTCCTTCTGTATCCCACTCAGATTCTAGTTTACTGAAAGACTTAATCATAGTCATATGGTGGTTGTTTCACAACTAGTTAGTTCAGCTGGGTACATAATCTTGTTAAATGAAGTACAGGCCAAGACTTAGATCATTTAAAAGGCCGGTTAGATGCCTTCTAGTCCACGGGTCTATCCTTCCCTTTCATATTTTCCAGACAACCTCCTTCATAATTTGTGCCACTAATGCAAGGAAAGCTGGTCCTAATGGTGGTAATTTGCTAGTTTCTCTTTGTTTTTTTGTACATAGGTCTAACCAAAGTGTCACTCTCTAAGCACCAATTAGAAGCAATGAGGATAAGTGATGAAAACATTTTAGAAAACTTTTTAAAATTTTTTTAAATTTAAGAAATAATCATGTCACTGTCACTGTCCTCCCGTTGTTCATCGATTTGCTCAAGCGGGCCCAGTAATGTCTCCATTGTAAGACTTGTTACTGCATTTGGCATATCGAATACGTCACGAGTAGCTTGCCAGGCTTTGCCGTGCAGGTGAGATATTCTTGGTAGCTTGCCAGGCTCTCCAAGAGGGGCGAAGGAATCAAACTTGGGTCGGTCATGTTGGCAGCATGCAAGGCAAACGCCCTACCCGCTGTGCTATCGCTCCAGCCCAAGAAATAATCATGATTTAAAAAATTACTGATATTTGAGTTTTAGGCATATAATATTTCAAAAGCAGTTCCACCCCCAGGGTCCCCCTACTCCATCCTCCCCATCTCCCAACCCCACTTGCCACTTTGACAGGCACACTACAAAGTTTGGTGGTTGCAGCTTCAATTTCATGATTCAGTGTTGTTGAGTCTGTGCTTTGGTATATAACTATGCTACTCTCCCACATCATCAGTATTACTGAAGCCCTGACACCTCCTCCCCATTACTTTCTTTTCTCATCTTCTTCCTTCTCCCCTTGATTTCATTCTTTCTCTGTCTTTCTCCTCCCTAAGTTCTGGAATCAAGGGTGATCTGAGAATCCTCCCTTTACAACATTACAGTTTCTCATCCAGTTATTCTATATACCACAGTTAAGTGAGATCATCCTGTGTTTGTCTTTCTTCTTCTGGCTTACTTTAATCAACATGATATCTTCCAGTTCCAGTTCCAACCATGTTGCAGCAAACTGTATGTTTTTATTGTTTCTTGCAGCTCCATAATATTCCATTGTGATTGTATGTGTATATATATATGTGTGTGTGTGTGTGTGCATTCCACATTTTCATAATCCATTCATCTATCATTGTACACCTAGGTTGATTCCATATCTTAGCTATTATACTGAATACAGCAATGAATAATGGTGTGCATGCATCCTTTTGAATGATTTTTTTAAGTCTTGGGGATAGATGTCAAAAGCAGAATCACTGAGTTATATGGCAGCTCAATTCTAAGTTTACTGAGAGCCTTCTGTACTGTTTTCCATAGGGGTTGAATCAGATGATATTCCAACCAGCAGTGGATGAGAGCTCCCTTTTCGCCATATCCCTACTAGCATATACTGTACCTACTATTTTTGATATATGCAATTCTCACTAGTGTAAGATGATATCTCACTGCTGTCTTGCTTCGTATTTTCCAAATAAATGATGCTGAACATATTTTCATCTGCCTATTGGTCTTCCACCTGTTTACCTCTGAAAAGTGCCCATTCATTTCCTCTCCCCATTTCCTAATTTTTGATAGGGTTTTTAAATATTGTGTTGCTTTTTGTGAGTTATTTTATATATATATCCTGGTTATCAACCCTTTATCTGATGTATTGAATTGAATATTAATTCCCATTCAGTTATCTTTTAGTTTTGCCTCGTGTTCTTTTTCCTTGCAGAAACTCTTTAATTTGGTGTCGTCAGAAAGTTCTTTATCTGTCCCTTTTCAGAGTTTAAGATTATATATTTTTTCTGAAATCGAATTTTCTGTCTATTATAGGAAAATAACATTCTTGATCTATCACCCAAACTCTGATTGAACTTATTTATATAATCCTTATGGGATCTCTCAAAGTAGAATAGTGAACAAACTGCATCCTCAAAGGAGAAAGTAACAATCAAAAATTCTCCCAGTTTAATAAGCCCCTCAAGAAGACATTCTTTTTTTTTTTGCTTTTTGGGTCACACCCAACGATACACAGGGGTTCCTTCTGGCTCTGCACTCAGGAATTACTCCTGGGCATGCTCACAAGAAAATACCAACAAAATCCAAAGCACTGGTAGTTGTAAAAATGTAAAGATGGGAAAGACACAAAAAATAAATTAATTTTATTTAATACTTATTTAGGGCAATGGAGCAATAATAATGCTCAGATACAATAACTAGGAAATCTGATAGAAGAATCTGGAAAAAACCTGAGTGCCCGAGAACAGATGACTCGTTAAAGAAACTTTGGTACATCTATACAATGGAATACTATGTAGCTGTTAGAAAAGATGAAATCATGAAATTTACATACAAGTGGTACTACATGGAAAGTATCATATTAAGTGAAATGAGTCAGAAAGAGCTGGATAGACACAGAAAGATTGCATTCATCTGGGGGACATAAAGCAACAAAATGGGAGACTAACACCCAGGAGTGGCTGAGATTAGTACCAGGAATTTTGCTCCATGACTTGGAGGCCAACCACACCTGCTAGGGGAAAAAGAAGCTCAGATAGAGAAGAGAGCACCAAATAAAGGGTGTTGGGAGGATCCTCCCAGGGTGGGAGAAGCATGCTGAAAGTAGACTATAGACCAAACATGATTGCCACTCAATGCTTCTCTTGCAAAACATAGGACCCAAAAGAAGAGAGAGAACAAGGGTGGAATGCCCTGCCACAGAGGCAGGGTGGGATGGGGGGGAATGGGGGGGGGGGGTGGGAGGGATGCTGGGACCTGTGGTGGTGGAGGATGGGCGCTGGTGGAGGGATGGGTACTTGATCATTGTATAACTGAAACCCAAGCACAAAAATTTGTAAGTCTATAACTGTACCTCATTGTGTTTCACTAATAAAAAAATTTTAAAAAAAGAAATAGTGAAGTGTGGGATGGGGGGGTTGGGGAGAGTGTGAAACAGCTGCTTTGGAGACAGGGGGCATCTGAGACAGTTTAAGATACAAAGACACAATGATGAAACCACACCCAGTCTAGTAACTTAAGCTAAACTCCAAAGGTGATTAACTGATAAGAGATATGCTATTATCCAGACAACTCTAACTGTGTATCTGTTAAGTGAGCACTTGTGGTTGATTGCACAGCATGCTTCTTGGCCACCTGAAAACTCCTGGGGTGTCTTCAGGTAGTTATACAAGAATGTGTTTGAGAGCCCTTTCCATCATGGAGAAGCATAGAGAAATGTGATTCCACAATTCCTGGACTAGTTATCAGAATAATTTCAACTAATGAGAGGAAATAAGAATGTGAGATTGGAAGTCATTCCTGACAATAGATTCTAGCTCCAAAATTGACTACTTGGGTGCTTTTATTCATAACATATCTCTCAAAGGTTCAGTTTTCTCATCTATTAATTGGGGATACCTATCTATACTTAGGATTGTTGGTAAATTTTAAAGTGATAATTTTTATAAATACTTAGCATTTTACATAATTTGTATAATTTCCAGCTCAAAACAGCCATTTCTGAAGTTGGTTTATATATTCCTAGCCCAAATTTCTCAGTGAAAGTAAAGGCAGTCAATTTAAAATCCAAGGGATAAAAATGCCAAGAAAGAACAAACATGAGAGCTTTGAGTTTTCATTTTCCAGCATCTCAGTGAGGCTGTTTGATGATATGTGTCTTAAGCTAAGTATTAATGATGAGAGGTTTATAGAATGGGAGTGAGATTATGCATGTGGTGGCAGCCAGAAAATTCTGTGATTGTGCATAATGAGCCCATCCATGGGATTCAAAGGCTGTGTAGATTAGAATGAGTTTCATCTGCCAACTGGGAATTCCAACAAGGAATAAGTAGAAAGGTGTGCTCTAATGCATGGAATTATTTCTTCTGGTATCTATATATAAAGAAAAAGAATCAGTCCTTAAGAAAGCGAGAGAAGTTATAGACAAAGATGCAAGCAATATCTGTCATTTTCCTATGAAATTTTAAATTTTATTCAACTAAAAAATGGATCTTCACCCAAGAAAACCACAAGATGTAACATCTTAAATAAACATAGAAAGTTGAAACAGCAAATGGGATGTTTTCATAGTACGGTTCTAATTTATTACTAGGTAAACCATAGTTTATTTTTATCTCTGAACATTAGTTTCTTAATTGTTCAGTGAAGAGTTTGGAATGATTGTTAAATTCTGACTCATATTTGAGAATTCTTTTTGTAGGAGTACTGCTATTTATTCAGCCACTGATTAGTTGATTGAATTGTGCATGAACTCCACCTTACCTTTTTTTTTCATTTTTCATAATTTTATTTATTGAATTGCCATGAGAGCAGTTACAAAGCTTTTGGGTCTAAGTCTCGGTCATACAATGAAACACCCGTACCTTCTCCAGTGCCCATTCTCCACCACAAAAACCCCCAGTATACCCCCATCCCACACCCTCCCCCTACCTGTGGGGCAGATGATTTCCACATTACTCTCTCTCTCTACTTTGATCAAATTGAATATTTTGACACCAGACCCACCATTATTATTTGAGATTTTACCCCAACACTCAGATCTGCTGAAAAGGCAACAATAGACAATTTGTGTTCTATTGAGCGATAGCACAGCGGTAGGGCGTTTGCCTTGCACGCAGCCAACATGGCCGACCCGAGTTCAATTCCTTCGCCCCTCTCGGAGAGCCGGCAAGCTACCGAGAGTATCTTGCCCGCACGGCAGAGCCTGGCAAGCTCCCTGTGACATATTCGATATGCCAAACACAGTAACAGCAAAGTCTCCAATGGAGACGTTACTGGGCCCGCTCGAGCAAATCGATGATCAACGGGAGGGCCTTTACCTTTACCTTTACCTTGCTGTTTATGAATAACATATGATGTCATGTGGCTGCAGTAGAACCATGTGATTTTGAAATTCCGAAATTTTAACACTTAAATCTGGAGGGTGAATGAGACCAGTTGAACGAATCCGGAGTTCTGACATCCGTCGACGATCAAGGATCAGGGACGCTGTCTCATTTGCCAAGGTGTCGAAAATCAGATGGGCTGGTCACGTAATGAGATTTAAAGACGACCGTTGGACTAGAGCTGTTACTGATTGGATTCCACGGGATGTCAAAAGACCGCGTGGCCGCCCACCTACCAGATGGTCAGACTTCTTCGTCAAGATCATGAACGATCGGTTTGAGGCCCTTCATGTTCCCGGAGCGAACAGATGCCATTGGGCTACACTAGCACGCGACAGGGACAAATGGAGACGTTACTGGCGCCCGCTCGAGCAAATCGACGACTAACGGGAAGTTAAGTGATTAAGTGATTAAGTGAAATCTGGAGGGATTTCTGCCAAAAGCCACTGGGTTTTGATATTTGCTCCTGAGTCTCTGGGATCATGGCTATTGAGCTGCTTGATCAGGAGCCAGAGAGGTCATTCGTGGGCAATGACTTGTGGTCTCATTGGGGTGGGGAGGACAGGCCTTGCTCCACCACATCCCATCAAGCCCAACAAGTTTCGTCACTGCAGGCCCAAGCCTGACTGTCCAATGGCCTCTGGAGAATGATGGCCATCGAGCCACCAGGGGGAAACAGGCGGAGGGACAGCACCCTTTCCCCCCTGGGGTGGCCCAGAGACAGTAACCTACTGCAGGGTCCGGACACATTTCTGCCAAAAGCCTCTGGGTTTCAAGATTTGTTTCTGAGTCTCTGGGATCAAGGCCGTTAAGCAGCTTGATCAGCAGCCAGAGAGGCCGTTCATGGGCAATGACTTGGGGTCTCGTTGGGGTGGGGAGGATAGGCCCGGCTCCACCCCCATCCCGTGAGGTCCAACAAGTTTTGTCACTGCGGGCCCAAGCCTGACTGTCCAATGGTCTCTGGAGGATGGCGGCCACTGGGCCACCAGGGGGAACAGGCCAAGGTATGAAACCTATTCCCACCTGGGTTGGCTCAGCACCGGTAACCTACTGCAGGGACCGGACTCATTTCTCCCTAAAGCCGCTGGTTTCCAAGATTTGTTTCTGAGTCTCTGGGAACATGGCCATTAAGCAGTTCAATCAGGAACCAGAGAGGCCTTGCCTCCAATTATATAGCTGAGCCAGAGGTGGTTTGTGGGTGTGTTTCCTACATACCTAACTTTTGGCCGTTTACTTTCTTGGTAAAGTTTGCCCCAAGTTTTTGGGGTCTGGCCAAAGGCACAGCAGCAATTTTGGGGTATCTGGAAGTCTGAAGGCACCATCAGGCTGCTGATGCACTCACCTCACAGGTACAGATTGACCTCCTGGCGGCACCGTACCCCCCATATTTGAGAATTTTTAACCACTTAGAAGAATTATAACCACCTAGAACAACCAACTTCTCCACAGATCAGATAAAATTCAACCACTATTCCCGGAGTCCAAGACCTGCACAAGGTGAAATATTAGTCTATAGCCTCCTCCATACCACAGTGGTAGGGCGTTTGCCTTGCATGCAGCCAACATGGCCGGCCTGAGTTCGATTCCTCCACCCCTCTCAGAGAGCCCGGCAAGCTACCGAGAGTATCTCGCCCACACGGCAGAGCCTGGCAAGCCACCCGTGATGTATTTGATATGCCAAACACAGTAACAACAAATTCTCCAATGGAGACATTACTGGGCCCGCTCGAGCAAATTGATGAAAAGCAGGACAGTGATACAGTTATACAGCCTCCTCCATATCATTAAATATAGTTTCATATCATATTGTTACACAGTAACAACAAAATCTCCAATGGAGACGTTACTGGGCCCACTCGAGCAAATCATATTGGAAAATTTAAAGAAAAATAATCAAAGTAAACTGATCACAGTGTTATTTGAAAATGTCTGTTTCATTTCCAATGTGTGTGGGGGGGTGCTGTACCCATGAACATTCCTATTTGCCTTGTGAGTTTTCCACATACTACTTTTGGTGTTCATCAAGCAGTTTACAGATACAGTATTAAGTCAAAGGAAATTTTCTTCAAAGAAAAGTTTGTTCTCCACTATCCTCAGAACTTTACTTGTAGGCCTTCTGTATGTATTAGGCAGAAACTTGCCCTTAATATTATCTTTGGCAGACTTCCAATTGTATCAGGGTCAAGAAGCCTCAGCTGGAGCCGCAGTGATAGTACAGCAGGTAGATTATTTGCCTTGTACGTGGCTGACCTTGGTTCTATCTCTGGCACCATATATGGTCCTCTGAGTACCACCAGGAGTAATTCCTGAGTACAGAGCCAGGAGTAACCCCTGAGCATCAAAGAGTGTGACTCCAAAATCAAAATGAAACAGAAGCAGAAAAAGAAGGAGGAGGAGGAGGAGGAGGAGGAAGAGGAAGAGGAAGAAGGAGGAGGAGGAGGAGGAGGAGGAGGAGGAAAAGGAAGAGGAAAAGGAAGTTGAGGAGGAGGAGACAGGAGCAGAAGCAAAAGCAACAGCAGAAGCAGCAGAAGCAGAAGAAGCAGAAGAAACTTCAGCACTCCACACAGCAGAATAAGTTACAGTCCTTTGTAGTTAGATCCAGGCCCCTTTCGCCTTTAATATAAATGCACACCGACTCTGTACCTCATTTACTTTTTGCTGGTAGCAATCACCCAGCTCTTACCCACAAAAATAAAAACTTCAGAGGTTTGGTTTGTCTTAGCTAACTCAAAATTGAGAATGCTGAAGAATGATTCTAGATATCTCACTTTCCTGATTCGTAGTCCTTTTCTAGAGGGAACACAGGCACATACTGTCTCATAAGTCCAACTTAGGTCTGATTGCTTTAGACCACAATGAGAACTACTGTATACAAAAGGAAGCTCAGGATGTGAGTATTCAATAAAAAATTATGCGCAATTCTGGAAACCCCTTCAAAATTTACCACAAACTGGACAAGGGATGTCAGGGTTATTTTCAGCCATTGGGTTCTATTTGAAATAAATTAGACTTACAAAAAAGATATAATGGACTGACGGGTGGCATTTCTTTAACCAACCTGTAAAGTGGAGCCCCATTTTTATTATGTGTGAAGATTTCTCCCTATCACTATTTAACCAGCACTGGAAACTACATTCATTTTTCTACAGTTTGGGTAATAGGATTATAATAGTATACTAAGTTACTGCATCCCATTACCACCAAAGTGCCCATGACCCTTCACCACTGTCTTTTTGTCACCTCTTGTGCAATGTTCCTTCCCCCAACACTTCTCTACCAACCTGGTATTCTCAGGTCTGTAATCCAGTTCCCGGGATTTATTATCAGTTAGTCTCATTCATCTGTGGTATATAGAGAATCAAATCAAAGGTATGGACAATATCATTGACAAACCCTTGTCAACTATATTCTTTGGTTGAGGTCTATACTCAGGTCCCTCCCAAATACCCATGCAATGCCTGCTAATACTTAAACCATTCAACATTTTCTTGGTTAGGAGACTTAGTCACATGACTAGTGCTGGAAATTGCTGATTTCAAAGGTATTAAAATCAATGATATGTAAGAAATCCTACTAATGAGCATGATAAATTATCACATGGCATCTATTAAATGTACACCAATCCAAAAAACAACTTTGAGATAACTCTTTATAATCTCTCTGAGTTTACATTGCAAGCTATTTATCTCAAGACAATTATTAAGATCTGTAACTGAAACATGAAAGGATTATGTAAAGCATTTTAGCACTCCTTCTAATCCAAATTCCAGTCACTTCCACTTTTTCTACTTTTTTATGTCAGATCTTGCATGTCTGAGGTTCAAAAGTCTTGCCTAGTTTGCAGACATTAGGAAAATCTTCTACAGATGATCTTCTAAATTTCCCTGCAGCTGACAATGCAAAGCAAGTTTACTTTTACTCAATAAAACTGACATATCTATTGGGGCATATTTTCCAACTTTATGGGGAGGAGAATGGAGCTACATGATAACATGCACTGCCAGCCTCATAGCCAACTATAAACTTGACCAGTAGTTACTTCCTCAACTGTGATATTTGGGTATGATGAAAAATATTTGAATAAATACCTCAAGTTGCCAACAATACATTCCCTCTTTCTGTTGTATAGAACTTCCCCGCCAGCATTTCCCTCTTTACTTTTAAGACTTTAATTATAACTTAAAACATAAATCCGGCCATCTTTACAACATACAGCCAAAGAGAAGGACCACATGGAGGGCGGGAACCACAGATCCCGGAGGAAAAAAAAAAAACTTACGCGGCTTACGTGGCCGCGCGACATCTCTCTATATACAAAGTGATCAATGGGAAGTAAACCACCCAATCTTTCTCCCTGAAAATCAGAGTTAAGTTTGGAGCACGGCCACAGCCCCAGAAACACAAGGACTTAATGCAGAACCCAGCAGCTTGGAGCAGAAAAGTGAACGGACTATGCGTTAATCCAGGCCATCAAGTCTGCCGGAGGGGAAAGGGTGTTGCCCCATTCGCCCTCTCCTCTCTGGAAAGAAAGATGGTGGCCGCATGGGAGACTTGTGGACAGCAGGTATCAGCCGAGGGTGTGGGGGCGACTAAAACCTCATGGGAAGGGGGGCGTTTCGGTCCGCCCTTCACACCCTACCGAGGCCACCAGTTGCCCCCCACGAGCGGCTCTCCAGCACGGCCACGACTCCAGAGCACAGAAACCAATTTTTTAACTATCTGAGTTTCAGTAGAAATACTTCCAGGGTCAATAGGTAAAATAGCAGAAATCCAAAACCTACATTTAATTCTTGAACCCAGCTGTAGAAAGCAAATCACTTCACAATGCTTTTTCAGCATGTCTGATTTAGGGGGGGTAAACTCTAAATAATAGTGGTGAATCTTTTATTGAAACAGTGAATCTAATCAAAGCAGATAGAGTGTTAACTAGAATTCACCTGCCTCACAGGGACTGGGAGGGGTGGGGGGTGGGGTTTTATTGGGGTTCTTCATGGTAAAAAATAAGTATTGGTAAAGGGAAATGTGTTTGATATTTGCATGACTGAGACCTAAACCTGAAAGCTTTGTAACCTTTCCCACAGTGATTCAATAAATAAATTAAAAAAAAAAACATAAATCCTTCCTGGAGAATTTCAAAATTGAAGCTTTAGTCAGTCATGGACAGTCTAGTGTGAGTAAAGAGCTCCATTTGGAGTGAGAAAAATAATTGTATCAAGCTAGGAAAAAGGGGACACAAAACTGAGGAACCTTCTGTTCACAGACTCCATAAATTAGCTTGGGTTTCATCTAATAAAGCATTTGCAAGGAAGAGATGATTTGCAGAGGGTCAGTACTTAATTAAAGGGAAAGTTAAACAAACACTGTTATGAAGAATGAAGACCTCGGGGAAATCTTAATTTGCCATGGGTAAATTGGGCTGGGCGTGGGTGATATTTGTTTTAATCCTGTTCCATAAAATCCACAGACTGACATCCATATGCAAACAGAGTTTCTTCATCTTCCTATCTAAAGTTTCTCAAACACAGAAGAAGTTTTATATTATCATCCCAAATTTGCACAATCACTTTATCAATTTGAGAGGAATTAAATTCAGTTAAGCAAACAACAAAACATGTATTCAAACGTGCTATGTGATTCTTTTCATGAATAATTTTAAAATAAAAATACACATGGGGTCTGGGACATGACATGAGTGGTAGAGCATATGCTTAGAATATAGGAGGCTGTGATTTTGATATCCAGCATTACATAATCTCCCAAGGAACACTGGCTGCCCAACTGGTCTATGCACTATGAAAAAAAGAAAACAATACATTTTGCGATATGAATGATCATACACTGAAGCGTTGCATCTGAGTTTATATTTTGAACATAAGATTTATCATACGTGGGCATAATATAACAATAAATACCCTAACTGCACTCATCATATCCTCCTCTGCCTAATGCTTCTGCTCTTCACTTCTGTCTCAGAACCTTCACATGCCCCTACTCACTTTGTTTGCCACGATATACAAGATAAGTTTATCTGAAATTTCATGGACACCTAAGGGTTTGTAAAAAATGAAAAGAGTGATTCTCATAGGGTTTGAGTTTAAATCCCAAGTGAGCCCTAGAACAAAAGCAAAAGAGAAATTTTTATTAGCTTCCTTGTAACTAACATAAACTTTTGGCGAATAACAATCTTAATTCCATAAGGCATCAAACTTCTCTCATCAAAATATATCACAAAACACATTAAATGCCAAATAAATTGGATTACAATATGTGTGAAATATTATAAGAATTTAATATCAAATACAAAAACTCACATAAATCTATGAGAAAGATTAAATCATAATGAAATAAGGATAAAGAAATAGAGAATAGAGAATTCTCAAAAGAAGGTATAAACATGGCCACCAAAAGATAAAGGCAGTTCTTAATTATAGTCAAGAAATGTTTGATTATCTTTTTATATTCTTTTTATACTTCACTATTGAATGGCAGAGTCTCCTGCCCCAGCGCCTGGCTGTCCTCACCAGGGACCCTTGGAGGGAGGTGGGTTGAGTTTCCCTCTCCCCCCCTCACCGAGCAGAGCCCCAGGAGCCAAAGACCTCCGGAGCCAGCCACAGCCATGCGAGACCACTCTTTACATGTCCAGACAAGCTTCATGCATGAAAGAACTGGCAGAGGAACCCAGGCATGCAGGTCCTGGGGCTGAGATCTCCAAGCCTGCTCAGATTGGGACTGGGCCTTCTCCACTCAGATCCCCCATCTTCCGGTAGGTAGGCGTCACACCCACCAGCTGCTGTCAGCGCCAGGTTGGTCCCATCAATGGCTAAGACGCAGAGACTATAAAACCCAGCTCCCGGAAGTGCTGTGGCCACATTTGTGGTCCCACGATATCTTAATGTCTAATTTTTCCTTTGAAGAACCCGACAGGCTACCGAAAGTATCCTGCCCGCATGGCAGAGTCTGAAAAACTTTCCGTGTCGTACTCAATATGCCAAATACCAGTAACAATGATGGGTCTCATTCTCCTAACACTGAAAGAGCATTGAATATGGCTCTTTTAAAATCTCAGGGCTAGGAAGGAGACGTTACTGGTGCCTGCTCGAGGCAATCGATGAACAACAAACAGGATGATCGTGATTGTGATTGAGTGGCAAAAAATATTCAATGCTAGCAAGAGGGTAGAGTCAAATATTGTAATATTCTCCTAAAAACATAAAGTGGTATAATCTTTCTGGAGGGCAATATTTCAATATGCATAAAATATCTTAAGAATTTCCATAAATGCTTGGTATAATATTTCCATCTCTATATATATGTACTATAGAATTAATTAGAGATGTTATCCTCATGGCATTATTCACAACATGGAAAAATTGGGAGCAGTTTAAATACTCATGTGGGAAATGGTTTATTAATTAAAGTATTCTAAAGGAAGAAAATCTATGTATCCATTACAATCATGTTTGAAAATATTTTATAACATAAGACAATTTTTGATATTTAATGGTAGGGTTTTTTGAAAGGCAACTCACAAAAATCACTGTCCATTTCACTAAAATTAAGTATGTGGTATATGAATATAAAACAAAATTGAAAGAAATACATTAAATTTTAACTGATGTTATTCCTGTTGAATAGTAATCCAATCTTTTGCTTTATTTATTAACCATCCACATCTCCTAAAGTATGCAAAAGTAGTACATACTTACTTTACACTATTTTTGGGGGGTTGGGTCATACATGGCAATGCTCAGGAGTTACTCCTTGTTCTGCACTCTGAAATTACTACTGGCGGTGTTCAGGGGACCATATGATGGGAAACAAACCCGGGTCATCTGCGTGCAAGGCAAATGCCCTACCTCCTGTGCTATCACTCCAGCCCCAACTTTGCACTTTGAAAGAAAATAACAAACACTACATCAGAAAATGAGTCTTTTTTTTCCCTTGAGATAACTTTGGATTATAGGACTAAATTGTTTACATGTTTTATGCTAAGGTCCACTCTCTGTTAATACCCTCCAGGACGGTCCACTGGACCATGTCAGCCCACTTTTAACTCCCTCGGTTATCTCAGTTCTGTGATCTGAGTCTAAAGGTTTGTATTCACTGGATATTATTTAGTCCCTTTCTTTGTTTCTTTATGTGCTACTTATAATTGAAATCATTAGGTATGAGTCTTTTTCCTTCTGACTTATGTCACTTAGCATGAAACTGTCTACTTCAATCCATGTTGTAGCAAATGGTAAAAAAAAACTGAACAGACACTTCAATGAAGTTGACAGACAATCAAAAGGTACATGAAAATACACAATATCATATTATAAGACAAAATCAGATCAAAACAAGGATTTATCACCTCACACCTGTGGCAAAGTCCTATATTAAAAGGCAAGTAACAAGTGCTAAAGAGGGGAGGTGGTGTGAAGAAAATTAAACCTTCATTCATTTTTGATAATGTAAATTGGTTTATCACCATGTTGTAACAAAAATGCAAGGTTGCACATTTTTAATAACTGAGCAGTATTCAATCATGTATATATACACTTCAACTTTTTTATCCACTCATCTGTCATTAGGTACTAGGGTTGTTTCCAAATACTACTATAACTAGCACTCTATCGAGCATTGGTATGCATAAATATTTTCTGAATTAGTGTTTTTGTGTACTTGGGGTAAATAAATTTAAGTTAAAATGCTGGGTCACATAAAGGTTCTATTTTTATTTTTTAATAGATATATGGTTTTGGGGCTGTATCTGGAAATGCTTGGGCCTTACTTCTGGCTCTGCATTCAGAGATCACTCTTGGTGGGGTTGGGCAGACCATACTAGATACCTGGTATTGAAAATGAGTCAGGCACAAGCAAGAAAACACCCTACACCTCTTACTATCACTCTAGCCCTATTTTTAGTTCTACTTTTTAATTTTTATTTTCTTTGAGAAGTTACAAAACTGTTTTCCATAGGTGCTGGACAAATTCATATTCCCACCAATAGTAAAAGAAAATTTTTTATTGCTATACCCTACCGCTATTTTCTGTTTCTGGCCTTTTGGATGGAGGCCTTTCTCATAGTTGTGAGGTGATTTTCTCACTATTATTTTAATTTGAATTTCCCTGGTAATAGATGATGAAGGGAACTTTTTTCCTGTACACATAGGTCATCTCAATGTCTTCTTTGAAAAAGCGCCTGTTAGCTTGTGTTATTATTTCTGATAGGGTTGTTGGTTTTTGTGCTGTTGAGAGTTGTGTTCTTTCTATTGTCTTGGGTATTACCCTCATGTCAGATATGTAGTATGTGAATGTTTTCTCCTATTTAGTAAGTTGTCTGTTTGTTTCAGTTGTAGTTTCTTTTGCAGTGAAGAAGCGGTTCAGTTTCACATAATCCCTCTAATTTTCTTCTGTTTTTGTTTTCATTCCCAATGGATTTTAATCCTCAAAATCACTTCAGACACCAGCACCATGGAGGTTTTTGGGAATGTTTTCCTCAGTGGTTCTTTAAAAATGAGTTTTGGCCTAAGATATATCTTTAATTTTGAGTCAATTTCTGTGCATAATGTGAGATGGTGGTCTAACTTCGTTCTTTCACTGGT
Source organism: Sorex fumeus (assembly GCF_029834395.1). Lineage (NCBI taxonomy): Eukaryota > Metazoa > Chordata > Mammalia > Eulipotyphla > Soricidae > Sorex > Sorex fumeus. Next base: position 29,432,769 of record NW_026606115.1, read on the forward strand.
GGTGGCTATTTAGTTTTCAAGCATGACCAATTCAAGGGACTATCCATTTTATATTATTCTCCTAATTACCTTATTGTAAATTAGGTGTACAAATAATTGAGTATTTCTTCCTGTGTCTAATTGATTATGATAGCTTTGTAATATAGTTGATGAATATAATGCTACACATTGTATTTTGTCGGGATTGCTTTAGCTATTCACAGTCTTTTTGGGCCCATACAAATCTCAGTAATACCTAATCTATTTCCTTGAATATTATTGGACATTTGATAAGGTTTGCAATGAATATGTGCAATGCTTTAAGAAAGGTGGTCATTTTAACAATGTTAATTTTTCCAATCCATGAGCATCAAATATTTTTCTATTTCCATGTGTTTTTGTGTTATTTTTAATAGTGATTCATAGGTTTTCATGTGTAAATCCTAGAAGAAAAATGATTTATGTAAAGGGCTTTGAGTATATAGGGTACACTTTCTCACATGCAGTGTTCCCAGACTACTTGTCCAGCACAGGAAAAAGTGATTTGTATTTCTGGCATGAGCCTTCTCCTCTTGCCTTTGCTTTCTTATTTCTAGATAATATATAGTGATTCTTGAATCATGCCTTTCTCAGCTAGAATATATATGCTTATCATAAAGGACACCTAAGCAAAGAAACCTACTACCACTTACCTCATTTGTATTAAGCAATAATTAGAATAAGTCAGTTGTTATCAACCTTGATGTCCATGACAGTCATCCAGAGAGTTTAAAAGAAAGCATAGTCCAGAAGTCACTTCAAGCAAATTTTGATTTTCCAGTTAAAAGTAGGGATTGAACATCATTTTATTCAAATCTCCCAAGTTAATATAATGCATAGCAGGAGTTGAGAACCACAGAAGTGAAGGGAAAAAATTATTTACATGATCCTTTGTAAAATCTTATGTACGCTGAAGGTTGTGTGTTCAGGCTTTTTGGACGGCTCTTTCTCACCGCCCACGTTAGGTGCTCCTGTGTGTGGCCTGGATCAGGATGGCTGTTCTCTCTCTCAAGCTTGAGCCCCTCTCGCTCTTACTCTGGATCTCTCTCACCTGGGTCTACAGTCTTAGTTTATATAGCAATCACGTAAGGCGGTGACACAAAGGTGGGTTGAACATTAACAAATCAACAAAGAGAGGTAAGACCACTCTTCCAGGAGATTAACTCAAGGATAAAATCTCATCTAAAGAGATTACTCCAGATTACTAGGAGATCTGCTCAAGGGTGGGATCCCAACAAGGGTGTGTTCTTCCCTCAATTAGTAATCTACTTAAGTAGTTGTAATAAAACTACTTCGAATATTTCTAGCAATGTCATTCTGTATGAGCACAGTAAGAGATATAAACTTAGTTTGGTTCTTCCTGAGAACATCTCACTATACGTTCCTCAGTCCTCAGGCCAGATTAATCTCCTAGCCCTAGCAGGGTCTTAGTCTCCTCGTTACTTACTTTAGGATCATGACAGCATTTGTCCATGATCAGGTCCTCAACTTATACTTGAGTATCGTGGCACTTTGGCCTAGCCCATTTCAATGCCAGGGTAGTTCACAACTTGCCTTTTGTCCATTCAGTCCCTCCTCGGGACCCTGCTTTTGGGGTGTTAGGAACTAAGGGCAACTGAGTCAAGAAAGCAGATGCCCAGGAGTAAATATTATTTGGAGTCAATAAACTCCAAAGTTACAAAGCATAATATTAACTGTATTCCTGTGCCCATACAGAAAGGACATTGCTTTAAGGCAAACAATTCAAAAAACATAAGGACAGGAGAAAGGCAATATTAACTTAAATACAAGTTCAGTGCCCTGGGATAGATGTGACCCGATAAACATAAGCTACCTGAGGAAGGACAAAACAGTGTTATCCTACAATCCTTTCTTTCACTGAATTCATCATGGGCAGAAAGCACACTGACTCTTTTGGAACCTGTTTTACCATTGCCCCCACATTTCCCTGGTTCCTGGATACCCACAAGTTACCAGTTGTTTGTTTATTAAATACCATATTAATGTTGCTAGCCAGAGCTCTTGGTGAATTATGTGAAGTAGAGAGGAGAGAGATTTTCTACTTATACACCTCTGTCACCCCGGGACCAGCAGGGAAGTCAAAGACAGCACAGACCTCAAGTTCAACCAGCTCCACTAAGCATAGACCTCAAATTCAACCAGCCCCACTAAGTAGCAGTCAAGCTACATCTGACATCCATTTGTTCTTCATGGCAAAGGAGTTATCACCCGATTTCATGGGGACCTGTGGATTCAGGCTGGAGCAAGGAATTGTTCTTTGCAGAAAAGGAAAGTCAGCCCTAGGCTTTGCCCAGTCCTTTGAGCCCTTTGACTTCTCAAAGAAAAGAATGTCAGGAGGATATAAACAATTAAGTAAAAAGAGATTTTATTTGGAGTTTTATTTAGGAAAAGGAAGAAAAGAGAAATGGAGAGACAGAGAGGGGGATGGGGGAAAGAGAGAGAGAGAGAGAGAGAGAGAGAGAGAGAGAGAGAGAGAGAGAGAGAGAGAGAGAGAGAGAAATGTGCTCAAAAGAGAACACAGGTTTCTCCAAAGGCAGAGAGAGCTCTGAATGGTCTTTAAGGTCTGCTTTTATATGGATATTATTCAGGTTGCCTTGCCCTGGAGTTTTCTGTGAGTATGAGGATTGATCTAGTATTGTCATAAAAGGAGGAATTTAAAGCTTTTGGAGAATTTCTGTCAGGTCCTTATCTTTCACTTCTATAAGCAGTCTTTGTTGCTGCTAAAGTTGTCCTCTCTGTAGGGAGGGGTCCAGCCCCCTCAGCTTCTACTGATGACACCTTGGAGGCATTATCAGACCTTAATTCCAGTGCTAACAAGTTGGGGTTTTTTGTACCCTTGGGGTTATTGGATTTATTACTTCCCAGGAATCCCATTGCCATGGGGGCCTATCTCTATCTCCATGCCTGCCTCAATATTCTAAAAACTATAGACACAGCCCCAAATTTTACATTCATCATCTGAATAAAATCCTGTGAGGAGCAGACCCGCAAGTATTTGACTTATCTTTATCCTTTCATTGCAAACTTTTTTGTACTGAGGTGAGTGCTAAAATGCAACTGTATTAGACAATTAATCTATAGGTATTAGACATCGAGTAACGAGACAATTCAGTATTATCACCTTGAAAATGAAAGAAATATTAGTAGATGTGTCATTGGGCAAGGAAAGTATTTTTTTAACATTTAAATTTTTTTTTATTGAATCAATGTGAGATAGACCCTTCCAAAGCTGTTCATGATTAGGTTTCAGTCATATTGTGTGTCAACACTCATACCTCCACCAGTGTACATTTCCCAGTACTAAACCAATGTCCCCAGTTTCCTTCCCATCACAACCCACCTCCCCCCCCCCACCAGCCTGTCTCTATGACAGTTTTCTTCTCTCTGTCTATCTGTCTTTGTCTCTATCTCTATCTGTCTTTCTGTCTCTGTCTCTGTCTGTCTCTCTCTCTCCCTCCTCACCTCCTCCCTCTGTCTCTGCCTCTCCCCCTTTTGGTGATTGTGGCTTGCAATACAGATACTGAAAGGTTATTGTGTACATCCCTTTATTCAACACTTAGTTCTCCTCCAGCATAATCATTTCCGACAATTATTGTTATACTGCTCTCTTCTTTATCTTACCTACCTTCCACCCCCCTTTACTTGTGATATATTCCAACCATTATTCAATCCTCCTGGCCCCCGTTTTCCATGGCCTTGGGTATTAATCTCATACTATATTTAATATACCACAAATGAATGCAGTCATTCTATGTCCTTTCCTCTCCTTCTGATTCATTTCATTCAGCATGATACTTTCCATTTCCATCCATTTGTAGGTAAATTTTATGACTTCATTTTTCCTAACAGCTGCATAGTATTCCATTGTGTAGATGAACCATACTTTCTTTATCCAGTCATCTCTTCTCAGGCACTAAGGTTAGTGTGAATAGTGCTGCAATGAACTGGAATTCAGATGGTGTTTCTGCTGTGTGTTTTTGGGCCCCAGGGTATATTCCCAGAATATACTAGATCAAATGGGAACACAATTTCTAGTTTTTTGAGGAATGTCAATATTGTTTTCCAAAAGGACTGAACCAGTGGGCATTCCCACCAGCAATAAATTAGAGTCCTTTTCTCTCCTCATCTGCACCAGCACTGGTTGTTCTTGTCCTTTTGGACATGTCCTAGTCTCTATGATGTATGATGATATCTCATTGTTTTTTAAATTTTCATTTCCCTAATGATTAGTGATGAAGAGCATTTTTTTCATGTGCCTTTTAGCCATCTGTATTTCTTCTTTGAAGAAGTTTCTGTTCATTTCTTCTCCCCATTTTTTGATGGAGTGGATTTTTTTTTCTTGTAAAGTTCTACCAGTGTTTAGTATATCTTTGATATTAACCCCTTATCAGAAGGGTATAGCTTGAAGAATGTTGCCTAATTTGTGTCTGTCTTTGTATCTTGGTCACTGTCTCTTTTGAGGTGCAGAAGCTTCTTGGTTTAATGCAGTCCCATTTGTTTAACTTTGCTTCCACTTACTTGCTTGGTCAGTGGCATTTCATCTTTGAAGATGTCTTTAACTTCAATGTTTTGGAGAGTTTTTGCCTAAGTTGTCTTCCATGCATCTTATGGATAAAGGTATGATGTTGAGGTCTCTAATTTATTTCGATTTGACATTTTTACGTGGCATTAGGTAGAGGTTTCAGTTCATTTACTTTACATGTAGCTGTCCAATATTCACAGCATCACTTGTTAAAGAGGTTTCCCTTGCTCCACTTCATATTTCTTGCTCCTATCTCAAAGATTAAATGATCATATATTTAAGGTTGTGTGTCAGGACAATCAACTGTATTCCATTGGTCTGTGAGTCTGTCTATATTCTAATAAGGTAAAGGTAAAGGCCCTCCCGTTGATCGTCAATTTGCTCGAGCGGGCCCAGTAACGTCTCCATTGGAGACTTTTGTTGTTACTGTGTTTGGCATATCGAATACTCTCGGTAGCTTGCCGGGCTCTCCGAGAGGGGTGGAGGAATCGAAATTGGGTCGGCCATGTTGGCTGCTTGTAAGGCGAATGCCCTACCCGCTGTGCTATCGCTCCAGCCCATATTGTTTTAATTACTACTACTTTGTAGTACAGTTTGAAGTTGGAAAAACTGTCGCCTCCCATATTCTTTTTTTCAAGGACTTCTTTAGCTATTCATGGGAAATTATTGATCCATGTGAATTTCAGCAGTGTTGATCAATTTCTTTGAAAAATACCATAATATCCTTATAAGGACCACATTGAATCTATATAGTAGGTGGGGGAGTATTGCCATTTTGACAATGTTAATTCTTCCTTTCCATGAGCATGTAATGTGTCTCCATTTCTTAATGTCTTTTATTTCTTGAAGTAGTGTTTTGTAGATTTTTGTACAAGTCCTTTATCTCCTTACGTAAGCTGAATCCAAAGTATTTGATTTTCTGAGGCACAGTTTCACAGTTGGGTTTTTTAAAATATCAGTTTCTTCTCTTTTATTATTTGCATATAGAAATGGCATGGATTTGTGCCACTTTACCATACAAATCTGTTGTTTCTATGAGTTTTTAGTAGAGACTTTAGGGTTCTCTAAGAATAGTATCATGTCATCTACAAATAGTGAGAGCTTGACCTCTTTCTTTCTTATCTGTATGCATTTAATATCTTTTTCTTGCCTAACTGCTATGGCAATTACTTCCAGTACTATATTTAATAGAAGTGGAGGGAGTGGGCAACCTTATCTTCTCCCCAATCTTAGAGAAAAGGCCTTTATTTTTCCCCTATTGAGAATAATGTTTGCTGAGGGTTTGTGGTAGATGATTTGACTATATTAAGGAAAGTTCCTTCAACTCCTATTTTGCTGATAGTTTTGATCATGAATAGATGCTGAATCTTGTCAAATGCTTTCGTGAATCTAATGAGATGATCATATGGTTTTAATTTTTTTCATTCATTGATATGATGAATTATGCTGATTGAATTGCAAATGTTAAACCACCCTTGCATCCCCAGGATGAATCCTACTTGGTTTTGGTGTATGATTTTTTGATGAGTTGGTGGATTCCATTTGCTAGGATTTTGTTGAGAATCTTTGTATATATGTTCATCAGTGATATTGGCCGTATTTTTTCTTGTGTTGTTTCTTTTGGTATCAGGGAGATATGTGCCTCATAGAATCTGTTTGGGGGTGTTTCTGTTTCTTTAATTTTCTGGAAAAGCTTGAAAAGGACTCACAATAGATCCTCTTCAAGGTTTGGAAGAATTCATTAGTGAGTCTATCTGGATCTGGGCTTTGGGGGGAAGGATTTTGATTACCATTTTAATAAATCCAATATTGATACGTCTGTACAGGTATACCAAGTCAGCCTTGCTTCAGTCTTGGGAGGTTATAGAAATCCAGGAATCTGTCTATTTCTTCTAGGTTCTCTTCTTTCATGCCCTACAGACTCTTAAAATTATCTCTGATGATCTTTTGAATTTCTGTGACTTCTGTTGTGATTTTCCCCTTATTGTTTCAGTTTTGAACTACATTTCTGATTCAGTTTAGTAGTGTTCACTCTCTCTTTGTGAGTCTTGCTAGTGGTTTATCGATCTTGCTTATTTTTTTTTCAAAGAACCATCTCTTGGTTTCATTGATCTTTTGGATTGATTTTTTTGGGATTCCAAATAATTTATTTCTGCTCTAAGTTTTATTTTTTTCCTTCCTCCTATTTAGTTTTGGCTCCTTTTGTTGGTCATTTTCTAAGATCTTAAGCCATAAAGTCAAGTTATTTATGTAGGCCCTTTGTTCTTTCCCAATAAATGCTTGCAGAACTATAAACTATCCTCTTAACACTGCCTTAGTTGTCCAACAAATCTGATAGTTCATGTCCTCATTCTGATTTCTTTCCAGTAATATTTTGATTTCGTCTTTGATTTTCTCTCCAACCCACTGTTTCGTCAGCAATGATTTTTCTGCTGATAGTATCTGCTTATAATTTCCAGGTTTTTTAAATCGATTCTCCATTTCTGTATGTGATTAACTTCTACTTTTCAGCGGATCATGGTCTGAAAAGATAGTTATACCACTTCTATCTTCTTGATTTTGCAGTAGTAGGTTTTGTGGCCTAGGATATGGTCTATCTTGGAAAATGTTCCATGTATATTGGAAAAGAATGTGTATTCTGCTTTGGGGGGTGTTAAAGCAGAAAGTATATAACTACTAGCCCTCTCACTTCCATTTCCTTCTCAGATCCAACATTTCCTTTCTAAGTTTTAGTCTCCTTGATTTATCAAGAGGTGATACAGTGGTGTTGAAATCTCCAGCTACTATTGTGTTGCTAGCAATGTCCTCCTTGAAGTCTATTAGCAGTTGTTTTAAGTATTTTGCTGTACTCTCATTGTGTGCATATATATTTAGGAGTGTAATTTCTTCCTGATGTATACATCCCTTGATTATCAAGAAATAGCTTCGCTGTTTCTTCTTTTTCAACCTGAAATCTTGTTGCTGGATACAAATATGGCCACCATGGCTTTTTTTAAGAAGTCGTTTGTTTAAAGAATTGTTTTCTAGTCTTGAAACTTTGTTTGCTCTGACTGTTCAAATGTGTTTGTTTTGGGAAGCAGAATGTTGGGTTCAGTTTTTAAAACCATTTTGTCTCCCCATGTCTCTTTATTGGTACATTTAGATCACTGATATTGAGAGAGATTATTGTCATAGGGCTTTGCGTTATTTTTCTGTAAAAGTCTCTTGTGTTTGTGGAGTTTGTCTTGTCTTACAGTAGCCCCATTCAGTTCTTCTTTAAAAGTTGGTTTTAATATTTTCTAACAGCTACATAGTACTCCATTGTATAGATGTACCAGAGTTTCCTTAAGCAGTTGACTATCTGTTCTCGGGCACTCAGGTTTTTTCCAGATTCAGGCTACTGTAAACATTGCTGCAATGAACAAACAAGTACAGAAGCCACTTTGACTATACTTTTTTGCCTCTCTGTGATATATTCCCAGGAGTGGTATTGCTTGGTCAAATGGAAGCTAATTTTCTAAGTTTTTGAGAATCATTCAAACTGTTTTCCAAATAAGTTGAACAATTTGGCATTCCCACCAGCAATAAAGGAGGGTCCCTTTCTCGCCACATCCACACCAACACCAGTTGCTTTTCTTCTTTTGGATGTGGGACAGTCTCCGTGGTGTGAAATGATATCTCATTGTTGTTTTGATCTGCATCTCCCTGATAATTAATGATGTAGAGCATTTTCTCATGTGCCTTTTAGCTATTTGGATTTCTTCTTTGAGAAAGTTTCTGTTCATTTCATCGCCCCATTTTTTGATGGGGTTGGATGTTTTCTTTTTGTGGAGTTCAACCAGTACTTTGTATATCCTTGATATCAACCCCTTGTCAGATGGGTATTGTACGAATATCTTTTCCCATTCTGTAGACTGTCTTTGTATTTTGGCCACTGTTTCTTTTGAGGTGAAGAAACTTCTTAGTTTAAGATAGCCCCATTAGCTTATCTCTGTTTTCACTTGCTTGGCCAGTGGCGTCAATGCCTCTTTTGCAAACCACAGCACCCAAAAGGAGAGAGAGAACAAAAGGGAATGCCCTGCCACAGAGGCAGGGTGGGATGGGGGGGAGGGTTTGGGGGTGGGACAGGTACTGGGATCAGTGGTGATGGAAAATGGGCACTGGTGGAGGGATGGGTACTCGATCATTGTATAATTGAAACCCAAGCACAAAAATTTGTAAGTCTACAAATGTACCTCAAGATGTTTCTCTAATAAAATTTTAAATAAATAAATAAATAAAATAAAAGTTGGTTTTGCATCCATGAGGTTTCTGATCTAATGTTTATCCAAGAATTTGTGTATTGTTCCTTCAAATCTGAGTGAGAGTCTAGCCAGGAAAAGTATTCTTGGTGAAGCATTCATTTCATTGAGTTGTTTCACTATATCCTGCCACTGTCTTTAGGCCCGGAAGGTTTCATCTGATAATTTCACTGTAAATCTAAGAGTTGCTCCTTCATATGTAATTTCTTTCTTTGACCTTGCTGCTTGTAGTATTGTGAAACCCCTCTTTCTGATTAAGGTATTTATTGTAGTATTTTTATTAGTGTCTCTTTTAACTGGTACCCTTCAAGCTTCTTGGATCTGTTTGCCTGCATTCCCCAGCTCTGGGAACTTTCAGCAATGATATTTTTAAATTTTACTACTTCATTAGTATTGCCTCCCCTTTCCTTTGGGATTCTGATGATTCTTATGTTGTTCCTCTTGAGTTCATCTGATAGTTCTCTTCCTCACCCCATCTTCTGATGTTGCCTGAGTTCTGTCTGCAGCTCATCTTCCAGCTCACTGATGGTCTTCAGCTGTTGTCATTCTACTGTTGAGGACACCCATTGAGTTTTTCATTTCATCTACCAAAGTTTTTTTTTAAATGACACTTCTATTTTAGTTTTCTTTATTTCTGCTCTCATTTACTCCTATATTTCATTGGCTGTCCATTCCACTGTTTCTTTCATACCCTCCAATATTTCATTGGATTTCCACTCCACTGTTTCTTTAATCTCATGAAACATCCTTCCTATTTCTGAATTCTATATCAGAGATATTATGCATGTGGGTATTCCTTGTTGTGGCTTCAGGGTTCTTCATCCACTCCTCATAGTGGGAATATGCGCTGTTTCCCCATGATGTCATGGTAGTCTGAAGGTGTATCCTTCCTGTTCACTACCAGTGTCTGCCTCTCACTATCCAGGAGGACGCTGGGGGAGCTCAGTAGATGGTGGTTCCTTCTGTCCCCTCCATGAATATTACCTTCCTCTTTGGTGCTTCTTTTTGTCTTGTCCCTCCATGAATATTACCTTCCTCTTTGGCGCTTCTTTGTGTCTTGTGTGGGGCATCTTGTGCTGATTCATGGATTTGTTCTTTGTTCTGAATTTACTGTTACTTTTAGATTGGTGTTGTATTGACTCTTGTGTTCACTGTTATTCTCGTTACTTTGGGGGATATTTTGATTGGAATAGACTAATGAATATTGACCTAATGTGGTTGGGGTAGCCAAGTTGCCCTAGTAAGAGTTCAGTATAAAAGGTCAAGTTATGGATAGATCCAATGCACTATGGAATGGAAATTAACTGGTGGCCCAGTGATCCATGGCCCCCATTGCCAGTGTACATGGGGGGAGGGGTCACACATTGGCATAGATCCTGAGGTCATAGTTTGCATTCCACTGCCAGTGGGGCTGCTGCACTTCTAAAATGCAGATGTTCCATATCTCACCTAGATGTGGACAAAGAAGTTTTGATACACAAAAAGAGTAAGGAAAATATGTAGGTAGTAGAAATAGATCTCACTGAGGTACTGAGTGGACAGGGAGTATCAGCTTCTCATGTGACATCAAAAGGAGAAGGTGATGGCTAGAGTAATAATATAGGAAAGACATATTTACCTTGCACACAATCTACCTATGTTCAATATTGGTACTATATATGATCCCCCAAACCTGCATGGAGTGATCCCTGAGTGTAGAGTCAGAGGTAGAGATTTCATCTGAATCTGAATACAGCCAGGTGTATCCCCAAAACATGAGATAGAAGGGAAAGGAGCAAGTTGACGGGGCCCCATTAATACTAAGTTAGCATAAGACTTCACATACTTACATAAGCAGGTCCATGCCCTTTATCAACAGAATACAGTTATTGAGCAATAGCACAGTGATAGGGCATTTGCCTTGCGTGCAACCAGCCCAGTCAAGCCGGGTTCAATTCCTCCGCCCCTCTCGGAGAGCCTGGCAAGCTACCGAGAGTATCTCGCCCACACAGCAAAGCCTGGCAAGCTATCCATGACGTATTCAATATGCCAAACACAGTAACAACAACGATGGACACGTTACTGGGCCCGCTCGAGCAAATCAATGAACAACAGGAGTACAGTGACAGTGACAAAGACAGTTATTGAAGACTAATTTTCAACCTTGTACCATTTAAAGTTTTAAAGGTAAGAGGGGCGAGAGTACAGTAGGTAGGGTGCATGTTTGCCTTGCACATATTCCCCTGAACCCAGTAGGAGTGATCCCTGAGATCAGAATCAGGAGTAAGTCTGAGAAATTCTGGGTGTCTGAAAAAAAGGTGGGAAGATTAAGGGGGGATGAAATCTCTTGAAGGTAATGTTTCAGGCAAATAGAAAATGGGGTCATGGTAATGAATCTTTGGAAAATAATAAAATTTAGAAGAAATTGCCTATCCTTAAAGTAGTCCAAAGGCATGACAAACACATTCCTTTAAGATGGAAATCCTGATTTAATTAATTATGCAGAAACATAGGCATCAGTCAGTTAAAGAAACTGAGGCACCACCTAGAAAAGCGTGGACCTTTTCAGAAAAGGAGAATCTGTGGAAGACTAAAAGTCTTGATAAGAATTTGAAAGGAACATCAACAATGTAAGGTTTTCTCTGTGAGAACAAGTTAATACCAAATTTGTATGTATTCAGAGTACTCCAAGCAAAGACAATTTGGAGAAATTGTATATGATCCTCTCTCAAAAGCTATTCTCTGCTTTTTCCACTCTGGAGGAGTCCCTGTTCTCTCTTGAGCATGTATCTCTCTTACTCTCCTCAAGCATATCTCTAGGTAAATTTCTTCCAGTAAAAATAATGTAGCACTGTAGCATTGTAGCACTGTCCTACCGTTGTTCATCGATTTGCTCGAACAGGCACCAGTAACATCTCCATTGTGAGATTTGTTGTTACTGTTTTTGGCATACCAAGGGCATTATGAAATGGAAGGTATTCATTAGTGATACTTGCTTTCAGGACCAGCTCTTGCATCCAAGGACAAGTGAAGTTTCATTTTCACAACCCCAACTAAGTACCTTCTTTATGAAAAAGGAGGCAATATGGAGTAGTTGGCTAAGAGTAAAGTTTTAGTTGTGAAAGGTGAATAAATCTAACGTAAAACATGAAGGAAATACTTTTATATTATTCTTAACATTGTGGACAATTACATGAAGGCAATAGTGGTATAATATTGTTAACAACATTGGAGATATTAAATTTCTACATACATGTAAATATAACTAAAATAAAATGATTACTATATTGTAACTTCTACTATAATTACCACCCAATACCAATTCCACTGTCTTTTCTCATATCATTTAATGGGTTTCCATGAAAAATTTCATTTGAAAAAAGGACTTTCAAAACTTTAAAAATTTCTCTGAAAAAAAGTAAAATAAAAATTGCTCTGAGTCATGTGTAGGAGTTCTTCTAACCTGTCATTCTGTATTTCTATGAATGTAAAGGAGATAACTCAAGAATTTACATGGGTCTGTTTGAGCCTTTCTTTTACCAATCTAAAATTCTTTAAAGGTATATAGCCAGTACAAGTCAATGTGAAAAATACTGAATGAAGTTTTTCTGGGTAAGACCAATTTACTCTTTAGAATATTTTCAGAGAATTAGCATCACCTTTTGAATAGTTATGGAAAATTTTCTGAAAATTGCAGTCAGTCACATGCTATAAAAATCAACATTCATATGAAGTCTATTTGTCAATATCAGTCATTTGGTAACTGCCATTTGGGTGCTTTCAAGAGACCATTGTCAGAAGCAGAGCTGATACTGCTTTGAGACATTAATACAGATTCATGAGCAGCAACTAAGTGTGAAAAATCTCTGTTGAAAGATACAACAAAGAATAAAAATGTCCTCTACTATATTTCATTCGTATCTTCAATACCAGCTTTCAAAAATTAATAGATTTCCTATTTCTTATTCATCATTTTCAGAAAAGAATTGTTCATGCAGCAATTTTCACTTTCGTTTGTACATCGAACAAAATCATGGCCTTTTAAATCTTGGCCTTTTTACCCCTGTGAAAATGAATTTGGCAGTTGTAATTTTTTAATTTTATTTATTGAATCACTGTGAATTATAATGTTACAAACTGAGTTTCAGGTATATGATATTCTGACATACAATTGCAGTTTTTATTATCTGCTGTATAACCTATGATGAGAATAGCCTAATAGTCATAAATTGACACCCATGAGAGTAGTTTCTAAGATGGAGAGGAGGGTACAGAGATAGTCATGGATTAAGGTGCTTTCCTTGCATGCTGACAACTCACATTCAATTATAGCACTACATATGGTCTCCTATGCACCACAGGAGTGATCCCTGGACACAGAGCCAACAGTCAGTCCTGAGCACTGCTGAGTATGACCCAATCCCACCCACCTCCCACACCTATGAAAAATGGAAAATACTCTCATTATCAACACTTATGAAAGTAAAATTGAAAAGTAGTTTTGGGCATATGAAGATGAATAGTATTGCAATTATAACAAGATATAATAAGGCCTACCCTTTAGGGACAAGCATAATAAGGCCTATCCTTTAGGGAGCTCTGAATTTTGAATGACCCTTAAGAGTTATCCCATTTGGGGGGAGAGGGTTTGTCTTTGCACCTTGTAACAAGAAGTCAGTGAAGGTATATTGCATCCTTACACTAGCCTTTAACAAAATGGACTTGTTATTTGGCAAGATCAGTACAACAAGCAATCCAGTAGGAACGGATTGGCCATAGTGCTCCAGTTCTTTACCCATAATCACCCTGCTACTCCTCTATCCCCCTGCTACTCTGTTATCTTGATGAATACAAATGACAATCCAGTACTGCCATTACTGCCTAGTTTACTCATTGGTGTCACCTATTCTCTAAAACAAGAAAGGAAAAGAAGGGACACAGCAAATGTGGTCTGGAATCAAGATAAGAGTTAATACACTGCTCAAATAAAAGTAATTTTGTGTATTGCCAAGCTAAGCACATTAAAGCTTACAAAGACTGGAGGAAAATTCTGAGGCTGCTAAAACAGCAGGCTTATTTTTCCAAAGCCAAAGCTTTGTTACACATCTCACCTCCTACAAGCGCTAATGCTTCCTTTTACTCTGCCCCCAGAGTCAAATTATATTTTCTTCCCTCAAACTTGTAATTATTCTTTTATATTAGATGCAACATGAAACAGTCAAATCATAATAAATTAGGTACAAAAATATATTTTTTCTGATTTCTCAATGAAATGTACATTATTGAGGTGACTACTTGCCCCAGAGTTCTTTTTATTTGTTTTTTTGAATCACTGTGAGATACAGTTACAGACTTACAAACTTTCATGATTACATTTCATTCATACAATGATCAAGCACCCATCCCTCTACCAATGCCCATTCTCCACCACCAATGTTCCCAATGTCCTTCCCGCAACCCCCACCCCTTCCCATCCCCTACATCTGTGGCAGGCACATTCCCTATTACTCTCTCTCTTTTGGGGTGTTATGGTTTGCAATACAGGTACTAAGAGGCTATCATGTTTGGTCCATAGTCTATTTTCAGCATGCATCTCCCATCCTGAGTGATCCCTCCAACCATCATTTACTTAGTGGTCTCTTCTCTATTCCAGCTGCCTTTTACCCCAGCATGTGAGTCCTCTTCCAAGCCGTGTTGTGATCCTCCTGGCCCTTATCTCTACTGTCCTTAGGTGTTAGTCTTCTATTATGTTACTTTATATTCCACAAATGAGTGCAATCACTATGTCTGTACCTCTATTTCTGACTTATTTCACTTAACATAATAATCTCCATGTCCATCCACTTATATGCAAATTTTATGATTTTATTTTTTCTAATAGCTGAATAGAATTCCATTGTGTAGATGTACCAAAGTTTCTTTAACCAGTCATCTGTTCTCGGGCACTCAGGTTTTTTCCAGATTCTGGCTATTGTAAGCAGTGCTGCAATAAACATATAAGTGCAAATGTCATTTCTACTGTACTTTTTGCATTTCCAGGGCATATTCCCAGAAGTGGTATTACTGCATCATATAGGAGCTCAATTTCTAGTTATGGAGGAATGTCCATATTCTTTTCCAAAAAGCCTGGACCAGTCGGCATTGCCAAAAATCTCTCAGCAAAGTGGGAGCCAACGGAACTTTTCTCAATATAGTCAAAGCCATCTACCACAAGCCCACAGCAAGCATTATTCTCAACAGGCAAAAACCAAAAGCAATCCCTCTAAGATCGGGAGCAAGACAAGGTTGCCCACTCTTTCCACTTATATTCTATATAGTACTGAATGTACTTGCCATAGGAGTTAGGCAATAAAATGATACCAAGTTCATCCAGATAGGAAAGGAATAGATCAAGCTCTCACTATTTGCAGATGACATGATACTGTATTTAGAGAACCCTAAAGCCTCTACCAAGAAGCTCCTAGAAAAAAATAGGTCCATATAATAAGATGGCAGCTTAAAAAATCAGTACCCAAAAGTCCATGGCTTTCCTATATACAAATAAAGAAAGAGAAGAAAGATATATTAAAAAAATAAAAGCCCTACAGTTCTTGAAGACAGCCACATGCTCAAACAGACCCAGATTCTACATGGTAACTAATATTGTAATTTTAAGCTTAAATATAGTTGTGAATTGCTCAGAAATGTGATCAAGATTTATAGTTCAGGAGGTCCCAGACCCAAACTTGTTAAAAAAATGAGTTTGCTTTTTCACTATTTAGTTTTTGAATGGACTGGGGCGATAGCACAGCAGGTAGGGCATTTGCCTTGCACGTGACTGACCTGGGTTCGATTCTTTCATTCCTATTGGAGAGCCTGGCAAGTTACCAAGAGTACCCGACTGCACAACAGAGCCTGGCAAGCTCCCCGTGGCTTATTTTATATGCCAAAAACAGTAACAGCAACTCTCACAATGGAGACGTTACTGGTGCCCACTCAAGCAAATTGTTGAACATCGGGAGGACAGTGCTACAGTGCTACAGTTTTTGAATATGTGGTACATTCATGTGGTTGAAAAAACATGTTTAAAAAGACCTATAAAATCAGTGTTTATTAAGAAGGTTCTCTATAGTGGCGGCAGGTAACATGTAGAGCAGTGCTCATCTGTTATCCATGTCTTCAAGGAGCTTATATTCTGACAGGCAGCATGAGTTGCACTTTTAAAAATATACTATGTTTGGACTTACAGAAAATAGTACCATCATCTGGTAAAATATCTAAACATTACACAAATTACAGTGCAAGTTCATTCTATACCTCAGAGATGAAACTATTGTCAATTCCTGCAATAACATTTCTATACATATATAAACATTTATTTTTTGCAAAAATACAATTACATATGAATACTATTTTCCAGTTTTCTCCTCTAATATATTGCATGAATCTTTTTTGTATATATAAATTGAAAAATGTTGTTTGTTTGTTTGTTTGGGGGAGGGAAAGGGGAGATCGAACCTGAGTGTGCTCTGGGCTTACTTCTGGCTTTGTGCTAAGGGGTCACTCCTGGTAGGCTTGGAGGACCATATGCGATGCTGGGATCAAACCCTCATAGGTTTCATGTAAGGCAAGTGCACTACATAGTATACTATTTCTCCAGTCCCAAGATTGAATTGTTTTAACAGCAACATAGTATCCCACGTGTATGTATTATAATTTATATATCAAGTTTTGTTTCAAATTTTAAATGTTAAATAGAATAAATCACATTTTCCCCAAGCTTGTATCTGATTTATCTCGAACCTAAATCTACCAATTTCTGAAAAGCTTAATGAGAAGTTAATAAGGGACATTCCATGGGGCAAGAGTCAACCATAAGTGTCAGTAAATGTAGGGAGTAGAGGAAATGAGTTAAACAGGGATAATTGGCTTGAATATGTAATAATAAAAGATTAAATAAGTGAGACCATCACCCATATTTGAGTGAATATAAATATAGGAGAGAAATGGGAACTGGAATGGGATTAGTAATTAAATGGGGACTGGCATGGGGTTAGGGATTAAGTTAAGGAATAAAGACCAAAGAAAATATGACATAAGCAGGTTAGAATGAGATGAATATGAGGATGAAGGGTTGTTACAAAGCAAAGGTTTTATGACAAGAAATAGCATACCTAGTTGGAAAAATTAAAAGTGTAATATAACTATTTTAAAAATATTAGCAAACCTAGGCTAAATAGCAAGTCATATCAAAGGAAACAATGATCCCATGTCATCCACAACAATCCTATCACATCTGCATTATCAAGACCAGTAAAACATTAATAAATATCTATTCTAGAGAGTTGAAAAGTGAAGAAATCTATCATGTTGCAAAAATTAACTGTTGAGGGATTTGGGACATCATTAAGTTGAAGAGGAAAAAAAGATATAAGGCAGTAAGTGCAGAACGAGTGTCCAACAGAACACACAGCAACATGCCCAAGGTTTACTGTGACATTTCTGCAATACATACCTTACCTATGATTATCCATCTGTGGGGCGGATACACTGCAATGATCAGAAACACAAAGAAAATGTGAAAGACGATCAGAAATTGATGCAGACCCAGGGCCTGAGTGACTAAACAACTGCTATATTTCAAAAATGCAAGATTCTTCCTAATATACCATTCTCTGCTCCTCCTTCAGCGGGGGCAACAACGCCACCTCTGCCAAATCTCCTGGGTCCATGTAACTCAAGGTTTATGCCAACACCCCACATGGGGGATTTTCCATGATGCCAATGATAGCACCACTATTTCCTGGAATGACGCCACTGGGATCTGGTCCTGGAATGAGGCAACCTATGGGGGACTGCATGCCAATTATGCCTTGGCCTCCAATGATGACACTCCCTGTTCATCGCATTATCGTGCCCACTCATCCTGGAATGACTCAACCAGACACATATGGAAAGAGGAAGTTTCACTTTCTCTCTATCCATGTTGTATCACTTGTTCTACTTCACTAGGAGACTACGGTGCTGTGACTAGATGTTTTCTAAGAGCATAAAAGGTAGACTTGCTCCCCCTTTCAATCAGAGAGAGAACAGTTTTGGAAGTGGGTAGTAAGTGGGAGAAAAATTAGCAATTCGCATTTGCATTGTGAAATGCAAAAGTAAAGTCGTCAACTTCTAGATTTTTAAAAAATAAGATAAGAGAAGACATGCTGTCTTTCAAACTGTGAAGAATTGTGACATGGAAATGAGATTTAACATGTCCCTTTTATTCCCAAATGGTAGAATGGGGTTAACTAGGAGAGATTAGGAGAATTCAAATTTCAACTCAACACATGCAAAAATACTGTATTATGTTAAAACAGCCCATTTAAAAGTACAGGTTAAATATATTGGATCCCCTGTGTGATTTCATTACTATTATTATTTAGCCAATATTTTCCTCATAAATAGTACGGAAGTAGATTCAACCTAATTCTTGCTGATTTTTTTATAAAATTTTAATTAGTGGGATACAAAATAATGAGGCCTCATCGTACACTGCATAAGAAATGTTTCAAATGCTTTAATCTCTTTCTCCCTATGTTTATTTCATAATCCCAAACGTTATCCCACTATGTGCCCTCAACGCCTACTGAAGCAAAGAACACATGAAAACCCACAGGAAAATGTAAACTGAGAAATAAATATGCATGGTTGATTTAAAAGGAGTAAGAATTAACATTTACAGCAATGGTAATTTACTCTGATCTGTAATTTTGAGCTCCTGTGCTGAAATTGCTCATTTGGAAATTACAAAGTGTTCGGTTCTCATTTGTGGTCTTCTTCCTGTATACACCCAACACACAAAGGAATCATAACGACCGGCTGAGTCACTGCTGCCATCTCCCTGAAGCATACTTTACAAATCTCAATACATTTTCCGTCGTATTGTGAAGATTCACATCCATAGGCTGTTAATGCTGCAATATAAGCCTGAGATAGCATGATACCTGTAATTTGTTGAAAGGGTAGCAGGACTTTGGATGGAACTTCAGGGTGACATTTTACATGAAATAAGTCATAGATGGAAGGACAAATATAGAATGAATTCCCTCATCTATGTCATATAGAGAAACAAAACAAGGAAATAAACAGTACCAACAACAAACCCCTGGCATTTGATCACAAACTAAGACTACACACAGTATTAGAGGGATGGTGTGGGAGAAGAGACAGAGTAGACGTAACATAAGAATATTAGAGGAAGATCTTGGACACTCTGGTGGTAGTGAGATGTAGTAACTGTGTCCATTTAA
Organism: Sorex fumeus; assembly: GCF_029834395.1. Lineage (NCBI taxonomy): Eukaryota > Metazoa > Chordata > Mammalia > Eulipotyphla > Soricidae > Sorex > Sorex fumeus. The sequence goes on from NW_026606115.1 coordinate 29,451,863, forward strand.
ACCATGAATATTAACACTTTTAAACATATTAACTAAACTAATAATATATTTTAATCTCTCTTTTGGGCCAGGAAAGTAGGACCTTAGTTTCCTGTAAGTACTGTTCAGAAGACCCCCTCAATAATTTTTTAAAAATCCCAAAATAAAGAGAGCAGGCTCTTCTTCCATTCTGTACTCCTCTAATGGCTAGATTATTATGCTACAGATTATTTTGACATTGTAAATCATCCCTATCACCCACTTCCATTAAATTACCTGTATATAAATGGAAACAATCTAAATGTATGAGAAGGGAAGCAGCTTTTTTTGGGGGGGGGGTCACGCCCACACCCAGCATTGTACAAGTGTTGCTCCTGGCTCATGCACTCAGGAATTACACCTGGCAGTGTTCAGGGGACAATATGGGATGCTGGGAATCGAACCCAGGTTTGCTGCGTACAAGGCAAACACCCTACCTGCTGTGCTATTGCTCAGCCCTGGAAAGAAGCTATTGATCATCTTCCAATAAAAAGATTTCCATATTTGGTGAAACCCACTTAGATCCTGGATTCATGCAAGATGAAAAATCATACGCATAATACTAGAAACATGTGTACTCTTAAAGACCCTTATATTATTCTGTGGCTCATACTTCAAGATGTAGTATGGTTCATATTCCAGAACACACTGCCACTTATAACTTCTCAAACATTGACCTCAAACAGGTTCCTCAGACCTAAGGGATCTCCACCCACCCACTTATTCTTGGACCAGAATGTATTTAGTGATTAACTGAGTAAATTAAGTGAAAGGGAAACAAGAATCCCTGGTATTTTTTTTCTTGTTTGGGGGCCACACCTGACAATGTTCTAACTTACTCTTGGCTCTGTGCTTCAGAACTTCTCCTGGCAGGGCTCAGGGGACCACGTAGGGTGCTAGGGATCAAACTTTGATTCACCAAGTGCAAGTAAGTGTCCTACCTAATGTTTTACCTCTCAACCATTCCTTTCCCAGTAAATTTATAGAAAAGGGGGACAGAACTCAATGTGATTGAATTTTTTTATAAAGTTGTGATTAAGGAACTAGTATGTATTTGCTATATCTTTTTAGTTACTTAGACTTTTTATTTGATAGATATAATTTAGTTTGTAGACATACTTTACCTTGTCAGATAGTCATATTCATGTAAGGGTCAACTATATTAAAATGAACTTCATGTCTTTTAAAAGTATACCTAATTCTGAATAATGCTTACAAGAGAGATGAAAGAAATGATCTCCAATTGTAGTGAGAAAAATTGTGTTCACAAATAAGAAGCTCTTGGCAACCATTTAATAGATGTTTTGATAATTAATATTGTTAAAATTAATTAGGTAATATACTTCAGCTGTCATTACATAAGTAAAATCTTAATAAATATCCAGACTGGTGCCCACAATTTGTAAAACATTCTTTCCTTTAAAATAAGATAGAGGTGTCAACTGTTTTGCAGATTAAGGTTGACATGAATAAACCTGCTCTCCACAATGGTTAAGGTTCAAAGGAAACCAGTGAATTGTGAATAGAAACTCAAGAGAATTTTTAAAACCTACGGAAAGTTTTTTTTTGAAAGAAAAAAATCATTTTAACCATACTTTCTTATTTTAGGATTTTCCATACTCCAAGCAATTATGGAAGCAGCAGTTCAAAACAACTGGCAAGTGACAGCCAGATCTGTGGGAAATATAAAGGATGTACAAGAATTCAGGCGCATCATTGAAGAAATGGACAGGAGACAGGAAAAACGATACTTGATTGATTGTGAAGTTGAAAGGATTAACACAATTTTGGAACAGGTATGTTTGAGATTTATTTCACTACCACCACAACCACCCAACCAACCAACATGTTAAATCATTGAGCTGAGGCTTTTCCCATACCTGCTAATAAATTAAGTAGACAGCAGAATGAAAGTGCCAACAGTTTCTGACAGTATCTCTCATACTCTCTCCCTCCTCAGTAGCTGAAAAAAAAGGAAAAGAATATTTAAACTGTAGATGATCTCTAGATTAATCTGGAAGTCTCTGCAATTTAATTCTATCAGATAAATACACACTTCCACTTCTGTTTTATAGATAGCTGACCATTTCAAAGTAATCCTCTTCCTTCCTCTCAGCAGGGAATTGATAAAGTATTAGATAAAGCAGATGGGTAGGGGTTTTGCTTCAGGGGTTTATAGTATCAGGGCAAGATTCATTAGATATGAATTTGTAGATTTTTTTGGCAGAATATCCTTCTTATTCCAGAGTTGGGTCAGAGACTATACATGTCATTTTTAAAAGTAAAATAGTATGTGAGAAAAATAATTAGACTGGAGAAATATAATTCAATATACCAAAATGTATTCGTTATTAAGCTTGGATATTTAAATTCAAGACAGAAAGAATAAATGAGAACTAAGCCTCATGGATACTCTTTTGTAATAAAGAGTCAAATTTACATGTGGCAAAAGTTTATTATTTGTCTTAGTTTGTTATTCATCTCAGTTTCCCTGTTTAAGAACCATGTGTCTGTGCTAACATAACTAAAACTATAAGGAAATATTTCTATCCTAATTTGACCCCAGTATACCTGGAAGCCAAACAGTCTCAGATATTGAAATTATAGTGAGTAGCCATTATCTGGGAGAGCTATTTTATTGCAAATTGAATATATATAAAATTTATTTTGAAAATCTTGATTTATAAAGTTATTTATTTATAAAGTTATAGATAATTGAGGGGTGTTTTTGGTGTTGGGGCCACACCCAGCAATGCTCAGGAATTACTCCTGGCTGTGCACTGAGGAATCATTCCTGGGCTCAAGGAACCTATGAGGTACCAGGAATTGAAGCCAGGTTGTCCATGTAGAAGGCAAACTTCCTACCTGCTGTACTATCTTGCCAGTCACAAATTGAATATTAACAGTTTGTCAGATGTCCCCCTTTAAGGAGATCACACAAAAAAGAGGGAAGCAAAGAGAAGGGGACTAAGAAAGAAAGAAGAGATGTTCAGAAGATGAAAGGGGGAAAATAAGAAGAAAGAGAGGAAGGAAGGAAAGTAGGGAAAGAGAGAGAAGGAAAAACTGCTGAGTCTACATTAAGAGCAGAATATCTCTAGTGAATCACACCTCACAGAAAATCTAGAACACTAGCCTGGTTAAATCAAATTTCCCAACTAACATTCTCTTGAGTTACCTAAATGATCCACCCCTCCCTTCCAAAAAAAGAAAACTGCCTTTGATTTTCTTAGATCTTAAAAGTGAAGAATCAGGTCAGTGATGTTGGTAGATGTACTACATGCCCTCTAAAATTTTATACAAAAATAGCCTTTTACTGGGTGACCTACTTAGTAGCCAAAAGCAGAGAGGAACATCCTCCTTGCCATACTTTGTTTTCTTTCATTTGCACTGGTGACTTTGGTTTCTTGAATATCTTACATTCTCTTAAGTCTTGTGGGTTTTAAAGAAGCAGTTTAAAGGAGTCTTGAACTTTTCAGAATAATGTAAAAGAAAAGCAGTGGGTAGAGCTCTGCATTCAATATAGCAATAGGATATTGGGCAATTAAAATATCTATGACTTAGTTTTATCATCTACATAATGGGAAAAATAAAATTTATTCCACTGTTCATGAATAATATTATTGGTTTCACAGGCATATAATGCTATAGAGAAAATAATTATTACTAAGTAGCTTCAGAAAAATTTAACATTCATAATCTCTTCTGTCTCTTTTCATGTCTCGCTTCTATCTTCATTTCTTCTATATGCATTCTCACAGCATTCCTCAAAATACTTAATATGCAATATTTAGAGGACATTATTCAGAAAAAATTAGCAATATATAGGTGGGGGCAAGCTACCGAGAGTATCTTGCCCACACGGCAGAACCTGGCAAGCCACCCGTGATGTATTCGATATGCCAAACACAGTAACAACAAAATCTCCAATGGAGACGTTACTGGGCCCGCTCAAGAAAATCAATGAACAACGGGAGGACCTTTAACTTTACCTTTACCTTTAAGAAGTTAATTTCACTTACTCCATTTATCTTTCAAAAATTATCACAAGACTATTAACTTATTATTGTTTATTATACTAGCTAAGGAATTTTTACTAGGCCCTAAGGACTATGAGATAGAAGCATGTTTGTCGTATTCACTGTTATATCTACAGTGTCCAACATAGAACCCAATATATAGTGTCAGTATATAGTGTTAGATGCATGGATATTGAACAGACATATTTAAGTTCTAGTGAAATTTGGCTGTGCTTTCAGAGAGACAAAAAATCATGTCTGTGGACATGTGCTATCAAAAGTGTAAGACTCACTTCCCAAGTCTTTTCACATATGTCATCAATTTGCCATAATTTTGAGTATAAAATATATTTCTTGTTAAATAAAACATTTAAATTTTAAATTTAGCAGCAAATTAGCTGGAGCCATAGCACAGCAGGTAGGGCGTTTGCCTTTCACGCAGCCAACATGGCCGACCCGAATTCGATTCCTCTGCCCCTCTCGGAGAGCCCCGCAAGCTACTGAGAGTATCTCGCCTGCACAGCAGAGCCTGACAAGCTACCCGTGATGTATTCAATATGCCAAACATAGTAACAACAAGTCTCACGAAGGAGACGTTACTGGGCCTGCTCGAGCAAATCGATGAACAACGGGAGGACTGTGACTTTTTATATAAATATATTTAATTATAAGATGAAATATATTACTTTTCTCATTACTTCCTAACTTTGGCAAGCTTATCACAATTCATCATAATGCAATCTGTGTCAGATTTTCCCAAAAGATGCCCCCATCCTCTAAAATTGTTTTCAATTTTGAGCTTATTTTAATGGAGGAAAACTTTTCTAATCTCACACAAAAAGATACCTCATGCCATTATTTGAAGAAGAAGTGCCTATTATACAATTGTAACATTATTCCCTATAAATCATCTGTCAGCATATGAGAAAACCTCAGTATGGTACAGTTTTCCAATATAAGCATAACTTCAGTATAATGCTATATTGACTAGCCTTCTCCATTTCATGTATAGGTCCTAAATTTCTCTGTGAATGTTCAAATATTCCTGAACTAAATGAAAAATCTTCCAACATTTTTCCCAAAGTCTTTTTTAATTCTTTTAGAGCTTCAGAGTACGGCAGGGAAAATATGCATGTAACTAATCTATTTTAACATCTCTCCTTAATAGTTTATCAATAAATAAAGTATTCCAAATTTAAAGGCATTAAAATTAATGTAGAAAAGGACAACAGAGATAGAGACAAAGCCATGAAGGATTATCAGGTTACTATATATTTTAAACCACTGATCACAGATCACAGATCTGAGTACATCACAGATCTTTTGTTGATCACAGATCTGAATATTTGGTGTTCTTTCTATAGGAAGGTATAAGTGAACTAGTGTGAACTAACCCCCTAATATCATTCCTAATTCATTATTACATTCATGAGTTTTCACCCCCTTTATTCATAGATATCTGATTTAATTCAATGACCAAGCTAACCATTAAATTTTGAAAAGATTCCCTCTCAAAGCACTATTTATCTATGACTCGAAGTCTGAAGTCTCTAATTACTTGCATTTACCTTTGGATGGCTTTTGAACATCAAGTCTCCCAAAAAGAGGTAGCTCTGTTAGATGCTTAGCATTTATCTGAAGAGGCAGCATATCATAGTGTTTCAGACTATGTACTCTGGAGTCAGTCAGAATAAATACTGTCTCTTAATAGCTGTGTGACCTGAGGCATCTTAATTCTCATTGGCTCTATTTCCTTATTGTAAAATGGGAATGGTAACAGTACCTTAATGAGTTAATACATGCAAAAAATTTTGAAAGACCTCTGGCAACAGAGTGTTTGCATAGTGCTTTGATGCCGAACAAAAATGTTTTCACATAGATTATCACATCTAAGCCAAGCAGGTGTTTATCCTAAATTTACAGAGGATAAATGGATGCTTAGAGACATTTAGATGATTTGTCCAAGTGTGACTTTGTGCTCAATCCTAGAAAACAGAAAAGCAAAGATAAAACTGTCTTCTGACTCCTAATCCAATACCAAGCACTTCTCTTAATTTCTAAGTAATTTATTAAATATTTAGTCAGTGCCAAAACTTAGATTAGAACCATTCATCAGGTTACGTCTTAAAATAATTGCAAAGCAAGTGGAAAAGATCCAGAGAAGAAAAGAAAAAAATTTAAAAATGATTAAGACATTGAAAATAGGACCTATGAGGAAAGGCTAAATGAGTTGCAGTTGTTTAGCCTGGTGAAAGAGAGCCAAGAGGCAGTTTAATCACCATGCTCAAGTATACTGTTATCATAAAGAGAGCACTGACCAACTGTTCTGCATGCCTAAGGACAGTACCAGAGCAAATGAGCTTAACTAGACTAGAAAGTTAGCATTAAAAAGAACTCATTACAAGGAGAGAGATATAACATGAAGAAAATAAAATCTCACATAGTTGAAGCTATGTCAAGTTTAGACCATCCTAAATCAGAGAAAAGTCATATTCAAATAGTTTTAAGACTCTTTTCCATATATAAATATTTCCTAATTTGCCTTTACATTAGATTAATAAAACGTTTTCTGTCAAGAAATTTAAATACCTCCCACTTTGTCTATAGCATATATTTTTCATAGATAACTCACAGGTAAACCTGACCATAGTTTCTGATTAAATCAAAGCACATGAAAATAGTTTTGCTGTTCTACCCAGGAAAAATATAAAATTCATGACTTCTTCAAAAAATATCTAGGTTAAAATCACATCATAAATGATGTAAATGTAACACAACATAGGAACAGAATCCTAACCAAATCAGACATCCCTTATGTTTCTTTCATTTAAGAACTTTGACTGTCACTTCAAAGACAGTAGATTTCAGTGAAGCATCCATGTTAGTAAGTCAAGTTTCTAAAAATAAATAAAATGGACGATACCAAAGACCTTTCTAAAGTTTAAGACTATATTATAAAAGGAACAACTCTCAGTCCAAAGTATGTCTAGAAATTGTGGTCACTAGAGCAAAGTTGTCAAAAGCTAGATTTAGTTCAAGTAAAGTGAAAATGTTATAGTCTTTGCCTGATCTGTGCATTGTCCTCTACTCAGCATATACTGATTCTCTCATATTTTCGTTCCCCCTGGTACCAATCATTACTCTCAATGTTCCTTACAGAGTGTCTAGTAACTTGCCAGTCCCTAAGACCACATCTATTCATCTGTAACATTCTGTAATATTTAGTTTGTGGTATAGTTGAAAAAACGAACTTGGGACTCAAACAGATAATACTTCAAATCTCAGTGCTATCACTTCCTTGCTACATAATGTTGGAAAATGTGTCAATTTATTTTAAGTTCAATATTCTTGTTTTCCTTTTATGTAATCCTTATGGTTCTGGGGAACAAATGTTAAAATATGTGAAGTGTACCTAATACAATGCTTAGCAATATTTAGGAACTTAGTAACATGGAAACCATTCATGAGTGATAAGGTTGTGTACTTATAAAAAATTGTTTTTGAACTACTACCAAAAATGGTATCCTTGTTGATTTTTAAGTAAGATTATCAATTTAGTGTATAGTAAAATCATAAGGACAGAGTTTAAATCTTCATGTTACATACAATACATAACATATTTCTATGCTGAAGTGTCACATTATAATGCTAGTTCAACATGTTACTTGACCTCTTTGTTCTTTGTGTAATACTGGGAAACACATGCTGATTGATAAACTCAGAGGTTATTTGACAATTAACTAAATATTTCATAATCACTCAAAATAATTAAAGTTACTAAACCCTGAGAGTATATGATGACTGAATTCTTTTTTGCTGTGCTGAGAAATGAATTCAGGATATCACACACATGCACAGCAAACATTTTCTGTTGAGCTATCTCCTCAGCCCATAGAGGACATTTTTAATAACCAATAGGTATTATATCTTTACAATGTTCTATATTTTATTTTAATCAATGTATCTGATTTAACCTTCGCAAGAGTCCTATAAGGTACATGGAAATATTGTCTTCATTTTCAAATGAGAAAATTGAAGCTTAGAGGTCATTGCAGTCAATAATTGGTTGTGCAAGAGTTTAGACCAAAGAACTCTTATTCAAAATGCTATTAGTCATTGCATTAATAATCCTTGCTTGTGACGAGTATTTCAATCTCAGTATATACAACCAAAGGTTATAGGTGGTAAGCACCCTGATAAGATCTGGAACAGCTCTATTAATAACAAGCATAATAATAACAACAAGCATTTCACAGGTATCTCACCACTTGATGACGATCCATATTCTGTTAAAGCACAGAATTGAAAACATGCCCCTTAAACCTGTACTTTGATGAAGAGCTCTTCTATAATGAACAGGTTCATTTATTTATAGAGCTAAAACAATCTGACAATGGACTCCATAAGAATAGGCATAAATTGTGAGCAGTGCTTTCTCTGAGTGCCTTGTAAGTACAACTAGCATTCCCATCTGTGTACATTTCTTTTAGGTAAATAACCACTGTATCCATTATTTCACACACAAACCAAAAAAATGACCTAGGAATTTTTCATTCGCTCCTTCCTTTGTTAGGGTAAACTTGAACGCAACTGGTAAAGTCTGGAAGGTACAGATAACTTTCTATCCATTAAGAACTCCCCCAAATTAAGCTGGGCTGGTGCTGGGAAAGTATAAATGTCCATATCATACTTAACTGGGGTGAGTGCTTAGTTTCTCTGGACTAATAGGCTTGAATAGCAATTCCTTGTACTGCATAATTTGAAAGGCTGTTCTTACCAAAATCACTGAAACACAAACACTATTTTCTTCGGAGTTGTAAAGAGTTCTTTTTTTAAAGGATAGCATCAGGGTTAAACAGAAGAAGGACATATGAGACAACATATGTTGGGCTCAACATATCAGAGCACAAAGGCCCAGGGGATCAAGGAGCTGGGGTTGGGCAGGGGCAGAATGAATGAAGAAGAAACTTTACCAGTTAAACTATATAAGGGTAAAATGGCTAATGTTTCTTTTTAAAAAATTGGTCTCCTCAAATATTTCACTATAAGTGAGGGATATTAGTGTCTTTAGGCCAGTGTTTCTGAACTTCTTCCACTTTATGGCCCTTTTCTGACTTTGTTTTCTTTTCATGGCCTATCTGCACTCTTTGTTGGTCTCTTAGTCTTATACTGTGGCCCTCAGTTTAAGCAATAGTCACCTGTGACTCTCTTGGAATATCCTGAGGGCCCACAGAGCAACCCTATGGTGCACACCTGAGAAATGCTGCTAAAGATAACTGCATTCCCTTCCTCTACACTGATTTGAGTTGTATATTTTGGAAGATATGTAGAATTGCTTAGCAACTCCATGTCAAAAATGTGAATACAGGGTGGGGAATTTGGAGAAGCTAAAAATCTCCTATTCCAGCTTTAAGGAGAATTTACTCAGCAGTCAGGGTGATTTACCTCTGGAATCAATTTTTGGTCACCATGCTCCCTGTTCAATTTCAAGGGAGTGGGATGCATTGTCTGAGTAGGCTGTAATGGTCAAGCAAAGTATATCCTTACCTTGCCTCTCAACTTTTATACTCTTAGATATATGGTATATCATCCTTTATTTGTACTTGCCATGGAACTCAAAAATAACACTGTAACACTGTCCTCCTGTTGTTCATTGATTTGCTCGAGCAGGCACCAGTAACATCTCACAACAAATTGTGAGACTTGTTTTTACTGTTTTTGGCATATTGAATACGTCATGGGTACTTGCCAAGCTTTGCCGTGCAGGCAAGATACTCTTGGCAGCTTGCCGGGCTCTCTGAGAGGAGTGGAGGAATCGAACCCAGATCAGCCGCGTGCAAGGCAAGAGCCCTAATCACTGTGCTATCGCTCCAGCCCAGAACTCACAAATATTACATATAATCCTGCTTCTATTGACGTATATTTCTAATACTATAAAAACATAAATAACCCTATCAAAATGACCATTTCAGTTCTAGGGAGTAATGTTTCCTGAATATTCTAGTTTCATTCACTGTGCATGCTTCTTTTCCAATTACATGTCAGAGTATTTTTTGGTGAGGCAGAGCTGTGGAATAGACTTTTTGACAGTAATGGAATCTATTCCTGACTAGCTTAAGTGCTATGAAAAACTATGCTTCCATCACTCCTTTGAAAGATTTAATCCCACTTCTGTTTCTCAGAGGTGAGTAGAAGCAGCCCCAGAGTCTCTTCCTGATACTCTCATAACTTTTGCTATACTCCATGACATTCTCTTTCACCCTATCTAGAATCAAAACTAGAAAAAAGTCAAGGGACAGGGTTGGGATAAATTATGGATATTGTAGGTCAGGGATAGGGAAGTAAATTACTCAAATGTCTCCTCTTTTCCATGACACAACATAACCCAGAAGTGCTCTCTTTGGATAGAACCTTTTCAACATTGGATTTTCTCAAAGAAAAAACTCCAAAGTTATTCTAGAGACCTGCTTTAGAGGTTTAGAGGCATGGCTATAAGCTGCTAATTAGTCTTCCACCACCACATACTAGTAGTTCTATACTTAACACATAGGTCTGTGTCCCCCATGACATTCAAATTATATGGTGTAGAAAATACACACACACACACACACACACATATATATATATATATATATATATATATATATATATATATATCGTGGTTGAGTATCAGATAGGAGATAGTACAGCTACACTGGAGATCTCCTTAAACCAAATCAGGATGTCATTATTTTATAGCCTGTGTTTGATAGACTGAATGAAAAGATTTTCTGAATAGTATTTGGCAGATATAACTTACCTGGATTTCAAAGAACAATTTAAGGTAATACCCTATGATTGTGAAACTAGAGTCAACCAAAAATGGGACCTCTTGGAGTAAATAAATAATTGCCAGGATACCTAAATAATCACCACATAATTATAGTCATGTCTTCAAGAGTTAAATCATGAAGTATAAAGGAAAACAAATGGAACCATACCTGCAGAATAGGCATTGTAATTTACATAAAAAATGTTCCCATAAAGGGTCATAATACTGTTCTGAGGTTAATAGTCCCACAGGGAGTATTATAGTCATATTAAGCATTATTAGGAGAAATAAATTTTTTATCTTTTTATTATTCTCTTTCATTTTAAAATTTGCAATAGCCCCTGGCAACATAAATTAAGTTAAAGAGTAGCATTTCAACCACTGTAGCACTGTCCCACCATTGTTCATGTATTTGCTCGAGCGGGCCCAGTAACGTCTCCATTGTGAGACTTGTTGTTACTGTGTTTGGCATATCAAATACGTCATGGGTAGCTTGCCAGGCTTTGCCGTGTGGGCGAGTTACTCTCGGTAGCTTGCCGGGCTCTCTGAGAGGGGCGGCGGAATCGAACTCAGGTCGGCCAAATTGGCCGCGTGCAAGGCAAACGCCCTTCCGCTGTGCTATCACTCCAGCCCTTCAACCTCTGTAAAATAATATATTGAAGACTCAGTTCATATGTGCTGATAAAGCAGAGGAAATGAGAAAAATATGCAACATATTTTTCATATTAGTAAATTAATCATAAACCATAACGTTAAACTGTTTCTAAGATCTATGCCATTCCATCTTCTAGCAGGTGCATGCTAAGACCCATATACCAAAAAATATTCCATTCCTCTTTGTTCTCTAATGGCAATGCTTCCAGATTTAGATGAATATATAACCAAATTTAACTGTTCACCTATTTCATCTCTTACTAGACATTACCTTGCTTTTTCCAGTTCTAACCATTTTAAGTTTCTTAAATTGACTGCCTCATCCTTGCTTTTCTACGAATGTTTTTGTTATCTTACCAATAATGGTGTCCAATATCTGTTACCTTAATGACTTTGTGATTCAATATTATCAATTAATGTATCTTAGACTACTTTTAAGTATTTTGATGCAAAAATGTACCTTGAAACTACAGAACAGTGTTCCAAAACAAAAAGAGTTTAAAAGATTCCCTAAAGATGACCATTGCAGATATTCTGATTGTTCAGTATTTTATTCTATTTTACTAAAGCACCATTGTCTACTAAATTATTCATAGCTGAGTTTTAGACATAGAGTGTTCTAGTACCAGAGGCAACTTCTCTCCAGTAGTATTCCCTCCCACCCTATCCCCTAATGATACTATTACATGCACATTTTTAAGTTTGTTAAAGTTTGGATCTTGAGTTTTCAATGTCATTGACTCTTTTGTTTGATATTTCACTCTATCACCCTTTTACACCACTGATGTACCTAAACTTCCTTCCTTAACCCTGCCCTTCCCCACTGCTGTTGCTCCCATCTGTCTCTTCATCCCCCATAGATTTCTTTCTTTCTCCGTCATTATCCTCCATAAAGTCTGGGATCAAGAGTGACCAGGGCATTTCCCCTTTAAAACATTGTAGACATCCTTTCTCTTAACTTTAATATCCTCCATACATTAAATGCCTTTGACTCTGTACTTGCAATGAAAAGCTTCGACATGATGGGTGATTTCAGCATTTATTGGCAGTCTTGAAAATACGTATTCCCTAAGATGCAGAGATAGTTTTCCTAGGAGTTAGTAGGAAAAAATCAGCATTCTATAAATAGAGTTTTTATCTTCGGCTTATTATAAAAGATAGTCTGAATCTCTGGTCATACTTCACACTAGATTGGCTAGACTGGCTTTGTAAGTATTTAGAAGCAAATCCCCTCTGGGAAAATAAAGAGAAAAAACCCATTCAGGATCATTACTTTGAAACAGCAAGACTCTTGTTTATTTCAAATGATAGAAGCTTTGGTCTCAAAAAGGAAATGCTCCTGCTCAACCAACAGTTCTCACCCATTTTTAAAAATATATAATACCTCATTATTTGCTTGATTATTTCCTACAAGGTTTTGGATTTTGTTTTTTAAATCAACACAAATACAAATTAATTTCATTATAATCTCCTTGATATGACTGGAGACACCCTAGTGTTTTACAAAGCAGACTATGGAAACCTTGAGGCAAAAGACCCTGGTTCTATCTCCAAGCTGTACGATTTCAAAAAAGATAACGTAATTTCTCTGTACTTCTATTCCTAAACCATAAAAAATGAGTTGAATATGATGATCCTTTCCAGTTCCCACAGCCTGCGTATGCCAGAGTTAGGAAAAACAAGGTAAAAATATCAATTCAAAATATTCAGTAATAATGACTCCCAACCCCTTTTACCATACCCAGGCTCGCCAGGGGGCAGCAGAGAGGTAATCTCTACCAGTATTTTTAGTATTAAGGCTGTTGTCGCTGGAGCGATAGCACAGCGGTAGGGCATTCGCCTTACAAGCGGCCAACATGGCCGACCCGAGTTCGATTCCTCCGCCCCTCTCGGAGAGCCCGGCAAGCTACCGAGAGTATTCTATATGCCAGACACAGTAACAACAAAGTCTCCAATGGAGACGTTGCTGGGCCCGCTCGAGCAAAGGCTGTTGTCTTATTTCAAATATAAAAAATTAAAACCATGCAATTCTTAGCAACATGTATGGAACTAGAGGATACCATGCTGAATGAATGAAGTCAGTCAGAATGAAAGGGACAGGCACAGAATGATCTCTCTCATTTGTGGAAACATATAGACACATAGTGAGTTAGCAAAAAAAATACAAAGGAAATATAATGGAGAACTGATCCACACAATTGAGTTGAGGTGAGTGAGAGGGAGGGAGACGAGTCCTTTGGGAAAGAAATAGGCATACTGGTAATGGGTGTGGTGTTGAATTATGTCCATGAGAAATAATTATTAATAGTATTGTAAACCAAAAAATAAAATAGAATATTTTAAAAATTAAAATTAGCTCATATAAAAAATAAAACTAATAAGCAAATGCCTTTGAGAAAATCCCATTGCTAAATCAAGTGAAATCTCAGATCTATTCTTTTAAAGATGTAGAGTACAAAAAATATTAGCCACAAATAGCCACTTTATCCCCACAGGAAATGAACATGGTTTCAGTTGACACAAGAGAAAGACACCCTGATACCTATTCCTCTGTATATCTGACACTGTGAACACCTCAGTCATGCCACTGTAGGCACTGAGTGGATGACAAAGTCATTTGTGTTAGAATTACTGACTTATAACATTAATGAATTTTTAGACTCATCTTCCAGCTTTATTAGAAAATTTCCCCCAATTAAGTGCAACAAGATGTTCCAATTAGAAGTTTCATCACATAGCTGCTTGATTACAGGATTCTTGTCCTAGATTCTAACAGATGCTATAGTAGTTTCCAATAGCTGCAAAAACTATAGTCTAATACCAACAGAAATGTTAGCTATTGTTCAGGCTTATATTTCCACAGGACCCTGTGGTTAAAATCATTTAAAACTTTGGACTCCTTTACAAAGAGTCACAAAACAAAAGCAAAATGATTGCAATAACAAAAAAATATAAATGTGGAGACTCACATCCTTTGCTGCTCTAACACCAAGGGGCAAAGGTCATTGGTTGGTCCAGGCTAAGATTAGGAAATTGGTAAAACTGAATTTGGGAAAACGACTGCTGTGAATTTGATGTTACTGTTACTGATATCCACACAACCTTTTCAGTCTAATTAATTCCATTATTATTGGGAAAGCTTTCATTCAGTTCAAAATTGACTATTTCGAACTTTATCTGACTGCAGTTTTAACTGGATTAACAAGAGATAATATTCAATGGTTCGATGTCAGGGTATAGGGAGATTGGGGAAAATTGGTGTCACGTAACTAAAGGTAGAGTTAAAGTGGAAGAGATTAGTAATCAGACACAATTATTTTCTATTCAACCTTTTAAATTTACGCACTGTAGCATTGTCTTTCCTTTGTTCATCCACTTGCTCTAGTGGGCACCAGTAACTTCTCCATTGTGAGACTCGTTGTTACTGTTTTTGGCATATCAAGTATGTCACGGGTAGCTTTCCAGGCTTTGCCATGTGGGTACAATACTCTTGGTAGCTTGCTGGGCTCTCCGAGAGGGGCGGAGGAATCTCACCCAGGTCCCTGGGTCGGCTACATGCAAGGCAAACTCCCTAACTGCTTTGCTATTGCTCCAGCCCCTGTGCTATAGCTTTTTAAATATAGTTGTACTACCAACATCCTATTGAAAAATAATAGAATTAACTAATATTTTAAAAATAATCTAACACTAGGACTAAAACTAAAAGGAGCTAGGAGTGGAGTTTTCCCTCAAAATTAATGAGTGATACATCTGGAAAGATAGTATAGGGGGTAAGGTGTTTGCCTTGCCCAAGATCAACTCAGACTTGATCCCTGACACTACATCCCTGAGCATTGCCAGGATGGATACCTGAGAATAGAGCCAGAATTAAGTCCTGAGCATCATGGGGTGTGACCAGATCACAAAATAAACAAAAGCGCAGACCACTGAATGACCTTGCACAGCCATAACACCTTTTATCAATTTTATAACTTTAACAATAAAAAATAAATATCCCATCCCTGATTTACTAAAATGCTGTTAAGATGAATCAAACAACTTCTCTAAGGTAGTATATGACCTTCAGTGAGAGTAAGTCTGCAAATGTCAAGCATTATAGAATCTCTACACCTCCTTTCTTAAAGAAACTAAAATAAATAAGACAGGAAATGTGTGGTCACTGGAACTAAATTAAAAATACATTTAAGTCCTCTCTGAAATCTGAGCAAGACATCAAGAAAAGACTATATTGAGGATTCAGAGAGGACCTTAATGGCCAGGATGTGCTCCCTGGAACCTGCATGTGTATTTTCCTAGAACAGTGTTACTCTACTCTGATTCTCTTAAAGGGCTGATTTGTGAGTGCTACCAAGGAAGTCGCAAGTACTTTGATTATGGTTTTTGTTGGACAAACACGCCTATTCTATAATCTAACTGGTTGCAAATGAATGTACTCTAAAATTATGTTATTTAGTTAAAATATTTTCCATGCTTTTAATTATCACAACAGTGAAAATTCTAACTCTACAATTTAGCTGAATTATTACTTCAAACTGAGGCAAGAAGGTTGCAGTCTTTTTTGGAGTTTATTATTGATATGAAATGTGCTTACCAATCATAGGGATGTAGAAAATGAATAACTGGGTTAATGAAATTGTATATCAGGACCTTGAAAATACTGTTATATACACATAGAGAGGTTTGAAAAAGAGGAAGAACCAAATAGAGTGGAGCCTCATAAACCTCGGTAATAATATCTACTAGATTAAAAGGTGAGGCTCCTGGATATTGAAGCAATGGACTAGGCAGTCAAAGAAGATACTAAGGAAAACTTCTTAAGGTATTATTAAGTGCCTTGCCGTCACTGATATCTCTTCAACAGTTCTGAGAGTCCTTTTCACTTCTCTTGACCTATTTCAAAGGACTGCTGTGCTTAACTTGAGAAACTCCTGTTCAATAAATTACTTCTCTTCTCTCTTCCTTGGCCAATATAAAAATCAATTATGTCCTGACATACTACTTTGTTACAGTTTTCTCAAAGGTGTACAGGACAGAAATAAACCTTATTTGTACATTCATTAACTTAATCTCACTCTCACCCACTCAAGCACAGCACATCCCTTCAAACTCCGACCTAAGCCCCTTCACTATTTGGTTTCATGGCAACCACCATCACACTGCTGAGAGAGAAAGATTGCAAAGATTGGTAACAAAGTGCATTTCCCAAAAGAACCATTAGTTCTTCTGTATTAGCTGTATCGATAACAGGTGGTAGTAGTCCCATCTCTGAATCCTCAAACATTTTCTTTCATTAGAGGGGAAACATTGTTCTTATCTCCTTACCAGAAGAGATATATGTAATTTTATATACTCAACCTATTGAAGCCAATGCACTTATTGTAGTATATTGAAACTAAGTAGAAGGAAAATTTTTGCTTAAGAAAACTTCCCCAAAGGTACACTTCTTCAGAAACTTTATTCACTGCAGCCTCCACCACATCACCTGCTTAAACTACACCCAGAAGTCTCAAAGCCCTCAAAAGACAAGGCACAAGTAAATTTAGTAATTTTCTTTCAGGACTCAGTTTCTGCTTGATGACCTGCAACTAATTTCCTTAATTTTCTTAACTCTACTCAGGAATTTCTGCATGACAATCTGGTTATCAAACTAGTTTATGTAACATGGTTTAGGAAACATGGTTACAATATTGTTAATTTTCAAGATTTTGGTGATCAAAGTTACTGAACTTTCACTATCACCAACAAGTCTAAGATCATCCGCTCCTAATTCTGTGTCACTTTTGGTCACTTATTCATTACCTCTTGCAACATTGCCCCCACTAACCATGTTTCAGTAATCTTGGTTCTTTAATTGTTCGTTCTCATTCACTATTGTCTATTCCCTTGTTTTATTTCTCTATATACAACATATAAGTGAGATAATTCAGTATTTGTTCTTTGATCTTTGACTTATTTCACTTAACATGATATCCTGAGGCTCCATCCAAGTTGGAGGAAAGTGCAAGATTTCATCTTAGAACGGTGTATTATTCCATGGAGTCTGCATACTAATTTATCTAATCATCTGTTGTTGGACATTGGGTTGTTTTCATAGCCTGGGTATTCTGTTTGGTAAACTATATATTCTTTTGGTTTTGACAACATGCTTGGAAGTGCTTGGGGTTTACTCACTGCTCCATGCTCAGAGATCAGTCTTTGCAGTGCTCTAGGAACCATCTGAAATGCCAGAGATAAAACTGGGATTAGACACATGTGAGGCAAGAATCTTAACCCTTGTACTGTCTCTTCACCCACACAGGACAGTATTTTTATGACAAAATTATTTTCACATATAACATTTTCTTTACTCAGAGCTTAGCAGAAAAGCTATCACATGAGATGAATTTTCCTTACTGTACTTTAAAGGAAGATAGGATGCTCATGATTCTGTTTGTTATCTCATTAACACATAACCCAAAATATTATATAACAAAGACTTTTTTCATAAAGAACTAGTCAGGACTCAGGTCACTTTTCCTTTTTTTTGGATTTTGGTCTATACCTGTTGACTTTCAGTGATTATCCCTGACTTGGAACTCAGAGATTACTCTTGGCAGTGCTCAGGGGGCCATATGGGATGTCAGGTATTGAACCTGAGTCAGCCATATGAAGGGCAATTTCCCTATCTGCTTTCCTATCTCTTCAGTCTCCAGTACTCAGGTATTAAGGTAAAATAAAATATAACCCATTACTCATGACCTCTCTTACATGTATGTGGGGCTTAAAGATACACAGTAAGGGGGGGGTATGGTGCCACCAGCAGGTCAATCTGTACCTGTGGGGTGAATGCATCAGCAGCCTGATGGCAACGTCAGACTTTCAGATACCCCAAAATTGCTGTGCCTTTGGCCAGACCCCAAAAATTTGGGGCAAAGTTTACCAAGAAAGTAAACAACCAAAAGTTAGGTATGTGGGAGACACACCCACAAACCACCTCCGGCTCAGCTATATAATTGGAGGCATGCCCTCTCTGGTTCCTGATTAAACTGCTTAATGGCCATGACCCCAGAGACTCAGAAACAAATCTCGGAACCCAAAGGCTTCTGGCAGAAATGAGTCCTGTTCCTGCAGTAGGTTACTGGTGCTGGGCCACTCCAAGTAGGAATAGGTTTCATGCCTTGGCCTGTTCCCCCTGGAGGCCTGGTGACCACCATCCTCCAGAGGCCACTGGACAGTCAGGTTTGGGCCTGCAGTGACGAGACACATGGGGCCTCACCACATGGGGGTGGAGCCGACTCTTTCTCCCCATCCCAATGAGACCCCGAGTCGCCGCCTACAAATGGCCCCTCTGGCTCCTGATCAAGCTGATTAATGGCCATGATACCGGAGACTCAGAAACAAATCTTGAAACCCAGCGGCTTTTGGCAGAAATACATCTGGACTGCATACAAGGTGGCCGCTGGCTCAGAGCTTATTGAAAAGCCAGATATGAGCCGGCAGTGACGGGGCAACCGCAGTCTCATGGGAAGGGGGGCAGTACTGCCTTGTCCTTCACGCTCTACCGAGGTCATGAGCTGCCCCCCACGAGCGGCTCTCTGGCACAGCTATGGCTCCAGAGGCAAAAGGACTTAATCCAGAGCCCGGAAGCTTGTGGCAGAAAAATGAATGGACCATGCATTAAACTATGGCACCATGCCTCCCCGGGAGGGAAAGGGTGTTGCTCCCTTCCGCCTCCCCTCCACCCCCCCCCCGGCAGCAAGGTGGCCGCCACCTAAGAACTTATTGGAAAGCCAGGTATGAGCCAGCAGTGTCGGGGCAACTGCAGTCTCATGGGAAGGGGGGTGGTACCAGCTCGTCCTTCACACCCTACCGAGGTCATGAGTTGCCCCCACGAGCGGCTCTCTGGCATGGCCATGGCTCCAGAGGCAAAAGGACTTAATCCAGAACCCGGCAGCTTGTGGCAGAAAAGTGAATGGACCATGCGTTAAACTTTGGCGCCATGCCTCCCCGGGAGGGAAAAGGTGTTGCTCCCTTCCGCACCCCCCCCTCCCGGCAGCAAGGTGGCCACTGCCTCAGAGCTTATAGGAAAGCCAGGTACAAGCCGGCGGTGACGGGGCAACTGCAGTCTCATGGGAAGGGGGCGGTACCGGCACGTCCTTCATGCCCTACCGAGGTCACAAGTTACCCCCCACAAGCGGCTCTCTGGCATGGCCATAACACCAGACATACAGAAACCAATCTCCTAATTATCTGACTCTTTGCAGAAATCCAAAATCGTGGCCGCATGACATTATGTGATTCTCATAACCAGCTATAGAAAACGAAATATTTCACAATGCCTTTGCAGCAATTATGATTGTTTGGGGGGAAATTCTAAACAGTAATGGTGCATCTTTTGTCGAAATAGTGAATGTAATCAATGTAGAGAAGAGTTAAGTAGAAATCATCTGCCTCACAGGCATTTGGAGGGGTGGGAGGGGGGTATACTGGGGTTCTTGATGGTGAAAAATGAGTACTGGTGAAGGGAAAGGTGTTTGATCATTGTATGACCGAGACTTAAACCTGAAAGCTTAGTAACTTTTCCCACAGTGACTCAATAAATAAATATAAAAAGAAAAAAATAAATAAAATTTTAAAAAAATTAAGGTGGAGTTCATGCCCAATTCAATCAGCTAATCAGTGGCTGAATAAATAGCAGTACTCCTACCAAAAAAAGATACACAGTAAGGTAGCAAAAAAGAGCAATAACAAAACATAAGGAGAACAGATAGACGCAACTCAGTTGGTGGAAAGGGGGTGGTGGTTGAAGAGGACAGAGATTAGGGTCTTTTTGGGATCAAGATGGGTACACTGGTGATAAACGTGGTGTTCAAAGTACGTGCATGAAAAAGCATGATTGACAATTTTGTAAATCACAGAATCACAATCAATTTTTAAAAGACCCATTATTAAAATATTCTCCAATCAATTTTTCAATCTATTACTCAAATTTTCTCCTCATAGAACTTACATAAATAGGAATATTTAAATTGGAATAAACAATCCTTATACTCTTTACTGCATAAATAAGGGAAAAAGAAAACTTTTTTTCTTTTTCAAAATGTTATTTTATTAAAGTACCATGAATCACAAAGTTATTCATAGTTGGGTTTTTGATATGCACTGCTCCATCACCAAACCCACCACCAGTGTCAACTTCCCTGTATTCATATTGTCTCTGTTATTGTCTTGAACAAGAACTATAAAGTTTAAGAAAAAGTGAGAAAAACCATGGATGAAATCTTCAAGGATCTTGTGGTTTATTACAGAATCTGTCTAGTAAACAGTTTATCATGTTCTAATCAGTAATTCCAGTAATAGAGGAGAACACAGATCTTAATGGTATAATGCAGTAGAAACATGCCTAACAAAATTTATTCAGAGATCAGAGAGACCTTTCTCTTGGTGATTTGTTGAAATGAGATGTTAAGGACAAATATTTCTGGTTTGATAAAGGATAACCATTGGAAATTTATATGTTCATAGTTAGATAGGCTCCTCTTGTCAGAATAGATGTTTAATAATCAATAGCAATTAGGCAATTGAGAATAACTCAGATGTCATAAAGCAAAATGGTAGAAACTAAGTACCAATAAGTATACAAACTATATTGTCCAGAAAAGGCGCTACCTTTCATCATGCCTTTTGATCCTCAAGGCAATCACAAATATACCATATTTGAAATGAGAAGTTTCTGCATGTGACTTAAGCCACCCCATCATTTATATTTATTCATTGGTTTTACAAAGAACAAGCTGAAGTGCTGAAAGGAGTGCTAACATACATAATCAACATATAAAATGAGTGAAAAATAGGGACTTAAACCCAGTTATGACTCCAAATGTGGATAGATCACCTGCCTTCTCCTCCCTTCCCACTTCCCATCCATCTGTCTTCAATTAGTGTTTAGGTTAAGAATTGTGCTCATATGAAAACATGATATACATCACCTTTTTCCCTATATTTGGAGTCCTCCCTGTTCTCATAATCCACAAACTTTGACTAAGTTTCTTCCTCCAGGACACTTGCTGAACTATTAACTAATTTTAATCGGGGCCCCAGACTCAAGGACTTCTAAATGGGGTGTCAGGACACATGACTTAATTGGGTAAATAGTAGTCTGAAAGAAAGATGAGAGACAGAAACCACATAAGGTTTTCATTGCTGTATCAACAGAATCTGAACAGTTTGAAATAAAAAGTGCACAATAAATATTTGTTGGATTAATTAATTAGCTTCTTCACCTTTTCATAGTGAAGATGTCCTCATGCTTATCATTTGGAGATTAATTTCTAATTCTATAGCTATGAGTACATGTTATGATTTTTACTCATGGAATACCAAAGAAAATCACCTGGGAAACATAGAAATACATGTTTAACTCTTCGCAATTATAACAAAGCTGTGTCCTTAGCCACAAACCAGCATTCCCAGTAATTCAGCATAGGTAGTTTTACTAAGCGGAAGTCTCAGCCTTTCTGTAGCACTACGAAATTCTGAAGATACAACTCCATCATTTGTTTCACCCATATAACAAAGCAGAATCACAGTCACGGTCACGGTCCTCCCGTTGTTCATCGATTTGCTTGAGTGGGCCCAGTAACATTGTGAGACTTGTTACTGTGTTTGGCATATTGAATACATCATGGGGAGCTTTCCAGGCTTTACCGTGTGGGCGAGATACTCTCGGTAGCTTGCTGGGCTCTCCGAGAGGGGCGGAGAAATCAAACTCAGGTCAGCCATGTTGGCTGAGTGTAAGGCAAACACCCTACCCGCTGTGCTATCACTCCAGCCCCAACAAAGCAGAATACATGTTTTTATTTAAAAGAAAGTTCCATTAATGAGTTTTGTTTAGGCATGACTAATAAACTGTTGAGATTACTGTCAGTAAGCATAGATAGCAAATTTCTGTCTCAGATACACATAGTCCATTAAGGAAGATTAAATGTACATTCCATAAAATTCCCTTTAGAAAGTAGAATAGGGGAAGTAAAGTACTTTCAAAGACCTGTGCATCCTCAAGTAGTCAAATTCTTTCAAGACTTCATGTTGGGTTATAACTTTTTACTTACTTTCACCATTATATGAATTTCTTATTTTATTTGGCTTTCAGGACTTGGAAATATATGGGCAATTGAACTGTGTCAGAAGAATCAATCTTAACCAAAGTTTAAATATAAAAAACAAATGGGGATAAAACATCCTGAAGTCACTAGGATACTAACCCTTTGGTGCCATAGTGCTATATTGGCACAGTATTCTATGTCAAAGGCTTATATTAACATGAAGGAGAGGAATACAATTTTGCAATAAAATTCATTAAATGTGTAAGCTCTCTGACTTCTTCTCAAAGCCCACAAGCCTGACATTAGCACTGTTAGTGTACATCCTAAGGAAATAAAACATTGTGTACCACTACAGAGATTTCGTGTTGAACTCACTGCCCACTGGGATCCTTTTAACTTTCAAGAGATGAAGTTCACTCGTGGGTGAGGGTTCAAAGTAGGAGGCAACCAATCTTAGAGGAAAATTTTTTACAGATATATATATGTACATATATATGAACACAAGGCTAAACACTTAACAACATTTTAGTGATCTCTTATAGACGGACTTAATGGCCCTTTGGTGAAATACAATAGTCTTCACACTCTTTCCCCCTAAGGAAACTTTCTTATAGCATTTTTAGAGGTTTTTCATAACCAACAATACAAAATATATTGGGCAGGGGTTGGGTTTGGAATGGAAACATCTGAAATATAGTGGTGGAAAGGTGTAATGGTGGTGGGGTTGGTGTTTGAATATTAAATGTAATCAAATATTGCGAAACTACTTTATAAAATAAAAAATATTTTAAAATAGCAAAAGAAAAGAGATGTAATTCAGAAGGTACCTGATTTATTGCAGTCTAAGAAAATAGTAACAAGGCACATGTGTAGAGTAACTTTAAACTATAAAATAGAAACTCTTTAATTAGGAAAACTTTGTTCATTAGTGGGAACATAAATAGTTCATAATTGAGCTTTCGTATTTTCCAGAAATTTCTGGTAAATTATTTTCTTTGATCCTCTGAAGTAGCATGCCCTAACACACTTTTCTTCATTATGGAGATGAGAGACATAATAAAGATCGATAATTTGCCTAAAAACACATGTTTAAAAGTGCTAAATTCTAGTCCTCATTTCCAAAATACCTAGACCCATTTTAATACCATGTTTAGAGGGATTCATTTGAAAAAACAACAGTACACTTATCGTTCCACATTAACTTTGCCTAAGTTATCTCCCCTGTTTTGGAAAGGCATCGCTAATAACCTTTACGTTTGACTTGGGCATTTCTCTTCCTTTTCCCCACTGTTTTCTCAAAGAATAATTAAGGTCCATCTGGGACTAATTATAGTAATTCTTGAATTTGAACTTGCAGCTATTACCCAATTGAGGTCACTTTTTTTAAATTGACTTGCCTGGTCAGAATGCAGGTTTGGTTATCTTCAGAACCCAGTGCAGGGAGGCACCAGCTCGCTGAGACTTTTAATTAACTAGCTAAATAACCTGCACTGTGACAAACTGCCTGTGATTTGATGTAGTCATTCATTTGCATTCAGACAAGGATCAAAATGCATTGTCAGAGCTTCAGGGACTGAGTCCTAAAAACCTTCACACAGTTTCTTGCTCAAGGCTATGAGCCTCTTCCTTTTGGTTCTCTCTAATTATTTTTTCTTAAGCTTTTGTTCTGATTATCCAACATTCATCACAAGTGCTGCTTGTGATTAAACAATGGCAACTCATGTCATATGCTGATAGGGAATCAAAAACTGGAGTCATGAACATATGAACCAAGTCTAAACCTTTGAGAAATAATTAGGAAAAACTAAAGGGAAAATCCCAGGATACCAAGCAACAAAGGATAATTTTCAAAGTTTTGGGCTCCCACTAACTGCTCCCCATTTAGGTAATAATGCATAACAATAGTAGGTATTCAGTCTTTGTTGAAAACAAAACGTGGTGGGAGCTGATTGTGCCACAGTAGCAATAGATATTTCTTTATGACCATTACTTATTATTATCATAGTCACCAATAGGAGCTGGGCTTTAAAGTTACCCAACTCTGGTTCTGCTCCAGTTTCCTTCATTCTGCCTATGAGACCTCAGACAAGTTACCTGACTTCTCTGCACTTCAGTTTCCTAGCATTCCAAAAGAATATAATAGTGCCTACCTTAAAGGATTTTGATGATGATCCAATGAAATAAGGCACATAAAATATAGTTTAATAGTGCTTTGTACACTGTAAGTGGTCAATAAATGTTAGCTTAGGTTTGTTTTCTTTTAACCCCTGTTGCCAGGGCCTCCTTTCCACAAGGATCTTCCCTTCTCACTGCTAGCAACAGTTACCCTGTCCTCCCCACATCATTCAAAACCTAGTTTAACTGGCATATTCTTTCTTCTCCAGAGTAAAGCCTTCCCTGCTTCTGTCTCCTACATCTGAACTTGTTCAGTGTCCAGTATACTTCTCTAGATTTTATTTTCTTTTAAATGACATCACCTTCTGCTGCTTCATAAGGAATCTAGCCTTTTCCCCAGTGTCTAATTAAGCTTTTCACACTGTAAATATTTATTGAACACTATCTCAGTGTCACACACTGGGATTATATGCTATGAGCTAAAAGATAGGAGTGAGTAAAAGGGAAGCACTATTGTTTGAATCTCCTTTTACTTCAGGCATTTGCAAAGGAATATTTTTTTCTGCTAGAAATTTTAAATTCATTTCTTCAAAATAACTCTATACAGACACCATACAGATCCTTGCTTTCCAGATGTGGAAACTTGGATTTGTAGTGATAAAATGATTCATTTAAGGTCACTCTGCTACAAAGGGGAGACACTGCTATTCTAAGTTGTCTGATTCCATATCCCATGTTCACAACTATCTTGCTGACCACTTCATGTTTCCTTAACCAATTTCAGTTATGTATAGCAAAGTAATATGTAAATTTTAAAGTTCAATATATATGATACCAGTACTATTGCAGTCATAGAAAATGCTGTTAATGTCCTACTCTAGTTTTCTTAGTAATAAGCTTTCTATAGATGCTAATTTTAAAAAGCAGCATCCTATTGTAAGAAAAAAACTGTTATCCCTGGGCAGATTTACTTTCAGCCTGAATACTTAGTCAGAAATGTAGGGATAAAGGCCCACAAACTATAATCAGAAAATACATTTGTGGTCCAATTTTCATTGCAGCCCTAGTCACAATAGCCCAAATCTGGAAACAATAAAAATGTCCAAAAATAGATTCCTGGATAAAGAAACTATGGTACATATATTCAATGGAATACTACTCAGCTACAAGGAGGAATAAAATGATGAAATTTGTTGCTATGTAGATTGATTTTGAGAATATAATTCTGAGAGAAATTGTTCATAAAAAAAGGAAATTCCCTGCCACAGAGGCAGGGTGAGATGGGGGGCGGGGGATGGGGGATGGGAGGGATACTGGGATCCGTGGTGGTGCAAAATTGGCACTGGTGGAGGAATGGGTATTTGATCATTGTATAATTGAAACCCAAGCACAAAAATTTGTAAGTCTACAACTGTACCTCATGGTGTCTCACTAATAAAAATTTTAAAAAAGGAAAAAAAGAATGATCTGTATCATATATGTGGGATATAGGAATAAAACAATTCCCAAAGGCAACAGAAAACTGAGAACAGGTCTTAGTTGGAAGCTTGCCATAGTGAGGAAGAAGAGGAAATATTTTGGGAAGTGGGGCAGTGTGACAATAATGGAGGAAAGTGTCACTCTAGTGGCAACTGTTGTGCTGAAATGTTTTATTCAAAATCACTTCCATAAACAAATTGTAAACCACAGTGCCTAAATTAAAATCACACCAGTTCCCCAGACCATTGTTGGTGTATTAAAGCAGTCATTAGTCACTTACTCATTGTATGAACTTGAGAAAGAGCTTTGTCTATTTTTATTGAATCACTGTGAGATAAACACAAACTTGTTCCTGATTTGGTTTCAGTCATATAATGTCCCCACACCCATCCCTTAACCAGAGTACATTTGGTACAGTGTACCAATTTGTATATTGGTAATGTCCCACACCATAGTCTCCCTCTATGGGAAACACTTCTCTTTCTCTCTCCCCTTTTTCATTTTAGGCAAACTCTTTCACACTAATGTTACTTAAATGTTACCATGTATATTACTTTACTTCCTTTCAGCACTCAGTTCTTGTTCAGTGACCATCTCCAATTATCATTGTCATAGTGGTTTCTTTTCTGTCCTATCTGCATTACAGCCTCCCATTTGTGACAAACTTCCTATCACGGCTCAGTATCCCTCTGACTCATTTCACTAAGCATGATACTCTCCATGTCCATCCATGTATAAATAAATTTCATTACTTCATTTTTTCTAAAGAATTCATAGGATTCCATTGTGTAGATTCAGTTATCTGTTCTCAGACATCTGAGGTTTTTTTTCAGATTATGGCTATTATGAATAGTGCTGCAATGAACAACGGAGTGCAGACAACCTTTCTGTATTGTATAAAAAGTCTTTCAATCCCCAAGATGTGAAAAAGAGAAATATTGGAAAGGAATTAATGCTTCTGACAGAAACTATCAATGAATGGAGGGTTGAAGTAAAAAAAACATTCCAGGATCCTGGTGGAGGGATGTGTACTTGATAATTGTATAACTGAAACCCAACCACAAAAATTTGTAAGTCTATAACTGTACCTCATGGTGTTTCACTAATAAAAAAAAAAGTCCAGAGTCTAGAGAGATAGAACAGCAGATAGGGTGCTTTCCTTGCACATGGCCAACCCAGGTTTGACTTTCTATCACCCCATTTGGCCCCCTGAACCCTGTCAGGAGTGATCCCTGAACACAGAGCCATCAGTAAGCCCTGAGCACTGCTGGGTATGGCCCAAATACAAACAAGACAATTCTTACAGAGAACCACCCAATTTCACTTTCAGGTGAATGTGTTTCATGGTACTCCCAGCGGTGTTCATAATAAACTTTCTCACCATCACCTGCAACGACTTCTTTCCTTTTTACAGCCACATTTCCTCATGTTCCTACCTGTGATTACTGAAATTATCTCCTAACTAAACCACTTACCCTCAATTATTGATCTCAGGGTCTGCTTCTGGGAGTTTCCTCTCTAAATCACAATTCTTTCAGGAATGCTTCCTTTGATATTTCCCCCAGGAGTCTGGTGAAGTATTTTCGGGGTGCTTCTTACCTGCTTATAGTTTCCATGGAGCTCCCAAAAGGTACACTCTAAAGGCTCAATATTTCCCTTTTACCAAACCCTTTCATAACAGTTCCATCACTGAGGGTGCACTAGTTTTAGCATTTCAAAGTGCACTGATTGTCATACAAATAGGCAGTTATTAAATTTCAGTGTGAATCAGAATAACTTGAGTGTTGAAATGCAGACTCTCTGGTCCTAATCCAATTTTTTGAATCAGACTCTCTAAAGAAGTGCTAAGTGCTTGATATTTTTCATAAATTTTAAATGTAGCTCACGCGGCATGCACTTGGAGAAAGAGTGTTCTAAACATGCATGTCTCTTGAGCCTTTCGGAAATGTGGATTGTGTCCTCTCTACTACTAAGACCTGTATATATTCAAGTGAGAAAGTCTAAAAATGCTATGCCTTCTTGCTCCTAATATAGTGTGGTTAAGGTCAAGGTCCAATTGTTATTGTCAGAATGGAGTGGCAATGGCCTGTGACATCTGGGCAACATTCTATAGTGCAGAAGAGAGTTTCACCTTACAGACAACCATCCAATTTCTCCTCTCACCTCTTTCCCAGCCCAATTCCAATGTCCATGTAGTAGAATCACTGTGCTGACTATACATGATCAGTTAGATTATAGACTAATGTGTCTTTGTCTCAGCTCTGCCGTCCCACATATATCTCCTTCCTAACCATGGTTCATCTGGTTTGAAATCATGGTTCTGATCAGTATTCGGGGAAGCAAAGGGTGAGGTTATAGAGATGTCAGTGCAGTTGCATTGTTGTTCATTTATTCCCAGTTTTTTGTTATTTTTGTACCCTTAACTCATATGCCCAGATTCCAAGTGAAACTTCAGTTCCTTCCAACTCCATGCCAACCAAATGCCTTACCTAGCTCTAGCTCTGATGCTTCTCTGCATCTCTTCATAGCAGCAAAAAAAGCTTCTCTTTAAGAGTAAGAGATATTGGGACATCTTCATGAGGGGTGCGGGCCGAGCATCTACCCTGTCACAGCCCCAGAAGCCACACCCATAGCCCACTGCTGCAGCTATGCCAAGGGCTCAACTCCACCACTTCGCTAATATTTTCTGCAGAAATGCCAAACTGTGAATGATTCCAGGTACCTGGTGCCCAGGCTGAGAAATCTGGTGTCTTCTTGGATCTGGGGTAGGTAGCCTCCCTCCTCACTCCCCATACATCTGGAAGCCCTTGTAGTCACGTTCACCTCCCATATCCACTGCCATCATCCCAGACTACATACACCCTGAAGTCTCTGGACTGCATGACTGCACATGTGGCTGCACAATATCCACCTCCTAATTCCTCAATACTGAAATTACAGTAGGAGGACACCAATTAGATGGAAAAGTAACATAGAGACTAACTAAACTCAGCAAGCAAAATCAATAACACAGAAGGCTCAGCCTAGAAAAAAATCAGCTTTTGTTTCTTTGTTATTTTTTCATTATATTTCTTTATATCCCACATATGAGAAAGATCATTTTGTATCTGTATCTCTCTGAATTACCTCACTCAGCATGGTACCCTCAGTTCTATCCATGTAGTGGAAAATTGAATTATTTTGTCTTTTCTGGTAGCTAAATAGTATATATATATACTATTAGTATATATATACTAAATAGTATATATATATTAAATAGTATATATATATATATATATATATCACAGTTTCTTTAACCATTCTTCTGTTCTTGGACACTTGTGTTGTTTCCAGACTCTGACTACTGTTAATAGTGTTACAATGAATATAGGAGCACAAATGTCTTTTCCAAATACAATTTGGGGGCCCTTGGTAAGACACCCAGAAGTGAATTGAAGGGTCATATTAGAATAAACTCTGGGTAATGCAGCTCCAGAACTCAACTACTATGTTCCCTCTTTTAGGAAGTAAGAGATTAAGTAACTTGCCCATGGCTACACAGTTTACAACTATCAGAATATCAATGCATTGCCCTTGGAGAACAAATTTTATTTATTATCTCACCATTTATACCCCTTCTGTTTGATTTTCCAACCCAAAATTTTGTTCGCAAATTTTTATGGCACCATTCATGGCTACTTACATACACACCAACTGTCCTAATTGGTCCAAATAAAACTTTACTATAGTGTGTTAGCCTTCCAATACAGCAAGTCTCTTTTGAAGAAGAGAAATAGCCCTATGAAATTTATCTTTGTTTAAAAAGATATTTATCTTTAAGTTTGCCAGGTTCCCACTTAAAAGAAACACAAAAAAATTCTTTAGATCTTGAGCTGTAAACCAAGTACTTTCTAGCTATAACTAACTTAAGGTTGTGATTTAATGATTCTCTACTCAGTTATTCCTTACACATATATATACTTTTACATTGTCTGCTGAATTGGAAATCTTTCTTACTTGGGTGTTGAGAAGCTCCAAATTAGAGGTCAGGTCTGCCCAGAGGGGAAAGGGTGTTAGTCCCTTCCACCTTCTTCCCTCTGGAAAGAAAGATGGCAGCCGCTTGGGAGCCTTGTTGAAAACCAGGCATGAGCCGGTGGTGATGGGGCGACTAAAACCTCATGGGAAGGGGGTCATTCCCGGCTCGTCCTTCACGCCCAACCGAGGTCAACAGTTGCCCCCCACAAGCGGTTCTCCAGCACGACCATGGCTCCAGAGCACAGAAACTAATCTCTTAATTATCTGACTCTCAGTAGAAATACTTCCAGGGTTAATAAGTAAAATAGCAGAAATCCAAAACCAAGACATCATTTAATTTTTGAACCCAGCTGTAGAAAGGAAATCATTTCACAATGCTTTTTCAGCATGTCTGATTTGGGGGTGTAAACTCTAAATAATAATGGTGCATCTTTTATCAAAACAATGAATCTAGTCAAAGTAGAAAGAGTGTTAACTAGAATTCATCTGCCTCACAGGCATTGGGAGGGGTGGGGGGTGGGTGTTTATTGGGGTTCTTCGTGGTGAAAAATAAGTATTGGTAAAGGGAAATGTGTTTGATATTTGCATGACCGAGACCTAAACCTGAAAGCTTTGTAACTTTTCCCACAGTGAGTCAATAAATAAATAAATTAAAAATAAACACAAATTAGAGGTCAGGTTTCAGTGACCTTTGTGTCCCCAAGTGCTTAATCCCAGGACTGTCACAAAGCAGACACTAAATAATGTCTATTGAAAGAAAAGGTGGCTGAAATAAGGGATTTTATTTGTATTTTTATTGTTATAGTAGTATAATAGCTCTTAAGATAAGGAAAATCTCTGGTTTTTAATTTTGACTGATTCCTGTAGTGTAACTACTCCCACCATGATCATTTCAAGCTACCAATGGTTTTGCAACTGGTTCACAAAAATCTCGAATATTTTATAATGGCATTTGTAATCTACACATTTGGGGTTAGAGTGCCTAAATCATTTTTTTGTGTCAGTATGATCACAAAGGTGAATGACCTATCAGAATGAAGAAGATAGTGCCAAATCCAAAGAGCAAAAATGAAAGACCCAGACAAACAAAACATCGTATATTAGGAGACTTCTGGGCTTTACCTCTTGTGTAATAAAAAAATAAATACTAAAGCCGTGGTGGCTCTCTCTCTCACACATGCTTCCTGCATTTGGTGGTCTTGCACTACTTCCCCCACCCCAGGATGGCTGATGGCAATGGGCAGATGAAGGAGGAAATGATGGATAAGTGGAAAAATGATGGTTGTTCTAAATTGCAATTTATTCCAATCTCCTCTCCATTCTCTCATGATTCTCCTTCTGGGTTCTCCTGATTCTCCTCCTGATCTTCCCCTTCCCCGATCCCCCTCATCCTCCTCTTGGATCCTGCTCCTTCATACTTCTTCCTGCCTCTGCCTCTCACAACCCACTCTTACAGCCTTAATTAAATCCAAAATCATGAGGGGTGGGGATAGTAATTACACGAAAGTGTGGTCATACAATCAACAGAGGTAAAGTCCTTCCCTCGGGGGAAGCTTCTTCTAGAACAGATACTTATTCAGTAAGACGACCCACCCAAGAGTGAAATTTCATCTGTGGGTGTGTTTATCCTTTTACTAGTCCAACAAATATATAAACATTCATAATATTAGTGACTTTGTATGGCCACAGTAAGAGATACATTAACCTTATAGGATTACTCTCCTGGGGCCATCTCACTATAGATCTCAGAATACAGTGTTCAGGCCAAATTAGACTTTCCTAACCCTAGCACGGTCCTAATTCAGTCATTACTTTTTGGATCATTACAGAATTTATCCATGGCCATGCTTGTAACTTATAGTTAAGTATTTTAGTGCTTTGGCCTGGCACGTTTCGATGCCAGGGTAGCTCACAGCTTGCCCTGGGTCCTTCCAGTCCCTCATCAGGACCCTGATTTTGGGGTGCTAGGAACTAAGGACAACTGAGACTTAAGTTGAGAAAGCAGATGCCCAGGAGTGAATATTATTCGGAGTCAATTAACTCCTCAGTTACAAAAGCATAATATTAACTGTCTTCCTGTGTCTATACAAAAAGGATATTGCTTTAGAGTAAACTATGCAAAAGGACATGAGATAAGGAGAACAGCAATATTTCACCTATAAACACAAGTCAAGTGTCCTTAGAAGGATCTGACCTTACAAATTAACAGAGTCTGATTAGGGGAAAAGGTGATAAACCAGTTGGGGAAACAGAGCACAAAGAGATTACAGATAAGCAAAGGAATGGGAGTGATTCGGGAGCACTGTGATGGGTATAACCCGATAAACCTAAGCTCCCTGTATCAAGGAATAAAGGACAAACCAATGTTATCCGACAGCCTCTCGTGCAGTTTATTGTCTATTTGCAAATTTCAATGCACTTAAATGATATGGCTTCCAGAAGATAGATAAATCTTCCAAAGAAGCAACTATCCTGAAAAGTAAAGGCTAAGAAATACACTCGGATGAATATATCTTATTTAATACAGTTATATTATTTTCTTGCATGTAGTTTTTATGGATAGTATTTCTTTGGACACAGCTGAATTTAAATAAAGGAGTAGCTATGAAATAAATATTAACAAACTAATATTGTGATCTGTGGATCAGACACAAGTCACTAAAGAAATTTTTGAAGGGGGCTGAAGCAATAGTACAGTGGGTAGGGTGCTTGCTCTGCACACAGCTGGACAGGGTTAGACATTTGGCATCCCATATGATCCCTAAGAACTACCAGCAATAATTCCTAAAATCAATGTCAAGAGTAACCCATGATCATTGCTATGTGTGGCAAAAAAACAAATAAAAGAAAATGAAGAAGTGTATGAAGAACTGAAATTTGAGAAATGCTGATTTGGTGTTAATATAAGAATGTCTAAAATATATATTAGTAACTTCTTATCCCTAGGAGGAATAATAATCTAATGCTTTGACTCCTTATGGACATTTATTGCCCGTCATTTGTTAATTCATTATTCCTTTTCTGATGGTTAGCATTAGATCTTTTACATATACCATTCAGTCTAAGAGAATACAATGTGGGAAGTGAAACTTTCCAACCACATATTCTTTGGTGAAACTCAAATCTTCCCATTCTAGCATTTTATTTGTGTGCCTTATTCAATTGCCTGCTTGCTGCATAATCTTCCCCTGTAGACAGCATAAGCACTGATGAGTTTTCTCATTTATACTCCCATTTACATTCTTTATGAAAAGCTTCAGTCTTTTTTCCCCTCCATCTGCAATCCACAACACCTCCGACCCCCCCACACACACACACACACAACATGCATACCAACTTCTTTGGCATTGGTGATTGGCCCTTTTCTGTCTCACTAATCCAGCATTTTTTCAATCAGCTTACTGCAATATGAAATATGGTCATTCAGTTGTAAGAGAGTCTGAGTGTGCTTATTATTAGAAAATAATTTTAACAGATTTTACTATGGCTATGTGTTTACTAAGATGAGAGTAATTTAATAGTCTGGGGCTTTATTTCAAGAAAATGAATGTCTTTTATCAAAACTAATAGATCTCCTCTGGGAACCATAGCATTTTCTAAGTACAATTTCTATGGCATGCCACTCACTTTGTTCCCAACACAGCTGAAATTAGGTTGCCACAGAACACAAGTATATTTGTTTTATTTATCAGATTCACATCAGCAGAGCTATATTCCATCAGCTCCACAGCAAGCAGTTTTGGTATAGTAGAATGTAGTGCTGGAGTTAGATGGAGTCAATTAACAGTGCTGAACTCAGGGCCTCGAACAATTCAAGGCATATTTGTAACTACTTAAACTCTCTCCCTATTCCAATCGTCTTTTTCAATCATTTTGGGTATATATCTGGCATTTCTCAGGGCTTTCTCTTGTCTCTGCACTCAGGAATCCCTTCAGACAGGTTCTGGGGACCATATGAATGCTGGGTATCAAATCTAGGTCAGCTACATGCAAGGCAGGTATCCTACCTGCTCCATGCCCACCCCCACCAAGCACCCCCCGTACATAGTACTTTTATGATAGAGGAAGTAGTAAAGAGAGAGGTTGAAAATATTTCTTCTCTTTGAACAAAGGGGGAAAAGAAAGCTTTTGCTTAAAGTGGTAATATCTATAAAATAAATGAAGAAAAGGTGATAAATTAAAACCAGAAACTTTCTCCCTTTTTTCTTCCCTGTCCCTGATCTTCGAGGTATGTAAATTAAGGAGAAGCAGCTTAAGGTGTATGGCAAAGTGTTTTCTATACTCAAAGCTAGATCAATCTTTATGCATAGATCCTTTTTTGGCACTGAAGTAGAAAATCCAAACATGGAGATACTTAGGTCTGCAAATAACCTAATCTGCATACCAGATGGATTTAAAGAGAAAAAAGCTTAGACACTTTTCCACACACATATTTTTTAATGTGAGCATAGAGAAACAGATGCTTTTGTTCTCAAAGGGTCTGTGGGCTTCTCTCAAGTAATCTTATAGAGTAGTTTAACATTTCTAAAATTATGAAAAATGCATACGTTAAGCATTAAATTGAGAAAAGAAAGTGTCTCTTATGTATAAAACCATTAGAACATTTTCTGAATTATTTTTAACTTCTCAATGTTTCCAGGCCCCAATTTCACAGATAAGTGGATGGGGGTGTCAATAAAGGAATATCTCTCCCAATGGATAAACTTTGATACATTGACTTCTTTAACAAATAATTTATTGCTGTGATATATGCACAGCTCAGTGAATTAGTGTGTAATAGCTTTCCTTCTGCAAATAAAACATTGATGTTTCAACAAATGAAGATCATGGCATTTTTCTTTCAGACCCCATTCATAAAGATAAAAAACAAATTTCCTTAAAACTATTAATTTTATCTACTTTTCACACATTTTCCCTTACTACATTTATCATATCTGCCATCATATCAAGCCATCCATCACCTGCAAAAAATTTTACAAAAGCAATGTGAATACAGAGAATGGATTTGAGAACTTGGTATTTCTTCCTTAAATTTCACAGTAGGCTATAAAACTGCTTTTATAATTGAAGTTCTGAAACTAATTCAGAAAGAGCTATTATAATTACTGTAAAAGCAAAGTTGAATATTCTCTTGGTTACCAGAGTCATTAAATAACTGAGGGTACAATTTATGCCTTGTTCATCTATAACAGATGGAAAGAATAAAGATTTAGGACTCACTGAACAAGAACTGCTCCCATTAACTAGCTCTTTTGTGCACCATATTACGCACAACCCTCCCACCCTACCCTTACTCCCACAAGCCCTGCAACAAAAATTTAAAAAAAGGAAACTACCAAGAGCAAAACATCACACATTTTGCAGCGAGGTCTCACTTATCTCACATCAGTAGAATCATTGCTCTCCCATGTATGTAAAATTTCAAGAGAAGTTAAGTATATTAGAACTTTGAGCATTTCTAATAGAAACCCTCCATAAAGTATATTATTTGTGTCCCTGGATTTTTCAGGAGATATTACTGAACACAGTAAGCCATGCCTTGATGACTCAGGCATTCACAATAAACATCTATGATTATACTGTGCAGTAGTATAATGTCTGCCAATGTCGTCTCTTTTATTTGGGGGTGGGGGTCATCCCCTCTTTATTCTTTAAATCAGCCACTTCATCTCCTGTTAATATATATTTCTAATATCACCCCTCTCCATACACACTCCTTCTAATTTGCAACTTTTCACTTACTGTGAACTGGAAAACCAAGATTGGTAAGAACTGTTTAATAAGAGTTAAGAAAGCACTCAAAGTAAGGATGAGGAAATAATTATGGCCTTTGAGGAAGCAGCTGTGTGACACCGAAAGGTTCCTATCTTTAGATAACTTTCCCATCTCTTTCAGTTTAGGCTGAGTTTTGAAAAGGAGATGTTATAAGAGAGCTACCTTCAAATAAGTCAGTTTGTTTTGAATAAATCATCTGGGTATGGACTGAAAAACAGATTCCAATAGTTCAAGATTTTCAAGAACGATATCTAAGTGAATGACATTTTTTGTTAGCTGTGTGGTACTTCCACAATTATATAATCACATATATTTGCATGATTTATATCATAAACTTTTGTAGATGTTAGTGTTCCTATTTTATACTGACATCTTTTTTTTCACTTTCTTCTTTTCTTTTTTAATTTTTATTAGTGAAACACCATGAGGTACAGTTGTAGACTTACAAATTTTGTACTTGGGTTTCAATTATACAACAATCGCGTACCCATCCCTCCACCAGTGCCCATTTTCCATCACCACTGATCCCAGTATCCCTCCCACACCGCATCCCCCCATCCCACCCTGCCTCTGTGGCAGGTCATTCCCTTTTGTTCTCTCTCTCCTTTTGGGTGCTGTGGTTTGCAAGAGAGGCATTGAGTGGCAATAATGTTTCGTCTATAGTCTACTTTCTGCATATTTCTAACATTGAAGGGACAGGCCCGTTGTCTCATATTACAGAGAGGAACCCTGAAGCTAGAGAAATTTGAGTGATTACCCACATGAAACAGACTGTATGGCAAGGTTAGACTCCTGGATTCTCTCTAGAGAGAATTACCTCCTCAATATATTCAGCAGAAATGATTTTAATTGCTCCATCTCACCCTTCCTATGCTCAAAATAATACTCTTGCCCATGGTAAAAGTAATTTACTCTTTCTCCTTTGAACTTATTTCTTTATTTCTTTCTAGATTCTACCACATGTTCTTAGGAATCTTGCTCATTTTCTGGCAGAACTGAGAACTCTTTGATTTTATTATGTAGAAAGCTGTTGGTGAATTAAAAATGAAACAAATGTATGGTCCCAACTTGCCATTGAAAGTTAACAAATGCCACCAGAAAGGATGTTTCTCACTAACGGAGACTGAAGAATACATCCCAGCAGATACCTAGCAGTTCATTTTGTGTCACAGCAGCGTGAGAAATCACCTCCTCAAGACATTCATTAACTTTTCATTTCCTCCATAAATAATCAGTCATAAATGTGGCTCATGTTTTAAATTAATCAAAAACAGCTATACTCCCTTCTTCTACCTCCCCTTCTCTCAGTATGTGAGATAGCTTAAAAACCTTAAATCTCTGCAAAGATATTTAGGTATTAGACAAATCTGCTAT
Source organism: Sorex fumeus (assembly GCF_029834395.1). Lineage (NCBI taxonomy): Eukaryota > Metazoa > Chordata > Mammalia > Eulipotyphla > Soricidae > Sorex > Sorex fumeus. Next base: position 29,489,203 of record NW_026606115.1, read on the forward strand.
TTAAATGCATTTATCTATGCTTATTTAGCTTCATGTCCTCCTGAAAGCCTATCCTGTTTACCCCCACAGGACTTACTTAGGGTTCTCTTCTTCTCCATGAACTGAGAGCAATTATTGATATTTGACATCTAGCACATATTAAGAAATTATTTCATATATAGCCACAGGGCTGGAGTGATAGCACAGCCGTAGGGCGTTTGCCTTACAAGCGGCCAACATGGCTGACCCGATTCAATTCCTCCACCCCTCTCAGAGAGCCCAACAAGCTACTGAGAGTATCTCGCCCGCAGGGCAGAGCCTGGCAAGCTACCCGTGATGTATTTGATATGCCAAACACAGTAACAACAAGTCTCATGATGGAGACGTTACTGGGCCCACTCGAGCAAATATAGCCACAAATATGGGTTTTAGAGGCAATTGGACAAATACTCTAATTACCATTGTATTACTTCTAGCTGTGTGGCCTTGGAAAAAGTACTTTAACAATCTTTTTCTGAGGTGTCTCATCTGTTAAATGAAATTAATCATTAATAATATGCTAAATATTCTAGAAAATAAATACACATATAGCACAGTGCGTTAAATATACTAGGTACTAAATTATGATTTTTCATGATTGGTAATAGTATCATTGTTTTGGAGCCTTTTAAAATATAATTTCAGTTTGATACGTGCAACATTGTTTCCTCCAAAGTTGTTTCTAAACCCTTATATTGCTGAACCCAGATACAAACTTATCATGGATCTTGAGCTTAATAATCCATCACTTACACAGTTTTTCCCTAAAATTTAGTGCAAATAATGTTGTTATATTTTATATATTTCTTAAATATAAATTACTAAAATGGTATTAGCTGTACAAAACCTAGTTCTACCTCTGGTTGTCTTTAAACCTGTAAGTTATGCCTTCCACATTCCCACTATCTAACATTCCCAAACCAACATTTGCTTTGCTCAATATCAGTATTTTATAAAATGACCTTGTATAAAAGCTAATCATTAGAAATTTTGCTATTTTTATCTATCAAAAAAACAAGCTAATGTCAAGTATTGAATCAAAAACTTTGAAGAGTCAAACTATACATTTGGTTAGAACATTAAATCCACTTACATATTTTGAAGTAGTAAGGTGTTGTAAAGCTTACAATAATTCTTATGAAATTTAAGATATGAATCAGGTCATAAAGCAGGGTTTTTCAATCTCAGCAATACTAACAGTTTTAGCTAGGTAATTCTTGGTTGTGAGAGACAGTCCTTTGCATTATAGGATACTTTTATCAGCATCCCAGTCCTCTGCTTACTAGATGCTAACAGTAATTTTCTCATCCATCACAACCAAAAAAAATGTCTCCAGGCATTGCTAAATGTCTCCTAGGGGAAAATCCACCCCCTGTCACTGCCTGAAGGCATCATCTTAAGCAATAAAAGATGTACAGATGGACATTAGTTTTTTTGTATCTAGGCACGAAAAGGAAGGCAAGCGTTTTAGAAAAGTTTTCAGTAAGCAAAAGCAACCTCTATTAACCTGAAAATTCCATTAACCCCATTCCTTGAGTGTTCAATTCCCTAAGCATTCCAGATAACTGAAAAAAATGTGCCGTACATTCTGTTTCTAATTTGTATGTGAAGTTCTGCCAATTTTCCGTCTCAACGGCTAAGTACAGAAATTCAGTTCATGGGTGGGGGATCATCATCTCCATCATTTTTTGCCATCTATTTTAAGTGACAATGATGCTACTGACCTGAAAATTTACAGAGTGTTTTTCTCTCTTGTTTTCTGACATTTTAGCTTTGACATTAGCAATTTCCCCTGTATTCTCTGTCAGATAGTTAAATGTAACAAAAATAAATGTGCTCCAATTAACTATGATTTTGCTTTACATAAAGGACTCAATAATTTGTTGACCCTTTCAAGGTAATTTATTCTAACCATCCTCTTGATTGTGCAATTGAAAATGCCTTTCTTCTTTTTGCAGGTTGTGATTCTGGGAAAACATTCAAGAGGTTATCACTACATGCTTGCTAACCTGGTAAGAACAAGAGAGTTTATATTTCCTAGAGCAACGTGTTCTTTTTATTTTGTGTCATTTATAACCATCAAAAAAGAAATGTATCAAGTACCTAATGTGTTCTCTAGACACTTGGAGAAATGAGTTTAGTAAATACCAAAATCCGAATGCAGTAGTCTTGTTTTAAATTTTATTGTCACTATTTTAGCTGTGAAACTTATAGTCTATTCATACTTAAAAATATGATATTGATTACTCAATCACTATGCTTATATTGCATTTGATTTGAAATATAAACTATTTTAACTGGGGAAAAATGTAAAATTAGGAACATTGAGACATAGGAAACTGACTCCACAACTAACCAAAATTTTTGCCAATTTATCCAAGGAAAGTATTTGTGCAAAACAGTATTGGATTTGTCTTTCTAGAAGGAGACCACTACCAAATATTTTCAAACAAAATGCCAAAGTACATTTGTACATTAACATTGTGATCATATCAAATTTTTACATATCCTTAAACCAAAAATTGAATCTTTTCATCTTTTCCTACATTTTTTAATTGAATCACAGTTAGATACACAGCTGCAAAGTTGTTTGTGATTGTGTTTCAGTCATATGACGTTACAATCCTGACCCTTTACCAGTGTATGTTTTCCACCACCAACGTTGCCAGTTTCCCTCAACCCACAACCACTACCTGCCTCTATAATAGGTATTTTCTTTCTCTGATCATTTCTACCTATTATTGTCATACTGGTTCCTTCTCTATCCTAACTTCACTCACACACTCATGGCAAGCTCCCAACCTTGCCCCTGTTTTTCCTGGTCTTGGATATTAGTTTCATGCTATTTTTAAATCTCATAAGTCAGTGCAATCATTCTCCATCTATCCCTCTCCTTCTTGCTCATTTCACTCAGCAAAAAAACTCTCTATGTCTATCCATTTATAAGCAAATTTTATGACTTTCTCCTAACAGCTGCATAGCATTCCATTGTGTAGATATACCGTAGTTTCTTTACCCAGTCATCTGTTCTTGATCACTAGGGTTTTTATTTCCAGATTCTGGCTATTGTGAATAGTGTTGCAATGAACATAGAAGTGCAGATGATATTTCTGTTGTGTGTTTTTGCCACCGCCCCCCCAGCGCATATTCCCAGATGTGGCATTGCTCTGTCAAATGGAAGCTCAATTTGTAGGTTTTTGAGGAATGCCCGTGTTATTTTCCAAAAAGGCTGGGCCAGTCAGCATTCTCACTAACAATAAATGAGAGTTCCTTTCTCCCTGCATCAGTGACCAGCACTGCTTGTTCTTGTTCTTTTGGATGTGTGCCTGTGTCTGTTGTGTGAGATTGTATCTCATTGCTGTTTTGATTTGCATTCCCCTGATGACTAGTGATGTAAAGCATTTTTTTGGTTTTTCTTTTTTTTTTTAATTTTTATTAGTGGGTAAAGCATTTTTCATACGCCTTTTGGCCATTTGAATTTCTTCTTTGACAAAGTTTCTGCTCATTTCTTTTCCCCATGTTTTTGTGTTTTGGAGGTTTTTGTCCTTTTTAAATTTTGTTTTAACTTTTTATTGAATTGCAGTGAGGTACACAGTTACAAGGTTGTTTGTGATTGGGTCGTATAATGTTCGAACACCCATCTCTTCACCAGTATACATTTCCCACCACCAATATGATTTGGATATTGACTGTCAAACTTTCCATGCCTTTAAAACTTGTGTCATTCTTTACACAAGGTGCTAATGGCAGAGTAAAAACACTGCAGTTTAACTATAATAGCATCAAAAAGACTAAATATGAAGGCTGAAAAGATAATTCAGGGGATTAAGGCTCTTTCCTTGCACTAACACAACACCGCTTTGATCACTAACATATCATCCCCCAAACATTTCCAAGAGTGATTCCTGAGGACAGAGCTAGAAGTGATCCCTGAGGACTTAAGTGTGTGACCCCAAAGCAAACAAACCAACTAACAAAAAATCGAAGTATGTACAAATTTTCTTAGTACAGCTGTGTTGTGACATATAGAGGTTACTTAAGAACATGTAACAGAATAATATTACATTGTCTGTTGCGAACCATTTTCTTTGATTAAATGATAGTTTTTGTGTTATGATTAATTGTACCACAACAAAAATCTTACATTGTACCTAACTTTCAGTGCCTCAGAATGTGACTTTCTTTGAAAATAAGACCCTTAAAAAGGTGATTGTTTTCAAATTGGCCCTAATCTAATAAGACTGGCTTTTACTAGAAATTTGGGAACCAGGATGTAATACAGCAGTTAAGGCATATACCTAGCATGGACTGGACCTGAACTTTATTTCCAGCACCAGTTGTCCTCTAAGCATTACTGGGTATATCCCTAGGGGCCACCAAGCTCCCAGGGTTACACCAAGGTGTAACCCTGGGAGGCCCTTGAAGAGCCAGAGTGGCCTGGTTATCCCTGGCACTGTACAAACTCATAATCATGCATACTCAAGTCCTTGCATTTAAGAATAGCCAGTGGGACCCTCAGATCTCCTGAGCACTGCTTGGGAGGCCACAATGATAGAGGAAATTTGGACAACAGGGATTTGCATACACAGGATTATTTTAAATGAAGTCATAAAAATAAGGCTCTTTGCAAATCAAAGAGAGAAGCATCAGTTGCACAAAAGTTGCTGAAATTAACTTTGTACTTTGTGTGTTTTTGGAAGACCATCAGTGCTCTATCTCTCCCACCACCCGCGTTCGGTAGTCTCAAGCCATTTCCCCACCCCAGGGAAGTTGATAGCGATGGGCAGGCAAAGGAACGAACGAGGGCCATGCTGGTCTGTATCAATTGTAGTTAATTAAAATCTTCACTCCCCTTCTGCTTCTCTCTCAAGCCTGAGCCCCTCTGCCCTCTGGTGTCCGAGTCTGAGCCCGAGCCTGAGCCTGAGTCTGAGCCTCAACCTCCTCCTCAACCTGAGCCTTCTCCCAGCCCGCCTGCTCCTCAGACCTTACAATCTTAGTTTATATAGCAATCACGTAGGGTGGTGACACAAAGGTGGGTTGAACATTAGAAAATCAACAAAGAGAGGTAAGACCACTCCTCGAGGAGATTAACTCAAGGATAAAATCTCATCTAAAGAGATTATTCCAGATTACTAGGAGATCCGTTCAAGTGTGGGATCCCAATAAGGGTCTGTTCTTTCCTCAGCTAGTAATCTACTTAAATAGTTGTAGTAAATATACTTCCAAAATTTCTAGCAATGTCATTCTGTATGAGCACAGTAAAGTAAAGTAAAAGTAAAGGCCCTCCCGTTGATCGTCGATTTGCTCGAGCGGGCCCAGTAACGTCTCCATTGGAGACTTGGTTGTTACTGTGTCTGGCATATCGAGTACTCTCGGTAGCTTGCCGGGCTCTCCGAGAGGGGTGGAGGAATCGAACCTGGGTCAGCCTTGTTGGCCGCTTGTAAGGCGAACGCCCTACCGCTGTGCTATGAGCACAGTAAGAGATATAAACTTGCAGTTTGGTTCTTCCTGAGGACATCTCACTATATATTCCACTATATATATATATATATATATATATATATATATATGTGTGTGTGTGTATGTGTGTGTGTGTGTGTGTGTGTGTGTAGACCATAGTCCTCAGGCCAGGTTAGTCTTCCTAGCCCCAGCAGGGTCCTAGTCTCGTCGTTACTTACTTTTTGATCATGACAGCATTTGTCCATGATCATGTCCTCAACTTATAGTTTAGTATCGTGGCACTTTGGCCTGCCCCATTTCAATGCCAGGGTAGCTCACAACTTGTCCTCGGTCCATTTGGACCCTCGTCGGGGCCCTGCTTTTGGGGTGCTAGGAACTAAGGACAACTGAGTCAAGAAAGCAGATGCCCAGGAGTAAATATTATTTGGAATCAATCAACTCCCAAGTTACAAAGCATAATATCAACTGTCTTCCTGTGTCCATACAGAAAGGACATTGCTTTAAGGTAGACTATACAAAAGACATAACTTACAATACAAGTTCAGTGTCCTTAGAAGGATCTTATCTTACAAGCTAACAGAATCTGATTAGAGAGAAAAGGCGATTAACCTTGGGGAAGAGAGCACAGAGAAGAGTTTACAGATAAACAGAGGAATGGGAGTGAGTCGGGAGCACTGTAATGAGTGTAACCCGATAAACCTAAGCTCCCTGTGGCAAGGGAGAAAAGACAAGCCAATGTTATCCTACAGTACTTCTACCTTTCAATACTGTGGAAAAACCCTTAATTTATAATACTTAATCCAATAAAAATGTGACTTACTAGATATAAGTATTTCATTAAAGTAAGTTTATAGTTCTTTCTCCAAAAAGAGCAGTTGGACTATTTGTAGGATATAAAAAAAACTTAGTAGGAGACTAATACTCAAGGGAAGCAGAAACAAGGGCCAGGAGGACTGGTCCACATTTGGAAGTTTGTTACAAGTGGTGGAGGGTGGGGAGGGCAGTTAGAATAGAGAACCACTATGACAATGATAGTTGAAAAGAATGAGAGAAAGGAAAAGAAAAGTGCCTGTCACAGCGGCAGGCTTGGGAGGGAAACTGGGGACAGTGGTGGTCGGGAAGTGTACACTGGTGAAGAAAAGGGTGTTGAAACATTGTATGACTGAAAGCAAATCATGGACAACTTTGTAACTTTGTATCTCATGAGGATTCAAATAAATAAATAAAAGAACAATTGGTCAAAAAATTAACAAAATGTTTCTAAGTCCGTAATAACAGTTTAGCCGAAGTTCTAAAAAATACCATCACCTGAAATGAAAGAGAAATGTAAAATTATCACGATGATAAAGAATCTATTAAATTATTATGTAACATGTGCTCTAACCCCAATTTTGTTTCATTAGCACAAGAGAATCATAATCATTATATAGCTCTTAAACAAAAAGACTAGCAACAAATATGAAAGATTATTACAATGATATTCTAAAATTTCTTAAACCAAAGAAAAATCTTATTTTGTTTTAAGAATTAATATTTTTAAATAATAAAGGAAGTTATATTTAAGCTTCTTTCTTATAAAATGTGTATATTTTACCACACTTACTAAGATGAAGATTAGAGATATTACTCTGGAATGTAGAGTGCATATGCTCTAGAAATTACTAAAAATGGAGTGCCAGTTCACTAAGGGGATAAACAAATCTATCTTTTTTAAAGATTGCTCCATAGCTGGAAACCTGACTCATGAGCAAAGGGGATAAGGAAGCTGGAATAGAGAAGGGATCACTAAGAAAATGATGGCTGAAGGAACCGGTCAGGATGGGAGATGTGTGCTGAAAGTAGATAATGGACCAAACTTGATAAATTCTCAGTATCTACATTGCAAACCATAATGCCCAAAAGTAGAGAGAGAGTATGGGGAATATTGTCTACCATGGAGGCAGGGGGAGGGTGGGAAAGGGGGGTATACCAGGGATATTGGTGGTGGGGCAATTCACTGGTGGAGGGATGGGTGTTTGATCATTGTGTGATTGTAACCCAAACATGAAAGCTTGTAACTATCTCACGGTGATTCAATAATTTTTTTTTAAAAATTAAAAAGTTTAAAAAAATCTATCCTTTTTAAAAGAGAAGCTTTGATTTTTAATTTTTTTAATTTTTTATTAAATCACCATGAGATACAGTTACAAAGCTTTCGTGTTTGAGTTTTAGTCATACAATGATCAAACACTCATCCCTCCACCAGTGTACGTTTTCCACCACCAAGGTCCACAGTATCTCCACCCTTACCCCTACGGCAGACAATTTCCCTCTTATGCTTTCTCTATTTGGGGGTATTATGATTTTTATTTATATTTTAATATAGTCAAGTAAATGTTTAGGCAACCATTAATGAATATTTGTTGACTCATTGAAATTTATGCCAGGTCTTTTCAGAAAATATGAAATAATATAAGGTACCCAAGGAATATATGGATTGGTTTTTTTATCATTTCTTCCTCACTGATAAATATTTCCTTCTCCTTCATGCCTCCTTTCCCTCTTTGTTATTTTACCTTCTCCTCTGCCTTATATGTCCTAGGGTTTGCCTTCACTCATAGTATATAAGATAAATTTAGTTTGTGTACATGCAACTTTTATTATAATTTTAATGTGTGTATTTAATTTGTGTTAAAGTCTATATAAAACTTATATTTATAATACAAATTTTATAGATATTAATACTCAAAAACCCAATGATTTAATGCAAATAAAATAAGTTTATCATGGCAAATATATAAAATATACAATGGCATGAGGATAAAAATACATGAAAAATCTATTTTTTGCATATGCAATTGAAAGGTTGTTTCCAACTGGTTAGGGAAAGGGCATTGAACCAGATGTCATAAAGTTCAGTTTATCATACTGATTCTGCTACTAGTCAGCTATGGGACCTTGAGCAAATCATTTGACCTTTGTAGACATTAGTTTCCATGCTGTAAAACTTAGATGGAAATGGGTAGTTCATTGGTGTATTGGTTGGGTCCTTTGGAAATAGATAGTAAGATATAAATATAAATGTGAGATATTTATAGGGAGCAACAGCTATAAATATATAAAAGGGAGAAGGACACGAGTAGGAAGGAGGAGCTTCTGGTTAAAGTATAACACCAACACTTTTACACTTCTACACCAGTTTCTACACTAGTGAAGGAGTGGGAAAGAAGGTTGCCTGATAAAAAAGAATTTCAGATTGTGGTATCGCTTTACATGGTAGAAACCAGCACAACAGGGACCTCTGGTGCATAGAGGTCACATGTTATCCTGAAATGGCAAGCCTTTGTACCACCACGTCTCTCAGCCACTGGTTAGCAAACATGTAGGAATCACTAAGTTTCCACTAAGCTGAAAGTTGGAGCATATCTTAAAGGCAACTGAACCTGGAGTCTGTCAACAAACACAGAATTTAAGGCAGATCGTTCTTAAAGGGAGAGCTGAATCATGTATATCAAATGCTCTCAGTTGAACCAAGATGACAAGATCATCTATAAAGACGTTTCCTATTCTAGAATTTTAACTAGTCCTACTGACAGTCATTCAGATGAGATTTGGTTACTCTTCAGAAAACATGTCTCACTGAAATTAAAAGTATGTGAAGTCCTAGAACTACAAGAGAGGATCACATGGAAAATATTGGGGGTGAGGTGGAGAATGGTACATTTTTGAATGACAAAGAACTTAGAATTCTTAGGGTGGAAGAATGCCACTACAAGAACAAGTTAATTAAAAACTTTTAGAATGAATATAGTGTTATAATATCATGTGAATTTGGGTAATAAGACACTAACATATTCGCCATGAATCTTGTATCTTTTGTTTAGTGACATTCTCCCGTTTAGGACTCAGCCAGATGTTTACCATGTATTCTATATAAAATTATACATGGATAATATTGATAAAATTGCTGCTAAATCTTGTACAAAATATTAAGAAATATTATCCAAACCATGATTTCCACATCTTTTAAATAGATTAAAAGTACCTTCAAAACTACTCCGTTTGTGGAATCAAATCTAAGTCTAAATCATTTCAGTGGTAAAAATGCTAAGATTTGCTTATCCTTTCAATATGAACCATCTGGCCTTTTAAGATAAGTCATCTGGGTAAAAGTTGAGTACATATAAACAGGGTAACAAAGATGAGTCTGATTTCGGGTAAACAACAGCGGAAATCAATGTTCTTTAAACGCAAGGAATCACCACAACAGCACTCCAATTCCCCTTTTACTACAAAGCACCAACTATCTGGCAGACTTCTGTGTGCTTTAATATGCACTTCTCCTGGGACCAATCCTAAAGTGAGAAGAACCGGAAATCCAATTAATGTTTTAGCAAAGAGTTTATACATAACAAGAAGCAAATTTCAGGGTGGACAACAAATTTCATAAAGTTCAAACTTACTTAAATTCCTTCAAGATTTCCTCAAAGGCATAAGCCAGAGATGTAATCTGCTGAAGTCATAAGTGGACAACTCAATAGAACAAGTAAGTCTGTTACAAATTGTATCATTTGGTAATGTCTTTTCCTTTAAATAACTGTCCCATAATTTATTGTGTTTTTACTTCTAGGAGTTTCTCTAAGAGGGTAATGTTTCTCTACTTTAGTAACAGAGCAATCTATCTTTCTTTCATGGTAGGCTCTCAGATTATGACCCATTCCAGGCATGTTGCATATTGTGATTTAATGTTCTCATCATTGGCAATAATAAATGCTTAGTCACTGTGGGCAGAACCCTGTGCCAACTCATAGCATAATAGGAGAAAAAGCACTAAATAAAGAACTAGAATGCAGGTTTTAAATTTCAAGAATTCATCAAACAAGCCTCATGAAACACTAAAACTCTCTGAAAACCATTTCTATTCTAGAAATTGAGAGTTAGTTTAGATTGCCCTCTCCCAACATATGCTATTACACACAAGATTATTTTAGGTAGTATATAGCAAAATCTCAAACTTACTTTATTTGAATTGATACTAAATATGTATTAGAAAAATAAAACAATTTCATCAACTATTTCCTCTCACAGATACCATTTCCAAGAATGAGGTTAAGGTAGTGTGAAGCCCTGGGTTCAATTACTGACACTGCAAAAAAAAAGCAAAACAAAAGAAAGAAAAAGAGTAACTAACCAATGGTGCGGGAGCGTAGGAGAAATGAAGAGATAGAGGAGTGGTGACATAAGGAAAGTTGTGAAGTTTTGGGCACTTTGGTAAGGAGGGAGATAAGTAACTTTGTACATCAATACCATAAACATTAACAATATTGTAATCATGTTACCAAATTATATAAAAATAATTATAAAAAGAAAAAGAAGGAGGCTAATATAGATATTTAGGTTAAAGATACTGGGGTATGATACCACCAACAGATCAACCTGTACCTGCAGAGCGAGTGTATCGTCAGCCTGGTGGTGCCTTCAGGCTTCCTGACACCCCCAAATTGCTTATGTGCCTTTGGTCAGACCCTAATTACTTGGGACCAAGTTTATCAAGAAATTAAATGGTCAAAGCTTACGTATGAAGGAGCCATGCCCACAAACCACCTCCGGCTCAGCTATACAAGCTCATTTATAGGCTTTATCTCAGAGACTGATAAATAAATCTCAAAAGAGACCAAAAGCCACAGTTTATCTCGGACCTGTGCATGGCTGAACAGACCAGGGTAAATTGGGGAGGTGCAGGTTGGCCTGTGCCTGCCCAAGCAGAGTCCCTAGGAGCTGCTTGTTTCCACAATCCAAAATCACCGCCATGCCCCTAGCCTGACTCCACCATCTCAATACTGAAATTCCAATAGGAGTGTAACAAATTATATAGGAAAATAACATAGGAGCCAACTAAACTCAACCAATAATAACAGAAACATGGTTGACTCAACTAGCAATAAACATCTTAACAACTCCATGATCAGATATAAAATTTTCACAAAAAATTAATTTTTATTCTTGCTGATTTTAATGTGACGTATTCAATATGCCAAACACAGTAACAACAAAGTCTCACAAAGGAGTCGTTACTGGTCCTGCTGGAGAATATCGATGAACAACGGGAGGACAGTGACAGTGACTGATTTTAATATTGGAGCTTTATTATATAACCAATTTCAATTCTATAATTGTATCAACAATGTAGCTTTTGTCTACATTAAAGTAAATAATTTTATAAAGAAAAATAGGTAAAATAAAGCATTAAAAGACCAGGATAATATAGTTTTTCAATAAAAAGAAAAGTACTATATTAAAGTTGATATTATCTATATATACAAGGCAAAGAAGTATAAATGTGTTATAGTAATGATTATTACCACCACGATCCAGGCCACTTTGCTGCCGCGACACATCCTAAGACATTTAATACCCATCATCCGCACCATATTTAATGGGGCTCAAATATGGTGTGAACCATGGGAACACCTATAAGGGCGATTAGAAGCCACCCTAAAAGCCTCCAACCCTCTCGCAGAGTCAGGCAAGATACCGATAGTATCCATCCTGCAGAGTAGAGCCTACAAGCTACCCGTGGTGTATCTGATATTCCAAAAGCAGTAAAAACAATGGGCCTCATTCCCCCTGACCCTGAAAGATCCCCCAATACAGCAGTGTTAAGGATGAGCAAGGAGAGGCTGATAAAATCTCAGGGCTGAACTAGGCTGCCAAAACAAAGGACTAAAATGACTGTCTGTACTTTCAATGCATGTACACTGGCATTGAAAGCATCCATCGAGGATATGACAGTGCAAACGCAGATTAAGTATGACATCATTGGTCTGACCTAGGTGAGAAGGCATCAATCACATCACACCATTTCAACACTGGAGAAGAATTGTTCCTCGGAACATGCGACAATAGAGACATCAGTGGTGTCGGTGTTCTTGTCAACACAAACTTGGCCATAAGCATTGATTCATTTGAATGTCCAACAACCTGAATCAGACGATTACACTTGAATAGATGTGGCTCGCTGCCAATGGTTTCTATCTTCGTTGTCTATGCACCAACATCCAATTACGATGAAGAAGAAATTGAAAGTTCTACATGGAACTGGAGAAGTTCTATAAACAAGATCATACCTTCTACAAGATCACTGTTGATGATTTTGATGACAAGATGGGACTGAGTAGGTTGCTGAAGAACTCCACAACGGGATCTATGACTAGAATGGAACAAACAGGGTGAGAGACTGTTTGAATTCATCATGTCGACCAAGACCATCCACGATAACTCACAGTTCCATAAGGCCAAATCTAAATGTTGGACATGGGAGTCTCCCAGTGGAAAATTCCACAACGAAACTGACCACATCATATTCAGTCCTTGGTTTTGCATGACCGATGTCGCTGTTGTTCCAAAATTTCAAATGGGATCACACCACCATCTCCTTCGTGCATAATTCTACTTCATGGAGCTGGGAGAAAGGACTGCAAAGTTTAAGAAGAGAAATCCCAGAATGACCTCCAATCAGGAGCTCTTTAGCACTATTGCGGCAATGTGGGAAGATGCTGTCGTTGACAACATTGATAAGGAATACCAACTGGTTCAGCACCTCCAAGACTGTGCAAGGAATGCCGAGAGTGGGAAAGGCACAAAAAGACGCCTGTCTTGAAAAACTCTCTATCTCATTCACCAATGTGGTTTGTGCGAGCCTCAGGAAACCACAAGCTAATGTCCAAGCTCGCAAAACTGTGCAGAGAAGCAATAAAGGAAGACCTCAGAGAGAAGAGCAGCAGTGTTGGCCGATGCAGCAGAAGCCAGGAAAAGTATTTGCAACTCTCGCCTGTCCTTCACCAACTACAAGACCAAGATGACTGCCCTCCAACGTCCTGATAGATCTATCACATCTTCCAGAAGGGCAATGGAGAACATAATCCACGACTTCTACTTGGATCTCTTCAATAGTCACGTTCACATGCCCACATACCAAATTCCGCAGGATGGATATGTCATTCCCAATGTTCTCCCTTCCAAAATCCAACACCCCATTTCGTCAGTAAAGAAGCGTACAGCACCCGGTCCAGACAAGGTCAGATCCGAACACCTGAAGTATCTGCCACCAGTACTCATCAATACCCTGGCTCGGCTCTTCACATGCTGCTTGTCTGAATGCACTGTTCCATCCCAATGGAAAACCAGCAGGACTGTTCTGTTGAACAAGAAGGAAGACATCCAAGACGTTGCCAACAATCACCCAATATGCTTCAATTTGTAGTCTGTCGTCTACAAGTTGTTCACTCAAGTCATCCTGAATAGAAAGACAGAACACTAGATAAAGGACAAACACATGAGCAAGCAGCGTTCAGAAAAAAATTCAGCATGGTCGACCACATCCACAATGTGATAAAGCTCATTGAGCTTTCAAGAGAAATCAAGATGCCACTCTGTCTAACGTTCATTGATTTAAAGAAGACCTTTGATTCTGTTGAGACTAAAGCAGTCATTGAAGCTCTAGCCAAACAGGGTGTTCAAACTCAGTATATCAGGATCCCCCACAAGCTGTATTACACATTCACTACCAGGATCTCACCGTTCTACAAGGAAGTGATCATCGACATCAAGAGAGGGGTTTGGCAGGGTGACACCATTTCACCAAAGCTCTTCAGTGCCACCCTCGAGAACGTCATGCGAAGACTGGATTGGGAAGAAATGGAGTGAAGATAGACAGTCATCAACTATACCACCTCTCCTTCGCTGATGACATTGTTTTAATAACACCAAACATTTAATAATACCAAGTGGCACAAATGCTGGTTGACTTTGACTGTGAATGTGGAAAGGTCAGACTGCAGCTGAACCTCACCAAGACAATGTTTATAAAAAATGAACTAGTCCCTGACATTCCATTTGCTCTCAACATAACGAACATCTCTGAATGCAGCAGCTATGTGTACCTTGGTCGAGAACTCAACATGAGGGACGACTTGGCGCCCGAACTGCACAGGAGGAAAAGAGTGGCATGGAGCACCTTCAAGGGTGTTGAAGAAGTTGTAAAGAGGACGAAGAACCTCCTGCTCTGGACACATCTTTTCAACTCCACCATTCTTCCCACACTAACATATGCCTCAGAGGCCTGGGCCCTATGAAAACAGGATGAGAATGCTATTCGGGTTTCCCAAAGAGGAATCAAAAGAACTATTCTTGGAATATCACATTTCACTCAAGTAAGAAAAGAAATCTGGAGTTCCAACCTCCATCGACAATCAAGAATCAGGACGTTGTCTTGTTTGCCACGGTATCGAAAATCAGTTGGGCTGAACACATAATGCGATTTAGAGATGACCTCTGAACTAGAGCTGTTACCAACTGGATTCCATGGGACATCAAAAGGATGCATGGCCGCCCACCTACGACATGGTCCGACTTCTTTGTCAAAACCCTGAACAAAAATTTTGAGGCTCTTCGTGTACCTGAAGCAAGCAGATGCCATTGGGCTACACTAATGTGTGACAGGGACGAATGAGACGTTACTAGTGTCTGCTCGAGCAAACGATGAATAACGGGATGACAAGTGACAAGTGATGACTAAATTTTGTAAAATTCTCCAGGTTTACTTCCATCTTTGTTTTGCTCCATTTTGGAGGATTGATGGCACCAGGGAAACCAAGCAGTGAGAATATGAGAATACGTTGCTGTTGAGGGCATAAATAGGGGTCTCTTGTTATATTTGATGCTACAAAGTTATAAGGCACACTGATGCCATAAAATCAGTTCTGGTGGGTAAAAGGCACAAAAAAGTAAAGACCCTTAGTTAAATTCTAAACAGGGTTCAAGATATGAAGGATCAATAAAATAGCCTATACATCAGCATAAAAAGAATTGAATTTTAGTTGAAATGCTCTAGAAAGAGGTGTTTGATGTCCAGTCCCTAAAATAACACCAAATCTCCCCCAATAAAGCTTTTGAGTTGTGTTTGAGATAAGGAAAGTCATATAAAATATGACTCATTCATCAGTGCACCAATGAGTCATTACCTTGGAATGTCTGAGAGCTTCCTGACTAGGTTAAAACTGTTCAAAGATTTATGATATCTGTTAGTACTGCAACTGGAAAGTACTGTAGTCTTTCTGAGCAATACTGCAGTCCAGCAAACTAAGGGAGAAAAGGGAAGAAAGCAACACATCTTAGATGACTATTATGTTTACTGCTTTTCCTTGGGATTCTCATTACTTAAGAACTGCTTTGAGGAGAGATTTGTTAATCACAGATCTCTTGAAGTTACTTTGAAATCAAGAAATTGGCTCAGAAAATAGTGTCATCCAAAGTTGCATAGCTAATCTATGGTTAAACTAGTACTCTAATTCACAAAGTCTGGAAAGCATCTTGTTCTTCCCATTTTATCCACTCAATAATCTTAATGACAGAGAAGGTCAACCCTACAAAGCTCACATAGTGAAGACTTAAGAGAAATATATAAATGGATTGCAACCTATAAATTTCTGAGAGTAAGTTATGGGAAGAAGCTTATAAACAAGGTAGCTCTCTTAATCTAATGTGTTTTTGAAACCTGTCCAAAGAAGCAACACAAAATGTATCTTAGTTAACAGGTACTAATTACATCTCCATAGTTCTCTTCTTTCCTGCCAAATGCCTTCTATTCTCTTCCCTCTCCCCTCCTCTTTCAAAGACACACAGTACTTTCTTATGATTTTTCATCCCATTTATTTCTCTTTCTCTCTCATTCTCAACTCTTTCTCTCTTTCTCAACTCTCTTTTTCCCTTCTCCAGGTGCCCCACACATATAGTACACTGTAAAGAAAAAGAAAAAGAAAAAAATCAGTTGTTCCCAATTTTAACAAAAACAAAAAAGCATTATTCACAAAATAGATTATAAAAGAAAGAGCCAGTATTTACAGTATTTAGGTGTACCCTGAAACAGGGATGGTTTGCTTTTAGAGAGAAAACAAGTTTGAAAGATATTGATTATTGCTGTGCTGTTTTCCAATAACAACTCTTCTTTTGCTCCCTTTCCCTCCCTGGTCTTCTGTTCTTGAGTTTTACCCTTCTTTTGTTCTTTCATTTTTAATTTAAGTAAAAATTTCAAATGCTGAAATGCAAGCATTGTAATAACTGACACCTCAACCAATAGTATGTAAACACAGAACTGATTGGGCCTGATCCTGGCATTCCAGGCAAAAGAGTTTGATGAACCTCCAACTGGTCCCAAATATCTGGAGTACAATCAATTCCCTTAGGTGTTCTGTCTTAGTATTCTCTTTATTCTCACAGTAGAGAGAGATGGGGCATTAAGGAAATGAGAAATGGTAACTGGGCTGAGATCCAACTTATTATGACACATTTAGAAAGCCACAGGCACTTGTCAGCACAATGCAGACAACTTTGAGACTTTTATTCTCCCTTTTAAAAATACTTCCATTATAGTCAGTCATCCATTTCTGCTCTCTGAAACTAAGGACATACCACTTCCTAACTAAGGTTCTAGCAAGATGAACTGAAATTATTGTTTTCTCTCATGGTTCCCACACTCATTGAAAAAGTATTTCTCGGGCTGGAGCACAGCGGGTAGGGCATTTGCCTTGCACGCGGCCAACCTGGGTTCGATTCCCGGCATCCCATGTGGTCCCCCAAGCACCACCAGGAGTAATTCCTGAGTGAAGAGACAAAAATAACCCCTGAGCATCACTGGGTGTGACCCAAAAAGTAAAAAAAAGTATTTCTCGGGGTACCTGTGAAGAGGCAGCCCCCCCTTAATTTCCACACAGTAATAGAAGTACAAGAAAACTAAATTAAGCACTATGAAGTCAAAAAATTAAATTTAATAAAAATAATTTAATGCTTATGCTGTTAAATTCATCAACATAATGTTAACCTATCGAATTGCTGATACAAAAGATTACTCTCAACTTATTTCTTTATACTATCTCAGACTGGTAACAAATAGCACACTACCAGTTCATATACAGATGTGCACATACACATATACACAGTAATGCTCTGTAATGCCCTAAATGTCTTCATACGAAGTTTTTTCTATATTATTTGTTTAATACCTTGTTCTCACCTCTGCAAAGCCGAAAAGAGAGGGTTCTATCCTTAATAAGTTTATGATCATAATAGATAGACCAAACTTGAACACTCCTTAATAATTAGCATGAAGATAGAACAGGGATTGAAGAGAAGGAATAATGTCAGTAATCTAAACCCTGCATATCATAATCAAATAAGAAAAGGTGAATCAATTACCTGAATGGTGAAAAAGATCCAGTTACACAAAAAAAATCTGGGAAAGAACATGAAATGCATATGGAATATCATGCACCAAGGTCCTGGGGCAGAAAAGAGCTTGATACCTACCCAACTGACACAGGCAATTTTGGTTAGAACATAGCGAGTGACATGATATAAGACTGTTTTTTTAAAATATAAACAGAGGGTATTAAACAAATTCCAAGTAGAGAGAGACATTATTTGAGTTTTACTTTAAACATCAATGCCAGGGGCTGCAGGATAGCAGGGACAGTGGGCACAATACTTGCCCTGCATTTGGCAGATTCAGCACACCATATAATCCTGAGCCTCACCTGGAGTGACACCTGTGCAAAAAGCCAGGAGTAAGCCAAGAGCATCACTGTGTGTGGCCTCAAATCCAAAAATAAAATAAAATAAAAATCAGTGTCAAATGTATCAATCTTATAGTATTTAAAATATGCCTCAATACAGCTTTTAACAAAAAAAGAGATTAGCAGTCATTTTCTTACTAATTGTCCATATGTTAACAAGTAACGGTGTCTATTGTCATATAAGTAATTCCCACCCGGCTAAAGTGCCAAGAGTGAGGTCAGGGACCAAGTTTGTTATGCCTCACTATTGCACCACATATAGCACTTAAAATGTTTCAAATTTATTTGTTGATTGGAGAATAAAATAGTGAGTGAACAATACAAGCAACCTGTAATCAAATGCTAATTTATAAGGTGCAATCTTCAACTCTGCACATTACATCCTCCCAGGAGGATGGACCTGCTTCTAGAAAAAGACTTGTGTCTCTCATTAGCAACCTGATAACTTGACTCACCACAATTACTATGCATTTCTCTACTGAAGCATCACCCAGATGAGCAATTCAAATGGCACTAAAGGCAAAGCCAGGCTTCATCCAAATTGTGAGATAGATACTTGTCCTTGGCAGCCTTTCAACCCTCATTCTATTGCTTTTATCTTCCCTATAGGCAATCCACCTTTTTCATTTCATACTGATAATTTGCCATCAACTCAATGAAAGTAACCCTACTTGTCTCTGTTTTCTCTTCATGGAAAATGCACACTAAGAATTATATGGAAAAAAATCTCTATACAATGTCTTAAAAACATATTCTCTAAAACATATTCTCTAAAAGTGAGCCTTGAATATATTTCCAACTCTCAATTTTTCACACTACCAGAATGAAAGTAAATTGCAGTAATATAAATCAAGGGAAATGGGATAATACTAAAGTCATTTGAATCATTGAAAGATAGAGCAGTGTGACTGTTCTCAAATCAGGGATAATTTGTTTGAATGGCAGCTCTGCATCCAGTGTCTGCGTTAAAAATGACCTTGGAGAACTAATCAAATATAGCATACAAGGCCCTGCATGAGCTGCTTAGGCACTAAGGTCACGCTTGGCTTAAAACTCTTGTATTTAGATCTGGGCAGCAGTGCACTTGCTCAGATGAAATGTGATGGAGTTGAAGAAAAGATGCAACTGATAAAATGCAGCAGAACCCAAAAGTCCAAATGAGTAGTTTCAACTTCTCAAATGAATAAATTCTGAAGATTTCACCCATAGTTCCAACAGATATTAAAATATTTTCATTGCTTCACCATGGCAAATAATCAATGCACAGAGTCTTAGAACATAGAAAATGAGAAAAATGAGAAAGTAGCATTTCACATTCTACATCTGTGAACAGTAGGATTGCCTCCAATTTTTTCCATGTTCTCTAATCTCTTTTAATCTCTTCCTCTGCACAGAATTTACTGGCTTAGCCAAAGGAAAAGATACTTCCATGAAAATTAGAGTCTCCCCCCAACAAAAACACCCTTCAACAACTCAACAAAGCTGAATTCGTGAAATATAAGGAGCACCATTATTTGATAAACCAGTCTAAGAACACAAAAACCATTTACTACCTAATCATCATTTTTAGTTATTTAGATCCTTATTAAATAATAAAATTGTCTTTGCAGAAATTCCACTTAGTACATCAAGAAATTTGCAACCTTATACATATGCAATCTGCACATATACTTACCATATGAAAAAGGGTAGGAAGTATGCAGTAATGCAACACAAGAAGAAGTTATCAGTATGCAAGAGCCTAAATAATAATTAACAAAAAGAATGTGGGACATAATTTGCCCTATTATTACCTGATAGAGGACACAGAAACAAATTTGACAAACGTTTCTTACTCATGAAATGGTTCTTGAATTGAGCCCAGAAAGAAGATGGACAGAGAAGGAAATAAATCAAGGTTGAAAAAAGATAACAAGAAGTAATGGGTGAACAGACATCAGGGCTTCAGTTATACCAGTGATATGAGTGAGACGTACGATATCTGTGAGGGGTATGCGGTTATACCCTTCACTCATATAACATATATATATATATATATATATATATATATATATATATATAAACAGATTCAACAAAACTGAAAACATGACCCTAAGCAGCAACCACTGAAACTTTGTGCAGTGCCCGTCAAGTTGACATGCAGGGTTGGGGCAGAGTTTGAGGTGGGGTGGAAATGTGGAAACACTGGTGGAAGGAAGCTGACACTGATGGATAGATTGGTGTTGAGCTACTGTATGCCCTAAACTCAACTATCACCAACTTTGTAAATTATGGTTCTTTAATAAAATATTCTTTTAAAATCACAGCCTCAGTGGGGGTGGTGGGAGGGATACTGAGAACATTGGTGGTGGAGAATGGGCACTGGTGGAGGAATGGGTACTCAACCATTGTGTGACTGAAATGTAATCACAAAGTGAGTAAGTCTCTAATTGTATATCATGGTGTTTCATTAAAAAATTAAAAGAAAAACTCAGCTTCGGTGCATTCGCAGTGAAACACTGAATTTTACTTTAGGTAAAATCAGGCCGAGATATCAAATCATCATGGACTGAGCTTGTCCATTTCTACAATATAATGTAGCAATATATGCAATATATGTGTGTTTTAAATAGCATAGGGCTGGGAAGATAGCGCAGGATGAGTGCATGCTTTGAGAGCAGGATATCCAGGTTCAATACCCAACAGTACGTGGTTCCCTGAGTGCTACCAATAGTAACTTGCAGAGCCAGGAGTAGCCCCTGGCCATTACCAGATATGGCCCCCAAACCAAAATAATATTTCTTCTCTACAGTCAGCATCTCCCCTCATAACTTCCTTCCTTTTACCATTGTTTTCACTATTCACCTATTTGACCTGATTAGTGGTCATTTACAGACCACTATTGTAGCATTTTTATAGAATACCTGACAACCTGACATTTTTATCCAAACCTGAGAACTATGGTTCCAATTCAAGTTGAACAATCTACCAAGAGTTGTAGACAAGGGAAATTCCTTAAAATAATGAGATTTTAGGTGAATACAACCAGGAGTCAGTCAACTCCTGTTCTTAGACAGCATCTCTCTTCTAATTCCCTTTGCCACTGATCTTTACCTCCCTGATTTTTCTTTTTATCCTTTAGAAATGCTCAGTCGAATTTCCTCTGGATTATTATCTTTGTAGTGGGTTAAATAGGACTTGAGTTAATATTCCCACTTGTAGTTTACAAGTGTTCAGCTCCAGAAGTAAAATCTAGGAAAAAGTTGGAAGCAGTGAAACATCTTAAAATGTTGTGACAGGAGGCAAACCAGTAAGGAACTGACAAAGTGTTGCCCTTCTTATATAAAAGTTGTCACTGTCACAGTCCTCCCATTGTTCATCGATTTGCTCGAGCGGGCCCAGTAACATTGTGAGACTTGTTACTGTGTTTGGTATATCGAATACGTCATGGGTAGCTTGCCAGGCTTTGCCGTGCGGGGGAGATACTCTCGGTAGCTTGCGGGGCTCTCCAAAAGAGGTGGAGGAATCGAACTCATGTTGGCCGTGTTGGCCGCATGCAAGGCAAACGTTCTACCCACTGTGTTATCGCTCCAGCCCATCTCCAGCAAATCTCCTACTACTTTAACATATACCTACACTCCTTTTTACTCCTTCTCTCACTTCTAGGACACAGGATGATCAGTGCTGCTATATTAGTAGTATCCTTGTTGAGCTTGTTGAGAGATCCCAATCTCAATTTTCTATACACTGCAGATTGTATCAACTGCCATCAGCTGTAGAATCTAGCACTGTGTGATGGGAAAGATAACACAGAGAAATAATCTAAGCAGATAAACAGATGAAACAGCAGTCATCCAGCTTCTGACTACTAGTCAGAATTTCTCTCCTATCTTTCTTCTCTCTAACCTTACAACATTGATTCATTTTTCACTGTTTATGTTCCAGGTTCAGGATGGTCATTTCTATTGCAGCCTTTTATTTATAGAGATTTCAGTTGAGCTTAGGAAAATACTCCCACCTGTATCTCTGTAAGCTAACAACAAAAATAAAATATAAGAAGAGCTTATGTGGTTGTAAAATATTTTAAAATGATGTGATGGCAGAAAAGCAGGCCAAGATCCAGAGCAACTCCAACGTATTATAAAAATTGGTCTTCTGAGATTTCACATTATTACAACCCTGAGCTTCTTTGTATATACTTTTTATTTTGTTTCTGTTGTTTCTTTTGTCATCATTATCTTGTTTTTTTGGCTACACCCAGCAGTACTGAGGGGGTATTCCTAACTCTCTGTTCAAAGGACATTCCTGGTGGTGCTCAGGGAAGAATCGGTTCACTTGGCATTTAAAGCATGTGCTCAGTACATTGAACTATCTCTCTAACCTGGTATACCCTTTTAATTATACGTATACTGACAAATTTTGTTAAGTTAGTATTTTCTGAAGTTATGCTAATAATTTAGCTTGTTTTATGTGCTATGGATTGTATTTCATCATGCTATCCATAGAATATAGCAGTAGTGTGATAAAAATGTGCTTATTTTGAACCATGTTAGAAGGGAAACCATTAAATCAGGAGTCAGCTCTTCCTAACCTTACTGAGCACTTATCTTCCAACTCTCTTCTTTCTACCAATAGAAACTGAAGTAAAGTGGTAGTGAAGGTCAGTGGCATAAACGGAATTAGAAAAAGATTCTAAGAGCAAAAGTGCATTAACCCTTGCATTTCTGTTCTATCCATTCCATTTATAGATGTTATGTGCTATTTCTGCAGTGCTATTTTTATTTATAGGAATTTCAGTGAATTTGCCCAAATATTCCTACAAAGAGGTTTGCAACTACTCAAGAAACAAAATTAGAAACAGTTTGTGAATAGAAGAAAATGCCTAAAAATGTCATAATCAGTGGTGGAACAGAATCAAGTTCCAAACAAAAACCATGCCCCATTTTTGCAGAAATTTTCCAGAGAATCTAATCTCATCCATATGAAAGATAAATAGAATAGCTTACTATTAGGATGGAATCATATGAAGTTAGAGACATGCAACTCCTGATTTTGTTGATTCCTGATATTCGCTTTGCCCCCAATCTGTTCCTTTGTGTTCACCCTTGTGTATCTGTTTAATACACTAAAGTATAAAAGGTAAAGGTAAAGGCCTTCCCGTTGTTCATCGATTTGCTCGAGTGGGCCCAGTAACGTCTCCATTGGAGATTTTGTTGTTACTGTGTTTGGCATATCAAATACATCACGGGTGGCTTGCCAGGCTCTGCCGTGTGGGCGAGATACTCTTGGTAGCTTGCCGGGCTCTCCGAGAGGGGTGGAGGAATCAAACTCGGGTCGGCCATGTTGGCTGCGTGCAAGGCAAACGCCCTACCGCTGTGCTATCGCTCCAGCTGCGATACATACAGTAACACTAAAGTATGATAAAACAAAATAGAATATATAACAGCCAGAATATTTGAGAAGGGAAGAAACCTTGCATTCAGACAGGTAGCGTGGGAAGAGCGGAGCCAGTGTATTGATGAGTACAGACGGCAGATTCTTCCGGTGTTTGGGTCTGACCTTGTCTGGGCCAGGTGCTCATTGCTTCTTTACCAACGAAATGATGCGTCGGACTTACGACTGTACAAAAAGGGAGACATCCACGACATTGGCAACTATTGCCTGATCTGCCTGTTGTCTGTCCTCTACAAGCTGTTCACTTGAGTCATCCTGAATAGGATTGGCAGAACACTAAATGAAGGACAACCATGCGAGCAAGCCGGGTTCAGAAAAGGATTCAGCATGATCAACCATATACACACAATAACCAAGCACATTGAGGTTTCTCGGTAGTTCAAGATGCTGCTCTGTCTAACGTTCATTGATTTAAAGAAGGCCTTTGACTCTGTTGAGACTGAAACAATCATCAAAGCCCTAGCCAAACAGGGCATTCAAACTCAATACGTCAGGATCCTCCGTGAGCTGTATTATGAATTCACTACCAGGAACTCACCATTCTACAAAGAAGTGATCATCCATGTCAAGAGAGGAGTTCGGCAGGACAATACCATTTCACCAAAACTCTTCAGCGCCACCCTCAAGAACGTCATGCGATGACTGGAATGGGAAGAAATGGGAGTGAAGATAGACAGTCAGCAACTACACCATCTCCGTATTGCTGATGACATCATTCTAATAACACCAAACATTAGCCAAGCAGCACAAATGTTGGACGACTTCAACTGTGAGTGTGGAAAAGTTGGACTACAGCTGAATCTCATGAAGACAATGTTTATGAGAAAGTCTCATTCCTGATGTTCCATTCACTCTCAATGGAACAAACATCTCTGAATGCAACAGTTATGTGTACCTAGGTCGAGAAGTCAACATGACAAATGACCTGGCACCCGAGTTGCGCAGGAGGTAGAGTGGCTTGGAACGCCTTCAAGAGTTGAAGAAATAGCCAGGAGGACGATGAACCTCTGGCTCCAGGCACATCTCTTTGATTCCACTGTTCTTCCTGCATTAACATATGCCTTAGAGACCTGGGCCCTATGAAAACAGGATGAGAACGCTGCTCGGGTCTTCCAAAGAGGAATCAAAAGAGCTGTGCTTGGAGTATCACGCTTCACTCAAATGAGAGAAAGAATCCGGAGTTCCAAACTCCGTCGACAGTCAAGAATCAGGGATGCTGCCTCATTTGACAAGGCCTCAAAAATCAGATGGTTGGACATGTAATGAGCTTTGGAGACGACCGCTGGACTAGATCCTTTACTGACTGGATTCCATGGGATGTCAAAAGATTGCATGTCTGCCCACCTACAAGTTGGTCAGACTTCTTCATCAAGATCCTGAAAGATCGGTTTGAGGCTCTTCGTGTTCCTAGAATGAGCAGACGCCGTTGGGCTACACCAGCGTGCGACAGGGACAAATGGAGACATTACTGGTGCCCGCTCAAGCAAATCGATGATTAAGGGGATGTCAAGTGATCAAGTATTTTGAGAAGGGCAAAAAGTGGTGGTGATAGAGAGGATGTAGTAGCTGGATGATAGAATTCATGAGAAATAATACAGCTTGGAAGCTGGAGTTGGTGCTCTCACTGCTGACACTTTCTTATTATTTCATTATTGTAAAGGATTTCATTTTATAATGCTTGGTAAAAGTCTAAGCTTGATATGGGATCCATAGACTTCAAGGTGAATATATTGAGGTGGAGGTTGTAACACTTTTTTTTTTACTTTTTTGGGTCACACCCAGCAATGCACAGGGATTACTCCTGGGTTTGTACTCAGGACTTATTCTTGGCGGTGCTCAGGGGACCATATGAGATGCTGGGAATCAAATACGGTTTGGCCTCATGGAAGTCAAAAGCCCTACCCACTGTACTATCACTCCAGCCCCGAGACTGTAACACTTTTGAAAACATAATATACTACCGAAATGACCAACATATGGAGAATGGAAAAAATAAAATTGGGAATTTTACTTATTTATTTTAATTTTATTTTAGTCACCATGACAATAGTGTCAATGACAGGGCTTCATGTACTCAACGTTCCAATATCACCCCCCCCTCACACACACACACACACACACACACACACACTGAACTGTACATTTTCCCTCACCATGTTTTCACATTCCCCCTATGCTGACATTGGGAGTTTTATTGAAAGAAGTAAGAAACTTACAATTAAGTGAGTTGTAGTTTCCCTGTTACCATTTAAATTGGTCTCAAACATGTTTTTATACTACATATTGCTCAATTCAATTGTTGATATAGATTTCTATGAACTCCATGTTACAAAGAAGATTACAGCATTTGGAAAAGTGCAGAAAAGGAAGGAACATAACAGAGTTAACCAATAAATATCCACAAAGAAAGAGAACTAAATGGAGAGTGCTAAAAAGAGGAAAATAAGGAGATAAATTTTATTTAAAACATAGACAAGAGTTGGTTGGCATCTGATGATGCTTTTCCTCTGGTGACAATATTTTATCAGATCTTACTTGTTTATAAGTTCTTCTTAAGTTTGATTGTTTTCCCCTTCCTTCACTTCCTTTTGTTGTTGCTGCAATATTTGGGGTCGCAGACTTGGTCACAGTGTTCTCACACTTTAGTTGTTGTTGCACACAATTGCTTTCAGTACACTAAAGATTTCAAATTTCTGGCACTTTAGGGTCAC
The DNA here is from genome assembly GCF_029834395.1 of Sorex fumeus. Classification (NCBI taxonomy): domain Eukaryota; kingdom Metazoa; phylum Chordata; class Mammalia; order Eulipotyphla; family Soricidae; genus Sorex; species Sorex fumeus. The sequence goes on from NW_026606115.1 coordinate 29,515,433, forward strand.
AACAGCAATATCACTCAGATCACACTCATGATTTGAGACAGTGCCAGGGATAAACTCATAGCTTCACACCTGCATGTCAGGCAGTCTACCACTAAACTATATCCCTGGACTCAAGGTTTCACTATTGGGGTGGTATAAAATTATTTGGGCTGTACCTGTGACTACTCAGGGTTTACTCCTGGATCTGTGCTTAGGTATTATTCCTGGCAGAGCTTGGGGAACCGTATGTGATGCTAAGTATAGAATCCAGGTCAGCCCTGTGAATGGCAAGTATCCTACACCTTGTACTATCACTTTGGCCCCAACACTTCACTACTTAAATTGAATGCTTTCCAACTGATATTTGAGAAAGTTTTGTTTGAGCCTAATCTAGTGATCTCTTTATATAAACAGCACAACAGAAATGATAGACAAAGATCTGGAGCCTGGATAACTATGCCCAGTGACTCCCTTTTATAGGACCTTGATGTAGTTTTTTTATGCTTCATAAATATTTCCTGATCACTCATCCCCCATCAGTGTTTTTGATGAGCGTCTGGGGAAAAGAAGACCTGTTTTTATCCTCAGATATTATGTATGGTTTTTCTCAAGACAATATAAGGCAACAATTTGTGAAGGAAGCAGTTCACAAATTAAAAAGTTGAATGCAGGGTATGCGAGATATCTTACAGGGCTGGAGCACATTTTTTGCATGAAGGAAACTGTGGTTGATCCCTGGCACCACACAATGCTCTTAGAGCAACTCCTGATCACAGAGTAGGGAGTAGTACCTGAGCACTGCTGGGTATGGCAATTTAAAAAAAAATTTACTTGGGGGCCAGGAAGAGAGACAGTATACTAGATATGGCATTTACTTTGCATGTAACTGCCCAGATTCAATCCTTGGCACCCCATATAGAGTCCTGAACCCTGCAACACGTGATCTCTGAGTATAGAGTGAATAGTATATCCTAAGCACTGCCATGAGTGGACCAAAAAACAAAAAGAATTAACTTAACTACAGAAGGAAGATAGACCAGGTACAAGCTGAGTCCTGCCCTAGTTAAACAATAGCTCACTATTTTTATGTTCTTCCTTTAGCATTCATCTTTGTAGCATTGTTTTTGTTGTGCTAGGGTGTTCACAGAGATTTTAGAGCACATCAAACTCAGTATTCTCAAGACATTTTGTGTCCAACTACTAAAAAATTCTGTTAAAGAGTGTCAGACAAGTGAAAAGTCTTAATATAATGAGATATAAATGAATATAGACCAGGAACTAGCTAACTTCTATTTGTGTATCATCCCAATATTTGGTGATCATCTCTTTGTGCTACTGTGTTTTTTGAAAAATTTCAGGCTCAGCCTTTTAAAACTATGCTTACCATCTTAAGGAGGAAATCTAACCAGAGGTTACAACTAGGAAAAAATGCCTTAAAATAATGGACAGTAGGAAGAATCAGACTGATTCTGCACCTTTGACAAGTGCTTGTCTCCTAACTTTCCACCTTGCTACTCCCTGCCTCTGACGTTTCATTTACTCCATTTTTCTTTCTGGCTGTTTTATTATCATGTGCACATGATAATAAAAAATCTAACACTATGTTAGTGTTTTATATAGATTATATATATAGTGTTATATATTAGATTAAGAAGATAATCTTCCTTCAGAGTATAGGTATTATAACCATAAAAATTCACCAAAGACTATTCTGGAAATATGTAATGATTTAAAGTGTTTCAATAGGATAAGGCTCAGAATCCAAACAAACATAAACCTTAAGTAGAACCTCTGTCTGAAGTTCTGCCATCCTTCCTTCTATCATTTCTTCCTTTCCTCTCATACATGCTTGATAACAGCTTTGCCAACTTAGTATCACTAAAGAAGCTATAGAGAGAATCAGGTTATAATTTTTAAAGACTGGCAGTGATTACTTGAACTGGGTAACTTTGTAAAATTTGAAACAGAAAATAAACTATTTTAAGGAACCAGAAATAAGATAATTAAGAGTCAATTGAACCTTCTTCTTGCTGCTCTATCATTCCAGGTGAGGCTTGCCTCCAGCTGACATTACTAGTCCTAATCTGGAATGAGAGGCAGAGCCTCTTCCTGCTGGCTAGTTTCCAGCACCCTCCACCCAAACCTGCACCATATAAACAGGGTCCTGATGTGTGCAGCTGCATAAGCAGCCACAGGATAGACCTACTCAACTACATGTTGCTCACAGTTATTCTTCCTGTCACTCAGTGAAGACAGACAGAGAAGAAAGAGAGCCACCCCAGCCAAATTCCTCAGCATCTTCCTGGGAGTCTAGCTACAAAGACTCACCCCAACACAGCAAGAGCATTGGAAAACTAATGGAAGAATCATGTAGTGGCTCACCAATTTCAATGGGCTGAAACATATAAATGAAGACATGGACAACACCAGTAAATCCTCAATACCTTTAGTAACACTATGATGATGATGCAAAATGACTTCAAAAATTGATACCACCCACAGGTAGTCAGCAAATCACAAGAAGGTATGAGTCAAAATGAAAATGCTACTACAATCAGAAGTGACAGAAATAAAGAACATGGTAGCGTGATATTTAAAAATTCAATAGAAGCTCTGACTAGAAGAATTACAAAAGATCAAGGAGCTCCAAGATGAGAAGAAAGAAACCACTAGAACACAGAGGGTGGAAAACACTCTAAAAGAGATAAACATCATACCAGAGAACTATAGAAGGAGTTCAAGAGTAACGATATAAGATTAAAAAGCAAAATTTGGTGAAGAATCAATAGTCAAAGGTATTGGTGCAGGAGAGAATATAGCAGGGAGGGCACTTGACTTGCACCTTGCCTACCTGGATGTGATCTCTGGAACTCCATATGGTTCCCCAAGCACCAATAGGAATAATTTATGAGTGCATAGCCAGGAGTGATGCCTGGGCATCAATGGAAGTAACAAAAAATAGTTTAAAAAATCAGCGGTAAGAATTTCCCAGACTTGAGAATTACAGGCACCAAGATCCAAGAGGCATGATCTTGGATCTTAGTGCTTGTAAAGGTCCCAGTGAAAATAGACTTAACTAGGAAAACTCCAAGGTAAATTTTACTTAAAATGGCAAAGTCAAAGTCAGAGACAGAAATACTGAAAGTAGCACAATCCAAGAAAAAGAATTTATATTTATAGGAAAGTCCACAAAACGTAAAGCATATCTATCAAATGAAACTCTGTGAGAGAGAAGAGAATATAGGGATATAGCACAAAAATGAAATGAAGTGAACCCCTCACAAAGAATGCTCTATCAAACTAGATTATCATTCATATTTGAAGAAATGATACAGAGCTTCATGATCGGGAAACAGTTTAGGAAATTCATAACATTGAAATGAGTTTGGCAAGAAGCATTGAAAGAGATTCTTTAAAGGACAGGACAAACTTCCCAACATGTGACATTGAGTATGGCACTAACTAAGAGTGCATTTGGCTTCCCTCTACTAGACTAAGAAAGGTTTGTTGACTCCTAGCTTGATAAGGGATTTCATACATTCTAAGTAATGAATTTATGTCTTACTTTTATTGGTTAAAATCACTTAGCAATCATTCATCACAAGTTGACTTTTATTGATTTATTTTCTTTTAATTCCTTTGCCATTCCTTTAAGTTTTGTTGGAGCAAGAAATATGAAGTAAATTTCTTATATGCCTGCCAAGGGGGCAGGGAACCTGAAGATATTACTGGGAGGGGAACACTGGTGGTGGGACTGCTATTTGAACATTGTGTACCTGAAGTAGCTCTATTATGAACAACTGTGTAAATCACAGTCTTAATAAAACTTAAAAAAAGAAGAGTTAATTAACTCTTGCCTTTTAGCCATATAACTTTCCTTATATCCCTCTACTACTAACCTACTTTCTTTGTTCCCCTACTAATTCTTGTTTGTTGATAATCGGCTGCATCAGATTCCTTTTTGTAGAATGTTTAAGGAAAATCTAGCACTAGGTATCTTTGACTTAGCAATTTATCCCTTGCTGTACTTAATGCTGGCCATCAGGGTGACATTATGATTATTATAGAATCTTCTTAAAATATTTCAAGTGAGCAAAATGCAACAAATGCAACAGGAGGGGAATAGGATGAGTTAGCCAATTCTTACCCTTTAGCAAAAAAACTTTATCATTTCATCGCCTCCAAACACCTATTACCTCATTTCTTTTCCTGTAATACATCTAATCTGTCCATTTTGTCCCTGGGACTGTATTAGTGCTTTTTACCATGAATAGATAGCCTTCAGAGAATAAAGTAGGAGCTAATGCTAGAGTAAGGTCAGCTCAAACTATTCTGGATACATTTTACTAACCAGAACAGTTTGAGGTGACCTTTTACTGGCTTGATTTCTGCTTCTGTGGACTTATTTCATCCTGACATGACAACTAGGTTATTTCCAGTCTAAGTTGTGCCAAAATTCATTCCCAGGTATGTCTGTCATAAAACATGGGTTGATGAAGTAATTCTTTGTCTTCAGTGGCATGGATGGTATGCGTTAGACAGATAAATGTATAGTATACCACTGAATATTTCCAAATTATACATACTAGAGAGAAGTACATAGAAGGAGGAATATATGGGGCATATGTACGTTAAATTAAGCTTCTGGAAGTAAATGGCGGTGATTGCTGAGGCTAATTTGATTTGAACCCCACTTTTAGTATGCCTGCCTCCAGCCATAAAATATTTTGAAGGCAAATGTTTTTGTAAACAGTGTTGAGTAACCAGACTGACACACTAATTCTTTTTTTTATTCTTGTGGAGATCTTTTTATTACTATATCAATTTTCTAGTTTTTGATTGGCCTGTTTAGATTATCTATTTCCCCTTGTCTCAGTTTTGCTAGGTTGCATAAGAATATTTCCATTTTCTTCTAGGTTCTCAAGCTTCTTTGCCTGCAGGTGTACACAGAATCTCCAGCTGATCACTCACCGTTTCCAAGGCTAGGTTTGGGGGTAGTAGCACTCTGCCACTTGCCACTTCTAACACAGAATATCACAGCAATTTCATCTCTCACCCATCACTCAGTCTGCCTCATCGTGCTATAGTCATTGGTTACTTTCATGTTCTACTCTCCCAGGCTTAAAAAAAAATTATTAGTGAAACACCATGAGGTACAGTTGTAGACTTACAAATTTTTGTGCTTTCAAAAATGAAAAGGGTTTCAGTTATACAATGATCAAATACCTATCCATCCACAAGTTCTCATTCTCCACCACCAATGATCCCAGTATCCCTCCCAACCCCATCCCCCCCATCCCACCCTGCCTTTGTAGCAAGGCATTCCCTTTTGTTTTCTCTCTACTTTTGGGTGTTGTGGTTTGCAAAAGAGATATTGATCCTCTCAACACCCTTTATTTGGTGCTCCCTTCTCTATCTGAGCTGCCTTATGCCCTAGCATGTGCAGCTCGCCTCCAAGCCATGGAGTGAACCTCCTGGTACTTATCTCGGTTATTCTTGGGTGTTAGTCTCCTACTTTGTTACTTTATATTCCCCAGATGAATGCAATCTTTCTATGTCTGTACCTCTCTTTCTGACTCATTTCGCTTAGCATGATACTTTCCATGTAGTAACACTTGTATGTAAATTTCATGACTTCATCTTTTCTAACAGCTACATAGTACTCCATTGTGTAGATGTACCAAAGTTTCTTTAACCAGACATCTGTTCTCGGGCACACAGATTTTTTCCAGATTCAGGCTACTGTAAACAGTGCTGCAATGAACAAACAAGTACAGAAGCCACTTCTATTATACGTTTTTGCCTCTCTGTGATATATTCCCAGGAGGGGTATTGCTGGGACAAATGGGAGCTTAATTTCTAAGTTTTTGAGAATCATCCATACTGTTTTCCAAAAGGGTTGAACTATTTGGAATTCCCACCAGCAATGAAGGAGGGTCCCTTTCTCGCCACATCTGCACCAACAGCAGTTGCTTTTCTTCTTTTAGATGTGGAACAGTCTCTGTGGTGTGAAATGATATCTCATTGTTGTTTTGATCTGCATCTCCCTGATAATTAATGATGTAGAGCATTTTCTCATATGCCTTTTAGCTATTCGGATTTCTTCTTTGATAAAGTTTCTGTTCATTCATCGCTCCATTGTTCAATGGGGTTGGATGTTTTCTTGTGGAATTCAACAAGTACTTTGCATATTCTTGATATAAACGTTTGTTGGATGGGTACTGGGCACATATCCTTTCCCATTCTGTAGACTGTCTTTGTATTTTGGTCACTGTTTCTTTTGAGGTGCAGAAGCTTCTTAGTTTAAGATCACTTGATCACTTGACTTCCTGTTAATCGTTGATTTGCTCGAGCGGGCGCCAGTAATGTCTCCATTTGTCCCTGTCGCGTGCTAGTGTAGCCCAATAGCGTCTGTTCACTCTAGGAACACGAAGAGCTTCAAATGAATCGTTCATGATCTTGATGAAGAAGTCTGACCATCTGGTAGGTGGGCGGCCACGCCGTCTTTTGACATCCCGTGGAATCCAGTCGGTAACAGCTTTAGTCCAGCGGTTATCTTTAAATCTCATTACGTGACCAGCCCATCTGATTTTTGACAACTTGGCAAATGAGACAGTGTCCCTGATTCTTGATCATCGACGGATGTCGGAACTCCGGATTCTTTCTCTCATTTGAGTGAAACGTGATATTCCAAGCATAGCTCTTTCAATTCCTCTTTGGTAGATCCGAATAGCGTTCTCATCCTGTTTGCATAGGGCCCAGGTCTCTGAAGCATATGTTAATGCAGGAAGAACAGTGGAATTGAAGAGATGTGCCCGGAGCCAGAGGTTCATTGTCCTCTTAACTATTTCTTTGACACTCTTGAAGGCGTTCCAAGCCGCTCTCTTCCTCCTGCGCAGCTCGGGTGCCAGGTCATTTGTCATGTTGACTTCTCGACCTAGGTACACATAGCTGTTGCATTCGGAGATGGTCATTCCATTGAGAGCGAATGGGGCGACAGGAACAAGGCTGTTTCTCATAAACATTGTCTTCATAAGATTCAGCTGTAGTTCGACCTTTCCACACTCACGGTCGAAGTCGGTCAGCATTTGTGCCACTTGGCTGATGTTTGGTGTTATTAAAACAATGTTATCAGCAAAGCGGAGGTGGTATAGTTGCCAACCATCTATCTTCACTCCCATTCCTTCCCATTCCAGTCATCGCATGATGTTCTCGAGGGTGGCACTGAAGAGTTTCAGTGAAATGGTATCACCCTGCCGAACCCCTCTCTTGACATTAATGATTACTTCTTTGTAGAATGGTGAGATCCTGGTAGTGAATCCGTAATATAGCTCACAGAGGATCTTGATGTATTGAGCTTGAATGCCCTGATTGGCTAGGGCTTCAATGACTGCTTCCATCTCAACAGAATCAAAGTTTAAGTAGTCCCATTTTTCTATCTCTGTTCTCACTTGCTCAGCCAATGGCATGACATCTTTGAAGATACCATTAGCTTCAATGCCATGGAGGGTTTTGCCAACTTTGTCTTCAATGTACCTTATGGTTTCTGGTCTGATGTTGAGATCTTTAATCCATTTTGATCTTACTTTTGTACATAGTATTAGGCAGAGTTCTGAGTCCGTTTTTTTTTTGCATGTAGCCATCCAGTTTTACCAGCACAATTAGTTAAAGAGGCTTTCCTTACTCTGCTTCACATTCTTGCACCTTTATCAAGGATTAGATGATCATATGATTGAGGGGAGAGGTCAGTGTATTCAATCCTGTTCCATTGGTCTGCAGCTCTGCCTTTGTTCCAGTAACATGCTGTTTTAATTATTACTGCTTTGTAGTAGAGTTTGAAGTTAGGGAGGTTGATTCCTTCCATTTCCTTTTTCCCAAGAATCGCTTTAGCTATTCGTGGCGCCTTATTGTTCCATATGAATTTCAGGAGTGTTTGCTCCATTTCTTTGAAGAATGTCATGGGTATCGTTATAGGGATTGTATTGAATTTGTACAGTACTTTCGGAAGCATTGCCATTTTGACAATTTTAATTCTCCCGATCCATGAGTAGGGGATATCTTTCCATTTTCTCATTTCCTCTTTTATTTCCTGAAGTAGCCCTTTGTAGTTTTCTTTGTATAAGTCCTTTACTTTCTTAGTTAAGCTGATTCCTAGGTACTTGATTTTCTCGGGTACAATTGTGAACAGGATTATTTTTTTCATGTAACTTTTTTCTCTCACTATTTGCATATAGGAAAGCCATGGACTTTTGGGTATTGATTTTATAGCCTGCAATCTTACTATACATGTCTATTGTTTCTAAGAGTTTCTTGTAGAGGTTTTAGGGTTCTTTAAGTATAGTGTTATATCATCATGAATAGTGAGAGCTTGATTTCTTCCTATCCTACCTGAATGACCTTAAAAAGATTTTTCTTGTCTAACCACTATTGAAAGTAATTCCAGTAATATATTGAACAGCATTGAAGAGAATCGGCATCCTTGTCTCATCCCTGACCTTAGGGGGAATGCTCTAATATTTCCCCCAATAAGGATGATACTTGCTGTAGGCTTGTGGTAGATGGCTTTAACTATATTGAAGTCCCTCTATCCTCATTTTGGCTAGGGTTTTCATCATAAATGGGTGCTGGATCTTGTCAAATGATTTCTCTGCATCTATTGATATGATCATATGTTTTTTTCTTTTCTTTTGTTGATATGATGGATTATGTTTATTGATTTCCGAATGTTAAACCATCCTTGCACCCCCATGATGTATCCCACTTGGTCATGGTGTATGATCTTTTTGATGAGTTGCTGAATTCTATTTGCTAATATTTTGTTGAGAATCTTCACATACGTGTTCATCAAGGATATCGGCCTGTAGTTTTCTCTTCTTGTGGTGTCTTTGTTTTCTTTTGGTATTAGAGACATATGGGCCTCATAGAAAATGTTTCAGAGAGTTACTGTTACTTTAGTTTCCTGAAAAAGCTTGAGAAGAACTGGCAATAGGAAAATACACTAGTGAATCCATCTGGACCTGGGCTTCTGTTTTTGGGAAGACTTGATTAGTCTCAGTTTCCTTGATGTTAATAGGACTATTCAGGCACTCAAGATCTTCTTGATTCACCCTTGGGAGATAGGAATCCAGGAATTTATCCAATTCTTCTAGGTTCTCTTGTTTCATGGCATAAAGACTTTCCAAGTAGTCTCTGATGATCTTTTGATTTTCTTTGGTTTTTGTTGTGATATCCCCCTTCTTATTTCTGATTCGGTTTATTATGGTTCTTTCTCTCTTTTTGTGAGTCTTGTTAGTGGTTTGTCTATCTTATTTATTTTCTCAAAGAACCAGCTCTTGGTTTCATTGATCTTTCGGAATTTTGGGGGGTTTCCATGTCGTTGATTTCTGCTCTAAGTTTTATGATCACTTTCATTCTGCCTGGTTTGGGCTCCTTTTGTTGATCCTTTTCTAAGATCTTGAGCTGTGAAGTCAAGTTGTTTATGTGGGCCCTTTCTTCCTTCCTGAGAAATGCTTGCAGAGCTATATATTTTCCCCTTAACATGGCTTTAGCTGCATCCCATAGGTTCTGGTAACTCGTGTATTCATTCTCATTTGTTTCCAAGTATCTTTTGATTTCTTCCTTGACTTCCTTCTGACCCACTCGTTGTTCAATATTGAGTTGTATAATTTCCAAGTGTTTGATTTGTTTCTCCGTGTCTGTGTGTGATTCATTTCTATCTTCAGTGCATTGTGGTCTGCTATCTTCCTGATTCCATTTTGTGGCCTAGCACACGGTCTATTTTGGAAAATGTTCCGTGTGCACTGAGAAAGAATGTGTTTTCTTTCTTTATGGGGTGTAAAGGCCTGTATAGGTCTATAAGCCCTCTCTCTTCGATTTCTTCCTTCAGAGCCAATGTTTCCTTGCTGAGTTTTGTTCTTGTTGATATATCCAGAGGTGATAAGGTGATGATAAAGTCTCCAGCTACTATTGTTTTGTTAGCAACGCCCTCCTTAAAATCTGTTAGCAGTTGTTTTAAGTATCTAGCTGTTCCTTCATTAGGTGTGTATACATTTAAGAGTGCAAATTCTTCCTGTTGTATGTATCCCTTGATAAATAGAAAATGGCCTTTGCTCTCCCTTCTAATCTTTTTCAACCTGAAATTTATGTTGTCGAGTACTAGTATGGCCACCCAGCTATTTTTAGGGAGCTGTTTGCCTGCAGGATTGTTTTCCATCCTTTAACTTTGAGTCTGTGTTTGCTCTAACTGTTGAGATGAGTTTCTTGTAGGCAGAAGAATGTTGGTTTCTGTCTCTGAATTTATTTTGCCACTCTGTGTCTCTTAGTTGGTGAATTTAGACTATTGACATTAAGAGAGATTATTCTTATGGGGTTTTGTATCATCTTTCTGTAAGGGTTTGTTGTGCTTGTAGGGTTTGTCTTGTCTTATAGTAGCCACTTTAGCCCTTCTTCTAGGTTTGGTTTTGAGTCTTGAAGTTCCTGAGCTGCTGGTTTATTTTTATTTTTATTTTTTAATTTTTATTAGTGAGACCTGGTTTGAGGGAGGTACAACCTGGGGGAGGAAGAAGACCGGGCACAGCGTTGGTAATGGACAGGAAGAGGCTCAGGGATGGTGAGCATCCCAGGGTGCTAGAGGACACCTGGGGCGCATACGCAGAGAAAGCCAAGTCCCAGGTTCGAATAATGACTGACCTTAGGGAAGAAGAAGCCTCTCTTCATTCTTACCAGCACTGTAGCACTGTAGCACTGTCCTCTCGTTGTTCATCAATTAGCTCGTGTAGGCCCAGTAATGTCTCCATTGTGAGACTTGTTACTGTGTTTGGCATATTGAATACATCATGGGTAGCTTGTCAGGTTTTGCCGTGCAGTTGAGATACTCTCAGTAGATTGCCGGGCTTTCTGAGAGGCAAAACAGATTATCACTACACATCTATTAGAATGACGAAAATTTACAGTACTGACAATACCAAATATGAGGGAGGATATGGGCAACTGAAAGTTTTAACACTGCTTCCAGGAATGCAACATAGCACACTCACTGTGAAACAATTTAGTAAGTTAAACATAAAATTACTCATTATGTGTAAAGAATACCACTCCTAAGGAAAAAAGTATTCCCCAAAAGATTTGTTCAAGAATATTCAAGCAACATATAAAACCCAACTAGAAACAAACTAAATATTGATCAACTGGTGAATGAATACTCTTATATCTACCTAATGAAGTATTATTCAACAATAAATAAACTACTGACATGCAAAAACTTGGATGAATTTCAAAAACATTAAGTGGAAGAAACCTGAAGATAGAAGGTATTTTATACAATTTAATTAATGAAGTTCTATAAAAATCAGAACTAGGTGACAAGAATCATTGGCTGCCAGAAACCAACAATGAAGAAAAGAATAGATCACAAAGGGGCAAGTGAGAAATTTCTGGGTGATTCTGAATCGTGATTGTGGTGATGCACATAAAACAGTGTGATTTGTCAAAACTCACTATATCAGACACCTAAAATCGTTGTGGTTTATGGTATGTAAACTATACCTCACAGTTAATCTTTCTTAAAAACAATTTTTAAAAGCATGAAGTGATTACCCTTGAAGAAGTGATTAGAAGTTACAATAAGAGAACTCTGGGGTACTGATATGAGTGGTAGATACAAGGATTTTTGGTTTGGAGAAAACTCTGTGCAGTATAACTGTGATGCACATAAAAGTTTACTTAAAGATAAAAGAATGGATGCTGAACAGTCTGAGATTGAAGAGGCTTCATACAAAATATGGCAATCATTCAAAATTGCAGCCAGGAAAATAAGTGAACAGAGAAAAGGGGGTGGGGGAACACTGAGTTAACTATCAATCCTAAGGGGGTTTAAAAAGAAATCATTTCAACAGACACTAAGAATTGTACTGCAAACCACAGTGCCTAAAAGGAGTGGGGGAGAGAGAGGAGAAAAGTATCTCCCACAGAGAGCAGGCTGGGGTAGGGGTAAGAAAGTGGGGAATATCAGAAGTGGGAAATGTACATTGGTGAAGGGACAAGTGTTAGAACACTGTGGACTGAAGCCCAATCAGGAACAACTTTATAACTATATCAAATGGTGATTCAATTTTAAGAAATTAATAAGTAAGAAACTGTTAACTGGTTTTCAGTAGGACGTTTACCACTAGGTGGGGTTAGGGGGACAGAGATTGGAACACTGAGACATAGGTGGAGGGAAGCAGACATTCTAGTGGAAGGTGTGGTTTTGGAATGTGTTATGCATGAAGTCCTACCAATAACAGTTTTGTATACAATGCCTTAAATAATTTTTTTAAAAAAACAATCACTAGCCCAAAGCATAGGAGAACTATTAACCTAACCAGATTTTTTTATTCATAGACATAAAGCATGCACATATATAGCTGGCATACAATGAATTTCCCCCAAACCTTACTCAATACATTTTTTCTTAAAAGAGTTTCACCTTATTTTTACTTCTAAAGATACACATAACAGATATATTTAGGATATTTTAATTTCAAATTTAAGGGTTTGGCTTGAAACAAAAAGAAAAACTTACTAACCACCTTCATAAATGACTTGCCTATGTGCACCACTTTTGCAAATAAGATGAGACCATAAGAAAGGTGAGAGCCAAGGTAACAAAACATATTGAAGACATCCCTTCTCAAGTCTTCAAAGCTCTGCTTATTTAGTTGCTTTCTTATTATTCAAAGCATTAACAGGTAAGCATTTAGCACATTTAGGAACACCAACTCTTCCATAGAGTGGCTCAGCATAATAAAAAAATAAACTTAAAAAATGTTTTAAGGTGGGAGGATGGTCAATGTTATTTTTTTCCCAAAAGACCCCCAAGTAAACTTTTTTCCTTTATTTAGAAGGACTGCTTTTTATTCAGCCACTGAATTGGGCATGAACTCCACCTTACTTTTTTTCATTTTATTTATTGAATCACTGTGAGAGCAGTTACAAAGCTTTTGGGTTTAAGTCTCAGTCATACAATGAAACACCTGTACCTTCACCAGTGCCCATTCTCCACCACCAAAAACCCCAGAATACCCCCATTCCAAACCCTCCCCCTATCTGTGGGGACAAATGATTTCCACATTACTCTCTCTACTTTGATTACATTCAGTATTTTGACACCAGGCCCACCTTCATTTTTTGGAATTTTACCCCAAAACTCAGATCCGCTGAAAAGGCAACAATAGACAATTTGTCTTCTATTGCTGGTTATGAATAACATATGATATCACGTGGCTGCAGTAGTGGCCGGGTGGTTTTGAAATTCTGAAATTTTAACAATTAAATCTGGAGGGATTTCTGCCAAAAGCCGCTGGATTCCGAGATTCATTCCTGAGTCTCTGGGATCATGGCCGTTAAGCAGTTTGATCAGGAGCCAGAGAGGCCATTTGTGGGTGGCGACTCGAGGTCTCATTGGGACAGAGAGGAAAGGGCCGGCTCCACCTCCATCCTGTGAGGCCCTGCGTGTCTCGTCACTCTGGGCCCAAATCTGACTGTCCAATGGCCTCTGGAGGATGGAGGCCACTGAGCCACCTAGGGGGAGCAGGCGGAGGCACAGCACCCTTTCCCCCATGGGGTAGTACGGTGACAGTAACCTATTGCAGGGTCCGTATACATTTCTGACAAAAGCCACTGGGTTTCGAGATGTTTCTGAATCTCTGGGATCATGGCCATTAAGCAGCTTGATTGGGAGGCTGTTCATGGGCAGCAACTCGGAGTCTCGTTAGGATGGGGAGGAAAGGGTCGGCTCCACCCCCATCCTGTGAAGCACCATGTGTCTCATCACTGCAGGCCCAAACCTGATTGTCCAGTGGCCTCTGGAGGATGGTAGCAACTGGGCCGCCAGGGGAACAGGTCAAGACACAAGACCTATTCCCACCGAAGTGGCCCAGAGCCAGTAACCTACTGCAGGGACCAGATGCATTTCTGCCAAAAGCTGTTGGGTTTCGAGATTTGTTTCTGAGTCTCTGGGATCATGACCGTTAAGCAGTTCAATCAGGAACCAGAGAGGCCATGCCTCCAATTATATAGCTGAGCCAGAGGTGGTTTGTGGGTGTGTATCTCCCACATACCTAACTTTTGGCTGTTTACTTTATTGGTAAACTTTGCTCCAAGTTTTTGGGGTCTGGCAAAAGCACAGCAGCAATTTTGGTGTATCTGGAAATCTGAAGGTGCCATCAGGCTGCTGATGCACTCGCCTCACAGGTACAGATTGACCTACTGGTGGCACCATACCCCCAGTTGGTCAATGCTCTTGTTAAAAAGAAATTGTTAACTAATAGGTATGGTTTGTTACAGTAAATCAATTATAGCCATTTTTTCAAGTTTTGTCCTTGGCTCTTTATTTGTATGTTATAGATATATGTATATACATCTATATATTATATATAGAGTATCTTATATATAGAGAGAGAGTATGTGTGTGTATGTGTGATCAAGTAGGACTCAGGCATTCGGTAGCAGTCAGGTTTTATTTTTTTATTTATTATTACTTTTTATGTATCACTGTGAGGTACAGTTACAGACTTACAACCTTTCTTGCTTACGTTTCAGTCATACAATGATCGAGTACTCATCCTTCCACCAGTGCCCATTCTCCACCACCAATGTTCCCAGTATTCCTCCCACCACCCGCAGCCCATCTCCCCCACCTTTGTGGCAGGCATATTCCCTTTTTCTATCTCTCTCTCCTTTTGGGTATTGTGGTTTGCAATACAGGTATTGTGGCCATCATATTCGGTTTATAGTCTACTTTCAGCACACATCTCCCATTCCTAGCAGGCTCTCCAAGCATCCTTTACTTGGTGTTCCACCAGCATGAGAAGCCGGCTTCCACGTTGTGGAGCAATCCTCCTGATCCTTATCTCTACTATCCTTGGGTTTTAGTCTCCCATTCTGTTACTTTATATTCCACAAATGAGTAAAATCCTTCTATGTCTGTCCCTCTCTTTCTGACTCATTTCATTTAACATGATACTCTCCATGTTGATTCACTTATATGCAAATTTCATGAATTTATCTTTTCTAACAGCTGCATAGTATTCCATTGTTTAGATGCATGGCAAAGCCTGGGAAGCTACCCGTGATGTATTCGATATTATTCGATATGCCAAACAAAGTAACAACAAGTCTCACAATGATGTTACAGGGCCCGCTCAAGCAAATCAATGAACAGCAGAAGGACAGTACTACAGTGCTACAATGCTACAGATGTACCAAAGTTTCTTTAACCAGTCATCTGTTCTCAGGCACTCAGGTTTTTCCAGAATCTGGCTATTATAAACAGTGAGCAGTCAGGTTTTAAGCCCCATATGGAGTCTCTGTTACACTTTATCCATAAGCAAGGACCTCTTGCTTATTGCAGTGCAACAGGGTATAAATGAGATAAAGTGCCATCTTTATTTCTTTTATGAAAGAGGCCTTTGGGAGAAAATATAACCTAAGGAGTTAAAGTTAATTTTTAATTACATTGAGATTATCAGTAAAGAAGAATGATACTCAGTGATGCAAATATTTGGCTCTTTGTCCGAGCTCTATTGACTCAATCACATATACAAAAGGAAGAAGGGTCTATGAGTAATAACTGAAAAAGTGGTTTCATTAAAACATGTCCTAAGACTTAGTTGATGCCACATTTAATAATTGTAGAATTAGAAGAAGCAGGATTAAGAGTAGTAATAAGAGAGGCACACTAGAAGGATGTTTCAGGGTATTCATTAGTTCATGTATTCAGTTTATTAAAAAATACCATAATTTATAAAATATACATATGTGTGTGCTTTTCTATATGTATTACATAAAAAATTCAAAAATATTTAAAGAACCAAAAGATATTTGAATAATTCATGTGTGTAAATTTAACAGAACTCACATGTTACACTTATCCACTTAATCACTGGATATAATTTTCACCTGAAAAAAAAGAAATGGAAGGAAGGAAGGAAGGAAGGAAGGAAGGAAGGGAGGGAGGGAGGGAGGGAGGGAGGGAAGGAAGAATGGAAGGGCTGAAGGAAGGGAGGGAGAAAGGAAGGGATTTTTTTTGGTCTGAGGCTACATCTGGTAATGCTCCTGGTTCTGTGCTCAGGATTACTCTTTGTGGTGCTCAGGGGACCATATGGGGTATTGGTAATTGAACTTGGGTCAACCACATGCAAAAAAGTAAATACCCTGCCTGCTGCACTATTGCTCAAGTTCCAGGAAGAGATTTCTTTTTCGGTGTGAAGTATATAACATATGCAACTTACTTTCAAATGCATCCCATAAAATGAAATGGAGAGGCCTGGGAGATAGTCTAGTGGGCACTTTCCTTACATGTGGCTGACTCAGGGTCCATCTCTAGCACCACATATAAACCCCTAAGCCCCACCAGGAGTAATCCCTGAGTCCAGAGCCAGGAGTAAACCCTGAAAAGAATCAAATGTATCTCAACCTCAAAAAAAGACCAAAGAAATGAAGTGGAATGATGGATGGATAGAAAAACATTAATTATAATATTTGAATAATGACTATAAGGTATTTCCATTTTCTGTATATTTTAAATGTTCATATTTAAATGTTCTGATTTAAATGTTAAGAATACAAACAAAGAAGGAAAACTTCTTCCTATATCTTTATAAATGAAAATTTAGCTTCATTCCATTAAGGGCCATAAACATCTCTAGCAGCTAGTGAGAAAAGATATCCAGCATAAACAGTGCAATTCCTGAAAGATTTGTTCCCTAAGATAATAACCTGTAGAGCAAGTTGTGTCCAGGTGGAGATGATTTGGTGTGAACCTGAAGAGATTCTTCCTGGAGTTTTAGGTGACAGAGACATCAGACAGTAACCAGAGGAAGAGAAGATATAAATGGTGGTTACTATGAAGTTGGTGTAGAAACTCAACTGTGCGGGGCTAGAGCTATAGTACAATGGGTAAGGCACTTGCCTTGCATGCGGCCGACCTGAGTTCAAACACTGGCATCCCATATGGTCCCCAAGCACTACCAGGAGTAATTCCTGAGTGCAGAGCCAGGAGGAATCCCTGAGTATTGCCAGATGTGACCAAAACGGGAAAAACAATAAAACCTCAACGTGGATATATGTGTGATATACACTAAGGCTTATATTATTATATTTGATGTTCAACAACTAAACTGTCTGTTTTGCTCTTTGGTATTTCTGTTATCCAACAATATTGAAAGTAGTAATGAGAATCTGAAAAAAATCTGCTATGTTTGATATGTTAAGTTGAAGAAACTCTTTTATATGTTTATTTAGGGTCAAAACATCAAATATTTTTGACATTTCCATTTACATAAAGTACTGCATTTTTACTCAATGAAGAAGACTAAAAAATTACACAACAATTAAATAAAGGCATTGGCTTGAGTTGATACCTATGCCTATCCTTTGTTAACTACATTAATGATACAGACAGTAAAATTGAATAATGCACATTTTCTTTATCATGCCTTTATTTTCAGAGACATACTGTACTAAAATTCTATCTTAAGGAAGAGTGTTGTTTGTTGTTACTGCTATATAATTTGCATATAAGATCATACCCAGTGTCAGATGTATTGTTAATGAGTGGTCCTGGGAAAGGATTTCATATCCACCTTAACCCTCTAACCAGTATATATTGTGAGTATACAACCTGAACCTCCCACAGTCATGATTCTGTTTTTTATCTCTTTGTAGGGTTTTACTGATATTTTGCTAGAAAGAGTTATGCATGGGGGAGCCAACATTACAGGATTCCAGATTGTCAACAATGAAAATCCTATGGTTCAGCAGTTCATACAGCGCTGGGTGAGGCTGGATGAAAGGGAATTTCCTGAAGCCAAGAATGCCCCACTAAAGGTAATATCCCATGATATACAGAAACCTTAGGCCAACTTTTAAAAGCATCTCAGTATGGCTTCTGTATTTTTACAGCTATCCTATGATCAAGTGGTCTTTCCTCAGAAACATTTTAAGGATTCTAAAACATAACCACAGGTGATGCTGCTGCATTTTGAAAACAAAACTCCCTAAGAAATGAGATGTTGAGGAGGTCATACAAAACCCAATGTTTAGAAATGTCAACTTAATTTTTAATTGAATTTCATTTGTAATGTGCTCATAACAATTTACAACAAGAAACTGAGTTAGACAAAGGATAGGCATGATGGGAATATGTAAGGAAGATTGATAGTCTAAAACAGAAAATTAGATTTTACATTATTTATGTGGTTGTTTTGTCTTGATAAATGTAATGAATCTCAGTTTACCCAACTGAATTACACTCTGATACAGAATGCGTAGTGCCTATAGAATACTGAATAATATATTTTCCTGACTGCAAAAGAATCTGTAAAAATAGATTAAGATGCTTAATTTTATGAAATTCAGACAAGAATATTAAAAGCAGAAAGTTGTGCAAAATGTGTACATTTTTTGCATATCCCTGTGTCTACAAATCCTAATATTCAAAAATCAAACATTAAATCATGAGAATTAAGGGAAAGCTATTCCAGTTAGACAAAGGATTCTTTTAAAGTATTTTTGTTAAACCATCTCATTAGTATGTGGATTCAAGTATGAAATTTACTTTAAATTTTTCCTTCCTGAGCTAGAGAAAATATACTGGAAACTGAACTGTATCAACGGGATCCCTGTGATCAAAATAGGGGAGCAAACTAGAATCAAAGAAAAGGAAAGAGAAGTGGAAATATTTCCTTTCTCATAGTTGCAGAGTGCCTGTTCTCACACCCTTTCTCCCAGGCAATTATAGAATAAACATAGACCAGAGAAGAAATAAATTCTATGCGGGGGGAGGGGGGGCTAACCACTCTCCGGCCCATGGAGGTGGCCTGAGGATTGATCCGATGGTGCAAGGAGGGACCAACCGAATGAACACAAGACACAAGAGACAGAGTACAGTTTAGAAACAGAGAGAAAAAGGGTCAGGCTTTATTGAGGGATACAGGCTGTTTATATAGGGTCTGGGAGAGCCCAGTCACAAGCAGAAGCAATATAACCATACATGGTAAGGTTAGCAACAAGAGTTTTACATAGCATTCAAGGTAAACATTTGTATATCAAAGGGTGTTATGGTAGTAGATGCATTCTGAGCTTTACATTTGTATATCAAAGGGTCTTATGGCAGTAGATGCATCCTGGAGGTCACTATAGATAAGGCCAGATAAGATAACTGTCAGCCGGATGTATGTGGCTATAGATCAGGTATCTGCTGAGGTCAGGAAGTCCTGGGAGACTGTCACCAATGTCTGTCCCAAGCAGTTCCTAACATGGGAACCATGGCCAGGGTCTATGAGAGGGCTCTTGGCTTCCCACAATTCTATATCATTCAAGCCAACCCCCCACCCCCAGTGCATGGAGTTCCATCTGAACATAATAAAAGTGGGACTTTACGCAATTAGAATGTTCATATTCTAGAAAGACTGAAAACATAGTATTTTTCAATCATTTAAGTGATTCACTCACTAAGTGATGACCTGTAGTTGTAGTGATTGATATATACAGACCAGAATTTTTCAATAGAGATGAAGGGGTTGATGTTGGAACAATAAGTGCCTAAAACTCAGTCATAAATATCTTTGTAACTTTGTAATTCACAGTGATTCACTTTTTTAAAAAAATTCCCAATAAAGTCCCACTTTAAAACATTCTATCCCAGGACAAGAAAATAACTCAGCAGTCAAAGATACATACTTTCCATGAGTTTGAATCCTGGCACTATGGGGCCCCTCAACCACATTAAGTGTGACTCTGAAGGCTTGTAAGCACCAATGTGGCCCAGGGGGTCCTCAGCACTGCAAGATACCAGCAGCACCACATCCTCAGGCCCTAGCCCTGAAGCCCAGTATCCTAGGACTGAGAATCTTAGAGATTGGCCTCAGGACTCCCTGGGTATTGCTTGTGCTCCCCCTACCAAACCCCCAAAAAATTGCCCTATGGTCAAATTAGGTGCTCTAATTTGTTTCAGTAATTTTGGATACTATATATATATATATATATATATATATATATATATATATATGATGCAGTCAAATCCTTTTAAGAGGACTTATTTTTATCCAGATATATCTCTGAAAGTCATATTACTTATAGTTATACAACATTATTTGATACAAAATAATTAGCACAATATTTTCTCTTTGATGACAACTTTTAAGGCTTAATGCCTTAACAACTTTCAAATGTCCAATGCAGTATTTCTTGTGGGGGTGTGTATATTGGGCCATACCCAGCAGTGCTCAGGGTCTCTGTGCTCAAAAGTTACCCCTGGCATTACTCTGTGTTTGGGAGATTCCCCTACTCACTGGTGCTATCGATTCAAACTGGAATTGGGGTGAAGGTCTATAAGATAAGCACCTTAATCCCTACTAGCCCCCGATATTCTTTTTTGGTTTTGTTTTTGGACCATACCTGGCAGTGTTCAGGAGTTACTCCTGAAAGTGCTTGGGGGCCATATGGAATACTGAGGATCAAACCCAGGTTGCTTGTGTGCAAGGCCCTACCTACTTGCTGTACCATTACTCCTACACTCCCCCAATAGTCTTAACTATAGCCACAATGTTGCACATTGTATCCCTAGAACTTAATTCTCTTATAACTATCAGTTTGTATCTTTAGACCACCTCCACCCATTGACAATCACCAATCTAAAATTTGAAACAATGAACTGAGGTGTTTTGTTAACTCCATGTAGAGGTGAGAACACAGATGACTTTTTCTGCCTGACATATATTTGCTTAGCATAATGCCTTCAAGGTAAAGCTATGTTGTTGCAAATAGCAGGGTATTTTTGACTTATGACTAAAAATTATTCCACGTTGTATAAATATCTTATTGCACAATATGCTATTATAATCTATATAAGGGCTGGAGCGATAGCAGGGCAGTAGGGCATTTGCCTTGCGTGCAACCGGCCCAGCTGAGCCAGATTCTATTCCTCCACCCCTCTCAGAGAGCTCGGCAAGCTACCGAGAGTATCTCACCTGCACGGCAAAGCCTGGCAAGCTACCCGTGATGTATTCAACATGCCAAACACAGTAACAAGTCTCACGATGAAGACGTTACTGGGCCCACTCTATGCAAATCAATGAACAACGGGAGGACCATGCTACCGACCGTGCTAATCTATATATATGCCTGATTTTTCCATTAATGAGCACTTAAGTTATTTCTATGTCTTGGCTATTATAAATAATGCTGCAATGAATGTGGAGCTGAAAATATCTTTTCAATATGTGATTCGACACTTTTGAATAAATGCCCATAGCAGTCCTACTTTTTAATTTTTGAGGAACATCAATACTATTTTCATAATGGCTATATTAATTTATATTCCAACCCAAGTGTACCCTTCTTTCTACTTCCTTGCCTATACTTACATCTTGTTATTTCTTTGGCCTAATGAGATGATATTTTTTAATATTCAAAAATTCAGATTAATTCTCAAACATTGCAGTCAATTAATCTTTGACAAAGCTCTAGTATGAGGATGTATTGGCACAATTTGAAAAGTATATTTATAATAGCATTAAACAGGATTGTCATATGTACAATCAAATTCAAAATATTAATATCAAAAAGCAATGCATAAGTTAAAATTAAGAACCACAAATATTGATGAATAAACAGTGAAAGATGCATGGCAACCAATCTTAGGAGGGAACATAGGACATTGTTTTACCTTTGTTCATATATTTGGTGACTAATATAGTAACTGAAACAAGGTAAACGTATTCAAATGGTACTATACAGTAAGTCATAGTTGCTCAGAAGATGTAGAGATTTCACAAAATAGAATAATGGACAATTTTATGTCTGTATTTTTCATGGATAATTCAAGTTATGTATAATGTCAACTTCTTAGAACTTTCTACGAATAACTTCATACTTTTAGGTAAAATACTTCAAATAACTTAAGAAAATGGACTGTTTAAATAGATGGTTACAATTTTAGACATAGTTTTTGTTGGCAAAAGCAACTTTTAAATGATGTACATTTTTATTAGGAAATAAAGTTGTATAGTGATTAAATCCCTGATGCTCAATTTATTCTATATTTTATTAATGTTTCCCCTTGAAGCTTTTTTATATGCTCACACATTGTGAAGTAGAAACTGAAAAAGTAGAAAATTAAATAGCGCTTTTGGCATGACTTGGGAAGAACTACATTAAGTTTGCTGACAATTTATGCAGTCATCTTGAAAAAAAGTTACTACCATGTTGGGTTTGTGTAGTGCTAGAATGAGCAGACACGAAAATTACTTTTTCATGAAAGAGCATATGTCCTCTGTTGCAGTCATACTTGACTTGCTCCTGAAAGAAAAGTAACAGGAGAAAAGTGTTAAGAGTAAATTGATAATTGTAAAGATGACAATGTATTCATTCCCTATTGTATTTGGACATAACTATTTAGAGAGAAAAACTACCACCACCAACACCCCAAACATATTTTGTTTTGTTTTTTTAAACTAAAAGAATTCTATAGTCTACCGGTACCGGTCACTCCTGAAAAACAGGGACTAGTTTATTCTAATCAAACTGTTGATGCATTTATGAAGAGTCATACATCATGTCAAATTACAGATAATCAAATATCTTGTATTAAGTGATTGGCCTCATCCCTAGTAGAGCACATCAATGTGTCCAAGGAACAGAAAACATACATTTCTTTCTAAAAGAGGTAGTATCATAAAGTATTGCCTGTGAATTGTCAATGTTATCAGATTCAAAACTCAATAACAATTATAATTTTCTACAATCCAAAACCAGCTTTGGTGTTTGCTCTCCCCAGGAAACAAAAACTGATTTATTGTTGGCCAGAGGTCCTCATTCGCCAGAAACATGGTCCAGACAGAAATGATTAATGCTTCCTTCCAAATTAATTTCAAACTGTCTAACTTAGCTATTTCCATTTTCCCCTAAGTAAATACCAGATCTAAATTTCCTATTACAAACAGCAATAACCCAGTCTTGCTTTAGGATATGCTGTTTCCTTGCCAATCTACATATGTCATTCTTTAACTTCACATGTATTTCTAGCTCTATAAAGGACCCAGCCTTTTAGTAGTAACTCACTCAAGATGAAGCACAATATTGAGAGCAAAAGATTCCCTTGAGTCATTTGTTCTCAGTAATCTTAACATGTGGACACATGAGGTAAGAAGCCATCACTGTGAAATGAATCAAAATCAGGCTTGCCCAGAGACATCTTTTGTTTCAGATAATTAGAGAGTGATTCTATAGAGCAAGAGAGATGGAGATGAATAAAAATGATAAGGAATGAGGAAAAATGAGGACATCATTTATCATGGTATCTTGTTTTCCATGAATTCATTTCAGTATACATCTGCACTGACGCATGATGCAATACTGGTCATAGCAGAAGCTTTCCGCTATCTGAGAAGACAACGAGTGGATGTGTCCCGGAGAGGCAGTGCTGGAGACTGCTTAGCAAATCCAGCTGTGCCCTGGAGTCAAGGAATTGATATTGAAAGAGCTCTGAAAATGGTAAAGACCACGGTGTATTATTGGGTCGGGGAACCTTATAACAACACAAAAATATAAAACCTTAACCTTGATTTTAAAGAGGACTTGCTACAAATAAGATAGGAATCTATATAATATCAGAGTGTGCAGAAAGATGAGCATGAATATACATTTATCAAAGTCTAAAAATCTAAACCATATAGGTCTTCCTTGGATTTTCAAAAAGGATAAATTTAGGGTAAATGGAATTTAGGTTTATACAACATTTTGGGTCCTTTATTCATTTGTCGGTTTTCAAGCCATACCCAGAAGTCCTCAGGACTTACTCTACCTCTGTACCCAGAGATCACTCCTGGCGGGACTTAGTAGACCATATGGGATATGGGGATCAAACCTGGGTTGGCGATGTGCAAGACAAATATTTGCCTGCTGCATTACTGCTCTGGCCCTACTTCAGGTCCTTTAAAAGTTATGAATTAAAATTAAAATAGTTTAGAACTTAGAATGGTTTAAAAATTTTCAGAAATATGATATTACTCAGGGTGGGACATTCTGTGGGATGCTCCTATGCTGAAAGTGGATATCACAAAAGAGCATAACATCCTTTGCCTCATAAGAAAAAATATTAGCCTGCATGAACTGTAGCAGTCAGCCGATGTAGTTTTACAGCTTTCCAACTAGCTCTTTTGTGAATATTTTTCTTTATGCTACATGTGTCTGCATGCATTATAATGAGTTCCTAGAGTTAAAATACTCTTTTATTTATATTTGTTTAATTATTCTGATGTTAAGGACATCTAAGTAAACAAAGAAAAAGGCAATGATAAGATAATTCTCTATAAAACCTAGCAAGGAAGAATTTGTAAATGCCTCATAACATACATCATTTTCTGTACTTGGTGCTTTTACTGTTGTCTTAAATTTGCCAACTTGGAAGCATTCAATCAAAAAGGGTTAGTAGCCCCTATGTCTCTCTCCAAGAAAAAGATATGATTCATTTTTATGCAGATTTTATGTCATTGTGTCAGTTATCTAACAAATGCCCTAAGTGTAGTTTTATGGAGGTAGCACTGCACAATTTTGAAGAGAAGTTAATTAAATTCAACCTTCATAGCTTTTACAAGATTTGTATTGTCAGGTGAAATATAATTATGAGTGAAATATAAAACTCCCTCAGAGTGAATCAAAAGGGGCTTTCATCAATAAAACCACAAGGGGCAGGTGCCAACACCTCCAATTGACTCCCCATTCATGACACAAATAACTAGATTCTCAAAATAGAAAATTTTATAATAGAATTAAGGATAAAAGAATTAGCTTATTTATACTATTGCAGAATAGTTTCTGCTTGTCTAACTCCCTGATAAATCTCAAACTAGAAGTCTCATAAATAACTTTTTCCCAGGACTTCATGATCAAACACTCAATCAAAAGGATGTTTTACCTCTTTCTACATCCCAATCTCTTCCTATTGCTCCAGAGAGACTGGAAGATATTAACCTTTTCTAAAAGTAGACATTGTCTTGTGATAAATGCTTGGTAAAACTTCACTATCAGAGAGAGTACAAAGAAGAAACTTTTCTGGAGTATTAAAGCTCTTCCTATATTTAAAAATGCCCTTTTATATTAGTTAATTAAAAAGTAATAATAAATTGTGTAAAAGCATTTCTATTGCTATTAGCACATAATTGCTGCTCAATAAATCATTCCTTCAAAGAAAGTAGCCAAATAAAATCAAGGTCTGATGGAGAATTGTTTTTTGAAGGGGGGCATACCTATCTGCTCCCAGTCCTTAATCCTGACTCTGCACTCTAAGATCACTCCTGGAGGACTTGGAGGACCACACTGGGTGCCAGGATTCAACCTAGGTCATCTACAAGCAAGGCAAGCATCCTACCCACTACATTTTCTCTCCAGCCTATCTGATGAAGTTTTCTAAGGAAGCCATTTTAATGAATAAGAACTCCATTTACTCATTGAATATTTATTGAGTACAAATGAGTACATATCAAGTCCCAAATTAGTATAAAAGCATAAAAAAGATGAAGGAAATTTACATTCAAATTGTTAATATGTAGGGGCTGGAGAAATAGTCTACTGGCTAAGGAACTTAGTTTGCACACAGTCAAACCAGGTTCAATCCCCAGCACCACATGTAGTCCCTTGTGTACCGCCAGGTGTGATCTCTGAGCATAGCCAGATATGGCTCTAAACAAAAAAAATACAAATAAATAGTATATAAACAAATTCTTTTAAAGACCTTAAAAACTGTCCAACAACTAGGAACCATTTTCCTCTCAATGTCCAGGTAATACAAAAATCAGACTCAGTTCAGTCTACTGAAATATGTCACATTTCTAAGTTGTGATTTTCCACCTGTACAGTTAACAGTTTTCACTTGTACATTAACCTACTCCAGGTTCTATAATAGTGGCTAAAAACACAGAAAAAGAGTATCTCTCATATTGAGATCCTCCCTATCTAGTAAGGAAGACAGAAATATATAAATAATTCAAATGTTATGGTAACATTTTATGCACAGAGCTGCGTAATCCAGAGGAGGAGCATCTTAATATAGACTGGTGAGAGGTTTTAAGAAGGAATCCCAGATGGGATGGTAGGAAATTGTCACTGACACACAAGTCCTTAAAAAGAGATTTTTCTCTGAGGGATAGTCCAAACTTATGGCATGCATGAATCTGCTATTGGTATCCCAAAGAGATGTCCAGACTATTCTAGTGTCTCTACTCCATAAAATGATTCCTTATACTTGAAAGTTATCTTTCTATAGATTATTCATGCATGGCCCTGCTCAGCGCTACTTGTGTATAGAAGCACAAGTAGTTAAATTCAGAGAAAAAAAGAAGTTAAAGGGAAAAAAACTTACTCCTGTTTCTGTGGAATCTGATAAATCTGTAACTGTTTCAAGAAATAAAACTAAATTCATTTTCATCAATAATAATTGCCAATATAGTAATCCAGCATTGCCGTGCACACTATAGTCATACACTATTCAAAATATTACTTATAACTAACTCATTTTATACAACTCAGATATTCCCAGGATTTTCTATTTTACATATTAAAATATTGAGATATAAGCATAAAGAAATATGCACAAAATCATATAATTTGTGACAGGGTGTGAATCCAGAAGATCTGGAGATGATGTTTTTTAATTCAGTTTACATTCTAATGTTTGCAACACTAAGACACAATCACAGCCCTCAAGGAACTTACAGGGGCTTTTGTTTCTATTCAGAATTATTTTATTACTCTATATTTAAAATTTATAGAGCCTACGTAACAGATTAATAACTTTCTTACAGAATAGGTGTTCCCCCTGAGATGAAGCAAAAAAATAACTCTATCTTAAAATCATGATTATTTTAAATACATTTAAACCATCATAATTTGTGACAATTTCTATAGACTGACAATGCATTTATCCTGTGAAATTCCACAGTTTTCTTATTCCAAAAAGCATAACAA
This sequence comes from Sorex fumeus, assembly GCF_029834395.1. Taxonomy (NCBI): domain Eukaryota; kingdom Metazoa; phylum Chordata; class Mammalia; order Eulipotyphla; family Soricidae; genus Sorex; species Sorex fumeus. Next base: position 29,542,418 of record NW_026606115.1, read on the forward strand.
AAGCATTTTGTATTTCATTGCTATAGAAACAAAAATCTTCTCTATATGTATTTGAATTATATTAACTGACTATAACATAATATAAGTCCCAGGCATATGTAATACATTATTCTCATCACTGAAATTTCAGTTATCATGCATCAGAGTACAGTTGACACATTTTATGTATTTATGACCCCTTTTCATCCTCCCCTTCTATAATCACAGTTTTGTTCTTGTAGCCTAAGAGTTTGTTTTGTTGTTTAATTATCTTGTTTCTTTATATTCTACATGTAAGTGAAGTCATATGGCATTTGTCCTTCCCCATATAATTTATTTTATTTAGCATAATATCCTCTAGATCTACTCATGTTTTTGCAAGTGGCAAGATTACACCTTTCTCATAGTTGAGTGATATTCCATTGTGTATAGATATACACACACCGCATCTAAGGAACTCATAGTTTAGAATAATGCATTCTCTAATTAAAAATACTAATCAAGAATTTGATCATGTGGCTGAGTGGTAGGTTTACCCACTTTGCAAAGTGCAGTACCACCAGGTGCCTCCCTTGGCATGAGTACAAACATGAATTCCAGTATTGCAAAAAAAAATAATAATTTCTTCAGCCTACTCCCTTTAAAAAATTAATTAGTGGAAAATTTAGGCCTTTGAATATTATTTGTATGGCCCTCTCACTGTAATATATAGGCAATAGCCTATAACATCCATGGAAAATTTCCACAATTAAAAGGCAGTCACAAATAAAAAACAAACAGAAAATATTGGAGAGAAAATGAAGAAGTATATAGATATGATTAGTTGACACAGCTCAACAAGTCAAGATAGATGTGCTCCAAGATTCCAGGATCATCAGCAAACCTCATCCCTGATACCTGGAAGCGAACAGCGGTGCTGTTTTTATATTCAACATGTTCATTTCCATTGCAGGTACAAGTACAAGGAATGACTGGCAACATCCAATTTGACACTTACGGACGTAGGACAAATTATACCATTGATGTGTATGAAATGAAAGTCGGTGGCTCTCGAAAAGTAAGTAAGCAAAACAGCTGTCCAGAGGGGAAAATCTCAGAAAGTAACAGGGCACAAGGAGAGAAAATAGGTACACACGTGATAGCCTCTCAGTATCTATATTGCAAATCATAATGCCCAAAAGTAGAGATGGTATGGGGGAAATTGTATGCAATAAAGGCAGGGAAAGAGTTGGAAGGGGGGGGTAATACTGGGGACATTGGTGGTGGAGAATGTGCACTGGGGGAGGGATGGGTGTTCAATCATTCTATGATTGAAACTCAAACATGAAAGTTTCATAACTGTATCTCATGATGATTCAATAAATTTAAAAAAATAAAATAGATACTAGAAAACACGTGCATAAAAGCAAATTTCTTATATATAATTTCTGCCTTTATATATGATGGATGGGCTAGAGCGATAGCACAGTGGTAGGGTGTCTGTCCTGCGTGCAGCCAGCCCGGCCAAGCCAGGTTCAATTCCTCCGCCCATATCAGAGAGCCCAACAAGCTACCGAGAGTATCTTGCCTGCATGGCAAAGCCTGGCGAGCTACCTGTGACATATTCAATATGCCAAACGCAGTAACAACAAGTCTCACAATGGAGATGTTACTGGGCCCACTCAAGCAAATCGATGAACAATGGGAGGACCATGCTATATGATGAATGAGACCCATTGTATTTGCTGTTTTTGGCATATTGAATATGCCACGGGTAGCTTGCCAGGCTCTGTCATGCGGGCGGGATACTCTCATTAGCTTGTTGGGATCTCCGAGAGTGATAGAGGCTTTTAGGGTGGCATCTAATCGTCCTTGCAGGTTTTCCCATGGGTTCACAATGGGTCTCATAAACCTAACCCTGAAAGAGCTCCCAATATGGCAGCATTAAGAAAGATGAGCAAGGAGAGGCTGATAAAATCTCAGGGCTGAACTAGGCTGCCAAAACAAAGAAGGACTAATCTGACTGTCTGTACTTTCAACGTACGTATACTGGCATCCGAAGCATCTATTGAGCACCTGATGGTGCAAGTATGGAAGATCAAGAATTACATCATTGGTCTGACCGAGACAAGAAGGCATAAATCACATCACACCATTTTCGACACTAAAGAAGAACTGTTTCTCGGAACATGTGACAAAAGAGGCATCAGTGGTGTCGGTGTCCTTTTCAACATGAACTTGGCCATGAGCATTGATTCATTTGAATGCCTAACAACCCAAATTGTAAGATTACACTTGAATAGATGTGGCTCACTGCTAGAAGTTTCTATCTTCGTTGTCTATGCACCAACATCCAATTATGATGAAGAAGAAATTGAGAAGTTCTACATGGAGCTGGAGAAGTTCTATAAAGAAGAGTACACCTTCTACAAGATCATTGTCGGTGATTTTAATACCAAGATAGGACCGAGAAGATCAGCCAAAGAACTCCACATCGAGACCCATGACCTAGAATGGAACGAACAGGGTGAGAGACGGTCTGAGTTCATCATGTCAACCAAGACCACCCATGGTAACTCACAGTTCCAGAAGGCCTAATCTAAATGTTGGACATGGGAGTTTTGCAGTAGAAAATTTCACAACAAAATTGACCACATCATATTCAGTCGACGGTTTTGCCTAACTGATGTCTCTGTTGTCCCAAAATTCCAAACGAGATTGGACTACCATCTCTTCCTGCAAAATTCTACTTCACAGAACAGGGAGAAAGGACTGCGAAGTTTAAGAAGAGAACTCCCAGGACGACCACCAACTGGGAGCTCTTTGGCACAATTACAGCAACATGGGAAGATGCATCATTGACAACATTGATGAAGAATATAGTAGACTTGTTCAGCACCTCCATGATTGTTCGAGGAACACCGAGGGAGAGAAAGCCACAAAAAGAAGACTGTCTTCAAAAACTCTAGAGCTCATTCGTCAACGTGGCTGGGCACGAGCCTCAGGCAACCACAAGCAAACGTCCGAGCTCACAGTGCAGTGCAGAGAAGCGATAAATGAAGACCTTAAAGAGAGAAGAGCAGCAGTGCTGGTCGATGTAGCAGAAGCCAGAAAAAGCATTCGTAACGCCCGCCTGTCCTTCGCCAACTACAAGACAAAGATGACTGCCCTCAACATCCTATGGATCTATCACATCTTTCAGAAGGGCAATGGAGAAGATTATCCATGACTTCTACTTGGATCGCTTCGATAGCCAAGTCCACCTGCCCACACATCAAATTCTGCAGGATGGATATGTCATTCACAACGTTCTCCCTTTTGAAATCCGACATGCCATTTCTTCAGTAAAGAAGCAAATAGCACCTGTTCCAGACAAGGTCAGACCTGAGCACCTGAAGAATCTGCCGTCAGTACTCATCAATACACTGGCTCAGTTCTTCACACACTACCTGTCTGAATGCAATGTTCCATCCCAGTGGAAAACCAGCAAGACCGTTCTACTGTACAAGAAGGGAGACGTCCATGACATTGGCAACTATCTCCCAAACTGCCTGTTGTCCGTCATCTACAAGCTGTTCACTCGAGTCATCCTGAATAGAATTGGCAGAACACTAGATGGAGGACAACCATGTGAGCAAGCTGGGTTCTGAAAAGGATTCACCATGATCGACCATATCCACACAGTAACCAAGCTCATTGAGGTTTCTCGGGAGTTCAAGATGCCGCTCTGTCTAATGTTCATTGATTTAAAGAAGACCTTTGATTCTGTTGAGACTGAAGCGCTCATCAAAGCCCTAGAAAAAAGGGCATTCAAACTCAGTACATCAGGATCCTCCGTGAGCTGTATTACAGATTCACCACCAGGATCTCACCATTCTACAAGGAAGTGATCATCGATGTCAAGAGAGGGTTTCAGCAGGGTGATACCATTTCACCAAAACTCCTCAGTGCCACCCTAGAGAACATCATGCGAAGACTGGAACGGGAAGAAATGGAGTGAAGATAGACAGTCATCAACTACACCACCTCTGCTTCACTTATGACATTGTTTTAATAACATCAAACATTAGTCAAGCAGCACAAATGCTGGCCGACTTCGACCATGAATGTGGTAAGGTCGGATTGTAACTGAATCTCAGGAAAACAATGTTCATGAGAAACGAACTCGTTCCTGACATTCCATTCGCTCTCAATGAAATAAACATCTTCGAATGCAGCAGTTATTTGTACCTAGGTCAAGAACTCTACATGATGAATGACCTGGCACCTGAGCTGTGCAGAAGGAAGAGAGTGTCATGGAACACCTTCAAGAGCGTCAAAGAAATAGCTAAGAAGATGAAGAACCTCTGGCTCTGCGCACATCTCTCTTCAACTCAACCATTCTTCCTGTGTTAACATATGCCTCAGAGACCTCGGTCCTAAGTAAACAGGATGAGAATGCTATTCGGGTGTCCCAAAGAGGAATCGAAAGAGCTATGCTTGGAGTATCACACTTCACTCAAGTGAGAGAAGGAATCCGGAGTTCCAACCTCCATCAACAGTCAAGAATAAGCGACGCTGTCTCATTTGCCAAGGCATCGAAAATCAGATGGGTTGGACACATAATGCGATTTGAAGATGACTGCTGGACTAGAGCTATTACCAACTGGATTCCACAGGATGTCAAAAGATCGCGTGGCCGCCCATCTACAAGATGGTCAGACTTCTTCATCAAGACCCTGAACGAACAGTTTGAGGCTCTTTATGTTCCTGGAGCAAGCAGATGCCATTGGTCTATACTAGCACGCAACAGGGACAAATGAAGACATTACTGGTGCCCACTCAAGCAAACCAATGAATAATGGGATGTCAAGTGATCAAGTGATATATGATTAATAGGTTAGATATGATGCAGAGCTGACTTGTAACCAAGTGTTTCATTCAGAGGTTCCAAAATTTATTTGGCTACCAATTCCTTTTCTGAAGAAAAAAATTACTCAACATCTCCTCAAGTACACCCAAGGCTACTATATAGTTCCATCACCCACACCCCAAGAGTGGCAGTATTGCCTACTTTGGAAAACACAGTTCTACACATCATTGAAGAAGTATTTTCCTATGAGGCTGATTCTATAAAAGTGGTACAATTAGGATTTATTAACAATTTCCTGAAAGAAATGAAAGGAATCACAAATATTATAGCATGCTATTGTTTCAACAGGATTTTCCAAAGCCCACACAGTTTAAACAAAGCAATTGGAAATTAACTATTTATTATTGAAGAATTAATTACTAACTCTTAAAATAAGCTCACTTTGCAACCTCATCCACAAATGGGCTCTAGACAAAACATCTTTCACTACAGTTGAATAATATGACTGATTTGTTTCTATCATCTTACTAGAAAGGCATGAAGTGAGGGTTTATAGTCATTTGATGAAACCCCAGAATATACAATATCTTGTGTCATTTCTGGAGGATACCAAATTTTCAAACCCCAATCCTAGTTTTCCTGTAGTTCAAAGTACAGAAATTTTAGCTGCCTAAACTTAAAGGTGGGTGGGGGCCAGGGAGGGGGGATGGAGAGTGATTGATCATCCTACTGTGTGCTGTATTTATTTTAAAAGTAGTAGTAAAGGTGAATTTGTAAAGGGAATCCCTCAAGATTTGGAATCAGGGTACAGTCCAGGTAGCAAGATAGAAGGAGCCAAGAGGTCAATCCTTGAAAAACTCTAGTAACTAAAAAAGTAGTTTCATTTCACAATGACGTCTGAATTTCATGAATTATTTTTGAGTGAATAATAAGCAACCAGGTGATAGTCTACTCTTTCTAGGCTGGCTACTGGAATGAATATGAACGGTTTGTGCCTTTCTCGGATCAGCAAATCAGCAATGATAGTGCATCCTCAGAGAACAGGACCATCGTAGTCACAACCATTCTGGTAAGTATGGGCTTTCTGCACAGACTTCTGTTTTCTGAAAAGCATTAGTTAACCTCAAAGTCAAACAATAAAAACTTCTCCTTCGACCAATTTAGAAACTTTCTCATCATCATTATGATGATGAATAGAATGTAACTTTAAAAATTCGGAAGTTTCACATACTCTCCTCTTTCATACGTCTTGCCCAAATGAATGACTTTTTATCTTTTAGGAAGAGTGGCAATATAGATAGTATATTAAGGTTCTAATATAAGGACTACCATTAGTGTGTGTTTATCTGCATGTCACAACTTCTCAGGTCATATTTTTCAAAATTACAAAATAGATAAATAATAATCTCCTGCCTATGTGATAAGAGCATTTTAAGGCTTTTTCTGAAAATTTCAAAGCAGTATTGAACTATAAGATAGTGTTCTAACTTTATTTTTAAGTTGCTTTACTAAAATCTGGCTTGTTTTCACTGACTGAAATGAACACAGTTTAAAAATCAGTACACCTTTAGGTCTGAAATTGTGACTAAGTGATAATTTATTAAAAGTATACCTTGTGTTTAAGCATACAGATCTACAGTCACTCTGTCCTAGATACTATACTAAACCCCGAGGACATAAAACTGAACGAGCTTCAGAAGAATAATAGTGCTTCCCTAGGGCTTGTCTGTATGGCTGTGCTTCCTACATGGTAAATACCAAGAAATAAAAAGACAGCTCATTTTCATGTAACTAAGGGAAATACCTCTGGCCAATTTTACTAAATCAAAGAAAACCAGTGCATCCTTCAAACTTTCAAGAAGAACTTAAGATCTTTCTTACTACTTTAAGCCACAAATTAAGGACTGTAGGAAACATGCTGTTCTATAAATAAATAGTTGATTTATTAGTTAGTAAAAAATTTAAGCTCTTTTCAAATACCAATCTTTATTAGTCACAAAAGGGGTTGGGACTGGAGAGTCAGTACCTGGGTCAAACAGGTACTTGTCTTGCTCACTGATGAAACGAGGTATATCTAAGCACCAGATGAGGCCCCCGGATAACTGCAAGAAGTGACTCCTGAGCACAGAACTTGAGCACAGGAGTAACCCATGTGCACTGCCAGTTGTGATCCCACAAGATAACAACAACAACAACAAAATGGGGGCTTCTTTAACAAATTTGCCATCTTTTAGAAAATGTGCAAGGTTAATTTATTTTGCTCTTCTTCTGGTCCCAAAGGAATCGCCATATGTGATGTATAAGAAGAATCATGAACAACTAGAAGGAAATGAGCGATATGAAGGCTATTGTGTAGATTTAGCTTATGAAATAGCCAAACATGTAAGGATCAAATACAAATTGTCCATTGTTGGTGACGGGAAATATGGTGCAAGAGATCCAGAGACTAAAATATGGAATGGCATGGTTGGGGAACTTGTCTATGGGGTAAGTTTTTTGACTCTACTTCCATTTACTTTGTCATCTATAAGTTCTTGTAAACTGTAACTTTAAGCAAATGTAACTTTAAGCGTAGGCCAGTAGATACAAACCAGAATTAAAATTCCAATAGCATATTTATGTTCACAAAACATCAAATACCTGCATAAGGACACAAAATGCCCTTAATATTAACAATCATTTATATAGGATCATTAATTTATTCGTGCATTTTTCAATCCATGTATACAACATTATGGCCTCATATGCCCAGAGCCTATTATAGAAGCTCATGGTACAAGGCATAAACCAACCTTGGACAGAAAAGCCTTCCATCACAGGTTGTACTTATGTACACACCCATGCTCACATGGCCAGAAGAATCAAGACAGACCAATGAACCTAAATTGTTCTTCTTTGGGATGTGGAATAAAACCATAACACCTGGAAAAAATCCACACAGATGTGCAGAGTCACTGTATAAACTTCATGTGGACAGTAATCCACCAGAAATCAACTATTTTTCTTATCAGAGTTATGGTAAAACAATGTTGAAAGAAATGATGTTATTTAAGGATCTGATCTACTTCTAAAATTTCCAATGAACAAATATCGCTCCAGCTCTAATGAACAAATAAGATATATTTAATTTTCAAATTCCATAGTTATCAAATTATATAGTTTTTCATATGTTCTTTTAGAAAAATATTCTACCACCATTGAATTCTGTAAAAGCATGTTGTTACAAGCATCATTGGGGCAGCAGGGATATTTTATTGAAAGGAAAAATTGGGGGTTTTATTCAACAGTAAAGCCTATCATCTATTGAAAATCTGTCCCTTCTGTTTCCCTTGTCTCAGACAGAAGAAACACCACCCAATTCATTGGCTAAGTTGTTTGTCTAAGCAACCCAAATATCTTTCCTGACTGTTTTCCTTTGTAGGTAATCACCATGTCCTATCAACTCTTATCTTCTGACTCTCAAAGCCAGGCAAACACTTCTTTCTCGTGATAATCATCTTGCTTAAGATTCAAATATGAAGTATCATTTATTTCTCATTTAACTGATATTTCTAACTCTACTCTACCCTGATAAATAAAATCTTTATATTATTGTAATTTCTCACCTTAAAACTCAAAATAAAACCCAATCCCTTAACATGGCAAATAGGACATTTCATAATCTGTCACCTGCCTACCTCTCTAGTTTCTTCTTCTTCTTTCTCCTTCACTCTGAATGTTCCAGCTATAACAAAGAATGTGTTCTGTGCTGAGATGTCTAGCTCTCACTTAAGACATTCCTGGAAGCATCTTTTTCTCTCTTGAGCAGGCTAATGTCATCTCTTAGTTCTCCAGAACTCAGTCACTTCTTTAAGGATTCTTCTTTAATCCCTTTTACTTGCCTGCATTCTGGCTAAGTACCCCTGTTTTTTGTTTCCTTAGTACACTTCGCTTTTTACAGTACCTTTAAATATAATAAAATATTTAATAGTTGTCCCAAATAAACTGTGAACTTTTTGAAGATAGCAAAAGCCATATTTAATTTATTTCAATTACCAGCGCCTGGTACGATGAAAGTTATGTGTCTAAATGAATGAGCAGAAAGATTCTGTCAAAGTACCACTCATGGGCAAAGTACAAAATAATTACAGTAGTTTTTATGGATTTCATAATCCATATAGCAGTATCTTCATTATTTTCAATGGAATAGCTTTAAATTATTTTACTACTGGAAATGTCAGATCTCAGACTGATCCATTGATCCATTGAGTGAACCAACACTTAACAACTAATCCAAATGCCATTAGCAGCAAGAGAGATTTTGTTTTATCAACAAGTATTATTTACAATGACTTTTCCCTGTCTATACAACAATTTGGAGGAACATCAAAATATAATAAATGGTTATATTAAGAATCTGGGAATAAGCAAGCATTCAAGTTATCTATTGGACTTTAGATTATAGATAGGATTAGAGTACTTGAAGAGGTAATGAGCAAAAATAAAGTATAGCTTTCCAATTGTAAGATTGCACTGGGGTCACTAAATAAGATTTTGGAAAAGGTCCTTGAGAAAAAGCGCAAAGGCAGAAGCTAATTTCTAAAAATAGGAGCACAGAAATAACCAAGGCTTAAAATGAGAGTGGACCTCCAGCATCAAAACTAGGGTACCATTCTCCAGTTAGACAAGCAGCAAGGCAAATTGAACCTTAGCCCTCAGCAATGGGGGCTGGTGCCCATTAGCTTCTTTCTTGGGTCAAGTTGATACTGGAACTGGGACAGTGCTGAGTTGCAGATGAAATTAAAGTGAATCCAGTCATGAAAAAGATAATTTTAAATACCAGATATAGGAGTCAAACAAAGGGATATAATACCTGTCGTGCATCTTGAAAGACCTTAAGAAACTTGGAACCACCTTGACATTATTCTAAGTTCATAGTTACCAGTCAGTGATCAAGTCATCTTCTCTTTACTGTCCCTTATCTTCCCAACACTAAGTTTCTAAGAGGACCTATCTTATATTTTCTCCCTGATCTTCCCACTGGTTCCTAGTAGATATTCACTTTTTGCTTTAATGATTGTTTAGCGTGCAGTAATCCCAGTCAATAAGTTTTATACATGATGGGAAGTAATCTTATGGTTTATTGCTATTATTCACTACCACTTGTTATGTATTTATTGCCAGTATGCTAAATGCTTTACAGAAATTATGCAATAGTGGTCCCAAGATACCTCCAAAATAGTTTCCATTATTGACATCATCAGATGAGAAAATTGAGGACTAGATAGGTGAAATCCTATGCCAAGCTCATTTGCAGTGACAAAATTATGTGAACCAATTACTCTGACTACAAAATCTATTTTTGAACATTAAATCGTATTGTCAGTATCCAGTGTGTTATTTCTGATCCATTCTTTCCTGAATGATAGTTTTAAAGTATTAATAAGGCCCTTAGTGCCTTAGTCATTCTGAGGAAAAGAATATTTGGCCAAAGGAGAATGGGTGTCAATTTCTACTGAAGCAGAGTAACTGACATGAACTCTACCTTCCGATCATGACTCAATAGTACAATCCTTCTAGTGCTTCAAAATAAAACCTGTCATGCTTTATAAACAGCTTGATGTCTTGCTGGCTTTGAACAGGACATTAAACATAGTGACAGCAAAGCAGATTTCCTGATACTCTGCATACATAGACTTCCCTTTTTATTATTTGATTTCTCCTTTAGCATGTCCTTTGTACTTTGTACTTCAATACCCATATTGGCATTCTTTTTCCAATTCATATATATATATGTATACATATGAATAAGGTAACTTTAGAATTATAGAGTCTGGTTTAGGACAATCTTAATTTAGAAGTTATCTTTTTGCTGTGGAAATGGTAAAATGATCCTGAAGGAGCCTTTCTATCTTTTCTCTTCAGTTATTTTTACTAATGCAAAAGAAGTAGCCAGGTAAGGCTCTTACAGACTCCTTTTCTGACCTGAAACAAATTTATGATGCTTTTTGGTATTATAACACAAAGCCATTCTAGGTAACTGACAGCAAACCAACCCCTTTGATTGAACTCCCAAATTTCAATTTCCTCTAAAGCCTGTATTTATCAAAACGGGTATTCTTATCATGTTCAGAGTGAAGCATTCTGCTAGGGAGAATGATCTCATATGCATATGCTAAATGTGTCTTCATCTTCATTTAGAAATTTGGCATTGGGAAGTTTTCAACTTCTCTATATCATTGATAGAGAAAAGTGGGAAGATAGACATTTGTTTCTAACAGCCTGGCCTCTATTGATTTGAAGGCTGCTTAAGAAAAAAGATTGAAAATCCATGATTTCCCTAAGTACTTAGCAAAAAATGTATGGATAACATGTAACTAATTTTTAATGAACATGAAAACTATAGAGATTGGCACTATTTTATCTGTAGGGATTTTCTCTTATTCTTTCAGTATGTAAAATATATCATAGTATTGGGAAAAATGAAGAAAGGGCAGTGATGAGACAGGCTTTGCAAAGTAGATGTCAGAGTCTGCCATAGAATCTCAAGAAAAAATAAAAATGAATTAAATTTGTTAAATAAGAAAGAAACAATAAGCCTTTTTTCCAATGATTCCCAAATGTATATTTTTTTCTCTAAAGAAAATGAAATCAAGGTTGATGTTTAGGGCACCTTGTGTCACTAAGAAGGCTATTTTTGAAACAAACGTCAGTAGGACACAAAGTGCCCCATTATGTAAGCTCTTTAGAACATTATGGACTTTAAACTGTCTACCTGCTTTCAGGAGTTTTGATTTTGAGCTGGATATCTATAAGGTCACTACATGGTAATTATCTCAGCTCAAGTGGTCCACAGAACACAAGTTTAAGTTTTTTATGCCTTGCAGGTAAGAAGTATTTTAAGAGAACATCTTTAAAAAGAAATGTTGATGCTACTAGAGTTTTTGGACACTGTTTAGCCTGCAAAGTTTCATATTAGAGATGAGTATGGGGACCAGCAAGGATTAACCAATTAGCCTTTGTTAATCCAGGTAATCAAGTCCTGACATAAGACAGGAATGACAGAAATGATGGCAGGGACTGTGACAAGGTCACATAATCACACACTTGGCAGAGCTTAGACTCTATAACTCCGATGTCATGATTCCTGATCCACCGTTCTATTCACTAAGTCATGATGACTTCATTTATTGAATGTATTGACTAAAAGGAATTTGGTGTTATATCAGATATGGCATTCTCACCTACCTTCAAGAGGTAGATTTTAAGTTAGATTTAAGTTAGATTTTAAACTCTGCTTCCAAGATACCTATTCTACTTATCTATGGTCTCCCAGCTAAAGTAATACACATTTGTAGTTATCACCTGAATATGTTTAAATTCAGTGTATACAGCTAGGGATTTCTTCCCTTTCAAGTGTAGAAATCAAGTAACAGAAATGAAAGTGAGGAAAATGTCCAAAGGAAATTGAGGTCCTACTTGACAAAGGGCAAAATTCCTGTAGGCATCTCTCATATTCCTCATATTCTTAGCACTTTGAACTAAGGATAAAGGTGATGGAATGAGAAAGGCCTGAGCTACTCTTCAAATTGGTACCTCTGGCTTAAAAGTGAGCTGAGAGCCTGGAGATAAAGATAGAATTGGGGGATGCTTGATTCCAGGTCACATCCCTTGTGCATACTCAGAATCATTCACACTCCTGAAACAAGTGGCAACTTTATAGATGCTATTCATACTGACATTTCTTTACTCGAAGAAATTATCTCTTAGGTTGTCACTCTCCTAAGAAAGATTCATTTTTCATTAAGAAAGACAGAAAGTCGATCTTCCCTTCCAGTTAAAAGGCATAGAGGCAAGGGTTCAATAGCAGATGCCAAGTATTCTCTCCTCTTCTTCTGGAACTGGGCTTTGGCAGAAGATCTAATGATTTGACAAAAAGTGCCCCTTTCTTTCAAATAATACAGATGGACTATATGAAGGAGCATTAATGATGCATAGACTCTGCCACTTGGGCAAAGTATAGGGAAATATGTCCAATTAAATTGAGTGCCACAAAGTGTTCACCTAGCTGCAGGGGAAGTGCTCTATCTTCACTTTGTCTTTAACCTATGAACTCTCAAAAGAATATGGAGACCTAGTCAATAGAACCATACTGAAGCTGGAGAAAGAGTACATGGCTTTAGTCATGTGCCTCACATGTAACTAGCCACACCTCAACCCCTACTGCTACATATGGTCCCCTGAGCGCCAACAGGAGTGATCTTTCTGTATGGAGCCAGAAGCAGCCTCTAAGCACAGCTGAGTGTGGCCCAAAACCCCAAAAGGAAAAATAAGCAACAAAACAACCCCAAATTAATAGATACAAACAGAGACATCTGCTTAGGATAAACAAATGGGGAGATCCTGTTGTGATATTGCTTGTTGTGAAGATTTAAATAGACCTCATCCCATTCTCCAGATCTAAACAACTGAAGACAGTAAATATTCCATACAGTACAGCTTAATAAAGCAGTTTAACTCATGTTCCCCAATATGCACCAATTATATTATAATTTCCTAGCTTGAATCTGTCTCTCACACACTCCTTTATCAAACACCCTTGAGCTATCTAAAGGAAATGTCTTCCAGAAGATTTCTATAGCCCAATGGCTGATACAAAAAGAGTGAGGTCATTTTTATCTCTTCCTTTAGATAGAATAGTTTATGCATTATATGCCAATTTATTGCATGCCTTTCTGCTTTCCCCTCCCTTGCTTTTAGGAGGTGTTTTAACATGCTAATTGGCAAGGTCCTGATCAATCACAATCTCCAAGACCATTGCAAGTTTTCTAGAAGATAATCAGATGAAAATACTTTAATATCTATCATAAGCTTTTCAGCTCAAAAATTTTAATGACATTTAAATTGTATCATTTCTATCTTAAACCTATCAGACTCAAGTGCATCATCTCTATGCACAATGCTCCTGTTGGTTTTTTAACTTTTATGAAATTTAAGGCTTTGGAAATCCACCTATGAAAAAAGATATAAATCCCCTCAAGCTAAATCTCCTCAATAATGCAGTTTCTCCTGGTTTGCTAGTGGGAAGCAGAAAAATCAAACTTAATTTAGTGTGTTTGCAAAGTCCATATAGCCACACTTAAGCTGCTTGATTAAAATCCTTTAAGTAATCAAGATCTAAGCAAAAAATACTATCAAATTCTTACCCTGGGTTCCTTCCATTCACTGATTTTTGTCTGTCAACAGGAGTGCCCTCATACCACCCACTTAACAACACAGTCTTCTGAAAATTGACCTGCTTATGGCTGGTAGTAGCAGAAGCTTGAGGACAAAAGGCCTTTTAGAAGATTCAGAATACCATAAGTGAGATATATCATTCCTTAGTAAGAATTTCTCCTGACTCATTCAGTGCCACAAATTCAGAACTAGAAAGCTGTACTCAGAACTGTGCCAATTCAACCCCAGGTGAGGAGCCCTCAAAGAGTAACAGACAGCCCACTAGGCCCCCTGGAAAGTCTCCATTGGTACCTAGAAGGCCTTGCTCATGGTGTCACAAATGTAGAGCTAGAAAGATGTGTTCGGAACTGCACCATTTCACTCCAGGTCATTTAGGAGCCCTAGAAGCACACAGCCGCTATGTGACTGTGCATTTCTTGGCTTCATCGTATCTTACAGAGGGGATACAGTGACATTGTGAATCTAGATACTCATCCAGACAACAACACAAAAAAGTCATCTCCGGGGTACAAAAGGCACAATGTGGAAACACTACAGAACCCCACCATAATTAGTGATCAAAGATGGTTCCCCTGAAGATTCAACCAGTAATAACCAATTTTATGGCCTCTCTGATAAAGACTTCAGAGAGGACATGTTGAGGATATTCAAGGAACTCAAAGAAACAATGGAATGAACAGCCAATAAAACAAGAGTATATGAGAGCAGAAATGAGAAAACCACAAGCAGAAATAACAGAACTAATAAATTAAGTAAATAATGTGAAAAACTCATTGGAAGGCATCAGCAGCAGTGTAACAGTAGCTGAGGACAAAATCAGTTTACTCCAAGATAAAGTGCAGAAAACCTCCAGGAAACAGTAGAGGACAGGATAAAGACTCAAAATAAATGAACAGCAGACAAGAGAACTCTGGAATGAATTCAAGAGGAACAACCTAGGACTCATCAGTAGGAATGTATTCTTGATGGAGAAGACATAATTAAGGAGAGGTCCCAGAGCTGGAGAGTGTAGGCACCAGATCATAAAGGGCCAAAGAGGCCCAAAAGAGATTCAAATAAAAATATAACAAGACCCATCCTAATCAGAATAATGAAAACCATAGATAGAGATAGAATACTGAAAGCAGCAAAATCAAAGACAGAAATTATACACAAAGGAGTAATCAATAAGATTTTTAGCAAATTTATCAGCTGAAACCCCCTGGGTCTGAAGACAATGGTGGGATATAGTTTTAAAAGCTGAATGAAATGAACAACTCACCAAGAATACTTTATCCAGTCAATGATAGTTGGAAGGATCACTAGGGATGGGAGATGTGTGCTGAAAGTAGACAAAGCAAACCATAATGCCCAGAATCAGAGAGAGAGAGAGAGAGAGAGAGAGAGAGAGAGTGTGTGTAAAAAAGAAAGTGTCTGCCATAAAGGCAGTAGGTGGGGTGGGGTGGGGTGGGGGTGGTGGGACAAATACTGAGGTCATGGTGGTAGGAAATGTACATTGGTGGAGGCATGAATGTTCAATTATTGTATGACTGAAACTCAATCATGAAAACTTCGTAACTGTATCTCATGGTAATTCAATTTAAAAAGAATACTTTACCAAGCCATACTCTCATTCAGATCTGAAGGAATATACAACTTCACAGGTAAATAGTAGCTGGGGAAATTCATAAACTGAAACCATCTCTAAAAGAATTAAAAGTTTTACTCAAAGACAAGACAAATCTCACAAACATAACAAGAAATGTGGCACAAACTCCATGACAATAATCTCACTCAATGTCAACAGTCTAACTGCACAAATTAAGAGAAACTGCATGGCAGGAACTATTAGAACATTGAAGCCAACATTCTGCTGCTTACAATAAATACATTTGAACAATAAGGGCAAAAACAATCTCAAAGTAAAAGGTTGGAAGAAAATATTTCAAGCAAACAACCCCCACATAAAGGTTGGTGTAGCCATACTGGTACCAGACAACAGCAACTTCAAGATTTGAAAAAAGTTATAAGAATGAAAGAGGGATATTTCTTCATAATGATGGGATATATACATAAGGAAGAACTCACACTCAAACACATATGAATCTAACAATGGACCAACAAACTTTGTAAAATAACTGCTCATAGACTTGAAGAAAGACATTAATAAAAACACAATACTAGTTGGAAAATTGAACACCACTCTATCACCATTTGATAGATCAACTGGACTAAAACGCAGGAAGGAAATGTTAGATTTAAAGGAAGAAATAGGAGAGGTACTTAGGGGCTGTATATCTGTATAACTCTATCTCCATGTCTATCTATCTATAGTGTATCTATCTATGTGATAATATAGATAAACATAATATACATAAAACTAAAATGTAGCTTTTAATCCTTAAAAAGCAGAAGATATATTCTTCCCCAATGTACATGGAACATTATCCACAATACACCATATGCTAGGCCACAAAACATGCCTCTATAAAGTCAAGAGGATAGAAATCATATTAACTATCATCTCAGACCATAATGCTCTGAAAATTAACCAAAAAAAGAAATGTATAAATGATTCAAACATCTGGAAGTTAAACAGTTCACTACTGAACAACTAGTACTTCAGAGAAGAAATCAGAGAGGAAATCAAAAGATTCCTGGAAACAAATAAGAATGAGGCACGAGCTAACAGAATTTATGGGACACAGCAAATGTAGTGTTAAGAAGAAAGTTCATAGATATACAAACATTCATCAGGAAGAAAGTGCCCACAGAAATAACCAACCAGCACCAGCTTGAGAAACTGAAAAATGACCAAGAAATGGATTCCAAAGAAGGCAGGAGAAAATTAATTCATTGGAACCCAATTAAAAATCTAAAATATGAACAAAACCAAGTAATAATTCTTTGAAAAAATTAACAAGACTGATAAACTACTTGCAAGACTGAGAGAATACTATTTAACCAAATCAGAAACAAAAGAGGGGAAACATCACAGTAGATACCACAGAAATTGAGAGGATCATCATAGATTGCATTGAAAATCTTTATGCTATGAAATAAGATAACCTAGAATAAATGGATACATTCATGGACTCCTATAACCTCCTCAGCTGAACAAAGATGATTTGAAACATCTGATCATATCTACCAGTATTCGGGAAATTGAAACAGTAACCAAAAGTCTTCCCCAAAACAATAGTTCAGATGGATTCACTAGTAAATTGTCTCAAACCTTTAAAGAAGACCTACTTCCATTTCTTCCAAAGTTCTTCCAAGAAATTGAAGAAATAGAGACATTCCCAAACAGTTTCTATGAAGCAAACATCACCCTGATAAAAAGCATACTGAGACAGCACAAAATAGGATAGACACCAATATCCCTGATAAACATAGATGCAAAGATCCTTAATGAATTACTGTCAAATCCAATGCAACAACTTATCCAAAAATCATATACCATAACCAAGTGTATTCATACCAGGTTTGCAAGGTCAGTTTAACATAAACAAATTCAATCAATACTGTATAAGTGAGTATCGTGCTAAGTCAAATGAGTCAGAAAGAGAGGGACAGACATAGAATGACTGCACTCATTTGTGGAATATAAAGTAACATAATATGAGAATAACACCCAAGGACAGTAGAGACAAAGGCCATGAAGATTGCTCCATGGATGGAACCCTGCCTCATGATCTGAGGGAGAAGGCAGCTGGGATAGAGAAGGGATCACTAGTTCAATGATGGTTAGAAGGATCACTCGGTATGGGAGATGTGTGCTGAAAGTAAATAAAGGACCAAACATGATGGCCTCTCAGTATTTGTATTGCAAACCATAATGTCCAAAAGGAAACAGAAAGTAAGAAGGATATTCTCTGCCATAGGGAGAGGTGGTGGGGTGGGATGGGGGTTTCAGGAGATATACTGGAGACATCGGTGGTGGAAAATGTACACTGGTAAAGGGATGGGTGTTCAATCATTGTATGACTGAAACTCAATCATGAAAGTTTTGTAACTATATCTTATGGTGATTCAATAAAAATATATACCATACAAATACAGAAAAATTAAAACCATATGATCACATTTACAAGATCCAACACTCATTCATGTAAGAGATTTTTTAAAAACTCAATAAAATGGGAACTGAAGAAACTTACCTCAAAATAGTCAAAGCCATCACCACATGCCGACAGCAAACATTATACTCTGTGGGGGAAAACTAAAGTCCTTTCCCTTAAAATCAGGCACAAGACAAGGTTGCCCACTCTCACTACTTCTATTCAATATAGTACTAGGTACTTCCTATAGCAATTAGGCAAGAAAAAGATATCCATAGCATCCAGATAGGGAAGGAAGAAGTCAAGTTTTCACTACTTGTAGATGATATGATACTATATTTAGAAAATATAAAGACTCCACAAAAAGCTCCTAGAAACAATATATTTGTACAGTAATGTGGCAGGTTACAAAAATTAACATACAAAAGTCCAGGGCTATCCTATATGCCTATCACAAAATAGAAGAGAGATATTTTTTTAAATTCTGTTCAAAATTGTGCCTCAGAAAATCAGGAGCCCGAGAGTTAGTACAGCAGGTAGGTTTGCCTTGCACGTGGATAATCCAGTTTTATTCCCTGGCATCCCATATGGCTCCCCTAGCACCATCAGGAGTAATTTTAAGTTCAGAGCCAGGAGTTACCTCAAGCATCGCCAGGTGTGCTCAATCCCCTTTTACACCAAAAAAAAAGAAAGAACAGAAAATCAAGTACCTAGGAACTGATTTAAGTAAAGAGTTAAACACCTATCCAAATAAAGCTGTAAAACATTACTTCAATTAATCAAAGAGGACACAATAAAATGAAACCACATTGCCTGCTCATGAATTGGGAGAATTAACATTGTCAAAATGACAATACTCCCCAAGGCATTATATAGACTCAGTGCAATCTCTCTGAGGATATCCATGACCTTTTTCAAATAAATAGATCAAACGCTCATGAAATTTATGTGGAACAATAAACCCAACTAAATATTTAAAGCAATTCTTGGGAAAAATAAGATGAGAGGAATCATTTGCCTCAATTTCAAATTGTATTATAAAGTGGTAGTAATCAAAACAGTATGGTACTGAAACAATGATAGACCCTCTGATCAATGAATAGAAAAGAAAATCCAGAGTCAAATGCTAAGGTTAATTAATCTTTGATAAACGAATAAACATATTAAGTGGAGCAAGAAAAGTCTTTAACAAATGGTGTTGGAAAAACTGGGCAGCCATGCAAGAAAAATTAATACAGACATCTTTCCAAAGCCACGCACAAAAGTCAAATCAAAATGGATGAAACACCCAGATGTCTGATCTGAATCCAAAAGTTCCATAGAGGAAAATATAGGCATAATTCCCCATTACATTGAAACTAGATGTAACTTTAAGGACGAAATGTCACTGGTGAAGAAAGTAGAAGCAAAGATAAACAAATGGGATTACACTAAACTAAAAAGTCACTGCATCTCAAAGGAAATGATGACCAGAATAGAAAGACAGCCCAGAGACTGGGAGAAATTATATGCAAACCACTCACCTGAAAAAGGATAAATATTCAAGATATCTAAAGCACTGGTAGAACCCTACAAGAAAAAATATCCAACATTATCAAAAATGGGGAGAAAAGATGAGCAGGAATTTCTTCGAAGAAGTATTACAGTGGCCAAAAAAACATATGAAAAATTCTCTTATCACTAATCATCTGGAAAACGTGAATCAAAACAATGAGATATAACTTCACACTACAGATACTGGCATTCATCAAAAAGAACAACAACCAATGTTGTCAAGGATGTGGAGAGAAAATGGACCCTCACTCATTGCTCGTGGGAATGTTGACTGCTCCAGCCTTTTTGAAAGACAATATTGACATTTCTCAAAAAAAATAACGAGGAATTGAGCTTCCATATGGCCCAGCAATTCCAGTCCTGGGAATATACCCAAAGGGCCCAAAACACAAAGTAGAAAAGATATCTTCACTCCTATGCTTATTGCAGAAATATATGCAGTAGCCAAAATATAGAAACAACCCATAAAGAAACTCTGGTACACAGTGGAATATAACTCAGCTTTGAGAAAAGATGAAATAATTCAATTTGCTGAAATGTGGATGAATATTGAGTGAAATCAGCCAGAGGGAGAAGAACAAACACAGAATGATCTCTCTCATTTGTGCAATCTAAAGGTACCTCATAGGGAAATATCAAATGCCCAATGACAATAGAAATAAAGAGAAGGAGAACTGGTTTTCAGTAGAAAGCTTGGCACTGGGGTAGGAATAGGGGGATAAATAAAGAAGAAGCACTAGAAAAATAGTGTGGGGAGGGGGGAAAGTTCCTGGTGCAAAGGCAAACTGGGGCAGTATGGAAACTGGAGAGAGTGGAGGAGGGTAGAGGGTATTGGTCAAGGAATTGATGTTGGAACAATGTATGCCTGAGATTCAATCTTTGTAACTTTGTAATTGACAGTGATTCAATTAAAAGATTTTTGAAAGAAATTTTTTAAATTATTTTATTTTTTAATTTAAATTATTTTATAGCTTTGCAATAGATAGTAACATTCTCCTAGCTATAGCTGTTTTCTTTTTTAAATTAAAAATTTTTAATAGTGAGACATCATGAGGTACAGTTGCAGACTTACACATTTTTGTGCTTGGGTTTCAATTATACAATGATCGAATACCCATCCCTCCACCGGTGCCCATTTCCCACCACCACGGATCCCAGTAACCCTCCCACACCCCATCCCCCCCAACCCACCCTGCCTCTGTGGCAGGGCATTCCCTTTTGTTCTCTCTCTCTTACTGGATGTTGTGGTTTGCAAAAGAGGCAATGGGTGACAATCATGTTTAGTCTATAGTCTACTTTCCGCATGCTTCTCCCATCCTGGGAGGATCCTCCCAACACCTTTATTTGGTGTTCCCTTCTTTATCTGAGCTCCCTTTTCCCCTAGTATGTGTGGCTGGCCTCCAAGCCATGGAGTAAAATTCCTGGTACTAATCTCGGCCATTCTTGGGTGTTAGTCTCCTATTTTGTTACTTTATGTTCCCCAGATGAATGCAATCTTTCTATGTATACCCCTTTCTTTCTGAGTCATTTCGCTTAACATGATACTTTCCATGTAGTACCACTTGTATGTAAATTTCATGACTTCGTCTTTTCTAACAGCTACATAGTACTCCATTGTGTACATGTACCAAAGTTTCTTTAACCAGTCATCTGTTCTCGGGCACCCAGGTTTTTCCCAGATTCTGGCTATTGTAAACCGTGCTGCAATGAACAGACTATTGCAGATGTCGCTTCAACTATACTTTTTTCACTCTCTGGGATATATTCCCAGGAGTGGTATTGCTGGATCAAATGGGAGCTCAATTTCTAATTTTTTGAGAATCGTCCATACTGTTTTCCAAAAGGGCTGAACCAGTGGGCATTCCTACCAACAGTGAAGGAGTGTCCCTTTCTCACCACATCCGCGCCAGCACCGGTTACTTTTGTTCTTGCGGATATGGGCCAGTCTCTGTGGTGTGAAATGATATCTCATTGTGGTTTTGATCTGCATTTCCCTGATGATTAATGATGTGGAGAATTTTCTCATGTGCCTATTAGCAATTCGGATTTCTTCTTTGTTAAAGTTTCTATTCATTTCATCTCCCCATTTTTTGATGGGGTTGAATGTTTTCTTTTTGTGGAGTTCAACCAGTACTTTGTGTATCCTTGACATTAACCCCTTATCAGATGTGTATTTGGCGAATATCCTTTCCCATTCTGTAGACTGTCTTTGTATTTTGGTCACTGTTTCTTTTGAGGTGCAGAAGCTTCTTAGTTTAAGATAGTCCCATTTGTCTATCTCTGTTTTCACTTGCTTGGCCAGCGGTGTGACATCTTTGAAGACACCATTAGCTTCTATGTCATGGAGGGTTTTGCCAACTTTTTCCTCAATGTACCTCATAGATTCCAGTCTGATGTTGAGGTCTTTAATTCACTTAGATCTTACTTTTGTATATGGAATTAGGCTGAGATCTGAGCCCATTTTTTTGCATGTAGCCGTCCAGTTTTGCCAGCACAATTTGTTAGAGAGGCTTTCCCTAAAATGGCAATACTTCCCAAAGCACTGTATAAATTCAACGCAATCCCTATTAGGATACCCATGACATTCTTAAAAGAAGTGGAGGAAACACTCCTGAAATTTATATGGAACAATAAGCCCCCACAAATAGCTAAAGCAATTATTGGGAAAAAGAAAATGGGAGGAATCAACCTCCCTAACTTCAAACTCTACTACAAGGCAGTAATAATTAAAGCAGCATGGTACTGAAACAAAGGCAGAGCTGTAGACCAATGGAACAGGGTTGAATATACTGACATCTCCCCCCAAGCATACGAGCATCTAATCTTCGCTATAGCTGGTTTTAATAGGTACTCATACCAGAAAAGCTTGGAGTAGTTGTCTTTCTCACTTTTTCAACAAGTATCCTCCCAAATCTTTAACTCATCTTGAAAATGGCCTCCGCACTCATCTGCTTGCTCTGGAAGTTCCAGGCAAGCTAAATGAATATTCCTTGGCACTAGTTCATTATCTGTCCCTCTGTGTCCTTTAATAATGAAATTTCTTCTTTGCTCCATGCACATTACACCAACAGATCCTGAATACTGACATAACCAGCCATCACAACTTCGGTTTTTTCCTTATAGAGACAGAGATAGTGGCAAAAGCAAGCAAAGATATCCTGGAGTCTGACTACACACTGATATGACTGCTGTTTTGATCCCACCAAACCCATATGGAATAGGAGAGGCTAGTAAATATCTTATCAAGATGGCTGCCCTTAAGGCTTGATCCATAGCCCTATTCCCTTCTATTGGTTGAGGCTTTGTCCATTTGTTTATTGCTATTCCTTTTTCTTTTTTACCCTTCTTAAATAGGTCCATTTTAAAAAATTTAGCCTGGGATTCGTTGGATCCAGGTCTAACTCAGTGAGGCTTAACTGAGGACATATTTAGCACTGTTCTTCACTGAGGGCACATTCACCCCAAAACAATATGCACTTTCTTGAAAAATCTCCTTTGGGGAAAGACAATTCAGAAAAGAAAGAAAATCCAGGCTGTGGAGGAAAGGCAAGTCCCTAATGGGAGCAGGTCCTTCCTAATGCTTTTTGTGATTTCAAAACTACTTCAAACTGGTAGTAGCTTCTTTTATGTGACAATGGCATCACATAAGCAGTTGATAACCGGGGAAAATCTTTGAATTTAGTAACCAAGTATGAGTGTGTGTATGTGTATACATAAATGCATGTGTAGTTTGAGAAGCAATTTCATTAAATTTGAGAGGAAATACAGTAAGTCACAAGTATTGGAGAATGAAGAGTTAATGTTGAGATACATTAAAGGTAAATTTTTTTCAAAGAATATATTAGCTAGCAACATGGAAATATGTCATTTGACTAACTACAGGATTAAAAGAATGTGGGTTAGAGTTCTAGCTTTTTTGCTCACTAAATAGTATTACTTGAATTCGATTTGAGTGAATTAGGTCCATCGGTGTTTTTCAAGTTATAGTAAAATCACCTAGAAGTCCACTAAACCCTTACCCACTAAACCTAAACCCTGACCCTCAGTCCATACATCTGGGATGAGACCTGAAAACACTAGTATTTTTAACTAGTTCCTAGATGACTTAGATGCTACTAGCCTAGTCATCTACACTTTGTGCACCTTAGATCTGAGCATTAAGGAGACAGAAGACTATGGGCTGCATGTAGCACTGTAGTACTGCCCTCCCGTTGTTCATTGATTTGCTCGAGTGGGCCCAGTAATATCTCTATTGTGACACTTGTTGTTACTGTGTTTGGCATATCAAATACATCACAGGGAGCTTTCAGGTTTTTCTGTGTGGGCAAGATATTCTTGGTAGCTTGTTGGGCTCTCCAAGAGGGACAGAGAAATAGAACTTGGGTTGGCCATGTCGGCAGCATGCAAGGCAAACGCCCTACTGCTGTGCTATCGCATGTGACAAGATTAAATATATATTAGTAAGAGTATCATTTTTATCTGGCATGAGAATAACAGTAGGATTGAAGGCACCAATATGTTGAGAAGGAAATGAGGAGTTGGGGTTGATAGATCTCGTATCAGATGGCTTCCATCTTCTCAATATGGAAGAGGCAAGATTATCTGCAGAGAAGATACAACTGGTAAGGACTGTAGATTGAGACAAGTTTGGAACAAGCATTATAGACTCGGCGGAAAGTTAAGGTTTTTTGGTGATCAATGACAGATTTTATTTTACATATAGTTAACTTAAAAATAATCGTGAGCTACCAAAGTAGTTTGGTAATCATGTTGTTAAATGCAATAACCACAAACTTTCTGCAGCTACCTCTAGGATATAGAGTGGGCACCATGAAAGTAAAGGTCTTTGTCTTTTTCATCTTTCTTCTTCACTTCTTCATCTCTTTTACCTAGACTAATGCTTGCCACATAATAGTTACTTAAATGTGTGCTGCAAGGAACCTGAGATGTGTTAACCTAGGTTGATAAAGTACTGTTTAGTAGAAATGTGCAGCTAGAACACTATGGCAGTTAAGAGGGTTCTGGAATCTGAGGACCTAATCCCAGCCTCTCAGATGCTTCAGTTTCTCTTTGCCATGGGAATGACTGTGTACCAACCTCAAGGCTGTTCTGATATGCCAAACACAGTAACAACAAAGTCTCCAGTGGAGATGTTACTGGGCCCGCTCGAGCTGTTCTGATAATTAAATGAAATTATATAATACAAATGTGATGCCTATCTATCACAGTGTCTCACACAGTAAGCACTAAATAAATGTTAGCAACCTGCTTACTTTCTCATTTCTTTTTAAGATAGGTTTCTTATCAATTTGGGCTGCAATATGTAATTCAAGGAAGTAAAAGATTATTTCCTTAGAAATCTATCTGAAAATTGATCATTCTTTTCTTGCTACCCCAACTGGTAGAGATGCTAAAATTAATACTTTTGGAAAAATAGCCATAAAACTGGTGTTTTCACTTTATATCTGATATAACACCCTGAAACTTTCCTTTAATAAGAAACAATTTTCTCACATGGCTCTAGACTGAAAGAGCACTCTGAATGTTACAAAGGAATAATTGTGGGGGGGGGGGGGGAGTAAAGAAATTCCTCATCCCAATTTTATGGGATTAAAATAAAAGCATTGTCTGCTTTTGCCTGTGCTGTATACTACTGACAATTATTTTAGTGATCCAATACATAAGGAGCTGTATTAATACTCATCACTAAAAACTGTACCTTACTAAATAAATATATATCCTAAGAGTTACTTTGCCCTTGCTATTGTTAATTCAGAGTTCTTTCATATTTACATATCTTAGACAACTACATTTTCTTTAGTACCAATTTGTAGATACAAAGAATTGAATATTGAATTTCTGCCTTCAAATAACCTAATTTTTAATTTGAAAATGAATCAAATACTCAAGATTAAACTAAACCCTGTGTTGTACCTAAGGATGGGAAAAGGGAGATATTTGAAATATAGACCATTAACCTTGTCCTGCAAGCATTTCCATCTAACTGAGGTAGATTAAACAGAAAGCATAAAAATAAGTGTTAAATGTGTATGCCACAAGGAAGTGCGAGTTGCAATGTAGCAAGAAAGAAAAGAAGAAAATGTGTGTCAATTATCTTAAGCCAATATATCTCAGAAGATAAAAGGTCATCCAGTGAGTGTTCTTTTTTTTCTTATCGTCAAGTTAAACCATTCTAGAATTCATTGATTGATGCTATTTTTATAACCAAAACATTGATAAACTTGTTGGAATAATGAAAGACTATTTTATTATTTTCACAAAAAAAGACATACATTAATAGGCAAACGCTAATGGAAATACCGTCTCTAGAAGTTAAAAAGAATTTTTTTTTTCCTCCCAGAGGGCTGATATCGCTGTTGCTCCACTCACCATAACTCTGGTTCGTGAAGAAGTCATAGATTTCTCAAAGCCATTTATGAGCCTGGGCATCTCCATAATGATAAAGAAGCCTCAAAAGTCAAAACCAGGTGTATTCTCATTTCTGGATCCCTTGGCTTATGAAATATGGATGTGCATCGTCTTCGCATACATCGGAGTCAGCGTAGTTCTTTTCCTAGTCAGCAGATTCAGCCCTTATGAATGGCACTTGGAAGACAACAATGAAGAACCTCGTGACCCCCAAAGTCCTCCAGATCCTCCAAATGAATTTGGAATATTTAACAGTCTTTGGTTTTCCTTGGGTGCCTTTATGCAGCAAGGATGTGATATCTCTCCAAGGTTTGTTCCTATTTGATACTCAATTGCTCCTTATATTTTATGGACATTACTCATTCATGTACATTTGGTATTCATGCATATCAAATTCATATTTATTTCATCCATCCAATGACAAATTATCATCAACATTTTGTTTATCTGGGTTCATAATATGAGTGGGTCATTGGTGTTACTTTGAATGTCTTATGCATTTATATGGCATCATATATTTATATATGTTATAAAAATATCTGAACTCTGGATACATACAACAATGCTAGCTAATCTTTATATTATTCCGATAAACTGATACTAAATCTTAATCACCTAAAATAGTCATTATTTTTCAGTGGACTAAAAATTTTAGGATTTGTTCAAAAATGGATCTAAAAATTGAAATTAAAAACAGACCTCTTCTAAAATCCATCCTTTTAGTGTTCTCTCTTGTACATTTTCTCTCAGACTGCGGAACACTTTCTTTTTTTTTAATTTTTAGTAGTGAAACACCATAAGGTACAGTTGTAGGCTTACAAATTTTTGTGCTTGGGTTTCAACTATACAATGATCAAGTACCCATTCCTCCACCAGTGTTCATTTTCCACCACCACAGATCCCAGTATCCCTCCCACCGCCCATCCCCCCATCCCACCCTGCCTCTGTGGCAGGGCATTCCCTTTTGTTCTCTCTCTCCTTTTGGGTGTTGTGGTTTGCAAAAGAGGCAATGAGTGGCAATCGTGTTCAGTCTATAGTCTACTTTCAGCATGCATCTCCCATCCTGGGAGGATCCTCACAACACCCTTTATTTGGTGCTCCCTTCTCTATCTGAGCTGCCTTTTCCCCTAGCATGTGTGGCTGGCCTCCAAGCCATGGAGTAAACCTCCTGGTACTTATCTCGGCTATTCTTGGGTGTTAGTGTCCTATTTTGTTACTTTAAGTTCCCCAGATGAATGCAATCTTTCTATGTCTGTCCTTCTCTTTCTGACTCATTTCACTTAGCATGATACTTTCCATGTACTACCACTTGTATGTAAATTTCATGACTTCATCTTTTCTAACAGCTACATAGTACTCCATTGTATAGATGTACCAAAGTTTCTTTAACCAGTCATCTCTTCTCAGACATTCAGGTTTTTCCCAGATTCTGGCTATTGTAAACAGTGCTGCAATGAACATACAAGTGCAGATGTCACTTCGACTATACTTTTTTTGCCTCTCTGGGATATATTCCCAGGAGTGGTTTTGCTTGGTCAAATGGGATTTCAATTTCTAATTTTTGGAGAATTGTCCATACTGTTTTCCAAAAGGGCTGAGCCAGGCGGCATTCCCACCAGACTGCTGAACACTTTCTTGTTTGAGTTTTTCTGGTTTTCTTTTAATGATAATTTTCTACTTTCATAGATTTGTGATCTGAAAATAAATTATATAATTTCTATGTTACTGATTTTATGAAGATTTGTGTTCCAACATGTGATATACTTGTAGAATATTCCATGCACAAAAGAAAATAATATGTATGATGCTTTGGGAGTTGTAAATCGCTATGTATATCCTATTAATTACAACTCTTCCGACTCTTCATTTAATGCTGTTGTTTCCTTAGTGATTTTCTAACTGGTTTATCTGATTTTCTATTTGATCTGATCTCATTCCAATTATGAGAATGAGGCAGTAGAGTGTGCTTGTATTACTGTGTTGCTATCAGTATATCTTCTCAGTCTATTAGTCGCCTTAATAACTTTCCTGACCCTTCATTTAGTACACATATTTTGGAGAGAGTTGACTTCTAGATTTGTTAATCCCTTAATAAGGTATCTCTCTGTCCCTTATTGCCCTCTCTAGTTTGAACTCTTATTTTATGATACAAATATGGCTGTCCTACTGGGGGTTTTTTGTTGTTTGTTTGTTGTTGTTTTTTTTTTTTGCTTTTTGGGTCACACCTGGCAACGCACAGGGGTTACTCCTGGCTCTGCACTCAGGAATTTCTCCTGGCAGTGCTCAGGAGACCATATGGGACGCTGGAAATCGAATCCGTGTTGGCCGCTTGCAAGGCAAATGCCCTACCTGTTGTGCTATCACTCCAGCCCCTGTCCTACTGTTTTTTAATTTAATCTATAATCTGCCTATATAGTTGTTTTCTAGCACTTTTTTCTAGTCTGGTTTATCATGAAAGTTCAAGTGTGTGTATTTTAACCAACATAAAGTTGGACTTTTTTACCCAATCCATCCATCACTTAGCCACTCTGTCTTTTGATAGGGAGTTCAGTTCATTGACACTTAGAAAAAATGAATTATGAAGATTTGTGGTACTTATTCAGCTTATTTTATATTTTAGGTTTTCTCTTATTATCTCCACTTGCATTTAGACATTTGATTTTTGATTAGTGGTTCACTTCCATTTGTCTCTTCTTGATAGTTTCTTCTAAATATTTCTGTTTGAGACATACATGTAGTTTATATCTAAAATTCAATGACTGTTTAGACTTCTTACTTAAAGATAGGGTAGGGATAGAGTTCAGTGGTAAAATAATTGCCTTGCAAATGTGAGGCTCTGAGTCCATCCCTGACAGTGAAAAAACTAATGGTAAATTAAAAATGTCTAAACTTATGCTAGTAAGTCTCAAGTTCATTCTTGGAGTCCTCTTTATTTTTCAACTTCCCCATTTTAAGTGTTTCATGTTTCTTTCTGCTTCCTGTGAAGGTTCCTTGCCTTTTAGAGAAGACCATTTAGTATTTCCTGGAGAGCTGGTCTAGAGATAATGAATGCCTTTAGCTGTTGTCTGAGAATATTTTTATGGTTTCTTTAAATATGAGTGATAATATGGCAGTACAGAGCATTCTTAGCTAGAGGTATTTTATTCAAGACTTGGACATATACCATCCCTTCTGGTCTGCAGAGTTCCATTTGATAAATTTTTTACAAGTCTTAAGGGTTTTCCTTTATGTGTGAGTCTTTGCTTATTCTCTTATGGTAGTCTATGTGTCTTTGGATCTTGTCATTATAATTACAATGTGTCTTGGTGTTCTTCTGTGTGGATTTGTTTTGTCATAATTCTCTGGGTTTCCTAAATCAGAGTATATGTATCTCACCTTAGATTAAGGTAAACTCTTGGCTATTATTGCTTCAAAAAAATGTCTCCTTTCTTTTCTCTCCCTCTAAAACCTCTATTATGCAAGCATTATTCCTCTTAATGTTGTCCCATAAATCCCATATGTTTTTCATTTTTAAAACTATTTTGTTCTTTTTTCATAGTTTCAGCTACATTATCCAGAAGGTTGATATTTTGAATTTTGATGTCTTCCATTCTGCTGCTGAGTCTTGTTCTTGTGTTCAGGTACACACTCTAGCTAAGACATTTCTGTTTAGTGCTTATTCATACTTTCCTTCAGACTTTCTCAGGATGTATTGATGTCCTCTCACACTGATTTCCTTGTTTCACTGAAAATTGTAGGACTGTTTGTTGAAAATCTTCCTTGAAGTGTTTTGAAAGTTCTAGTGTGTTTGAACACCTACCTAGGATTTTGTCTTCATCCAGCAATGCAGTTGAATTTTACTATTTCTTCAATATGCTTGGTGCTATGCGAGGACTGGGGTGAAGATCCAAGTATGGGCTGACCTAAGTGATCATCTAGGCTCACTCTCACAAAATTAAGTCAATTCTTATGGCTCTGAGTTTGTGTAGGTCTGGGTATCCACTGGAGATATATGTTCACAAATGCCCTATAAAAGCTAAAATTCAGAGGTCTAGGAGACCTAGGGTCTGAAGTTAGAGTTTGGCCAATCTGAATGGTGGCTAGGATTATGGCCACATGTACCCAATAATAGGAGTTCAGAAAGTTGATCTTTGTAGCTTCTGTGGAAGTGAGGGTGGAGGTGTTTGCCAAAGCCTGATTCTAATTGTAGAACTAAGGTTTAGCAGTCCTTGATAGTTGTTTGTAGTGTTGCATTGGTACTGATTGGATAAGCTTGTGGCATTGAGTTTGAGTGGGCCTTTGCCACTTCAAGACAAACTATTTAATTTGAGTCCCAGTATGCCTGAGCACAATGTTAAAGTAGATATTAAAAATGATGCAAGGATGCAGTCATTATTAACCTCTAATAGGTCTGTGCCACGTTTAAACAGGTCCCTTGGATTATCTGATATACTAAGTTTCTTACATACAGGGGTACATTTATATCAGTTTCGAATACCTCATTGGCAGTGATCAGGGAATTTGTGTGTGTTCAAGAATATCTTGATCTTTAAGTATCAATATTGCAAACCATAATGCCCAAAAAGAGAGACAGAGAGAGAGAAAAAAAAGAAAGAGAGAGAGAAGAACAGCACCTTCATAGAGGCAGACAGGGGGTGAAGGTTGGTGGGTAATGGGAGGGAACCTGGGGATACTGGTGCTGGGAAATTTACACTGGTGGGGGACTGGGTGTTGGAATACTGTATGCCTGAAATCCAATCATGAACAGCTTTGTAATGGTCTATCTCACAGTGATTCAATTAAAAAGTTAATATATATAGATACTTTTAAAAACTTTAGGAAATAAAAGAATATCTTTGAGACAGATTTGTTCAACTTCAGGAGAAAGGCTTCAGATTCAAAATGTTACACAGTGCTCTAGACCTCAGATTGAGAGGGCCTGGATTGCAGTTGTGGGTGCTGTACCAGATGTGCTTGGCAGTCTATAATATTTTCTGTGTTTCCACAAGTCTGTGTGTAGTAGTAATTTCTGCTACCTACTACATACTTAGACAGCTGGGACTTATACCACAATATCTTCCCTCTGGAGTTGAATGTATGTTAAAGGAAACTTGGGTCCCTTGCTAGCTGGAAATGCTTTGGAAGATGTGACCTGCTTGCAATCAGTTGACAGAAGGCTGAGAGGAATGGAGTCTGTTGACTTAGCCAAACAAGTTTATATTGAGCTGACTTTGCTATTGGTCTGGGAAAGATGAGGTTTGCCTCAGGAATGGTGGGCCCCAGCCATAAACCCAACACAAACAGAAATAACATTGACAGTGGCTCTGATTCATGCTTCCATATCTCAGTCACTTCGTTCTAAGTTCCAGTGTCAGTCAACTACAAACTTAATGTGAATTTGGTCTGGAATGAGCAAGGCTGACTTAGGAATTGTGGTTTCCGGTCAAACCATCACCAGCTATAAGAAAGACAAAAAACCCTGCACTGGCTTAAATTAAAACTTCCAGTGCTTAATCACTTGCTTCCCAGTTCAGTATATATGGAAATGGATATCTGGAAAGCCTGGGTGCTTAGTGTATTGCCCTTTTTTAGTATCTTAAAAGCTTATAACTGTTTCTGTACGATTTGGGGTCCAAACAGCTGTTTTTCAGCACTGACTCCCTTGTCCTACAATTCATATACCTGGATTCAGTGATGTTTTCAGCTTGAATTCAGGCAGGAATCTGCATTTCATTCAGTTTTTGGTATAGATACTTGTCTTAAAGATGGAAAAGTGCTAGATGGATTCCCTATAGTAAGTCATCTTGAGCACACCTGTCCTATTCTGCAATTTAAAGGAGCAAACTACTGACATATGCCACAGGATGCCACGACTGTGAAATCAGGCCAAATGAAAGAGGCCAGACACAAAAGGCCACATACAACATACATAATTTCACTTGTTGAATTTTACTTATTGAGTATTCCACACTGCATCTATTTATTTGGCCCCAATAGGCAAATGCATGGAGATAAAGTATATTAGTGGTTTCTAGGTACTTGAGGGAAGCAGAAAGAGAATCAGGATCAAAAACAGAGTAAGGCATGTGAGACTGAATAGATTACAGAGCTTCAATCCAGTTTTTAAATATTTGATACTATACTCATCGTGGATTTTTGCATTCATTTTGAGTTTACAAAATATTGCACATTTTTAAATTTATCTCATTAATGATATTTTGGCATGCAGTTAATTTTTCACGTGGAATGAATGCTTTATTTACCTCTTACTGGTTCCATTTTTTCAGGATTAATGACAAATGGGCATAAAGGAAGTTTTGGGGATGTTAAAATTTTTCCAGAACTGTACTTGGACAATCGTTGCATGACTTTATGTTTACTGAAATTGATTCATAATCCACTTGCATTGGAAAATTTTATAGTATGCAGATGGTATCTCAGTAAGGCTGTTAAAAATCTTTAATTTAATATCTTGAACTCATCTACAGTTTAAGTGTTATCCTACCAAAACAAAAGTGGTTACAAATTCATAATCTTAAAATATTGTGATAAAATACAGTGTCTTTATAGAAATATGGTAGGGGATTAATGTAAATAGGTGTAGCATTTGGTAAAAATGAACAGTAATAAAAATACTAACTAGGTCCAATTATCCAAACATGTAGGAATTTTTATTTAAGATATAAGGAATCAGTATATTACCTATTACACTTCCTTTTAAGATTATTCACTTGGAGCACAAAACATTTAGAGTGAGCCTTTATTGTAAAATTCACAGATAACATTTTCAGCAGCTTTTTAGTATAACATGTGTGCTTCAAGCCTCATTTATCAAAGTCATACACTTTTGCCACTCTCAATCTGCTTGGTCAGATTTTTCAAATTATTTCACTTCCTATTCCTTTTGTGTCATTTTGTGACATCATCCGGGAGTTCATCTGTTATGCTAGCTTTTTTTTTAAGTGTTCATTTCCAGAGAGTAGAGTTTCTAAATGACTCCATAACCAAATAAATTTTAAAATGGATGATAATCTATGCTGAGACAATGCTAAAGAGTCATTAAGGCTGAATATTTTATTGGTTTCTATAAGTGAATTTTCAAAACTAAATTTTTGGTGTCCCCAGTGGAGTGCTGTATACTACTCTATATACTCAAATCAGACTCCTAACAAGAAATTTACTTTTAGAAGCATTTGTGCATATAGTAAAAAAAAACTTGTGATATGAAAATGACAAGTAGACTTTTTTGTGTGTTTTATAATAGAATTAAAACTGTGGTTTGGGGCTGGAGTAATAGCACAATGCATAGGGCGTTTGCCTTGCACACAGCCAACCCGGGTTAGATTCCCAGCATCCCATATGGTCCCCTGAGCACCGCCAGGAGTAACTCCTGAGTGCAGAGCCAGGAGTAACCCCTGTGCATCGCTGGGTGTGACCAAAAAGCAAAAACAAAAATTAAAAAAAGAATTAAAACTGTGGCTTTTCTGTAACACTGAACCATATCAAAGTTTTTTTCAAGGTACAATTTTATTATTCTACATTAGATACTGTCATATCAAACTTTCAAAATTTTTAACATGGACTTCATTAAGAAAAATGATTTATCACAACTCAGTGCACATATATGTCTATTACAGAAGCTTCATCAGACATTAATCTTATAGTGTTAAAAAATTGACACTTTTTTATTGTTTCTTTTTTACTCATTTTTATTGCAGAACCATGATTGATTTATAATACTATTGATTATAGTGCCATGCATATATCATTTCAACACCACACCCACCACAGAGAGCCCACTTCTGTTCTTAACTTTCCAAGGACCTTTCCCATCTGTTTCTTTTCATGCTGGTTGCAAATCAATCTGGCAATGACACACACAGATTATGGAATAATACTGATCTAAACTAACAAGTATTATCTTTACTGTGTTGTTGAGTGATAAATTGTTATCTTCCTGAGCTCTACATTTTCTATCATTTGGATAATCCCTCCTTTAATACTCGCATGTCCTTCTAAAGAAATTGCATCTTTAAGCCTCTTAATAAAATGCTATACTTGTTAGAATAGTTATTATATAAAAGTAAAAGAGAAACAAGTTTCTCCCTTTCTAAGAACTTTATTTGCTGTTTATATATGTGTGTGTGTATGATTAATATCAAAACAAAAATCTCTACTTCAAAGTGTTTCCCTAATAATAGATTTAGAGACTCTTAATAATAAGAATGCAAACACCTTGAATATAAACACCAGCATTGTAGGGGTTTTCCCTGATTAATGACCATACTTGGAATGCAAACTCTTCAGAAATCCCTGGACGAGTATGCATTCTACATTGACTTTTTACAAAACTAAAGTGCTTCAAGTAATTTTAAGAGACTACATTTAAGTAGAATTATCAAATAATACTGCAGGAAAAGATGTCAGAGACAAATTAATCTAACTACTTTTGAGCAAAGGGACAACAATTTCAATTGTGTTCACATTGAGTATAGGCATTTTTACCCGAATGCCTATCTTAATACTCAAAATACTGGCACAAAGTGGACATTAATACTTATTTTCAAGCTGAAGAGGAAGTTAAGGTTAAATAATTTGCCTAGTCACAGCAAATGATAAAGCAAATATTTAGACATAACTCCAACTATAAAACTCATACTTTTGTTCCC
This sequence comes from Sorex fumeus, assembly GCF_029834395.1. NCBI lineage: Eukaryota > Metazoa > Chordata > Mammalia > Eulipotyphla > Soricidae > Sorex > Sorex fumeus. The sequence continues at coordinate 29,577,115 of NW_026606115.1, forward strand.
ATACAATAGACAAAGCAATGGCGTACAGAGGGATAATGTGGTGGAACATAGGTCATAAGGGCTTTAAGAGCCAGTGTTATAATTATTTCCACTATCAATTGATCCCTTCCCAACTGCAAGGTGGATTGTTTATTCCATTTTACTCATATTCATACAAAAAAGCTGCGTTTTCATTTTCCAACTACTGATGAAATACTGTTTTTACTTTGATTATTAAAGAAAGTAGGAAAAGAGCATTTAAAATACTGCTAGGTTCCAGACCCCAAAGTCACAAAACAGTTAAAAATCTAACTCCAGCTGTATCACCCGGTCAAAACTTTAAAATTCCCAGAGCATGCAGTCACATTTGTGACAATGTGACATCTCATATTCCACACCACTGATATATCAGGAGTAGCATACCACATCGGATGGGATGTAAAGTAGATGGCAACCAATCTTGATTAAAAAAATATTAACACACAAGGTTTGACAACAAGTCAGTAATCTCTTATACAAGGGCTTAATAGCTCCAGGGCAAGAGTCAACAATCTTTACACACTTTCTTCAAAGGAAATCTTTTTTGATCACTTTTAGAGAATTGATCATAACAATACCGAAAAAATCATTTAGGACCTGCTATTGGGGCAGATGTGAGTGGTGGTTGGGAAAATTGGAAATAATGGTGGTGGGAAGGTATAATGGTTGTGGGATTAGTAATGGAATATTGAATATCCTAAATCATTGTGAACAATTTTATAAAAATAAAAGATATAAAATAAAACAAAATATCAGTATAATCTAAAACTTGAAAGAAAGAGAAAGAAAGAAAGAAAGAAAGAAAGAAAGAAAGAAAGAAAGAAAGAAAGAATCATCTCATCACTCTGCTCGTGTAATTGCAAATAAAATAAAATAAAATAATGCTAAGAGGCAGTGATGTGGCTGAAGTGTTAGAGTACATATCTTACTTGCAAAGACAAGTTCAATTCACAGCACCATATGACCCTCTGAATGTCACTGAGTATGGCCCTGGGAGTTCCCAAGCACTGCCATGTATGCCCTCACAACAATATAGATAAATAAATCCTGCTCAGCATGTATTCCTTCAAAGTAAAATACTGGAAAATCAATGATTAGACATCGTGAGGGAAACTAAAATTCATTCCACTTCCATTGAATAAAGCTACTGACAGCTCTCTGGAATCTTTAGGAGTCTATGTCACTTTCAGTTGTGATATTTCCAATAACAATTGTTCATAATGAGCACTTTAACTGGAGGCTGGTTCAACCTTAGAGAGGGTAATCAAGATGGTAATCAATGTAATAAGCTGAAGTTAATGTCCATATATAAACTGATCTGTTGGGAGGATTCAGAAGAAGGTTTGAGATACATTCAACCTTCTTCCCTCACTGAAAGGTATGGGAAAAAAAGCAGTGGGTGTAGGCAGATGGAGGGAGTATAGTTGCTAAGTATGTGGGTGCTGGAGTTTGTCTTACTAGATTCACAATCTGCTTAGCAGTTGTGTAACCTAGGCAAACATACTAAACCTTGTTAACCCTCAGTGTTTCATCTGTAAAGAATTAAACCTAGTGTAGAGTAAATTCTTGGTATATGTTAACTATAATCATTATTTCTTATATTATCATCATTACTCATCATAATTATTATCATTATTGTTATTCACAAACACCCTATTTTCAAAACTACTAGTATTCAATGTTGCATTTACATTTCTGTTCCTAAATCTCCTTAGGAATATAGGTAAAATTTTAGCTGGTGCCAAATAACTAATTTCTAATGAAAAATAACTGAAAATACCCTTTCTTGAGTCCATTTACACGGCCTACAAGTATTGTGGTTGTATAATTTCAAAAATTTCTTAGCACAAAGTTGAAATTATGTTCATCTGAAATTTACTCGTAAAACTTCAGTAAAACCAACAAGCAGTCTGGAGTCCAAGTCCTTCCAGGCAAATGCTCCCCCTACTGACTTTCTTTGAGACTGCAAGAACATCTAAGGGATAGACATGTTAAGGATGAGGGAATTATAACTAAAAGAAAAAAAATGGGCCTTAAGAACTTGTTTGGAGATTCTATCAGGAGAGCGCAACTACATGTATAACCTCCACTGAAGAATGGTCTGTCTCTATTGGGGAGGGCCGTCCTCCTTGACCCAGCACACAGCACATTGGTGGAGGGAAGTTAACAGTGGTGGTAGGATTGGTATTGAAATATCATATGCCTAAATCACAACTATCAATTACTTTGTAAATCACAGTTCTTTCATTTAAAAATGAAAGATAAAATAAAAATAGATAAAATGAAAAGAATACACTCTCTTGAATACTATGTACAGATCATTTCAAAGGAATTATCCCCCTGTTAAGTATTTTAAGATATCAGAAGGCAGAGAATTTCACCAAGCTAGTTGACATGAAATAAACCACCTTCACACTGAAAAGTCTATGCAGAATAATTAATGATATAAAATGTTGTAAACTGAAAAGAATCAAAACATCAGGGGTTTTAGCTCAATTTTCAGCAAAATCCTTTCCTTGAATGGTATAACCACTTCTCCCGAATGCGAATTCACTTTAAAGCTGTAGCAGTGAGCTAAAAAGTGATGTAATAGCAGGTTTTTCATTACAACTATTTCCTGGATTTCTGGCTGAAAACTAGTCTTTAGTCTTGAGAGGTGATTATTCCCATCAAAGACTGATTCTGCACATTTTGCAAATATCTAGCATAGACATAGCATTCCAAAATCGTGTGTACTTCATATGTGAAAATCATGCATACTTCAGAAGAAATTAGAGGGCTGGAAAGGAATGATGAATAGTATAAGCAAACCATAGGGATTTACAGTTCCACTCATCATCTTGTGAAGCAAGCAAAATGCATTTTTTCAAAACCTATAGAATGAAGGCTACAACACATAGCTTACTTTTATTATCATTTATTTCCGATGCCATAAAATACATATTATTTTATCAGAAACTCTGGTTTCTTATGATCACAGATATTATCATTGGTATATTACATTATTTTTCAATGCTTTATGTTTATTTTTATCTTGATGGTAATTTATTTTCATTCTGTTTACTCCTCCTATTACATATCTTCAAAGTGTATCATGTGGTATGTCCTTGTATACATTCTTATAAATACCAAATATGCACCATTTTATAACTAATTCCTTTCACTAACCTCAAAACTGGCTTATGCTACAGAACCATTTAAAATTAATTTTAAACAGTTTGAAGCTGTATTAGTGAAGGGAAGGCTACTGGAAATGTCAGGTCTTTTTTAACTCAACTCTAAAATCTTGTCTAATTTTAAGGGACCTTTAAAAATGTGACAGGACTGACCCATCATCACTTTTTATATCGCCTCAATATGAAATATAGATTTCAGTAGAAATATGTATTTTATATGATATTTCAACACCAATCCCACCACCAGTGTCAACACCATTCCCACTATTCGTAGCTATAGTTTTACTAAAGAGAAAAGAAAAATATAGAAATATTTATTGAGATATTTCACTATTAATTCCACTGCACCTTTTCTCAGTAAAAGTGTTTAAGCATTTATTTTATACAGGGATGGGGGGGTAATAGTAGACATTTTTTCCAAGACTTTTATCAAGGCTCCAATTGATTTGGTAGAGGAGATTGGGGGTAGTTTAAATCTTGAACCTTAAATACCGACTCCAAGAAAGTTCCTTTTTCCCATCTATGCTGAGGGTTGTGGAAAATATTAAACCTTTTCTATGTGGATATTCACCAAAATTTTCCAATTCATAGGGATGCCACAATATTAACCGTTAACTGCCAAAGTCAACAGCCAGGTTTACAAGAAGCCACAAAAACAGCCATTGTGAATTAAGGTTTATTTTGATAGTTCAAGAGCCAGTCTCAGCCGAGTCATACAGACCAACCAATTGATTATCTGAACCAGATATTTAATATGGCAAAATAACCACAATACTATGTAAAGTCTTGATTTTAAATCATATAAGTCTTGGTCCATTAGACTCAATAAAGATAATTTTTGTAAATTTGTTTTTCTCAATACGTCAGATAGGAAAAATTTTTAAGTACTATTAGTATTTATAGCATCAAAAGACACCTCTTTTGTTACCAAACTATAACTCTGGAAATACTACAAAATCAGTTTTCCCCTAGGTTTCAGTAATAATAACCCATAATTTCAAATAAGAATGACATTCACAGCTCCATTACAAATGAACAACAAATAATAATAATTCATTGAGTATGTTTGGTTTCCCTGCAACTATATTTCTCAGAGTTTTTAATGAATTTTTACTTTATATCATTTACATGTCATTCTGGATTATCTTATACAAAATAAATATTTTGTAAGACAAACATGTGAGCATCTATAGGCAGAAGAGATCATACGGGAGTTAAAAGCTTACCTTGAGTGTAGTCAACCCCAGTGCAGTCCCTTGAACCACATATGATCTCAGAGCATTACCAAGAATGATCCCTGAGCATAGAGCCAGAGTAAACTCTGATCATTGTCATTTGTGTTCCCCACCCCCCGAAAAAAGTAAGTATTTATTTTCCATTCTGTAAGTATAGATGCTTTATTTACTGTTTCTCCATTCTGTGTCTCAGTTTCCCTAACTGAAGAATGCCTCTCTTTCATCTGTATAATAGTACCTAACCATGAGGGTAGAAGATTTAAAGTTAGCATATGTAAAACAGTTAAAATAGAATCTGTAACATAGCAATGTAAACTACTATTGTTATTTTTTATTATCCTGTTACTATAGGTGCTACTTTGGAACTTTAATATTTTACACAATAAAATGATTTCCAGAGTTAAGTAAGTCTAGAATAAATTAAATGTGCATGGCAGCAATGAAAAAAAACTATGAAAGGTCAAAGTTTATCATTTAAATTTTCTTTATACATTTAGAATTCAGAAGTGTGACACATTGTTTCTGACTCATCCAGATGTTTTTACCTCTTCTGATTAAAAAGGAAATGTACTCGGATGAAATCCTAAGAGAATTTAACTATTTGTTAGAAAAGTCTATTGCAAAGCAGATTTTCACATCTAAAAAACTAAAAGTGATTATGTTCAGAAATTTAAACGGGTCATTTTAAGCATCTAGGGACCAACAGGAATTAAAAACATTTTTAAAAATCAAGTGCCTTTTTATAGCTAATCAATAAAGTGAACTACTTATCAAAACACCTACCACAATGATCGGAGCAGTGTAAAATTTAAAACAACTGATTTCCATAGGGTAGTGAAAGGTTATCTCAGGACATGTGAATTTAAATTTGCTTTGAGGTGATAATATGCAAGTACAAAGAGAAGAGCTTGATTTGTCAGCTTTCAACCCAAAACTGCCCTCTTCCCACAGAACCTGGAGATATGACAGGCTCCCACGCCTGTTCTTGAGAGTTCTTTTCCTATAGGTTTTTCTGGGCCCATGAGAACATCACCTAACCAGGATGAAGTTCTTCTGCAAAGCAGAACTACACTGGGGCTAACGTGGCAATATTTTCTGAAACCTAGGGACCAGATTTTCATTTTGGCAGACAGAATCAGCCTTTGGTGACATTGTGAAAGAAATGAAGCTTACTCAGTACAAGACATTACCCATTACTGAGCATTTGGCAACTTTATTCTACCCCCTAACTTCCCACAGACCTTCCTTCCCTGAGTAGCACTCATGATGTAAGACCATGACTAGCAATCCTAGCTGCACCTGAGCTGTATAAACATGTTGCTGCTTAGGCACGACCTCTAGATATCACCATTGAATTCACTGAGGTGGAGACTAGAAATTTCTTTGGTTATTTTGTTTGGTTTTGCTTCAGTATCTTCAGATATTGATGTGTATTCAGAGTTGAGACTCACTGATACAAAAAAAATGATTCTTAGTTTGGTCCTATGATCACTATCATCACCTGTATTACTTAAGAATAAATGCAGATTCTTAAGCACTCAGGCATTTTAAATCTAAGTTTTAACATACATTCCAAGCAATGCCAAGTGCACAGTTAGGTTCAAGAACAAAATTTCCCCCTTATTAAAATTTGTTCATTTTCCTTCCTTTTCCCTATGAATCGGAGTGATCCCAATCCATGATAATATGATAAAGGGTGCTGTGGAAGTAAAGTGTTACATCTTTACCAAACTTCATGGAGGAAACACAGAGGATAATTTCAACAATAATAATTTCTTTAATGGGTCATTGAAGATGGTTTTGTTAGTTGTGGTAAGGTTTTTTTGGGGGGAGGGGGTTGTGGTGGTAGAGACAATTTATTTTAATTCCTCTTAAACCCTATTATACAAGTAGTTCCTACTTCACTTAGGACTATCATGTGTCTTCAGGCTTAGATTTCAAAAAGAGAAGAGTTTACACCCCTGTAGCTAAGCTCCTGAGTCACAATAAGCAACATACATGAACAAAATAATAAATAGTACCTTATGAGTCCTTTGCTCAAAGATAACCTGTCACTGTTCACTGTCCTCCCATTGTTCATCGATTTCCTGGAGTGGGCCCAGTAACATCTCCATTGTGACAATAGTTACTGTGTTTGGCATATTGAATACGTCACAGGTAGCTTGCCAGGCTTTGCTGAGCGAGCGAGATACTCTCGGTAGCTTGCTGGGCACTCCGAGAGTGGTGGAGGAAATCGAACTCCGGTTGGCCATGTTGGCTGCTTGCAAGGCAAACACCCTATCTGCAGTGCTATCGTTCCAGCCCAAAGGTAACCAACTCCACAAATAAGAATGTCTTTTACTTGGGGCTGGCTGGAGTGATAGCACAGTGGGGTGGGGTGTTTGCCTTGCACGCAGCCGACCCAGGTTCAATTCCCGCATTACATATGGTCCCCTGAGCGCTGTCAGGAGTAATTCCTGAGTGCATGAACCAGGAGGAACACCTGTGCAACGCTGGGTGTGACCCAAAAAGCAAAATAAAGAACGTCTTTTACAAAATGTATTAGACTTACAGTGAATGTTCACATACACACACACACACACACACACTTACCAGTACCTACCCATTTCTCTTCAACATGTAAACTTTTTGGCTTGTTTTTTATCCCATAACATCACCTTTGCTCTAAACTTGGACTGTACATTGTAATCACCAGGCAAGCTTTAAGAAGAGGTATGTCTGGGTTTCACTTCCCAGGTTCTGATTTAATTGGTTTTGAGTGGACCTGAGCATTAAAGTATACTTAAAGAATCCTAGATATTCTAATATGCAGACAAGGCTGAGACCTTGTGCCTTAAAGGAACTAGAGCAATTTGTAACAGGTGTGCAAGTTTACAGAAAGAAAATCATATGTGTGATTAATGTGTGTAATCAGGAACCCATATATATTTGAAAAGAATTATTCATGTACCATCATCATCTGCCATCATGACCCGGGCGTTGTGAACATGTTACTTTGCTTGATGCTTTAACTCCCTGACATAACTTACTTCTCTCTTTCATCAGCTATACTGCAAGCACTTCTATTTTCAGAAATAAAGGATTCCTTAAACTGAAACATGACCCCTCTGGGTCTGGATTGGTCTTTGTTTTGTTTTGTAGATCACTCTCTGGGCGCATCGTTGGAGGTGTTTGGTGGTTCTTCACCCTGATCATAATTTCTTCCTATACTGCCAATCTTGCTGCTTTTCTGACTGTGGAGAGGATGGTTTCTCCCATAGAGAGTGCTGAAGATTTAGCTAAGCAGACTGAAATTGCTTATGGGACCCTGGACTCCGGTTCAACAAAAGAATTTTTCAGAGTAAGTGCTTTGCAGTTAATTGGGCCTGCTGGTTATTTTATCATCTTCTCACAAAGGTAAGTTCATATTTCTTTTAAGGAAGGACTGGTAAAGGATGGGAATATTATCAAAGAAGAGCATCCATCTTAAATATAGCACTTCTTGGTTGGTGCACTAATTCATTGTCCTCTAGAACTTGTGAGACAGACAACAAATGGCATGTTGAGAGAACTATTTAAACTCACAGATTTACATCCCAACCCTACCGCAAAGTGTTTATTTGTCCTTGGCCAAGTCATTTAATTTTTGTCAGATTTGGTCCTCTTAATAATGAAGGAATTGAACTAAATATCCATCATCCTTTCTAACTTTCACAAAATCAGTGATTTTATGTCTCAGCAGTTCATATAAGTTAGATAATTGGCTCTAAGACTACTGATTGATAGACTATAAAATTACATATTCTAGAGTTTTGTTTCCTATTAAAATGTATTACCTTGTTTCAAGAGCTTGTGGACATAATGAGAATTCAATTTTCATGCAATTCAATAACTGTTTTAATTTCTTTTTTCCCCATCCCTCCTTTATTTCTTGAGTAGATTTATTATCCTTTTCTATCCCCTATAAACCAAAACCTTAGTGAGGAAATAGCAAATTCTTTATTAACAAACATTAGTAATGCTATATAAATACTACCAAGAGGAGAGACAAAAGGTGATATATACATAAAATTATACAACAATAAAGTATAAACTATAAGAAAAGCTACTGGTGGAGTATTTAAGAACTCAGATGCTTGTTCAGTTCCCCAAACTATTCCCACTGCCCACTACTATAACAACTGCCACTAACTTTGGCAATGATCCAGAAGCTCCTTATGTAGTAGGTAGAAATGGAAAGTATAGTAACTCTCTCCAACTTATAAATTTATCAAATGGCAGATATAATTACTGACTTTCCCTCAAAGGTCCAGAGTAAACAGATGTTGCTCTAAACCACCATGTCTTAAGAAACAGAAATAAATCTATTTTTACTTACATTTTATAAGAGTTGTCCAATTACATCAAGTGAAATTAGGAGAAATATCTTTATTATAGAAATAAACTAAAAAAACTTATTCTCTGATAGAGAAAGAGTTAGTTTGGTACCATTTCAAGAATTCTCATTGGTTTCAGCATTATCCCTATTTCACTTCTTCCATTGTCCATGAAACAGATGAACAGGCAGGGAAGAAGTTCAGTTCTAGAAATCTGAAAATGTTATGAAGACACTGTGTAACTAACCTGACCTTGACCGTCACTACTGTGGTAGCCCCAAGAGGTTTTGTGGAAATAAACCTCTGCCTATCATGAAATCATCACATGTTTAAGGGCAAAAAGCCAGGTATTTCCATCTGTTGAGTTGTCAGCACATTATTAGGTTCAGAGAAATCTGGCTCATTATCAGCCTTCAATAGAGCTTGTGTTCACTATCCCAGTAGACATCAAGTTGCTACATGAAGTAACTGACCACACAGGCTATTGAGACAGCTGACTTAAACCTATAATGAGAGATGCTTGTTAGAATATGAAACATTTCCCCTTCAATAACCGTAAATGAGGAAGGTGTGCCTAAATGGTAATCAATAGTGGTATCAATTCCCATTAAGCTTTCAAACTCCATGCATCCATAATTCAGACAAATAAACTCTCTGGGAAATCTTAAAAGCACAAATATTGAAGGTGTGACCAAATAGCCATTGTCTCCATGGTCAGACACTATCCCCACTCATTATCTTTCTCAAAATCAGGAAAGCATCTACTGATACATTCAATGATGGTTTCATTAGAGAACATCATATTACCAGAGCCCATTTGAGTTAACATTCTATTTTCAGCAAAAATAGTGTCACATTCTAATTAGTTTACAGTTTCCAATGCTCCCCAATTCCTAGAGCTCCTTAAATCCAATGAGTAATTTGTATGGAAATTAAACTGTTTTGAAAATATTATTAGAGAAGGAGCTGGATATTTCTAGGTATAAGGAATCACAAATCATTTTCCAGTTCAAGTCACTTTCTAGTTCCTGTCTTCCACTTCTGCCCCACCAACTGGTTGCTGCTGAAATAGCATCAGAATATGAAGGAAAGTTCTTCAGGGCAAAAAAGTTGATCATCTAAGAAAGAGATTAAACAGCACAGAAAACAGCATATCAAACCTTTTTATATGCTTCACTGAAAGTATTATGTAAACTTAACAAAGGGTATGCATGGTTTTAATAAAATTAGGGGGATCGAAGCTATTTGTTCTATCTACCCCTTGATCCCCATAGAGAAAGCAGGTACCGAGAGTCTAAGTATCTCTCTCCACTCCCTCTTTCCCTCATCCCTTGTGCCACATCATCTCACTTTGCCCTCAACCCTCAATGATATAAATACAATTTTAAGAACAGTAGCTTCTCTAAAAAAGAAAAAAATGGAACCTCCAATAACTTGCTTTCTGAAATTTAGAGGATGAAATAAGATGTAGCATGCAACATTTACAAATGTGAACTCATTATTCCAATTCTCACTCCATTATAAAATAACAGAGACCAAATAGCAATACCATAAAACAGCCTAGGGCCAGCCCTCTAGTTGTTCCACTAAGAGAAATCTAAGAGAAATAAATAAATAAAATAAAATTTCTTTCTAATTGCCCTTAAGACATCTTTACTGTCCTGGGTTAAGCTGCTGTTAAAATGACAGCAATTTAAAATGATACCTTTGTTTCTTTCACTTGCTAGCTCTACTTTAGGTTATATCTTGCAATCACATAAAGGCATTGGTACAGAGCAACCTATTCCAGTAGGAAAGCCAGGGAAGAACTGAGAAAATGCATGCAGATAAGAGTCATTGGAAATATTATCATAAACCCTCTTGACTTGAAAACCATTTTCTTAGACAGCAGTTCCAAAATTAAATGTCCCAACCAGAGGTGGAGGCATCATGCTAAAAAAAAAAAGTGACAGCTTTATTGTCATTGCCCAAAGAAATGCCACTGTGATTTGGAAAGCTGTACCGAAATTATAATTCTATACTTGGTTTTAGAAATGTAGTCTAATACAAATTCATGTTAAAAAGTAGCAAATGGGACAGAAAAAATTTTAAAACTATTTTCATACCCCTGTGAATATTAGAAGACAATTATGATGGTTGGTCTCTTTTCTACATACTTGGCTGTCTCCCCTATTGAAGATAGCTCAGAGGACAAAGGAGGTTGCTTTTTGAAATGAAATGTTTAATACTGATTTAAACACTGTTAGAAAAAATATAAAAGGAGAGTAATAGAGAGAGACAAACTTGCTCCAATGCCCTAGGCAAGACAGGAGAATTGAAGTTTATCTTGAGACCTCTGAGGAAACTCTTATATTTTGAGTTTGAGACATTGTAAGCCCCACGAAGCATAGTTAAATGAACTCATAGTTTGTTTTTTTCATAGAGTTCATTTTGTTTCAACACTAGACTCTATTATTATTGCCATCAGTAGTTTCAATTTTTAATTTTCAAAAGAATCAGCAAGAATAAAGAACCTTCCCAGACTGATTTGGGAAGTAGTACTTGTTATGAAATATTTAGCTGATTGTACACTTACATATTCATAATCTCTCACATATACACACATATATGCACACAAAATCATACAAATTTTCAATTGTAAACCACATTGCAACATTTATTGATTATATATTATGAAAATTTTGAAGTTTAAGAGAAAAGAAGAAAAATCTCATAAATGTTCCTCAATATGTTGATATTCAGATATTATCAAAAAGGCAAATGTTGATCTCTAAATTTTGTTACAACTGAACTATGTACTGTACACAACAAGATCTCCTTTACTCTTTAAACCTATCCCCTATTCTTAGGAAATACATCAAAATATATAATCATTTTTTGCTAAAAATTTTCTCATACAGTGCTATGATGAATTCAAGATCTTAAATAAACCTGTAAACATAAACCAAATTTAATTAGTTTTAAATCACATACAAAGTGACCAAATCTGTGAGGAAATAGTTTAATCACTGGTCAACACTTAACAGCAATAATAAATGAATCAACACCAAAAGATGATAGGACTTCTATCTTTTATACATAATACTTTGAAATTTTAAAAATGAAAAATTGTTTTTTAATATTAACACGGTTGTTTTGATGGAACTTTGTCATAAAAATTTACTTTGCTATGATATTTACTACATTACACAACCAGACACATAAACCTTGCATGTCAAGATTACACATGGACACTGGTGAAGGACAGTGTTAGAACATTGTATAACTGAAACTCAAGCATGAACAACTTTGTAACTGTATGTGTTATGGTGACTCAGTAAGAAACGAGGGGGAAAGATTACACCTGGTACAGCAGGCAAAACGTGAGGCTGCTGAAGCCAAGCTAAATAGACCACTAGGAGAGAGAAAAAATATATATTCAGTCATTGACCTGTAGGCCTTTCCCCTTCCTAAACAGCTAAGTAACTGTGGCCCTATAGATCTTGCTTGAGGCAAGTGTTAAACTGAATGAAAAGGACTCTCCATGGAAATAGAGGTTGATGTGACAACTATGAGCACAAATAACAAAGCACTTAAAGTATGTTGTCAAAAGAGAAGAGAAAAAATGCCTACAAAGACAGGATAATAGCCTGAGACATAGTGGAGGACATAATGGTGTTTGCCATACATGTGTTGACCTTGTTTTCGATCTCTGGCACCACTTCAAGTACCTACAAGCACCTCCCACAAAGAATATCATCAGCAATCCTACATTATGAACTTGAAATTTCCTAAAAATAAAACCTAGATATAAATTGTTCCCTCCACAAAAATGAAATTATAACTATGTGACATGTAGAAGTGTTAGTTATCACTATGATAGTAACCATATTGCAAATTATAAATATATCAAGCAAACATGACCCCCCCTTAAACTTAATATAATGGGACAGAGGGGTAGTACAGATATTAAGACACTTGCCTTGCATGCATCCAACTCTGGTTCTAGTCCAGGGTCACCCTGGTACTTCCAGGAATGATGCCTGAGTACAGAACCAGAAGCAATCTCTGAACACTGCCAGGTGTGACCCACTCACCTCACAAGAAAGATAAAGCTTCATGTAGTTTGTCACTTATATCACAATTTAAAATGATAAAATTTAAAATAAAGGAATGCTATATACACTTTTAATTACATTTTCCCTGTGTTCTGATGAACTCAAAAGTAACTGAGAGTAAAGAAAATGAAGATATCCATAAAACAGATATGAGTGCCTTAAATAATGCAAATTTGTATTATTCATGGCTGATAGTGGTTTTTAATAGTCCAAGAGTTATGTCATGATAGATAATATTGGAAAGAATAAGAGAGGAAATCAAAATTATTTCTAGGGGCAGAGACGTATTACTACAGGTAATGCCTTACACACAGATGGCCTGCGTTCTATCCCCTAGCACTGTACACAGTCAGTCCCCCAAGCCCTGCCAGGAGTGATCCCTGAGCACAGAGTCAGGAGTAAGTACTAAGTACCACAGGTGTAGTCCAAAAACAAAATTTTAAAAAGATTAGTTTCATATGCAGTGATCTTTGGGGGTGGTGGGGGTGGGTGAGGGACATTTGATCTATTTCCTTACCTATATAAGGGGAATAGTCCCTAATCTACTATAGAGTTGGTAAGAGTATAATATCACAAGTATGAAAGGGGGGCAGGAAGATAGTTCAAAAAGTCATTGTGCATGTTTGGCATGTCAAAGGCCTAGGTTCCATTCTTGGCACTGCATGGTCCCCCAATCATACCAGTAGTTACTCCACTCACCAAACTAGAAGTAGCCTCTGAGTACCATTGAGTGTGGTCCCCCAAAATTTGAGTACAAAGGCTTTACAAATCCTAATAGACTTGATGACAAAACTCCAGCAATAGATCCATTAAAACAAACAAAAAAAACAGTCCAGACAAGGCTCTGTAGAAATGTGAAGGAAGGCTATCTTACAAAAATAAAATAAAATAAGCTCCTCGTGCTAGATAGAATAAGGTATGCATTTTTCTGACTTTTGGGGAAAAGATAAAGTTTACTTATATTCTTTTCCCACCTTTCTAATACCATTTCTACCCCACTTATAAAATATTACTACTATCCTTATCTCCTGAGTCCATCATTAGCCGTTTTTCTGTGGCCTGCAAATAGAACACTCATTTTAGAGTTGCCCTTGAAGACCTCCTAGAAATTTCAGGTGCTTCCAAAGTGGCATGCAGGCCATCTGCCCAAAGTAACCAACCATATGGATTCATTAGCTTATCTCTGTTAGTCCTCCCAGATAACCTACTTGCTTATGAGAGCATTTCACAGCCCAGAAAGCCTAAGGGGGTTAAGTCTACTTTCTCTTTGAGGCTGCCAATTCTCTCAAACAACACCAGGATAATTAATATCACACAGATCTTTGTGAGAAAGCTAAAACTGACTTTCCTCAAGGAACTCACCTCAGGATTTCACTTTTTTTCTTCTTTGACAAAGTCAAATCACCTAATAACCTTCCAGTTAGAGGAATGAGGTCCATCTGTTCAATTAGACTCCTTGAGTTCATCTGGCAAAAGTGCATGGGTTAATTCTTTTTCACCAACATGCATAAGTCTAAAATTTTGACCACAAAGATCAAGTGAAATTTCAATTTACTGAAACTCAAGAATAACATTCAATTAACTGAAAGATGTACTTATGTACTTGTACTCCACTTTTGAAAGGTAAAGGCAATTTACACAAACAAAACCTTGAGTTTTTTTTTTTTCAAAAATGCATCCAAAATGGTCAGAGGCATTCCAGTCTTTAATATATTTTACATTTTAAATCAGGCTGGAGCGATAGCACAGTGGGTAGGGCATTTGCCTTGCACGTGGCCAGCCCAGGTTCGATTCCTCCGCCCCTCTTGGAGAGCCCAGCAAGCTACGGAGAGTATCCCGCACACACAGCAGAGCCTGGCAAGCTCCCCGTGATGTATTTGATATGCCAAAAACGGTAACAAAAAGTCTCCAATGGAGATGTTACCGATGCCCACTCGAACAAATAGATGAACAACTGGAGGACTGTCCTACAGTGATATATTTTTAATCAGTGAGTGAATAATGACTGAGTCTCTCTCTCTTTTTACCCTCTTTTCCTCCTTCCCCTATCCCCCCACTCTCCTGCACTTCTAGCTTGCTTTTCTTCTAGCTCACTTTTTTGAGAACATTTCACAGCCCTGAAAGCCTAAGAGGCTTAAGTCTACTTTCTCTTTGAAGTGCCAAAAAGAGGCTTCTCCTTCCTTTTTTTCTTCTCTTTTCTCCTCTCTCCCCTTTTCCCTCTGTCTTTTTCCCTCACTTTCCTGTTTCCCCTCTTTGTCCTCTCTCTCCCCTCCTTCCTCATACAGACCCCATTAGCTATTGCTGTTTTACCACACCAGCACCAACCTACTGGTGGGAAATGTACTCAGATTTATCCTTCTATGCTATACCTTGTGCAGTGAGGCTTCATTAATTCTTTTCTGGGATCCTCAAATCTGTCAAGGAATCCTAGTATGTCCTCTCATTTTTCTGGCTCTAGGTGAATAAAGGGCAGGGAAGAAAGATCTTTCTCAGCTTAATCCAACTCTGACTTATCTTGATTATGTTGTTTTGATATATTGTTTTATAAATTTTTAAGTTAAAATATATAGAACACATATTTGCCATATTAACTGTTTCTACTGTGTAATTGTGTAGCATTCACAAAGTAGTGCAATTAATACCACTATTTCCCAAATATTTTATCGCCCCCAAATAGAAAATCTCTGGTCATTCATCAGTAACCTCCCATTCCCTCACTACTCACGTCCTGACACTGGCACTACTCTTATACTTTTGGGGTGTTGTTTTGGTTTTTTTTAGGAGCCACACCCTGCAATGCTCAGAGTTTACTCCTGGCTCTGCATATAGGAATTACTCCTGGCAGTGCTCAGGAGACCATGTGGGATTCCTGGAATTGGACCCAGGTCAGTCATGTGTATTATCACTCCAGCCCCTACTCTCCTACTTTTGTCTATGAATTTGCCTGTAAAATTACTTCCTATAAACAGAATCATATAAAACTTTTCTGCCTGGCTTAAAAATCACTTAGCACAAAAATCACATCCATGATGTAACATGTGTTAGAATTTCACTCCGTTTTATGAATTAATATACCATTGTGTAAAAAAAAATACCATTGTGTGTTTGTAGGCCACTTTTCGTTTACCCATTTATCCTTAATTGAAAACCTTGGTTATTTCCACCACTTCACCTATTTTTAATAACGCTTCTTTGAAGGCTAGTATATAAATATCTGTTGGAATTCCTATTTTCAACTAATTTCAGTATTTGGAATTGCTGGATAGTATAGTAACTCTGTTTATCTGCTGTTTTTAAAGTATATTTTGAAACAAAAAAAATGAGGGCATTTTATATTTAATAAGACCATGGCTTTGTACCGTAGTAAGCTGTGTCCACTATTTACTGAGGAACTCTTCATTCTTTCTAGAGTTCACTCTAAATATTTGTTTTCTTTGCAAGAAATTTTTGAACAAAATAGAGTATAAATATATGTTTAAGATAATTTAGGAGGTAAAATAGTTTTCAGTAAAAAATATATCTTTAGGGACCAGGAAATAGTTCATGTGTTAAGGTGCATATCTTATTGGAAGTTTATGCATGGGAAACCACCAATGACAGAACCGTAAATCAAAGAACCTTAATAGAAATGAAAAATAAAAATAATTTAAATTTTTTATTAAAACTTTTTAAAAGATACATGCCTTACATGCAGCAAACCCTAGATCAATCCTTGGCAGAACATGGTACCACAAAACATTGTTTAGTGAAGCTGTGAAGCCCCGCCACCCAAATACCACTGGAGTGAACCTGATGGTTCCCAAACACTTTTGAGTGTTCTAGGTAATCCTTGGCACTATGTTGTTCTCACAACACTTCATCCTTGGTTTCTCACATTGAACCTCTGGCGTGGTTGTCCAAGAGTCACTGAGAGGCACTTCCTAAGGTCTCCTGAGCACACTTGGGAGTTCCCCCCAAAATTATTATTTTTACACAATATACAAACTTCCAAAGGTAAATTTAAAACTACTGCTAGAGACCACAATACTCTGAGCATTGTCTTATTCCTAATATTATAATTCACAGTTTGAAAAAAAGCATAATATTAATTAAAGGAGGCTCTCCAAAGGATAATTCACTTGCTTGTTTTATGTATTAGTTCATTCATTGATTCGTTTCCCTTCGTGAATATTTGAATCCTCAGGGCTAGGAGCTATAGTACAGTGGGTAGGGCATTTGCCTTGCACGCGGCCGATCTAAGTTCAATTCCCAGCATCCCATATGGTCCCCTGAGTACCGCCAGGAGTAACTCCTGAGTGCAGAGCCAGGAGTAACCCCTGTGCATCACCGCGTGTGACCCGAAAAGCCAAAAAAAAAAAAGATTGAATTCTCATATGCAAGGTAAGCTCTACCACTGAACTACATGCCATTCTACTTTTCTTTCTTTAAAATGAGTTTGAGGAACCCATGTAGGAAAGCAAAATCCAACTATTCTTTGACTAATAATACCAAATGAAAGATTTCATAAGAAACATTTTATATTTAAAAACAATACCACTGTATTTGTTTCATTTTTAGCCCCAATAAACTTCCCCTTTTCTATAGATGGTGGTGTGAATGGAGAAATCATGGGAGAGTCAGATTAAATCATGTTGCATAGAAATTTTATGTTTTATTCCAAGTGTTTATATATTGCAACTTTCCAATAGACAGAGAGACACGCATGTATGCACACACATACATGTACACACAAGACTCTCACAACTTAAAAAATTAGTATTAGAAAATAACTTGATCTTATTACACATAAAAGTAGCAGAAAACAAACTGCCTCACCTGTATGATCCTAAGAGCATTTTTGTTCAATTTTCTTGGCCTGGGGTTTATACAAAGAAGAAGATTGAGAATAGTATGATCAGTGAATGATTAAGGAGAAAATATAAATAAATCTGAGGAAGCTTGAATAAGTTCATACAATTCAGATAAAATTTTTGTAAAATTATTAAAGTTTAGATATAGGTACTGCAAGAACACCACCATATTTTTAGAGTTGATATCAATAGAACAGCCATAGCTTCTTACAGAGAAATATTGCTCTTTTTAGGACATTTCTATATGTAACAAAGAACTGACCTAAGGAACTAGCCTAAATTTTAAGATTATTCCCACATCACTAATGGAGACTATTTAATCTGAAGAAATTATTAAGCCATAGAATATATTAGGATGGTCTTCAAGTATTTAAGAGGTAGACATTTTAGAGATAAATTATAATTGTTCTGTGGAGTCTTGTGGGACTGAAAAAATCAGAGTGGCTATTACAGGAACAAGGATTTTAGCTGGTTGCAAAAAGATCTTTCTGACAGAGTAATTCAAAAACAGAATGGGTCATTGCCATAGATAGTGAACTGTTCATCTTTGAAAAGATTCAAGAATTGGTTAATGGCCATTTGTCAGGAATGTAAAGTAAGGAATTCAATCATCTGATGAAAGACTGATCAAGACTAATGTTTTCCAACACTGGTTGCATGTAAAATCATTTGGGGGGGTATTGTAAAACATATTGATGTTCTTGTTTCTTTCATACACTGATGGAAAGATATTGATTCCATAGGTTGAAATAATCTGTATTTTCAAACTAGCACTCCCAGTAATCCAAAACAGTAAACCTAGAGCCATACTTGATTTTGAGGGACATTTAATTACATCACATATATGAGAATCTCCTCTCTCATAATTTGGATATGCTCATTTTTCCCTATTAATCCATTATGAAGGATACAGATAGGATGCTGAAAGAGCTGGTTCTTTTAATCAAAGATAAACTTTAGTAGAAGAATTGGGGTCCTTTCTGGTAGGATGAGGTAACTTAAGAATTATCACAGCTGACTGGCTAACTTAGAGCCATATTTGCTGACTGTTCTTGTCAGGGAAAAAATTAAAAGCAAAGTATTTCCTCTATTAAAGGGATCAGTGAGAAATGATTGTTTCAGAACTATAATCTGAGGTTGTGCTGGAACTAAGGCTTAACAGTAGCCCAAGTACAGATGTCTGGGGGAAGCTCAAGCAGTAATATTTAATCTTACTGGAAACTATGGACAAGAAACATCAATGAAAACTAAACATTCATTTGAGGAGAAATGAAGGTGTAGGGTAGTAATGCCCAGAAGTCTTGAAATACTTATCATTTTTGATAAATATTTACAATATTTCCTGTAATCTATATATGATACATTCCTTTTCATCATTGTTTACTGGTATGTCTTGGGTAACCAGGACAGTTATAATAATATCATTGTGAAACATTCAGCAAGGTCCACAATTCAAACTTCCTATCCTAGAGAATGGCAGTTAGCCAGGTCCAAGAGTTGCAATCAGTGGAAAGTTAATGGATCCATGCAAGAGGAATTTTTTAAAACCCCACCACCACCCCGGCCATTAGAAAATATGAAAAATAGACCAGGAGCTGAAAATCTCTATCCTTTAAAGAAAAAGCACCATGTTTTTTGTTTGTTTTATTTTTGTTTGTTTTTATTGTTTTATTTGGGAAAAGTGCTTCTTACAACAGGGCAGCTGCAAAATACAGAGACCTCTGCAACAATTCCTTGTTTCCTTAAAGTGAACAGGTGGGGTCCAAGGAATCAGAGCAGCAGATGGACAAATTAAAAGCATCTCCAAGTTATTTTTAGGAAACAGAGCAACAAAATGCAAAGCTGAAAATTCTCTTTCAGGAAGTCTAATAACTGGATTTTTGCTTGTCTTGTGAATGATGACACCACCCCCCTCCAGTGAATAAGAAGGGCGTTATCACGGAGAAACAATGACTCTACTACAGGATACGCCTTGGACCATAGCTGTGAATCACATGTCTACCTGCAAAGCTCGGGGATGGAGTGAGGCAAACACCCACAAAAACAAACACAAAAACCTGACAACAAAACTCCTTAAACGAGGACCAAAGTTTGTCAAACAAAGTGCCCAGACTGAAAAGGCTAGGGGATCATAAAACATGGATAAAACTGTGTATAGAGACCCGGTTTGTGTTCATAGATGGGCTCACCAGATGGTGATCGCCTCTACAGCCGAGTCCGCATCTCTATTTACATCAACAGAGCCAGCTAACACTGCCCTAGGGATAACGAAAACCCAGTACTGCACTGGTCTGCTCCCATCTACTCGCCAACCTCGGTCAAAACCGCCAAACTACGTTTTTCCGCTAAGGCTATGAGCATGGCGTCTCTACAGGATGAGAAGCAGACCATGAGTAAAGCAATATCTTGGTTTTTTTCATTGTCTCTTACCTCCCTTTTTCTTTCCTTCCCTTACCTTACAGTTCTTGGCTGCCATATAACACTGTTTTTAGGGAGCCTTTCAAGGAATCCCCTACCTCAAAGATCCCTGCAAGAAGAATGTAAATTAACATACTTGTGCTAGGCATAGAGAAAACAAAATAATAAAACTAGAAAGAAAGGGCACAAGAAAATTCATAGAAGGAAAGGAAAAAGGGACAATAGTAATCAGGAGCTTGAAATATCCTACCAACATAGTAAAAATTGTCCTCCCAACTTGTTTCCCTCTCTTTTTCCCCATTTTAATGTCAGGGTGTTAGTTGGTCAAAAATACTGAGTTCATGTTTTTACAGAAGCTTCAGAGAAGCCTAAACTCCAAAATTTCTTGCTCTAGAGGACAATGGTAGAAAACAGAATAACTGACTTTCACATAGCACAGTTACATAGTCAGAAGCTATAGGCAGGATACGTGTCCTTTAGAAAGAAAATGTACAGGATGAGAAACTGCTACAAAATCTCTGGACTCTTGGACACTAGGCAAAATTCTGCCATACTATCACATAACCTTCACCTCTTGTCCTCTAGATCAGTGCTTTTTTAATTATAAGACAGATCTGCTGTGTTGCTGCTTGTCAGACGATTCAGAAAGCTTCATGCCACAAAGTTCCCAATCTAAAGTATCATAACTAAGTAGAAATGAACCTATTCACCAGAAAAAACTCAAGATTATGAGTCTTTACATCTCATGAGTAAGAGGTTATTTTTCTTTCATCTTTAAAATACACAGAAGGAAGAGCAGACGAGAGCCAGCAAACCCCTGTCCTTCAACTGAAAACACTTTGCTAATGTACCGTTCCCTATTCCTTACTCTCAGTCCTTTTTCACTGTTTTACCTCCTGGATTTTGGCATCCATAAAACAAATAACTTCCATTTATTTCTGGCAAAGTCATCAGGAAGACTAGAGGTCAATATTCCCCCATTGGATACTGGATGAATGGACATTTCCAAGTAACTATAGTGGAAGAATGAATTTTCTTGGGTATAAATGTTTGTTGTTAAGGAGAATTTGAGCAGAACTCTCTCCTTTGGGTACATCTACTAGGAACTAGTGAAGTCTTACCCTTCTCAAAGAGTAGTACAGTAGACATTTATAACCAGAACAAAGTGATCTTTTGCTGTGATCTTTTCTCTTCCCTTCTTTTGTTAGCACTACATTACTGTTGCCATTTTAATTTGCCATGGGTATTAGGTTAATAAATGTGTGACATATTAGAGTGATAGTTTTTCCAAGCAGAAGAGAAAGGCTTTCTAACCCAAAGACCAAATTGTTCTGATTTCCTCTACACAGCTTGCATTTATTAGAAAATTGGGGGTGGAGCAATAGTACAGAGGGCAGGGCATTTCACTGAGGAATGCCAACCCAGGTTCAATCCTCGATATCTCATATAGTCTTCTGAGCACATCCAAGAGTAATTCCTGAATACAAAACCAGAAGTAACCCCTGAGGTTGCTAGGTGTGGCCCCCCAAAAGAACAAACAAAAAATTAACTAACTTCCCCAAATCATTGATGTGAATGAAAGCTAGCCATCCTTTTTCAAATAAAATGTGGACTCTAATATATGGCAGAAAATAGAATGCTACCTTTCTTCTTGCTAATAACTATTTTCTCTCTCTTTTGTGAAGACCAGATACAGTTTTAGAAGACCAGTGTTCAATCTTCTACCTTGATACCTTACTGAGACCCTTGCTGTCACTATGGATATCTCTTTTGATGACCTTTAGTGTCAGGCTCCCCATATTTTTAAGTATTTCTATGTTTAGAACCATGATTTCTAGTCCTGTTAATAATAGAGTTTGTGGTTTACAGTTTTGCAACTCCATACCCATCGCCAGGGTCAGCATCTCTCCACCAATGTGCCAAGGTCACCGCCCACCCACCCCTACCCTACCTCTTTAGTAAAATAATTTTTAACTGTTATAGTGTCCAACACCCTTGGGCAATGGTGTCATGCTACCTATATACAACACATAATTACACACACACACACTCCCTTCTATCATGGTATTCTTCAGTACTGTAATCCAGAGGCTTCTCTCATCTTAACTCACTTTATTGTGGCTTTTTTGGTCTTTTCAAGTAATTACTAGTCTTGCCTTTCTGTCAGTTCACTAGCAGTGATGAATTTTAAAAGTTTATCTTTGGGCTGGAGAGATAAAATAGTAGGCAAGGTATTTTCCTTTCACATACCTGACCTATGTTCAATCCCCAGCACTACATATGGCCCTTCATCCCACTAGGAGTGATCTCTAAGCTCCGAAACAGGAGTAAACCCTAAGCACTACCAGATGTGACCCTAAAGTGCAAATAATGATAATAAATAACATAAAACAGTTCATCTTTAAGACTTCTCTTTCTTTCACACCTTTAGTGACAAAATTGAGGACTCATGTATCAGAACATTCACAACCAATAAATACAATAAATAGTAATTACTCATATTGTGAACATATTCTTCCCTGGAAAAGATATTCTTCAATGCATTTTAGTGTTTACAGATTATTAACAGCTTTTCAGAGGAATCTGAAAGAAGAGCTTTCACAAAGGCATAAAAAAGCCCATACATTGATAAATAAAATTTGATTTTCAGGTATGAGTTCATAGCTCAGTTTTTTTCTAGGAATTTATCTGTTGCATGATAAGGTATGCTCTTATCTAGCATTATAAACCATGAAAAAGAAAGTTTAAAGATGTTAGAAAACTTCTTTACTGCAGTTGAACTAATATATATAGGTGTGATTACATCATTCTTAAAGTCTGGTAGTTTAACTTGAAGTTTACATTATAAACATCAGAAAAGTTTTTTCAATACTTTCTATATGCATTTCTTACTAACATTCATATATACATGTTAATATATATAACATATCCATTGTTGCCAGGACTTAAATATAAAGCTTTAAAATTTTTGCATTCCTTAATTTTGTGTTTAAAATTGTAAATTAATGTTGCATTAACAGCCTATTTTGCATATCAGTTTGATTGTACCATCTTAAAGATTCATTTAAACCTGGGGAGGACAGCATGACTCCTACCTGCTTCTCATTAATAACATACTTCTTAGTGAGCAGATAATGAATGACCTGGATAGAAATCAGTAGAAATGCAGATTGCCATTAGGTGGAGAATGGGAAAGGAAATTCACTTTCTCCTCCACACTGACAAGCAATTTTTAAGCAGAAGTAGCAAAAGCAGCTTCAAGGGGAGATGTCTAAGAGAGCTCTTAATTAAGTATTCTGTTTTCTTTACATGTAGAACTGAAAAAGAGAAGTCGTCCTGATAGATATTAAAATCTTAAAACGACTTTTAAATATTTGAGTTAAGACTTTCAACTAATAAAGGAATAAAGCAGGTAACTCTCAGCCTGAGATTTCTTGAAACAGAGTTTAGGAAACATAGCCATGAAATTCTGAAAACTCAGACACAGAGTTCTGGAAACAGGTTCTGAAAACATATGTCTACACAAGCATTTTTTAATTTGCTGACTACTACTAGTGGGGTACATGAGCAGTAAGCATTCTAGTTGGCCAAGATCTGCCATTGTTTAATCAGAATCGGAAAACAAGGCAAGCAGGAGAAAATTATAAGAAAAAGATAGTTTCTTTTTAAGTATTATTGACTTACTCCACTTTTCTGGAATACTAACAGAAAATAATGGTCTTGTTTGAGATACAAGAGGTCCTATTTTTCAAGTCACTTTATTTCATTAGAAATAAAGTGGTCCCGCATATATGAGGACTTAAGGCAAGTGTGTTTCAAACCCAAAAGTGCTAATAGAATGTCTAACAGGTCACAGGTTTTACAGATGTTAGAAAATACATAAAATTTGATAATGCAACCTGAGTTGTCCATTTCCCTTTATGTTTCTGAATCTTTTTGTATTCACAGGACTTCATACTACTTTTTAATATTGATTCTCTGTTGAATAGAGGTGACAACTGTATCAATTACTCAAATAAAATGAAATGAAATAATGGTCTGCTTATACTTAAATTAGAGAGCTTTTGGGCTGGAGATATAGAACAGGGGTAAGGCACTTACCTTACACAGGGCCAATCCTGGTTCAATCCCTAGCACCACATATGGTGCCCTATGAACTGCCAGAAGTGGCCCTTGAGCACAGAGTCAAAGTAATCTCTGAGCACTGCTGGGTTGACTCAAAATCCAAAATCTAAAATAAATTGGTAATTTTTTAAATTTTGTTTTTTTTCTTTTCAATTATAGGAGTAAACAGTGGCTAGAATATAAAGCAACCTATTTTTCCTATATGAGTTTTATTCATTTATTCATATACATTCATGTACACACAACAACAACAAAACCTACTTCAGCTCATAATCTGTTTCTTGGTTTATTAATATATATATAGTGGCTTATTTTGCAAATCTGAAATTTGACAGCATTTATTTTTTGTAAGGCTTTTGGAATAATTTGTTTTGGTCCCCTGATAATTGTATGGCAATATCCAAGCTTTATGACCATAACATTCAACAGGTTTGATTCCCTCAGTCCTACATTTACGTAACATGCTGGTTACATCCTCTCCGGTAACTCAAAAATGGCAAATTTACAGTTGTGCCTTAAAGAAAACTAAGATAATTTGAAAATGCTGGGTAAAGACATTTGTAATAAGCACTTGACTTAAAGTTATTTGGAATTTTTAGAAGACAGCTTCTCTGGAGATTCCTCCACTTTCACTTTTGATTATATTTGGTTCTTTAACCCATCCACCACAGTTGATAGAAGGAAGAATTGTTTTCTGTGGGGGAGTGGGGAGAGAGTTGTGAATATTGTTAACTATCTGCCTATCCCGTTTTGGAAATCAATCTTAGGAGAATCAGAGAGAAGGAATTCAAACAATTTAATAAAGCACAGAACCAGAAAGAAAAAAAAACATGTGGGTAATATTTCATTTAGGAACATGTTCTATTTTGGGGCACAAATATATTGTGAAATAATGATCCACTCTTAAAAGAAAAGTATAGTTCTGGGATAAAAGTACCAAAAATATATTTCCAAGGCCAGGAAGATAGTTCAAAGAGCTCTCTGTATGCAGGAGACTTGGGTTCAATCCCTGCCACTGCATGGTTCCCTGGGAATTGCCGGAAATGACTTTGAGCACTGCCAGGTATGACTCAAAAACAAACAAAAATTTTTTCATTGCACACTGAGACTCAGGATCGGAGTTCATTTATTTTTCATTTTGGATTGGGGAAGAGTGGGTAGAGCCACAACCAGTGGCACTTAGGGCTTACTGCTGGCTCTGTGCTCTAGGATCACTCCTGGAAGTTCTCAGAAAACTATATTCAGTGCTGAGGATTGAACTGGGGGCTCAATTGTGTGCAAAGCAAGTACTTCACACCCTGTCCTATCCTTCCAGCCCATTGTCCTTCTTTCCCTTTCTCACTCTCTTTTTTGGATCCACTACAGGAGAGGAAACCATTTTCAACCAAAGAGATAAAGCTTTTTTTCAGAGTTCAAAATGCTTTAATATTTTATTTATTTATTTTTATTAGTGAAACACCATGAGGTACAGTTGTAGACTTACAAACATTTGTGCTTGGGTTTCAGTTATACAGTGATCAAGTACCCATCCCTCCACCAGTGCCCATTCCCCACCACCAATGATCCTAGTAGCCCTCCCATTCCCACACCCCATCCACCCCACCCCACTAAACAGATAAAGCTTTAAAGGAAATAATTACTGCAAATATCTAAGGGATTTTTGCCTATTCAAGTAATACAGCTTAACTTTCTCTAAACAAGGACTAGGTAAAAAATTCTGGAGTTACAGATCAGCTCTCAATAGGACAGGAATGATGCCCTCCTCCTACCCTTTCCATTAACCTAGACTATATTCAACTGCTCCAACTAGTGCATGTGGTACTCCATTTTGTGCAAGCACCACTAGGAGGAGTAACAAAAATACTGCAAAGTAGACAAAGTAGTCCTTAGTTCCCTCTACTGAAGTTATAGACCTTTACTCTACACTACTCTACCCAGTAGCCCAGGTGACTAAATTTAAGTTGGTTAAAATTATCATTAAAACTCAGTGCTCCACAGCACTACCCACTTTTCAAGTGTTAAATCCACAGCAATAGAGCATTCATTTGTTGCTTTAGCTTTTAGTTATTTATTTTTTTGCTTTTTGGGTCACACCAGGCAATGCACAGGGGTTACTCCTGGCTTTGCACTCAGGAATTACTCCTGGTGGTGCTCATGGGACCATATGAGATGCTGGGAATCGAACCCTGGTCGGCCGAGTGCAAGGCAAACGCCCTACCCACTATACTATCGCTCCAGCCCCATTCCTCTAGCTTTTTGAGCATAAGTACATATCTGTTCCCCACAACACCTATCACAGTGCCTGAAATAACTATTAAAAAGGGGCACACTTTTTAATAAACAAAGTGTTTGTTAAGTTAACAAGAGCAACATTAAATTCATTAAAAGCCCTGTGTCAAGGGCTAGAGAAACAGTTCAATGGGCTGAGCACACTCTTGCAAGCTGGATATCTGGATGGTTAAATAAGCATGCTAGATATGATCTATGAGCAGGATCAGGAGTAGCTTTTGAGCACCAACAGGTGTGTGGCCTAATACCCTCCCCAAATTAAAATGAAATACAGGGATTAAGGTGCTTGCCTTGCATGTGGCTGACCTGGGTTCAAAACCCAGCACTAGATATGGTCTCTCAAGCACCACAGGAAGTGACTGTTGAGCAAAGAACCAGAAATAGCCCACAGCACTTCCAGGTGCACCCAACACCCCAATGAAATTGAAAATAAAAGTAAAGCCCCCTCTTATTCTATGACCATATGAATACTATGATGTAGGTGGTATTAGCCATTTTTAAGATGAGGAAAGATTCCATGAGGCTAAATGATTTTTCTAAAACACAAATTATAAGTATTAGAACTTCACGAGCTATGCTTTTAACCATTCTGTGTGCAACCAAAGGAAACATCTAACCGAAAATTTTACCATGAAAGTCTGAGCCTCTTGAAGAATATGAGCGACTGGGTGACTTTTCTCCCACACCCATGCAGTGAAAGACAGAATTAAAATAGATTAGAATCAAGGAATCAAGAATGAGATTTTAAAGAAGAGTGTGATGTGTGTTTGATTGTTGGTATCAGATTAAATGGCTATCTGACTACTTATCTAAATTAAGTAACAACAAATTTGTGATTTTACCTGTCATTTTGAACATGGCTATCATTATTTGGGTCTACAGGTGGTAAAATTAGTGAGATATAATCATTTTGTGATTACTTCAAACTTTGTGCCAAAAATCAATTTTCCTACAGCTCTCAAACATGTACTTTCCAGACAAAAATCCAGCCTGCCACAATTTTTAATCAGCACAGCAGAAATAAAACTTATCAGGGCTTCAGCGATAGTACAGGTACTAAGGTACTTGCCCTGCATGCTTCCAAAACTAGTTTGATCCCTGGCACCAGTGGTTTCCCAATCTCAGCCATGAGCACAGAACCAGGAGTAACCCCTGAGCACTGCTTGGTGTGGCCTCAAACCCTCATCAAAAAAGAAAGAAAAAAGGAGTACTTAACACAACACTCTCAATATATAAAGAAGGAAAAGACAAATATAATACCAACTATTCAAAACGGAGCCATAGAACATAAAATGTGAATATGTTGACATTGATCATTTTAGTGGCTGCTTGGTTTCATAAGATATGTACTAAGCATCTGTTAATTAACTATGATTCAAATTTTTGCCCTAGTAACACTGATGGCATATAAATTGACACCATCCTTTCTCCTATTAGCTTGTGCCCATGCCCTCATTGCTCTGACTTACGGTTACATTCCATCTTTCCTGACTTCCCCTAGACCTACGTTGATTCTCCTTCCCTCCAGTCTTCCCTCTGGCATAAAATTACTAAAACACAAAGCCTACAAAGATGAATTGTGTTATCTTATTATTTGCAATGATGGTATAATAAGATTTATTATGGATTTACTACATGCTAGGTGCAGATATTGATGCTTTATATATTATCTAATTTAATGGACTACCACCGTTTTAGAGAAATTATTAGAGTTTTGAAGAGCAATAATAATTTGGTATTGATTCTTCACTCATTATACCTATGTGCCATTTGATTTGATACATAAAACAATTTTACCCAAGGCTAAACTATAAAACTAGGAAATGGGAACATAAGAAACTGACACCTCAACTAATCGAAACTTTCCCCAATTTATCCAAGCAAAGCATTTGTGCTGGATAATTGCACTGGATTTCTAGAAAAAGACCATTATGAAATATTTTTAAACAAGATGCCAAAGTAGGTTTGAATATGAACAGTGTGATCAAAACAGATTTTTACATATCCTTAAACTTAAATCTTTTTCCCTTTCCTCCATTTAAAAAAATTGAATCACAGTGAAATGCATATTTATAAAGTTATTCATTATTGGGTTTCAGTCATATAGTGTTCCAACCCTGCCCCTTCACCAGTGTGCATTTTCTACTACCAATGTCGCCAGTCTCTCTCAATCCCCCCACTTTTATGGTAGGCATTTTCCTTCTCTCTCTCTCTCTCTCTCTCTCTCTCACTCTCTCTCTTTCACCCTCTCCTCATTCTCTCCCTCTCCTCTTGCTCCCTCTCCTCTCTTTCTCTCTCCTCTCTCTATCTTTCTCTTTCTGCGCATTATGATTTGCAATACAGACACTGAAAGATTATAATGTATATCCCTTTGCCTACTTTCAACACTCAGTTCTTGTCCAGCCTCATCATTTCTAACTACTATTGTTACATCGGTTCCTTCGCTATTGTAACTGCCCTTTGCCCCACACACAATTATGGAAGCTTCCAACCATTGATAGCCCTCCTTGCCCCTAATTTTCCTGGCCTTTGATATTAGTCTCATGTTATTTTTCTATATCCCACAAATGAATATAAGTGTTCTATATCTGTCATTCTCCTTCTGACTCATTTCACTCAGCATGATACTTCCATGCTTTATATATTATTGAATTTAACATACTACCACAATTTCAGAGAAATTATTAGAGTTTTAGAAGATCAAATTGTTCAGGCAAAACAGACATTCTCTCTACTAGTAGGACTTAGGTCTTTTGACAAGCTAGTGTCATATTATATCGATGTCTTTTACCTCATAGCATGATGCAAAATTTCAAAGCTTCAGCAAGGAAAATAAAGGGTACATAAAAACATGTCAAATGTCTATTCAAAGAAATAAATATAAATCATTGGCATTTTGGTTAATGTCATCACTAGCAATTTATTCACTAAGAGGCAGAGTGAAGTAATAGAAAAAGTACAGGATGTTAGAAGACAAAAGACCTAGATTTGAGTAGTAATCCCCCCTCCATTGCATCTATGCAATCTTTGAATTATCAACTGATGTATCAAAGCTTTGAAAGGACCAAAATCTAATGTAATTTAAAATAGAGACTTTGATGTCCACTAGACTGTGTTTAAATCTCAGCTACTCCATTCTCTTACTCAGTTAATATTTATTGAGCATATGCTACATAAAAACCCTTGTTCTAAGTGTTCAAGAAAATAAAATCTGTATGCTTACTATTGTGGATAAGACCAATAAATAACTACCACACATAACAACTATGTTTCATTTGCTGTTAAGTGAGATGGAAAAAGTCAGGAAAAATGTTTTGAGATGAAAAAAATTTAATGCTTTTTCTCCCTTTTATTTTTTATTAAAGAACTGTGATTTACAAAGTTATTGATAGCTGAGTTTTAAGCATATACTGTTTCAACACCAATCCCACCATCAGTGTCAGCTTCCTTAGTAGTGTTCTCATATTTCCTCTCCACCCCAACTCTCACCCTATCCCTGCCTGTCAACTTGATGGGCATGTTACAAAGTTTCAGTGGTTGCAGCTTAGATCTCACATTTTCAGTGTTGTTGAGTCTGTGTTTGGTATATATGGCTTTATCACTCACCTATATCACCAGTATAACTGAAGCCTTGATGCTTGTTCACCCATTATTTCCTATTCTATTGGAAGCTGTTTATTCTCAGGTAATTATGGAAGGCTTCTCTGGTGAGATAACATTTAGCCAGATACCTGAATGAAGTGAGTAGCTGGCATATAGACATAAGATATGTATTCTAGGTGTTCATATGAGCAAATATCCTGCCATGGTAATACATATAGTAGGTTTAAGGATAAAGGTATGTGCAAATGGAGTGAAATGAGAGAAGGAAAGCATAGTAAGATATGAGAGTAGAGAAGATAAACCAGAGCCTGTTGTGCAGTGCTTTCTAAGACCTGGTACGAAAGCTGGATTTTTTCCTGTTTGAACTATGCTAAGGGTTTTGATCAAAAGGATGACCTGATTCAATTTATGTGCAAAAGATTCATGCAGGTAAAGATGAGCAGGGATACCATTAAAGACGATGATTTAAGGAGAAAAGTAATTGGTTTAAACTGAACTGAAGATGGTAATAAATAGTTGGGATTTTAGTACATTTTGAATATTGAGCTGACAAGATATGGAATGGGAAAACGAAGAGAGAAGTTGTGGATGACTACAAGAATTTTGACTTGAGCAACTGGAAGAATTGGAGTAGAGCATAATTTTCTCTGATGCAGAACATGTGAGGAGAGTCCACTGGGGGTGGATAATCAAGAGTTACATTTTGGCCAGAATAAGTTGAGAGATCTATAAAATATTCAACTGGAGCAGTCAGAAAGGCAGTTGATAAACATACCTGGATGATGGATAGAAATGTTATCAGTTGTATTATCTTTGTCTTTTAAATTAACTTCTAAAAGCATCCATTACCTCATCAATTAAATGATAATGTTTGTTTCACATGGTCGTCTCACAGATTTGCAATAATGTGTATGAAGTGTGAACTAATATACCTGGTGCACACAAGTGCTCAATTAAACAGTAGCTTTTTTATTATCAGTATTCATTGGAATAACTAATGACTAGTTATTGCTGTTGCCAAATCTCTGATGGTTGCTCAAAAACACAGACTGAATATTATAATCACCAGAGGAAATTTTAAAAATATTTTGAATATTTTAGCCTCACTTCTGGTCAATTAAATAAGATTCACAAGAGCAGTGTTTAATAATAGCCCAGGTACATATTACCCATAGATAACTCATAAATGAGCTAGCTTTGAGAGAACTTATAAGATTAGTTCCAGTTCACCCTTTGGGAATCTATAGAAAAAACACCAAGAGGAAATTTGGGGCTTTTCCTGATATCTGAGAAAATTGATTCATTTTTCATTGCTTTCCACTAACTATGAAAATGATTCTTGCTCTAAGGAACTAGAAGAGTAAAACACCATGGAATCTCAAAATACTGCAATTCCAGGGTAGATATTTCTCCAGTAATAGTAGAATTTTTCTTTTTTTCATTGTCAGGTTTGGCCTCTGAATTACAATTGATTGATTCAAGAATTATAAAAGTATTAAATTTCCATTTAAATCACATTTATAGTGGCCAGAGCCACGATACAGTGGATAAGGCACCTTTCTTACATAGGGATAACTTGGATTTGATCCCTGACACCCTGTATGGTCTCTCAATCCTGCCAGAAGTGATCCCTGAGCACAGAGCCAGGAGTAAGCACTAAGAATAGTTGAGAGTAATCCCAAAACCAAATTAAAATAAAGTCATTTTTTTAAAAAAATCTTAGTTATAAAAGATAAAATTACAGTTGAAACCTGAAATATTATTGGTCAAGGGTGATAGATTCTAGATTACTAAAAATGAAATATCTCTGAAACGTAGAACAAGCTGAATAAATGATCTTTAAGTTTCCTATACTTATGAAAGCTCTTAATCTACTGCTTAGGAATCAGGGATAGTAGACATAATTTGTAGTTAAACCCTTCTCCTGAACACAGATTCTATAATTTAATAGTTGGTGTTACGATTAGCAATCTGTTTTAAATACCCACACACACCTGTCAATAAGTTGATTGTTGTCCACCATTAGGCCATTTAGTTGTGCTTTGATCACAATCACGATCACGATCATCCTGTTGTTCGTTGATTGCCTCGAGCAGGCACCAGTAACGTCTCCTTCGTTCAGCCCTGAGATTTTAAAAAGTGCCATATTCAAAGCTCTTTCAGGGTTAGGAGAATGAGACCCATCATTGTTACTGGTATTTGGCATATTGGGTACACCACAGGGAGCCTGCGAGACTCTGCCATGTGTGCAGGTCACATTCGGTAGCCTGCCAGGTTGTCCAAAGTAAGAATGAGAGAATAAGATGCCACGCGGCTGCGAATGCTTTGAAATTTGCTGAAAATATAAATTCTCATTAAATGGGATAACACTTTAGGCTGTTTCCTATTATTTATTAACCAGTGAGAATTTTCTGATCCTTTGTTGTAAGCAGGGTAGTGTGGAAGATAGTACCTTCTATCTGGTAAGGCAAATGGAGAAAGACATGGTACTGTCCAAGCAATGTAATGAAAATTGATCACTACCAGAAATTTTAAACATTTAATTAAATCTTGTTGGTAACATCCCTAATGGCAAAGATCTTGCCTTTCAGGACTATGGTTCTGAGTTCAATCTCTGTCACTGTTAAATATGTATGTGCACATGTGTCTGTGTGCGTGCACACACACACATAAGTGGGCTTCCATAAAAAGCCATAATCTTACATTTTATTAATAGGATAACAGAAATACCATAACCCTTGAAATTATGCTAAAGAATATTCATTATTTATGGGCCAGAGATAGAGTATAGAAAGTAAGGCACTTTTATTTTTTACGTTTATAGTTTGCTGCAGGTTGACTTTAGGTTGAGCGATAGCACAGCGGGTAGGGCGTTCGCCTTACAAGCGGCCAACATGGCCGACCCGAGTTCGATTCCTCCACCCCTCTCGGAGAGCCCGGCAAGCTACCGAGAGTATTCAATATGCCAAACACAGTAACAACAAAGTCTCCAATGGAGACGTTACTGGGCCCGCTCGAGCAAATCGACAATCAACGGGAGGGCCTTTTATTTTTTACGTAGCTGACTGCAGTTTGATCCTGAGCTCCACCAGGGCTCATTCCTGAGCACTGAACCAGGAAGAATCTTTGAGCACAGCCCAGTGTGTTCCAAATGGTCCCCCTCAGATAATATCATATCAAGCAAAAAATACTTTTAGACTCAGTCCAATGCTTTCATCTTATCTGTAATTATTCTTTAACTTTACTAGGAATAATGTAATGTTTGTGAACAATGATTCTGTGGAAACTTATGAGTGAAGGACCTAGTTCCCTACTCTTTGGTATTGGAAAATTACCTTAATCTCTGTGTGATTCTGATCCTCCATTGTTTTAATTAAAATGATTATTCCCTTGCTTTGCTGTTGTTGAGATGACGGGGTGGCATACAATTTGTTGTCATGTCTGCATATGGGCTGGAGCGATAGCACAGTGGTAGGGCATTTGCCTTGTGTGCAGCCAGCCGGTTGGAGCTGGGTTAGATTCCTCCGCCCCTCTCAGAGAGCCCGGCAAGCTACGGAGAGTATCTCGCCCGCATGTCAAAGCCTGGCAAGCTACCTGTGACGTTCAATATGCCAAACACAGTAACAACAAGTCTCAAAATGGAGACTTACTGGGCCTGCTTGAGCAAATTGATGAACAATGGGAGGACAGTGCTACAGTGCTACCTGCATACTAAGTTGTGGAGCTTGACCCAGGTTGTGTGAACCTGAAAGGCTACACCCAACATGCCTGTGCCCCCATGTGATGCCAGAGCTTGATTTTGGGACTCCCATATGCAAATCATACACTCTAGTTCTTGAGCTCTCTCCTGGCCCAGAAGTCACAACTGGCTACAGCAAGATGCTTGTTGGGGGCTATTTCTTCATTTTAAAAATAGGATTATAATACAATCTATTACATATACTTATATTACATGAGTAAATACATGTAAAACATATAAAACAAAGTTTAAAATAATAATAGCTCAAATGTTAATTTTTTATTACTTACTGGTGACCTGGTGACCCCATCAAAACTTCTTGAGAAGACTTCAATCTTGGTACTACTGACATTTGGAGTCAATTGATTTTAGAGGAGTCCTGTGCAAACTAGAATATTTAGTAGCTTCCCTGACATCTAACTACTAGACATCAGTAATGTGTTTCTCTCACCCATCTGTGATAATAAAAGAATGTCTCCATATGTTTCCCATGTCACCTGGGAGGCAAAATTCTTGCTGATTGAGAGCCACAGAAGCAGAAGATACTGTGTCCCCCTCTTATTTTCTCAAAATAGAGCAATTGGACCTTCAAATAACTTTCTCTGAGTTTGGTGACTCTGGATTTCAACGATATATAACCACTGGTGTAATTTTCAACCCATTTAATAGTCTTAGTCTGACCCTACAAGAGAAACACAAGATATCAGAATAGTGATCTGATTTTGCATACTAGGCAGACACTAGAGAAGTCACTTGAAACTTACCTGGTGTGGGAAAAATGATAAGGGCATTTTAAACGTGCACTTGATGTCTGAGAGCAAGACTTGATGTCTAGGAGGTGACCTCCAACTCCCCTGAAACTATCTAAAATCTCATTCCCCAAAATAACTCAGTCAGGATCATAACAAACCAATAGAATGACTTGAAATAGAAATCAGTATTTGTTTCTTACTTCCCCCGGATTTTACCAATGCATATTTACACAGAAGTGGCTGGTTATCTGAAGTAAAATAAAACTTACAGTACTCATTTGAATATTTAGAAATGTGTGTATTGAAGTGAAAGAAAGAAAGGCAATGGAATTGATGTTTCTGTTCTACCTTAAAGTCAAACCATTTCTGCGTGCCTTGCTCCAAAATGGAAGGCTTCAAAATTCCTTCCCCCCACCTTTTCCTTTAACAGGGAAATTTTAAAATTCAATGATTCTCTTTCATCTATATGCACCTCATCAAATATACTGATTTCCTCAAAGAAAATATGGAAGAAAACTCTGTCAGATGCATTTGGCCAGCCAGATGTTCCATTATTCTTCTATCCCAAATTGTTTTGATTCCTTTACATGGTAAAGTAAGAACACTAGGGATCACCATGTGACAATAAAATTCATGTATTCCAATGCTCTGTGGGAAAGGATTGGAGTTAATTTACAATTTCCCTCAATTAAAAATATGGAGCTATAGGTGGGTACCGTGGTGGTAGGTGTAGTGTTGAAATAACATGCATGAGTAACCATCATTAACAGTCTTGTAAATCAATCAGAAAATCTCAATCGATTTTTTTAAAAAAAAAGATTGAACAAGAAATTGATGCTTTTGAAAATGAGTTGCTCCATTTCACCAAAAAGGATATTGCTATTGTTGGAGCTGAAAAGACTGTGTGCATTGAACTGTTGCAAATTTGCCTGTAGCCCTTGAATTCATCAGACTTGGGTAGGGTCTCAAATTTGTTCCTCTGTAGTTGGAAACCTGAGGCATGTTGAAACAGAATCAATTTCCAAAGTTCTATATAGGAACCAGCAGAGGAACCCAGATATGCAGGACCCAGGGCTGAGATCTCCAAGCCTGCTCTGATCAGATTAGGGCTGGGCCTCCTCCACCCAGATCCCTCATCTTCCAGTAGCTAGATGTTATACTGACCAACTTCCCCCGGCAATGTGTAATCCCATCAAGGGCCAAGATCCAGAGACTATAAAACCAAGCTCCTCTTATTGTCTAGTTCTCACTCTCAGAGAACCAGGCAGGCTAGCGAGAGTATCCTGCCGGCACAGTAGAGTCTGGCAAGCTCCCGTAGTGTATTCAATATGCCAAAACCCAGTAACAATGACGGGTCTCACTCCCCTGACCCTGAAGGAGCCTCCATGTGGCACTTGCTAAAATCTCAGGGCTAGAACGAATGGAGACATTACTGGTGCCTGCTCGAGGAAATCAATGAACAATGGGAT
The DNA here is from genome assembly GCF_029834395.1 of Sorex fumeus. Taxonomy (NCBI): domain Eukaryota; kingdom Metazoa; phylum Chordata; class Mammalia; order Eulipotyphla; family Soricidae; genus Sorex; species Sorex fumeus. Next base: position 29,613,241 of record NW_026606115.1, read on the forward strand.
GACAGTGACAGTGACAGTGATATAGGAGTACCTTCAGGGTGACATTTTGTTAGGGACTTGTCTGGAAACTCTACTATCATTACAAGCAGTTTTCCCAGACTTGTTTGTGGTGGCTTTGGATTGGACTGAGGAAAACAAGCAGGCAGGCTAAGTCATACCCACCCTGGGTTTTCTTGGCACTGCTGATAAAATCTCACCCTTGATTCCCTCATCTGTAAGAGGTGTATTTATTCTTTTGTTTAACAAATATTTATTGAATTCTTCTGGGTGCAAGGCACTGTTTTGGATTCTGAGGTTTAAGCAGTGATCTAAAAATGCCTGCTATTCCACCTCACAGAGTTGTTGTGAGGTTTAAATGAGATGGTTTGTGTAAAATCATCTTGACAACTAGAAATCCTTATATCAAAACAAGGTTTAAAGAAAGAAATTCAGCTCTTTTTCTTGTTTATGATCGTGACAAGCAAGCTCAAGGATAATAAAGGTAAACACTTATAAGGATTTTATGATGTCAACACTCTTGCAACCAAAAATCTCCCCTTCACAATTGTACTTCAAATGCCTAAAATTTCCATTCAGCCACAAAAAAGAGAAGAAATGAGCTGAGGCACTCCCCTGAGAAGTTGTACCACCAGCTTCTGTTCTTAATCAGTGTCTTGCCTTGTTAGGATCACTATTCCAATTTGTCACACACCGTGAGGAAATATCTGCTCCTTAGCGTCAGGGAGGGCAAAGATAGGAATACAAAACGAAAAAGGGATGGTTATGGGTGCTTAACTCGGATATTGTCATTCACCAAATATCTTCAAAGGGTTGTAGTTAATGAGAATTTTAATGTATGAACTTAAGCTAAATTATGAAACAAAAATTTGAAAGAAAACTTTTCCCTCCTACCCATTTTTCTTCCACCACCAAAATTCTTAATCCGAATAAAATTATTATTTTGTTGATAGCAGAATATGGGCATTTCCAAGGATATGGCTGGAGACCCAAGTATCTGATTATGTGACTAATACTGAGCGTATGATTTCTTCCATAAAATTAAGTAATGATTCTGTAAACATGGAACTAAAGTAATTTATAGTGCCATTAAATTCTTTCACTAAAACAAATTATGCTTTCTGTGCTATAAAATTACGTATTTTCCTAGCATTTTCTGTGTGCAAATCACTGTTGCAATATATATAAATATATTAACTCATGAATTTCTCTGAATAAACTTTAGGAATAGGCACTTGAAAAATTCATTTCAGGGGCTGGAGAGATAGTATAGTGGGTAGGGTGTTTGCCTTGCATCATCGTAATGCCAATCATCATTGGTTGTGGCCCCAACAACAACAACAACAACAAAAAAAAAAAACCAACAAAAAGCATTACTTTTTTGGATGAGGACAGTGAGTCACACTGGAGCTAGATGATTTATACAGCTACCATAATTTACCCAAGCAGGATATAATGTTCTCAACTAATGTGCTATATAATTCTTGTACTTAGCTGAGTCTTCATAGGAATGCTTTTGTAACTAGAAAGCTATTCTATGCATTGTGATAAGTGGTAATTAACACCATCTCAAGAAATGCAAGTCTAATACAAGAAATACAAGTGGGCTACATGTACTCACTAATCACTTGCTTCTTTACAGTGCCCAATATTTAGATTTTCCCCCAACAAAATGGCAAGTTTCTTCATATCATTGACCTTCATGATTGACTACAAACAATTGGAACCGTGATTGTTAAGTTCTGGAGCTCTATTTTGTCTATGATTTGGATTAATTTGTTCTTTCTCCATATATGCATTTCTCCTGTTGTACTTTATTTGCTAATTATCTAGTAATGCTAAAAGAATTTCTCATAGTATCTCTGTATAAACATTAATTATTCATTCTTGGACACAAAATAGTTCTCTTTGGGATGAAATAAATGAAATGTGGAGGGCTGAAGAAAAATAAAATTGCCATTATATGTCTTGCCCATATTTTTAAATTTCTCCCAAAGACTGAGCTAAGATTTGACTCTTTTATTGCATTCAGTATTTTAGCCAAAATATGACAGGCTGGGAAAATGCTCATAATGTATTTTTGGTCTAAATATTAATATCATGGCTGAAATACTCATCAGTAAGACAAACATTTCAGCTAAATTTTTCTCATTTATGAGCCATTTCTTTTCCTGTCTTCTAACCTCTTTCACAATTTAGTCATCAGCTAGAGCCCAATAATTTCTGCCAATAGTCAACTCTTCACTTACTACATCCATTAATATCTGTTCCATGTATACCAAATATGTTTAAAATGCTCACTTTGATCATTGCCATTTATTCTCCTAGAAACGCATCATTGCCTTGGAAATGAACCTTTTAACCTGTATCCGTCAGCAATCAAAGAGCACAAGTAAATCAAGTAAATGAGTCCAAATTATGGAGTACTTAGATCAGTATTCATGAGCCCCTATGCCCTTGGCTTATAAATTTTTCTTGGGAGCAACACCCTGTTTATAAATAGTTATAAGAGAGAAACTGTTCTACACTTTCCCCATTTCACTCAGGTATGATTTGACAAAGATGAACCATTCTTACCTGCAATGCCCTCCCTCCATCCCCAAATGGAACTGACCAAAGATTTCTTCAAAAGGGGATTGGGTAAATAAATATCACATAAATATTTATTTTATTAATAAATAAATATTCTACTGGGTAAATAAAATATCACATACCCATGGATTAAAATGTCATAGAGTTACTAAAAGAGATGCATATTCTGATAAAAATATAAAGAGATGCATGTTGCTGATAAAACTAAGTTCACTGTACACACCTTCAGCACAGAATAGAGTATATACACCAATATATAAATATCAATAAACAAACTGCAAATTTTAAATGTCCATCAAAAATATGTGATGGATCCATCACATCCTCCAGAACGGCAATGGAGAAGATTATCCATGACTTCTACTCAAATCTCTTCGATAGCCATGTCCCTTGCCAACATACCAAATTCCACAGGATGGGTATGTTGTTCCCAACGTTCTCCCCTCCGAAATCCGACACGCCATTTCGTCGGTAAAGAAACAAACAGCACCCGGCCCAGACAAGGTCAGACCTGAACACCTGAAGAACCTGCCGTCAGTACTCATCAATACACTGGCTCGGCTCTTCACTCGCTACCTGTCTGAATGCAAGGTTCCGTCCCAATGGAAAACCAGCAGGACCGTACTACTGTTCAAGAAGGGAGACATCCATGACATTGGCAACTATCGCCCGATCTGCCTATTGTCTGTCATCTACAAGTTGTTCACTCGAGTCATCCTGAATAGGATTGGCAGAACATTAGATGAAGGACAACCATGCGAGCAAGCAGGGTTCCGCAAAGGATTCAGCACCATCGACCATATCCACACAATAACAAAGCTCATTGAGGTTTCTCGGGAGTTCAAGATGCCGCTCTGCTTAACGTTCATTGATTTAAAGAAGGCCTTTGATTCTGTTGAGACGGAAGCGGTCATTGAAGCCCTAGCCAATCAGGGCATTCAAGCCCAATACATCAGGATCCTCCGTGAGCTCTATTGCGGATTCACTACCAGGATCTCACCATTCTACAAAGAAGTGATCGTTGATGTCAAGAGAGGGGTGCGGCAGGGTGATACCATTTCACCAAAACTCTTCAGTGCCACCCTCGAGAACATCATGCGACGACTGGAATGGGAAGGAATGGGAGTGAAGATAGATGGTCGGCAATTACACCACCTCCGCTTTGCTGATGACATTGTTTTAATAACACCAAACATCAGCCAAGCGGCACAAATGCTGGCCGACTTTGACCGTGAGTGTGGAAAGGTAGGACTACAGCTGAATCTTACGAAGACAATGTTTATGAGAAACAGCCTTGTTCCTGACGCCCCATTTGCTCTCAATGGAACGACCATCTCCGAATGCAACAGCTATGTCTACCTAGGTCGAGAGGTCAACATGACAAATGACCTGGCACCCGAGCTGTGCAGGAGGAAGAGAGCGGCTTGGAACGCCTTCAAGAACGTCGAAGAAATAGCTAAGAGGACGAAGAACCTCCGGCTCCAGGCACATCTCTTTGATTCCACTGTTCTTCCTGCATTAACATATGCCTCAGAGACCTGGGCCCTACGCAAACAAGATGAGAACGCCATTCAGGTCTCCCAAAGAAGAATAGAAAGAGCTATGCTTGGAATATCACGTTTCACTCAAATGAGAGAAGGAATCCGGAGTTCTGACATCCGTCGACGATCAAGGATCAGGGACGCTGTCTCATTTGCCAAGGTGTCGAAAATCAGATGGGCTGGTCACGTAATGAGATTTAAAGACGACCGTTGGACTAGAGCTGTTACTGATTGGATTCCACGGGATGTCAAGAGACCGTGTGGCCGCCCACCTACCAGATGGTCAGACTTCTTCGTCAAGATCATGAACGATCGGTTTGAGGCCCTTCATGTTCCCGGAGCGAACAGATGCCATTGGGCTACACTAGCACGCGACAGGGACAAATGGAGACGTTACTGGCACCCGCTCGAGCAAATCGACGACTAACGGGAAGTTAAGTGATTAAGTGATATTTAACCTATCAAATATTAACCCACCTTAAATATGCTCAGAACATATGCTTTAGCCTCCAGTAGGGAAAATCATCACCAAAATCCTATTTTATAATAAACACATTTATAAATATTACAAAGGCTATTTTATAATAAAGTGTTTAATATATTATGTAATTTACTGAATACTATACTGAAAATTAAAAACAATGTCATAATTTAAGACTGGAGCAATAGCTCAGCTGGTAGGACGTTTGCCTTGCATGCAGCTGACCTGGGTTTGAGTCCTCCAATCCTCTCAAAAAGCCTGGCAAGCTACCAAGAGTACATAATTTAAAATTTTTTAATTATACAGTGAGAAAGGGACCCTCCTTCACTGCTGGTGGGAATGTCAACTGGTTCAGCCCTTTTGGAAAACAGTATGGACAATTCTCCAAAATTTAGAAATTGAACTCCCATTTGACCCAGCAATACCACTCCTGGGAATATATCCTGGAGAGGCAAAAAAGTACAGTCAAAATGACATCTGCACTTCTATGTTCTTTGCTGCACTTTTCACAATAGCCAAAATCTGGGGGAAAAAAATGAAGTGCCCGAAAAAAGATGACAGGTTAAAGAAACTTTGGTACATCCACACAATGGAGTACTATGCAGCTGTTAGAAAAGATGAAATCATGAAATTTACATACAAGTGGTATTACATGGAAAGTATCATGCTAAGCAAAATGAGTCAGAAAGAGAGGGACAGACATAGAAAAATTGCATTCATCTGGGGAACATAAAGTAACAAAATAGGAGACTAACACCCAAGAATAGCCGAGATAAGTACCAGGAGGTTCACTCCATGGCTTGGAGGCCAGCCACACATGCTGGGGAAAAGGCAGCTCAGATAGAGAAGAGAGCACCAAATAAAGGGTGTTGGGAGGATCCTCCCAGGATGAGATGCATGCTGGAAGTGGACTATAGACCAAACATGATTGCCACTCAATACCTCTTTTGCAAACCACAGCACCCAAAAGGAGAGATAGAACAAGGGATTACCCTGCCACAAGGGTGGGGTGGGATGGCGGGGGTGTGAGGGGTGCTTGGAGCATTGGAGGTGGGAAATGGGCACTAGTGGAGGGATGGGTACTCGATCATTGTATAACTGAAACCCAAGCACAAAAATTTGTATGTCTACAACTGTACCTCATGGTGCTTCACTAAAAAAAACTTCAAAAAAATTAATTACATATTTTACTAAAAGTGAATAATTGTTTTTCATCACTAAGAAGTAAAAAAAAAATCTATGTCAAACCATCCAAAGTTAGGTTATCATCTGTAGTAGTTACTTTTTGGTTTGAAAGTGACCTGATATAAAAAATTATGGAAGGATACATAGGTATATTTTAACTTTAAAATTTTTTATTTCTTATGTCAGAGAGATAATACAGTGAGAAATGTGTATGCAAGCAACTGACCTGGGTTCACTTCCCAGAACCACATTTGGTCCCCCTAAGCACTGCCAAGACCCCTGATTACATTTGGGTGTGGACTGAAAAAAAGGTTTACTTCTTAAATTTTGTGACACATACAGAAATGCTCTTACAACATTTTATATATTTCTATGCATGTGGGTTGTTTAATATTTTTTTAGTTCTTTGGGTAGCTAACTAGGAAATTACACTAGAATGAAATAGTCATTGAGGATGTATTTTGCTGTTATGCCTAGAATTTGCTTTACATATTAAAGATAATAAAATATGGACTAAGAACAAATATCAATAGTAGAATTTCAAAATTTTAGAAGAGCTTGATTATTAAAAGAAGAAATTATTGGTGCAAATTTGGCAGATAAGTCAAAACAAAGAATTCATACAGCACAAAACAAAGAAGAAAGTGGCCAATTTTCTTTTAATAGGCAAATGACATGAATAAGCATTTCTCCAAAGAAGATATACAGATGTCCCACAGACATATAAAAAATGTTCAGCCTCAGAATTCTACAGTAATAGAAAATTAATGGTAGTGAAATATTTCACCAACTTTCTGAAATCATTGACCAAAAATCTAGTTGTAAACCAGATTAGGTCTGAGCTTCAGTTATTAAGCAAATATATCTTGAGTAGCTACCACGCATCTGACATTCTGCTGGCTTCCAAGAGGGCTACCAAAATTAAAAAGGCATGAACCCTGTGCTCAAAGAAAACAGCCAATAGCGCAGCAAAGACAAACACATCGTCAGCTCACTATAATACAGTACAGTATGAATTGTATGCTTTGGGAAAACTGCCGAAGAAGCATTTTATGGGAGGGGCAGCAGTGGAGAATCAGGAAATATTTCACAGAAAACATATTTGTTCTGGGCCTTATGAATAAAAAGGGATAATTCAGGCCGAAATAAAAGCATCACCAAATGCACTAGACATGAAAGTATGAAACATATATCAGGGAACAGTGAGTAGCAGTCCTGTGTGACAATTACTGGGAATGTAGTCAAGATTATAAAGACTCTTGAATACCAAACGTTGTTTGGATTTTTCCCCGTAAGTATTAAAGAGCTACTAGAGGATTTTAAAGGATAAAGTAATTTGATCAGATTTATATATTAGATGGATTAGCTGAGTATAATGAGAGCCTCAGTAAAAGTCTGATTGCCATAAACACAGCGTTTAATTTCCATGGAAACAGCTTTGGGAGTTGTAGCTATCTGGGATTATTTGAGCAGTTCCAAGAGGCCTCTAGAAAGATTCAATGAAATTCTCTTTCATAGAAGAGCAACTAAATGAGTAATGAGAAAAGCTGGAGTGGGGAGAGGACCAGGAAGGAAATCCTATGAACAACACTTGGAAATATGGCATATGTTTATAGTTTATACAATATTAGCTCACCTTCTACTTAAATGGTGCTTTAGATGTTTCTCTATGGTTCCTATTCCTAAATACTTAGTTTCTAACACATCTAAAATTCACAAAATCCTTAAAAACATATTTCTATATAAAACAGTAAGCATTTTGTATGTGTTCTAAGAACTATCGGAATTTAGGGGCCAGAGCAATAGTCAGTTGGTAGGGTAACTGTCTTGCATGTAACTAACCCAGTTCAATCCGTAGCATCCCATATGATCCCCAAGCCCCATGATAAGTAATCCCCTGAGGAAAGAGCCAGGAGTAAGCTCCGAGCACCACTGGATGTGGCCCAAAAGCAAGCAAATGAAAAATGAGCTACATGAGTTGGAATGAAATTTTATGATATGAAATATAAATATTCGGAAAAGTAAATATCAGGGAAATTTGACTGACATAAAAAATGACTATTTTGTAAAGGGTGTTGGGAGGATCCTCCCAGGATAAGAGATGCATGTTGAAAGTAGACTACAGACTGAATATGATTGCTACTCGGTGCCTCTTTTGCAGACCATCCATGGGGCGCCCAAGGGGAGAGAGGGAACAGGGGTAATGTCCTGCCACGGAATCAGGGTGGGATGGGGAGGATGCGGGGTGGGAGGGATACTGGGGTCAGTGGTGGTGGAGAATGGGCACTTGAGGAGGGATGGGTACCCAATCATTATATAACTGAAACTCAAGCACAAAAATTTGTAGGTCTACAACTGTACCTCATGGTGTTTCACTAATAAAAATTGTAAAAAATGACTATTTTGGTCTGACCTTGACCTGAATTGAGAGAGACTTTATTATGTTCTTCACACCCCCAGGGTGTCGTATGCTCAATACATTTTTGTTGAAAGAATAGTAGACTAAATATTTTATAGAAAACAAATATCTACTTATCAGATGTAAACAATTTTCTTTTCTTTTTATCTTTGTTATATATCTGAGGTGCCATGTTTGTTTCTACACATGACCATTTAAGATAAACTAGATTCCCTATGAAAAAAAGACCAAAATTGTGAAGGTTAGTGGAGTTTATCCTAATGAGGAAAAGATGAAAAGGCGAAAAGGCAAAATGACAAAATGACAGGCTTGCAATATTTGATGTACTGCCATATAGAAAGAATAACAGAATTGTTTTCACATAATGCTAGTGGGTGGTACTAAAGAATGACTGTCATAGAAAAATTTCAGCTTCAAACAGGATGTACTTTTATACCAAAAATATTGTGCCATGATAGAGCAAGATGACTAAGAGTTGTATACTCCCTTGCAATGGCCTTTATTTCAAGCAAGTAAAGGATAATTACATAGCAAAATATTGCAAGAGCAATTTCTGCATTGAGAAAATTAAACCAAAAAGTGTTTATCAAACTAGATTGCAACCCATTAGTGAAGTCATGAAATCAATGTAGTGGATCCTGAGCAGCATTTTTAAGTGAATTACTATAGAATAAAAAATATCAAAGAGCATTACACTTAGGAAAGATGAGTATGGTTTTGAGAAACCCATGTTGGAACCATGTTTATATATGGACAAATGTATGTACCGGGTTACTGGAGAATACGCTTTTCTTATTGGGAGTTGCAATTTTAAAAAGTTTTTGAGAACCCCTGCACTAAGTTGTCTTACAAGTTTTATTATCTGGTATCTCTAATAATTCCTTTTTTTTTGTTACAGAGGTCCAAAATCGCTGTTTATGAGAAAATGTGGTCTTACATGAAATCAGCAGAGCCATCTGTGTTTACCAAAACAACAGCAGACGGAGTGGCACGAGTGCGGAAGTCAAAGGGAAAGTTTGCCTTCCTGCTAGAGTCAACCATGAATGAGTACATCGAGCAGAGAAAACCATGTGATACCATGAAAGTTGGTGGAAATCTGGATTCCAAAGGCTATGGTGTGGCAACCCCTAAAGGCTCAGCATTAAGGTGGGTGGAATAATATAACAATATCCGTGTTGTTATAGTATTCCACCTACCCTGATGCATTTTGTTGTCATTTTCTTTCTTGTGGATTTTGAGGTAACTTTTAAAAGTTTAAAATCTGCAATATTCCATGGAGTTAAATAAGACGGTAAATTATGGTTTCATCTATTTAATGCATCCATTTTTTCAATGTTCTCTCTCTGTGTTGTCCTCTCTGACTGTTTGTTGCTGTTTTAATTTTACAGTTCAACGGCTTTTTCAATTTAAATGGTAAAAGCCAAGTTATGGTGCCATATGTGACGAATGTTAATTGCATGGATGTGGTGTTCTTGTTACTTTTTTTCTCAAAGACAATTCCCCATCCCGCACACTTCAGTTTTGAACAAATGTTATCCTCCATGCCACCTTCCAATATTTAACCCTGTATTTGCTGTACAGACATTTTTATAGCTCCACGTTCTGTGAAATTTAGCCAATTTGTCCTCTTGTGCTCCTTTTTATACGTTAACGATTTCCTAAGCATTTGTGCATTTTCTTACAAGTTATGTTTTATCGTTTCAAGAAATGCTGTTAACCTGGCAGTATTAAAACTGAATGAGCAAGGCCTCTTGGACAAATTGAAAAACAAATGGTGGTACGACAAAGGAGAGTGCGGCAGCGGGGGCGGTGACTCCAAGGTCAGCCTCAATGTCACCACAACCGGGTACCCTTAGTGACGAGTAATCGGCAAGACTGTTATCTTATTATTGAGGAGAGAGCACAAGACTCACACATAAAGTGGAATGACCAGGTTATTCCCCTGCCTGGCAGCTTTGGGAAACAGAAAGTCTTCAGGGTATTGCCCAAATTTTTGATCTAACTTGGGTCCCTTCTTAAACTCCCAGACAGAGTCTCCCCATACACCCTACTTCCCTCCCTGGTCACACATCAGACAGGTTGCCTTATGAAGTGCATGGTGTGGGTTTTAATGCCTTTGGCTTTTCATAGCCCAAGGGTTTCCTTAAGACTGTCCCCACCTGCCTCAACTGAGTAGTGTGAGAAATCAAATCCATCTAATAAAATCATATTAAAGCCCTCCCCCCCCCTACGGTGTGTTGGTTGCTCATGGAGATTGGTTGATGATTAGAGTTGGCTCCTTTAATTATGTGTATGAGTGATGAAGTGTTGTTCTCTATATGTGATGGCCTATTTAAGCTGACCCCATTTATCTTGAAATCCAAAGAAGTTCGGTTTCAAGTTAAATGGGGTCTTTCTTCAACAGGCCACCCCATATACGGACTTTGCAAAGACATTTGTATATTTCAACAAGTGCGTCGCCTAACTGTGATACTCTGTCTGTATGAATCCCTGATTTGGCTTCTCTTTAGCCATGTTCTTGGATCAGGTAGGTCTAATTGTTATCCAGGCCGCTATCATAAGAAAACCCATCTCATCTTGGCATTCATTTTGCTCCTTAACACTCTTCGGGGTGAAAAAGAATGAATAATCTTTATCCAAACAAGAAATAGGGACAAACACAGAAGAGAAGCTACCAAGTGACAGAAAGACACAGTGGGTAAGTACAGGACAACACCTGAAAACAGAATCCTTCATGACCCAAAAGGCATGAGAATCATACTGAAGCATATAAGATCGGCTCTTGTACAATCAAGATACCATGAGCTTCTTAAGGTGAAGAAAAACAGTGTTTCCCAACCACAGGCCAACAGACAGGCAAGCCAAAACTTTTCTCCTTCAGAGACAATGGTTACAGCTGTGCACCTCTAGTTCCTTCTCCATTCCTCAGGAACCTAATGGAAAAGTTAGTTTGCCAGTCTGCAGTACAATATGGGTTTGGAAACACTGCTACAAAAAGCTTTCAAAGAAATAAATTTAAGAACAACTTTCATCAGCGCATAAACTTACCAGGCATTGTTCAGGTCTTTTACTGTAAAACCTTGATTAACCAGAACTCACCTAAACACTTCCCCCCACTTCAGTAACTTCACATTGATGAGAAAGCAGAAATAGTACTTTTTTAAAAAGAAGACTTCAAGAAATTGAATTTTGTAATCACTTGCCAAGAGACCAAGAGATGACCTGTTAGGTCGCAGTCAACTCTGTCTCCTATATCTTCTCTGCATCTGGATTGACCCTCAGACTGCTTACCTGAGGCAAGAAAATGGATATACACATTTTAAGAAAAAATGTCATTAACCAAGAATGAAAAAAATGAGAGTTCTTGTAGAAAATTTCATTCATCCCTTATGGATTCCAATTAATCAAGGTTTTACTTTGTGTTCAAAATGCATTAAATTCCTTTCCCACCAATGTGAACTGATGACATTGACAGTTTTGCCAAACTTTTGGCTCGTTTAGTATCGCAATGGCTAACATGATGCCTAAAATATTTAGCAACTATTCCTTTTACTCCATGTCATTAGGAGGCCACAGAGAATGCAATTATAACATTCAATTGAGTTGCAGAGTGAAAATGAGCTGTACTGGACACATTTCTCTTATGAATCCATCATCCACACTCAGCATGGTTAAAAAGGACTGTATCAAGATGATTCTAAAACATCCACATGATGGCAAATGATCAGAAGTTTTCAAATAATCTCATGTCTAATGTTATATAAACAGACAAGCAAACATCTGCAAGTATTTGACCAAATTTTTACTTTTCACCCAGATGTTTTGGTATCAAGAAGACCCCTAAAACTTTAAAACAGCTGTTCATTAATTACAGCCAGCAACCAACCTTTTCTTGTCTCAGCTGATACCACTACAAGTTATCAAGTAACTTTGTCGGCAGTCCATGATTTTCAAAGTTTTGATATGCAAATAGAAAATATTTCAGTAATTCCTAAATGTTTTCAACTTTTTTGAAATGTAGTGCTAATCTGCCAGGCATCTTTCACTTTTTAAAAAATCATTCCTCCAAACCACCTTTTAACATAAGCCAGTCCCTTTCTCAACTATGGATAACAGTATGATTCGTGCTGTATATCCAGTGGTGTTTTTTTCTATTTTTGTATTAGCAAGGACCTTGCCTTTTTGGTCTTCCTTTTTGCTTCATGTTGATTTCTGAAAGTGAGCAAAAGTAGAGGCAAGAGATGAATGAGAATCTATTTTACCACTATCTAGAAATGATGCCAAAAATGAATTCGTGGAGGAAGTATAAAAGGCAGTGAAAGCTCATTAATTAGAAGGCCTCTGATTTAGAACATTTTTGTAAAAAAAAAACTGGAGCAGATCCAGTCAACAGTGTAACTTAATAGACCAAGAGAGGTTTATAAACAAATGAAGAGTTTAGACTCTAATTTAGTTGAATTTTTCTTAAGAGAACAAACCATTTTCTAATGTTGGAAGCATTTATTAGATATAATCATATCCAATAAAATCCATTACAAACTTAGCACCAAAGTAGTTCTCAAGAGGACCTCTATTAAGACAATGTTTTACAGTGAGCTTGAATTACAAGATAGAGTTAAAGTAATAAAACTGTCTTTCTCCAACCCAATTTTGTCATTCAGGGCTCTCTCATTGAGAAAACCCTTCCCCCCTGTTAGTGCAAACCAATAAGGTTTAAATGTATTAGTAATATGATTTGAGAATCACACTTCTTGATAGTATCTCATTCCCGTTAGCATGACAATTTACTAATATACCATCATTTCATACAGTGAGATCCAGAGATGGTAGTGACTCTGAGAAGGTCACACAGCTAATGCTCTCATAGATTTCTGCTTACTTTCAGGGTGCTCTCTTTTGATAACAGTGCAGACAGCAACTTATCATATCTACAAATCCAATAAGCAGTATGAATATGATTGCAAGTGATATATTTCCATAGAAATTCGGTTCCTTCTCAAATACCTTGGTTACAAGGCAAATGTAACATTTAAGCCACTCTAGCACTCAGTACTGATTACTGAAAATGACAATTTTTTAGTAAGCACAAAGCCTGACATTTATGAGTGCTTTTACTTTTTAAAAACATTTTTATCCCTATTATCTCTGAAACAGGAGAGAAAACCCTTTAGTACTTATCTCTCTGTCTCTTTCCTGAAACCTTTATATAATGATAAAAGGGTAATTATGCTAAATTGTTGACTTTTGCCCCCTGGAATGAGCAATTATAAATTCTAAGCATGTCTTTAATTCCATAAAAGGAACCAGCAATGTTCAGACTGTTTTTAATGTATACTTTCTTAAACTAATGAGATTGATATTTATTTTCTAAATACAAGGAATTAAGCGAGGTCAGTCACTGAGGTAGGCACTGAATTAGAGCTATAGGCCATAATTAAAAGACTGCTTGGATTTTACCAATTTCCTAATAGAGCTTAAACAAGTCAAACTTGATTTTTCCTTGTTGGTCTATAAATGCACAGACAAGAATCATGGAAATTAGAACTGTGGTTTGGGATTTTTTAACCTGCAAATCATCTTTTTGTGTTAGTGCTTTAGTACAATGTGTGCGCAAATGTGATAATTAAGAGCCAGTAGGTTGTTTCAATGATAAACTCAGGTCACAAGGGGTTTGTGACAAAGCCAGTGCAAGTCTGTTTCTGTAAATCACAGCAGAATGGGGATTTAGTCACCGAATTACTATATAATCACATCAGCCTTCCTCCACCTCTGCCTGCCATCTCAAACTTTCAATGTTTTTCTGATATCCCAGCACCCCACCAGGCATCATTCCCTTAATGTTGAGGAAAGCGCACCAATTTCAATTTCTCATGTAGTCTTACTTTACTAGAAGCATCTGGTGAGAAAAACGAACGATTTTTCACTGGGGTGACAGGATTTTATAAGCCTACCTCACATCACCCTGAAATTTCCCAGGGATATATTTAGACATCCAATGTTCATACCATCCAAGTTGAAAATCAGAACATCCTGTGTACTTTTGGGTACATTGGAAAATTATGTTTAACTGAAACAATTCTAAACCACTTCCCTGCAATGGGAAGTTGTCAGAAATATTCCTTAACTTGTAAGGTACATAGATGGTAAGGTATGAGTCTGAGCTATCTTGTTTAACTTCCATTAATTAACTAAGTGGTTGTATTATCATTTACAGGATATTGATAATACAAATTAAGTTTAGTTATATTCAAATATATGGAGCAATTAAGGAAAGAACTAGTGAACATAATTCTAGGAAGGTAACATGCAAACTTATTTTAATAAAAAATCATTTTAAATGACATTAAATTAGTTGCTTCCTTCTATGTGGGTATTTTAAACTACCTAATTTTGAGATTATGTGCATGAGAAACCATTATTAATGGTATTGTAAAATACAGAATCTCAATTACTAAAAACATTAACACATAATAAAAAAAAGAATAAGTACCTTTAAAAGTTTGTTCTCTTAAGAAAATCAAACATTGGTCTGGAGATATAGTACAATAAGGTGCTTGCCTTGCATGTGACCTCTCTGGGCTGGATCCCCAGCACCCTGTATGGTCCCCAAGCACTGCTAGGAGTGATCCCTGATCAGGGAGCTAGAAGAAAGCCCTAAGCACTGTTGTGTTTGGCCTAAAAGCAAATAAGAAAGACAAACATGGTCTTCCTATCACTAGTAATCTCTCTTTTGTAATCCTACACATATTTGCAAGTAAGCAAAGACAGTAAAAAATCTATACATTAGAAAAACCCAATACCAAATAGCCTTGGCATTCTATTTGGTGGCATATTGATGAATGAGATGGTATAGTGTTTCCCATATGTATAAATGAGATCCTCAGTTTTGTGTGTATTTCTTCTTCTTCAATGTATGTCTACGATTTTCCTCTCCTATGCCACCATCTCTTAACCACTTCTCTTCCACAACCAGAACTGTTTGACATTCTTGGGCCTTAGGTAATGAATAAGAATCAGCATCTACCTTTCACCTGCAGCAAGATGGATCTTATATTGGCAGGAGCCATCTCCAAAGGTAGACATTTTGGATACCCAGGGCTAAGATGGATCCAATGACTATTGACACTGTTATATGTGTAGGCAAGAACCATTACAGTTTGATGGCATTTCCTGGATCTTAGAAGAAGTTCCTGTGAGTCATGAGGAATGGTTTGGAATCCAGGACTAGGGTGAGTATATTATGCTCTTCATTGGTTTGCATGTCTCTATGCTGGTGCTGCCTCCAGGAAGTATGAAGAACCTGACAGTTTTCTTTCCTGGTAGTGACTAAATTTGCTCCTTGAACTTACTCAGGTCTTCTTCTCAAGACCAAATCCTCACTTTCTCTCAAGTGGCTGCTTCAAGCATGGGACCTTTTTGCATTAAGAACTGAACCAGTCCAATGACGGACAAATCCATTCATTTTGCCAGATGGTGTTAAAGAATAAATTCAACCACCGGAAAAATTGTAACCCAGAAAGAAAAAATTTTAAAAATTAATTCATCCTAGTAACTTTTTGTGAAGTTTACTACATGGCCTTGACATGGTTATGACTAAGACATTTATTATTATTTGCCTTTGATATTATCCTGATAACTTGAATGTGTTTCTTATTGACAAATAATTACCAAATGTCCAACACCAGAGCTACAGAAAGAGCAGCAGATGTGAAATCCTGACGGTAAGAATGCATATATACAATTGTGAAGAGGAAAGACCTTTTGCAGTGACAGTGAAACAATGTATGTCAATGCCCTTTCTGCCCTGTTAAGACCAAATCATTTGCTTTCCTTTCATTTGGAGAGAAGGTTATAGACCCAAGCTCTCTGAAAAGAAGGACAGTCATGGAAGAGAAGCACAAAATATTTGAAAAGATTGAAATGCTTTCATGAGGGTGGGAGTTGAGGTTGGTATTGTAGGGTGGGAAAAGATTTATTTTATGGAAAACAATTGAAATTGATTCTCTTTGACTTTCTAGAGAGCGGTATCGCATTTGGCCCTTGGCACAGGAGGCAAAATTTCATTGCTTAGAGGGGGCAAAAGTGTGTTCCAAATGTTAGATTCATCTTACAGCTTAATTTCATCTGGCCTTGAAGCAGATATTTCTCAAAATATAGAACTAAGGCAATATCATACTACATTACATAAAAGAGAGAGAAACTGCTAGCATCAATGCTGGAAGTGAATATACATGGATGCTACAATACATGCTAGAAGGGGTGGTTCGTGCCCTAGCATGGCACTCAGCTATAAGACCCCATTGTTTGGAAAATTCTTTGTATGTATATGGCCAAGGGAGGGCTACTGAGGACAAAGTAGAATTTTATTGGAGCCAGAGGTATAGTACAGCAGATAGGATGCTTGGTTTGCACATGGTTGACCCAAGTGCAATCAGTGGCACCCCATATGATCCCCAAGCACTGCCAGGAGTTATCGCTGAGCGCAGAACCAGAAGTAAGGCCTGAGCATTGCTGGGTGTGGCCCAAATAAAAAGCAAAAGAGAGAAAAAAGAGGATGCTGGCACCCATCAGATTAAATTCAATGAATACTTTTTAATTATTTTTATTGGAATAACACTGGTTTACAAGCATATAAATGTTTATATGCTTTAGGGTTGCAATTTTAGAACAACACACCTCCCATCAGAGTGCCAATATCCCTTCATCACAATCCACTGGATCCTTTCAGCTCACTCTCCCCTCTACCCACTCTCACACCTTGGAAACTTCAGTTCTGTGGTCAGAGTCTAAATGTATGTTTTATCAATTAGTATTTTGTCTAGATTTAGAGTTATGAACTATATATCTTCAAAAACACTTATTATGTAGGTTTCTGGTAAAGATCATTTTCTGTCTTCTCTTTCTCAACTTTCTCAAGCATTTGTGAATCTCTCTCTTGTTATTGGGTTAAACTAATGAAAACACGTTAATAAAAACAAAAACAAAATTTGATAGTTTGACTTTACTCAATCTTAAAATAGTGTTCAAATGAATCATATCAGTTATATACTAAGAAAAGTATCTTAGTGGCCACGTTTTAAGTAAAACTAACTTTTCTAGAAGCTTAGCCTGTTTTTGGAACCTTTCTGTCAAGAGTAAATCAAGTAAAAATCTTCAAAAAAACTGGGGTATAAAGATAGTCCAGAATCAGGCATATCCTGTTTTAGAGCAGGACATTAGACAAGACCTATTTTGGTTGAACTATAGCAATTAAATTCATTCTTTGAAATCAAGGGACTCATACCTTTGAATTTTAGAGGCTTGTAGCAATGCACTGACATTTGGGTTTTCTTCCATAGCACAAATTCTCATCAACAGATTTCAACAACTAGCATTATTAAGCCCTTAGTAAAATGAGTCACAGCTTTCAACTCCTAATGCCAAACACGTGCATTACTGAATTTGCTCTTTTCACGTATGTTAAATTATGATCTCATTAGAAAGGTGTTAAACAGATGATTTGAGCTAAGTTTTTGAACTATGTATGTATAAGTACTCTCTCAGAGGGAGTTTCTAGCAGAAAACAACTGCATAACTCTACAAATCATTGTAGCTACCCCTGCAAAATGACAGTTGCTTACATTGCCTGAGTCCTGTAACATCACATTTGCATGCTCCCATGTTGGGGAAAAAGCTTGGTAGTAGAAATGAGATCATTTAAACCCTCAGTCACATAAAAATATTAATTCAGAAACTCCAAAAAAAGACATACATAAAGAACATTAAGAGCTGAAGGCTAGTGTAGTCTAGATCATATTTTGAAGTGCCACAGACTTCAGTGGTTTTAAAATATTACAGGTCAATCCCTTCACTAACTTGTCCCAAGGTAAATAAAGTATAAAGGACCTTAAAAGTAAACCCTTTCATCTAGCAAAGAAGAAACTTCTCTTCTTGTTAATCAATTGGCTTTAATTTAGTAAATTCAAACCTACCTGGGCAGAGGTATCTATCGCTGCCTGACAGTACAGGTCTGTGATTTCTTGAGTAATGGTAGGAGTTCTCCACAAAACGCTAGGGAAGCAAATGATCAGTTGGAAATGGTGATTTGTAACCATGAAGACTTGAAATATTGTCAGCTAAAAATTAAAAACAGCAACAAGGGACATTTCTCCTTCAATTAATCCAAAAATAATTCTACAGAGTTATTCCCCAAAATTACTAGGTACCAAGAAGAAAATGTTAATTACTTGGGGTGAGATTTGGATATGGGCCAGCCATCAGTGGAGAGCTTCCAGCTTAGGCTATAGTAAGTTCTAGATTTATTATCCAGATATTGTCTTACTAGAGCAGGGTTCAGGGCTGGAATGATAGCACAGCAGGTAAAGTGTTTGCCTTGCACGCGGCCAACCCGGGTTCGATTCCTCCATCCCTCTCAGGGAGCCCAGCAAGCTACCGAGAGTAACCCACCTGCATGGCAGAGCCTGCCAAGTTCCCCATGGTGTATTCAATATGCCAAAAACAGTAACAACAAGTCTCACAATGGAGATGTTACTGGTGCCTGCTCAAGCAAATCAATGAACAACAGGACAGTGACAGTGACAGTGAAAGAGCAGGGTTCTAATTAATTTTGCAAGTACAATATACATTTTAACATTTTTTACTCCTCTGATTTCCCTGCATTTACATATATATCTATCCCTCCTAAGAGCATCACTGAAAATCTTCTGGCATTAATTAAACAGACATTTACTCTTTAGGTATCCTTCTCAAGAAGGAAGTCAAATCATTACAGCAGAATATATCTGGTAGTCACTTGGGTAGATAAATTGCACAATACCCCGGGTTCCTCTAATTGTCAAGCCTAAAGCCATATTCATGGCACAAATTCTTCTCTTAACTCTTCCAGTATCATCATTTGGAGGAATCAGCTTGGTTATTAATTCACCAGGCACATTTTTCTTCTTTTCCACCATGGGGAGTCCCAGCACTTTCACATCACTCTGTTCACATTTCTTTTTTCATAATAATGAATCCAACATGGCTTTAAGTCACCTATTTTAGTTATTTTCTGAAACAGAATTGAAAAATAAATGGGAGAGCTCTTTTGAAATATATCAAAGTTCTTAGTTGTTTTGATTTTCTCTTTTCACAGAAGTTGAGAGCAGTTGCAGTGTTATCCTAAAACTGCCTCTTTATATAGCAGTGATAATCATTAACATTTTAAATGGCTATTTAGTATATCACAGGAATGATTCAGAAACTTAGATAACCATCACTTGGGTCTAGGTGTCTTGGATTAGTGAGTAATACCTCTTTATAACTTAGCTACTGCCAGGTGTCAATGGTAGGGCATAAATGCAAACTTATAAGTCAGTTATGTTTTCTTCAAAAACAGAACTCATTGTCAAAGTATTATAGATTACATTACTACCCCTTTGTTTTTTAAAAATATATATACCACTCATAATTTTTCCCCACTTTTAAGAATTGTTAACCTGCCATAGGTCAGCACTTCCTTCACATACTTTCAAATGACTAATTTACACTTATTTTTACCCCTTCCATTTCACTTAGATATTCCTAAAGGGAACATGACCCTCTTTCCCACCACAGAAATGTTTTTAAAAAAATAGAATTAGAGTTTGTAAACAAGATACTCTTTGCTTTATTTCTGATTTCCTAGAAAGATCTGTATTTTAACAAGGAATGTTTCTCAACATTAAAGGTATTAAATTATCACCATAAAATTACAGATACCAGTGAACAAAATACTTTTGGACAAGGGAAAGTCTCAGATCCCCTAAAATTTATATTGCAAACCTCTCCAGCTTTCTTCTTAATCCTGCCAACCCATGTATTTTTCTCAGGAGGGCTCTACTCAGCATAAAATTGATAGCTAGCCCTTCAGAAAGGAGAATGCCTGACTAATTTCCACGATAAAAATCTGACCTACTTTGTTTAATTCTTTCTGTTCTCTATTGAGGTGAGTACAATAAATATTTCTGACTTAGAATTCTCTTAGGTGTGCCAGTTAAGGCCTGCAGTAATTGTTCTAAAACATGCCCCTGGAAAAATATTGCTTCACTATAGTAAAAGGCCCCAGCTGCAAGATATGCTTTGTGGGGTGATAGTTTTTTGGAGTTTGGTAGTTCCTAAGATAAAGATAATTATGAACACTGAAGCTCAAAAAGTAAAAGTTAAAAGGCTGCTATACTTTTGTGTTCTCACATAGTATAGATTTTGATATATGTTATAATTTGCCTGCTGCTCTGACCGATAATTTGCAGGATTAAGCAGATTACTTAATTTATCTATACCTCAATTTCTTAGAGTGACCATAAATTTATCTTCTTAGAGTGATCATTAAACTTTATTAACCATAACAATAAGTATGATAATAACTACATTAAGTGCCATACTGAAAAAAAACAAAATCCTATAATTGAGTTTTCTAGTCAATAAATATTTTTCAAGACAGCTATTCTAAGAGGGAATACAAATTCATAATTACATAAAAGATAGTTCCTATTTTTGAGAAAAATGCAGTAGGAGATATAAAACATGAGCATAAATAATAAGGTAGAATAAGGTGATGAAAAAAATACTGGAGAGGGGAACAAAAATGGCTTAATGGAGAAAGTAATACTCCAAATAACCAAATGCTCATTTGATTCCACTTCATTTAAAATACTGGAATATATGTGTGGTTGGGTAATACTGACAATCATTCTACTTTAGAAAAGGCATCTATTGTAGAAGCCCTTTTCTCGGTTCATTTCTATTTTCTAGTGTTTTATGTAGAATCCTTACTCTTCTGAACTGATAATGATGTTAACGATACTGATGTGTGTGTTGGGGTGTCAATACATTCAGTTGATTTCATTTGAACTTGACAATGCAACCGATAAGGTGCTAGTAGTAGATAAAATTGTGTGAGTAAAAGCAGCTTTTCTCTGCCATTTTGGGGATTTATTCTACCCCTCAATAGCACATAGTTCCCAGAGATTTGGCCTTTAAAGTACTCTCTTCTTTTTTCTTGGCAGCTATTCTAACCTTGTTAAGTTATTATATGTGATTTCTGATTGCAGCTTTTATGCTCCTTGACTGTGCTGCTGCTTGAAATGTTTGTTTTTCTCCTTCATTTTTATTTAGAAGTTCCCAAATGAACATTGGTTCACTGCCAGATTTCATAAGCCCTGTGATTTTTTTTCCAATCAAAGACTAGACTTCTAGGAGCATATAATTTTTCATATTTCTCTAAAGTCCTGGAACATCTCGTATAATGTCTAGCTGCTCAAAAGAAGGATTTTCAACCCTCAAAACTATCAAAATCTCGGGATTTGTTTGTGGGGTATGGCCTGTGCATAGTAGGGTATGTAGTGGTATTCCTGACTCTTAGTCACTAGATACTATAACATTCCTTCTCCATTCAGTTATGACAATGAAAAGTTACTCTGGAAACTGTCAAATGTTCCATAGAGAGTAAAGTAACCCCCACCTAAGAATTTCTGCCACCGTGGAGGCCAGTAGAGAACAGTAACTAAGCAGAATCAGGCATTCTATGGAAGCCACTGGACTAAGGCAGAATTATGCCCATGTGTCAGAGAAATAGACTGCTAAATTTTTAGCTGGCATATGAGCCTGAATTTTGGCAAGGTGGATGATGGGAACTCAGAATAATGCCAGGTGGGAAAAGTCTTCTTTCTTCCAAAAATCCCCCAATATTGTGATTATACATGCTAGATTTATTAATATTTACTCTCATAAATTCAAAGGAAGGATTTTTAAAGAATGTATAATTTAACATTTCTAAACCCAATATATTTTGCACACTGTTATGATAAATAACTATTTGAAAACAAAAACAAATTAGTAAGGAGTAGAATTATACTATTGCTGTGAATCTCTTTAATATCTAGCTTAATATAAGAGAAAAATTCTTATTTCTGCTTCTTCACTCAATCTGTTGCTGTCACATATCATAGCATCCAAGAAACTACTGTACATCATGCATAAATGTGTAAGAAGGACAAGGAATATCTTAATACTAATTTAAAAATAACTTTTATCTCGGAAAGACTGATGAAAAGGCTTCAGGGATCCTTCAGGGGTCATTGGGCCACGCCATGAAAACCACTGCTCAAAACTAACACATCACATTTTTATCGATCTAGCTCAACTTGCAGGCTGAAAATTTCTTTCAAAACCAGAATCTCTAGAGAGAAATCTCTATTCGGACCCAGTGCCTTTAATCAGACTGCTCCATTATTGCTATCTAGTAAGAGCAGCTGTTGAATTGAATTGAATGAAGTAATTTGAAGTATATAATACCTTGATGGAGGAATGTCCCAGTAAAGGCCTAGTCAGAGAGCAGCATAAAAATACTGGGCCATTTTCAGTAAGAAAAGAGCAAGCCCACAAAGCTGAGAAGAAATTCTCTGTATTATTTGATCAGAATCAAGCCCATTTACCATGGGAAAGTCTCTGTTGTGCAACCTGAGCTAACTTCCATGATCCTGAGCATGGCTGCCAGCATCTCACTTTAGGCAGGAAAAGTAGTAGTGATTAAACAAAAAAAGTAATAGTGGGAAAGAGAGAGGGTGGGGGACATACATTGGGGAATAAAGGACAGAACACTAACTTAAGAGCCATAGATGGTCTGTCTCTCCTTTAAAATTTCTAACTTTCGCTGCCAATAATGCATTAGAAGGGTTCTAAAATTTTAGTATTTTTTGTTAGCCATGCAACTCTGGCTAGGATCTGAGAGTGTCAGGTTCTAAGCATTGATTGTTTAAAGTATAAAAGAACTTCAGTTTCCTGATGAGATATAAAACTCAGATATTCTGACTTCTAAGTCCTGCATTTACAATTAAAATGTCATCACCTCCCAGACTCTAAAAGTTTAGAGCTTTTCAAGTATCAAATATTCCGAAACTGCAGATTATTTTTAAATTTATACCTTTATCATATCTCAAGAGTAAAGAAAGAAAGGAAATAGGCTTTAGTAACTTGATCTGATAAAGATTCAATAATTCTTTGTGACTATAGGAAATCTTGTCAATGACTGAATATATTTCTGTGTCCAATTTCTTTAAAAAGTGAGCTAAGAAATTATATGGCATAGTCATAGTTAAATATGTTGTCAACATTCTTACTATGTACTTGGTAGCATTCAAAACAACATACATTAGGACTGGCAATATCATTTCTATGAATATAATCACATAGCCTAATGATAGAATGTGCCATTCTCAATACATAATGCATTTTTATCAAAAATTATTAGAGATGCTTCATTCGAAATGCATTATGTCTAAAAAAAGAACAAGTAGAAGTCATCATTTTCATTTTATCACTGAAGAAATTGCTACCCTAAAGTATTTTTCTTAATACCAGTAATATCTCCCACTTTTGGCCACTGACTCTGCCTTATACTTTAAGAGGCAGAGATCTATTTGGGATCTGACCTTTTGGGATGTATTAGTCTCTCAGCTGAGGAAGTCTTATCTTACTAGAAAAGCATACCTAAACTGTCCCTCAACAGTGCTACACACGGTAGCAGAGACAGCAAGTCATGCTAGATCATATCATATTAATAATGAAACAATCCATACATCTTTGAGTAATCCAAGTTGACCACAGATATTTAAACATATATCCACTCTGTAATTATAAATTAATTCATATGCCATTTCAATCTCATTGCTGAAAACTAAGAGTTTTCTGCACTTTTCATACTAAGATGAGTACATACATAAGACTAGAGAATGTGTGAATAAAGACATGAACATAAAACTACAATTCTTTCTGAGATCATTATCACCTCGGTAACAGATTTGTGTAATAAGGGACAACTAATTAGAAGGCATGCTATTCATGTAGATTATTTTCTATTCTGTTGGGATTCTTCCTTTCGTCTTCTTCCACAATACGGCAATACCCACTTTTTGTCCTCTCCCCTTCCCTACTCCTCCACAAAACTTGCTTTCTGTCTGGAAGTACAACAAGACACCCGGTTAGATCAAACCTAACACACCTCTCTCATGAAGCTACTGCAAGCTGCCGCCGACGATTGTCACTTGAGGGGAGACCCTCCTCACCACACACCACCGATCTGAAGAGTGCCTGTTTTTCTATCCTCATTATTTAACAGTGTGTGCCGATTACTCAAAGCGATATGGGCAGGCCCTGGTAAACATAGCGTTGCTGTAGTGTTAACTTTTTATAAGGTAATGCTCAGGTTGCCTGCAGTGTCTAAAATTACTCTGTGGCCAGGGCCCCCTGCTTTATCGCTTTCTATAGTTTTAAAGTAGTTTGAAGCTTGAATAACATAAAATAACATAATATAATGTTATTTATGTTATTTCCCACGTGAAGAACGCCTGTAAACCTTGCAGTATTGAAACTCAGTGAACAAGGCATCTTAGACAAGCTGAAAAACAAATGGTGGTACGATAAGGGGGAATGTGGAGCCAAGGACTCCGGGAGTAAGGTCAGTCGCTGAAGGTCTTTTTGTACTGATTAGCAATCACATTTTGAACCACTGTTTATTTTCTACCCTGAAATGGCTTTCCTTCCCAAAA
The DNA here is from genome assembly GCF_029834395.1 of Sorex fumeus. Classification (NCBI taxonomy): domain Eukaryota; kingdom Metazoa; phylum Chordata; class Mammalia; order Eulipotyphla; family Soricidae; genus Sorex; species Sorex fumeus. Next base: position 29,638,018 of record NW_026606115.1, read on the forward strand.
CACACTCCCTAACACAGTGGGACCCCTTTATAACACCAGCATGAAAGGAATAAGGCAAACAATAGCCTTGAAGGTATCTATTATTGATCTGGAGAGATATTGTTATGGTTAGGGAAGTCAATTTGACCCACCACACTTCCAAAACTGTAAACAGAATGAGCTGTGTTATAAGGTGGTTTTACTGTATTTCACATTTTGAAAGTTCAAAGAGACAAAACAACAAAAAATATAAAGATCCAGTTGTGACAGTACTTTTTTTAATCACTTGCAGTGCCAGAGACTTTGTAGTTGTAAATTCCATTGATTATTAACATATTATGTCAGTCTCATCTGAAATCAAGAATAAATAGCAAAGACTGGTCTCTGTTAGCAGAATGATTATCCCCCTCCCAGCTACCTACCAAGTTAAACATCTATTAAATCTCAAATACTATTAAGTCTGTCACATTTCTTTCTTCCAAAGGTGTCATTTGAATCTCTGTACGTAATATTTTTAAAATTTAGTCGCATGTTCCTCAAGGGTATATACATTGTCTGGATAACATCACATTGATAAGCATGAAACACTCTTCCCCGCCTCCTTCCTGCCCCTCTTTGCTCCCCTAAGAAAGCTCTTTTTAGTTTCAATTTTTGCCTTATCTTTTTTTAACTAATATTGTGGTATCAGTTAATTCATCTCATGAAATGCCACTCATTTCCCCTATGCAGTAAACCATTTTGCTACTGGTTTTCTACATTTCACAACACAGAATTCTACGACCCTCAAATACGTGGAACTTGAAACCACTGCTGTTGCTGGAGTTTACATGGGTTATATCAAAGGGTGTTTTCCTCCATCAAATACCATATAAATATAGAAATTTAATGGCAGAGGGAGGACTTCCAGAAACTGGTCCATTTCCTAATAAACACCCTTGCAGATATCTTCACTATCCTTTTTAAGGTGATGTTCCATTTTTTCATAAGACGGCCATTTTTACCACTTATCTTGCTGTCATTTACTCTAGAACAGTGACTATTTGGAAGGTTGCTGTAAATATGAGGCATGACCATACCACCCCTTATTGACTTTCCAATTCAATTCCCATTGGCCTTTTATTATGATAAAGAGCTATAGGACTGGTTCTATAAAAATAGAATCAGGACCTGGCCATATAATATTTACATTTAATTCTTTAAATAATACCACAACTAGATGAGCAACCGAGCCTTAAGTGTTAGTAAAGGCCATATTTGCTCATATGTGATTATATTTGAATAAGATATTCAGCTCACTGAGTTGACAATTTGAATATTACATTAAATTGCACTCAGCAGCAAAATGGTTACATTTCCTCTAAAATGACTACAAAATGCTATTTTATTTTATTTTTTTTTTTCAAAGAAAGGCTCCTGGCCCTTGGTGTGTCCTACCTCAAGGTAGGGCTCAAGGCACCACTCTTTTTTCTTTTCATTGTTCAGCAGTTCAGTTTTTGCTTTTTCATACAGGTAGATAGCTTAGTCAGGTTTACACACTTTGACCTGAAAGTCACTGACCAGCTTCCTCATTTTTCCCCATTTTAAATAAAAAACTGATAAGTGTAGTAAGTGTAGTATTTTCTTCTAGTTGTTTCCCAATTTTCTGGAATAAAAACTAAAATATACTGATTTTTTTCCATCTCAGAAAAGCTTTTCTCATTGGTATGGAGCCAATTCAAGACCTAATGGGTCCTCCAGACAGTTTCCTTAAACTGGAAGCTGGAAGGGAGCTAATTCTTTGTGCTGTGCCCTGGTTACACCAACACAAAGACTTGGTGCCCTGGGACTGAGAATTTAGCGACCTGTCCCCAAAGAGACAATTTCTCAGCCACTGGGGGAAAGGGGAGAGTTAATCCTTTTTAAACCAACCTTTGTGAAGCAACTCCCCAGATAAGAAAAGCAGGAACCACTAATATTCTCACCTGGTGTCCTAAGGAGCAGGTGTTGACAAGTTTGTCACAGGGAGGTCAAGGGAAAAGGGAGAATTGCGGGTCAGAGAGGGGAAAGAGTGCTTCAAGTTCCCAAATAAAAAGAGTTTTACATTTATAGAGCTACGTCATAGCTCAACTCTGGCAAATGCTGTTTATAGAGACTAGCAAAGGAATAAATTGTGCTTGTGTTTACACTTTTGCTCCCATAGCTGAGTGTTGTTTTATTTCACTGCAGACACCATTCTGAGGTACTAAAGAACTTAATGACCCAAAATAAAAGAACATTTAGGTTAGGATCAAAATTGTCAACAGAGGCACAGTCTACCTTCTTGCTGGTCATTGTGAAATATCAGTCAGTTGCCAGAGTTAAGTCAACACTTACATCAATGTTTAGTTATTTTATGACTTAGAACTATCCTGTATTGTTGTAATGTTGTAATGTATTATAATATCCCACTGTTCTCCCCCAAGAACTAATCGTGTTATTCATTTCTCTTAGGACAAGACCAGCGCTCTCAGCTTGAGCAATGTGGCAGGCGTTTTCTATATACTTGTCGGAGGTCTGGGGCTGGCCATGATGGTGGCTTTGATAGAATTCTGTTACAAATCACGGGCAGAGTCCAAACGCATGAAACTCACAAAGAACACCCAAAACTTTAAGCCTGCTCCTGCCACCAACACTCAAAATTATGCTACATACAGAGAAGGCTACAACGTGTATGGAACAGAGAGTGTTAAGATCTAGGGGTACGGTTAAGGTCTAGTAAACTAATCAGCCTTACGTGTCTATATGTTAATCTCTTTGTTTTATTTGCTTGTTTTTTAGTTTTGTTTAGTGTTTTAGTAATGTCTATTCTTTTCAACCATTTGACTCTTTAAAAACAGTGGCTGTGATTTCTTATCAGGCAGTAGCTTTTCTAATAGCTTAGTTGTGATTTAATCGTACTCTCTGACCCCAAAGGAAAAGGAACTCCTAGAGCAGCACTATTTGATAGAAATAATTTTAAGTCCCTAATGTGAACTGCACGTGTAATTTTAAGTGCTAACAGTCACATTTTAAAGTAGCTACAAATGAAATTAATTTAGTGATATATATTGTTTGATTATACTTCACAGTATTATCAATATAAAAATGAAATATTTTATATCCCTTCTTTCAAAGGCCTCATGTCTGTGACACATATTATACTATGGTATATCTTCTCTTAAATTAGACACTATCAAGTGTTCGATAGCCACCTGTGGTTAAGGCTACCATTAGTGCACAGCTCTCATGAGAGCAGCTTCTCCAGAAATTATGTTCAAATGAGGAGTGGAGCCTGGAGAAATAGTACAGTTTGCCTTGCACACAGCTGGCCAGGTTTCTATCCCCAGTAACCCATATGTCCCCCAGGCCCACCAGGAGTGATTCCAGAGCACAGAGCCAGGAGTATTCCTGTGTACTGCTAGATGTGGCCCTCCAAACATTGAGGCACTTCCACCTTAAGAAATGCAAGCCTTCCATATGGTTCTCTTAATTTAAAGACAGATAATTTCTTTAATCTTAAAGCTCTTTTGTTATCCCTTTCTTGGAATTATGTTCAGGTAAGTGTATCCTAAAGGACCACCTAGGTTCCCTGGTGTTTGCTGCCCCCAAATTCATACTTAGATGAACCTAACTGATAGCACCTTGATTCTGGCAGTTACACCCTAAACCCGGCAAGTAACTCAGATATGTTTACAAGAAAGCTTGAATTAGGTAGATATCTCCATCCTGTAAGTGTTTAGGAGACATCAGGAGACAATACAGACCCACTATGATGCATCTTTCATCATTAAAATACCCATATTAAGTGGAAATTAACAATTAGCAACTTCATAGCCTTTATTTCAGGTGGATAATTTTGACCTCATGAGTCAATGTCAGCGCACTTGAATATCTACAAATATATTTTCATTTTGACCTCCACATATTTCACATTGTAGATCTAAATTCAGTCAATTTCAAACAATATTTTATCCGAATCAATCGAGTATCTTCACCACACCTTCACACATTATCTTGTTTAATGAAGTTGCTCGTTGTTTTTCCTACTGCAGACTCAACTATTGCCACACATATTCATTATCCTGAGCTAACCCACTAGCAAAGTGTTCTCATTGCATTGCTGAATGCACAATGCATGGTTTCATTTGTAATTAGCATTGTTTGCATGTAAACATTTAATGTTCTGATGTACTTAAACTATTTTACTCTTAGGTATATTATATAGACCAAATACAAGCCAGGCAACATTACTTGCTTTTCCATAGGCTAGTTACTACATGGATAATTTTAGTATAATATAACTATCCTAAATTCTGAGATACTGGCATCCAAATAAATAATACACCTTACATCTGCATAGCAGTTTTCCAAGTTCGCATTAGATGTAATAGTTAAGAAAGCATTTTCCTTTTCAGATAAACTAAGATATTACCATATCAAGCAACTTATTCTAAGCAACACAACTAGTTACTAGTAATTTTGGAACTAGAATCCAGGCTTTCTTCCCATAGCTTTATTCTTTGCTAAAACATGTCATCTACAACCCTCTATGACCTGTTGATCTCCAGGAACCTTGAAACCCCACTGATGTCCTATCAAATAGAGATCATATCCTGAGAATATCCTACTTTTTAAGAAAAAACGTATTAAACGACTTCAAAAGCCTCCATATATACCAGTTATGCACCCAACAAGAGATTATATATTCAACCACTCCTACTTTTCACAGAACAAATCATTTAGAAACAGACATCAGGGTCACACACTTCTGTACATTCTTATTAGCCATTATATCTATCTAAGAATCTACATCCCTATTCTCCAGCTACCATGGTCTCTTTTTAAAACTCCATAGAATTGATTTTCAAGTGTGAATGATCATGTGAACTACCTGAAAATCTTATAAAGGTGAAGATCCTGATTCAGCAAGTCTGGAATAGAGCTTTGGATTATACATTTCTCACAAGCTCTCATGTCATGTTGGTATTGCTAGCTCAAGAAATAGTAAGTGGTTGGAGTGATAGTACAATGTATAAGGCATTTGCCTTACATGTGGTCAATCTGAGTTTGAACCCCACCACCAGGAGTAATTCCTGTGTAACTCCTGAGTAACTAACTCCTGAGTATCACCGGGTGTGAACCAAAAAGCCAAAAAAAAATAGAGAAGTATTAAGATTCCATTATTGAAGAGCATGTAGCTTAAAGAAAGAAAGGAAGGAATGTAAGGGGAGGAAAATAAAGAAGGGGAAGAGGATAGGAAGAGAAGAGGAAGAGGAAAAGAAGAAAGAAGTTCCTAACCAGTTAACTACCACTTTGACAACAACCCTAAGATGAAAAGAGAACCTTTGCAAATATGTATGTTCCTCAAACATAAACTAGTCTCCAAAGTAGATGAAGGATACTGGAAAAACCTTGCAGGTGTCAGTTAAGAAGCACAAAGCAATTGGCAGGGATATGGTGAGAAAGAAACCCGCATTCCTTGCTGATAAGAATGTTGTCCTGTCAACCTATAAGAGAAGTAGTATGCATATTTATCAGAAATAAAATAGAACTCCCATACAACCCAGTGATTCCATTTCTCAGCATCTATCCCCCACTCAATGCAAAAACATTAATTTTAAAGTTCACATGCACACCTATTCTCAATGCAGTACTTATTATAGTACAATATCCAAGATATGGAAACAACCCAAATGCCCAACTCCTGAAATGAATTGAGAAGTTGTATATACATACAGTGGAATACTTTGAAGTTATAAGGAAAAATGAAAACATGCAGTTTTATGTAATGTCAATGGAACAGAAATGAAATTTCATGTTAAGTGAAATAAATCAGAACGAAAAGAGTAAATACAATACGATCTCACTCATCTGTGGAATATAGAGACTCAAAATAAGAGAATACACAGTACCAAACAACAACAAACCCTTGCCATTAGAATCCATAACCAACTGTAAAACAGTGAAGGTCAGTGGAGAAGATCAGACTAGAAGACAAGTAGGGACAGTAGTGGAGATTACGGGACTTTGGTGGTGATGGAGTGCAGTAATTTTGAACATTAATATGATAAACTTTAACACTATTGCAACTATATACCCTACAATACTTTGAAGTTATAAGGAAAAATGAAAACATGCAGTTTTATGTAATGTCAATGGAACAGAAATGAAATTTCATGTTAAGTGAAATAAATCAGAACGAAAAGAGTAAATACAATACGATCTCACTCATCTGTGGAATATAGAGACTCAAAATAAGAGAATACACAGTACCAAACAACAACAAACCCTTGCCATTAGAATCCATAACCAACTGTAAAACAGTGAAGGTCAGTGGAGAAGATCAGACTAGAAGACAAGTAGGGACAGTAGTGGAGATTACTGGGACTTTGGTGGTGATGGAGTGCAGTAATTTTGAACATTAATACGATAAACTTTAACACTATTGCAACTATATACCCTATAATATTTTTCTTGATTTTTAAAGAGCCACAAAGCAGGTTGAATAGGAAATTAAAAAAACCATATGCTGTTCTCAATTTGCTGATGAAAAGTGAAGAAGAATATGTTTATTAAATGAAGAGTGAGGTACTTGTACATTCTTCTTTTGTTTTCCAAGATCTGGAAAACTTTCTAGTGACTATTAATCAGTTACCTAATTGGTATCAGATTTCTAGTTCTCTTGGTTGACTCAGACTGTCAAGTTCTAATAAAGGGCATAAATTGAGAGACACCCTGAGATTTTACTTTTATTGCTAATTATTATAGCTAGCCCCAGGCATTTGTGTGGCAGCAATCTTTTCAGAAAGACTGACTCAAAGGAAAATCAATGTAAAAATATGATGAGGTGAAATTTGATTTAAAATAAAGAACACCATTGAAAATTGGAGAGGGTCTTCACTCATTTGCTGTGGTCAGAATAGGTACAAGATCGTTTGACTCATACATATGTCAGATCCAGTACCCTAGAGAGTAGATAGACTCTTCACTATGTGATACCTCTCTGAGTTACTGACCAACCACTGAGTGAGTGGCCCTTATGCATGCCTTGGCATGTGACCAACCAACAAGCATTTCAGATTCACCACAATTGTCTCTGTAGTTTAAATAAACATTCCTTCCAGGGGCCGGAGTCATAGGACTGCAGGCATGGCACTTGCCTAGCATGCAGCCAACCCAGATTCTGTCACCAACATCACATATGGTCCTCTGAGCACTTCCAGGAGTACTTCCTGAATTTAGAGCCAGGAGTAACTCCTGAGTATTTTTGAGTGTGGCACAAAAACAATAAATAGCACAGCAGTAGGGCGTTTGCCTTGCACGCAGCCGACATCGCCGGCCCGAGTTCGATTCCTCCGCCCCTCTCGGAGAGCTCGGCAAGCTACCGAGAGAGGATCTCGCCCGCACGGCAGAGCCTGGCAAGCTCCCCGTGACGTATTCGGTATGCCAAACACAGTAACAACAAAGTCTCCAATGGAGACGTTACTGGGCCCGCTCGAGCAAATAAATATATAAATAAATAAAATTTTAAAAAATTCTTTCCTTCATGCTGTTCAAAAATATTTCTGGCTTCTTTGGTTTCTTCAGAAAAAGTTTTAAATACATCTAATTTGAAGACCTCAAGATACCTGAAGTTAAGAAAAATAATTCCATTTTTCCTCTAGGACAGTTTTATTTAGTTTACCTAGAAAATACATTTTGTTGATGCAGCGCATTTTTTATTATTAAATGTTTTTATAGAATCACAGCAAGATACACAGTTACAAGGTTGTTCATGATTGGGTTTCAGTTATATAATGTTTAGCACCCATCCTTTCACCAGTGTACATTTCCCACCACCAATGTCCCCAGTTTTCCTCCTGCACCACCTCTCTCTCTCTCTCTCTCTCTCTCTCTCTCTCTGTCTCTCTCCTCATATAACCCCCACAAGTGCACTAGGAGTGATCCCTGAGTGTAAAGCCAGAAGTAACCATGAGCACAGCGATGTGTGGCTCAAAAAACAAACAAACAAAAAGATTGTATGACCTCTCAAAACATATATGACTAAGTAGCAACATCCCAATGGAGAGGGAGGAGGTGACATGGGTCTTTCTGCCATAACAAACACACTTTCTCCAAGATTCTGGGATAGATGTGACTCAGAACTCTAAGCATTTCAAATAAGATATTTTCCTATTTTCACATTAGTATCATTATGCCAGGCTGGAGCGATAGCACAGGGGGAGGGCGTTTGCCTTGCGCACCGCCAGCCCGGCCGAGACAGGATCGATTCCTCCGCCCCTCTCGGAAAGCCCGGCAAGCTACCGAGAGTATCTCGCCTGCACGGCAAAGCCTGGTAAGCTACCGGTGACGTATTCAATATGCCAAACTCAGTAACAACAAGTCCCACAATGGAGACATTACTGGGCCCACTCAAGCTAATCGATGAACAAGGAAGGACAGTGTTACAGTGCAGATCATTAAGCCTTTTTTGGAGCTTTAGGCCTCAATCAAATGCACCTTTGAAATTATTACAGATACTTTTAATCCAGGGTCAGTGTTAGATAATAATCACTCACTCCTTGAGAATAGAATTCAGTATTAGTCAGGAGAAAAATTATTCCATTCATGTAGATGCAAAGAATAAAAAAGGAGTGATGTGGGCTTGAAGAAAAGGCAGAACAATATCCTTAAGAGCAAATGAATTGCACTACACTAATCCAAACATCAATAGGAGAGCAGTGTCATCATCTCAATCAGGTCCATAATATCAAGGCAAAACCCCTTTGACTGCCAAACCCATTTACAGGATCATTGTTCTTTTTCCTGGAATTTAGTAACTTTAAAATCCATGCACTGCTTACTGACTTTTCTTTTTGCTTTTTTGGATCACATCCGGCAATGCACAGGGGTTACTCCTGGCTCTGCACTCAGGAATTACACCTGGAGGTCCTCAGGGGACCATATGGGATGCTGGGAATTGAACCCAGTTCGGCCACATGCAAGGCAAACGCCCTACCTGCTGTGCTATCACTCCAGCCCCCACTACTTACTAACTTTAATAACTAAGGTTGTAGGTATTAAGATCAAGCAGACACCTACTTACAATGAGCACCACATTTTCTTCTCACTCAAAATGGACTTCAATCCAATAAGTCACAGAGTGCTTTTTGCCCTCTTTCATAAGTAAATAACTACTCTTTTGTCACAGGTTCTACAGTTAGAGTACACAGTTCAGTGTAGTTGTTGTGAACATCTATGTTTACTTGCTACTAAGACTATCCTAAGTTATTAATGTCTTGAGATAGAATTCATGCAATACTTTTGTATTCGTTAGTACAATCCACAGTAGTGACTATGCCTAATTTTATCTTCTACAAAGCATTTACATCAAATGGAAGAATATGAACAGATCCATTGTGTAAGTCTAGTAAAACTGGGAGAGTCCCCCATAGATGCCGATTTAAGAAAACAGTCATGGTTCTGGTCCAAGGTAGACTGACCCATAATAAACTCCCCAATTCCCACTAGAAAATCCATTCAAATTTAAATCCCGCCTTGCTATTACAGATCCCTTTCCAATGGAGGCATGTGACAAGAGGAATCACCGAAAACGTGGCTGCTTCAAGGATCCTGAGCCAGATTTCACTCTCCTTGATGTCGGGCATGACATGAGTATTGCTGATGGTGCAATGACCTTTCAATAGGAAAAACTGATTTTTTTTTTCCTTCAGTGCCTTATGGAACACTCTGAGACTTGCGACAATGGAAACCATCATTGAAATCTTTTTGCTTTGCTTGAAAAAAAATAAAACCAACAAAAAAATGGACATGAAAGATTCCAGTATGAAAAGAAAAAATCTTATTAAAAAAGTCAAATCAACAAAAGCCATTCTTTGATACCACTGCACAGTATACAAACACAAAACCATGTTCTTTAATACACACATACAAATTTAAAATTTCAATTCAGTAAATAGGCCCATCTTAGCTAAAATGATTACTTCCTCCTAATTTAAAAATATAATTTCTGACTCCCTGTGATTGGGAAGACGGACTGGCATTTCTTCTAGGATCTGCTGATCAGATGTTTTTGGTATTTCCTGTTGGTGGTGATATTCTGTGCACCCTATTTCCTCTCAACATTGCTGAAATGTGTATATCTTTAGAATGTAATGCAAGACTTCAAAAATTCAAATACTTTGGAAGAGGGACTAAATGGTGACTTCTCTGTGTCCTCATGTTGGTCTTGTGAAAATGCTTTGGTAATTTCGCATTTGGTGAAGGGATTAACAGAGCTTTCAAAATTGTCTTCTGTGCATAGCAAGTGATGGGCACTATCAGGCAAACCTCTCGGTGCTTTCCTAAAATGGATCCCAGGTTTTCCAAGCCTGGAATTTCACCGACAGATCTGTTTTTTCTTGCTCCAGTGTGAACTATAAGTCAATATAGTTGCATTATTTCACATTGAGGTAAGGGGAAAGCTGCCTATACTTCCAAATGTGTTTAGAGTATCTTTCTCAGAAACAACACTGTGTTTAGCTCTGCTTCTCCGCTAAGTATGCCTTTCAAGTGTATACCATGGAGACAGGACCGGGTATCAAGGCAGGCCGGTGAGTTCAGACCATAGTTCTCAATCTGACTTTACTCTTGCTAGGTCTGTCTTACCAGCTGTTGCCTGTCACTGCCCGTGGCTCTCCATCAGACTGCATGTATCCTTTCCTAGTTTGCAAAGACTAAAATGCATTCCCAAGCCTACTGCTAAACTGAGGGCCTCAGCATCACTCCCAGGTCCTTGCTTGGAGCAATCTCTCTACTGACTCTCTCAGAAGATCGCTCCACTGTTCCATGGGCTATCAAGTAACTAATTGTGTACCTGCCATTTGGCATCATCAGAACAGTCTGAGGAAATAGCCTCTGCTCACTAATTACCTCCTATATAACGATGTATGCTTTCTGTAGTTCAGTAGTATGCTCTCATCAGTGATGTGGATCGAGAAGTTTCCAGACTGTAAAAACTTGGAGCTTGAATTCATTTCCCAAGTGTGACCCTTAGATGCTTAGTTAACTCGCTGCATATTTGCTCTTGACTTCAGAAAAGAAAGGAAGAAGTCTCTTTCCAAGGAAATGTTTCCAGAAAAGTGTAATATAGACTTTCGTTCCAAAAGGGTGTCATAAGCAAATAACTCACTTGTCAATTTTTAAATGGTATTGAACAACAAAAACAAAAAAAGAGAAACCTGTTGTGTTTTTGTTCTGTTTTGTTTTAATGAAACTGTGATTTTCAACTTTTGAATGCTATAATGTCCCAATGTGGGAAGCTAATGCTGTGTGAATATGAAGTTGTGTAAAACAAACCAACCAACCTACACACAAATGTTTTCATAGGCACTGTATAAAGATAAATTTACGTTTATTGACTCAAATCAGTTTTTCAGAGAGGAAATTTCACTGAGAATGAAGAGGCAGGTAAATTGGTTTGTTATTTTTTAAAAAAAACTTGCATGTTTAAAAAAACATTGATTGCTTCAAATTTCTGCTACTAACTTCAAGCTATGGGAGTTTGGCGGTAGTAACTTGAGGTTTTTTTTTCAATTCTTTTCTTTTTGTTGTTAAAGCTGTACTTCAGTGAACAGAATAATTGCCAAGCAAACTAATGGCCGTAAAGTGTAAATTGCATGTGTGGGGAAAAATTATGGAGCCTCATTGCTATGAGGTATTGTACAAAGTTTTAATACATTTTGTAAATAAAATTGTAAAGAAAGAATTTTGTTTCTATAATTCATTTAAATTTTATTTAGAATCAGATGCCCTCTCTTCACTAATTATTTCCCACCACAGATTTGCTAATAATATCACAATCCCCTCCGATGGGCATTTTCATAAAGAATTATGCCTCTCCCACCTGAACTACAAACACATCAAACTCAGATCGCTAAATTTAAATGGAACTGTACCAACAACATCTTATATTAGTTTTGGCGGGATCAACTATGAACAAGAATCAGGACTTCATATGTAACTAAAGAAAACCCAACTATTAATGACTTTCTAAATCACATTCTTTAATAAAATAAAATTTAGAAAACAACCCTAGACATTAAAGGATCATCAAGTACCTGAACAATGAAAAAATATCATTATACTGTACAAGGCAATTCTAAGCTCTGTAATCATTGGGAAAGCTTAACAGTAAGTTTAAATTTACTACTTATTTATTCTGTTTAACAAGAAAAAAATGTTCTTTAAACACAAACTGAAGACAAATAAGAAAAAGTTGATTATAAGGTATTCTATATTCATTCTTTGTCATTTCCACCTTTTGGAACCAGTTTCACTCTCTCCTCAGAGGCCTTTCTTGACCCTAACATTAGTCCAAATTTTCTCATCTTCATATATGACCTCTCAGTGAGATGCCCAAACTCCTAGAACTGATGAATTTCTATGTTATTCTCAATTACTTCCTCATTTCATTACAAAGTACATGTCCCCAGTATTCTAACTAGATAACTTTTGTGCTGCTGCTTTAATTAGTGATAATTTAATGTTCCCCTGTAAAAATATTTATTCTGCCAAGAGTCACTAATATAGAACAAGGGAAGAAATAGTGAGTTTTTAAAGATACTGATTTTAGGATGTTTCTGATATTAAAATAAAAAGCTAATGATCTGCTCTGATTTGTGAATTTTTAACATTGAATACCATTTTATCTAATAAATAATGCAGGTGTTTAAATATAGACCACTTTTATATTATGAGACCAGAGGGTAAAAAAGTATAATGATAGGAAGAAAAAAAAGAAATAATGCGCAACTAAGTGAGAAAAGAAGACAAGTAGAATTGAGATACCAGATACATAAAGTAACAAAGGTATCTGGAATTACAGAGTTAGGGAATAAAGCTCTTAGAAAGGAAGAAAAACAGGAATGGAGCAAAGAAAACTGTCAGAAGATTCAAGTGTAAAAGGACACAAACACATTTTTATCTCATGGTGATTCAATAAATTTAAAAAGAGAACTCAACTGGATCATTGTGGATGGCTCAGTGGCCAAGAGTATGCCTTGCACGTGACTTTCTGGAGTCCATCTGTGGCACTCTATTAAAAAAAATGAAAGAAGAGAACTCAATTGACACCCCCTGTAACCGACACTATGGTTAATCTTGTCTGAAGGCTTTAACATACTACTATCATTTTCACTATTCTCTGAAATGTCAACAAGCTTCTGATCCATATTCACATTGTAACTCTTCTACTCCTTTCCTTTTCTTTGATTAGGAGACCCATAGTAGTCCCATCAGAAGAAAAGTGACTCTTTAAGGAGGCAATTCAATGATTAAATGAGAGGCTCTTGGAGGCTTATGAAATCGTCTCAAGTACCAAATAATTTCTCTGGATCTGATCTTCCAAAATAATAGATTTCTATTTTAGCAGGAACTCCAATTCCTTATCCCAAAGGAGAAGCTAATCTCAGGTTTTGTGGCAGATGATGGTGGAGAGTAATTTGGATTTAAGTGGTGTTTGAGTAGTTTTCCTTCCTGGAAGAAAAGAGAAGAAAAAAGATTCTTTAAAGTCTTTCTCAAATTAGACTAAAAGTAGCTATATATCTGACCTACACATAGCACCTTGCCAATCAGTTATATGAAGAACTCCTGAGTTTCAAATGTGAGACTCTGACTATGCACAAAAGGACAATGCTTTTTGGTCTCTGTTTTAGGTTTCTTCCCTATCTCACTTTGTTTATCATCGTGTTTGAAACCTTTTCCTACAATCCCTATATAACTTTGTTTTCTTCCTATTCCTTCCATAGAGTTGCCTCCATGGTCTTCTGCTGACTCCTTATTTATGTGTTTTTTCATCTGTGATCCCCTTGGAATATCTTGAGAACCCTCGGAGTGTCATATAACACCCAGTTGAGAACCATTGGTTTACAGTACAGTATTAAAATAGGAAAGGCAAATATGCTTAATGAAATGTTGTAAATCATATAAGAAACACTATAGCAGTGTTTTGTGTGCAGGCTGCTGTCATTTGATCCTCAGCACTGTGTAGTTCCCTGAGCACTGTCAGGAGTGACGTCCAAGTAAGTGCCAGGATAATTCCAGAATGCAACTGGGTGTGGCTCAAACACTGAAAAGGGAGGGAGTAGAAAGAAAGTGAAAGAAATAATAAAGCACATCGCCCACCTGATATGGATGGAAGGAAATGTTTTACTGTTATTTTGGTGGAAGAGGAAGAGGAAAACTAAAAACCTAAGAAACATAGAGGAAGAGGAAAACTAAGAAACAAAATCTTTATCCTCAAAATGCTGAGACTCCAGATTCAGTGAAGCAGAAGATGAGTGGAGATGGTATCTCATCAGAGTCAGAAACAAGTTATACCACCAAAATCTATTATCAGTTGAGGAGTTAATTTGAAAACCTAAATCAGCTTCTCGGTTGCCTCTTTCCTCTTCTTCCCACTCTCTTAGATAGGGAACAGATTTATTAGTAGGTCACTTGGCATATATAAAACCCAGCAATAATAAATCTGAATTTAGTTATATATAATCACACAGAATAGCATTCCATTAGGAAATATCTTGGACATGAAGGTACTGGAAGGACTTATTTTTTTATTCCTATCAATTGACACCAGAAAGACAGGAAGGATATTGGAGAAGAGTAATAATAGATGAGAATAAATGAAATGCCTCCAAAAATGAAAGTGAAAGAATGAGGTTCTACAAAATTTCCTATACTTCTAAAACTAGGAGTCATGAATAAATTATTTAGAGTTAGTGGAGATAAAGGGCCCTTGAAATTTCAAAAAAAATCTCCCTGAAAAAAATTTAAAAAGCTCCCTGAAAGGGCATTTTTATTAATAGAGGATGAAAGGCACCCTCTCTTATTGAGGTATTGGACTAGGGAAATTTGTTATTGTCCCTAATCTGCTGCTTGTCAGCATCTTCACCACAAAAAGTTCACAAACTCACTTGAATGGGTAAGCAACCCAAACTTACTGACAGCTATTATCATTGTAATCAAATATCACCTAGCTAAGGTATTTAGCTAAGGTATTGAGGAAAGGCACATTTTCTTATCCTGGCCTTTCCAGGCTAAGATGCTACAATGATTCACCAATGCCACAATGATTCATCAATGCTACAAATAATGAAGTCACAAACCTTCAGGGACATTTTTATATTTTCGTGAGACAGTTACAAAGTTGCTCATGATTGAGTCTCCGTTCATGTAATGTTCCAACACCCATCTTTCACCAGTGCATATTTGCACACACACGCTTCCCACCACCCATGTCCCCTGTATTCATCCGACCCACCTCTCTCTCCCTTCCCTGCTCCCATAGCCTGCCTCTGTGACAATCTCTCTCTTTCTCTCTCTCCCTCTCTCTCCCCCCTCCTTCTCCCTCCCCTCCCATGGTTTCCAATACTGTTACTGAAAGAATATTATACATATCACTTTACCTTCTTTCAGAACTCAGTTGGAACCTTACAATCTTCTTAGCAAAGTAGTTGATGACTAGAAAGAATCTTCATCCGTTCATACCCAATCCATTGCTCAGAGAAAGAACTATAAGGAAGCCAATGAGTTCAATCACCTTCCCTTAAAGTGACACTTCTTAATACACTCAAATGGAGCCTAAGTGAATTTCTTTTATGTCTCAAAAAATAATCCTTTCACGCCTGGCTCTTGTAAGCGTCTTCCTACTAAGAACATCAGAATGACCTCTTTCATACCAGTCAGCCTGAATTCTGTGCAGAAGGTATTTGCTTTTATATTCATTCATGATGCCCTACTAAGTAAGTATAAAAGAACATTCTTCCTACAGCCTAAGAAATAATCCTCTCCTCATATTTGCATCTTGGTAAAAATTACCTCTATAATTGTTTCTCTGAGCTTCCATCTGGTAGCAAATGGTTAATTAATTTTTTTGCATTAATTCTGAACAGTGTCCTCCCATTGTTCATCAATTTGCTCAAGTGGGCCCAGTAATGTCTCCATTTTTTTTTTGAGACTTGTTGTTACTGTGTTTGGCATATTGAATATATCGCAGGTGAGATACTCTCGGTAGCTTGCCGGGCTCTCCAAGAGGGGCAGAGGAATTGAACCCGGCTCGGCCGGGCTGGCTAGGCACAAGGCAAACACCCTACCACTGTGCTATCGCTCCAGCCCAGGCTCCAGCTCTGAACAGGCTGGAGCGATAGCACAGCGGTAGGGCGTTTGCCTTACACGCAGCCAACATGGCCGACCGGAGTTCGATTCCTCTGCTCCTCTCGGAGAGCCCGGCAAGCTACCGAGAGTGTCTGAGAGATACTACCAGGAGTATCTCGCCCGGACACCAGAGCCTGGCAAGCTACCTGTGATGTATTCGACATGCCAAACACAGTAACAACGAAGTCTCCAATAGTGACGTTACTGGTCCCGCTTGAGCAAATCAATGAACAACGGAAGGACAGTGATTTGATTGATTTTGATTTGATTCTGAAAAAGTAAATTAAAGTTTTGGTGGCAGCTCACACAAAACTTGAATGTAGACCAAGTCAGGAGAAAAGAGTTTCACAAATAATTCCAAACAATATTGCATTTAAGATTCAACTAAGTTTTCTAAAATACTGAAAGCCCTATTTAAATTTGGTACACCTTCTACCAGGCCACATTCCACTCCACACAGCATAACTTCAGAAAATTTCATTATACACCCAATTTTATCTTCATAAATTATTGTACATATATCTTATACTTGCTTCACCATTCAATAGAAACTCTATATGAATAATATGCAACTGTGAGAGAAGACAAAATCATACAACTTACAGTGACATGGATGAAGTTAGAGGGTATCATGCTCAGTGGAGTGTGTCAGAAGGAAAGGGATAGATACAGAATAATCTCTTTCATAAATGGAATCTAAAGTAAGGTAGTAACAAAGAGCCAAAGTCAGCAGAACTGGAGAGTTGGTCCACAGAACTGAGTTGGGGCAGGGGAGAGGGTTAAAAGGGGAGTTTGTGGGTCTTGATGAAGAGGGTATTCTGGTGAGAGATATGGTGTTGGAATGATGTGCATATGAAATCACCATTAATAAACTATTATAAATCACAGAACCACATAAAGATTAAAATTTAAATTTAAATTAAGTGAAAAATAAATCAGGGCTGGAGTGATAGCACAGCGGGTTGAGCATTTGCCTTGCACGTGGCCGACCTGGGTTAGATTCCCAGCATCCCATTTGGTCCCCTGAGCACCGCCAGGAGTAATTCCTGAGTGCAGAGCCAGGAGTAACCCTGTGCATCGCTGGGTGTGACCCAAAATGCAAAAAAAAAAGAAAAGAAAATAAATCACAAATCATATAAATATTTTTAAAGCTAAGGGTAAATGGCAATTAAAAACTAAATATGAGGACCATGGAGATAGTACAGTGGGCAGGGCATTATCCTCGCACATGGCCAACCCAGGTTCTATCCCAGGAACTACTTATGGTCCTCTGAGCACTGCCAGTATGGCCCCTAAACAAGAAAACCAATAAGCAAAACTAAGCATGAGAACCCAGTTAAAACCAGAGCTTCCAAGAAACCTTGCTTTTTTCAGTGATGAGTATAGCAAGGTCAACATCAAATGCAGATCTTAAACATTAGACTGAGTTTTAAAGAGAATGGAATGATCAAGAGAAGAAGGTACATAATGCTAAATGTAGCTTTCTATTTGGTAAATCCCAATACTTTGCAGCATGCTACAGAGACATCTTAATAAATGCTCCTAGAAAATTTTACTCTCCAGTCTTTAAAATTTCTGACCCTACAGAAGTAGCACATTACCTCTCAAACAAAATCTAGTCCTTCCTGTCTATGTGAAGAGACTCAAGTGGTCTTTCCTTCACAAAACAACATACCTATAAGCAGCATACAATCTTCAGAGAACAAAATTGACCTGACAAGGAAAGAAATAAACCATACCCTGAACTATTTACTTTAAAATGCATGCGCTGTACTTCTCTCTCAAAAAGAAACATAACATGACGCTCGCCCAGACACTGCACCAGGTTTTTTCACTCCGGGCATCCTGGAGCAGGGTCAGGTGAGACCCCCTCCCCGTCCCAAGGGACCCAGTGCCAGCAGCCAAAAACCGGAAACCAACTGCCACCATGCCCACGGCTGCTCTCCACACACTCGGGTAGAGCATCGCACACGAGTGAATCTGTTCCTAGACTTCAAACCACACACCCTAACCATACTCCAAGAGTACCGCACCACATTTGATAGGGTTCAAAGCAGGAAGCAAACAATCTTAGAGGGAAATATACATTTTAACATATATACATACATATATATGTATGTGTGTGTACATATATATAAAGTACACAAGGCTCAACCCTTAACAATATGTAAGTGATCTTTTATAAGAGAGTTTAATAGCCCCTGTGTGAAATACAACAATTTCTACACTCTTTCCTCTAAGGATACTTTTTGTGGCATTTTCATTGTTTTTTTTTCACAACAAAGATACAAAATATATTATTTTGGTTCTGCTTTGGGGCAGGGATTGGGGTTTGCGGTGGAAACATACAAAATATGGTGGTAGGAAGGTGTAATGGTGGTGGGATTGGAGTTTGAATATTACTGTAGCACTGTAGCATTGTCCTCCCGCTGTTCATTGATTTGCTCGAGCGGGCTCAGTAACGTCTCCATTGGTGAGACTTGTTGTTACAGTTTTTGGCATATCTAATATGTCACTGGTAGCTTGCCAGACTTTACTCTGCGGATGGAATACAGTCAGTAGCTTGCCGGGCCCTTCAAGAGGGGTAGAGGAATCGAACCTGGGTCAGCCACGTGCAAGGCAAATGCCCTACCTGCTATGCTATTGCATGAAATATTGTGAGCTACTTTACAAAACTAAAAATTGTAAAATAAAAAATATTTTAAAAAGCATGTGCTGCCAGAATTCAGGTAGGCATTTCTGGAACTAAATTATGAAGATTCTTAACTAAAAGGTGTTTTATATTAAGAGCGAATAAAGAGAAGTTTGTTGATTTAGAGGTATTTTCTTGGGAATTGAAAATACACTAACAGAAACTCCAAAGTTTGGTGTTAACCTGCTACTGTTAGATGGTTCCTATAAGCCTGGAAAAGCAATAACCCACATTGAGTGATGTTGAAAATCAAGAATAGCTGTGGCAGATGGTAAAGGAATTAATTAAATGGTTAAACAAAATGGGCATTCCAGATTTTATATCATATAATTTGTCAGAAGATCCACCAGAGGATTATGCTGTACAGGAGAACCCAAAGGATATATCATTCACTGAGGTTGTGAGGAACGGTAGTAAGACAGCAATATTAGCAGGAAATGTAGTGGAGGCTCTATTTTGAGTGCTATAGATGATAGTAAAGATTGTTCCTTGATTTGTTGGAACAAATGGAAGTGAATGACAACCCATCCTAATAGAGTTCAGGTGATACTGCTTAAAAACGAGCAGCCAGGAATTTGTGATTCTGTCACAACAGATACTAGTAGAATAAGTCTGATCTGTAGGGTTCAACTAATGGTCGGTAAAGTGTAGCATTCTGAGAGGAAAAAAAGAGAGGCAATCAGGGTATTTATTAACATATTAAATAAAATGGAATAAATGAGCAGAAATCTGGGGTCAGGCTTTATAATAATCATAATTCCTACTCCATTTTCTGAATCTAAGCTAATGTTCACCCAAGTACTAAAGAGAAAAACCTCAGAAGAACTTCATAGCACCCATACTTGTGCTTATCATTTGATTAGATACATTTATTATATATTTATTGTACACCAAAAATATATCCAGACAGTCCAAGTACTGTTAGGCCCACAGTCTGAATTAGCGCTGATGCTACTTGGAAACACAAGTACCATCATGTCATCTTGTTAGAATGAGATTACATGAGTTTTATGTGATAAATTGAGTCCTGATCAAAACCCCACTTACAGCGGCTTCATTGTGCGTGTTAACTCATCTGATGGTCATGTTCCTGATCCTTGAATATGTACTTGGTATTTACATATTTGGCAGTTGGAGTAAATCCTATGTTGAGTTCTTGGCCATAAAAGACTAAGCAGAAGTTTCCTCACCTCCTCTCACTAAGTGACAAAACAGTAAATCAACATCAGTGTCACATTACAAAAGAAATTTCTTCCATTTATCCCTTTGGGCCATCTACCCCCAGGACATAAAAAAAACTCTCTCAAAAGATTTGTGCACACCATTATTCAGTACTGCACTCAGTACAATAGTTAGGTTATGGAATCAACCTAGGTGTCCAGTGACAGATGAATGGATTATGGAGATGTGATACACACATACACAATGAAATACTGTACAGCAAGAAAAGATGAAATTATGTGAAATCATGTAAATTTGCAGCAATGTGGTTGGAAATTGAAGATATCATGTTGAGTGAAGTAAGCCAGAAGAATAAAGAAAAACACAGGATGATCTCACTTATCCCTGGTATATAGAAGCCTTGATGAGGAAATGTACTGTAGTAAAAGGAAGATAGATGCCTAGAACACCCTTTACCCCAGTGTTTAGAGAGGACAGAGAAGGAAAGAAATTGAGCTGTGGAGAAGAGATCAGGAAGTAATGGGTGAATAGGCATCAGGGTTTCAGTTATACGAGTGATATGAGTGAGAGGTATAGCCATATATCCAAAACACAGACTCAACAAAAGTGAAAACATGAGATCTAAGCTATAACCACTGAAACTTTGCAATGTGCAGGTCAAGTTGACAGGCAGAGATGGGGTGGGGTGGGGATGGGGGTGAGGAGGAAATATGGGAAACCTAGTGGAGGGAAGTCGACACTGGTGGTGGGATTGGTGTTGAAATATTATATGCCTAAATCTCAAATATTAATAACTTTTTAAGTCAGTTCTTTCGTTAGAAAATTTTTAATGTCAAATCTTCTGATTGGCTAATTTCTATAGACAATTAAGCCAATATCACCTCAACAAACCTTTTTTGAATATTTTTCTAAATGGCTATCACTTCAGTATCTTCCTTGGTCTGGAAAGAAAGTTAACATTGTGGTGAAATATAAGATTCTTCTCTAATTGTTTGAGTAGTGAGAAGCATGCCTTGGGTCTTCCCATGTTCATTACTTTTGGTTCATACTTGACCTTCATTTAAAAAATGCCTAAATGTCAATCTTTGCATTCTGGAAGCATAAATCAATATGAAAAAAAGTAATTTGCAAGTTTGAGGCTATTTTTCATATCACCCGCACTTTATTTTATTTGATCGAATAAATATAAATTATTTTTTTTAATTTTAGGTGTTGTGATTTACAATATCGGTAATGATAGAATTTCTTTTTTTAATTTTATTGAATCACAGTGAGGAAGTTAGAAGTTTTCATGTTTGGGTTCCAATCACACAATATCAAACACTCATCCCTCCACCAGTGCACATTCCCTACCACCGATCTCCCCAGTATACCCCCCTTTTCCACCCTCCCCCTGCCTGCATGGCAGACAATATTCCCTATACTCTCTCTCTACATTTGGGCATTATGGTTTGCAATACAGACACTGAGAGGTCATCATGTTGGGTCCATTATTTACTTTCGGCACACATCTCCCATCCCGATTGATTCCTCCAGCCATAATTTTCTTAGTGATCCCTTCTCTATTCCATCTGACTTCTCCCCTCCGCTCATGAGGCAGACTTCCAGCTATGGGGCAATCCTCCTGGACCTTGTAGGTAATGATAGAATTTCACGCATACAATATTCCAACACTAGACCTCCTCCATCAGAATATCATCTCCCTCTCAAATCCTCTGCCTTGGTAAGCTCATTTCTGTAGGCCAGTTTTCAAGTTGTTATCTTTGACCATTTGTAACTCTCTTACTACATATTTCTATATACCAAATATGAGAGGGATCATTCTGTATCTGCCCCCTCCTTCTGACTTACTTCATTCATCACGATACTCTAGATCCATCTATGTAGCAGCAAACTTTATGCTTTTGTCTTTTCTCCTGAGTAGTATTCCATTCTATATTACAGTTTCTCTGTCCAATCATCTGTTCCTGAACACTTGTTTTTTCTCCATATTTTGGCTATTGCTGCAATGAATATAGTGCAAATGTCTTTTTGCAATACAATTTTTGCATCTTTTGGTAGATACCTAGAAGTAGAATTGATAGATCACACACAAGTTAAACTATTAGTTGTTTTAAAAGTGTCCATATTGTTTTCCCAAAAGGGTGAGCAAGTCAACAATCCACCAGAAGTGGATAAGGTTTCATTTTCTCCCACATGCAGACCAACACTAGTTATTTTTGTTCTTTCTGATGTGTGCCAGTCTCATTGGTGTGAAGTGATATCTCATTATTTTGATCTGTATATAACTGATGACAAGAAATGCAGAGGATCTTTTCTATGACTATTAATCATGTGTATATATTTTTGAGAAAATTTCTATTCATCTCTTTTCTCCCTTTTTATGGGTGTATTTTCTTATTGAGTTGTACATTGCCTTATAAACTTCAGATATTAACCCTCTGTGAACAAATATTTTTCTCCTGGTCTGTGGAATGTCCTTTTATTCTGATCATTGTTTTCTTTTTATTGAACCACCCTGAATTACAAAATTATGAAGATATTTATGATTGAGTTCTAGGCATATATTATTCCAACACCAATCCCTTCACCAGTGTCCTCTGTATCCACCAATGTCCCCAGTTTCTCTCCTGATCCCAGGCTACCTCTGTGGGCAGGTACTTTTCCCCTTTCCCATTGTCCCAGTGTTCCTTCCCTAATTTACACCTCTTCTCCCACCCCAGTGGTACACTTCTTACCAAAGACCAGTTCTCCAGCTCTTTGTTTCTTTGAAGCAAAATCTTCTTAATCTGATGTAATTCTTTTTGGTTATCTTTGCTTCCATTTGCTTGTCCAATGACACAGAATAATTGAATATGCTTCTAGATTCAATATAATAAAGAGTTCTACCTGTTTTCTTCCTCAATATAATTCAGATTCATGTGTGACAGCAAGGTTTCAATCCATTTCAAATTCATTGTTGTCAATAGTGTGAATTATAATCCTAATTTCATTGTTTAAAAGGGACTAACCAGCAAACTTTAAGTTTATAAAATACAAGTGACTTTAGTTTACAAGTGACTAACCAGCAAAGTTTTCCAATACCATTTGCTGACAGGCTTTTCTTTCTCCACTTTATGCTCCTTGCTCCTTTGTTAAAGATTAATTGTTCATCTATCTGAGGATCTGTCTCTGGGTGTCTCAATTATACTCCATTAGTATAATAGTCTGTATTTATTCTATTTCCACACTATTTTTATTATTATGGCTATATAGTATAATTTAAAGTTGGTGGAAGAAAAGCTGCCTATTTTCTTTCTCCTAGTACTTTTTTGCTGTTAGGGGAGCTTTATTAATCCATCTAAATTTTAACTGCATTTGGTCTGTCTTTTATAAATGTAATGGGTATTTTTTTATTAGTGAAACACCATGAGGTACAACTATTGACTTACAAACTGCCATGCTGTTCACAATAGCCAAAATCTGGAAACAACTCAAGTGCCCTAAAACATATGACTGGTTAAAGAAACTTTTGTACATCTACTCTATGAAGCTGTCAGGAGAGATGAAGTCATGAACTTTGCTTATAAATGGATAGACATGGAGAGTATCATGCTAAGTGAAATGAGTCAGAAAGCGAGGAACAGACATAGAAGGACTGCACTCATTTGTGGAATATAAAACAACATAACATGAGGCTGACACCTAAGGATAGTAGATACACACGACAGATAGATTGCTCCATACGTGGAAGCCTGCCTCATGAGCAAAGGGGAGAAAGCAGCTGGAATAGAGAAGAGATAACTAAGAAAATGATGGCAGGAGGAATCGGTCAGTATGGGAGATGTGTGCAGAAAGTAGATAAAGGACCAAACATGATGACCTCTCAGGGTCTGTATTGCAAACCATAATGCCCCAAAGTACAGAGAGATTATTGGGAATAATGTCTGCTATGGAGGCAGGGGGAGGGTGGGAAAGGGGGTTATACCAGGATATTGGTGGGGAAAGGGGGTTATACCGGGATATTGGTGATGGGGAATGTGCACTGGTGGAGGGATGGGTGTTTGAACATTATATGATTATAACCCAAACATGAAAGCTTGTAACTATCTCACAGTGATTCAATAAATTTTTTTTAAAAAAACTTTCGTGCTTGGGTTTCAGTTATACAATGATCAAGTACCCATCTCTCCACCAGTGCCCATTCTCCACCACCAATGAACCCAGTAACCCTCCCACCCCCCACCTGATCCCACCTCTGTGGAAGAACATTCCCTTTTACTCTCTTTTCTTTAGGGTGTTGTGGTTTACAATAGAGGTATTGAGTGGCCATCGTGTTTGGTCTATAGTCTACTTTCAGCACACATCTTGCATCCCGAGCGAGTCCTCCACACACCCTTTGCTTGGTGTTCTCTTCTCTATCTGAGCTGCCTTTCCCCCCCACACACGTGCTGTCAGCTTCCAAGCCATGGAGCAGACCTCCAAGTACTTATCTCAACAATTCTTGGGTGTTTGTGTCCCATTCTGTTACTTTATATTCCCCAGATGAGTGCAGTATTTCTATGTCTGTCCCTGACTTTCTGATTCATTTCACTTAGCATGATACTTTCCGTGTAGAACCACTTGTTTGCAAATTTCATGACTTCATCTTTTCTAACAGCTGCATAGTATTCCACTGTGTAGACGTACCAAGGTTTTTTAACCAGTCATCTGTTCTCGGCACTCGGGTTTTTTCCAGATTTTAGCTATTGCGAAGAGTGAAGCAATGAACATACAAGTGCAGATGTTATTTCAACTGTACATTTTTTTGGGATATATTCTCTGGGAGTGGTATTGCAGGGTCAAATGGGAGCTTAATTTCTAATTTTTTTGAGAATCGTCCATACTGTTTTCCAAAAGGGCTGAACCAGTCAGTATTCCCACCAGCAGTGAAGGAGAGTCCCTTTCTCCCCACATCAACGCCAAAACCAGTTGCTTTTGTTCTTTTGAATATGGGCCAGTCTCTGTGGTGTGAGATGATATCTCATTGTTGTTTTGATCTACATCTCCCTAACGATTAGTGATATAGAGCATATCCTCATGTGCCTTTTTGCCATTCAGATTTGTTCTTTGAGAAATTTTCTCTTTTTTTCGTCACCCCAATTTTTGATGGGGTTGGATGTTTTCTTCTTGTCAAGTTCAACCATTGTTTTGTATATCCTTGATATCAACCCCTTATCAGATGCGTATTGGGTGAATATCCTTTCGCATTCTGTAGATTGTCTTTGTATTTTGGTCACTGTATCTTTTGCGTTGCAGAAGCTTCTAGTTTAATATAATCCCATTTGCTTATCTCTGTTTCAACTTGGTTGGTCAGTGGCATGTCATCTTTGAAGATACTGTTAGCCTCAATATCGTGGAGGGTTTTGCCAACCTTGTCTTCAATGTTCCTTATGGATTCTGGGTCTGATGTTGACGTCTTTAATCCATTTTGATCTGACTTCTGTGCATTGTGTTAAGTCGAGGTCTAAGCCCATTTTTTTGCATGTGGTTGTCCAATTATGCCAGCACCATTTGTTAAAGAGGCCTTCCTTGCTCCACTTCACATTTCTTACTCCCTTATCGAAGATTAGATGTTCACACAATTAGCGGTGTGTGTAGGGATATTCCACCCTTTTCCATTGGTCTGCGGCTCTGCCTTTGTTCCTATAGCATGCTGTTTTAATTATTACCGCTTTGTAGTAGTTTGAGGTTGGGAGGGTGATACCTCCCAACGTCTTTTTCCCAAGAATTGCTTTAACTATTCATGAGTGTTTGTTGTTCCAACTGAATTTTAGGAGTGCTTGATCCATTTCTTTTAAGAATTTCATGGGAATCCTTATAGGGATCACATTGAATCTGTATAGTGTCTTGGGGAGTATTACCATTTTGACAATGTTAAATTCTTCCTATCCTTGAGCAGGGGATATGTTTCCATTTCTTCATGTCCTCTTTTATTTTGTGGAGTAACATTTTGTAGTTTTCTTTGTAGAGGTCCTTTACCTCCTTAGTTATGCTGATTCTGAGGTATTTGATTTTCTGGGGCACAATTGTGAACAGGATTGCTTCTTGCAGGTCTATTTCCTTTTTCTCATTATTTGCGTATAGGAAGGCCATGGATTTTGGGGTACTGATTTTATAGCCTGAAAATTTACTATACAAGTCTATTGTTTCTAGAAGTTTCTTGGTAGAGGCTTTAGGATTCTCTAGATATAGTATTGAATCTTCTGCGAATAGTGAGAGCTTGATTTCTTCCTTTCCTATCTGGATGCCCTTAATATCTTTTTCTTGCCTAACCGCTACTGCAAGTACTTCCAGTACTATATTGAACAGAAGTGGCAAGAGTGAGCATCCTTGTCTTGGCCCTGATCTTAGAGGAAAGGCCCTTAGTTTTTCCCCATTGACGATAATACTTGCCATGGATTTGTCATAGATAGCTTTGACTATCTTGAGGAAAGTTCCTTCTAAGCCCATTTTCATGAGGGTTTTCATCATAAATGGGTGTTGGATCTTGTCAAATGCTTTCTGCATCTATTTATATGGTTATATGGTTTTTATCTTTATTTTTGTTGATATGATGAATTATGTTGATTGATTTCCGAATGTTAAATCATCCTTGTATCCCCTGGATGAATCACACTTGGTCGTGGTGTATGATTTTTTGATGAGTTATTGAATATTATATGCTAACATTTTGTTGAGGATCTTCGCATCCATATTCATCAGAGATATTGGCCTGTAATTTTCTTTGTTAGTGGTATATTTGTTTGCTTTAGATATTAGGGAGATATGTGCCTCATAGAAACTGTTTGGGAGAGTTCCTGTTTTTTCAATTTCCTGGAAAAACTTGAGGAGAACTGGCAACAGGTCATCTTTAAATGTTTGGAAGAATTCGCTAGTGAATCCATCTGGGCCTGGGCTTTTGTTTTTGGGAAGACTTTTGATTACGGTTTCAATCTCCTTGAAATGAACGGGTCACAGTCTTGGGAGATTGTAAGAATCCAGGAATTTATCCATTTCTTCTAGGTTCTCCTGTTTCGTGTCATACAGACTCTCAAAGTAGTCTGATGATCTTTTGAATTTCATTGGTTTTTGTTGTGATATACCCCTTCTCATTTCTGATTCAGTTTATAAGTGTTCTCTCTCTTTCTTTGTGAGTCTTGCTAGTGGTTTATCTATCTTGCTTATTTTCTCAAAGAACAAGCTCTCAGTGTCATTGACCTTTCAGATTGTTTTATGAATTTCCATGTTGTTAATTTCTGCTCTAACTTTTATTATTTCTTTCCTTAAGCCGGATTTGGGTTCCTTTTGTTGGTCTTTTTCTAATATCTTGAGCTGTGAAGTCAAGTTATCTATGTAGGCCCTTTTTTCCTTCCTTAGGAATGCTTGCAAAACTATAAATTTTCCTTTTAACACGGGGTTAGCTGCGTCCCATAGGTTCTGTTAGCTTGTGTCTTCATTCTCATTTGTTTCCAAGTATCTTTTGATTTCTTCCTTGACTTCCTTCTTGATCCACACTTTGTTCAATACTGAGTTGTTTAATTTGCAGGTGTTTGATTTGGTTCTCCGCATCTGTGTGTTACTCGTTTCTATCTTCAGCACATCGTGGTCTGAAAAGATATTTATCTTCCTGATTCTATTGAGGTATGTTTTGTGACCCCGCACGTGGTCTATTTTAGAAAATATTCCATGTGCACTGAAAAAGAATGTGTATTCTTTCTTTTTGGGGGGGATGTAAATCCCTGCATAGGTCTGTTAGCCCTCTCTCTTCTATTTCTTCCTTCAAAGCCAGTGTTTCCTTGCTGCGTTTTGTTCTTGTTGATCTATCCAGAGGTGATAAGGTGATGTTGAAGCCTCCGACTACTAATGTATTGCTCGTAATGTCCTCCTTAAAATCTATTAGCAGTTGTTTAAGTATTTAGCTTGTCCTTCATTAGGTGCATATACATTTAAGAGTGTGATTTCTTTCTGTTGTGTTGTACATATCCCTTGATAAATAGAAAATGGCCTTTGCTGTCCCTTCTAATATTTTTCAACCTGAAATCTCTGTTGTCGGATACTAGTATGGCCACCTCAGCTTTGTTTGCTTGCATGATTGTTTTCCATCCCTTAACTTTGAGTCTGTGTTTGTTCTGACTTTTCAGATGAGTTTCTTGTAGGCAGCAGAATGTTGGATTCGCTTTCTGGATCCATTTTGCCACTCTGTGTCTCTTGATTGGTGCATTTAGACCATTGACATTGAGAGAGATTATTCTCATGAGGTTTTCTTCCATCTTTCTCTAAGGGTTTGTTGTGCTTGTGGGTGTTTTCCTTCTTAAATTATAGGAGCCCTCTTTGTCCTTCTTTTCGGTTTGGTTTTGAGTCTATGAAGTTCCTGAGTTGTGTTTATCTATTAAATGGTGCATCATTCCATCGAGTTTGAGTGAGAGTTTAGCTGGATAAAGTACTCTTGTTGAAGCGTTCATTTCACTGAGTTTTTTCACTATATCCCACCTTTGTCTTCGGGCTTGGAGGGTTTCCTCTTATAGGTCAACTGTAAATCTAAGGGGTGCTCCTTTGTATGTGATTTCCTTCTTTGACCTTGCTGCTTGCAGTATTGTGTCTCTGTCTACAGCATCCATCATTCTGACTATGACATGCCTTGTAGTGTTTTTATTAGGGTCTCTTTCAGCTGGCACCCTTCTGGCTCCTTGAATCTGGATGCCTTCATTCTCTAACTCTGGGAACTTTTCATCAATTATTTCTTTAACTGTGACTTTTTCATTGGAGTTGCCTCCCTGTCCTTCTGATACTCTGATGATTTTAATGTTTTCCTCTTGGAGTTATCCCCTAATACTCTGATTTGCCTTAGAGCTATTTGAGGTCTTTCCCCATTGTTTGTTGTTGCCCGTACGATTTCTGTTGCTCATCTTCAAGTTCACTAATTTTGTCTTCAGCTGTATTCATTCTATGCTACATGCTGAGGGCACCCACTGAGTTTTTAATTTCATCTACCGAATCCTTCATTTATGACACTTCTTTTTGTAGCTTTCTTATTTCTGCTCTCATTTCTTCCTGCATTTTCTCGACTATCCGTTTCACTGTTTCTTTTATTTCTTTCTTCAATTTTCTGAATGTCCATTCCATTAATTCTTTGAGTTCCTTGGACATCTTCAGCATTTTATGTCAGAATTCTTTATAGGAGAGATCGTATTTGTGGGTTACCCCTCTTGAGGATTTGGGAATCTTTTCTTAGTCTTCTCCTCGTATTGGAGATTTGCAATGTTTCCTCATGCTGTTGTGGTTGTATAGAGATGAAACCTTCAAGTTCATTAGCACTGTTCCCTCGTATTGCAGGAAAGGATTCTGAATAAGGTCGGTAGATGGCCCTCCTCCCCTTCTAGAATATGTTCTTCCTCTCAGACATTATTCTGTGGCTTATGATAGGCATCTAGTAAAGTGTTGGAGGAGGTGCTTTTTTACACTGGGCTTGTACAGCTTCTTGCGTACACTGGTCTTTTATTGGAATTGGAGTAGGCCAGGGGATTATTGTCACATTGTGTTTGAAGTGGCCAAGATTTTTTCCACAGAATTAGGTGATGAAGGTTGAGATATGAGTCAAGAGTGCTGGGAGTGGAAAATATATCTGCGGCCGCTTAGCTGGTCACACAGAAGGCCACACCCACTTTCGAGGAGGTCACACCCCCAGCCGGTCCCTCCGTAATGGGTATTTATATAAAGGTAAGGTAAAGGCCCTCCCGTTGTTCGTCGATTTGCTCGAGCAGGCCCAGTAACGTCTCCATTGGAGACTTTGTTGTTACTGTGTCTGGCATATCGAATATGTCACAGGGAGCTTGCCAGGCTCTGCCGTGTGGACGAGATACTCTCAGTAGCTTGCCGGGCTCTCCGAGAGGGGCGGAGGAATCGAACTCGGGTCGGCCATGTTGGCTGCGTGCAAGGCAAACGCCCTACCGCTATGCTATCGCTACAGCCCTAGAGAATGCATTCACAATAACACCTCAAAAACCAAGTACTATGGGCTGGAGACATAGCACAGCATGTAAGGTGCTTATCTTGAATGCAGATGACCTGGGTTCAATCTCCCCCAGACCATATGATCTCCTGAGCACTCCCAGGAGAAATCGCTAAACACAGAGTCAGAAGTAATCCCTGACCACCACCAGATGTGACCCTAATGCCCTCCCCCGCAACAAAATAGTCTACCTGGGAATCCACTTAACAAAAGATGTGAAAGGATCATATAAAGAAAACTAACTATAAATCACTGCTAAAATAAGTTAAGACAAAGAAAATAGAAATACTTCCCCTGTTCATGTATTGGAAAAATGAATATTGTCAAAATGACAATTTTATCCAAAGCTCTATCTAGATATATTCAGTGCAATCCCTATAAAATTCCCATAAATTGCAGGTTTTAGTTTGGTTTTCCCCTCTTCTATTTTCTCTCCAGGATTTACTTTACAAGAGTAAACATGAAATGTACATTGCATCTGATGATTTTCAGTTATTAAAATTAAATAAGAGGAAATCTTTGGCATTCAAATTTATTTTATTATTCAGAAAATGTGCCCCATTCTACTGATTGCAATATAAATAATTTTAGAATAATGATTTTATATTCATTAAACTAATGGACTCAGTCTCTTAAGTCATTTTCATGGTTAAATTTAAAATATTGTATTAATTCCAGACAGAGTATACTTGTAGCTTCTTCCAGGAAAACAGATTACTATATGTAATGTCAACAGTCATTACTTCCTGGTGTTATTTACCTGATCTCAATTTCCTAGCTAATATCTCCACATGTGTACTGAATAATGTACTATGTGAAATGCATACTGTACAAAAACACGTCATATATAGTACAGGTATTGGTATGCCTATCACCTAAAAAGATAATTTGTATTTCTTCCTTGCCTCCCATTCCCTTCCCTATTTTTACTTAACATATATATAAAAGAAATATTGGATCCATGGGGGATAGCCAAAGATGGAAAATTTTTCTTATAATTTATTATTAAGATATAAATACACATGCAAGTAATCACCATCCAGGTCAAGATACAAAAATTTTTAGCCACAAGAGTTCTGTGCCCTGTCTTATCTATATCCAGGAGGCAAAATTTATTCTGATTTGTATCACTGTAGATTAACTTCAATGTCAGCAAAATCTTTAAAATGTAAATTCAGTATTTAGGAGTCTCCTAAGGTGAAGACTGAAGCAATTTATCACAATTTCCAATGGAAATTGGCAAAAGTCCAGCACCCTCAATAGTATGGTTTTGCTTACTATTTTTTAAGTAAAGGATAATGTTTCTGGTTCAAAACTCATGAAACCTGATCTTGCTTCTTCCTTTAGACATTCTTTTGTTGTTGTTCATTGACTTATTATTGGTATACAATAGTATGGCAAAACAGTGAGTTAGCTTTATATCTCTGTATTTGTGTAATAGACACTGTTTCCACCACCAAAAAGGTCCCTTTGCTCATCCCTCCAAATCGCTACCAAAACATCCCAAATTGTCCTCCCTTTCCCTTTGCTATTCATCATAGTTTTCATTGAGTTCAGGAATTAGATTATTTCTTGTAAATTTATTTACTTCAATAATTCATATGCCACATATGAGTGAATGCATCTAATACTTTTCTTTAACTTCCTTATTTATTTCACTTAGCATGAAAAACATATGTTCATTCCATTTCTTTTTCCAACTGGCATGATTTCATCGTTTTTAATTGCAGAGTAGTCACTGTCAATGTCACTGTCATCCTGTTGATTTTCGATTTACTAGAGCAGGCACAAGTAACATCTCTATTCCTCCCAGCCCTGAGATTTTAGCAGCCTCTTCTTACTTGTCTTTTCCCAATGATTGGAGGCTCTTTAAGGATCAGGGGAATGAGACCTATTGTTGTTTCTGTATTTGGCATATCGAATATGCCACGGGGAGCTTGTCAGGCTCTGCCCGGGCGGGTGAGATACTCTAGGTAGCTTGCCGAGCACTCCAAGAGGCATAAATGGGTAGGAAGTGTCTTATAATCTGCTGCGCAGCTGTGAAGCGGCTGCACGGTCTGGAAAGCAGCCAGGAGTGTGGCGGTAGTTGGGCAGTCGAGGTTGGCTGCCGGGACTGGGTCCCTTGGGGTGGGGAGGGCTCTCAACTGCCCCACAGCCTGGCGCCAAGTCCGGTGGCATGGTTCTGGGGGCCTCCTTTTATACTCCAGTCTGGGAGGAGCATCTGTGAGTTCTGCATGGTGGCCGATGAGGAGATTATCTGGTGCCAGCAGGGTGTGGCTTTTGGGTGTGATTTATGAGTCACTGGAAAATGGGAAAAGCAGGCAGAGGATTTCTGTTCCGGGTACCATTGAGTCCAGAGTTCAAGGTGACAGAGTTCCGCATAATCTGGGTTCCGTGGGACTTCATTCATGCGTGAGGCTCAACCTGAGCATCCGGAAGGCAGCCTGGAGCATGGCAGTGGTTGGGCAGTGGAAGTCAGCTGCTGGGGCAGGGTCCCTTGGGGGTGGGGAGGGCTCTTGTAGCTTGGGGTGCAGAGTAATATTCCATACAAAACATATACCACAATTTCTTTATATAACAACCATCATCATCTAGGTTGATTCCATGTTTTGTCTGCTACAAATACAAGGGTGCAAAGAGCTTTTGAATTCATTGTTTTCATTTCCTTCAGATAAATACATAGGAGTTGAAGCAGATCTGACTAACTTTGGATTCTTGTGGATAGTGAGAAAAGCATATCGACCAACCATCAGATGTCTTCAGTATTACAGCTCTTTATGGGACACATAAATGAAATTCCGTGACTGACTCTTTAATTGAATCTGCAGCATCAGCATTGGTGTTTCAGTAGCATTCTCCTCAACAGCAATAATATCAATCACAAAAATCACAACCATCCCCATATACAGAGACCCAAGTGTGTAAACTCAAAAAAGGGCACAGCACAGTGGCAGTGGCTCTGTCTCTCCCGCCCCCACATTTGGTAGTCTCACCCTGCTTCCCCCACTCCCACTCCGGGGAGGTCGATGGTGATGGGCAGGTGAAGGAAGGAAACGAGGGACAGGCTGGTTGGTCTTAGTTGCAGTTTATTCCAATCCTCTCTCCATCCACTCCTGTCTCTGTCCTCTGCCTCCTCTGCTTCTTCCTCCCCCATGCTACTTCATTCTCCTTCTCGATATCCCTTTATCCTCCTTCTCTGGAGTCGATTCTTATCCTCATTCTCTCAGCCCACTCTTACAGTCTAGTTAAATCCCCAAGCATGAGGGGTTGGAGCTTACACATAGGTGTGGTCACAATCAATAGGGGTAGAATGCTTTCCCTCAGGGACATCCGCTCCTAGGACAGATCCTCATTATCAGATCAATCCACCCTAGAGTGAATTCCCCTGCATGTGTTTCTCCTCTCATTGTCTTACAAACATATAAGCATATATAATATAAATCATTTTTTATGGATACAGTAAGAAATACTTTAAACTTAAAGAATTGCCCTCCTAGGGCCATCTCGATCTCAGACTACAGTGCTCAGGCCAGATAATCTTTCCTACCCCTAGCATGGTCCTAGTCTCATCATTACTTTTGGATCATGACAGCATTTATCTATGATCAAGCTCTTAACTTATAGTTAAGAATCGTGGCACTTTGGCCTGGCCCATTTCAATGCCAGGGTAGCTCATCACTTGCCCTGGATCCATTCAGTCCCTCGTTGGGACCCTGCTTTTGGTGTGTTAGGAACCAAGGGCAACTGAGGTTTAAGTCGAGAAAGCAGTGCCCGGGAGTGAATAATATTTAAAGCCAATTAAATCCTAAATTACAAAAGCATAATATTAACTGTCTTTCTGTATCTATACAAAAAGGACATTGCATAAAGTAAACTATTCAAAAGACATAAGGAGAGGAGAAAGTCAATATTTCATTCATACATATAAAATCATAGATTTCTGAGGAATCCAACCTTACAAGTTAACAGAGTCTGATTAGGGGGAAAGCTGATTAACTGGTGGGAGGAGATCATAGGGAAGAATTTACAGATAAACACAATGGAATGGAAGTGCCTCAGGAGCACTGTAATGTGTGTAACCTGATAAACCTAAGCTCCTTTTGGAGAAAGCTAGAAAGAACAAAGCAATGTCATCCTAGACCCAAGCTTCTATGTATTACTGATTGTATTCCTGGCCTGTAGCCACTTCTGTAATCTGATTAGCTATACTCTGTATAAACGAGGGTTTGTGAGATCAATAAGATCATGTTGTAAATGAGGGCTCAATTGGAGATCTTAATTATGTGACCCCTCACTCCTCATTTTCTACCTAACGGTGGTATTTATGGATATATGGAATTTCATTTTTAAAGCAATATCCATATAATTTTCTATAGATTGCACCAACTTAGATGGATGGTCAATAAGAAAATGAAAATATACATACACACCCCAATTGGTGTAGAGAGCCCATTTGTAGGGGTAGTAGAGTTAAAGTAAATGTCTCTTCCCAATTCCACATTCAGCAATATCAATTAGTAGCTGAAAATTGTTCTTAGTGACCAGAATCCAGAAAATACATAGAAGAATACACTGGCAGAACTATCCAGGAAACTGAAGAGGAAGTCTTCAAGAAGTCAACTACAGTGGCAAAGAAAATAAAAACATAGACAAAGGAATAACATCAAATAAAAAATTTCTGTAAATGAGGGCCAGGAGGACTTGATCCATGGTTGGAAGCTTGCCTCAAGGTGTAGAGAGGGCACAGTTAGGACCAAGAAGGAACCACTATGACAATGATAGTTGGAAATGATCACTCTAGACAAGAAAAGCTGAAAGGAGGTAAAAGGATATACATAGTAACCTTTCAATACTGTATTGTAAACCATAATGGCCCAAATGTAGGGGAAGATTGGAGGAGGAGAAAGAGAAAGAGGAGGAGGAGGAAGAGGAGGAAGAGGAGGAAGAGGAGGAGGAGGAGGAGGAGGTAGAGGAGGAAGAGGAGGAAGAGGAGGAGGAGGAGGAGGAGGAGGAGGAGGAGGAGGAGGGTCTCCCATAAAGGCAGCTGAGGTTGGGGTGGAGACATGGGACATTGGTGCTGGGAAATGTATACTGGTGAAGAGATAGGTATTGTAACATTGTATAACTGAAACCAAATCATGAACAACTTGTAACTGTGTATGTCATCGATGTTTAAAAGTGTCTGTAAAACAAAGGAAATTCAATCGTTAAAAAAAGACAATGTGCCCCTGGTGTTGGAGCAGATGTGGCAAGAAAGGGACCCTTCATTGCTGGTAGGAATGCCAAATGGTTGAGCCCTTTTGGAAAACAGTATGGACAATTCTCAAAAAATTAGAAATTGAGCTCCTATTTGACCCAGCAATACCACTCCTGGGAATATATCCCAGAGAGGCAAAAAAGTATAGTCTAAGTGACATCTGCTGCACTTGTTTGTTCATTGCTGCACTGTTTACAATAGCTAGAATCTGGAAAAAATTGAGCGCCTGAGAACAGATGACTAGTTAAAGAAACTTTGGTACATCTACACACTAAAGTACTATGTAGCTGTTAGAAAAGATGAAGTTATGAAATTTACATACAAATGGTACAATATGGAAAGTATCATGCTAAGCGAAATGAGTCAGAAAGAGAGGGATAGACATAGAAAGATTGCATTCATCTGGGGAATATAAAGGTAAAGGCCCTCCCGTTGATCGTCGATTTGCTCGAGCGGGCCCAGTAACGTCTCCATTGGAGACTTTGTTGTTACTGTGTCTGGCATATCGAATACTCTCGGTAGCTTGCCGGGCTCTCCGAGAGGGGCGGAGGAATCGAACTTGGGTCGGCCATGTTGGCCGCTTGTGAGGCGAACGCCCTACCCACTGTGCTATATAAAGTAACAAAATATGAGATTAATACCCAAGAATAGCTGAGATCAGCACCAGGATGATTACTCCATAACTTAGAGGCCAGCTGGGTATCCTAGAGGAAAGGGCAGTTCAGATAGAGAAGGGAGCACCAAATAAAGGGTGTTTGGAGGATCCTCCCAGGAGGGGAGATGCATGTCGAAAGTAGACTATGGACTGAACATGTTTGCCACTCAATGACTCTTTTGCAGACCACAACACCCAAAAGGAGAGAGAGAACACAGGGGATTGCCTTGCCACAGAGGCAGGGGGGGATGGGGGGATGGGGGGTGGGGGGGATATTGTCCATGGTGGTGGAAAATGGGCACTGGTGGAGGGATGGGTATCTGATCATTGTATAATCGAAACCCAAGCACAAAAAATTGTAAATCTACAACTGTACCTCATGGTGTTTCACTAATAAAAAAAAAAAAAGAAAAGATGAAGTCATGAAATTTACATACAAGTGGTACTACATAGAAAGTATTGTGGTAAGCAAAATGAGTCAGAAAGAGAGGAACAGACATAGAAAGATTGCATTCATCTGGGGAACATAAAGTAAAAACTAGGAGACTAACACCCAAGAATAGCCGAGATAAGTACCAGAAGTACCAGGAGGTTTACTTTGTCTGTTCTATGGCTTGGAGGCCAGCCGCACATGCTAGGGGAAAAGGCAGCTCAGATAGAGAAGGGAGCACCAAATAAAGGTTGTTGGGAGGATCCTCCCAGGATGTGAGATGCATGCTGAAAGTAGACTATAGACCGAACATGATTGCCACTTAATGCCTCTTTTGCAAACCACAGCACCCAAACGAGAGAGAGAGAGAGAGAGAGAGAGAGAGAGAGAGAGAGAGAGAGAACAAAAGGGAATTCCCTGTCATAGAGGCAGGGTGGGATGGGGGATGGGGCTAGGAGGGATACTGGGATCAGTGGTGGTGGAGAATGGGCACTGGTGGAGGGATAGGTACTTGATTATTGTATAACTGAAACCCAAGCACAAAAATTTGTAAGTCTACAACTGTACCTCATGGTGTTTTACTAATAAAAACTTTTAAAAATACAATTGCTAAATGAGAGAAA
The DNA here is from genome assembly GCF_029834395.1 of Sorex fumeus. Lineage (NCBI taxonomy): Eukaryota > Metazoa > Chordata > Mammalia > Eulipotyphla > Soricidae > Sorex > Sorex fumeus. The sequence goes on from NW_026606115.1 coordinate 29,675,033, forward strand.
ATATTTGCATACAATACATCAGATAAGGGGTTTATTTCCAAGTCCATACAGCACTCATGAAACTCAATAGAAAAATCCAATGATCCAAAAATAAGCATATGGATGGCCAATAGGTGTTGGATTACAATTCCATGTATATTAGGTTTAACTTTAGTTTGTCCTTTCTCCCCCTCCCCCTGCAGGGAGCTTAGGCTTATTGAGTTATTCCCACCACAGTGCTCCGGAGGCACATGCAATCCATCAGGCACTCCCAATCCTCTGTTTTTCTCTTTAACTTCTCCTTTGTGCTCGTCTTCCCCTATCTGTTACTCACATATATCCAAAAATCAGACCATGTAACTTTATAAAGTCAAATTTTTCTGAGGGTTCTATTTTTTGTATAAGTAAGTGAAATATTTTGCTTTCCTCTTTACTTTATGTCTTTTGCATGGTTTATTTTAATGCAATTTCACTTTTGCATATACACTAGAAGAGAGTTAATGCTATTCTTTTATAACATGGGAATTTATTGACTTCAAATAATAATTACTCCTGAGTGTCTGTCATATTTATTTGACTTAAGCCTCAGTAGCCTAACACCCCAAAAGGAAGGTCCTGGCAAGGAACAATGATTATTTGTTAAGCACTTATTTTCATTACAAGTGCTTAGCCAAAATGTATAAACAACCCAAATACCCAACTATGGATGAATGGGTCAAGAAATTGTGGTACACAAGAAAATAAAACTACAGGCCGATATCCCTGATGAACACGGATGTGAAGATTCTCAACAAAATACTAGCAAATAGAATCCAACGACTCATTAAAAAGATCATACACCATGACCAAGTGGGATTCATCATGGGGGTGCAAGGATGGTTTAACACTCGGAAATCAATCAACATAATCCATCATATCAACAAAAAAAAGATAAAAGTCATATGATCACATCAGTAGATGCAGAGAAAGCATTTAACAAGATCCAGCAACCGTTTATGATGAAAACCCTCGCCAAAATGGGAATAGAGGGGACTTTCCTCAATATAGTTAAAGCCATCTACCACAAGCCTACAGCAAGCATCATCCTCAATGGGGAAAAACTGAGAGCCTTCCCCCTAAGATCAGGGACATGATAAGGATCCCCACAATCTCCACTGCCGTACAATAGAGTACGGGAAGTACTTGCAATAGCGATTAGGCAAAAAAAAGATATTAAGGGCATCCAGGTAGGAAAGGGAGAAATCAAGCTCTCACTATTCGCAGCTGATATGATACTATATTTAGAGAACCCTAAAACTTCTAACAAGAAACTGGTAGAAACAATAGACTTGCACATTAAAGTTGCAGACTATAAAACCAATACCCAAAAGTCCATGGCTTTTCTATACGCGAACAGTGAAGGAGAAGAAAGTGTCATGATAAAAACAATACCGTTCACAATTGTGCCTCAGAAAATCAAGTAGCCAGGACTCAGCTTAACTAAGGAAGTAAAGGACCTGTACGAAGAAAACTACGGAACGTTACTTCAGGAAATAAAAGAGGACACGAGGAAATGGAAAAATATACCCTGTTCATGGATCGGGAGAATTAACATTGTCAAAATGGCAATACTTCCCAAAGCACTGTACAAATTCAACGTGATCCCTATTAGAATACCCATGACATTCTTCAAAGAAATGGAGCAAACACTCCTGAAATTCATATGGAACAATAAGCCCCCACAACTAGCTAAAGCAATTATTGGGAAAAAGAAAATGGGAGGAATCAACCTCCCTAACTTCAATCTCTACTACAAAGCAGTAATAATTAAAACAGCATGGTACTGGAACAAAGGCAGAGCTGTAGACCAATGGAACAGAGTTGAATATACTGACATGTCCCCCCAAACATATGATCATCTAATCCTTGATAAGGAGGCAAAAAAAGTGAAGTGGAGCAAGGAAAGCCTCTTCAACAAATTGTGCTGACAAAATTGGACAGCTACATGCAAAAAATGGGCTCAGATCTCTGCCTAACGCCATTTACAAAAGTACGATCAAAGTGGATCAAAGACCTCAACATCAGACTGGAATCCATAAGGTACATTGAAGAAAAAGTTGGAAAAACCCTCCATGATATTGAAGCTAATGGTATCTTCAAAGATGTCGCACCACCGGCCAAGCAAGTGAAAACAGAGATAGACAAATGGGACTATCTTAAACTAAGAAGCTTCTGCACCTTCAAAGAAACAGTGACCAAAAAACAAAGACAGTCTGAGAATGGAAAAGGATAGTCGCAGAATACACATCTGACAAGGGGTAGATATCAAGGATATACAAACTACTGCTTGAACTCCACAAGAAGAAAACATCCAACCCCATCAAAAAATGGGGCGATAAAATGAACAGAAACTTTCTCAAAGAAGAAATCCGAATAGCTAAAAAGCACATGAGAAAATGCTCCACATCATTAATCATCAGGGAGATGCAGATCAAAACCACAATGAGATATCATGTCACACCTCAGAGACTGACCCACATCCACAAGAACAAAAGCAACCTGTGTTGGCGTGGATATGGCGAGAAAGGGACCCTCCTTCACTGCTGGTGGTAATGCCGACTGGTTCAGCCCTTTTGGAAAACAGTATGGACGATTCTCAAAAAACTAGAAATTGAACTCCCATTTGACCCAGCAACACCACTCCTGGGAATATATTCCAGAGAGTCGAAAAAGTATAGTCGAAGTGACATCTGCACTTGTTTGTTCATTGCAGCACTCTTTACAATAGCCAGAATCTGGAAAAAACCTGAGTGCCCAAGAACAGATGACTGGTTAAAGAAACTTTGGTACATTTACACAATGGAGTACTATATAGCGATTAGAAAAGATGAAGTCATGAAATTTAAATACAAGTGGTACTACATGGAAAGTATCATGTTAAGCGAAATAAGTCAGAAAGAGAGGGATAGACATAGAAAGATTGCATTCATCTGGGGAACATAAAGTAACAAAATAGGAGACTAACACCCAAGAGTGGCTGAGCTTAGTACCAGGAATTTTGCTCCATGGCTTGGAGGCCAGCCACACATGCAAGGGGAAAAGGAAGCTCAGATAGAGAAGGGAGCACCAAATAAAGTGTGTTGGGAGAATCCTCCCAGGATGGGAGAAGAATGCTGAAAGTAGACTATAGACTAAAAATGATTGTCACCCATTGCCTCTTTTGCAAAGCACAACACCCAAAAGGAGAGAGAGAACAGAGGGGAATGCCCTGCCACAGAGGCAGGGTAGTATGCGGGGTATGGGGGATGGGAGGGATACTGGGATCATTGGTGGTGGGAAATGGGCACTGGTGGAGGGATGGGTATTTGATCATTGTATAATTGAAACCCAAGCACAAAATTTCTAAGTCTACAACTGTACCTTATGGTGTCTCACTAATAAATTTTTTTTAAAAAAGATGTACTATTGACAAACCTTAGCGGGATCTAGTATCACATGTTATAGAGTCTTTGTTCCTAAATATATGTTAAACATACTGAAAGAGTCAGGAAAAAAAAGAAATTGTGGTACATAGTACAGCTCTAAGAAAAAAATTCATGCAATTTGCAGCAACATGGATAGAACTAAAAGACATCATTCTGAGTTAATTGATTCAGAAGGAAGAATACAGAATGATATTCCATATGTGGAGTTTAAAGATATGCAGCAAGGCTGCAACAAAGGTTAAAGGCAACATAATGGGAAAACATTCACACAGCTGAGTTGGTGAGGCAAAAAGGAGTTGAAAGGGGCCCAGTTAGAGGGAGGTCGGTACACTAGTGAGCATTGTTGTATTGGAATTATGTGCATGGGAAACCTTCATTAACAATATTGTAAATCAAAGAACTTAATAAACAAAAAGTTTTTAAATAAACAATAGGTATGCCCTTATGTGCCCCCTCAAACAAAATAGCCATATTCCTGGAAGCAGATAACAAAATCATGTTTGTCTTTTACTGGGGGGAGAGAAGATGTGGTGAGTGATTGCAAAATGTGTTTCATTTATATAAGATGGATAAGTTCTAGAAATCTGATGTATTACATGACATCTATAGTTAGAAACATTGTATTGTTCACTAAAATTGCACTTTACTAAGTTTTGGGGTGACAGGTTATAAATTCAAGCAAACTGAGATATCACCTAATTTCAAATAGACACTATTCCTCCAGGCTTCAAAAATATGAAAACAATATGAAATAACAAGAAAATTCTTGTTACTCTATACATGAGAGAATAGCATTCAAAAGTAGAAAAAATGCATGTAACAACAGCCCCCGACCAATTCAAAATATGTTCTGCCTATTTATAAAACTTCAGCAACTAATACCACCTAGTGTGAAATGAATGGTAAGACCTTCCACTTAAAAGAGATGAAGAGCTATTTTTCAAAGTCTTTTCTTCATAGAAATTCCTATGAGTGAGAGTGTCAATCTCCTTTAGAAAGAAAATAAATATTTAATATTATATAGGCTAAATTCTTTTGTGGTTTCACCTCCCATCTTCCCAATTATAAGGAGGAGCAAATCTTAAGTGCTAAAGAATTATGTTTCTGAGATCACCCTTTAAACTTCCAACTGAAATCATTCACACTTGACTCTTTTCATGTTTAAAGGGTGCACATTTTTTCAGTATCTTCAAGGAAGTGATATAGCTGATGTTTCTTAAACTCACAATTCTGCTTTCATGAAACCAACAAAAGGCTTCCATGGCTTCCGAGGATGACAAAAGATTCCATTTCAGCCATCTAATGAAAGGATGGCTTTTCTGTGCCATAAAGATTCAGAATACGTTGTATCAAGTTTCTTTGAGGTTTGGCGACTCTTTGACAACCTTACATTTCTTTGCTAAGAAAATATGAAGCCCTAATAAAGTATTCAAGTGAAATTTCCCAAAGAATTCAATTTTTAGTAACTGTAGAATCAAATAACCAAAATATTATGACTTTTCTCTTCCTTGTCTAGGAATCTTTCATTGGAATTTAAAAGGTATTGTCTCACATTTATTTTTCAAGAAAAAAAAATGCATCATACTCTCAGAAATTTTTGCCTTAGAGCATTAAACCAATTGATTTGTATGTATTGCTAATGAGTATAAAATCTTAATAGGCCCAGGATGGATCAATTGGATTTTCCACAGGCAGATTCCACCCTTTACTCCAACTTCAATCCAAACTCTAATCTTGGCCAGGTCTCCTTCAATTACAGAAGGGCGCGTAGTATTAAGGCCATATCTCTGTAAAGAGCTGCTCCACCATGAGAACAATTCAATCTTTCTTTCCAGATGTAATAAGGCTTGACTTTACCCACCTAAGATTTAACTGGAGAAAAAATTCCAACCTTATTTAGGATCTGTGGATGTATGTATAGAGCATTTCTAGTGTTTTAGGACAAAAATTATAAAGAGCTATAGTAAACAGGACTAACAATACAGTGATTTTTTTCAAGTTATCAGATGTCTCTAATATTTGGGATATAAGTGCATGATCAAGGTTTAGAAGATGTCTAGGCTCCATGATTCTTTAGGGGGTCTGGTTCTCTAGTGTAGAGTTGTCCCTTGATTCTTTATATAATGGACGTAGTCTGTTTAGTCATAGTTAGGAAATGGTGTTGTATTATGGAAAAGTAATACATTCATAAGACCTAGAAGTGGAACATATTATTTGCATTCTGATTACACTGTTGACTAATTAAATAGCTAAACCTACTCCACAAGATATTATATAACCAACAGCACATTCCTGGAAAAAGGGGAAAAATCTTTAATAATTCTGTGAAATGACCCCACTAATAATAACCCCAAGGTTGGGATAGTGTCCCGGACATGAGTTTAGGTCTTTTAGAATATAATCTAGCAAGCAAAAACATGCCAGGAAAGAATAGATTACAGGGAAAACAAAAATGCACCTAGGAAAGAAGAGTTTAGAGTTTTTAGGTGCAGAGAGCAATAGAAGCAAAAACAAGAAATTGTCATGAGCTTACTCTACTTTAAGGGTGCTGGTTGATTGGCATTGTGGAACACCCCAGCCTTTGCTCTTCATGTACGCATTGAACTTTGATTTGCTTACTAATGGTCCTTAAAGTCTCTGTCAACTTAAACAATGGATTACATGTTGGGAGCCTCAGAGGGAGTCTTAAGGGGGTGATATTATATTGAATAAATGGCCAACCATTTATGGCTCACTTATGGCTGCCCAGGTGACTCTAAATCATGGACAGTTCTTGTGTTTGTCTCTTTCTCTGCAACCGACCCCCCGCTGTACTGAGGTTGAATGTGCCAATATCTTTAGACAAGTATCGGTTAAAATCCTTTCCACACATGTAAATTCTAGACCATCCCTACTTTGCTGTTTCACTGCAAATAAAAGCTCTGTCCACCATAAGTTCTATAATGTCATTTGCAAGTCAAAACTTAGCACCACACCAAAACTACAGCCTAGAGAAAGGACAATAACAGTTTAGGCAACACAGGTGCCAGAAAAAATAAGAATGAAGAAATACATCGTTCACCCCCAATATATTGATGTCGTGACCCCATCGGTATGTAGATTATAGTGCTCTCACCTTTCCCTTTCTCCTTTTCAAATGAAATATTAAGAGGTATGGAGCAACAATGAGATAAATAATATCATTGTCATGTTCTTCCTCTGACCTTATCAGAATATCTAATATTATTAAACTCCAGAGGTTATGACTTTATGTACTCTGAAACATTTTTCCTCTTTATCTCCCACAAATTTCTAACCTGTTGTCATGAAAAGTGATTGATAAGAGTAAACAGAATGCATCTGACTTTGTATGTTTCCTGAGTTAGTTCAAAACATGTTCTCTCCATGTTCTTTTTTTTTTTTACTTTTTTACTTTTTTATTTTACTGTATCACCGTGAGATAGAGTTACAAAGTTTTCATGTTTGAGATTCAGACGTACTATGATAGAGCACCTATCCTTCCACCAGTGCATATTTTCTACCACCGATGTCCCCAGTATCCCCATCCTGCCCCCCACATCCAAGCCCTCACCCTGCCTCTATGGCAAACAATTTCCCAAATTCTCTCTAATCTTGGGTATTATGTTTTGCTCAAATTTTCCCACCACCATTCAAGCCTACCTGCCAGGGGAAGACGCTAGATAATTTGTTATCCATTGCTCATTTTGAATATCATGGGAACTTGCGTGGCTTTGATTATAAATGTAAATTTCTAGATTGTAGACGGTTGGGTTCCAGAGACATCTCTGTATAGCACTAATCCATTTTAGGATTCAATTGGTAGTCTGTGGGCCAGAGCTGTTGGTGTGCTAAGAGACAAATTGTGGGCTTGGCAGCCAGTCTTCTTGGTGGGCGGGGACCTGGGGAGGGATAGCCCAGGCCCTCTGCTGCCATGTGGCCTGGAGATTTAGTCCTAGAACCCGCATACCGAGGTCCTTACTTGTGGAAACTCTTGGTCACCAGGATTCCATCTGGAGTAGGTGTGGAGAATGCACCTCTCCATCTGGGGTGCCCGGGTGATATTGGCTCATATGGGGTCCAGAGAGATCCGAAGAGATCTGAAGAGATCTCCGGCACTGTGATGTCTTCCAGGATCACTGCTGTGTCTCTGGGCCAGGGCTGGTCCAGTGTTGTTGGTGCGCAAAGATGGCATCCAGAGGCAAATTGTGGGCATGAAATCCAGTCTTCTGGGCAGGCTGGGACCTAGGGAGGGACAGCCCAGGTCCTCTGCCACCATGCGGCCTGGAGATTTAGTCTGGAACCCGCATACCTGGGCCTTGCTATGGAAGCTCTTGGTAACCAGAATTCCATCTGGAGTAGGCGGAGAGACTGCAACAGCTCCATCTGAGGTGCCCCAGTGATATTTGCTCATTATGAGGCCTTGAGAGATCTTTGGTGCTGTGGCATCTTCTGGGACTTGCCTCTGTGTCTCTGAGCTAGGGCTGTTGGTACACTGAGATCCACATTACAAACTTTTCAACAGATTATATCTTGGTAAGATCCATCCTAGAGATGGTGGAGTTGGGCTGGGAGTATGGTGGTGATTTTGGATTGTGGAAGCAAGCTGCTGGGGACTCTGCTTGGGCAGGCACAGGCCAACCTGCCCCCTCCAATTTTCTTCGGTCTGTTCAGCCATGCATGGGTCTGAGCTTAACTGTGGCTTTTGGTTTCTTTCAAGATTTATTTAAGGGTCTATGAAGCAAGGCCAGTAGTAGAGTCTACAGGGTGGCACTGGAGTTGGATCATGGGGGTGACTACCAGTGCTTCCATGTGTATTGAGAAGTGATCAAGCTGCTAAACGACCATGATCCCAGAGACTCAGGAACAAATCTTGGAACCCAGCAAGTTTTGTCAGAAATCCCTCCAGATTTAATTGTTAAAATTTCGGAATTCCAAAATCGTGTGGTGTGGGAAGCCAAGAGCCCTCTCATAGACCCTGCCCGTGGTCTCCCAGGACTTCCTGATCTCAGTGGATGCCTGATCTATAGCCACATAACATCAGGCTGACACTTATCTTATCTGGCCTTATCTATAGTAACCTCCAGGATGCATTTACTGCCCTAAGACCCTTTGGTATGCAAATGTAAAGCTCAGGACGCACCTACTGCCATAAGACCCTTTGATGTACAAATGTCTACCTTGAATGTTAGGTAAAACTCTTGTTGCTGACCTTACCATGTATGGTTATATTACTTCTGCTCCTGACTGAGCTGCCCTGACCCTATATAAACAGCCTGTATCCCTCAATAAAGCCTGTCCCTTTTTCTCTTTGTTTCTAAACTGTACTCTGTCTCTTGTGTCTTGTGTTCATTCGGTTGGTCCCTCCTTGCACTATCAGATCAATCCTCGGGCCACCTCCGCGGGCTGGAGAGCTGTTACGGGGGCCCCCTGCAGTGTGGTCACTGCTGCAGCTGCATGACATCGTATGTTATTCATAACCAGTAATAGAAAACAAACTGTATACTGTTGCCTTTTTGGCATATCCGAGTGTTGGGGTAAAATCCCAAATAATAATGGTGGGTCAGGTGTCAAAATATTGAATGTAATCAAAGTAGAGAGAGAGTAATGTGGAAATCATCTGCCCCACACGTAGGGGGAGGGTGTGAGATGGGGGCATACTGGGGTTTTTGGTGATGGAGAATGGGCACTGGTGAAGGTATGGGTGCTTCATTGTATGACCAAGACTTAAACCCAAAAGCTTTGTAGCTGCTCTCACAGTGATTCAATAAATAAAATTATAAAAAATGGGAAAAAAGTAAAGGTGGAGTTCATGACCAATTCAATCAGCCTAATCAGTGGCTGAATAAATAGCAGTACTCCTACATTAATGAAAAAAACACTTGGGTCCAAAAGGGAAAGCCTTCTTAGGAACTCAGTTATTCATCAAGTTGAAATGAAATACAGTTACAGATATATTTACATGGAAGCTGTGATAAAGGAACTTTGGAGTTATATTTATCTCATGCCCACACTAAAAAATCAAAATCCACACTTTTTAGAATAAGTGAACAGATACAAAATTATAGACATATTCCAAAGAAATGTAGCTATAGATGACTCTGTACTACTTAACTTCTCAATAAAATATAGAGATAGTGTAAAATAAAGATGTAATTTGTAAACAAAAATTTAATCTCTTATATTTTAAAAATTGGCAGATTTAAATTAAACAAAGTAAGACTGAATTCAAAATAAGTTTTAATCTAATGAGTACTTGTGGTGTATGCAAAGATATGTACTTTTTTATCTTTTATTTACATAAAAATATTCATAACTGCTCTGTGACTAGTATGTGGTGAAAGTATGAAAGAGGAAGAGTAAAACACAACAAACCCATGTCTATTGCTCAGTTCCCACAATTAGTGAATGTGTATTTTTTTCTTTTTTCCTTTTTTTCTTTTTTTTATTTTTGGATATAATTTTTTAAAATTTATTTTTTATTAGTGAGACACCATGAGGTACAGTTGTAAACTTACAAATTTTGTGCTTGGGTTTCAATTATACAATGATCAAATACCCATTCCTCCACCAGTGCCTATTTCCCACCACCACGGATCTCAGTATCCCTCCTACCCCACATCCCTCCCATCCCACCCTGCCTCTGTGGCAGGGCATTCCCCTCTGTTCTCTCTCTCCTTTTGGGTGTTGTGATTTGCAAAAATGGCATTGAGTGGCAATCATGTTTGGTCTATAGTCTACTTTCAGCATGCTTCTCCCATCCTGGGAGGATTCAGAGAAATCCTGGGCAGCACCCTTTATTTGGTGCTCCCTTCTCTAGCTGAGCTTCCTTTCCCCCTAGCATGTGTGGCTGGCCTCCAAGGCATGGATTAAAATTCCTGGTACTAAGCTCAGCCATCCTTGGGTGTTAGTCTCCTATTTTGTTTTAAACTCGAGAGCAAAGACCTCTCTGACCTGAAAGGAAACCAACAAAATCCTTCTGATGTTACAAAAAGAAATCTACCAGTGTTTTCACATAGCCATGACAAAGTGCATTCTAAAGGCCTAGTAATATTAATGCTTTGTTGCTATTATTATTACTGTCATAAGTAATACATCTGTTAAATCTAGTACACTATCATCTCTAAATGTATTTTGTTTTACAAGATGTTTTGTTGATAAATAAGGCTGCTGTTATCACTATGATTACTATGATTTTATAGTACAAGGGCAGGTACTGTGTATCTGCCAGAAAACAATAAGAACAAGAAATATGGATTTTTCCCTATGAACAAATGGAGAGAGGAAATGAATACTCACTTTTCAGACGTAGAAAGGTGGATGGACAGTAGGCACATAAAAAAATGCTTAGCATCATTTATCATTAGAGAAATCCAAATCAAGAAGACAATGAGATACCATTCCACACCAGTGCAAATGGCACGTATCAAAAATAGTAGAAACAACCTGTGCTGTGGGGATGTGATATAAAAGAACTCTTATTCACTGCTGGTCGGAATGTTGTCTGGTACAGCCCTATGAAAAGAGTGTGGAACTTAGAATTGAACTTCTATTTGACCTAGCGATTCCACTTTTGAACATCTATCCTCAGGACATAAAATGTCTCTCTAAAAAGGACATATGCACACCATCATTCATTGCTGTACTCAATCAGTAGCTCAGATATGGAATTAATCTCGGTGTCCAATGACATATGGATTGATTATGAAGATGCGGTATATATATTCACAATGGAATACTATGCAGCTGCAAGGAATGGTGAAATCATGCAATTTGCTGCAACATGATTGGAACTGGAAGATACCATGTTGAATAAAGTAAGTCACTGGAAAGACAAACACTGGGTACTCTGACTAATCTATAGAAAATAGACTACTGAATGAGGAAATGTATTGTAGTAAAAGAATGGTGGCTAGATCATATTTGACCCCAAGATTTAAAGAGAAGATGGACAGAGAAGGAAATAAATTAAGATATGGGAAGAAATGAGAATGGGTAGTACTGCATGAACAAGCATTAGGGATTCAGTTATACCAGTTATATGAGTGAGGGGAATAGCCTTATAGCCGAAACACAGATTCAGCAAAACTGAAAACATGAGATCTAAGCAGCAACCACTGAAATTTTGTAATGTTTCTGTCAAGTTGGGGATAAAGTAGGGGTTGCGATGGAGAGGGAATCTGGGAACACTGGTGGAGGGAAGTTGACACTGGTGGAAGGATTGGTATTAAATTATCAATGCCTAAAATTCAACTATCAGTAAGTTTGTAAATCATAGCTCTTTAATAAAAATTTTAAAAAATAAATTGACAATTAACTGAGAGATTATACAAAACTATTGATACTCAATTTAATGTGCTTCTTATACAAATATTGTACTCGTGAAAGGGAGCCATTGGCATGTCAGTAACTACTTACATATTTACTTGTGTGTTGGCATAAGTCATTCAAACTCAGGATTTCTTGCTTCACAGGTCAGGCTTTAAACATGGCCAGACTCTATTCAACAAATATTTAATGAACAACCACTATGTGTCAGTCATACTCTGAGGCATCGTAAACATAACAAAAAATAAAACAAACCCACTAATTTCACAGAGTTCACATTCTCTATGGAGTTTTCACTTTATAGAGTTATATTAATGTTACTCTTCTAGTGGGGAAAATAGATAAGTAAATAAAAAAATACTATTAAATACTATTAAAAATAGTATTTAATCTCTAGTATCTAATAAATACTATTAAGAAAATTAAACTCTGGAAAGATGTAGAGGATAACAAACCCTCTTTTACAACACTGAAAAGCCTCTCCGAACTTACTTCTTATTCCAACTACAGCTATAGTTCCACTCAGACTTCAGCCAACTTAAGTTGAGCGTAATGTGACACTGTCTTACCTCAAACCAACATGAAGATTGTTGTTTTTTGCCCCCAGACTTGTCTGACTCAGTAGAAAGCAAAGGTAACTTGAAGTAATCATTTGTATATAATCTGTTTAGTCCGTTATACAGAGGCCTTTTCCTAAATGATCCCAGCACTTGGTCTAATTCTCTGATACCATCATCTTGAAATTTCTGATTTGGGGAGGGTGTTTTATTGAGGAGTCAAACCTGACAACTCTCAGGGCTTACTCATGGCTCTATACTCAGGGATACTCCTATATGTGCTCATAGGACCCTATGCATATAAGGCAAGCCTTTACCAGTGATACCAAATTACTCCAACCTCCAATTTACGAACTTTTGAAAAGAGCCCTTCATATTCATTTTGCACTGGTTCCCAAAATTGTGTAGCCAGTTTCCACATGGGGTGCTAATAAGGTGCTAATGAAGAAATGCTTTTTCTTTGCTAACCCAGAGAAAATGGTGCTAAGATACATGTCACATGTCTTCTCAGATATCCAACCAAATTGAGAAGACAATTGCCCACAGATGTAGTTAACACCAGAACTGACCTTTAAGTAAGTTCTCCTTCCTTCTCTACCTTGTTTCCCTTGTCTCTTATCCTGTATCCTAAGATCACAAAGAAATAACTTTTGCAAAAGCTTTGTTTAATGATATCAGCAGACATCTAGAGAATGATTATTATAGGCTCTAGGAATAATAACTAAAGGCGTTAAGCTATAACCTACATGGTGTGTTTGAAAAACATCAGTCACTGTGGCTAGGGTACAGTAAAAAATAATAGAGGAGAGTCAAAGGAGATGAAGTCACTAAGATCATGAAGAGCTTCTAGATCTTCATTTGTTTTGGATTTTACTCTGAGGGAAATAGGGAGCTGTTGAGACATTCAAAGAAGTAATATAATCTAAATTCAGTTTTGAAATAGTCATTTGACTACTATGATGAAAAAACAGTTTAAAAAACAATGGTAGGGGCAAATAAAACATTTATACTGCTGCAATAGCCCAGATAGAAGAGAAGATAGTGGCTTAGACAAGTGCGGCCAGTAAAGGTAATGAGAAAAGGTAAGATTCTGAATGTATTTCAAAACAGATTCAAAGAATTTGCTGGATTGGATAAAGATTGAAAGAGAAAGAAAGGAATCATGGATACCTACAAACTCCTTAACCTCAGGAAAAGTGATGACCTGGAGACTTAATAGAGTAGGTCCGTGATGGAATAAGAAAAAAATAGTGGGGACACTCATATAGGTCCAGAGAAGGGTGTAATTGTTCTAAGTTCAGAACACTTGATCACTGGATCACTTGACATCCCATTACTCATCGATTTGCTCGAGCGGGCACCAGTAACGTCTCCATTCATCCCTGTCGCGTGCTAATGTAGCCCAGTGGTATCTGCTCGTTCTAGGAACACAAAGAGCCTCAAACCAATCATTCAGGGTCTTGACGAAGAAGTCTGACCATCTCGTAGGTGGGCAGCCACATGATTTTTGGATGTCCCGTGAAATCCGGTAGGTAATAGCTCTAGTCCAGTGGTCGTCTCCAAATCTCATAACGTGTCCAGCCCATCTGATTTTGGAAGCCTTGGCAAACAAGACAGCATCCCTGATTCTTGATCGTCGACAGAGGTCAGAACTCCGGATTCTCTCTGTCATTTCAGTGAAGCGTGATACTCTAAGATAGCTCTTTCAATTCCTCTTTGGGCTACTTGAATAGTGTTCTCATCCTGTTTTTGTAGGGCCCAGGTCTTTGAGGCGTATGTTAATGCAGGAAGAACAGTGGAATTGAATATATTCTCCAGGAGCTGGAGGTTCTTCATTCTCTTTTTTTTTTTTTTTTTTTTTTTTTGCTTTTTGGGTCACACCCGGCGATGCTCAGGGGTTACTCCTGGCTCATGCACTCAGGAATTGCCCCTGGCGGTGCTCAGGGGACCATATGGGGTGCTGGGAATTGAACCTGTGTCGGTCATGTTGGCTGCATGCAAGGCAAATGCCCTACCCGCTGTGCTATTGCTCCAGCCCCCATTCTCTTAACTATTTCTTCAACGCTCTTGAAGGCATTTCAAGCTGCCCTCTTCCTCCTGTGCAACTCAGGTGCCAGGTTATTCGTCATGTTGACTTCTTGACCTAGGTACTCATAACTGTTGTATTCAGAGATGGTTGTTCTATTGAGAGCGAATAGAAGATCAGGAACGAGACCCTTTCTCATAAATGTTGTCTTCGTGATATTCAGCTTCAGTCTGACCTTTCCAGACTCACGGTTGAAGTCGGCCAGCATTTGTGCCACTTGGCTAATTTTGGTGTTATTAGAACGATGTCATCAGCAAAGCGGAGGTGGTGTAGTTGCCGACCATCTATCTTCACTCCCATTCCTTCCCATTCCAGTCATTGCATGACATTCTCAAAGGTGGCACTGAAGAGTTTCAGTGAAATGGTATCACCCTGCCAAACCCCTCTCTTGAGATGAATGATCACTTCCTTGTATAATGGTGAGATCCTGGTAGTGAATGTGTAATACAGCTCACGGAGGATCCTGATGTATTGGGCTTGAATGTCCTGATTGGCTAGGGCTTCAATGACAGCTTCAGTCTCAATAGAATCAAAGGCCTTCTTTAAATCAGTGAACGTTAGACAGAGTGGCATCTTGAACTCCCAAGAAACCTCAATGAGTTTGTTTATCATGTGGATATGGTCGCATGGATATGGTCAATCATGCTGAATCCTTTTCGGAACCTGGCTTGCTCGCATGGTTGTCCTTCATCTAGTGTTCTGCCAATCCCTATTCAGGATTACTCAAGTGAACAGCTTATAGACGAAAGACAAAAGGAAGATCGGGTGATAGTTGCCAATGTCGTGGATGTCTCCCTTCTTGTACAGTAGTACAGTCCTGCTGGTTCTCCACTGGGATGGAAACTTGCATTCAGATGGGTAGGTGTGAAGAGCAGAGCCAGTGTATTGATGAGTACTGATGGCAGGTTCTTCAGGTGTTCAGGTCTGACCTTGTCTGGGCCGAGTGCTATTAACTTCTTTCCTGACGAAATGTCATGTTGGATTTCAGAAGGGAGAACGCTGGGAACGACATATGCATCCTGTGGAATTTGGTATGTGGGCAGGTGGATGTGGCTATCGAAGAGGTCCGAGTAGATGTCATGGATAATCTTCTCCATTGCCCTTCTGGAAGACGTGATAGAGGGCAGTCATCTTGGTTTTGTAGTTGGCGAAGGACAGGCGGGCATTGCAAATGCTTTTCCCGGCCTCTGCCACATCTGCCAGCACTGCTATTCTTCTCTCTCTTTTTTTCCATTTTTATAATTTTATTTATTTGATCACCATGAGAGCAGTTACAAAGCTTTCAGGTTTAAGTCTCGGTCATACAATGAAACACCCGTACCTTCACCAGTGCCTTTCTCCACCCCCCAAAACCCCAGTATGCCCCCACATCACACCCTACCCCTACCTGTGGGAAAGATGATTTCCACATTACTCTCTCTCTACTTTGATTACATTCAATATTTTGACACCATGCCCACCATATTATTGAGGATTTTACCCAAACACTCAGATCTGCTGAAAAGGCAACAGTGGAAAATTTGTTTTCTATCTGCTGGTTATGAATAACATATGATGTCATGTGGCTGCAGTAGTGGTCGTACAATTTTGAAATTCGAAAATTTTAGCAATTAAATCTGGAGAGATTTCTGCCATAACCTGCTGGGTTTCGAGATTTGTTTCTGAGTCTCTTAGATCAATGCCATTAAGCAGATTGATCAGGAGTCAGAAAGGCCGTTAGTGGGTGGTGGTTAGTAGGTGGTGGGGACGTGGAGGAAAGGGCCAGCTCCATCCCTCTCTTTGAGTTCTTCCTTTGTCACTTCTCTTCACTGCTTTTCAAGCTCAGACATTTGCTTGCAGTTGCCTGAGGCTTGCCTGAGTTCAGAATAAATTTTTTTTTATTAGTGAAACACCATGAGGTACAGTTGTAGACTTACAAATTTTTGTGCTTGGGTTTCAGTTATACAATGATTGAGTACCCATCCCTCCACCAGTGCCCATTCCCGACCTCCAATGTTCCCTGCATCCCTCCCACCCACCCCCATCCCACCTGACCCCACCCCTGTGGCAGGGAACTCCCTTTGGTTATCTTTTTCCTTTTGGGTGCTGTGGTTTGCAAAAGAGGCATTGAATGGCTATCATGTTCGGTCTATAGTCTATTTTCAGCATGCATCTCTCATCCTGGGAGGATCCTCCCAACACCCTTTACTTGGTGCTCCCCTCTCTATCTGAGCTGCCTTCTCCCCCAGCATGTGCGACTGGCTCCAAGCCATAGAGTGAACCTCCTGGTACTTATCTCGGCTATTCTTGGGTGTTAGTCTCCCAATTAGTTACTTTATATTCCCCAGATGAATGCAATCTTTCTATGTCTGTCCCTCTCTTTCTGACTCATTTCGCTTAGCATGATACTTTCCATGTAGTACCACTTGTATGTAAATTTCATGACTTCATCTTTTCTAACAGCTGCATAATACTCCATTGTGTAGATGTACCAAAGTTTCTTTAACTAGTCATCTGTTCTCGGGCACTCGGGATTTTTCCAGATTTCGGCTATTGTGAATAGTGCAGCAATGAATATAGAGGTGCAGATGTCATTTGGACTGTACTTTTTTGCCTCTCCGGGGAATGCTGACTGGTTCAGCCCTTTTGGAAAACAGTATGGGCGATCCTCAAAAAATTAGAAATTGAGTTCAGAATAAATTTATATTTTCCCCTTTTGTCTTTCCCCAAATGGAATGACTAACAAGTAAAGCAACAGACTAAAGAGGTAGGGGAGAGTATCACAGACATGGCCACTCAGTCTGTGTATTTTTGAGGTTGACTTACCACATAGTTGATCCCTGGGGCCCTATTCTATAAAAACAGTTAATTATGGCAGACTATGTAATACTGTAGCACTTTAGCACTGTCCTCCCATTTTTCATTGATTTGCTCGAACAGACACCAGTAGCGTCTCCATTGTGAGACTTGTTACTGTTTTTGGCATATTGAATAGCCACGGTAGCTTGCCAGGCTCTGCCGTGCAGGCAGGATACTCTCGATAGCTTGCCGGGCTCTCCAAGAGGGATGAGGAATCAAACTCAGGTTGGCCGCGTGCAAGGCAAACGCCTTACCCACTGTGCTACTGTTCCAGCCCAGCAGGACTATGTAAATATGACAAATCAGCTTTCTTGGAAAAAAACAATGAACTGAGATACACATGTGCTGGGATATTTTAATCAGTAGATTAGTTGCTCCACATGGGTAGCATTTCTATTTGCACACTAATCTTGACACTTCTTCATCCATACCCAAAAGAAAATCTTCTAAGAAAGCATTGATAATTATACTGACAAATTCTCAGGACTGAGAGACGAAACTCATCAGCCACAATTTCACCCACACTTCTTAAACAGTTTCATAATATCAATCTCTGACTCCAAGTAGGGCATCATTGATTAGTGCGCTTGCTTTGCTGGTGCCCTAAGAAGGTGATTAATCTGCCTATTGGGCAACTCCTTTCTTTTTCCTGAGGCCGTCCTCCACCTCTAAATTAATTTTCTCTGTCTATTGAAAGAACCTGTCCAGATTTGGCAGAATCAGGACTGGATCCACAATTTTGGATATTTGTTTTTCAGTGCATGGAACTCGAAAGTTCTTAAAGGCGGAGAAGTGTTCATTTGAACACGTTATTCTCATTTTCCATTCCTCATTTATCAGCACAAATGTATTGTTAGTAGAAATAGGAAGAAATAGGAAGCTGTTGGCATAGTGCATGTCTCTAGGGAGTTCTGGAAAGGATTTCCCTTTTTATTTTTCCTGCCCCAGTCTCCACAGTCATTAACAGAACCCAAAATGTCTCATCTTCACTTTATTTCCTTGGAACCACAGTGACATTCAGTGGCCACTGGAGGTTGAAAAACAAGTGCCAGAGAAAACATTTGTCTGTGCTGCAGGATTGTTTCCTGGCAACCCGGCAAGCTACCGAGAGTATTCGATATGCCAGACACAGTAACAACAAAGTCTCCAGTGGAGACGTTACTGGGCCCGCTCGAGCAAATCGACGATCAACGGGAGGGCCTTCTTCTCTATCTAAACTACAACTTGATTAACTCCTGTTTTGTTTATACACATTTAGGAAAGGGTTAATAAACTGGGCCTGGTCTAAGATTACTACCTTACACAAGCTATTTCCTCTTTGAAGATAAAAGAATAAACCAAACGATTTTATTAGATTGTAATAGCAATTTTTTAAATTTTTTCATCTATAAATCTTTCTTAATGCAGAAATATTTGGAATAAAGACCTGAAAAAGATAAAATGTTAAAATTATTCACAACCTCACCATCCAGAAATAATCTTCATTAATACCTTATTTTTCTTGCTTTTCTATGAATAATTAAATGCTGCTAGTCAATGTAAACAAATTATTTACATGCTTTTCATACTTAGTGATGAGTATTTTTCCTTGGCCTTTTTCTGTAACATTATTTATGATGGCCAGAAAATTCTTCAACTTACAGAAAAAATGAGATCCACTTATGAATGTATTATAATTAAGTAAATTCTATATTGCACATATCTTAGGGTTTGTAAATTTTCATTACTTTATAATCACATTGTAGGAGTTTCATTATATATAACATAGTTGATAATTTCCTTGGAGCAATTCTTGTGATCGTAAAAACTCACTTAATACCTAGATTCTCTTTGGGGGGTCACACCCAGCTATACAGGGGTTACTCCTGGCTCTGCACTCAGGAATTACTTCTGGCAGTCCTCAGGGGACCATATGGGATGCTGAGAATTGAACCCAGTTTGGCCACGTCCAAGGCAAACACCCTACCTGCTGTGCTATTATTCCAGCCTCAATACCTAGATTCTTAAGCCTCAGTAGAGTGACTAAATGTGGAGTTCGCAAAAAATTGGGAAATAATAAAAAGTTTCTGAGTGTTCAACAACCAAAAATTAATTTAACAGCATAATGATCTGAAGTCTTTCTGGCAGCACTCTCCCCCTTGTTGCATTTCTCTGGCAAAAAGTGTTAAGAGCAAGACGTATTTAAGAAAACCTATATTTATAATATGAGACTAACACTCAAGGACAGTAGAAACAAGATCCAGGAGGACTGGTCCACAGTTGGAAACCTGCCTTGAGTGCTGCGAGAGAAGGCAGCTGGGATAGAGAAGGGACCACTATGACAATGATGGTTGGATGGACCACTCTGGATGGGAGATGTGTGCTGAAAGTGGGTAAAGGAACAAACATGATGGCCTCTCAGTATCTATATTGCAAACCAAAATGCTCAAAAGTAGAGAAAGAGTAAGAAGAAAAGTGTCTACCATAGAGGGTTGTGGGTAGGGTTAGGGTGGCAGGAGGGATACTGAGAACATTGGTGGTGGGTATCGGTGTTGGAACATTGTATGACTGAAACCCAATCATGAAAGCTTTGTTACTATGTATTGCACAGTGATTCAATTTTTAAAAATTAATAGCAGTTTTTAATTAAAATAAAAAACCTTATGTTTAGAGTAACTGGATGAGGAAATGCAATGATTTATAGGGGAGTGCCTAGATCATGCTTGTCCCAAAATAAAGAGAGGCGGGGCTGGAGCGATAGCACAGCGGGTAGGGCATTTGCTTTGCACGTGGCCGACCCGGGTTCGATTCCCAGCATCCCATATGGTCCTCTGAGCACCGCCAGGAGTAATTCCTGAGTGCAGAGCCAGGAATAACCCCTGTGTATTACCGGGTGTGACCCAAAAAACAAAATTATAAATAAATAAATAAATAAATAAAAAGAGGATAAAAAAGAAATATAGTGAAGGGGAAAGAGGAAAAAGATAGATGAGAAATAATGTGGCAGGATTGAGGTACACAGTTGATGTTAAGGAATGATAATGCAAATTACCCAAAGAGTCAACATCACTGAACTTACAAGACCTAAATTTTGAAACGGAGCAGGTCAAAAAAATTTTAATATCCAACTTAAAAGATGCCTGTCAATATGGATGGCAGGCTGGCTAGTTGCGGGGGGCAGTAGGAAAGGAAACCTAGGAACACTGGTGGACAGAAGTTAACACTGGTGGTGGGATTGGTGATGGAACATTGCATGTTAAAACCCAACAATGAATGACTTTGTAACTTATGGTGCTTTAATAAAATAAAATTGGAGGGGGGGGGGGAATAAACTGTGTTGAAGAATATTCTACATTTATATAAACAACTAGTAGATCTCATCAACAGCAACAACATACAAATAACCTGATTTTAAAATTTGTCAGAGAACCTGAAAAGATACTTCTCCAAAGTAAACATAGAGTTGGCCCACAGAGACATGGAAAATGTTCATCATCTTCTATTAATAGGGAAATACAAATCAAAATCACAAGGGAGCTCACTTTACACTTGTTAAAAAGGCTATTCTCAAATAACAAGAAACAGTAAGTGTTGAAGAGGATGTGGGAAAGGGGAACAATCTTTGTACATTGTTGATGGGAATGTAATGTACTGCTTCTATGGGAAACTTTTCCATTAAATATAGAACTATCATATGAATCATCAATTCCAATTCTGGGAATGTACCTGAAAAATACAAAATCAGTAAATGAAAAAGCTATGTGCACCTTTATGTTCATTACAACATTGTTGCCAATAGATAAAATACAGAAACAACCTAATTACTCATCAACTAATGGATGGATAAAGATATGGTATATAGGGAAAAAATTTAATTTAAGAAGATGAAATTTTGCCATTTTCCAACATGAGTTTAGGCTGGAGAAGTTATGATAAGTTAAATGTCAAATGGGAAAAGTAAAATACTCTATTATTTTTTATACATGGAAGACAAAAAAAGGAACATTTTTGCAAGAACAATTTTTTTATTAGTGAAACACCATGATGTACAGTTATAGACTTACAAATTTTTGTGCTTGGGTTTCAGTTATAAAATGATCAAGTACCCATCCCTCCACCAGTGCCCATCCTCCAACACCACGGGTCCCAGCATCCCTCCCACCCCCCGTCCCCCCATCACACCCTGCCTCTGTCGCAGTGAATTCCCTTTTGTTCTCTCTCTCTCCTTTTGGGTCCTGTGGTTTGCAAGAGAGGCATTGAGTGGCAATCATGTTTGGTCTATAGTCTACTTTCAGCATGCTTCTCCCATCCTGGAAGGATCCTCCCAACACCCTTTATTTGGTGCTCCCTTCTCTATCTGAGTTTCCTTTTCCCCTAGGACTTGTGGTATCAACAATCTTTTCAGACCATGATGCACTGAAAATAGAAGTGAATCACACACAGGCACGGAGAACCAAATCAAACACCTGGAAATTAAACAACTCAATGCTGAACAACGAGTGGATCAGGAAGGAAATCAAAGACGAAATCAAAAGATACTTGGAAACTAATGAGAATGAAGACACGAGCTACCAGAACTTATGGGATGCAGCGAAAGCTGTTTTAAGGGGGAAAAATTACAGCTCTGCAAGCATATCTCAGGACAGAAGAAAGCATGCACATAAACAACTTGAGTTCATAGCTCAAGATCTTAGAAAATGATCAACAGAAAGAGCCCAAATTGGGCAGAAGAAAAGAGATCATAAAACTTAGAGCAGAAATCAACGATATGGAAACCAAAGAAACAATCCGAAAGATCAAAGAAACCAAGAGCAAAAACAATTTTTTAAATAAAATATATTGGGGTATAGAGACACAAGTAAAACAAAACAAAAACAAACTTTAGATTCTAACAAAATAATGGTAGCTTCCAGAGGGTAAATGGGAAGACTATAAACAGTGTATGGAGTCAATTGTATGCCGTAGCACTGTCTTCCCATTGTTCTTTGATTTGCTCAAGCTGGCACCAGTAATGTCTCCATTGTGAGATTTGTTGTTACTGTTTTTAGCATATATAATACGCCATGGGGAGCTTGCCAGGCTCTGCCATGCAGACAGGATACTCTCAGTAGCTTGCTGGACTCTCTGAGAGGGATGGAGGAATCGAACCTAGCTCGGCCACTTGTAAGGCAAACGCCCTACCCACTGTGCTATCACTCCAGTCCAATTGTATGGTACTGAATGGAAACTTGACTTCAGAAAAGATCACAATATGATATATACAGAAGATGATATACTATGCAGTATACTTTAAACATGTACAATGTCATGAACCAATGTTACTTCAAGAAGAAGAAAAATGTATGTACATTTAATACTTTTGAAACTATTGCCAAATTGCTCTCTAGAGAAAAATATAGATATATACCCTACCAGCAGCTATATTTAAAAATACTTAATTACTCAAGCCCAGGAAAAAACTGGGTATTATCATTACTTTCATTCTTCACCAATGAAGGTAAAATATTCATTTTTTTCATTTCATCATCCTGTTATTCGTCGATTGCCTCGAGCAGGCCCCAGTAACGTCTCCTTCATCCTAGCCCTGAGATTATATCCAAGGCTCTTTAGGAGAATGAGACCCATCATTGTTACTGGTATTTGGAATATTTAGTACGCCACGGGGAGTTTGCCAGACTCTGCCCTGTGGACAGGCTACATTCAATAGCCTGCAAGTTTGTCCAAAGTAGGAATGAGATAATAAGATGTCATAAAAAAGATGTCCTGATAATATGTCGCGCGGCCGCATTTGCGGCCGCGCGGTTCCAGGACCTGGATTTTATAGTCGCTGAGTCTTGGCCATTGATGGGAATACACGGCGCCAGGGGGCCAGGTGGTGGGTGTGAACAACGCCTACTGGAATTGGAGGATCTGCGTGGAGGATGCTCGACTCCAATCCGAGTAGGCTTGGAGATCTCGGTCCCGGAACCCGCGTGGATATTTCCCTCCGCCAGTACCTTCATGCGTGTGGAGAGTGGACTCAGCATGGTGGTGGCTGGTCCTGGAGGTCTTTGGCTGCCGGAGCCCTGGTAGGAACAGGGAGGAAAGCTCAACCCGCTCCCCTCAAATGGGCCCCGGCGAGGAACAGCCAGGCGCGGGGGCAGAAGACTGCACTGTTCTCATCCAGGAACTGGATTTTATAGTCTCTGAGTCTTGGCCATTGATGGGATTACACGGCACCAGGGGGCCAGGTGGTGGGTGTGACCCCCGCCTACTGAAATTGCAGGATCTGGATGGAGGATGCTCGACTCCAATCTGAGTAGGCTTGGAGATCTCGGTCCCGGAACCCGCGTGGATTTGTCCCTACGTCAGTACCTTCATGCGTGTGGAGATTGGTCTCAGCATGGTGGTGGCTGGTCCTGGAGGTCTTTGGCTGCTGGAGTCCTGGTCGGGACGGGGAGAAAAACTCAACCCGCTCCCCTCCAAGGGGCCCCGGCGAGGAACAGCCAGGCGCGGGGGCAGAAGACTGCACTGTTCTCGTCCAGGAACTGGATTTTATAGTCTCGGAGTCTTAGCCATTGATGGGATTACACGGCGCCAGGCGGCCGGGTGGTGGGTGTGACCCCCGCCTACTGGAATTGCAGGATCTGGGTGGAGGATGCTCGACTCCAATCCGAGTAGGCTTGGAGATCTCGGTCTCGGAACCCGCGTGGATTTGTCCCTCCGCCAGTACCTTCATGCGTGTGGAGAGTGGTCTCAGCATGGTGGTGGCTGGTCCTGGAGGTCTTTGGTTGCCGGAGCCCTGGTCGGGACAGGGATCAAAGCTCAACCCGCTCCCCTCCAAGAGGCCCCGGCGAGGAACAGCCAGGCGTGGGGGCAGAAGACTGCAAGTTCTCGTCCAGGAAC
Source organism: Sorex fumeus (assembly GCF_029834395.1). NCBI lineage: Eukaryota > Metazoa > Chordata > Mammalia > Eulipotyphla > Soricidae > Sorex > Sorex fumeus. The sequence goes on from NW_026606115.1 coordinate 29,699,146, forward strand.
TGGATTTTATAGTCTCTGAGTCTTGGCCATTGATGGGATTACACGGCGCCAGGGGGCCAGGTGGTGGGTGTGACCCCCGTCTACTGGAATTGGAGGATCTGGGTGGAGGATGCTCGACTCCAATCCGAGTAGGCTTGGAGATCTCGGTCCCGGAACCCGCGTGGATTTGTCCCTACGCCAGTACCTTCATGCGTGTGGAGAGTGGTCTCAGCATGGTGGTGGCTGGTCCTGGAGGTCTTTAGCTGCCGGAGCCCTGGTCGGGACGGGGAGAAAAACTCAACCCGCTCCCCTCCAAGGGGCCCCGGCGAGGAACAGCCAGGCGCGGGGGCAGAAGACTGCACTGTTCTCGTCCAGGAACTGGATTTTATAGTCTCTGAGTCTTGGCCATTGATGGGATTACACGGCGCCAGGGGGCCAGGTGGTGGGTGTGACCCCCGCCTACTGGAATTGCAGGATCTGGGTGGAGGATGCTCGACTCCAATCTGAGTAGGCTTGGAAATCTCGGTCCCGGAACCCGCGTGGATTTGTCCCTACGTCAGTACCTTCATGCGTGTGGAGAGTGGTCTCAGCATGGTGGTGGCTGGTCCTGGAGGTCTTTGGCTGCCGGAGTCCTGGTCGGGACGGGGAGAAAAACTCAACCCGCTCCCCTCCAAGGGGCCCCGGCGAGGAACAGCCAGGCGCGGGGGCAGAAGACTGCACTGTTCTCGTCCAGGAACTGGATTTTATAGTCTCTGAGTCTTAGCCATTGATGGGATTACACGGCGCCAGGCGGCCGGGTGGTGGGTGTGACCCCCGCCTACTGGAATTGCAGGATCTGGGTGGAGGATGCTCGACTCCAATCCGAGTAGGCTTGGAGATCTCGGTCTCGGAACCCGCGTGGATTTGTCCCTCCGCCAGTACCTTCATGCGTGTGGAGAGTGGTCTCAGCATGGTGGTGGCTGGTCCTGGAGGTCTTTGGCTGCCGGAGCCCTGGTCGGGACAGGGATCAAAGCTCAACCCGCTCCCCTCCAAGAGGCCCCGGCAAGGAACAGCCAGGCGTGGGGGCAGAAGACTGCACAGTTCTCGTCCAGGAACTGGATTTTATAGTCTCTGAGTCTTGGCCATTGATGGGATTACACGGCGCCAGGGGGCCAGGTGGTGGGTGTGACCCCCGTCTACTGGAATTGGAGGATCTGGGTGGAGGATGCTCGACTCCAATCCGAGTAGGCTTGGAGATCTCGGTCCCGGAACCCGCGTGGATTTGTCCCTCCGCCAGGACCTTCATGCGTGTGGAGAGTGGTCTCAGCATGGTGGTGGCTGGTCCTGGAGGTCTTTGGCTGCCGGAGCCCTGGTAGGGACAGGGAGGAAAGCTCAACCCGCTCCCCTCCAAGGGGCCCCGGCGAGGAACAGCCAGGCGCGGGGGCAGAAGACTGCACTGTTCTCGTCCAGGAACTGGATTTTATAGTCTCTGAGTCTTGGCCATTGATGGGATTACACGGCGCCAGGGGGCCAGGTGGTGGGTGTGACCCCCGCCTACTGGAATTGGAGGATCTGGGTGGAGGATGCTCGACTCCAATCTGAGTAGGCTTGGAGATCTCGGTCCGGAACCCGCGTGGATTTGTCCCTACGTCAGTACCTTCATGCGTGTGGAGAGTGGTCTCAGCATGGTGGTGGCTGGTCCTGGAGGTCTTTGGCTGCCGGAGCCCTGGTCGGGATGGGGAGAAAAACTCAACCTGCTTCCCTCCAAGGGGCCCTGGCGAGGAACAGCCAGGCGCGGGGGCAGAAGACTGCACTGTTCTCGTCCAGGAACTGGATTTTATAGTCTCTGAGTCTTAGCCATTGATGGGATTACACGGCGCCAGGCGGCCGGGTGGTGGGTATGACCCCCGCCTACTGGAATTGAAGTATCTGGGTGGAGGATGCTCGACTCCAATCCGAGTAGGCTTGGAGATCTCGGTCTCGGAACCCGCGTGGATTTGTCCCTACGCCAGTACCTTCATGCGTGTGGAGAGTGGTCTCAGCATGGTGGTGGCTGGTCCTGGAGGTCTTTGGCTGCCGGAGCCCTGGTTGGGACGGGGAGAAAAACTCAACCCGCTCCACTCCAAGGAGCCCGGCGAGGAACAGCCAGGCGCGGGGGCAGAAGACTGCACTGTTCTCGTCCAGGAACTGGATTTTATAGTCTCTGAGTCTTAGCCATTGATGAGATTACACGGCGCCAGGCGGCCGGGTGGTGGGTGTGACCCCCGCCTAATGGAATTGGAGGATCTGGGTGGAGGATGCTCGACTCCAATCCGAGTAGGCTTGGAGATCTCGGTCCCGGAACCCGCGTGGATTTGTCCCTCCGCCAGTACCTTCATGCGTGTGGAGAGTGGTCTCAGCATGGTGGTGGCTGGTCCTGGAGGTCTTTGGCTGCCGGAGCCCTGGTCGAGACAGGGATCAAAGCTCAACCCGCTCCCCTCCAAGGGGCCCCGGCGAGGAACAGCCAGGCGTGGGGGCAGAAGACTGCACAGTTCTCGTCCAGGAACTGGATTTTATAGTCTCTGAGTCTTAGCCATTGATGGGATTACACAGCGCCAGGTGGCCGGGTGGTGGGTGTGACCCCCGCCTACTGGAATTGCAGGATCTGGGTGGAGGATGCTCGACTCCAATCCGAGTAGGCTTGGAGATCTCGGTCTCGGAACCCGCGTGGATTTGTCCCTCCGCCAGTACCTTCATGCGTGTGGAGAGTGGTCTCAGCATGGTGGTGGCTGGTCCTGGAGGTCTTTGGCTGCCGGAGCCCTGGTCGGGACAGGGAGGAAAGCTCAACCCACTCCCCTCCAAGGGGCCCCGGCGAGGAACAGCCAGGCGCGGGGGCAGAAGACTGCACTGTTCTCGTCCAGGAACTGGATTTTATAGTCTCTGAGTCTTGGCCATTGATGGGATTACACGGAGCCAGGGGGCCAGGTGGTGGGTGTGACCCCCGTCTACTGGAATTGGAGGATCTGGGTGGAGGATGCTCGACTCCAAACCGAGTAGGCTTGGAGATCTCGGTCCCGGAACCCGCGTGGATTTGTCCCTACGCCAGTACCTTCATGCGTGTGGAGAGTGGTCTCAGCATGGTGGTGGCTGGTCCTGGAGGTCTTTGGCTGCCGGAGCCCTGGTCGGGACGGGGAGAAAAACTCAACCCGCTCCCCTCCAAGGGGCCCCGGCGAGGAACAGCCAGGCACGGGGGCAGAAGACTGCACTGTTCTCGTCCAGGAACTGGATTTTATAGTCTCTGAGTCTTGGCCATTGATGGGATTACACGGCGCCAGGGGGCCAGGTGGTGGGTGTGACCCCCATCTACTGGAATTGGAGGATCTGGGTGGAGGATGCTCGACTCCAATCCGAGTAGGCTTGGAGATCTCGGTCCCGGAACCCGCGTGGATTTGTCCCTACGCCAGTACCTTCATGCGTGTGGAGAGTGGTCTCAGCATGGTGGTGGCTGGTCCTGGAGGTCTTTGGCTGCCGGAGCCCAGGTAGGGACAGGGAGGAAAGCTCAACCCGCTCCCCTCCAAGGGGCCCCGGCGAGGAACAGCCAGGTGCGGGGGCAGAAGACTGCACTGTTCTCGTCCAGGAACTGGATTTTATAGTCTCTGAGTCTTGGCCATTGATGGGATTACACGGCGCCAGGGGGCCAGGTGGTGGGTGTGACCCCCGCCTACTGGAATTGGAGGATCTGGGTGGAGGATGCTCGACTCCAATCTGAGTAGGCTTGGAGATCTCGGTCCCGGAACCCGCGTGGATTTGTCCCTACATCAGTACCTTCATGTGTGTGGAGAGTGGTCTCAGCATGGTGGTGGCTGGTCCTGGAGGTCTTTGGCTGCCGGAGCCCTGGTCGGGACGGGGAGAAAAACTCAACCCGCTCCCCTCCAAGGGGCCCCGGCGAGGAACAGCCAGGCGCGGGGGCAGAAGACTGCACTGTTCTCGTCCAGGAACTGGATTTTATAGTCTCTGAGTCTTAGCCATTGATGGGATTACACGGCGCCAGGGGGCCAGGTGGTGGGTGTGACCCCCGCCTACTGGAATTGGAGGATCTGGGTGGAGGATGCTCAATTCCAATCCGAGTAGGCTTGGAGATCTCGGTCCCGGAACCTGCGTGGATATTTCCCTCCGCCAGTACCTTCATGCGTGTGGAGAGTGGACTCAGCATGGTGGTGGCTGGTCCTGGAGGTCTTTGGCTGCCGGAGCCCTGGTCGGGACAGGGAGGAAAGCTCAACCCGCTCCCCTCCAAGGGGCCCCGGCGAGGAACAGCCAGGCGCGGGGGCAGAAGACTGCACTGTTCTCGTCCAGGACCTGGATTTTATAGTCTCTGAGTCTTGGCCATTGATGGGATTACACGGTGCCAGGGGGCCAGGTGGTGGGTGTGACCCCCGCCTACTGGAATTGGAGGATCTGTGTGGAGGATGCTCAATTCCAATCCGAGTAGGCTTGGAGATCTCGGTCCCGGAACCCGCGTGGATATTTCCCTCCGCCAGTACCTTCATGCGTGTGGAGAGTGGTCTCAGCATGGTGGTGGCTGGTCCTGGAGGTCTTTGGCTGCCGGATCCCTGGTCGGGACAATCCGAGAAGGCTTGGAGATCTCGGTCCCGGAACCCGCGTGGATATTTCCCTCCACCGGTACCTTCATGCGTGGGAGAGTTGTCTCAGCATGGTGGTGCCTGATCCTGGAGGTCTTTGGCTGCCGGAGCCCTGGTCGGGACAGGGAGGAAAGCTCAACCTGCTCCCCTCCAAGGGGCCCCGGCGAGGAACAGCCAGGCGCGGGGGCAGAAGACTGCACTGTTCTCGTCCAGGAACTGGATTTTATAGTCTGTGAGTCTTGGCCATTGATGGGATTACACGGCGCCAGGGGGCCAGGTGGTGGGTGTGACCCAGGCCTACTGGAATTGGAGGATCTGGGTGGAGGATGCTCAATTCCAATCCGAGTAGGCTTGGAGATCTCAATCCCGGAACCCGCGTGCATTTGTCCCTCCGCCAGTACCTTCATGTGTGTGGAGAGTGGTCTCAGCATGGTGGTGGCTGGTCCTGGTGGTCTTTGGCTGCCGGAGCCCTGGTCGGGACAGGGAGGAAAGCTCAACCCGCTCCCCTCCAAGGGGCCCCGGCGAGGAACAGCCAGGCGTGGGGGCAGAAGACTGCACTGTTCTCGTCCAGGACCTGGATTTTATAGTCTCTGAGTCTTGGCCGTTGATGGGATTACACGGCGCCAGGGGGCCAGGTGGTGGGTGTGACCCCCGCCTACTGGAATTTGGAGGATCTGGGTGGAAGATGCTCGACTCCAATCCGAGTAGGCTTGGAGATCTCGGCCCCTTGGAGGGGAGTGGGTTGAGCTTTCCTCCCCGTCCCGACCAGGGCTGCGGCAGCCGAATGTAAAATATAGAAAAAATATTTTAAGTGTCATGACTATTTTATTCCTTGTGTTTTCCTTTTTGCACATTTGAGCGGCTTTCATTATCTGAATTTGTAAATTTGTCCTTGTCCTTTGTCCCCCTTTTTTTATGATAATACATTTTTAATCTGAGGGGTGGTGGACTGTGGGTTTGGTCCACACCCAGCCGCACTCAGCGGCTATTACTGATTCTTTACTCAAGAGTGACACTTGGCTGTGCTCAGGTGATCATACGTGGTGCTATGTCAGCAGGATGCAAGATAAGCGCCTTATCTTGTAATATCTCTCTGGCCTCAACTTATCCTCTTTATTATTTTTAAACACAATGGATCAATCTGTTGTCATATGATATACATTTTCTTAATGTAACACTTTTCTTTCCAATACTTTCGCATATAAAAGCTTAAATTGTTATATGTCTTTTGCATATAGAAGCTTAACTTGTTATATTTAAAACTATTCAATTTTAGTTCCTCATTGATATCATGTTCTAAAAGGCCTTCCCATATTCTAAATTATATTTACTCTGTCTATTTCTTTAGGTCTTGTTTCATTACTTATGTTGAACTATGTGATTCATCAAGTGTAAGGTCAAGCTAAAACTACTGAATAATGGTGCTAGAATCATTAAATGGAAGAAAGACTAATTTTTCATCAACCTTTAATTACTAATTATTGATTTATGATGGTGTATGCTTTTAGGCTCCCATGTTTGTTTGGGGGGCAGACTGTAATTCACAGGGGCTAGTACTAGCTCTATGCTCAGACTCGCTCCTGGTTGTTGCTTGGGAACCATGTGGTGCCAGGCATCAAACTCGGGCTTCCGACCTTCAAATCATACACTCAGCCTATGAGCCATATCTCTGTCCCTTGTTTCTAGATTTCTTATTCTGTTTTATCTTTACACCTTCTCTCTCAAATGTAGCAGTTGGGCATTTTACAAAAGAAGACACACGGCTCCTGAAACAGTAGTTGTATATTCTCACAAACTTAAAAAGTCACATGCATTGTCATAGGGGTGAGAGAAAAGAATCTTCTCAAAGAAGCAAAGATATACCTTTGGAGCCTTGGAGGCAATTGAGGATCTACAGATCTTTGTCATAGAGTTGCTACCATTCAGCCTCTTGGCTGTTTCCCACCAACCATTTCAATCCATCCTCCAACCTTCTCTGCCTTACTTCATGCTCCAGAAAGCTGATCTATCTGGACAAGATAAATGGGTTTTCTTGCCTTCTGACATCTAATTGAGTTAGAGTTTAGAGAATGATAAGAAAACTTGTTCCCTACAGTGATCTCCTTTTGAGATCAAGGTCTTTTAAAGGGGTTATTTCAGGGTCGAACCGGTAGTACAGCAGACAGGGCATTTGCCTTGTACACAGTGACCTAGGTTCTACCCCAGAATCCAGTTCATTCCCCTGAGCACTTCCAGGAATGATTACTAAGTATATAGCCAGGAGTAATTCCTGAGCATCCCAGGTGTGGCCCAATCACCCCCCCACACACACACACAAAAGAGGGGGGAGGGGTCCTTTTCACACACTTCTCACCTTCTGCTAACAATTCGCAGCACAGGCTGGGGATGTGATTCAGAAGTAGAGTGTTATCAAGAAAGTGGATTTTTCTGCACTGTAGGGCTGTTGAGAATTGTATAAAAGATTTGCATAGAGGGAATAGAGAGATAGTACAGTGGGTATGGCTTTGCCTTGTGTGCTGCCAACCCATAGTCAATCCCCAGCACCCACTATGGTCCCCAGAGCACTGGCAGGAGTGATCCTTGAGTGCAGAGCCATAAATAAGCTTCAAACACTGCTGAGTATGGCACAAAACAAAAAAAAATATTTGCATACAAAACTTAGAAGATTAAATGTTAGAGTTCATTATGCAGTTTAAGTATATGGGCCCAGAAACTACCCCAAATGTCCAAGCCTCTCCTTTACATTGTACCTGGGTACAATGTCAGTCACCCATTCCTATGCTGCCCCATCCTGTGTACAACCTCTCGGTCTTGTTTCTCCCATCCCTTATATCTACTCACTTCCAGAGTATGAAAACCAGGTCCCATACTCATGCTACTCTTTATTCCCATATACACTTTCACAGATTCAGTCTGTTTGTATTCCTGGGCCTTTCCCAAACTGTATCCCAATGGTTCCCTGATGTCTTGTCCAGGCTCTCTACATCTCCAGCCTGCCATCTGTTCATCAGTCTGAGAATAAGAAACTTGCATGATTCTACTGTCTGTACCTATGAGCTTTACCTCATCTTGCTTTATCTCTGGGTACACAATGCCCCTACCTGATCCAGTAGTCTTCTTGGGCATTTGTGAGAGGGAAGAGAAAATAAGGGGTGGGCCTGGCTGGGACTTCGTTTAACCTCCTGCTATCTCCACCCCCAGCTTCTGGAAGAGAAAAGCTCAGAGTCTCCTGCCCCTGCACCTGGCTGTCCTCACCAGGGCCCCTTGAAGGGGGGTGGGTTGAGTTTCCCTTCCCGCCCTGAGCAGAGCTCCGGAAGCCAAAGATGTCTGGAACCAGCCATAGCCATTCTTAAGACCACTCTCCACAAGTTCGGGAGAGCCTCACGCATGAAGGAACCAGCAGAAGAACTCAGGCATGCGGGCGGGCAGAGATCTCCAAGCCTGTTCGGATTGGACCTGGGCCTCCTCCACCCAGATCCTCCATCTTCCAGTAGGTAGAGGTTACACCCACCAACTGCCCCCGCACCGTGTAATCCCATCAATGGCCAAGACCAAGAGACTATAAAACCCAGCTCCCGGAAGCGCTTGTTATCTAGTTCTTACTCTTGGAGAACCCGGCAGGCTACTGAGAGTATCCTGCCCGCACGGCAGAGTCTGGGAAACTCCCCGTGGCGTATTCGATATGCCAAAACCCAGTAACAATGATGGGTCTCATTCCCCTGACCCTGAAAGAGCCTCGAACGTGGCAGTTTCTAAAAGCTAGGGCTAGGACGAAGGAGACGTTACTGGTGCCTGCTCGAGGAAATCAATGAACAACAGGATGATAGTGATACAGTGATCTCCCACCCCCATCCATCCAATTATCTGTTTTGATTGGCTACCTGTTCAACGGTCAAGATTTAAAGTGACCAATTAAATTCACCTGGTGCTCCCCCCATCCACTCACAATGTTATCAAGAGCACTTGCCTTGAATATATGAGGCCCTAGGTTTACTTTCTGGCACTATATATGGTCCAATGAGCATTTCAGGGGCCATTCCTCAGCATAGAGGGAGGAACTTTCTCAGAACACACCCTAAAATTTAAAAAAGGGGGGGGGTGGAGCAATAGTACAGCAGGTAGGGCATTTGCCTTGCACATGGCTGACCTAGGTTGGATCCCTGGCATCCCATATGATCCCCCCCAGCACCGCCAGGAGTAATTCCTGAGTGCAGAGCCAGGAATAACCTCTGAGAATTGCTGGGTGTGACCCAAAAAGCGAAAAAAAAGTAGAATTTTTTAAAAATACAGGTCAGAGTTAATATAGTGAGGAAGATGTTTGCCTTGCAAGTAGCCAGACCAGGTTCAATCTGCAATACTCCATATGTTCCCCTAAATCTGCCAGGAGTGATTTCTGATTGCAGAGCCAGGAGTAATCCCTAAACACAGCTGAGTCTGCCTCCACCAAAAAAAGAAAACAATTTTAAAAAAGAAAAAATACTCAACTAACAGTGTGCTAGTCATATGTAACAATGGTTTTTAGTCCTCCATTGCTGCTAGTCATGAGTTCCTATGCTACTAAATTTCGCTGATTCCTCTTTACCTGTTAATATCTTTACTTAACTATTTTCAAATTACTTAGATTGTACCAACTATTTCTAAGTAGGACTTTGAGTGATACGCACCTCATTTGTGTGTTTGTGTTTGTGTGTGTGTGTGTTTGGGCCACATCTGGCAGTTCTCAGGCCATACTCCTGGACTCAGAGATCATTCCAGGAGGTGCTCACCATCCATAATGCACCAGGATGCCAGGGGTCCAACCCAAGTCAGCCCCATGCAAGGCAAGCGTCCTGCCTACTGTAATATCGCTCCAGCCTGATATATACCTCTTTATTTATTTATTTATTTATTCATTTATTTGGTTTGGGTGCCTCACCTGGAAGTGCTCAGGGGTTACTACAGGCTCTTCACTCAGAAATTAACTCCTAGCAGTGCTTGGGGATGACACCATATGGGATGTCAGGGTTCGAATGAACCCTGGTCAACCACATGCAAGGCAAACACTTTACCCACTGTATTATCACTCTGGCTCCTGCTATGGGGGCCAGAGTGATATATATACATATATATGATATATATACATATATATATACATATATGTGTATATGTATGTGTATACATGTATATATGTTAATAATCCTGTCTTACCTGTAATTTTTAAAACTATTTTTTAATTCTTCACTAATATATTTTATTTGTTATTTACACAGGTTTCACTTCCCTGCACTTTATTTAAACACTGGTTTACAAAATTGTTCATGATGATTTGTTATAAGCATTCAATATTCCAACACCAATCCCACCTTCCTTACATCAGTCCCATCCCATCACCTTCCTTACACCAATCCCATCACCTTCCTTACATCAGTCTCCATTTTTCGAACACCCCTCAAGCCTGCTTCCATAGAAAGCCCATAATGGTTTATTTTATATTGCTTGTTACCACTAAATGGCTAATGGAATTATTTAAAAATATTTCCACAGAATAAAATTTGTGAAAATTGTTGTATCTCACCATGAGAACATTAAGTCCTTGTCTGAGGGTTTACTAAACTATTGTTTCAAGTCTTCTGTGTTAATATTTTTGTTAGTTGAGATTGGTTGGCTTCCACACTACATCCCATACAATCTATTGTGCTGGGATGTTAGTGTTATAGAGTTTGGAAATGTGGCGCAGCCATTAATGCTTCATAACATCCAGAATATTTAATTAGTGTTATAGAGTTTGGAAATATTTAATTAGTGTTATAGAGTTTGGAAATGTGGCGCAGCCATTAATGCTTCATAACATCCAGAATATTTAATTAGGCAATCCGGTCGGAGACATGTCCGCAGCTTTTAGGTGTGGGAGAGACTGGCAGGGCTTTGTAAGAGTGGAAGTTGGCCTGCATCCCTCCTCAATCGCCCAGAGGTCCTAGCCAGGAACTGGTGTGCAAGAAATTGTTGTGTCTAGTTGATCTCTTTCAAGATTTATTTATGAGTCTCTAAAACAAGGTCGGTAGATGAACTTCCATGGCAGCAATGGTGGGAAATGGGCCCACTAATATACTTTATAGTTTACATGGAATAGGTAAAGCCTACAATTGTAAATTTTAGTATGAGTGAAGAGAATTAAGAAAATTTTAAGGGGAAAATCGGAATAAGGCTATAAAAGTAGAAAGGGTTTATGCTAAGATAGGGACTATTGAAAATATTCATAAGACATAGAAAATTCATTATAAATAAGCCATTAATTCATTATTGAAAATGTATAAGTCACTTAGCAAGCTTAATCACTTAATCACTTAACTTCCCATTAGTCGTCGATTTGCTCAAGCGGGCGCCAGTAACGTCTCCATTTGTCCCTGTCGCGTGCTAGTGTAGCCCAATGGCATCTGTTCGCTCCGGGAACATGAAGGGCCTCAAACCGATCGTTCATGATCTTGACGAAGAAGTCTGACCATCTGGTAGGTGGGCGACCACGCGGTCTTTTGACATCCCGTGGAATCCAATCAGTAACAGCTCTAGTCCAACGGTCATCTTTAAATCTCATTACGTGACCAGCCATTCTGATTTTCGACACCTTGGCAAATGAGACAGCGTCCCTGATCCTTGACCGTCGACGGATGTCAGAACTCCGGATTCGTTCTCTCATTTGAGTGAAACGTGATATTCCAAGCATAGCTCTTTCTATTCTTCTTTGGGAGACCTGAATAGCGTTCTCATCTTGTTTGCGTAGGGCCCAGGTCTCTGAGGCATATGTTAATGCAGGAAGAACAGTGGAATCAAAGAGATGTGCCCGGAGCCGGAGGTTCTTCGTTCTCTTAGCTATTTCTTCGACGTTCTTGAAGGCGTTCCAAGCCGCATTCTTCCTCCTGCGCAGCTCGGGTGCCAGGTCATTTGTCATGTTGACATCTCAACCTAGGTACACATAGCTGTTGCATTCGGAGATGGTCGTTCCATTGAGAGCGAATGGGGCGTCAGGAACAAGGCTGTTTCTCATAAACATTGTCTTCGTAAGATTCAGCTGTAGTCCTACCTTTCCACACTCACGGTCAAAGTCGGCCAGCATTTGTGCCGCTTGGCTGATGTTTGGTGTTATTAAAACAATGTCTTCAGCAAAGCGGAGGTGGTGTAGTTGCCGACCATCTATCTTCACTCCCATTCCTTCCCATTCCAGTCGTCGCATGATGTTCTCGAGGGTGGCACTGAAGAGTTTCGGTGAAATGGTATCACCCTGCCGCACCCCTCTCTTGACATCAACGATCACTTCTTTGTAGAATGGTGAGATCCTGGTAGTGAATCCGCAATACAACTCACGGAGGATCCTGATGTATTGGGCTTGAATGCCCTGATTGGCTAGGGCTTCAATGACCGCTTCCGTCTCAACAGAATCAAAGGCCTTCTTTAAATCAATGAACGTTAAACAGAGCGGCATCTTGAACTCCCGAGAAACCTCAATGAGCTTGGTTATCGTGTGGATATGGTCGATGGTGCTGAATCCTTTGCGGAACCCTGCTTGCTCGCATGGTTGTCCTTCATTTAGTGTTCTGCCAATCCTATTTAGGATGACTCGAGTGAACAACTTGTAGATGACAGACAATAGGCAGATCGGGCTATAGTTGCCAATGTCATGGATGTCTCCCTTCTTGAACAGTAGTACGGTCCTGCTGGTTTTCCATTGGGACGGAACCTTGCATTCAGACAGGTAGCGAATGAAGAGCCGAGTCAGTGTATTGATGAGTACTGACGGCAGGTTCTTCAGGTGTTCAGGTCTGACCTTGTCTGGGCCGGGTGCTGTTTGTTTCTTTACCGACGAAATGGCGTGTCGGATTTCGGAAGGGAGAACGTTGGGAACGACATATCCATCCTGTGGAATTTGGTATGTCGGCAAGTGGACATGGCTATCGAAGAGATTTCAGTAGAAGTCATGGATAATCTTCTCCATTGCCGTTCTGGAGGATGTGATGGATCCATCAGGACGTCGGAGGGCAGTCATCTTGGTCTTATAGTTGGCGAAGGACAGGCGGGCGTTACGAATACTTTTCCCGGCTTCTGCCGCATCTACCAGTACTTCTGCTCTTCTCTCTTTGAGGTCTTCCTTGATCGCATCTCTGCACTGCTTTGCGAGCTCGGACATTAGCTTGCGGTTGCCTGAGGCATGTGCCAAACCACGCTGGCAAATTAGCTCAAGAGTTTTCGAAGATAGGCGATTTTTTGTGGCTATTGCTCTCTTGGCGTTCCTCGCACATTCATGGAGGTGCTGAACCAGTCGATCGTATTCCTCGTCAATGTTGTCAACAGTGGCATCTTCCCATGTTGCCGCAATAGTACCAAAGAGGTCCCAGTTGGTGGTCATTCTGGGAGTTCTCTTTTTGAACTTTGCAGCCCTTTCTCCCCACTCTGTGAAGTAGAATTTTGCACGAAGGAGACAGTGGTCCGACCCCGTTCGAAATTTTGGGACAACAGCGACATCAGTCAGGCAAAACCGTCGATTGAATATGATGTGGTCTATTTCGTTGTGGAATCGTCCACCGGGAGACTCCCATGTCCATCGTTTAGATTCTGCCTTCTGGAACTGTGAGTTACCATGAATGGTCTTGGTCGACATGATGAACTCAGACAGTCTCTCACCCTGTTCGTTCCATTCTAGGCCATGGGTCCCGATGTGAGGTTCTTCAGCTGATCTTCTCGGTCCTATCTTGGCATTAAAATCATCCACAATGATCTTGTAGAAGGTGTGGTCTTCTTTATAGAACTTCTCTAGCTCCATGTAGAACTTCTCGATTTCTCTTTCATCATAATAAGATGTTGGTGCGTAGACAACGAAGATAGAAACTGCAGGCAGTGAGTCACATCTATTCAAATGTAAACATCCGATTCGGGTTGTTAGGCATTCGAATGAATCAATGCTCTTGGCCAAGTTTGTGTTGACAAGGACACCGACGCCTCCAACACCTCTTTTATCGCATGTTCTGAGGAACAATTCTTCTCCAGTGTCGAAAACGGCATGGTGAGATTCGTGCCTTCTTGTCTCGGTCAGACCAATGATGTCGTACTTGATCATTCGTGCTTGTACCATCAGGTCCTCGATGGATGCATCTGATGCTAGCGTACGTGCATTGAAAGTACAGACGAGAGCCGGTTTTCAACCCCTGATCTGCGTGGGACAGGCACAGAGGCCCAGCTCTGGGCAACAAAGCTGAACGGCTCCAATTCCAACAGGTACAGCCCGCCCCCAAGGGCCTGGGTCCCTCTCTGGGCATGCGCAGCTAGAACCAGCCCCTAGAAAGCCGGTTTTCAACCCCTGATCTGCGTGGGACGGGCACAGACGCCCAGCTCTGGGCAACAAAGCTGAACGGCTCCAATTCCAAACAGGAGACGTTCCCAACTCCTCGCCCAGTGCCAGGGACTCTTTCCGGAGCCGCGGCCGCTAATGTGGCCGCGAAATATTTTCCCACTAGATATGCCATAGGAACCATAAGCTACCTTCTTAGATGGAAACTTCTCTAGTTAAGCTCAGCCACTAGAAACACAGTAGCCAATAACTCATAAGCCTATCTTAACTCACACTGCATATCAAGCAGAATAGTAACAGTGAACGTGAAGGACTAAAACACACCTCTCACAATGGTAAAGCAACGCAAAAGCCCACCAAACTTTCATATTGAAGAGTCTAGCCCAGACGACACCAACAGTACTGTAGTGTTAGACAACCTCTCTGACAAGTAATTCAGAAGGGAGCTACTTAGGATGCTTAGGGAATTAAAAGAAACAATGGAAAGCAATGCCAATAGAAGACAAGAGGATCTGAAGGCAGAAATGAGGAAAATGCAATCAGAAATGTCACACCTCAAAAATCTCGTAGGCGAATTGAAAAGCTCAGTGGAAGGCCTCAGCAGCAGAGTAAGAGCGGCTGAGAACAGAATCATTGAGCTCGAAGATGAAGTTCAGAGACTCTCCAGAAAAGAGCAGAAAATGGAAAAGAGACTCACAATTCGGGAACAGATGGCAAGAGAAGATCGTGATGAAGCCAAGAGGGGTAACATAAGAATTATTGGAGTCCCAGAGGTACAGGAAGAAAACCTCGATGAAGAAGAAACTGTCAAAGAAATCATTGCTACAACATTTCGAGAGCTGAAGAAAACTTGTGACCACATTCAGGAGGCCCGAAGGGTACCAGCTAGAAGAAATCCGAATAAAAATACCCCAAGACACATTCTGATCAAAATGACCAAAACCTTAGACAGAGACAAAATTCTGAAAGCAGCAAGATCGAAGAAAGAAATCTCTTACAAAGGAGCATCCTTAAAATTCACAGCTGATTTTTCTGATGAAACCCTCATGGCCCGAAAACAGTGGTGGGACATAGTGAAAAAACTCAATGAAATAAATGCCTCCCCAAAAATACTTTTCCCAGCAAGACTCTCATTCATAATAGAAGGAACAGCACACAGTTTCACAGACAAACAACAGCTTAGGAACTTCATAGACTCAAAACCGTGGTTACAAGAACAACTAAATGGGCTACTTTAAGGCAAGACAGGCCCCTCAAATACACCAAATTTCAACAGAACAATGGGACAAAACCCATAACAATAATCTCTCTCAATGTCAATGGGCTTAACACACCAATTAAAAGATGTAGAGTGGCAGGATGGATTAGAAAATTGAACCCAACTTTCTGCTGCCTGCAAGAAACACATCTCAATAGTCAAAGCAAACACAGACTCAGAGTCAAAGGCTGGAAAACAATCCTACAGGCAAACAGCTCCCATAAAAAAGCTGGGGTAGCCATCCTTATATCAGACCACATCGATTTCAGAGTGAGGAAGGTCACAAGAGACAGTGAAGGCCATTTCTAATTGATCAAAGGATCTGTACAACAGGAAGAACTTACAATAATAAATGTATATGCACCTAATGAGAGACCAGCAAAGTACTTAAAACAACTACTCATAGATTTGGAAAAAGACATCAATAGCAACACAATACTAGTGGGAGACTTCAACACTGCTTTGTCACCTCTTGATAGATCAACCAGACTCAAGCTTAGCAAGGACATACTCCATCTGAGGGAAACAATGGAAGAAAGGGACTTAGTAGATATATACAGGGCACTTCATCGACAAAAAGCTGAATACACATTCTTCTCAACCGTACATGGAACATTCTCCAAGATAGACCACATGCTGAGCCACAAAACATGCCTCCATAAAATTAAGAAGGTAGAAATTGTATCAACAATCTTCTCAGACCATAATGCGCTGAAATTAGAAGTAAATGACACACAAAAACAGAAAACTAAATCAAACACCTGGAAATTAAACAGTGCACTATTGAACAACGAGTGGATTAGACAGGAAATCAAAGAGGAAATCAAAAGATTCCTAGAAACGAATGAAAATGAGAACACGAGTTACCAAAACTTATGGGACACAGCAAAGGCTGTGTTAAGAGGAAAGTTTATAGCTCTACAAGCATTCCTCAGGAAGGAGGAGCGAGCACACATAAGTAACCTAACCTCACAGCTTAAGAGCTTGGAGAAGGACCAAAAAAGGAGCACAAGCCGAACAGGAGAAAGGAAATAATAAAACTCAGAGCAGAGATTAACGAGATGGAAACCCAAAAAACAATCCGAAAGATCAATGAAACCAAAAGCTGGTTCTTTGAGAAAATTAGCAAGATCGATAAGCCACTAGCAAAACTCACAAAGAAAGGGAGAAAGAAAACCCTAATAAACCGAATCAGAAATGAAAAGGGGGTCATTACAACAGAAACCACAGAAATTCAGAGGATCCTCAGGGAGTACTTTGAGAAGCTTTATGCCACGGAACATCAAAACCTCGAGGAAATGGATAAATTCCTAGACTCCTACAGACTCCCAAGGCTGAACCAAGAAGACCTGGAATACCTGAACAGACCTATCACCATCAAGGAAATTGAAATGGTAATAAAAAATCTCCCCAAGCACAAACGTCCTGGCCCGGATGGATTCACTAGTGAATTCTTCCAAATCTTTAAAGAGGACTTACTCCCAATGCTCTTTAAGCTTTTCCACGAAATTGAAATATCAAAAACACTTCCGAACAGTTTCTACGAAGCAAATATCACAATGATACCAAAAGCAGACAGAGATACCACAAAGAAAGAGAATTACAGGCCGATATCCCTGATGAACACAGATGCAAAGATCCTCAACAAACTACTAGCAAATAGAATCCAACTACTCATTAAAAAGGTCATACACCATGACCAAGTAGGATTCATCCCAGGGATGCAAGGATGGTTATCATTCGGAAATCAATCAATATAATCCACCATATCAACAAAAGAAAAGATAAAAAGCATATGATCATATCATTAGATGCAGAGAAAGCATTTGATAAGATCCAGCACCCCTTTATGATGAAAACCCTAGCCAAAATGGGTATAGAGGGGACCTTCCTCAACATAATTAAAGCCATCTACCACAAGCCTACAGCAAGCATCATCCTCAATGGGGAAAAACTGAGAGCCTTCCCTCTAAGATCAGGGACGAGACAGGGATGCCCACTCTCTCCACTGCTGTTCAATATAGTACTGGAAGTACTTGCAATAGCGATTAGGCAGGAAAAAGATATTAAGGGCATTCAGGTAGGAAAGGAAGAAATCAAGCTCTCACTATTCGCAGATGATATGATACTCTACTTAGAGAACCCAATAACTTCCACCAAAAAACTCCTAGAAACAATAGACTCGTATAGTAAAGTTGCAGGTTATAAAATCAATACCCAAAAGTCCATGGCTTTCCTATACGCAAACAGTGAGAGAGAAGAAAGCAACATGAAAAAAACAATCCCATTCACAATTGTGCCCCAGAAAATCAAGTACCTAGGAATCAGCTTAACTAAGGAAGTAAAGGACCTGTACAAAGAAAACTACAAAACGCTACTTCAGGAAATAAAAGAGGACATGAGGAAATGGAAAGATATCCCCTGCTCATGGGTCGGGAGACTTAACATTGTCAAAATGGCAATACTACCGAAAGCATTGTATAAATTCAACGCAATTCCTATAAGGATACCCATGACATTCTTCAAAGAAATGGAGCAAACACTCCTGAAATTTATATGGAACAATAAGCCCCCACGAATAGCTAAAGCAATTCTTGGGAAAAGGAAAATGGGAGGAATCAACCTCCCGAACTTCACACTGTACTACAAAGCAGTAATAATTAAAACAGCATGGTACTGGAACAAAGGCAGAACTGCAGACCAATGGAACAGGGTTGAATACACTGACATCTCCCCTCAATCATATGCTCATCTAATCTTTGATAAAGGTGCAAGTAATGTGAAGTGAAGTAAGGAAAGCCTCTTTAATAAATTGTGTTGGCATCACTGGACGGCTACATGCAAAAAAATAGGCTCAGAACTCTGCCTAACACCATGTACAAAAGTAAGATCAAAATGGATTAAAGACCTCAACATCAGACCAGAAACCATAAGGTACATTGAAGATAAAGTTGGCAAAACCCTCCATGACATTGAAGCTAATGGTATCTTCAAAGATGCCACGCCACTGGCCGAGCAAGTGAAAACAGAGATAGATAAATGGGACTATCTTAAACTAAGAAGCTTCTGCACCTCCAAAGAAACAGTGACCAAAATACAAAGACAGTCTACAGAATGGGAAAGGATATTCACCGAATACACATCTGACAAGGGGTTGATATCCAGGATATACAAAATACTGGTTAAACTCCACAAGAAGAAAACATCCAACCCCATCCAAAAATGGGGCAATGAAATGAACAGAAACTTTCTCAAAGAAGAAATCTGAATGGCAATAAAGCACATGAGAAAATGCTCTACATCATTAATCATCAGGGAGATGCAGATCAAAACCACAATGAGATACCATCTCACACCTCAGAGACTGGCCCACATTCAAAAGAACAAAAGCAACCGATGCTGGCGTGGATGTGGCGAGAAAGGGACACTCCTTCACTGTTGGTGGGAATGTCCACTGGTTCAGCCCTTCTGGAAAACAGTATGGACGATTCTCAAAAAATTAGAAATTGAGCTCCCATTTGACCCAGCAATACCACTCCTGGGAATATATCCCAGAGAGGCAAAAATGTATAGTCGAAGTGACATCTGCACTTGTTTGTTCATTGCAGCACTCTTTACAATAGCCAGAAACTGGAAGAAACCTGAATGCCCAAGAACAGATGACTGGTTAAAGAAACTTTGGTACATCTACACAATGGAGTACTATGTAGCTCTTAGAAAAGATGAAGTCATGAAATTTACATACAAGTGGTACAATATGGAAAGTATCATGCTAAGCGAAATGAGTCAGAAAGAGAGGGATAGACATAGAAAGATTGCATTCATCTGGGGGATATAAAGTAACAAAGTATGAGATTAATACCCAAGAATAGCTGAGATCAGCACCAGGAGGATTACTCCATAACTTAGAGGCCAGCCGGGTATCCTAGAGGAAAGGGCAGTTCAGATAGAGAAGGGAGCACCAAATAAAGGATGTTTGGAGGATCCTCCCAGGAGGGGAGATGCATGTCGAAAGTAGACTATGGACTGAACATGTTTGCCACTCAATGCCTCTTTTGCAGACCACAACACCCAAAAGGAGAGAGAGAACACAGGGGATTGCCCTGCCACAGAGACAGGGGGGATGGGGGGATGGGGGTGGGAGGGATATTATCCATGGTGGTGGAAAATGGGCACTGGTGGAGGGATGGGTATCTGATCATTTCATTTTCATTTCATTTCATCATCCTGTTATTCGTCGATTGTCTTGAGCAGGCCCCAGTAACGTCTCTTTCATCCTAGCCCTGAGATTATATTCAAGGCTATTTAGGAGAATGAGACCCATCATTGTTACTGGTATCTGGCATATTTGGTATGCCACGGGGAGTTTGCCAGACTCTGCCCTGTGGGCAGGCTACATTCGATAGCCTGCAAGTTTGTCCAAAGTAGAAATAAGACAATAAGATGTCTTTAAAAAAAAAGTTCTGTTAAGATGTCGCGCGGCCGCAAATGCGGCCGCGCGGTTCCGGGATCTGGATTTTATAGTTTCTGAGTCTTGGCCGCTGATGGGATTACACGGCGCCAGGGGGCCAGGTGGTGGGTGTGACCCCCGCCTACTGGAATTTGGAGGATCTGGGTGGAAGATGCTCGACTCCAATTCGAGTAGGCTTGGAGGTCTCGGCCCCGGAACCCGCGTGGCTTTGTCCCTCTGCCAGTACCTTCATGTGTGCGGAGAGTGGTCTCAGCATGGTGGTGGCTGGTCCTGGAGGTCTTCGGCTGCCGGAGCCCTGGTCGGGGCGGGGAGGAAAGCTCAACCCGCTCCCCTCCAAGGGACTCCGGGAAGGAACACCCAGGCGCGGGGGCAGAGACTGCATCTGATCATTGTATAATTGAAACCAAAGCACAAAAAATTGTAAATCTACAACTGTAAAAAAAAAAAATAAAATAAAATAAGGGGGAAAAAAAAGAAAGTACAGACGATCATTTTTGTCTTCCTTCGTTTTTGCAGCCTATGTCGGCCTTGAGATTTTGTCGGCCTCTCCTTTCTCATCCTTCTCAGTGCTGCCATGTCGGTGAAGCCTTCAGGGTCAGGTGAATGAGACCAGTTGTAGTTACTGACTGACCGGGACATTGACTTAGCAAGCTAGGAATAAATATTTAGTTTCTGTTGTAAATCCCATAGGGCTGGAGTACATCTGGTAGGGTGCTGACCTTGCATGAAAGTCTACCTGGGACCAATGCCCAGCACCACATATGATCCTCCAAACACCGTCAGGAGTGATACCTGAGAGCAGAATAAGGAAGGCCTGGACAAAGTTGAATGTGCTTCCCCCATCCCAAAAAAATTCCTTTCAACAGAAAATTACCAGAGTGGTTTCTATTTTCTGTATTGAATTCTAACAGATATAAGCAGACAGGGCCAGTTTATAAGAACTTTTATCAGTTCCCCTCAAAATCTGAGTCTGGAAAAGGAATAGAGAATATAGATAGAAGTATTTAAGGTAATAGTTGTCTAATATATAAGAAAAAAAATTACCCATCACTTACATGAATCAATGATAATGGCATCCTACCCTTTATTGAGGTTAACTTTATATATTAATATCTGGGTGGTAAGAAGCAGCAAAAGGGACTGTAAAAGTAACACTAGACCCTTTCACATGTTCTCATTTAATTCTCACAGCAGCCTTAAAATGTAAGTGCAATTATCTTCAATAAACCTAACTATATCCACACATACTTCTGAATAATATGTCCATTTCCCTTTGTTTTAGATCCCTGCTCAAATAAAATACCTTACCTAGCGACTCAGATGATGGGTTAATCTAGATTTTAATCCTGTGTATGTCTCAGTTGCCAAATGAAGACTTTGTGTCAAATGCTTTGCAAGGTAGCCCGATAATAATCTCTATGTCTACTTATATCTGATGTGCTGGCAACTGCTAAATTCCCTTGTGTCACAAATCAAACTTCCTGGAGGAAAAATCTGTGATCAGGTTCATTTTAAACCTCTGCCTCAAAACTCAGCTTTTAGCTGATGTGGGTGGGACATCCTACTTCAAGTCATCTGTCTCTGTTCCAAAAAACTGTAACTGAGAGTAAGATTCTCAGGTTCTGGCAGCTTCTCAGCAAGAGAATAAACAGGGAAGAACAGGTCTAGGTTTCTCTTTAAAAAGGAAAGCCAGCCTCACATGCTGGGGGGGAAGGCAGCTCTAATAAAGAAGGGACCACCAAATAAGGGGTTCTTGGAGGGCCTTCTCGGGATCGGAGATGCGTGCTGAAAGTAGACTGTAGACCGAACATGATGGCCACTTAATACCTCTATTGCAAATCACAACACCCTAAGGGAGAGAGAGAGCAAAAGGGAATGTCCTGCCACATAGGCAGTGTGAGGTGGTGGGGACGAAGTGGGGGTGGTGGGAGGGATACTGGGATCATTGGTGGTGAAGAATGGGCACTGGTGGAGGGATGGGTACTCGATCATTGTATGACTGAAACACAAGCACCAACGTTTTTCAAGTCTGTGACTGTACCTCATGGTGATTAATTAAAAAATATTTTAAAAAATAATAAAAGTTTAAGTTTAAAAAAAGAATATTTGGAAACATTGAGGTCACTTTCCAGAGGCAACAGGGGAAAGGAGTCCCTCTTTATATTGCAATTAATGCTAATTGTGCAGTAATTTTAGACATTTGAATTTGGATAAATTTAAGTTCCTTTGGGCTCTAACAATCTTTAGTTATGATAATTATGAATTTCTTTACATTGAAACATTGTGGATTTCCATAGGTCTCAGAGACAAACAGATAATTTGGAAACAAGCTGGGAATGCATTTCATTTATCCACTAATTTTATTTTCTAAATAGGGACTCTATAAATTTCTCTACTCTAATGCCATCATTTTCCTCTGTTGGAGTAGCTGCAATTCTCAATGTGCCATGTATTATATGTATTATCATCATCCTGTCAAAGTGAAAATCTTATAGCAGGCCTGTGAGGACCTTATCAAATCAAGTGGAAGTGATTAAGGATAGTAGAAAAAATAGAACAATTATATATATGCTATTAAGTAATGCAATGAATGAGACTTCAACTAGACTTCAGTTTTCAGAAGGTTTTCAATTTGATATTTTGTTGCCTCAATAGTAAATTACCAATTCATTAAATGATTAAACCATTTATCAAAACTGTGAGTGACAAAGCAATCAGAGACTGGTATAATCAGACTCTGTTCTTTGTATAAAATTCAAATGCGCACGGCACAATACAATTTTGTACTTAATGCCATTCATCTAATCAGCATATTTCTGCGCCAACGTGCGATTTTTGTTTGAACATGAGATGCAATAGATAGGGAAGCCACAGAAACCTCATTTATATAAGCATAACAAGCATATTATCATGGTTGTCAAAATTAATTAAATCTAATTCACTCCCACTTTCTACAATTAAAATTGACACAAACCATTTTTTTGAAAGGCAAAAATGCTAAAGAATCACATAAACGAGTATAGGGTGAATATTTTTAAATATTTGAATTGTGTTTTAGAGAACTAGCTAATATTATGATAGATTATTTCCCCCAAAACATATTAAGCAATCAGTTGAATGTCAACATTCTATGGAAGTCCTAACCTTTGGAGTCTTTTGAGTAATAATAATGAGTTTCACTGGTTTAATTATAGCAAGTGCTAATTTAGAAAACCTCTATTAACACACAACTTCTCAGGAAGACATTCATTCCTATACCAAAGGTTGTCTCTATTTCATTTTGTACTCATTTTGATCATACTCCTTTTGAAACCAAAGTTCTTTTTAAACCAGTACTTCTCAAACTTCTGTATACCTCAGAAACAGAGAGCATGTTAAACATGTATATTCCAGGTGTCAGTTGTCCAAGAGAGTCTTTCATCAAAAAGAATTGATGGGACCTGCCTAGAAGCATGTATGTATTTGAGATGAATAACCCCAACAATTCTTTTTTTAGTGATCCAAAGACCAAATTGTGAGGAACACCAACCTGCTCAATGTTCTTTCTTCCTTGTATTTTGTTTTCTTTTCGCTTTATTTTTTGTTTTTGTTATAATACTTGAACTAAAGATATGTTCCAGTACTCTGGAGTGATTTTTTGCATATCTCGGTTAAAGCCTACTAATATTTTCTGAACCCCCAATCTATCTCATTAGCCAAAAATGGGGAAAGTTACATTTTCTACATGCTCATTTTCCAATATTTGTACCTCTCAAGCCATACATGCGCAATTTCCTTTGAAAGTAACAATTAGTTACATCCTTCTGGAAAATTTCCAGTTTTCCTCTGACAAACATATACCCAAGTGTCTCAATGTAGATAGGAGCTTTTCAAGTAAATACACTAGTTGTTTCTAACAAAACTCTCTGTTACCAGGGCAAGCAAGGCTTCTTGCCTCTAGTATCCTCAGTCTTATTGCACAGTGGATTAAATCAAAGCCAGGAGAACTTGACACCCATCTCTTTAACATGTTATTCGCAGCTCAAGAAAAAAATGTTAATGATAACTAGAATCATATTTTATTGAAAATTCACAATTGCCTATAGATACAAATTATCCAACTTATCATTGAGCCCTCATAGCGCATAGAGAAGATATAGCAAGCTATTACCTTGACACTCACTTGGGAAGCTTGTCATATAAATCAAAATACCTGAGCACCATACTAAAGTTTCTCACCTTTGGTGCTCTTTATATTTGATCATATTGAGTTTCAGTCATACAGTGTTCCAACACCCAACCCTTCACCGGTGCACATTTCCACCACCAATGTCTCCAGTTTCCCTCCCCCTTCCCTACCTCTATAGCAGTCACTTTTCTTCTCTCTCTCTCATTTTCCTTTTTTATTGCTTAATAAATCAATGTAATTTCATGCTTCTCTCAGATCTTGTAAAACACTAATCCAGGGATGATCAAATTGCTTCAAGATAAATCCAACTTATTGTCTACTTTTCTATGATCTGTGAGTTAGCAGTAGTTTGTACATTTTCTAATGCTGAACAAAAATAAGAATAAGATCTGGTACTTCATGAAAAGTATATGAAATTCAAATTTCAGTATCCAAAATCATTAATTTATTCCCATTCATTTATAGATTCTATGACTAATATCATAACATGTTGAAGAATAATTATGACAAAAAACTTAAAGCCCACAAAAATTAAAGTACTATATTTAGCATAAAATATTTTTTATGACCCCTACAGTAACTAAATTAGCATTTAAATTCTCTTTTGTTTTCAGAAAAACTGAAAGGACAGAAGGAAAAACTGATATGGTGAATTTCTATTGTTTATTTAAAACCACGAAAATGAAGTTGGGATATAATAAAGATAGATTAATGCACTGAAAAACAAAGCACAATTTCTTCCTCTAAATGAAATTTAGGAAATGGAGCAATAGTTCAGTAAATAGGGCACTGACTTACATGCAGCAACCCTGGGTTCAATCCCGATCACCACTGAGCCTGCCAGGAGTGATCTGAGCACAGAGCCAGGACTAAGTCATGAGCACCGACTAAGTTGTATGGCCCTCAAACCAAAAATTAATTAGTTAATCTTTTAGAAAACTTTCCATATCCATTTTATTATCAAGACCTTTTTTTAACAACTTCTCTTAATTAAAATGCTCCCTATTAATGTTTACTAAAATTCTCTTTTAGAAGTCACCCAAAGCTCTACCCTTTGGTACATCTTTATATTAGCATCAACTCTTTCTTGGGTCGTGGCTGATTTTCCTAATTCCTTTTCAATTTTGCTGATGTGGAAGTCTATTTCTGCTGTGTGAGGAACCTAAACTAGATACAATAAAGATTATATCAAGACTTATTAAGACAATCGCTTCTATACACTGAAACAGTAACAGATGCTATGATGTCTGGGAGTTGTTACAAAATAATGGTGAGAGTGGGTGGAAATATATATATGAAACTAGAGTGATTATGCATTAGCGAATCTTGTTGAACAATAGGCACAGGTGTGTTCATTATATTTTTCTTTCAACATTTGAAAATATTTAATAATTTCAATAATAATGTTTTATTTAAAATATAATGTTTCCAGTGCCAGATGAGAGCAATGACTCCAAAACATAGAAAACTCTTTAATTTTCTTCTAAAGAAACATATATAATGTTCTAATTAGCTATAATTTGGTCAAGAAAAAAACAATTCACCAAAATTATTTATCCCTAAATTTTGCAATGTGCCTATCAAGGCATAAGTACAAAATATTGAATTACTGATTAAATTTACATCTTTTATACTGTTAAGAGCCTCAAGTAGAGTAATAAAAACCATGGTAATAACAATAAATAACCGTTATTGGGGATTTTTTACATACAAGTTTCTATATCAAACATTTGGAATATATCTTTATCATCTTTAATCCTTATCACACTCATACACTCCTTGAGGCATAGATTTTTGATGTTTTATTCACTGGTATATCCCAAGTATGAACATGACTAATTCTAAATATTTGTTCAATTAATTAATCTAAAGTAGATATTATTAGATCTGGAGAGATATACAGGAAGTAAGGTCTTTGCCTTGCATGTGGCCAACCTGGGTTCACTTAATCACTTATTCACTTAACTTACCGTTAATCGTCGATTTGCTTGAGCAGTCGCCAGTAACGTCTCCATTTGTCCCTGTCGCGTGCTAGTGTAGCCCAATGGCGTCTGTTCGCTCTAGGAATATGAAGAGCCTCAAACCGATTGTTCATGATCTTGATGAAGAAGTCTGACCATCTGGTAGGTGGGCGGCCATGCGTTCTTTTGACATCCCATGGAATCCAGTCGGTAACAGCTCTAGTCCAGCGGTCATCTTTAAATCTCATTAAGTGACCAGCCCATTTGATTTTTGACACCTTGGCAAACGAGACAGTGTCCCTGATTCTTGATCATCGACGGATGTCAGAACTCCGGATTCTTTCTCTCATTTGAGTGAAACGTGATATTCCAAGCATAGCTCTTTCAATTCTTCTTTGGGAGACCTGAATAGCGTTCTCATCCTGTTTGCGTAGGGCCCAGGTCTCTGAGGCATATGTTAATGCAGAAAGAACAGTGGAATCAAAGAGATGTGCCTGGAGCCAGAGGTTCCGAAAAGTCTTGAGCTTATTCGCCAACGTGGTTTGGCGCATGCCTCAGGCAACCGCAAGCTAATGTCCGAGCTCGCAAAGCAGTGCAGAGATGCAATCAAGGAAGACCTCAAAGAGAGAAGAGCAGAAGTACTGGTACATGCGGCAGAAGCCGGGAAAAGTATTCGTAATGCCTGCCTGTCCTTCGTCAACTACAAGACCAAGATGACTGCCCTCCGACATTCTGATGGATCTATCACATCCTCTAGAATGGCAATGGAGAAGATTATCTATGACTTCTAGTCAAATGTCTTCGATAGCCATGTCCACTTGCCGACATACCAAATTCCACAGGATGGATATGTCGTTCCCAACGTTCTCCCTTCCGAAATCTGACACGCCATTTCATCAGTAAAGAAACGAAGAGCACCCGGCCCAGACAAGGTCAGACCTGAACACCTGAAGAACCTGCCGTCAGTACTCATCAATACACTGGCTCGGCTCTTCACACGCTACCTGTCTGAATGCAAGGTTCCATCCCAGTGGAAAACCAGCAGGACCGTACTACTGTTCAAGAAGGGAGACATCCATGACATTGGCAACTATAGCCCGATCTGCCTATTGTCTGTCATCTACAAGTTGTTCACTCGAGTCATCCTAAATAGGATTGGCAGAACACTAGATGAAGGACAACCATGCGAGCAAGCAGGGTTCCACAAAGGATTCAGCACCATCGACCATATTCACACGATAACCAAGCTCATTGAGGTTTCTCGGGAGTTCAAAATGCCGCTCTGTCTAACGTTCATTGATTTAAAGAAGGCCTTTGATTCTGTTGAGATGGAAGCAGTCATTGAAGCCCTAGTCAATCAGGGCATTCAAGCCCAATACATCAAGATCCTCCGTGAGCTGCATTGCGGATTCACTACCAGGATCTCACCATTCTACAAAGAAGTAATCATTGATGTCAAGAGAGGGGTTCGGCAGGATGATACCATTTCACCGAAACTCTTCAGTGCCACCCTCGAGAACATCATGCGACAACTGGAATGGGAAGGAATGGGAGTGAAGATAGATGGTCGGTAACTACACCACCTCCGCTTTGCTGATGACATTGTTTTAACCTGGGTTCAATCCCTTGAATTTCATATGATCCCCCAAGAACCACCAAGGGTCATTCCTGACCATAAAGACAGAAATAGCTCTTATGCAGTGCTGGATATGGACCCAAGCCCAACATTAACTTTTAAGCTAAAGTAAAAGGTAAAGGTAAAGGTAAAGGCCCTCCCGTTGATCGTCGATTTGCTCGAGCGGGCCCAGTAACGTCTCCATTGGAGACTTTGTTGTTACTGTGTCTGGCATATCCAATACTCTCGGTAGCTTGCCGGGCTCTCCGAGAGGGGCGGAGGAATCGAACTCGGGTCGGCCATGTTGGCCGCTTGTAAGGTGAACGCCCTACCCGCTGTGCTATCGCTCCAGCCCAAAAGTAGACAATATTATTATATCCCTTATGTAGATTATGTAACTGATGCTTTAAAATATTGTAACTTAAAGCAAACTAACTGTCAAAGTACAATGAGATCAAAAGAAATGACATTTGGTAAAAACCATGGCAGCTTTACTTGAGGGATCAGGGGATGGGTGGGAGGAATGGAGAAGGCATCTTTTTGTAAATGGGATGGCACTGGAACTTTGAGAGTGGGTGTAATGAATCCTGTATACATATAGAGGTGTTAATCTATGCTCCTTAAATTCTGTAATGTTCAGGTAAGAGAGAGATTTAAATGGTCTGAGTATACGCTTTGCATGTGGGAATCCGAGGTTTTTATCCCCAGCACTGCATTATTCCCTGAGTTTTGCCAGGAGTAATTGCTGAGCACAGGTCTAGATGGAAAAAAATTTGTTCAGAGTGACAGTACAATAGTTAAGGTTCTTGCCTTGCATGTGACTGACCCGGGCTGAATCCCTGGCACAACATATGGTCTCTTAAGCACTGCCATGAGTGGTCCTTGAGCACAGAGCCAGGTTTCAGCCCTGAGCACCTCTGGGTGTGACCACCCAAAACAAAATAATAAAAATGATCAAAGAAACAAACATGTAACAACATAAACATCCAGATCCTATGTAAACAGATGATAATAAATCCCCTTATGGTTTTCTTTTATAATTTCACATATTTCCTATGACCTGAAACATCAAAGGAAAGTGCTGACTAGACAAACCCAAAAGCGAAACCTAATATTCTGTAACTTACAACTAATACACTAAAAATTTAATAATATAATCCCAAAGTGAAATACTGGAAAACAATAATTAAGGGAAATTGTAGGCTAAGAAAGATGGGCGGGCGGGGGTGTGGAGCAATAGTACAATGGTTATGGTTCATGCCTTGCATGCAACTAGGTTGCCTTGCAGGACCCAGGTTCAATCCCAGCCATCCATATGGTCCCCTGAGTCTTCCAGGAGTGATCCCTGAGCACATACATAAAAGTAAGCTTTAAGCACTGCTGGGTGGTGTGCATCGCCCCACACCTCACCCTACCGTCCCCCCAAAGAATGACTGGGAGGGCAGTACTTACATCAAACAAAATAGACTGCAAACTTAAAAAGGTAATAAAAGACAACAGACATTATATACTGATCAATGCATCTATATATTAAAAAGATGTGACACTCATTAACATATATGCAACAAATAAAGTAGAATCAAAATATGTAAAATAACTAATAGGGGCTGGAGCGATAGCACAGCGGGTAGGGCGTTCGCCTTACACGCGGCCAACATGGCCGACCCGAGTTGGATTCCTCCGCCCCTCTCGGAGAGCCCGGCAAGCTACCAGCTACCGAGAGTATTCGATATGCCAGACACAGTAACAACAAGGTCTCCAATGGAGACGTTACTGGGCCCACTCGAGCAAATTGACGATCAACGGGAGGGCCTTTACCCTTTACCTAAAGAAAAATACTGACAGCAACAAAATAGTAGTAGGAAATTTTTTACACCACACTCTTACCAACAGATCAACAACAAAGAGAAGCAATAATGAAACTGTGGCCTTAAAGAAACAAATGGAAGATATGATCATAATAGACATTTATATGATTTTCCATCCCCAAAGTACTGAGTTCCTCTCCAGTACTCATAGGTCATTCACAAGAACAGACATATGCTAGATCACAAATCATGTTCTGTAAAATAAAGAGAATAGAAATCATATCATCTACCCTTTCAGATTAACATACTCTGAAGATGAAAATAAACAGAAAGCTGGGAAAAACTCAAGCACTTGCAAATTGAACAACATACTATTGAACAATGAGTCAAAAGACTCACTGAGTCAAAGAGAAATACAAAGAAGAAATAAAAATATTTCTGGATACAAGTGAAAAATTAAGCCGTGAGCTATCAGAACATATAGGACACAAAAAAAGACTCTTCTACAAGAAAAGGTAATAGAGCTACATGCATTTATCAGGAAACAAGAGCAGGCACAAATAAATAACCTAACCTCAAATCTAAACAGACTAGGAAAAGGAAAATAGACCAAAGTAAATAGGAGTTAAACAATAAAAAATCCCAATGGAAATCAGTGATCTGAAAATCAAAAGCACAATGTAAAGGATTAATGATGCAAGAACTGATTTTTGAAAAGAATAAGACAGGCTAACCCTTGACTAGACTCACAAAGGGAAAAAGTAAAACCTCTGATAAATTGGATCAGGAATAAAAGGGAAGAAGTTACAACAGAAATCTAATACAAAACATAGGACATTCCATGTGAGCTAGTCTATCTATGCCTGACAGGCATTACTGCACCCAATCCACAATGTGAGGCAGAGCCCTTACCATCTGGCTAAGTTTTAGCGGCCTCCACACCCAACCCGCACCATATTGCCAGGCCCACACCACATAGCACAGCGGTAGGGCGTTCGCCTTACAAGCGGCCAAGATGGCCGACCTGAGTTCGATTCCTCCGCCCCTCTCGGAGAGCCCGGCAAGCTACCGAGAGTATTCAATATGCCAGACACAGTAACCAAAAAGTCTCCAATGGAGACGTTACTGGGCCCGCTCGAGCAAATGACAGATATATTCAGCAAATAACAAGCAGTCTGCAGTTATACTTCCTGTCATTTGGCGAATATGGGTAGAGAAGGAAGAGAAACCCCAACCTAATCCCTCAGCACCTTGCAGGGGACCCTATCTACAAAAACATTCACCCTAAAATGCAAGAACACTGGAAAACCAATGAGAAAACACACTGTTTTTTTGTTTGTTTGTTTTGTTTTTATTGAGTCATCATGAGGTACAGAGTTACAAAGCTGATCATGGTCAGGTCATGCAGTGTTCCAACACTGTTTCAGTCATACAGTGTTCCAACACCCATCCCTCCATCAGTGTACATTTCCCACCAACAATGTCCCCAGTTTTCCTCCTGCCAACCCCTACCTGTGTCTCTGTGTCTATGGCAGGCACTTTCCTTCTCTCTTTGTCTCTGACTCTGTCTGTCTCTGTCTCTGTCTCTCTCTCTCTCTCTCTCTCTCTCTCTCTCTCTCTCCCCCTCTCTCTCTCCTTCCCCCCTCTTTGAGGCATTATGGTTTGCAATACAGGTGCTAAGAGGTTATCCTGTTTGTTCCTTTTCCTGTTTTCAGCACACAGTTGGGAGTGAGAAAACACATTGAATACCACCAAATTAAGTGACTGAAACAATATCACCAAAGGCACAAATAGGTCAGTAAATCCTCAGACACTAACTATAAAGATACTATGATGAGGATGTTTAATGAGCAGAGGTAGTCAGCAAAGCACAAGTATAGAGCCCAAAAAAGAAAGCTACTATAATCAGAAATGACAGAAATAACGAACATGGTAGGTGATATTTTTTTAAAAAACTCAATAAAATCTCTGAATAGAAGCTGATTAAAAGGAGCTCCGAGATGCAAAAGAAGAAACTGCTAAGAAATAGCAGAGGATAGGGAAATGTCTGAAAAGAAATAAATAACACACAGGGATTTATGGGATGCATTAAAGAGGAACAGTATATGAATCAATGCAGTCCCTAAAGAACAAGAATAAAAATTTGATGAAGAGACAATAGAAAGAAATCATCAATAAGAAATTCCCAGAGCTTTGGAATACAAGCAACCAAGATGTAAGAGGCCTGAAGGGTCACAGAGAAAACAGACTCAACTAGGAAAATTCTAAGATACATTGCGCTCAATATGACAAAATACAAAGATAGAAACAGAATATTGAAAGCAGCATAATCAATAAAGGAACTTACAAAAAAGGAACTTACATACCCAGGTTAAGATAATAATGAGATTTAAATAAGATTTACAGCAGATCTATTAAATGAGACTCTAAAGCCAGAAGAGAATACGGGATCTAGTACAAAACCTCAATGAAATGAACACCTCACCAAGAATACTCTACCCAGCTAGATTATCATTCAAATTTTAAGGAATGACACAGAGTTTCAGGGACAGGAAATAATTTTGGGAATTCATGGCCTTTAAACCAGTTTTGAAAGAAGTACTAAAAGAGCTTTTTTAAAGGACAGGACAAATTTCCTAACATGTGGCATTAAATATGACATTCACTAATGGTGCATAAGGTTGTCCTCTACTAAATTAAGAAAAGTATGTTGGTCAGGCCATAGACCACTAGCCAATTCCAATCAAAATATACCGAAAACCCACCAAAATAACAGTGAACACAAGAATCAGAATAAGCCTTCCCTAAAAGAACAGACCCTCTGAAGCTGCACTACTGGCCCAACATAAAGCAAAGAGGAGCACCAAAGACAGTATTCTTTTTTATTCAAAAATTTTTAATAGTGAGACATCATGAGGTACAGTTTCAGACTTACACATTTTTGTGCTTGGGTTTCAATTATACAATGATCAAATACCCATCCCTCCACCAGTGCTCATTTCTCACCACGATGGATCCCAGTATCCCTCCCACACCCCATCCCCCCCATCCCACCCTGCCTCTGTGGCAGGGCATTCCCTTTTGTTCTCTCTCTCTAATTGAGTGTTGTGGTTTGCAAAAGAGGCAATGGGTGACAATCATGTTTAGTCTATAGTCTACTTTCCGCATGCTTCTCCCATCCTGGGAAGATCCTCCCAACACCCTTTATTTGGTGTTCCCTTCTTTATCTGAGCTCCCTTTTCCTCTAGTATGTGTGGTTGGCCTCCAAGCCATGGAGTAAAATTCCTGGTACTAATCTCGACCATTCTTGGGTGTTAGTCTCCTATTTTGTTACTTTATGTTCCCCAGATGAATGCAATATTTCTATGTCTATCCCTTTCTTTCTGTGTCATTTCACTTAACATGATACTTTCCATGTAGTACCACTTGTATGTAAATTTCGTGACTTAGTCTTTTCTAACAGCTACATAGTACTCCATTGTGTAAATGTACCAAATTTTCTTTAACCAGTCATCTGTTCTCGGGCACTCAGGTTTTTTCCAGATTCTGGCTATTGTAAACAGTGCTGCAATGAACAAACAAGTGCACATGTCACTTCGACTATACTTTTTTTGCCTCTCTGGGATATATTCCCAGGAGTGGTATTGCTGGGTCAAATGGGAGCTCAATTTCTAATTTTTTGAGAATCGTCCATACTGTTTTCCAAAAGGGCTGAACCAGTCGGCATTCCCACCAGCAGTGAAGGAGGGTCCATTTCTCTCCACATCCGCGCCAGCATCGGTTGCTTTTGTTCTTTTGGATGTGGGCCAGTCTCTGTGGTGTGAAATGATATCTCATTGTGATTTTGATCTGCATCTCCCTGATGATTAATGATGTGGAGCAATTTCTCATGTGTTTTTTAGCCATTCGGATTTCTTCTTTGTGAAAGTTTCTATTCATTTCATCTCCCCATTTTTTGATGGGGTTGAATGTTTCCTTTTTGTGGAATTCAACCAGTACTTTGTATATCCTTGACATTAACCCCTTATCGGATGTGTATTTGGCGGATATCCTTTCCCATTCTGTAGACTGTCTTTGTATTATGGTCACTGTTTCTTTGGAGGTACAGAAGCTTCTTAGTTTAAGATAGTCCCATTTGTCTATCTCTGTTTTCACTTGCTTGGCCAGTGGTTTGACATCTTTGAAGACACCATTAGCTTCTATGTCATGGAGGGTTTTGCCAACCTTGACTTCAATGTACCTTATGGATTCCAGTCTGATGTTGAGGTCTTTAATCCATTTTGATCTTACTTTTGTACATGGTGTTAGGCAGAGATCTGAGCCCATATTTTTGCATGTAGCCATCCAATTTTGCCAACACAACTTTTTAAAGAGGATTTCCTTACTCCACTTCACATTTATTGCTCCTTTATCAAAGATTAGATGATCATATGCTTGCGGGGAGATGTCAGTATATTCAACCCTGTTCCATTGGTCTACAGCTCTGCCTTTGTTCCAGTACCATGCTGTTTTAATTATTACTGCCTTGTAGTAGAGTTTGAAGTTAGTGAGGTTGATTCCTCCCATATTCTTTTTCCCAAGAATTGCCAAAGACAGTATTCTTAAAGAGGAAAAAGCAGACCACCATCGACGAAGCCCATCTATAATTCTCTCTTGCAGCGAGAGGAGGTCACTGAGAGTGAACTGCAGGTACCCACCTCCATAGTACCACAGCAACGTGAAGAAACAGTGCAATTCCACCACAAGGAGTGGATGAAGAAAAGATCCCTGAAGCTTCAACAGGGAATTCCCACAAATATAATCTCTCCGATAAAGAATTCAGAGATGAAATGTTGAGGATGTTCAACAAGCTCAAAGAAATGATGGAACAGGCATCCAGTAAAGTAAAGGAAGACATGAAAGAAACAGTGGAATGGACAGTCAACAAAAATATAGGAAGAAATGAGAGCAGAAATAAGAAAGCTACAAACAGAAGTGTCACTAATAAAAAAAATTGTTAGATGAAATTAAAAACTCAGTGGGTGCCCTCAACAGTAGGATGAACAACAGCTGAAGACAGAATTAGTGAGCTTGAAGATGAGCTGCAGAAAGCATACAAGAAACACGATAAAACGGGAAAAAGAGCTCAGAATAGCACTCAGGAAAATAGGAGACCTAGGGGACGAATTCATGAGGGACAACGTAAGAATCGTTGGAGTACCAGAATTACAGGGAGGCAACCCCAATGAAGTAGCAATAGTTAAAGATATCATCACTGAGAAGTTCCCAGAGCTGAAGAATGCAGGCATCCAGATCAAAGGAGTCTGAAGTGTACCAGCTAAAAGAGACCCTAATCAAAGGACCCCAAGACATATCATAATCAGAATGACAGTCCCCACAGATAGAGACACAATATTGCAAGCAGCCAGGTCAAAGAAGGAAATTACATACAAAGGAGCACCCTTAGATTTACAGCAGACTTATCAGAGGAAACAGTCTGAGCCCGAAGACAATGAGAGGATATAGTGAAAAAATTCAATGAAATGAACGCCTCACCAAGAATACTCTACCTGGCTAACCTCTCACTCAAACTCAAAGGAACAATACACTATTTCATGGATAAACAACAGCTCAGGAGCTTCATACACTCAAAACTAACCTTAAAAGAAGGAGGAAAGGAGCTACTACAAGACAAGAGAGAAAAATCCTACCAGCACAAGAAAGTTATATTGGGGCCAGAGTGATGATAGAGTGGGTAGTGTGCTTGCCTTGCATGCAACTGACCTAGGTTTGATCCCCAGCAACCCACACTTTCCTATGAACCCAGAGCCAGGAGTATGCCCTGAGCACCGCCAAGTAAAGCCAAGTAAAGCCCAAAACACCCCCACCAATATATATATTTACTTACTGTTTCAGGTATTGGTGGAGGGATATTGACACTCTAATGATGGGGGTAACATAGAAGCTCTGCTACAATAAAACAACATCAATACTACTTCAGGGGCAAGAATTACAATACAAGAAGTAAGCCACTTATCTTGCATGCAGCTGACCACCAGGGTCTACTAAATACAGAGCCAGAAAATGCCCCTGAGCACTGCTAGGTGCAGTCTAAACCGGCCTCACCAATACTTTTAAAATCACTATATCTGAAAATTATTGACTAAAAAAAAAGACAACTTGGGGCTAGATGAAACTCAGCAGGAGAGCACGTACCTCGCAGGTGTGAGGTGCTGGGTTTGATTTCCAGCACTGTAAAAAAAAGAAAATGCATACTTAGATACAGACTTAGATATAGGTAGACTGATTTAAACTTTATAGCAACCACAAAACAAAACTCTAGGGCTGAGGAATTAATGATAAAAATTGAAAAAAATTAAGTTCCATCAGGGAAAACCATACAAAGGACAGATGTGAAAAAAAGAAACACACAAAAAAATCAAAACCACTAGAAAAAAATTAATTGGTATTTTTATGGCAATGTTTAATTAAGTTGCACATATCAATTATCACCCTAAATGAGAATAGTCTAAACTCACCATTAAGAAATACACGTGTGGTGGTATTAAAATTGTGTTCATCCCAGGTAATGCGGAACTTTGTGACCTTGGACTCCGGGCTCAAGGGGACCAGGAGTGGAGATCCTCTGCTCTCTTCCCCCAATCTCTGGAGACCATGGGATCATGCCCATAAGTCATCACCGCCAGATCATAAGGCTGTTTCTCCCAGAAGGGTGTACAAAATGAGGCCCCCACAACCATACCACCAGGATTCTGCACCAGGCTGGTTCACATGAGACATCCCAGAGGGGGACAGGTGATAGCCATCACCGCCCAAAGGGACCCACTTCCGACAGCCAAAAATCTCCAGAACTCAACCGCTGCCACGCTCAAGGCCACTTACCACACACTCCACCGAGCCTCACATATGAGTAAACATATTCCCAGACCGCGCAGCCACTTTCGTGGCCGTGTGACACGTCATAAGACACTCCCTACCCATTCTCCATAATTACCACACCACATTTGATGGGGTTCAGACAGTAGGCAAAAAATCACAGAGGGAAATATATATATCGATAAATACATATTTTCAGATATACATACCAAAGCTCACATCACCCAAACTTTAACAACATGTTAGTGATATTGTATAGAATATCTTAATGGCTCCTGCCAAAATAGAACAATTTTCACACTGTTTCCTATATGAATATTTTTTGTAAGCATGTTCAGCAGTTCTTCATAACAGACAATATGAAATATATTATTTTGGTTGTGTTTTGGGACAGGGCTTAGGGCTTGGGATGGAAACATCCCGAATTTGGTGGTGGGAAGGTGTAATAGTGGTGTGTGGGTGTTTGAATATCAAATGTAATCAAATATTGTGAACTAACTTATAAAATAAAATTTTTTAAAAATTGTGTTCATGAGAAACCAGTATTAATAGTTATTACAAACCAAAGAAATTTAATTTTTTTTGCTTTTTGGAGATCACTCCCGGTGATGCTCACGGGTTACACCTGGCTCTGCACTCAGGAATTATTCCTGGTGGTGCTCAGGGGACCATATGGGATGCTGGGATTCAAACCCAGGTCGGCCGCGTGCAAGGCAAACGCCCTACCCTCTGTGCTACCGCTCCAGCCCCAAGAAACTTAATTTTTTTAATTAATTAAAAAAGAGGAATACAGAATGTGCCTATATGAATAAAAATAGGATTTGGGACTGAGAGACAGGTTAAGGGGTAAAGCATATGTGTGGTATATTAACAGTCCTGTATTTGATCTCTACAGCTTCATTGCACCTCTTGGACACCCCCACCCATGTTGTCAGCACTGGGTGTAGCTCTAGAAGCACATGAGTACTGCTGAGTTAGAGGAACACTGTCCTGAGCTCTGAATCACTGGTCCACACTATACTCCATCATTAGGAGTGTCCCTATTTTAAAATATGAGCAGGATCCATCTATATTATGTATATGAAACTCATATCTTAAAGCACACATAGATTCCTATTGAAAGATGGGACTAAGCTAACAACACAGAAAAAAAAAAGGCAGGAACAGCTGTACTGGATAAAGAAGCTGTGGTATGTGTAGTCAATGGAATATAGACTCAGTTATTAAAAATATGAGATCATATCTTTTGAGACAGCATGGATAAAAATGATGTGATTAGGCTAAGTGAAATAATTCAGGAAGTAAAGACAATTATCAGGTGATTTCACTTATAATTGGACTATTAGTTATTAAAACAAAATGGCAAAACACAACAAAACTCATTCTGTGAAAAATATGATGGCTGTCAGAAGGGAAGGGGTAGTGGGTAGGAAGATGGTACAAGGAATCATTTGATAATGTGATGACACTTGAACTTTGGTGCTGGGTACAGTGAGACACAATTGTGGTAGTATGAGGTATGGTGCTGCCAGCAGGTCAATCTGTAACTGTGAGGCAAGTGCATCAGCAGCCTGATGGTGACTTCAGACTCCTAGATACCCCAAAAATGCTGCTGTGCCTTTGATCTGAACCCAACAACTTGGGGTCAAGTTTACCAAGAAAGTAAACGTTCAAAAGTTAGGTATGTGGGAGACACACCAACAAACCACCACCTCTGGCTCAGCTATATAATTGGAAGCAAGGCCTCTCTGGTTCCTGATCAAACTGCTTGACGGCCATGATCCCAGAGACACAGAGGCAAGTCTGTGGGAGAAAGTAGTCTGATAAGCTTCAGAATCTTTTCAGAGGCTCTTCTCTGAGGAAAAGAGGACACCTTGAGCATGATAAATTTCAGGAACATTGTCAATAATTTTTTTCTCCACATCTCCCTCTACTACCCTTTGCCTTCATCAATAACTTTATCTGATTCAACTTCAAATGCACAATACTCAGAACAAGAGCCAAGAGGAAGTGAGAGATTATAAAAATATATTTGTGAGTAACAGTATGGAGTCTCTAATGCTTACTCCCCCCACTATCAATACCTATTGCCATTTCTATGAAAATTGGCCACCAAATCCGGTCTGGATACTTCCTGCTAAATAGTGAAGTATAGTAATTTGAAGAGGAAAGGATTGATGTGGTGGGAGAAATAACTCTTGTCCCTTTGAGTGAAGAATCCAGCATAAGGGTAAGTTGTTTTCCCATGATACATCCTACTCTTCCCTGTTCTCTCTCCTAGACATGTAAAGCAGGGTAGACTATCTCAAGGTACCTTATAATATGTACTGGATTCCAGACATTATCTAATAAAATAGTTTATAAGTTAATTTTATCTATCTGAAAATAATGCTATATTTATTGAAGTCAGTGGTCTATAATTACTTCACAGTCTGTGTCCAGAATTTGCTGTTCAATGAAAATTTATTTCATTTTATTTTACTTTTATTCAGCCCTCTATCAATTGCTCATTGTAATAATCTTGTGAGAATTAAAATATTGCAATTTCTTATTAAATGAGGTCATCTTGATGGGGGAAGGGTATAATAGGACAAACTAGCCTGGTGAGGAAAACAACCCTTCAAAGATAATTTCCTTTCTCTATAAAGGGCCCTTTATATTGGATGGTGGCAAATTTTTGCTTTTTTGCAGTTATACATTTAGAACTCCTTGAGAAATTCCAAAACTCAGAAACTGATTTATCCTATTATTTATCCAGTCCCTCAGTCCTACTAACAAATTAGTGCAATTACAGAGTTATATCTAAGTCTTTGAGGAGATGTTTCTAAGAAGACAAGAGATTAAAAGAATTAAAATGGAAGCAAGTTGAAAGTCCCACTGGGAAGTCTGAGAACTGCCAGTGGAGAATTATTCCTGGACACCAGGCAGTCAACATCTTCAAATGACAGTTTCTTCTGGGTTGTAGTGTCCTCAGAGATTCAGACAAGCAGCACATTTTCATCCAAGTATAATCATTGTGGTGATATTTTTTTAGTCTGTATCAAACTCTCCATCTCCAGTTTCCCTATAGCAAAAGAAAACAAAATCCAAAACAACACATACAAAAAAGATCCAAAACAAAAGCACAAATGGAGTTCCTTCAAATGCAAATCCTCCCAAGGAGGAGACAGGTAGAGGTCACATATTCTTATTAATTCACTGATCAGTACCTCCGTGCTTCAGAGTCTTCCAATGGGAAAAGTTCTCAAGTAACAGATAGAACTTGTCATAATGACTAACAATATCTCAATGGCTAAAGCCCAAAGCAAAGACAGCTTTGCCACTTGTCTACCTCAAAGGCAATAAATCCCAAAAAGGAATGACAACTTGCCATGTGTACCTGTACCTCAATGGTGCAGGTCCATATGGCAAAGAACAAAAGTCGTTCACACCAATAACTTATAGTCTTTTGAGCCTGTTTACTCCTTTCAAATATTTTTTCTTTATCAGTATAACATTTAGGGCAGCTAGTACCAAAAGAGAAAGAAACAGGAAAGTCCCCAGGACAAATGGGTCTTGGCAGCTTCTGGGAGTACCAAAAATTTTCACATGGGGTCAGCTAACTTCCAGTGGCTGGCAAAAACCTGACAGCTGTCATCACTTCCAGTAACATAATTGATAAAGGCCTGGCATGTTGCTGCAGCCAACTCCTCCAACCAAACACTGGGTCCTAGGAGAGTTAATCCCCCTGGAGTGCACACTGGTTGGCTCACCAAATTTGATACCAAACCCAACTGTGAGTGCTCAATGCTTGAAGGCAAGAGACAAGAATTGGTATGAAAAAAGTTTTATTCGGGTGCTAGCCACATGAGGAAATGGCAGGTGTGTCCCCAAATGTCATCTTCCTCTCAGTCAAGAATCAGAGCTGCTTGGGAAATACAGCTAGCATAAAATTGTGGCAAATGAGTCTGGAGAAAGTATTCTGATGAATTTAAGAATCTTTTCAGAGGCCTGGCATTAGCTCTTCTCCAAGAGTAGGAAGAGTTCTTGAGCATAAGTGTTAGGAGCATTCCCAGAAACCCCTTTGTACTTTCCCCCATCCCATCTATAGCTAGATCTAGTTCAACTTTAAACACATAAGCAGTGTTCAGGAGTTCATTGGCCCCAGCAGTGACTCTCAGACAACCAGACCAGTGGGTCAATTCAAGTGTCTGGAGATGAGGTTTGCTTGGGGCCTGAAGTTCCATGGATTACCCAGGACATCTCAGTAGTGCTCAAGGGCCTCCAGGTCCATAACCAGTGGTAATCCAACACTGCACGTGGTAATGCTCAGTTGAACATATGGGTCTGGAGATCCAACCTGGGTCAAGCACACACAAGGCTTGTGCTCTAAACACTGTTATATCTCCCAGACTTCAAGGTCTTTTAAGATTTATTTATTTATTTGCTTTTGGGTCGCACCCGGCGATTCAAAGGGGATACTCCTGGCTCATGCACTCAGGAATTACTCCTGGTGGTGCTTGGGGGACAATATGGGGTTCTGGGAATCGAACCTGGGTCAGCCACATGCAAGGCAAATACCCTACATGCTGTGCTATCACTCCAGCCCCTCTTTTAAGATTTAGAGGCAGGACAAAATCTAAAGGGGAGTGAGGGATTATAAGAAATAATTTTTGAATTACAGGGTATAAATGATCAACTCTCTAATGCTTGCTCACTTACATATATACCCATGGAATACCATCAATAGATAAAGATATTGTCCTACAACTTGCAAAACATGGATGAATCTATAACAGCAGAGACTGTATTACTGTATAACACTGTACTATTCCAGTCAATTTAGGATATAGGAAAAACAAACAGATGAACTAAATAAAACAATAAACTGTTAGACTCTAAAACCAATGAGTGGATAACGAAGAGAAGGAAGGAAGCATTAGAAATAGACATAGAATCCGTCAGATTTCAAACCCTGGACTTGGCTTTATCCCTGTAAGGGCCCCAGGAGTCCTCTAGGAACCTGAGACGCCCACCATCCCTGAGCCTCTTCCTGTTCATCCCCAACACTGTGCCGGTCTTCTTCCCCCTCCAGGTCAGATAATCCGTCAGTATTCGAATTCGAGACTTGGCTTTCTCCCCGTACTAGCCCAAGACGTCCTCTATGACCCTGAGATGGCCACCATCCCTGAGCCTCTTCCTGTTCGTCCCCAAAGCTGTGCCAGTCTTCTTCCCCCTCCAGATTGTATCCCCACACACACACACCAGGTACCTGTAGGGGGCATGGACTCTTAAGAAGTGGGTGTTCCTCAAAATATGAGATTAATACTCAAGAATAGCTGAGATCAGCACCAGGAGCATTACTCCATAGCTTAGTGGCCAGCTGGGCATTCTAGAGGAAAGGGCAGCTCAGATAGAGAAGGAAGCACCAAATAAAGGGTGTTTGGAGGATCCTCCCAGGAGGGGAGATGCATGTCGAAAGTAGACTATGGACTGAACATGTTTGCCACTCAATGCCTCTTTTGCAGACCACAACACCCAAAAGGAGAGAGAGAACACAGGGGATTGCCCTGCCACAGAGGCAGGGGAGGATTGTGGGATGGGGGTGGGGGGGATATTATCCATGGTGGTGGAAAATGGGCACTGGTGGAGGGATGGGTATCTGATCATTGTATAATCGAAACCCAAGCACAAAAAATTGTAAATCTACAACTGTATCTCATGGTGTTTCACTAATAAAAAAAAACTTTATACTGGTGGAGTGATGGGTACTCAATCATCGTATAACTGAAACCCAAGCACAAAAATTTGTAAGTCTACAACTGTACCTCATGGTGTTTCACTAATAAAAATTACAAAAAAAGAATTAAAAAAAGTGGGTGTTCCTTATGTAGAAGTGGGTGTGGCCTAATTTTGGGCGGGCTGACGCTCACGTGACTGCATGTAATCTGCTCATAGCCAGTAATCTCAAGTAACATCTCACTCTCCATACCTCCACACCGACATGAAGAAACAACGAAAATCCCCACTATGTGGGGAGGACAATGAAAAGTGTCTAGAAGACTCAGTAAGTGCTACTCACCTAAGGGACCCCTATGATAAAGAATTCAGATATGAAGTAACGAAGATGTTCAATGAACTCAGTGAAACAGTGAGACAGATATCTAGTAAGTTGAAGGAGGACATGAAAGAAACAATGGATCAGACAATCGAGAAAATACTGGAAGAAATGAGAGCAGAAATTGGAAAGCTATGCACAGATGTATCATGAATCAAGATTCCATAGATGAAATAAAAAACTCGGTCTGTGCCCTTAACAGTAGAATGGCCACAGCTGAAGACAGAATCAGTGTGCTGGAAGATAAGCTGCACCAAGCCAAGAGGCAAGAATAAACAATGGCAAGAGACCTCAAAATAGATCTAGAGCGAAACAGAGTCCTAGAGATGATACCAAGAGGAACAACATTAGAAGCATGGAGTACCAGAAGATCAGGGAAACAATTCTAATAAAAAAGCCACAGTTAAAGAAAGCATTGCTGAAAAATTCCCAGAGCAGGACAACGCAGCCATTCAGATTCAAGGAGCCCAAAGGATGCAGCTAAAAGAGACCCTAAAAAAAAAAAAACACTCCAAGACATACCATAGTTAGAATGATCGATGCCACTGATAGAGACACAATACTGCAAGCAGCAAGGTCAAAGAAGGAAATAACATACAAAGGGGCACCCCTTAGTTTCACAGCAGACCTATCAGAGGAAACCCTCAAAGCCCAAAGGCAATGGTGGGATATAGTGAAAAAACTGACTGAAATGAACGCTTCACCAAGAATTCTCTATCCGGCTAAACTCTCACTCAAACTCGAAGGAACGGTAAACTATTTTCTAGATAAACTGCCGCCCAGGAAACTTCATAGACTCAAAACCAAACCTAAAAGAAAGGCTAAAGTCCCAATAAGAGAGAGAGAACAAAAGGGAATGCCCTGCCACAGAGGAAGGGTAGGATGGGGGCAACGGGGATGGGAGGGATACTGGGATCCGTGGTGGTGGGAAACGGGCACTGGTGGAGGGATGGGTATTTGATCACTGTATAATTGAAACCCAAGCACAAAAATTTGTAAGCCTACAACTGTACCTCATGATGTCTCACTAATAAAAATAAAAAAAAGAAGGGCTAAAGGGACTACAATAAGACAAGACAAACCCTACAAGCACAATAGATCCTTACACAAACATGTCACAAAACCCCATAACAATAATCTCTCTCAACGTCAATGGTATAAATTCACCAATTAAGAGACACAGAGTGGCAAAATCAATTCAGAGACAGAACCAAACAATCTGCTGCCTACAGGAAACTCATCTGAACAGTCAGAGCAAATACAGACTCAAAGTAAAAGGATGGAAAACAATCCTGCAAGCAACCAGCTCCCTAAAAAAAGCTGTGATGGCCATACTAGTATCTGACAACATCAATTTCACGTTGAAAAAGATTAGAAGGGACAGCTAGGCCATTTTCTATTCATCAAAGGATACCTACAACAGGAAGAAATCACGCTCTTAAAAGTATACACACACAATGAGGGAGCAGCTAAATATTAAAAACAACTGCTAACAGATTTTAAGGAGGACATTGCTAGCAACACAATAGTAGCCCAAGACGTCAAGATTTCCTTATCACCTCTGGATAGATCAACAAGAACAAAACTCAGCAAGGAAACATTGACTCTGAAGGATGAAGAAGAGAGGGGGCGTATAGACCTATGCAGGGCTTTAAACCCCCAAAAGAAAAAACACACATTATTTTTCAATGCACACGGAACATTTTCTGAAATAGACCATGTGCTAGGCCACAAAAAATACCTCAGTAGAATCAGGAAGATAGAAATAGTATGAACAATCTTTTCAGACCATGATGCACTGAAGATAGAAGTGAATCACACACAGACACAGAGAACCAAATCAAACATCTGGAAATTAAGCAACTCATTGTTAAATAACGAGTGGGTCAGGAAGGAAGTGAAGGACAAAATCAAAAGATACCTGGAAAAAAAAGAGAATGAAGACACGAGCTACCAGAACCTTGGGATGCAGCTAAAGCCATGTTTAGGGGAGAGTTTATAGCTCTGCAAGCATCTCTCAGGAAGGAAGAAAGGCCCACATAAACAACTTGACTTTACAACTCAAGATCTTAAAAAAGGACCAACAAAAGGAGCCTATTTCAGGCAGAAGGAAAGAGATCATACAAATTAGAGCAGAAATCAATGTCATGGAAACTCAAAAAACAATCCGAAAGTTCAATTAAACCAAGAGCTGGTACTTTGAGAAGATAAATAAGATAGAGAAAACACTAGCAAGGCTCACAAAAAGGGAGAGAACCCTAATAAACCGAATCAGAAATGAGAAGGGGACTATCACAACAGAAACCAAAGAATTCAAAAGATCATCAGAGACCACTTTGAAAGTCTGTATGCCACGAAACCAGAGAACCTAGGAGAAATGGATAAATTCCTGGATTCCTATAATCTCCCAAGGCTGAATCAATAAGATCTAGAATACCTGAATAACCTATTAACATCAAGGAAATCGAAACTGTAATCAAAAGTCTTCCCAAAAACAAAAGCCCAGGGCAGATGGATTC
The DNA here is from genome assembly GCF_029834395.1 of Sorex fumeus. Classification (NCBI taxonomy): domain Eukaryota; kingdom Metazoa; phylum Chordata; class Mammalia; order Eulipotyphla; family Soricidae; genus Sorex; species Sorex fumeus. The sequence goes on from NW_026606115.1 coordinate 29,743,812, forward strand.
ACTATCGTATCTCTCCAAATATTTAAAGAGGACCTAGTGCCATTTCTTCTCAACTTTTTCCAGGAAATTGAAGAAACAGAGACTCTCCCAACAGTTTGTAAGAAGCCCATGTCTCTCTAATACAAAAGGAAACAAAGACACCACAAGAAAAGAAAACTACAGGACGATATCCCTGATGAACACGGATGCGAAATTCTAAACAAAATACTAGCAAATAGAATTCAACAACTCATCAAAAAGATCATACACCTTGACCAAGTGGGATTCATCCCAGGGATGCAAGGATGGTTCAACATTCAGAAATCAATCAACATAATCCATCACATCAACAAAAGAAAAGATAAAAACCATATGATAATATCAATAGGTGCTGAGAAAGCATTTGACTATACCCAGCATCCGGTAATGATGAAAATCCTCGCCAAAATGGGGATACAGGGGACTTTCCTCAATATAGTAAAAGCCATCTACCACAAGCCTATAGCAAGCATCATCCTTTATGGGGAAAAAGTGAGAACTATCCCTCTAAGATCAGGGATGAGACAAGGATGCCCACTCTCTCCACTGTTGTTCAATATGGTACTGGAAGTACTTGCAATAGCAGTTAGGCAAGAAAAAGATATTAAGGGCATCCAAGTAGGAAAGATGAAATCAAGCTCTCACTGTTGGCAGATTATATCATACTATAATTAGAGAACCCTAAAACCTCTACCAAGAAACTTCTAGAAATAATAGACTTGTACACTTGTACAGTGAAGTTGCAGGCTATAAAATAAATACCAAAATGTTCATGGCTTTCTTATACACAAACAGTGAGAGAGAAGAAAGTGACATGAAAAAAACAATCCCGTTCACAATGGTGCCCCAGAAAATCAAGTACCTAGAAATCAGCTAAAATAAGGAAGTAAAGGACCTGTAAAAAGAAAACTACAAAACTCTACTTCGGGAAATAAGAGGACATGAGAAAATGTAAATATATCCCCTGCTCATGGATCGGGAAAATTAACATTGTCAAAATGGCAATACTTCTGGAAGCATTGTACAAATTCAATGCAATCCCTATAATGATACCCACGACATTCTTCAAAGAAATGGAGCAAACACTTCTGAAATTCATATGTAACAATAAGCTGCCACAAACAGCTAAAGCAGTTCTTGGGAAAAAGAAAATGGAAGGAATCAACCTCCCTAACTTCAAGCTCTACTACAAAGCAGTAATAATTAAAACAGCATGCTACTGGAAAAAGGCAGAGCTGCAGACCAATGGAACAGGGTCGAATATACTGACATCTCCCCCCAAACTTATGATCATCTAATCTTTGATAAGGGAGCAAGAAATGTGAAGTGGAGAAAGGAAAGCCTCTTTAACAAATTGTGCTGGCAAAACTATATGGCTCCGTGCAAAAAATGGGCTCAGATCTCTGACTAACACTATGTACAAAAGTAAGATCAAAATGGATTAAAGACCTCAACATCAGATCGGAATCTATAAGGTATATTGAAGACAAGGTTGGCAAAACCTTCACGACATTGAAGCTAACGTTGTCTTCAAAGATGTCACGTCACTGGCAAGCAAGTGAAAAAATGAAAACAGAGACAGACAAATGGGACTATCTTAAACTAAGAAGCTTCTGCACCTCAAAAGAAACAGTGACCAAAATACAAAGACAGTCCACAGAATGGGAAAGGATATTCGCCCAATACTCATCCAACAAGGGATTGATATCAAGGATATACAGAGTACTGGCTGACCTCCACAAGAAGAAAACATCCAACCCCATCAAAAATTGGGGTGACGAAATGAACAGAAACTTTCTCAAAGAAGAAATCTGAATGGCAAAAAGGCACATGAGAAAATGATCTATATCATAAAACATCAGGGAGATGCAGATCAAAACAACAATGAGATATCCTCTCACACCAGAGACTGACCCACATCCACAAGAACAAAAGCAACCGGTATTGGCACGGATGTGGTGAGAAAGGGACCCTCCTTCACTGCTGTTGGGAATGCCAACTGGTTCAGCCCTTCTGGAAAACAGTGTGGACAATTCTCAAAAAATTAAAAGTTGAGCTCCCGTTTGATCCAGCAATACCACTCCTGAGAATATATCCTGGATAAGCAAACAACCCAAACGGCAGAGCCTGGCAAGCTATCCGTGGTCTATGCCAAATAGACCAAATTGATATGCCAAATCCAGTAATAAATGGATCTCATTTCCCTAACCCTGATTATGCAGAGTCGAGAAGGATATGGAAGGAGAAGCTGATAAAACACCAAGGCAGACATGGGCTGCCAAAACGCAGAAAAACAAAAATGATTGTCTGTACTTTTAATGCTCGTACGCTGGCATCTGCTGCATCCATTGAAGACCTTCTGGTACAAGCACGAAAGATCAAGTACGACATCATTGGTCTGACCGAAACGAGAAGACATCAATCCCATCATGCTGTTTTCGACACTGGAGAAGAACTGTTCCTTGGAACATGTGATAAAAGAGGCGTCGGTGGTGTCGGTATCCTTGTCAACACAAACTTAGTCACAAGCATTGATTCATTTGAATGCCTAACAACCCGAATCGGACGATTACACTTGAATAAATGTGGCTCACTACCGGCAGTTTCTATCTTTGTTGTCTATGCACCAACATCCAGTTATGGTGAAAAAGAAACTGAGAAATTCTACATGGAGCTGGAGAAATTCTATAAAGAAGATCACACCTTCTACAAGATCATTGTCGGTGATTTTAATGCCAAGATAGGACCAAGAAGATCAGTCGATGAACTCCACATCGGAACCCATGGCCTGGAATGGAACGAACAGGGTGACAGACTGTCTGAGTTCATCATGTCAACCAAAACCTTCCATGGTAACTCACAATTCCAAAAGGCTGAATCTAAACGTTGGACATGGGAGTCTCCCGATGGACGGTTCCACAATGAAATAGACCACATCATATTCAATCGGCGGTTTTGCCTAACCGATGTTGCTGTTGTCCCAAAATTCCAAACGGGATCAGACCACCGTCTTCTTCGTGCAAAATTCTACCTCACAGAACGAGGAGAAAAGAATGCAAGGTTTAAGAAGAAGACTCCCAGAACAACCACCAACTGGGAACTCTTTGGCTCTGTTGCAGCAACATGGGAAGATGCCGTCATTGACAACATTGATGAGGAATACGATCGAATGATTCAGCACCTCCATGATTGTGCAAGGAATGCCAAGAGAGAGATAACCACAAAAAAACGTCTTTCTTCGAACACTCTTGAACTTATTCGCCAACGTGGCGTGGCACGTGCCTCAGGCAACCACAAGCAAACGTCCAAACTGGCAAAACAGTGCAGAAAAGCCATCAAGGATGACCTCAAAAACAGGAGAGCAGCAGTACTGGTAGATGCAGCAGAAGCTGGGAAAAACATTCGTAATGCCCGCCTGTCCTTCACCAACTACAAAACCAAGATGACTGCCCTCCGACATCATGATGGATCTATCACATCTTCCAGAAGGGCAATGGAGAAGATTATTCATGACTTCTACTCAGATCTCTTTAATAGCCACATCCACTTGCCCACATACCACATACCACATGATGGATATGTCGTTCCCAATGTTCTCCCTTCCGAAATCCAACATGCCATCTCGTCGGTAAAGAAACAAAAAGCACCTGGCCCAGACAAGATCAGACCTGAACACCTGAAGAACTTACCATCAGTAATCATCAATACATTAGCTCGACTCTTCACACGCTACCTGTCTGAATGCAAGGTTCCATCCCAATGGAAAACCAGCAAGACTGTACTACTATACAAGAAAGGAGACATCCACGACATTGGCAACTATCGCCCAATCTGCCTATTGTCTGTCATCTACAAACTATTCACTCGAGTCATCCTGAATAGGATTAGCAGAACACTAGATGAAGGACAACCATGTGAACAAGCTGGATTCCGAAAAGGATTCAGTACCATTGACCATATCCACACAATAACCAAGCTCACTGAGGTATCTCGGGAGTTCAAGATGCCTCTCTGTCTAACGTTCATTGATTTAAAGAAGGCCTTTGATTCTGTTGAGACGGAAGCGGTCATGGAAGCCCTAGCCAATCAGGGCATACAAACTCAATACATCAGGATCCTTCGTGAGCTCTATTGCGGATTCACTACCAAGATCTCACCATTCTACAAAGAAGTAATCATCCATATCAAGAGAGGGGTTCGGCAGGGTGATACCATTTCACCAAAACTCTTCAGTGCCACCCTCGAGAACATCATGCGACGACTAGAATGGGAAAACATGGGAGTGAAGATAGATGGTCGGCAACTACACCACCTCCGCTTTGCTGATGACATCGTTCTAATAACACCAAACATCAGCCAAGCGGCACAAATGCTTGCAGACTTTGACCGTGAGTGTGGAAAGGTCGGACTACAGCTGAATCTTACGAAGACAATGTTTATGAGAAACAGCCTTGTTCCTGACGCTCCATTCGCTCTCAACGGAACCACCATCTCCGAATGCAACAGTTATATATACTTAGGTCGAGAAATCAACATGATGAATGACCTGGCACCTGAGTTACGCAGGAGGAAGAGAGCGGCTTGGAATGCCTTCAAGAGCATTGAAGAAATAACTAAAAGGACAAAGAACCTCCAGCTACGAGCACATCTCTTTGATTCCACTATTCTTCCTGCATTAACATATGCCTCAGAGACCTGGACCCTACGAAAAGAGGATGAGAACACTATTCGGGTCTCTCAAAGAGGAATCGAAAGAACTATGCTTGGAATATCACGATTCACTCAAATGAGAGATAGAATCCGGAGTTCTGATCTTCGTCAACGCTCAAGAATCAGGGACGCTGTCTCATTTGCCAAGACATCAAAAATCAGATGGGCTGGACATGTAATGAGGTTTACAGACAACCGCTGGACTAGAGCCATTACTGATTGGATTCCACGAGACATCAAAAGATCACGTGGACGCCCACCTATAAGATGGTCAGACTTCTTCGTCAAGACCCTAAATGATCGGTTTGAGGCTCTACATGTTCCTAAAACGAACAGATACCATTGGGCTACGCTAGCACGCAACCGGGATGAATGGAGACATTACTGGCACCCGCTCGAATAAATCGATGAATAACGGGGATTAAGTGATTAAGTGAAGTGATAAGCAAAACAGTCAAAATGACATCTGCACTTCTATGTTCATTGCTCCACTGTTCAAAATAGCCAAAATCTGGAAAAAACATGAGTGCTCGAGAACAGATGACTGGTTAAAGAAACTTTGGTACATCTACACAATTGAGTATTATGTAGCTGTTAGAAAAGATGAAGTCAATGGATAAATTCCTAGACTCCTACAGACTCCCAAGGCTGAACCAAGAAGACCTGGAATACCTGAACAGACCTATCACCATCAAGGAAATTGAAATGGTAATAAAAAGTCTCCCCAAGCACAAAAGTCCTGGCCCGGATGGATTCACTAGTGAATTCTTCCAAATCTTTAAAGAGGACTTACTCCCAATGCTCTTTAAGCTTTTCCACGAAATTGAAATATCAAAAACACTTCCGAACAGTTTCTACGAAGCAAATATCACACTGATACCAAAAGCAGACAGAGATACCACAAAGAAAGAGAATTACAGGCCGATATCCCTGATGAACACAGATGCAAAGATCCTCAACAAACTACTAGCAAATAGAATCCAACTACTCATCAAAAAGGTCATACACCATGACCAAGTAGGATTCATCCCAGGGATGCAAGGATGGTTTAACATTCGGAAATCAATCAACATAATCCACCATATCAACAAAAGAAAAGATAAAAAGCATATGATCATATCATTAGATGCAGAGAAAGCATTTGATAAGATCCAGCACCCCTTTATGATGAAAACCCTAGCCAAAATGGGTATAGAGGGGACCTTCCTCAACATAATTAAAGCCATCTACCACAAGCCTACAGCAAGCATCATCCTCAATGGGGAAAAACTGAGAGCCTTCCCTCTAAGATCAGGGACGAGACAGGGATGCCCACTCTCTCCACTGCTGTTCAATATAGTACTGGAAGTACTTGCAATAGCGATTAGGCAGGAAAAAGATATTAAGGGCATTCAGGTAGGAAAGGAAGAAATCAAGCTCTCACTATTCGCAGATGATATGATACTCTACTTAGAGAACCCAATAACTTCCACCAAAAAACTCCTAGAAACAATAGACTCGTATAGTAAAGTTGCAGGTTATAAAATCAATACCCAAAAGTCCATGGCTTTCCTATACGCAAACAGTGAGAGAGAAGAAAGCAACATGAAAAAAACAATCCCATTCACAATTGTGCCCCAGAAAATCAAGTACCTAGGAATCAGCTTAACTAAGGAAGTAAAGGACCTGTACAAAGAAAACTACAAAACGCTACTTCAGGAAATAAAAGAGGACATGAGGAAATGGAAAGATATCCCCTGCTCATGGGTCGGGAGACTTAACATTGTCAAAATGGCAATACTACCGAAAGCATTGTATAAATTCAACGCAATTCCTATAAGGATACCCATGACATTCTTCAAAGAAATGGAGCAAACACTCCTGAAATTTATATGGAACAATAAGCCCCCACGAATAGCTAAAGCAATTCTTGGGAAAAAGAAAATGGGAGGAATCAACCTCCCGAACTTCACACTGTACTACAAAGCAGTAATAATTAAAACAGCATGGTACTGGAACAAAGGCAGAACTGCAGACCAATGGAACAGGGTTGAATACACTGACATCTCCCGTCAATCATATGCTCATCTAATCTTTGATAAAGGTGCAAGTAATGTGAAGTGGAGTAAGGAAAGCCTCTTTAATAAATTGTGTTGGCATCACTGGACGGCTACATGCAAAAAAATAGTCTCAGAACTCTGCCTAACACCATGTACAAAAGTAAGATCAAAATGGATTAAAGACCTCAACATCAGACCAGAAACCATAAGGTACATTGAAGATAAAGTTGGCAAAACCCTCCATGACATTGAAGCTAATGGTATCTTCAAAGATGCCACGCCACTGGCCGAGCAAGTGAAAACAGAGATAGATAAATGGGACTATCTTAAACTAAGAAGCTTCTGCACCTCCAAAGAAACAGTGACCAAAATACAAAGACAGTCTACAGAATGGGAAAGGATATTCACCGAATACACATCTGACAAGGGGTTGATATCCAGGATATACAAAATACTGGTTAAACTCCACAAGAAGAAAACATCCAACCCCATCCAAAAATGGGGCAATGAAATGAACAGAAACTTTCTCAAAGAAGAAATCCAAATGGCAAAAAAGCACATGAGAAAATGCTCTACATCATTAATCATCAGGGAGATGCAGATCAAAACCACAATGAGATACCATCTCACACCTCAGAGACTGGCCCACATTCAAAAGAACAAAAGCAACCGATGCTGGCGTGGATGTGGCGAGAAAGGGACACTCCTTCACTGTTGGTGGGAATGTCCACTGGTTCAGCCCTTCTGGAAAACAGTATGGACGATTCTCAAAAAATTAGAAATTGAGCTCCCATTTGACCCAGCAATACCACTCCTGGGAATATATCCCAGAGAGGCAAAAATGTATAATCGAAGTGACATCTGCACTTGTTTGTTCATTGCAGCACTCTTTACAATAGCCAGAAACTGGAAGAAACCTGAATGCCCAAGAACAGATGACTGGTTAAAGAAACTTTGGTACATCTACACAATGGAGTACTATGTAGCTCTTAGAAAAGATGAAGTCATGAAATTTACATACAAGTGGTACAATATGGAAAGTATCATGCTAAGCGAAATGAGTCAGAAAGAGAGGGATAGACATAGAAAGATTGCATTCATCTGGGGGATATAAAGTAACAAAGTATGAGATTAATACCCAAGAATAGCTGAGATCAGCACCAGGAGGATTACTCCATAACTTAGAGGCCAGCCGGGTATCCTAGAGGAAAGGGCTGTTCAGATAGAGAAGGGAGCACCAAATAAAGGATGTTTGGAGGATCCTCCCAGGAGGGGAGATGCATGTCGAAAGTAGACTATGGACTGAACATGTTTGCCACTCAATGCCTCTTTTGCAGACCACAACACCCAAAAGGAGAGAGAGAACACAGGGGATTGCCCTGCCACAGAGACAGGGGGGGTGGGGGGATGGGGGTGGGAGGGATATTATCCATGGTGGTGGAAAATGGGCACTGGTGGAGGGATGGGTATCTGATCATTGTATAATTGAAACCAAAGCACAAAAAATTGTAAATCTACAACTTTAAAAAAAATAAAATAAAATAAAGGGAAAAAAAAAGAATCATTAAAAAAAAAAAAAGAAAAGATGAAGTCATGAAATTTATATATAAGTGGTACTACATGGAAAGTATCATGCTAAATGAAATGAGTCAGAAACAGATGGACAGACATAGAAAGATTGCATTCATCTGGGGAATATAAAGTAACAAAATAGGAGACTAACACCCAAGAATAGCCGAGATAAGTACCAGGAGGTTTACTCCATGGCTTGGAGGCCAGCCGCACATGCTAGGGGAAAAGGCAGCTCAAATAGAGAAGGGAGCACCAAGGAAAGAGTGTTGGGACAATTATCTCAGGATGAGAGATTCATGCTGAAAGTAGACTATAGACTGAACATGATTGCCACCCATTGCCTCTTTTGAAAACCACAGCACCCAAAAGAGAGAGAGAGAGAACAAAAGGGAATGCCCTGCCACAGAGGCATGGTGGGATGGGGGATGGGGGTGGGAGGGATACTGGGATCATTTGTGTTGGAGAATGGGCACTGGTGGAGGGATGGGTACTTGATCATTGTATAACTGAAACCCAAGCACAAAAATTTGTAAGTCTACAACTGTACCTCATGGTGTTTCACTAATATAAATTAAAATAAAGAAATAGGCATAAATTTGGACAAAGGGAATACATTTTGTTTTTCAATTTTGCCTGAAACATGGTACAATGAAGTATTAGTTTAATAAATTTTTTTAGAAAAATAATAAAGTATGGTGTGTATGTTTATAATACATATATTAGCATAACAATATACACATATAATTAATAAACATGTGTACTTCATGTATACTTCTTGTTCAAAAATTTTTAATGACACTTCCGTGACCTGTTCTCTCTATCTGGCTCTTTCTTCCTGCTCTTGCCTTTTTCTCTTCCCTCCTCTTCTTTCCCATCTTCTGTTCCCTTTTCCTCTTATCTCACTCCCTTGCTCTCTCCATTCAATTTCTGCTCTTTCTGTGCTCTCTCTTTATCCTTCTCTCTCTATCCCTCTTTCTCTATTCTCTCTCTCGGATTTCTTCCTGCTCTTCCTGTGCACTCTAAAAAAACTTCTAATGATAGAGGTATACAATTGTAAAAAGTGAAATTTAATGAGAGGCATCCATACCAGCAAGTAGATCCAGGTTTGGTAGTGATTTGAAATGTGTAAATATTGAGAAGCACAAATAATAAAAGAGAAGAAAGAGATATTTAAAAACAATAATCCCGTTCACGATTGTGCCTCAGAAAATTAAGTACCTTGGAAGCAACCTAAGACTGATACAATAAAAACTACAAAGCAATACTTACAGAAATAAAAGAGGACAGGAGGAAATGGAAACACATTCCCAGCTCATGGTTTGGGAGGAGTAATATCATCAAAATAGCAATAATCTCCATAGCTTTATACAGATTCAATGCCATCCCTATAAGGATACCCATATCTCTTTTAAAATAAATAGATAAAAAATCATATAATCATATCAATAGATGCAGATAAAGCATTTGACAATATCCAGCATCCGTTTATGATGAAAATCCTCGCCAAAATGGGGATACAGGGGACTTTCCTCAATATAGTAAAAGCCATCTACCACAAGCCTATAGCAAGCATCATCCTTTATGGGGGAAAAGTGAGAACTATCCCTCTAAGATCAGGGATGAGACAAGGATTCCCACTCTCTCCACCTCTGTTCAATATAGTACTGGAAGTACTTACAATAGCGATTAGACAAGAAAAAGATATTAAGGGCATCCAAGTAGGAAAGGAAGAAATCAAGCTCTCACTATTCGCAGATGATATGATACTATACTTACAGAACTCTAAAACCTCTACCGAGAAACTCCTAGAAACATTAGATCTGTATAGTAAAGTTGCAGGCTATAAAATCAATACCCAAAAGTCCATGGCTTTCCTATATGCAAATAGTGAGAGAGAAGAAAATGACATGAAGAAAACAATCCCATTCACAACTCTGCCCCAGAAATTCAACTACCTAGGAATTAGCTTAACTAAAGAAGTAAAGTACCTGTACAAAGAAAACTACAAAACGCTGCTTCAGGAAATAAAAGAGGACACAAGGAAATGGAAAAATATCCCCTGTTCATGGATCAGGAGAATTAACATTGTCAAAATGGCAATACTTCCCAAAGCACTGTACAAATTCAATGCGATCCCTATTAGGATACCCATGACATTCTTCAAAGAACTGTAGCAAACACTCCTGAAATTTATATGGAAAAATAAGCCTCCACGTATAGCTAAAGCAATTCTTGGGAAAAAGAAAATGGGAGGAATCAACCTCCCTAACTGCAAACTCTATTACAAAGCAGTAATAATTAAAACAGCATGGTACTGAAATAAAGGCAGAACAGCAGACCAATGGAACAGATTAAATATACTGACATCTCCCCCCAAACATATGTTCACCTAATCTTGGATAAAGGAGCAAGAAATGTGAAGTGGAGTAAGGAAAGCCTTTTTAACAAATAGTGCTGGCAAAACTGGACAGCTACATGCAAAAAATGGGCTCAGATATCTACCTAACACCATGTACAAAAGTAAAATCAAAATGGATTAAAGACCTCAACATCAGACCGGAATCCATAAGGTATATTGAAGACAAAGTCGGCAAAACCCTCCATGACATTGAAGCTAATGGTGTCTTCAAAGATGTCACGCTACTGGCTAAGCAAGTGAAAACAGAGATAGACAAATGGGATTATCTTAATCTAAGAAGCTTCTGCACCTCAAAAGAAACAGTGACCAAAATACAAAGACAGTCCACAGAATGGGAAAGGATATTCACCAAATACACATCTGATAAGGGGCTTATATCAAAGATATACAAAGTACTGGTTGAAATCAACAAGAAGAAAACATCCAACCCTATCAGAAAATGGAGCGACGAAATGAACAGAAACTTCATTAAATATGGAATTAGAATGGCTAAAAAACACATGAGAAAATGCTCTACATCATTAATCATCAGGGAGATGCCAATCAAAACAACAATGAGATATCATTTCACACAACAGAGACTGGCCCACATCCAAAAGAACAAAAGCAACTGGTGCTGGCGTGGATGTGGAGAGAAACGGACCCTCCTTCACTGCTGGTGGGAATGCCGACTAGTTCAGCCCTTCTCGAAAACAGTATGGACGATTCTCAAAAAATTAGAAATTGAGCTCCCATTTAACCCAGCAATTCCACTCCTGGGAATATACCCCAGAGAGGCAAAAAAGTGTAGTCGAAGTGACATCTGCAGTTGTCTGTTCATTGCAGCACTGTTTACAATAGCTAGAATCTGGAAAAAAAACCTGAGTTCCCAAGGACAGATGACTGGTTAAAGAAGCTTTGGTACATCTACACAATGGAATACAATGTAGCTGTCAGAAAGGATGAAATCATGAAATTTACCTACAAGTGGTACTACATGGAAAGTATCATGCTAAGTGAAATGAGTCAGAAAGAGAGGGATCAACATAGAAAGACTGCATTCATCTGGGGAACATAAAGTAACAAAATAGGAGACTAACACCCAAGTATAGCTGAGATAAGTACCAGGAGGATTACTCCATGGCTTTGAGGACAGCTGCACACGCTAGGGGAAAAGGCAGCTCAGATAGAGAAGGGAGTACCAAATAAAGGGGGTTGGGAGGTTCCTCTCAGGATGAGAAATGCGTGATGAGTGTAGACTATAGTCCGAACAAGATTGCCACTCAATGTCTCTTTTACAAACCACAGCACTCAAAAGGAGAGAGATAACAAAAGGGAATGCCCTGCCACAGTGGTTTGGTGGGATGGGGGGAAGGGGAGTTGGAGGGATACTGGACTGGTGGTGGTGGAGAATGGGCACTGGTGGAGGGATGGTTATTCGATCATTGTATAACTGAAACTCAAGCACAAAAATTTGTAAGTCTACAACTGTACCTCATAGTGTTTCACTAATAAAAATTTAAGGAAAAAAATTAATAAAATAAAATAAATAGATCAAACACTCCTGAAATTCATATGGAGCAATAACTCCCCCTCCAGAATAGCTAAAGCAATCCTTGGGGGTAAATAAGATGGGAGACATCACTTTCCCCAACTTTTAACTGTACTACAAAGTGGACACAATTAAAACAGCATATATTGGACTGAAGTTAGACAGTCAGATCGATGGAATAGATTGGAATATCCTTAGACAGACCAGCAGCTATATGGTCAGTTAATCTCTGATAAAGGAGCAAAAAATTTGAAGTGTAGCAAGGGAGGCCTCTTCAACAAGTGGTGCTGGGAAAACTAGTCAGCAACAGACAAAATAATAAATAAATAATCTCAGACCTCTTTTTTAACGCTATGCACAAATGTCAAGTCAAAATAAATTAAATGCCTAGATAACATACCTGAATCTGGAAAGTACAAAGAGGAAAATGGAGGCAGAACTCTCCATAACATTGAAGCTAAATGTTTTTCCAAGAATGAAATGCCACTGACCAAGCAAATGGAAGCAAAGATAAACAAATAGGACTACACTAAACTGAGAAGCTCCTGCACCTCAAAGGAAATGATGACCAGGATACAAAGTCAGCTCACAGAGTGGGAAAAATTATTTATTCAATACCCATCTGATAAGGGGTTAATATCAAAGATATATAAGTCACTGGTAGAACTTTCACAAGAAAAAAAAATCAAATCCCATCCAAAAAATGGGGAGAAGATATGAACAGCAACTTTCTCAAAGAAGAAATACAAATGGTCAAAAGCCATATGAGAATATTGCTCTAAACAACTAATCATGATGGAAATGCAAATAAAAATAACACAATGAAATATTACCTCATACCACAGACACTGGCACACATCAAAAAGAACAAGAAAACCCAGTGCTAGAGTGAATTCAGGGAGCAAGGGACTTTCATTCATCGCTGGTGGGAATAATGACAGGTCTAGCCTTTTTGAAAAAACAAGACATTCTTCAAAATACTAGGGGGTATGGTGCCACCAGAAGGTCAACCTGTATGTGCGGGGTGAATGCATCAACAGCATGATGGTGGCTTCAGGCTTCTTGATACATCAAAATGGGACTGTGCCTTTGACTGGACCCCAACAACTTGGGAACCAAAGAAATTAAACAGCCAAAAATTAGGTATGTGGGAACCACGCCCACAAACCACTTCCAGTTCAGCTATACAAGTTCATTTATCAGCCTTATTTAAGAGACATATAAATAAATCTCAAAAAAGATCAGAAACTGCAGTTAATCTCAGATACACACATAGCTGAACAGCTTTGTAATGGTCTAACTCATGGATATTCAATTAAAAAGCTTTATAAAAGTAATGTGGAGTTTATACTCACTTCAATCAGATAATCAGTGGCAGAATAAATAAAGTACTCCTACATTAAAAAATATTAGAAATTTAGTTCCACATCACCCAGCAATACTGCTTCTTGTAATATACCCTATGGGACCAAAAACACAATGCAGAAAACCTATCTACATTCCTTTGTTCATTGTAGTACTATTCACAAATGCCAGGACCTGGAAACAACACAAGTGCCCAAGAACAGATGAGTGGATAAAGAAACTGTGTGGTACATATCACTGTGGAACACTATGCAGCAATTAGAAAAAATAAAATTTGCTAACACATGGATGGAAAAGGAGAATGCTATGCTGAGTGAAATGAGTCAGAAGGAGAGGGACAGACATAGAATGATCACACTTATTTGTGGGATATTTTTTAAAAATTAGAATAATGCCCAAAGACAGTGGAAATGAGGGTCAGGAGCCCTGATCTATGGTAAGAAGCTTGTCACAAGTTATGGGGGAGTGCAGTTAGGAAATAGAAAGGACCACTATTATAAGGATAACTAGAAATGAACACTCTGAAATAGAACTGAATGCTGAAAGGACGTGAAGTGATATAAATGATAGTTTTTGCAACACTATTAAAAATACAGGGGAGGGAGGAGAAGGAGGAGGGGTAAGGAGAAGGTGAAGGAGAAGGAGAAGAAGGAAAAGGAGAACGAGGAGGAGAGGAGGAGGAGAAGGAGAAGGAAAAGGGGGAAGAGGAGGAGATGAGGAGGAGGAGGAGGAGAAGGAGGAGGAGGAGGAGAAGGAGGAGGAGGAAGAGGAGGAGGAGGAGGAGGAGAAGAAGGAGGAGAAGGAGGAGGAGGAGGAGAACAACGAGGAGGAGAAGGCAGAGGAGGAGAAGGGTGTGCCATATTCAGGATAGGGGCAAGAAGGCAGGAAGGAAACTGGGAACACTGATGGCAGGAAATGTAGACTGGTGAAGAGAGGTGTTGAAATATTGTATGAATGGGACCCGATCATGAACAACTTTGTAACTGTGTATCTCACAATGATTCATTAAAAATATTGAGAAGAACCCTCAAGAAAAGAACATGAAATTTTTTACAGAGAAAATGTACTTTAATTTGAAAAGAAATTGCGTAAAATAATGAATTTTTTTAAACTCAGAGGCATCAAAAAATTCAGAAAAAAATGTCATATTTTGTAATTAATTCTACTTTACCACTATAGAATCCCAAAACCCTAATGGCAGAAAACAATCTAATAAGACTTCTCAGCCTCACTATGCTCATGAAATTCTGTAATATAGAAAATCAGTAATAAATCAACAAAAGGCAGAACCACACTAAGGTCCCTGCCAGGACTGAACCCTGAGCACAGAGACAAAGGTAAATCTGGAGCACAGTTAGTTTTGCTCCCCACCTCAAATAAAACCAAGAATAAATGAACAAATATTTCATGAAATAGCAAGAATTAATCAGAATCAAAGGTCCAGATGATAAAATCAGGGCCTCAGAATAGACAGACGTATTGGACTCAATCTGTCTGTGGGATATAAAACAATATAATATGAAACTACTACCCATAGACATTAGAAACAGGATCAGGAGGATTGGTCCACAGTTGGAAGCCTGTCTCAAATACTGGGGACAAGACATTTGGGATAGAGAAGGGACCACTATGAAAAAGATAGAAAAGACATCTGCACCTCTATGTTCATTGCTGCACTATTCACAATAGCCAAAATCTGGGGAAAAAAAACCTGAGTGCCCGAGAACAGATGACTGGTTAAAGAAACTTTGGTACATCTACACAATTGAGTACTATGCAGCTGTTAGAAAAGATGAAGTCATGAAATTTATATACAAGTGGCACTACATGGAAAGTATCATGCTAAATGAAATGAGTCAGAAAGAGAGGGACAGACATAGAAAGATCGCATTCATCTGGAGAATATAAAGTAACAAAATAGGAGACTAACACCCAAGAATAGCCGAGATAAGTACCAGGAGGTTCACTCCATGGCTTGGAGGCCAGCTGCACACACTAGGGGAAAAGGCAGCTCAGATAGAGAAGGGAGCACCAAATAAAGGTTGTTGGGAGGATCCTCCCAGGATGGGAGATGCATGCTGAAAGTAGACAGTAGACCGAACATGATTGCCACTCATTGCCTCTTTTGCAAACCACAGCACCCAAAAGGAGAGAGAGAACAAAAGGGAATGACCTGCCACAGAGGCAGGGTGGGATGGGGAGGATGGGGGATGGGAGGGATACTGGGATCAGTGGTGGTGGAAAATGGGCACTGGTGGAGGGATGGGTACTCAATCATTGTATAACTGAAATCCAAGCACAAAAATTTCTACAACTGTACCTCATGGTGTTTCACTAATAAAAATTTAAAAAAAAAACGGTAATAGGATGAAAATATAAATCTGTGAAAAAAAACTGGGAATGTTTCTGTTTTGATTTCCTGGAAGAGCTTGAAAAGGACTGGCCATAGGTCATCATTTAAGGTTTAAAATAATTCACTAGGGACTCCTCACGCTGCGCTGATCTCGTCCCAAACCCCGGTCAGTTCATCTGCCGGTTCTTGAACTCGGGACTTTGATCTCTCCCTGCAAGAACCCAGGTGTCCTCCCAGATGCCTGAAGAAAATCAGTTCTGAGTGTCTGCCCTTCCCTCTTCGCTTCTCAAGCTGTGCTGATCTCGTCCCAAACCCAGGTTTTCGTAGGGACGTGGCCTCTTCACAAGTGGGCGTGGCTTCTATAGAAGTGGACATGGCCAAATTTTCGGAGGGCGGCCGCTTATGCTGCTGCAGGTAGCTTAGCCATACTAAGGAACCTAGTCCCCAAGGAACCTAGTCCCCAACCTACACAGCAATATGAAGAAACAACGCAAATCACCACCACAAGGGGAGGACAACAAAAACAATCCAGAAGACTCTATTGATACTGTTCACCTAAGGAACCTCTCTGACATAGAATTCAGATACAAAGTCATGAAGATGTTCAATCAACTCAATGAAACAGACATACAGACATCCAGTAACATGACAGAAAAAATCGACAAGTTATGCAAAGAAATGAGAGCAGAAATGTCACGATTAAAAGATTCTGTAGATGAAATGAAAAACTCAGTCTCTTCTCTCAACAATACAATGACCGCAGCTGAAGAGAGAATTAGTGAGCTGGAAGATCGATCAGCTGCACCAAGCCAACAGCCAACAACAAACAGTGGCAAAGGACCTCAAAATAGCTCTACAGAGAATCAGAGTCCTAGCAGATGATTCCAAGAGGAACAACATTAGAATCATTGGACTACCAGAAGCTCAGGGAAAAAATCCCAACGAAAAAAACACGGTGAAACAAATCATTGCTGAAAAATTTCCAGAGCTCCACAAGGCAGCCATTCAGATTCAAGGAGCCCGAAAGATGCCAGCTAAAAGAGACCCGAACAAAAACACTCCAAGACATATCATAGTTAGAATCATTGATGCTGCCGATAGAGATACAATACTGCAAGCAGCAAGGGTAAAGAAGGAAATCACATACAAAGGAGCATCCTTTAGATTCACAGCAGATCTATCTGAGGAAACCCTCGAAGACGAAAGGCAATGGTGGGATACAAAGAAAAAACTCACTGAAATGAACACTTCACCAAGAATTCTCTATGCGGCTAAACTCTCACTCAAACTCAAAAGAAACAGTACACTATTTCTAGATAAACAGGAGCTCAGGAAATTCATAGACTCAAAACCAAACCTAAAAGAAGGGCTAAAGGGACTACAATAAGACAAGACAAACCCTACAAGCACAACTCACCCTTACATAAAGATGACACAAAACCCCATAACAATAATCTCTTTCAATGTCAACGGTCTAAATTCACCAATTAAAAGACACAGAGTGGCAAAATGGATTCAGAGACAGAATCCAACATTCTGCTGCCTACAAGAAACTCATCCCAACAGCCAGAGCAAACACAGACTCAAAGTCAAAGGATGGAAAACAATCCTGCAAGCAAACAGCTCCCTCAAAAAAGCTGGTGTGGCCATACTAGTATCCGACAGCATTAACTTCGCATTGAAAAATATTAGAAGGGACAGCAAAGGCTATTTTCTCTTCATCAATGGATACATACAACTGGAATAAATCACACTTTTAAAAGTATATGCACCTAATGAGGGAACAGCTAAATATTTAAAACAACTGCAAACAGATTTTGAGGACATTGCTAACAACACAATAGTAGCCGGAGATTTCCACATCATCTTATCACCTCTGGATAGATCAACATGAACAAAACTCAGCAAGGAAACATTGGCTTTGAGAGAAGAAATAGAAGAAAAAGGGCTTATAGACCTATACAAGGCTTTGCACCCCAAAAAGAAAGAATACACATTCTTCTCCAGTGCGCATGGAACATTTTCAAAAATAAACCTTGTCATAGGCCAAAAAACATACCTAAATAGAATCAGGAAGATAGAAATAGTATGAACAATCTTTTCAGACAATTATGCACTGAGAATAGAAATGAATCACACACAGACACGGAGAACCAAATCAAACACGCGGAAATTAAATAACTCAATGCTTAACAACGAGTGGATCAGGAAGGAAGTCAAGGACGAAATCAAAAGATACTTGGAAACAAATGAGAATGAATACACGAGCTACCAGAACTTATTGGATGCAGCGAAAGTCGTTTTAAAGGGAAAATTTATAGCTCTGCGAGCATATCTCAGGACAGAAGAAAGGATGCACATAAACAACTTGACTTCACAGCTCAAGATCTTAGAAAAGGATCAACAGAAGGAGCCCAAATTGGGCAGAAGGTAAGAGATCATAAAACTTAGAGCAGAAATCAAAGACATGGAAACCAAAGAAGCAATCCAAAAGATCAATGAAACCAAGAGCTGGTTCTTCAAGAAAATAAATAAGTAGATAAACCACTAGCAACACTCACAAAGAAACAGAAAGAGAGAACCCTAATAAATCGAATCAGAAATAAGAATGGGGATATCACAACAGAAACCAAAGAAATTCAAAAGATCATCAGAGACTACTTTGAAAGTCTGTATACCATGAAACAAGAGAACTTAGAAGAAATGAATAAATTCCTGGATTCCTATCATCTCCCAAAGCTGAATCAAGAAGATATAGAGTACCTGAATAGACCTATTCACATCAAGTAAATTGAAACTGTAATCAAAAGTCTTCCCAAAAACAAAAGCCCAGGTCCAGGTGGATTCACTAACAAATTTTTTCAAACATTTAAAGGGGACCTATTGCCAGTACTTCTCAAGCTTTTCCGGGAAATTGAAAAAACAGAAACTCTCCCAAACAGTTTCTATGAAGCCCATATCTCTCTAATACTAAAAGGAATCAAAGACACCACTAGAAAACAAAACTACAGGCCGATATTCCTGATGAACACGGATGCGAAGATTCTCAAAAAAATACTAGTAAATAGAATTCAACAACTCATCAAAAAGATCATATATCATGACCAAGTGGGATTCATTCCGGGGATGCAAGGATGGTTCAACATTCGAAGTCAATCAACATAATCCATCATATCAATAAAAGAAAAGATTGAAATCATATGATCTTATCAATAGATGCAGAGAAAGCATTTGACAAGATCCAGCACCCGTTTATGATGAAAACCCTCGCCAAAATGGGGATAGAGGGGACTTTCCTCAATATAGTTAAAGGCATCTAACACAAGTCTACAGCAAGCATCATCCTCAATGGGGAAAAACTGAGAGCCTTCCCCCTAAGATCAGGGACGGGACAAGGATGCCCACTCTCTCCACTACTGTTCAATATAGTACTGGAAGTACTTGCAATAGCAATTAGGCAAGAAAAAGAGATTAAGGGCATCCAAGTAGGAAAGGAAGAAATCAAGCTCTCACTATTCGCAGATGATATAATACTATATTTAGAGAACCCTAAAACCTCTCCAATAAACTCCTAGAAACAATAGACTTGTATAGTAAAGTGGAAGGCTATAAAATCAATACCCCAAAATCCATGGTTTTCTTCATGCCCTACCGAGGTCACCAGTTGCCCCCCGCGAGCGACTCTCCAGCACAGCCACGGCCCCAGAAGCACAAGAACTTAATGCAGAACCCGGCAGCTTGGAGCAGAAAAGTGAAAGGACTATGCGTTAATCCAGGCCATCATGTCTGCCTGGAGGGGAAAGGGTGTTGCTCCCTTCCGCCCTCCTCCCTCTGGAAAGAAAGATGGCGGCCACATGGGAGCCTTGTGGACAGCAGGTATGAGCCGGGGGTGTGGGGGCGACTAAAACCTCATGGGAAGGGGGGCGTTCCGGTCCGTCCTTCACGCCCTACCGAGGTCACCATTTGCCCCCCCGCGAGCGGCTCTCCAGCACAGCCACGACCCCAGAAGCACAAGGACTTAATGCAGAACCCGGCAGCTTGGAGCAGAAAAGTGAATGGACTATGCGTTAATCAGGCCATCATGTCTGTCCGGAGGGGAAAGGGTGTTGCCCCATTCGCCCATTCCTCCCTGGAAAGAAAGATGGCGGCCGCATGGGAGCCTTGTGGACAGCAGGTATGAGCCGGGGGTGTGGGGGCGACTAAAACCTCATGGGAAAGGGGGCGTTTCGGTCTGCCCTTCACGCCCTACCGAGGCCACCAGTTGCCCCCCACAAGCGGCTCTCCAGCATGGCCACGACTCCAGAGCACAGAAACCAATTTCTTAACTATCTGACTTTCAGTAGAAATACTTCCAGGGTCAATAAGTAAAATAGCAGAAATCCAAAACCAACATTTAATTCTTGAACCCAGCTGTAGAAAGCAAATCACTTCACTATGCTTTTTCAGCATGTCTGATTTGGGGGGGGGAGTAAACTCTAAATAATAGTGGTGAATCTTTTATTGAAACAATGAACCTAATCAAAGCAGATAGAGTGTTAACTAGAATTCATCTGCCTCACAGGGACTGGGAGGGGTGGGGGGTGGGGTCTTATTGGGGTTCTTCATGGTAAAAAATAAGTATTGGTAAAGGGAAACGTGTTTGATATTTGCATGACTGAGACCTAAACCTGAAAGCTTTGTAACCTTTCCCACAGTGATTCAGCAAGCTACCGAGAGTATTCAATATGCCAGACACAGTAACAACAAAGTCTCCAATGGAGACGTTACTGGGCCCGCTCGAGCAAATAAATAAATTTAAAAAAAATTAAAAAAAACAAAATCCATGGTTTTCCTATACACAAATAGTGAAAGAGAAGAAAGTGACATGAAGAAAACAATCCCATTCACAATTGTGCCCCAGAAAATCAAGTACCTGGGAATCAGCTTAACTAAGGCAATAAAGGACCTTTACAAAGAAAACTACAAAACGCTAATTCAGGAAATACATGCACAATACAATAGCCAGAATCTGGAAAAAACCTGAGTGCCTGAGAACAGATGAGTGGTTAAAGAAACTTTGGTACATTTACACAATGGAGTACTATGTAGCTGTTAGAAAGGATGAAGTCATGAAATTTACATACAAGTGTTACTACATGGAAAGTATCATGGTAAGTGAAGTGAGTCAGAAAGAGAAGAATAGACACAGAAAGATTGCATTCATCTGGGGAACATAAAGCAACAAAATGGGAGACTAACACCCAGGAGTGGCTGAGATTAGTACCAGGAATTTTGCTCCATGACTTGGAGGCCAGCCACACGTGCTATGGGAAAAGGAAGCTCAGATAGAGAAGAGAGCACCAAATAAAGGGTGTTGGGAGGATCCTCCCAGGGTGGGAGAAGCATGCTGAAAGTAGACTATAGACCAAACATGATTGCCACTCAATGCCTCTCTTGCAAACCACAGGACCCAAAAGGAGAGAGAGAGAACAAGGGGGAATGCCCTGACATAGAAACAGGTTGGGAAGGGGGGAGGATGGGGAGTGGGAGGGATCCTGGGACCCGTGGTGGTGGAGGATGGGCGCTGGTGGTGGGATGGGTACTTGATCATTGTGTGACTGAAACCCAAGCACAAAAATTTGTAAGTCTATAACCGTACCTCATGGTGTTTCACAAATAAATAAATAAATAAATAAATAAAAAGAAATGTGGTATTGACGGTGCACTGATGATGATCTTAAAGCTGTGTGTGTTTGGCTTATGTGGGAAATAGGTTGACCTTAGAATCAAATAAAGAAATAAATTGTGAAAAAAATGCACTAGAGCCTGGAGCAATAGCACAACGGATAGGGTCTTTGCCTTGCATGCGGCCAACCTGGGTTCAATTCCCAGCATCCCATATGGTCCCTTGAGCACCACCAGGAATGATTTCTGAGTGCAGAGCCAGGAGTAACCCCTGTGCATCGTCAGGTGTGACTGTGACCCAAAAAGCAGGAAAAAAAAGAATTCACTAGTGAATCTATTTCGGCCTGCGCTTTTGTTTTGGGGAAAACTTTCAATCATCATTTTAATTTCCTTGACAGTGATGAGTCTATTCAGGTATTTCAAGTCTTCTTGGCTCAGACTTGCAAAGTTATAGGCATCCAGGGATTTATCTATTTCACAAGGTTCTCTTGTTTTGTGACATAAATATTCTCAAAAAAATCTCTGATGATCCTACAGATTTCTGTTGTGATGCCCCCCTTTGCATTTCTGATTAGATTTATGAGGGTTGTCTCTGTGTGTTTCTTTGTGAGTCTTGTTAGTGGTTTATCAATCTTTTTATTCCTCAGTGAAGCATCTTTTGGTTTCATTAATCTTTTGGATTGTTTTTTGGGATTCCAGCTTGCTGATTTCTGCTCTAAGTTTTATTATTTCCTTCCTCCTGTCTAGTTTGGGCTTCTTTTGTTGGTCATTTTCCAGGTTCTTAAACTGTTAGGTTAAATTATTGATATGGACCCTTTCTTCCTTCCTTATAAATGCTTGCAGAACTATAAACTCTCCTCTTAACATTACTTTTTCTGTGTTCACAAGTTCTGGTAGCTCATGTCCTCATTTTCATTTGTTTCCAGTAATCTTTAGATTTCCTCTTTGATTTCCTCTCTAACCCACTGGTTGTTCAGTAGAGAGATGTTTAATTTCCAAGTGTTCGATTTGATTCTCCCTTTCTGTATGTGATTCACTTCTATTTTCAGTGCATCATGGTCTGAAAAGCTAGATGATATGATTTCTATCCTCTTAATTTTAATTTTATCCTCTTAATTTCTATCCTCTTAATTTTGTGACGCAGCATGTGATCTCTCATGGAGAAGGTCCCACGTGCACTGGAGAAAAATGCGCTGCCAGATTTTTGGGGATGGAAAGTCATATATATGTATATATGTATATGTATATATGTATATGTATATATGTATATGTATATATGTATATGTACATATATACACGCATCTATGTATATATATATATATATATATATTACTACTCTCTATTTTTCCCTCAAATAAAGTATTTCCTTGCTGGGTTTTAGTCTGATTTATTGAGAGGTGACAAAGCAGTGTTGAAATCTACAACTATTATTGCTGCTATCATAATGTTTTTCTTCAAGTCTATAAGCTATTGTTTTAAGTATCTTGCCAGTCCCTCATTAGGTACATACATATTTAGGAGTGTGAGTTCCTTCTGATGTACTGATCCCTTGATTATTAAGAAATTACCTTCACTGTCTCTTAATAACATTCTTCAGCCTGAAGTCTATGTGGTCCTATACTAGTATGGTCATCTTTTTTGATGGGGGTTGTTTGTTTGTAGAATTGTTTTGCAGCCTTTGACTCTGAATCTGTGTTTGCTTTGATTTTTCAGATATATTTCTTGCAGGCAGCAGGGAGTTGGGTTCAATTTTCTAACACATCCTCCCACTCTGTTCCTCTTGATTGGTGCATTTAGTCCACTGACATTGAGAGAGACTACTGTGAAGTGTATTTGTGCCATCTTTATGTAGGAGTTTGGTATTCTTGTGGGGCTAGTCTTATCTTAAAGTAGCCCATTAATTTCTTCTTGTTGAAGCTCCTGAGTTTTTGTTTATCTGTGAAGTTGTGTATTGTTCCTTCAAAAATCTAAATGAGTGTCTAGCTAGGTAAAGTAATCTTGGTGACGTGTTCATTTCATTGCATTTTTTTCATAATATCCCACCACTGTCTTCAGGCCTGAGGGTTTCATCTGATAAGTCTGCTGTGAATCTTTATTTTTCAAAACCTGCACAATACTTTATTTTACTTTTTTATTTTTATTTTTTCATGAATCACCATGAGGTATAGTTCCAGACTTACAAACTTTCATGATTACATTTTAGTCATACAATGATCGAGTACCATCCCGCCACTAGTGCTCATTCTTCACCACCAATATTCAAAATATCCTTCCTGCCACCCCCCATGCCCCTCGCCCCCTGCTTCTGTGGCAGGCACATTCCCTTTTACTCTCTCTCTCCTTTTGGGCTTGCAATTCGGGTATTAAGTGGTCATCATGTTCGGTCCATAGTCTACTTTCAGCAGACATCTATCCTGAGCCCTCCAAGCATCATTTACTTGGTGGCCCCTTCTCTCTCTCAGCTGCATTTACCCCCAGCATGTGAGGCTGGCATGGAGCGATCCTCCTGGTCCTTATCTCTACTATCTTTGGGTGTTAGTCTCTCATTATGTCACTTTATATTCTACAAATGAGTACAGTCATTCTATGTCCATCCCTCTCTCTCTGACTCATTTTACTTAGTATGATACTCTCCATTTCGATCCACTTATATGCAAATTTCATGATTTTATCTTTTCTAACAGCTGCATAGGATTCCAGTTTGGCAATAGCACAAAATCCCAATAACATTTTAAACACGTCTGCTGTGAATCTTAAGGATGCTCCTTCATAAGCAATTTCCTTATTTGTTCTTGCTGCTTTCAGTATTCTATCTCTATCGGAAGTTTTTGTCATTCTGATTAGGATTGTCTTGGATATTTTTAACTGATACCCTTCTTTCCTTCTGAATTAAGGAGCATGCACATTTCAGCTCAGGGAACTTCTCAGTAGTTATAGCTTTGACAGTTGCTTCTTCATTGGGGTTTTCTTCTTCCTCCTCTGGTACATCAATGATTCCTATGTTATTCCTCTTGACTTCATCCCGATTTTCTCTTGTAATCTGTAGGTTTATTGTGAGGCTCTTTTCCATCTTCTCCTGTTATCTGGAGATTTTTTACACCTCATCTTGGAGCTCACTTATTCTGTCCTCAGCAGCTGTTACTCTGCTTCTAGGCCTTCCAGTGAGTTTTTCATTTCACCTACCAGGTTTTTAAGATCTCTCATTTCTGCTTATATTTTCCTCATTTCTGTCCTCATATCCTCCTGTGTTTTGTTGGTGGTGTGTTACATTATTGCTTTGAGTTCCTTATGCATCCTTAACAGTTTTATTCTAAATTCTTTATCAGAGGGGTTATATAGTACATTATTACTGGTTGGATCAATTGGGCTAGCTTCTTCAATCCCTAAGCCTGGTGAGTTTCTGAGTTGCCTTACTGTTGTGACCTTTGCAGTTTAGAGTTGCTTCCTTCATTTTTTTTTGGATAGAAGCCTATGTTAGGATGTCTTTGTATTTTCAGTACAAGTTATAATGTGGTGAAGAAATGCAAAGCTGCAATCTTCATATCTGATTCCAGGTGGTACCTGTTAGAGGAGAATATCCCTCCTGGGTCCAAAAGTATGCCCCTATGCCACCACGCTGCTCGGCTGGAGTACCCTGGTGCTCTGAGCCTTCAGCCCCTGTGCTCAGTCCAGCCAGTTTGGGTGGGTACGTCTTAGAGGAGAATATATCCCCGGGTCCCAAATGCCCCCATGCTGCTTAGTTCGAGACCCCAATATCTCCCCTGGGCCAAAAAGTCTGACCTAATGCCACCATTCTGCTCATCTCAAGCTTCCTGAAGCTCTGAAACTCCAGCCCCATGCATTTCAAGCCAGTTCCTTAAAGAAAAGTTTTTGAAGGTGTAATGAAGCCAACATTATTATATACATATATATATTTACTTATTTTTTTATTAGTGAAACACCATGAGGTATAGTTGTAGACCTACAGATCCCTGTGCTTGGGTTTCAGTTATACAATGATTGAGCACCCATCCCTCCACCAGTGCCCATTCCCCACCTCCAATGCTCCCATAATCCCTCCCACCCCCCATCCCACCCCACCCCTGTGGCAGGGCATTCCCTTTTGTTCTTTCTCTCCTTTTGGGTGCTGTGGTTTGCAAAATAAGCATTGAGTGGCAATCATGTTTGGTCTATAGTCTATTTTCAGCATGCATCTCTCATCCTGAGAGGATCCTCCCAACACCCTTTATTTGGTAATTCCCTCTCTATCTGAGCTGCCTTCTCCCCCAGCATGTGTGGTGGCCTCCGAGCCATGGAGTGAACCTCCTGGTACTTATCTTGGCTATTCTTGAGTGTTAGCCTCCCAATTAGTTACTTTATATTCCCCAGATGAATGCAATCTTTCTATGTCTGTCCCTCTCTTTCTGACTCATTTAGCTTAGCATGATACTTTCCGTGTAGTACCACTTGTATGTAAATTTCATGACTTCATCTTTTCTAACAGCTGCATAATATTTCATTGTGTAGATGTACCAAGGTTTCTTTAACCAGTCATTAGTGCTCAGGCACTCGGGGTTTTCCAAATTTTGGCTATTGTAAACAGTGCAGGAATTAACATAGAAGTTCAGATGTCGTTTAGACTGTACTTTTTTGCCTCTCCGGGATATATTCTCAGGAGTGGTACTGCTGGGTCAAAAGGGAGCTCAATTTCTAATTATTTGAGAATTGTCCATACTGTTTTCCAAAAGGGCTGAACCAGTCGGCATTCCCACCAGCAGTGAAGTAGCAGTGAAGGAGAATCCCTTTCTAGCCACATCCACACCAATACCGGTTGCTTTTGTTCTTTTGCATGTGGGCCAGTCTCTATGTTGTGAGATGATATCTCATTGTTGTTTTGATCTGCATGTCCCTGATGATTAGTGATGTAGAGCATTTTCTCATGTGCCTTTTAACCATTCAAAGCCAACATTTTTTAAGGTTTTCTGGATACACACATCTGTGTTCAGGCTATTCCTGTCTTTGTGCTCAGGGGTCACCACTGGCTGGGCTCAGCTGAATATATTTAGTGTCTGACATTGAACCAGGGCCATCGCATACAAGGCAAGACCCTCATCCCCTGTACTCTCGCTCAGGTTCCAATGATGAATACTTTGAAAATGTAAGATGTTCTAACCTAAAGATGCAATGAAGTCCTAGAAGGTAGAAAAATAGAATAAATTCTTCCCTAGAGTCTCTAGAATTCTTCCAATGCCTTTAATTTAGCCCAGTGAAATTAATTTCAGACTTCAGATCTCCAGAATTATAAGAATTGACTTTTTTAGATATTTAAGACACTAATTTTGTAGTAACCATAACAGTTGTAAGAAACAAATAGAGTACGCTAGAAATACATCTGTATCCTGAATTCAGAAATTTCTCACTTGTTTTACTAAGATGTTCCAAAATCTTTTTCATAATAGCATTGGTACTTTTTAAATCTTTTGAATAAATGTTTAAAAATTCATTTGGATTTGGATTTTCCTTTCAGGTAATTACAAAAACAGAGTTCTTAAAATGCCATTATACTACTGTTGCAAGGTTTAAACAACTTTGTAATGGGTGAACTATCCTATGACATTTAGACTCCTAAAAGAAGAAATTAAGTTGACCTGAGTATTTAAACTACTACATCAAGTATGAATTTAAAGATAAGCTAAAAAGAGAAAACATAAATACAAAATTATGCCAATGTATTAAAACCTTTAAATACTGTGTAAGTAGTGATTTTCTTTTATTATTAAAATAAAATGCAGTCTTTTTTTCTTTTTTCATTTTTTTTATTAGTGAGACACCATGAGGTACAGTTGTAGACTTACAAATTTTGTGCTTGGGTCTCAATTATACAATGATCAAATACCCATCCCTCCACCAGTGCCCATTTCCCACCACCACGGATCCCAGTATCTCTCCCACCCCCCCCCATCCCACCCTGCCTCTTTGGCAGGGCATTCCCCTCTGTTCTCTCTCTCCTTTGGGGTGTTGTGGTTTGCAAAAGAGGCATTGAGTAGCAATCATGTTTGGTCTATAGTCTACTTTCAGCATGCTTCTCCCATCCTGGGAGGATTCTCCCAGCACCCTTTATTTGGTGCTCCCTTCTCTATCTAAGCTGCCTTTTCCCCTAGCATGTGTGACTGGCCTCCAAACCATGGAGCAAAATTCCTGGTACTAATTTCGGCCATTCTTGGGCGTTTGTCTCCTATTTTATTACTTTATGTTCCCCAGATAAATGCAATCTTTCTATGTCTATCCCTCTCTTTCTGACTCAAGAAAATGCAGTCTTGCCATCTTTATTTTTCCCCTACACTTTATTTAGACACCATGGTTTACAAAGTTGTTCATGATGGTTTGTTATAGGCATTCAATATTATAACACTAATCCTACCACCACTATAACTTTCTCTCCACCATTGTCTCCAATTTTCCCAAACACCCCTTCACCCTGTCTCCATAGAAGGCCCACAATAATTTTGTATTACTTGTTACCAATAAATTGATAATGGAATGATCAAAAAATATTTCCAAAAAGAATTAGTGTAAATCGTTGCATCTTACCACGAAAACATTAAGTTCTTGTATGAGGGATTACTAAAATGTTCTTACAAGTTAAGCCTTCTGTTTTAATGTTATTGTTAGTCGAGATTGGTTGATCTGATACAATCTGGTATGCTACTACTTGATAATCAGTGTTATAGAGTTTGGAGGTGTCACACAGCTGAAAATGTGGCCACATGATTCAGGAAATACAGATTTTTAACTGGGTAGTACAACTGGACTTTAAGTTTTAACTGGGTGGCAGCTTTTGAGTGTGGACATAACTTCTGAAGCTTCAGGAAGTATATTGAGGTGAGGGGAGGTAGTCCATCCATAGTCCAAGAAAGCCTGGAGATTTCAGTCACAGGGACCCATGTACCTGAGTTCTCAGTAGGTTAATTTTTCTGTGAGGCTCAATCCCAAGACAATGGAGTCCAGCAAGAGGCATAGCTGTGACTTTGCATTGTGGTACCTAGTAGATTCCAGGGCTTTGTTTGGGTGGCCGCTGGCTCTCCCAACTCTGGAGTGCCCTGGATGTCTCAGTCGGGAACCGCTACTCAAGAAATTTTTGTGGCTCCTTAATCTCTTTCAAGATTTATTTATGAGTCTCTGGAGTAAAGTCAGTAGATGAGCTTACATGGCTGCAGGGGTGGTTTCTGGGCATCACTGTGGGGCTTCTGGGAGTATAGGGAGGTGAAGGGAGGGAGGTATCCTAGCCCAATTTCAAGAAAGCCCGCAGATTTCAGTCACAGGGACCCGTGTACCTGAGTTTTGGGCTGTTTAATTTCTCTGTGAGGCTCTGTCCTGAGACACAGTCTCAAGGCCTTTAAAGTATATTGCAGTCCTTGTATCAACCTTCCTTTTGCGAAATTTTAGTTTAGGTATGGTATTTACAATAATGCTAATGATGGGGTTTTTATGCATACATTACTCCAACCTTGCACCCTCTACCAGAGTGTCCACTTCCCTTCACCATTGCCTCAGGGTCTCCTCACATCCAATATCCCCACCGCCTCTGCTGCCCTTAGTAATCTCAGTTCTATAGACCAGTACTCATGTTATGTTGCCTTTGACTATTTGTTGTTCCCTATGATTCTTTATATCCCACCTGTCAGAATGGTCATTCTGTATCTGTGTTTCTCCCTCAGGCTGACTTCACTCAGCATATGCTCCAGTTCCATCCATGTAGTGGCAAATTGTGTGATTTTTATCTTCTCTCAAATCCAGGTAGTACTCCATTGTGTATATATACCATGGTTTCTTCATACAATCATTTTGGACACTTGAGTTGTTTTCAGATATTGACTATTTTGAATAGTGCTGCAATGAACATAGGAGTGAAAATGTCTTTTCTAAAGAGTTTTTTTTTGCTCTTGGGTAAGTGCCAAAAAGTGGAACTTCTTGGTGATGCTGAAGTTTAATTCTTATCATTTTGAGTTGTCCATTTTTTTCCAAAGAGATTTAACAAGTCAAAATTCTCACTAACAGTGAATGAGGGTCCCCTTTCCCCCTATACACACAAGCACTGGTTGTTCTTGTTTGATGTGTGTCAGCTCCACTTGTATGAGGTGATATTTCATTTTTTGTTTGATTTGCATTTTCATAATGTAAGTCATGGAGAACATTTTTTGTATAGGAAATGTCTTAATTTTTCTCCCATTTGGGTTTGTTTGTTTCTTGTACTGATTGTGATATTTACAACAGGACTGTGTGCCATGGGAATTGAATCCTGGTTGAGTACATGCTAAGCACACTCCTCAATACCTGTTCTATCTCCCAGTTCCAGTAAAAGTTTTTTAACATAAAGTTCATGTTAGTCTTCTGTATTACAGTTTTTGTTTTTGACATCCTTTCTCACTTGAATTCTGGTCAGTCTATTTCTGGATGAAAATGCATACAATGATAAAAATATAAATACATGTAATACAAAATTAAAGTATTTTCAAGAGCATTTTTATGCTACTATATCTTACTAAGTTGCATAGTTTTCTATTATTATAATATGAAATTATTCTTATATTTCATATACTGACCTGTGGAACAGTATGTGGAGAGCTCTTGTCACCAAATCATTTGTTTTTTTCGAAGCTATTTTGTTGGATTAGTGGCAATTTAACACACTGTTTCATGAAGAATTGCCAGATGTCATGTGTACAATGTGGATCATACATGCAAAACACAATCTCTTTGGATATCTAAAACCTGAGGTTTCACATCATCACATTGTTTATAGTAGTTCTATATATTTGAGTTTATAAATACAGGAGTTCTGATACTATTCTCTTTAGTAACATTACATAAAAATTTAGATATTTATGGAATATTTATAGTCATACATACTGCATTATTGATTTCATTCCCATCAGGCCAGAACTTTTGTTTTGATATGAACAAAACCCTCCACATAAAACCTTATGTTTGGTGAATGGAAGAATATTCCATGGACTAATTTTGACTCTGTACATTTTAGATCTTTTGTTCTGTTTTGTTTCGAGGCCAAACCAAGCTGTTCTCAGAGCTTGTTCCTGACTCTCTGCACAGGGATCACTCTTCGTTGGTCTCGGAAACTGTATTTGATGCTGAGGATTTAACACATGTCACCTGTATGTGAGGAAATTGCTAACTCTCTGATCCATATTTCAAATCTTGTGTTTTCTCCACTAACCACATACTCTCTGTAGGCATCAGAGACACATTTCTTATTGCAGCATATCCAACATTGTTGCACTTTGGGTAAGGCAGGAAAACTATTCCTGGAAAGCACCCTACACTATCAATAACCAAAATATACACAGAAATAATTTTGAATCCCATATATGATATATCAATATACTCAGACTCACCACATTTTCATCAAATGTCCAATAGTAAGAGCCCCCAAAAGTCCATATTCAAGGCCAATATCCAACAAGAAGGGAAATAACATAGGATGGATAAAGATGGAAGTTATGATTAATAATTGTTACGATACCTTTTGAAAATATAAAAAAATGATTTTTGTGTGAACATGATACTAGGGTTGCCCATGGGTCTTTGAATGAAGACAATTAGTTTCATAGTAAATTCATTCACTTCTCCTACATAAGGCTGCCAAACAAATAGTTTACATTATTTTGTAGATGGGACCATGCCTGGCAGTACTGGTGTTGATTTACAGTGTCTACTATCAAACCCAGTGAAAGATCTAGTTTGATTAGTCAAATTGGGAAATGAAATATCATACTATCCTACTTCTCTCCATACTTCTAGCGGAAATTCCTTATTGATGTTTCAGTTTATTTGTTAATTTCTCAAATTCCAAGAGTCCTATCCATTAACAACTCAAAGGATCTAAAACAATACCTGACATATTAGGTTTCATTAACTGAAGTGCAGAAAGAACAAATGTAGTTTTTTGGGGGGCTAAGTATGAGACACCGCACTTACAATGCCTTGGTCACCCAAATGGAGACACCTAATAGTCTCCAATGTTAGGCAATATAAGACTAGTACTTGATACAAGATATTTAATAACCCAGAACTATTTATTTAGATATAAGCACTGTAGCACTGTTCTCCCATTGTTCATCAATTTGCTCAACGGGCACCAGTAACGTTTCTATTATGAGACTTGTTGTTACTGTTTTTGGCATATTGAATATGCCACGGGGAGCTTGCCAGGCTCTGCTGTGCAGGCAGGATACTCTCAGTAGCTTGCCAGGCTCTCTGAGAGGGACAGAGGATTCGAACCCAGGTCAGCTGTGTGCAAGGCAAACGCCCTACTCCAACCCATTTAGATATAAAATAAAGAAAATATAAAACGGGGTGCAGGAGATAATACAGTGGGTAGGATGCTTGTTGTTCTTGGGGGTTGAATCCCCAGCACCCCAAATGTTCCCCCCAAGAACCTCCAGGAATAATTTCTGAGTTTAGAGACAGAAAATATCCAGAAAAAAATATCTAAAGTAGCTAGAAGCCATGCAAGTTATTTTCTGAGTGTAGAGCCAGGTGGAACCCCAGAGCATCACTGGATGTGACCCCAAACTCCCCAAAAATATGAAACCAAACCATCTGGGGTCTCTGTGCTAAATTTATACATGGTTTTCCCAAAAACACCTACACTCAGGATCTAGCTCAGATTTGCTGTATCATTGATATATTAATCACCTATCCAGACACTCAGCTATTTCTGCTGTATGGAAAGAGAGAATTTTAAATAATCAATTGTAGCACTGTTGCACTGTCCTCCCATTGTTCATCGCTTTGCTCCAGCGGGCCCAGTAACGTCCCCATTGTGAGACTTGTTGTTACTGTTTTTGTTATGTTAATACGTCACAGGTAGCTTGCCAGGCTTTGCCATGCGGGCAAGATACTCTCAGTAGCTTGCCAGGCTCTCCGAGAGGAGTGGAGGAATTGAACTCAGGTAGCCAGGTCGGCCGCATGCAAGGCAAATGGTCTACCTGCTGTGCTATATCTGGCACACCCTCCCAATACCCCTGCCCTGCACTTCTACCACACAACTACTATCAAAGTGCCAAAAACCCTCTAACATTGTCCTTATGTTACTTGTAGTTCATCTCTTCCTTCTCTATCGCCCAGACTGCCTCCCATAGCCTGAATACCTTCAGTTCTTCTGTAAAATCTAACCATTTGTTTCCAGTTGGTAAAGGTAAAGGCCCTCCTGTTGATCGTCGATTTGCTCGAGCGGGCCCAGTAACGTCTCCATTGGAGACTTTGTTGTTACTGTGTCTGGCATATCGAATACTCTCGGTAGCTTGCCAGGCTCTCCGAGGGGGGCGGAGGAATCGAACTCGGGTCGGCCATGTTGGCCGCTTGTAAGGCGAACACCCTACCGCTGTGCTATCACTCCATTGGGTACAATAAATAAACAAATTCTAAGGATATTACTACTTCTGAATATTGAATTAGGATGAAATAGAAAACCTGAACAGACAAGTATACAAGCTAGGAAATTAAAACAATAATCAAAAGTCTCCTGCAAAACAAAACGCAGGATCATGTTGTGTCACTGGTGAGTTCTACCACCCCTTTCTTTAGGAATGAGCTAATATAGATACTTCTCAAGCTCTTCCAAAAAAGTTAAAAATAGAATTCTCCCCAAATATGGTAGAACCGGGGCTGGAGCAATAGCACGGCGGTTAGGGCGTTTGCCTTGCGTGCAGCCGACCTAGGTTCGATTCCCAGCATCCCATATGGTCCCCCGTGCACCGCCAGGAGTAATTCCTGAGTGCATGAACCAGGAGTAACTCCTGTGCATCGCCGAGTGTGACCCAAAAAGAAAAAAAAAACAAATATGATAGGGCCAATTGTTGTACTGATATTAAAAGTAGACATGGTCACCATAAAAAAAAATCTGACAGACCACGATTTCCTCAAGGCAAAAAAAACCTTTTCTAAAAATTAGCCACAGCGATGGGGTGGGGAGAAGGGAGGAGACTAGTGGAATTGGTGGTTGGAAATGTACTTTGGTGAAGTGATGGGTGTTGCAACATTATACAACTGAACCCCAATTATGAATAACCTTGTATCTCACTGTGATTCAATTAAAGAAATAAGGTATTTGAATTTTTCAAAAAAGAAAGGAAAAAAGTAGCTAGAGGCATTGTAAGTTACCACAGCCTATATCCTATTGGTCATATTTAATGCCAAACTAATCAATTCTTGGTTTTTGTCCACTCAGCAATGCTCAGAACATATTCCAGGCTCTGTGCTCAAGGATCATCCTGGCTGGTTTCAGTGGACCAGATGGGGTGCCTGGGATTGAACCCAGGTCATAGTGCACAAGGCAAGCACCCTACCCCCTATAATCTCTCTCCATCCCTAAATACAAGTGCTTAAAAGAGTCAAAAACAAACACAACATTCTTCCTCTTACTCAGAATGTGATATTCCAGCCACACATCACTCTTGACAGCATTCAAACATGACTGCGAGACGGGCTGGAGAGATAGCACAGCGGGT
Source organism: Sorex fumeus (assembly GCF_029834395.1). Classification (NCBI taxonomy): domain Eukaryota; kingdom Metazoa; phylum Chordata; class Mammalia; order Eulipotyphla; family Soricidae; genus Sorex; species Sorex fumeus. Next base: position 29,777,992 of record NW_026606115.1, read on the forward strand.
AGAGTTTTTGCCTTGTACGCAGCCGACCTGGGTTTGATTCCCAGCATCACATATGGTCTCCCGAGCACGGCCGGGAGTTTTTTCTGAGTGCAGAGCCAGGAGTAACCCCTGTGCAATGTCAGGTGTGGCCCAAATAAGCAAAAATTAAAAAAAAAAGATGACTGTGAAAAGAAAGGATTTTTTTTTTCATCCAGGCTCATGTTTTTCTCCTTAGTGAAGCAAGATAGCTTTTACTGAGTGAAAGATGTAAAGGGGGAGAAAGAGAGGAAATGAGTGTCCAAGATAGAACTTACAGGCTGCTCCAGAGTGGAATAAAGCAGCAAAAAGTCGGAGAGACAAGCAAGTGAGAAACATATTCAAGGGGAAATACAGGCTTGAAGATAAGCCCCATAAGCCTCATCTACATTCCTTTTGATCGACTGGTTCAGCACATCCATGATTGTGCGAGGAACGCAGAGAGAGAGAGAGAGAGAGATAGCCACAAAAAGACGACTGTCTTTGAAAAGTCTTGAGTTCATTCGCTAACGTGGCTTGGTGCAAGCCTCAGGCAACCGCAAGCGAACTTCCGAGCTCACAAAGCAGTACAGAGAAGCAATAAAGGAAGACCTCAAAGAGAGAAGAGCAGCAGTGCTGGTAGATGCGGCAGAAGCTGAGAAAAGCATTCACAAAGTCCACCTGTCCTTCACCAACTACAAGACAAAGATGACCACAATCCAATGTCCTGATGAATCTATCACTTCTTCCAGAAGGGCAATGGAGAAGATTATCCATGACTTCTACTCGTATCTCTTTGATAGCCATATCCACCTGCCCACATACCAATTTCCGCAGGATGGATATGTCGTTCTCAATGTTCTCCATTTTGTCGGGAAAGAAGCGAACAGCACCCAGCCCAGACAAGGTCAGACCTGAACACCTGAAGAACCTGCCGTCAGTACTCATCAATACACTGGCTCGGCTCTTCACACGCTACCTGTCTGAATGCAAGGTTCCATCCCAATGGAAAACCAGCAGGACTGTACTACAGTACAAGAAGGGAGAAATCCACGACATTGGCAACTATCGCCCCATCTGCCTATTGTCTGTCATCTACAAGCTGTTCACTCGAGCCATACTGAACAGGATTGGCAGAACACTAGATGAGGGAGAACCATGCGAGTAAGCTGGGTTCTGAAAAGGATTCAGCATGATCAAACATATCCACACGATAACCAAGCTCACTGAGGTTTCTCGGGAGTGCAAAATGCCACTCTGTCTAACATTCATTTATTTAAAGAAGGCCTTTGATTCTGTTGAGACTGAAGCAGTCATCGAAGCCCTAGAAAACAGGGCATTCAAAATCAATACATCAGGATCCTCCATGAGCTGTATTGCGGATTCACTTCCAGGATCTCACCATTCTACAGGGAGGTGATCATTTGACGTCAAGAGAGGGGTTCGGCAGGGTGATACCATTTCACTGAAACTCTTTAGTGCCACCCTCAAAAATGTCATGCGATGACTGGAATGGGAAGGAATGCGAGTGAAGATAGATGGTCGGCAACGACACCACCTCCGCTTCACTGATGACATCGTTCTTATAACACCAAACATCAGCCAAGCGGAACAAATGCTGGCCGACTTTGACCGTGAGTGTGGAAAGGTCGGACTACAGCTGAATCTTACGAAGACAACGTTTATGAGAAATGGTCTCGTTTCTGACGTTCCATTCACTCTCAACGGGATGAACATCTCCGAATGCAACATTTATGCATACCTAGGTCAAGAAGTCAACATGACGAATGACCTGGCACCTGAGTTGCGCAGAAGGAAGAGAGCAGCTTGGAACACCTCCAAGAGTGTGGAAGAAATAGCTAAGAGGACGAAGAACCTCCGGCTCCATGCACATCTCTTCGACTCCACTGTTCTTTCTGCATTAACATACGCTTCAGAGACCTGGACCCTAGAAAAACAGGATGAGAACGCTAATCGGGTCTCTCAAAGAGGAATCAAAAGAGCTATGCTTGGAGTATCACGCTTTATCAAATGAGAGAAAGAATAAGAAAAAAAAAGAAATGGAGCAAACACTCCTGAAATTTATATGGAACAATAAGCCCCCACGAATAGCTAAAACAATTCCGGGAAAAAAAGAAAATAGGAGGAATCAACCTCCCTGACTTCAAACTCTACTACAAAGCAGTAATAATTAAAACAGCATGGTACTGTAACAAAGGCAGAGCTGTAGACTAATGGAACAGAGTTGAATATACTGACATCTCCCCCCAAGCATATAATCACCTAATCTTTGATAAGGGGGCATGAAATGTGAAGTGGAGCAAGGAAAGGCTCTTTAACAAACTGTGCTGGCAAAACTGGACAGCTACATTCAAAAAAGTGGGCTCAAATCTGTCACTAACACCAAGTACAAAAGTAATATCGAAATGGATTAAAGACCTCAACATCAGACCGGAATCCATAAGGTATATTGAAGACAAAGTCGGCAAAACCCTCCATGACATTGAAACTAATGGTATCTTCAAAGATGTCACTCCACTGACCAAGCAAATGAAAACAGAGATAGACAAATGGGACTATCTTTTTTTAAAAAATTTTTATTAGTGAAACACCATGAGGTACAGTTGTAGACTTACAAATTTTTGTGCTTGGGTTTCAGTTATACAATGATCATGTACCCATCCCTTCACCAGTGCCCATTTTCCACCACCACGGGTCCCAGTATCCCTCCCACCCCCCATCCCCCCGTTCCACCCTGCTTCTGTGGCGGGGCATTCCCTTTGGGTGTTGTGGTTTGCAAAAGAGGAATTGAGTGGCAATCATGTTTGGTCTATAGTCTACTTTCAGCATGCTTCTCCCATCCTGGGAGGATCCTCCCAACACCCTTTATTTGGTGCTCCCTTCTCTATATGAGCTCCCTTTTTCCCTAGCATGTGTGGCTGGCCTCCAAGCCATGGAGCAAAATTCTTGGTAGTAATCTCGGCCACTCTTGGGTTATAGTCTCCTATTTTGTTACTTTATGTTCCCCAGATGAATGCAATCTTTCTATGTCTGTCCCTCACTTTCTGATTCATTTCACTTACCATGATACTTTCCATGTAGTATCACTTGTATGTAAATTTCATGACTTCATCTTTTCTAACAGCTACATAGTACTCCATTGTGTAAATGTACCAAAGTTTCTCTAACCAGTCATGTTTTCGGGCACTCAGGTTTTTTCCAGATTCTGGCTATTGTACAAATGACACTATCTTAAACTAAGAAGCTTCTGCACCTCAAAAGAAACAGTGACCAAAATACAAAGACAGTCTACAGAATGGGAAAGGGTATTTGCTGAATACACATCCAAAAAGGGGTTGATTTCAAGGATATACAAAGTACTGGTTGAACTCCACAAGAAGAAAACATCCAACCCCATCAAAAAATGGGGCGATGAAATGAACAGAACCTTTCTCAAAGAAGAAATCCGAATGGCAAAAAGGCACATGAGAAAATGCTCTACGTCATTAATCATCAGGGAGATGCAGATCAAAACAACAAGGAAATATCATTTCACACCACAGAAACTGGCCCACATGCAAAAGAACAAAAGCAACCTGTGTTGGCACGGATGTGGCGAGAAAGGGACTCTCCTTCACCGTTGGTGAGAATGCCGACTGTTTCAGCCCTTTTGGAAAACAGTATGGATGATCCTCAAAAAATTAGAAATTGAGCTCCCATTTGACCCAGCAATACCACTCCTGGGAATATATCCCAGAGAGGCAAAAAAGTATAGTCAAAGTGACATCTGCACTTGTTTGCTCACTGCAGCACTGTTTACAATAGCTAGAATCTGGAAAAAATCTGAGTGCCCGAGAACAGATGACTGGTTAAAGACACTTTGGTATATCTACACAATGGGGTACTATGCAACTGTTAGAAAAGATTAAGTCATGAAATTCATATACAAGTGGTACTACATGGAAAGTATCATGCTAAGCGAAATGATTTAGAAAGAGAGGGACAGACATAGAAAGATTGCATTCATCTGGGGAATATAAAGTAACAAAGTAGAAGACTAACACCCAAGAATAGCCAAGATAAGTACCAGGAGGATTACTCAATGGCTTTGAGGCCAGCCACACACGCTAGGAGAAAAGGCAGCTCAGATAGTGAAAGGAGTACCAAATAAAGGGTTTGGGAGGTTTCTCTCAGGATGGGAGATGCGTGATGAGAGTAGACTATAGACCAAACATGAGTGCCACTCAATGTCACTTTTGCAAACCACAGCACTCAAAAGGAGAGAGAGAACAAAAGGGAATGCACTGCCACAGATGTAGGGTGGTATGGAGGGGATGGGGGTTGGGGGGTTGGAGGGTTACTGGGATCAGTGTTGGTGGAGAATGGGCACTGATGGAGGGATGGGTATTTGATCTTGTATAACTGAAACCCAAGCATAAAAATTTGTAAGTCTACAACTGTACCTCATGGTGTTTCACTAATAAAAATTTAAAGAAAAAAATGTAAGGGAGGCCAGAGCAATAGTATAGGAGGTAAGGAGTTTGCCTTGCACAGGGCCGACCCAGGTTCGATCCCCAGCATCCCATATGGTCCCCCAAGCTCCACCAGGAATACTTCCTGAGTACAGAGTCAGGAGTAACCCATGAGCATCGCTGGGTGTGACCCAAAAAGCAAAAAAAGAAAGAAAACTGAGTGGGGTATTCAATAGAGAACATGTGCTTGCACACGGTGAGAAAAACAAAGAGTAAATTTTGGGAGGTTAAGTAAGTAAAGGCCCTCCCGTTGATCATCGATTTGCTCGAGTGGGCCCAGTAACGTCTCCATTGGAGACTTTGTTGTTACTGTGTTTGGCATATCAAATATGTCACGGGGAGCTTGCCAGGCTCTGCCATGCGGGCGAGATACTCTCGGTAGCTTGCCGGGCTCTCCGAGAGGGGCGGACAATTTTTCCAAATTGTCTTGTCCAGGAGTTCTCTGCATTCCTGAAAGTCAGAGTGTTGCCACACTCTTCTTAACAATCAAAGTGTTGCCACAGGGAAAGCCGTGGCCTTTCGATGGTCCTTTCATACTCTAATCTTTTATCCCTATTCTATTCTACTCCACTCTATTATTCTATTATATAATCTCTTTTCCCTATCCTACTCCCTTTCCTTTCTCTTCTAGCTTCATCTTTTCTAAAGGGTTCATCCTTCTCTGGGGAGGAGGGGACTCAGTTTCTCCTTTTCCAAAGAACTCAGGACTTGCATGTCAAAAAATTTGGTCCTTAAGTCTGTGCTATTTCAGGGCTAGGCATTTTCTTCTTTCAGTATTTCCTAAAAACTCATGACCAGGCATCCTCCCCTCACCCCCACATCTGCTGTCAACAAAGTGAAAGGCCAGTACATTGAAAACGGTACCTTTGTAGTGTGAAAGTGGATTTATTCCTTATCTAATGGGTTCTTCAGAATTGTATGAAAGATTTGCATACAAAACTTAGATGCTTAAGAAGTTAAAATTTATTGTACAGTTTGAGTAGATAGGTTTCCCTATCACACCCCATGTTCAGGCAACAATTTCACTTGTCCTTTCCTTCAATGCCTGATCCAGTGTCCTGTCCCTTGCTGACTGTTTGTTTCCAGTGTATGCTTCCTGGGTTGTACTTACACTGTTATTTATCCAAGGTATACATTTATCCAATGTACAGCCTAATGTAGGTGCATGGGTTGGTGCTGGTTATCATGGGCTAGCATCAACCTCCATATACTGGCCCTGAATGGCACAGGCTGTTATTCACTGGCACCGAATGCTACAGTTTGATATGGAGTGGCATATGTTGGCATGAGGGCACCTGTTTCCATTGGCTGCCGGAGGTTGATACCATCTGACAAAAACTGGCACAGGTCAGCACTGGATAGCACTGGTTGGCATGTACTGGTATTGGCTTTAAGGAGTTGGCATAGATTGGCACCGGTGGGCATGTACAAGTACTGACTGGCATGGAATGGCACCGGTTGGCATGTCTGGCATGGGTTGAAATTAGGTGCCACTGGTTAGAATAGGCTGGTATTAGCTGGCACTGGTTGATATCAACTGGCATGGTTTGGCTGAGCTGGCACCAATTATCACTGGCCATCCATGGCGGGCATGGGTTGGCAACAGCTGGCATAAATGGGGGCTGGATGGCCCAGGGTGGTATTGGCTGACACAGATTGACACCAACTGGCACAGGCTGTCATAGGCTGGCACTAGTTGACACAAGATGATTCATATAAGATGTTGTCTGGTACAGGTTTACATGGACTGTTATTACTGGTTGGCACTAGCCCAGATTGATATGGACTGGCAGCATCTGACATAGACTTGCACATGGCACCAAGTGGCATGTTATGAGCTGGCACTGATAGTCACAAAGTTGGTATGGGCTGACATTGTTTGCCCCAACTGGCATAGATTGGACTGTGGAACATGTTGGCATAGACTGATAAAGACTGGCATAGGCTGGCAACAGCTGTAATAGTCTAGCAATGGTTGAAGCTGTTGGCCATAGGCTGGCATCAACAGGCATAGACTGATATAAGTTTGTGATTACTGGCACATGTCTCATGGGCTAGTAATTCCTAGTACATGTTGGCACTAGCTGGCACCAGATGGTGTATGCTGCTACTTGTTGGCTCCATCTGGCACAGGATGGCATTATATTGGATTTTCTGGCATCTATTGGCACAGGAAAGCACTGGTTAGCACCAACTGGCACATGTTGGAATTATTGGGTACCTACTGACATATGTTGGCAAGGGCTGGTATCACCTGGCACAGGTTGGTATTGGATAACATCAGCTGTTATGTACTGATTTGCATTGACTGGAAAATTCTGGCATAGAATGGCACCAGTTAGGATCAATTGGCATGGCCTGGCACTGTTAAGTATTGACTTTTATAGTTTAGCATTGTCTGGTATTGACTGGCACATATTAACATGAACTGTTAGCACCTGGCACAGGTTATAATTTGATGGTAGCATTTGACATGTAATGGTACTGGTTGGCACCTGCTGGAACAAGTTGGCATTGTGTGGTATAAATTGGAAAAGGTTGGCACCAACTGGCATGAAATAGCACTGTTTGCCACAGGTTGGTTTTGGTTGATATGTGTTGGTCTTAGCTTTGGCTGCATGGACTGATATATATTGGCACTGGTTGGCATGAAATTTATTGTCTGGTACAGGTGGCACTTACTTGCACAGCTGTGCATGGGGTGACAGCAGCTGGCAGACTGGCAATGCTTGGCATGAGATAATAATTGCTGACACATGTCGGTATGTACTGGTTGACATTAACTGACACACATTGGCAAGGACTGGCACCTCCTAGCACAGGTTCATTGGGTGGCACCAACTGGCACAGATTGGTGTTGGTTGGCACATTTTAGAACAGATGGTACTTTTTGGCGGGTTGAGCTTTCCTCCCCACCCCGACCAGGGCTCCGGCAGCCAAAGACCTCCAGGACCAGCCACCACCATGCTGAGACCACTCTCCGCACACATGAAGGTACTGGCAGAGGGACAAAGTCATGCGGGTTCCGGGGCCAAGATCTCCAAGCCTACCTGGATTTGGGCCGAGCATCCTCCACCCAGATCCTCCAAATTCCAGTAGGCGGGGGTCACACCCACCAACTGGCCCCCTGGCGCCGTGTAATCCCATCAGCGGCCAAGACTCAGAGACTATAAAAACTAGATCTTTGAACCGTGCGGCCGCATTTGCGGCCGTGCGGCATTTTATTATGACATCTTATTATCTCATTCCTACTTTGGACAAACTGGCAGGCTACCAAATGTAGCCTGCCCACACGGCAGAGTCTGGCAAACTCCCTGTGGCGTACCCAATATGCCAAATACCAGTAACAATGATGGGTCTCATTCTCCTAAAGAGCCTTGAATATAATCTCAGGGCTAGGATGAAGGAGACGTTATTGGGCCCTGCTTGAGGCAATCGACGAATAACAGGATGATTTGTGATTTGTGATTTGGTACTTTTTGGCATAGGCCACTATTTGTTAATATTTGTTGGCACTGACTGGCACATATTGGTATGGGATGACATCAGTTGGCTTGGCTGACACTGACATATACTGACATAGGCTAGTATTGACTGACATAGTATTGGCTGGCAAGACACTGGTTGATGCCAAATGTTATCAGTGATCATGGGCTGGTGATAGCTGGCATTTGCTGCTACGTGTTTACATGGACTGGCAGCAGCTGAAATAAACTGGCACAGATTGACATAATCTAACACCAGCTGATATTTATTGGCAGAGGCTGGTATTGGCTGTCACAGGTTGTCATGGACTGGCACTTACTGGCATAGACTGACACTGACTTGGTTTGTGCTGGCACCAGCTGACATAAGCTGGCACTGATTGGCACAGCTTGTTATTGGCTAGCACATGCTGGCATATATTGGCAGCTGGTGGCAGAGGTTGGTATTGGTTGGCACATACTGGTAGTGCATGGCAATGAATGGCATGGGTTGGCCTTGTTGGAATTTGCTGGCACAGATTTTCTGGCACTGTCTAGCATGGAATGGCTCTTGTTGGCACATTCTGGAATTGGCTAACACACACTGGCATCAGTTAGCACAGGTTGACATGGCCTGATGGTAGGCATATTCTTGCATAGGTCTTCATGACCTGGCATAAGCTTCTATTGGTTACCATGGACTTGTGTTGCTGGCACAGGTTGGTACAAACTAGCATTGGCTGGCATAGGCTATGTTCAGCTGGCATAAACTTGCACTGGTTAGCATGAGCTGGTATTAACTTGCACATGTTGGTATGAGCTGAAACTGGTTTGCATTGATTGGCATAGATTGGCACGTACTGGCACTTTGTTGGCATCAGTTGTTACCAATTAGCATTCATTTTCACGTGTTGGTATGATGCAACACCATATGGGATAAGAGTGGCACTTGTTATCATGGACTGGAATTAGTTGGTACCAACTGGGATATGTTGGCATGGACAGATACTTGTTGTCACCAACTGGAACAGGTTGGCATGGGCTGGCACCAGTTGCAGTGGTTGACATAAACTGATACTGGCTGTATTCACCGGAATGAATTGTCATGGGCTGTCACTGGTAGGCAGGGGATGGTATTGGTTGATACTAGTTAGTGTAGACTGGCACTGGTTGGCATTCACTGCACAAGCTGAAATACACTGACATTTGATTTATCATGTGCAGTATTGGCTGGCACAGGCTGACATTGACTGGAACTTGTTGCCATGGACTGGCATTGGTTGGAGTCTACTGGTATTGGTTGGCACTGGCTGTCACCGATTGACCCAAGATGGTGCTGATTTTCACAGGTTGGCATGGAATAGCATGTGTTGGTAAAGACTGCATGAGTTTTCACCAACTGGCACTGGTTTGGTGCATACTGACACATTAGGCTCTGTCTGGCACCTACTGGCAAAAGTTGGCATAGGCGTGTGTGGGTTTGCACTGACTGGTCAACGTTGAGACTGGTTGGCAAAAACTGGCTCTAGTTGTCAATGACTGGCACTAACTTGGGGATAAGCCTAGAGCCTCATACATCTAAGGCAAGCTCTACTGTTGAACCTCATCTCTAGCTATGTAATACATTTTTGAAATAAAAAGTCACAAAGAAATAAAGACATTCTGACCTGATTTATTGGGGGAATTATTATTGTTAGAATCATTATTTAACCTAAAGCAATTTAGTATAATTTTATCAAAATCAAAATGGCATCATTCTCAAAAATAGAGAAAAATAAATCCTAAATTTGAAACCACTAAAACCTTTAATATTTACAGCAATTCTGATGAGAGGGAAAGAAATTGGAGGTGTGTGTCCTGACTTCAAATTATAATACAAAGCAAAGTAATACTAATGAAAACAGCATGGTATTATATTAAAAGCAGTTACCCAAAGTCAGGGACAACAGGGACTAGGAGGACTGGTAAATTGTTGGAATCAGCCACAAAGTGTGTGGCAGGCAGATGGTAGGTAAGATAGAGAAGGGACCAGTGTGATAATTATAGCTGAAAATGATCATGCTGGACAAGAACTGAGTTTTAAAAGTAGGTAAAGGAGGAGTATACCTGATAACTTTTCAATATCTGTACCGAAAACCACAATACCCAAAAGGGGGGAGGAGAAAGACCGAGAGAGATATTGAGAGAGAGAGAGAGAGAGAGAAAAGGAAAGCACCTGTCAAAGAGACAAGCATGGAGTGAGGGGTGATAGGAGGGAAGTGGAGACACTGGTGCTGGGAAATGTACACTAGTCAAGAGATGGGTGTTGGAACACTGTATGACCAAAACAATTAATTCCAACCAAATGTTATAAACAGGTAAGAGGTATCCTTGTAATGAGTTTTTCAGAAAGTAGTAAAACTAAGAAGAAATTGCTTAGCTCTGAAGTAGACCAAAATCATTAGAAATGCATTCTTTAGAGATATAAATCCTAAGCTTTTTGGAGATAGAGAAACTGAAGCATCACCCAGATGCAGAAACTGAGGTGATTCCCAAAGAAGGAGTGGGCCCCTCACAAAAGAAGCTATTGAAGAATCTAAATGTCATTACAAGAGTATGAATGTGAATTGACAGCCAATATCATCAAGAAACCAAGGATTTTCCTGTGACAACACAGATTTTTTATGTATGTAGAGACATACAGAGCAAGACAACTGAAATTGTTGACAACCTTCTCCCAAAAGCCATTCTCTGCTTTTTATACTCTGAAGAAGCCTGTGTTCACTCCTGAACATGTATCTCTTTCTCCTCTCCACTTACATTTATGTAAATAAATTTTGTTAAATAAAACTACTTTGCTTCACTGTTTCCTCCTGAATTTTTTTTTCTGTTGAGGGAAGGCAACATTCTTGGAAAGAATGAATGGGTATTGTGTTTGTCTTGCACATGGCTAACCCAGGTTCGATTCCTAACATCCCATATGGTCCCCGGAGCATCACTAGGAGTAATTATTCAGTGCAGAGCCAGGAGTGACTCCTGAGCACCACCAGGTATGATGACCCAAAAAGTATAAAGAAAAGAAAAGAATAAGCTGAAGTTAAGAATCACTTTTCTTTCCTGCAAAGAGCAATTCTTTTCTCCAACCTAAGTCCAGGGTTCCTGAGAACTTGGGTGGTGGGGACCAGATCCTGAACCATGCAGACCAAGTTGGTTTCAGGGGCAGCTAGACAGCTGCTATGACACACACACACAAAAAAAACAAAATCCCCACCATGAAGAGATTAGCTTCATTAGCTCTTGGCTAGGCATGGGGTATGGTTGTACAGGAAGCCAAGTCACATCTCCAGGGACTCCTGAGGTTAATTGATGGAGATGTCCAATTCAATGATTCTCATGCATCTTTTAGGGTTTTCTGTGCCAAGTCATTGGGATGGAATCCCCTTCTCCAGCTTTTAGGAAATCCTAATGGCAGGGGATAAGAATTTTAATAATTTGATGCTCCTGGCTAGGTATACAGCTGTTGTTATAACAAAACGTTGTGAGTGGTAGGGTGGAGTACCAGATTAAGTAGCAAATTAGCTGGTCAGCTTAAATGCTTCCCATGGAAAAGTATCCAATCAAAATAGACAATGCAATGGCTGATGTAAGAGATGACAGCAGTTAAAAAGAATTCCCCAACCATACTTGTTCACTCTCTTCACATACTCACACATGCCTACACTGCAGAATCAAGTAGGGATCACATGCCCAGACTGAGGCAGAATGAGGTAGTGCTCACAGTTCTGGACAAATGGCAGAATCAGGCAGGGCTCTTACGGCCAAACAGTGACAAGGTACAAAGCACTGTAGTATCACCCAGTGCACGTGACTGTAGCCGGAGACCTTAGGAAAGCCAGGATAATAAGGAACCACTGGATACAGTCCCAGAGAAACCCAGGAACTGTACAGAGCACAGGAATTTTGCCCATGTGCATGTGCTGTGGCAGAAAACTAAGAAAAATAGAGGTATTAAGGAACTGCTGAGGCATAGTCTGAGAGAAGCCCAGTGTCAAGATTTCAGACTAGGAAAATATACACTGAACAGACAATAGCACAGGGACAAGACCAGACCACCATACACCGTAGGTGAGCAGGTGATGACAGACAGGACTTTGTAAGTTGTACACTGACCTGGGCATTGAGGGACAGAACAAGTGACATTGAACAAAGGTAAAAGGAGAACTCTGGACACTGAAGATGGGTCTGGATCAATTTGCTTGAACTTACAATGAACTCCTACTACTTAACCTTATGATTTTTGTATGCAAATCTTTCATATGATTCTCAAGAATTCACCAAGAATGTCCACTTTCCTTTCAGTAATTCCAGGAGTCAGGAGATTTCTCCACGGAAGTCTGGAGTGGAATGCAGATATAAGGGTGGTAAGAGGTGGAAAATGTTCAGTCCAACTGACTCTCATATAACTTTTGGGATTTCTCATGCCAGGCAGAATAAGTAGGAACCAGGTGTGATTTAGTTACTGTCTCATGGGGCAGGTGAGACAAATGGTCTGTACCATGCAGGGGTTCAGTGCAGACTCTCATTAGTCCTAGATTTCCCCAGGCACTTCCCTGGGTGACCAGGGAAGGTAGAGAGGGAAGCAATAGACTTCCTTATTTAGACTTCTGTCTCTCTCCTCCCAGAAAGTTCTACTCTTTATCTGATAGGAGCCACGTTTCCAATTGGCAACATAGGGATCCAAAGATGCACCACGGAGGAAGTCTCTTCAATAAATAGTACTGGGGAAACTGGGAAGAAACATTGCAAAAGAATAAAATGATATTACACTAAACAGAAATATTAATTAAAATAAATTGTAATTATTTAAATACAGTATCTAAAATAAAATACATAGAAAAAAACAAGAGCAAAAATCAACAAATGGTAGTACATCAAAATAAAACAGTTCTGTATAGGGGCCAAAGATATAGTACAGCAGGTAGGGCATTTGCTTTGCACACGTTTGATCTGAGTTCCATCCCCAGTTTGGTCCCCTGAGTCCTGCCAGGGCTAATACTTGAGCACTGAACCAAGAATAAGACCTGAACACAGCCAGGTGTGACCCCCCAATTTTTTTAACTGTACAGAAAATGGAACAATATTGAGAATCAAAAGGGGCAACATACTAAGTGGGAGAAGTTCTTTTCAAATCATACATTGGACTGTAGCACTGTAGCACTGTCCTCCGTTGCTCATTGATTTTCTCGAGTGGGCACCAGTAACGTCTTCACTGTGAGACTTGTAACTGTTTTTGGCATATCGAATATGCCACGGGGAGCTTGCCAGGCTCTACCGTGCGGGTGGGATACTCTCGGTACTTTGCCGGGCTCTCTGAGAGGGACAAAGGAATTGAACCCGGGTCCAAGATGTGAGTTATAAATATACAAAATGACCTTTAGAATAATCCGGTTTCAGAACTGTATATACTCTCTTCTCTTCATTCAATTAAGTTGAGAAAACTTGTCATACCTTTTTTTGCAGAAATCACACTGGTTTCAATATTGGCTTCACAAGGGATGATTTGTAACAATACATTGTCTCCCAAACTGCAATAACTTGCCTTGGACAAGGAGTTAATATCCAAAATATATAAATATATCTATATATAAACATATAAAGAACTCAACAACAATAACTCAAAGAGGCCAAGTGAAAACTAGAGGATCTGAATAGAAATTTCTCCAATAAATATCTACAGATGGCACACAGGTACATGAAATGATATTCATCAAAATGGCTATAGTTTTTTTCCTATATAATTCTATTGTAAGGAAAGTCACATATCTAATATTATTTCTGCCATCTTAGAGAGTCAAAAATTCCAATTGCAATCATCAATAATACCAGCATCAATTGGGAAAATATAGTTCACCATAATTTATTATTAAAGAAATGTAAATCAAAACCACAGTGAGAGAGCACCTCATACCATTTGGTATGACTATTATCAAAAGAACATGAAACAGGTGTTGGCAAAGATTCTTCCGGACCTTATGCAAGGCTGAGTTTCCTGGTGCACCCTGGAGGGGGAAGAGTGAGCCCAGCAACTGCTCAAATAGAATCACGGCAGCCAAAAATCTCCACACTCCACAATCGCTGCCATGCTCCTGGCCAGACTCCACTGCTCCAGATGAGACACATCCAGAAATTAATCTGTTGAAAAACTCAGGTATGTGGTTTTTGTGACTGAAATCTCCAGGCTTTCACGGAGTTGGGGATGGGCTACCTCTTCCCATCTCTCAGTACTTCCAGAAGCCCCTGCAGTCACACATAAGGGCCAAAGCTGCCATCCAGTCAAAGATTTACTCCAGCTGTATTATCCTGTTAAGAAATTTGTCTTCCTGGAGCATGCCACAACATCTCAAATTCTACAACACTGATAAAAAAAAAGGAGTAGCATACCCGATTGGATGGGATGTAATGTGAAGGCATCCAATCTCAATTAACAAAATATCAACAGAGAAGGCTTAACCTGTAACAACATCTTAGTAATCTTTTATACTAGGGCTTAATGGCTCCATGGTGAGATACAATCCTCACTAAATTTCTTCTGAGGAAACATTTTTGTATTATTATTTTATCAAATGATAACAAGCAATAAAAGTAAATTATTGAGGGCCTGCTATGGGAGCAGGCTTAAGGAATTGTTGGGAAAATTGGAGATAATGGTGGTGGGAAGGTGCAATGGTGGTGGGATTGGTGTTGGTAAATTGAAGGTCTGTAACAAATCATCACGAACAACATTGTAAACCACAGTGTTTATATAGAGTTAGGGGGAAATAAAATTTTAAAATAAGCAGGTATTGGTAATTATGTGAAAAATTGTTCCTTGTGAATGGTTTGTAGGAATATAAGTTGGTACAAGTCACTATGAAAAACAATATGGAGTCTCATCCCAAAACTGTAAACAGACCCATCGTATGATTCAGCATTTCCACTTCTAAGTGTTTCTCTGAAGAACATAAAATGCTAAGTCTAAAAGATATATGAACCCATATGTTCAGTGCAGTACTATTCACAATAGTCAAGACGTACAAGCAACCTAAATGCCCAGAAACATATGATTGGATAAAAATACTCAATGGAATACTACTCAGCTATTTTTTAAAAAGGTGAAGTCCTGCCATTTTTAACATAGTAGGTGGAAATTATTTCTTAGTAAAATAACTCAAATAAAAAGACAAATTCTATATTATTTCACTTATACATTATATAAACAAAACAGATGTACTAATTTAAATGAAAATAAACTTTCAGATTATAGACAAAATTGGTAGTTACAGATTAGAAGGGGAAAGAGATCAGGTAAATTCAGTATAGAGGCTGGAGGGGCATCAATTACTTGATGAATAGGTTTGAATTTTAGTGATGAACTTAATGAAGCATATGCTCTTGTTCATAATGATTTAGTCTTGAAGCTTACATAATGTTCTAATGCAGAGTTTCTTTAATTTTAAAAATTATATATACACACTGCTATATTCACTGCAGCACTATTCACAATAGCTACAAAATGAAAATGAAATACTCATCAATGAATGATGGGTTAAATATGTGGTATGTTCACATAATGCAATATTGCTCAGGTATAAAAGCATTCATGTTATTTGAGACTACCATAGGTGGGTAGACCTGAAGGGAATTATGCTTAAAATATGTCAGAAAGAGAAAGACAAATACCAAATGTGAAGTATAAATATGGCAATATGAGAAATACTAGAAAAATAAAACAAAAACACTGAAATATTCTGCCAACAAAATGATGGTAATCAAATGGAAAGAGGATTAGGAAGAAATGGTTAGAAGAGACCAGTTGGATAGTGGTGAATGATAACCAGACCTTTCATGGTGGGCCTGATACAGCACATATATTTAGCCAAGTATGAAGTGGTAAGTTTGACACTCATGTAATATTGTAAACCAATGGCATCTTAAGTTTGAAAATAGTTTGAAAATAAAAGCTTCACACAGAGAAACTGTCAATTCATATATTAATACACTGAGGTACTCCAAATACTCCAAAGGATGGAGGCTAGGTTCCAAAGATATACCTGAAAACAGTTATTAAGGTAGCAATCAATAGTCATTCAAAAGCACTACTGAAAACGTCTGTGAAGCATTTTTAATATTCCAAAATAAATTTTAAAAGAACTGATATACAATTACAACTTCATCTACAATTCCTAATCAATTTGAATCCTTTCACAAATCAGAGTAATTTTATCTGTATCACTGTATCACTATCATCCCATTGATTGTCGAATTACTCGAGCAGGCACCAGTAACATCTCTATTCCTCTCAGTACTGAGATTTTAACAGTCTCTTCTTACTCATCTTTTCCCAACGATTGGAGGCTCTTTCAGGGTCAGAAGAATGAGACTTGTTGTCGTTACTGTATTTGGCATATCAAATATGCCACGGGGAGCTTGCCAAGCTTTGCCCATGAGGGCAGGATACAACTGGTAGCTTGCCGGGCTCTCCGAGAGACATATATTTATAAATTTCTTTTTTTTAATTTTTTTATTAGTGAAACACCATGAGGTACAACTGTAGATTTACAATTTTTTGTGCTTGGGTTTCGATTATACAATGATCAGATACCCATCCCTCCACCAGTGCCCATTTTCCAACACCATGGATAATATCCCCCCCACCCCCATCCCCCCATCCCAACCTGACTCTGTGGCAGGGCAATCCCCTGTGTTCTCTCTCTCCTTTTGGGTGTTGTAGTCTGCAAAAGAGGCATTGAGTGGCAAACATGTTCAGTCCATGGTCTACTTTTGATATGCATCTCCCCTCCTGGGAGGATCCTCCAAACACCCTTTATTTGGTGCTCCCTTCTCTATCTGAGCTGCCCTTTCCTCTAGGATACCCGGCTGGCCTCTCAGTTATGGAGTAATGCTCCTGGTGCTGATCTCAGCTATTCTTGGGTATTAATCTCATACTTCGTTACTTTATATCCCCCAGATGAATGCAATCTTTCTATGTCTATCCCTCTCTTTCTGACTCATTTCGCTTAGCATGATACTTTCCAGGTTGTACCACTTGTATGTAAATTTCATGACTTCATCTTTTCTAACAGCTACATAGTACTCCATTGTGTAGATGTACCAAAGTTTCTTTAACCAGTCATCTGTTCTTGGGCATTCAGGTTTCTTCCAGTTTCTGGTTATTGTAAAGAGTGCTGCAATGAACAAACAAGTGCAGATGTCACTTCGATTATACATTTTTGCCTCTCTGGGATATATTCCCAGGAGTGGAATTGCTGGCTCAAATGGGAGCTCAATTTCTAATTTTTTGAGAATCGTCCATACTGTTTTCCAGAAGGGCTGAACCAGTGGACATTCCCACCAACAGTGAAGGAGTGTCCCTTTCTCGCCACATCCACGCCAGCATCGGTTGCTTTTGTTCTTTTGAATGTGGGCCAGTCTCTGAGGTGTGAGATGGTATCTCATTGTGGTTTTGATCTGCATCTCCCTGATGATTAATGATGTAGAGCATTTTCTCATGTGCTTTTTTGCCATTCGGATTTCTTCTTTGAGAAAGTTTCTGTTCATTTCATTGCCCCATTTTTGGATGGGGTTGGATGTTTTCTTCTTGTGGAGTTTAACCAGTATTTTGTATATCCTGGATATCAACCCCTTGTCAGATGTGTATTCAGTGAATATCCTTTCCCATTCTGTAGACTGTCTTTGTATTTTGGTCACTGTTTCTTTGGAGGTGCAGAAGCTTCTTAGTTTAAGATAGTCCCATTTATCTGTCTCTGTTTTCACTTGCTCGGCCAGTGGCGTGGCATCTTTGAAGATACCATTAGCTTCAACGTCATGGAGGGTTTTGCCAACGTTATCTTCAATGTACCTTATGGTTTCTGGTCTGATGTTGAGGTCTTTAATCCATTTTGATCTTACTTTTGTACATGGTGTTAGGCAGAGTTCTGAGCCTATTTTTTTGCATGTAGCCGTCCAGTTCTGCCAGCACACTTTGTTAAAGTGGCTTTCCTTACTCCATTTCACATTACCTGCACCTTTATCAAAGATTAGATGATCATATGATTGAGGGGAGATTTCAGTGTATTCAGCCCTATTCCACTGGTCTGCAGTTCTGCCTTTGTTCCAGTACCATGCTGTTTTGATTATTGCTGCTTTGTAGTACAGTTTGAAGTTCGGGAGGTTGATTTCTCCCATTTTCTTTTTCCCAAGAATTGCTTTAGCTATTCGTGGGGGTTTATTGTTCCATATAAATTTCAGGAGTGTTTGCTCCATTTCTTTGAAGAATGTCATGGGTATCCTTATAGGGATTGCATTGAATTTATACAATGCTTTTGGTAGTATTGCCATTTTGACAATGTTAAGTCTCCTGACCCATGAGCAGGGGATATTTTTCCATTTCCTCATGTCCTCTTTTATTTCCTGAAGTAGCGTTTTGTAGTTTTCTTTGTAAAGGTCCTTTACTTCCTTAGTTAAGCTGATTCCTAGGTACTTGATTTTCTGGGGCACAATTGTGAACGGGATTGTTTTCTTCATGTCACTTTCTTCTCTCTCACTGTTTGCGTATAGGAAAGCCATGGACTTTTGGGTATTGATTTTATAGCCTGCAACTTTACTATACAAGTCTATTTTTTCTAGGAGTTTTTTGGTGGAGGTTATTGGGTTCTCTAAGTATAGTATCATATCATCTGCGAATAGTGAGAGCTTGATTTCTTCCTTTCCTACCTGAATGCCCTTAATATCTTTTTCCTGCCTAATCGCTATTGCAAGTACTTCCAGTACTATATTGAACAGCAGTGGAGAGAGTGGGCATCCTTGTCTCGTCTCTGATCTTAGAGGGAAGGCTCTCAGTTTTTCCCCATTGAGGATGATGCTTGCTGTAAGGCTTGTGGTAGATGGTTTTAATTATGTTGAGCAAAGTGCCCTCTACACCCATTTTGGCTAGGGTTTTCATCATAAAGAGGTGCTGGATCTTGTCAAATGCTTTCTCTGCATCTATTGATATAATCATATGCTTTTTATCTTTTCTTTTGTTGATATGATGGATTAAGTTGATTGATTTCCGAATGTTAAACCATCCTTGCATCCCTGGGATGAATCCTACTTGGTCATGGTGTATGATCTTTTTGATGAGTAGTTGGATTCTATTTGCTAGTAGTTTGTTGAGGATCTTTGCATCTGTGTTCATCAGGGATATCGGCCTGTAATTCTCTTTCTTTGTGGTATCTCTGTCTGCGTTTGGTATCATTGTGATATTTGCTTCGTAGAAACTGTTCGGAAGTGTTTTTGATATTTCAATTTCATGGAAAAGCTTAAAGAGGATTGGGAGTAAATCCTCTTTAAAGATTTGGAAGAATTCACTAGTGAATCCATCCGGGCCAGGACTTTTGTGCTTGAGGAGACTTTTTACTACCACTTCAATTTCCTTGATGGTGATAGGTCTGTTCAGTATTCCAGGTCTTCTTGGTTCAGCCTTGGGAGACTGTAGGAGTCTAGGAATTTATCCATTTCCTCCAGGTTTTGATGTTCCGTTGCATAAAGCTTCTCAAAGTATTCCCTGAGGATCCTTTGAATTTCTGTTGTTTCTGTTGTAATGACCCCCTTTTCGTTTCTGATTCGGTTTATTAGGGTTTTCTCTCCCTTTGTGAGTTTTGCTAGAGGCTTATCGATCTTTTTCCAAATCTATGAGTAGTTAATTTTCTCAAAGAACCAGCTCTTGGTTTCATTGATCTTTCGGATAGTTTTTTGGGTTTCCATCTCGTTAATCTCTGCTCTGAGTTTTATTATTTCCTTTCTCCTGTTCGGGTTGTGCTCCTTTTTTTGGTCCTTCTCCAAGCTCTTAAGCTGTGAGGTTAGGTTACTTATGTGTGCTCGCTCCTCCTTCCTGAGGAATGCTGGTAGAGCTATAAACTTTCCTCTTTACATAGCTTTTGCTGTGTGCCATAAGTTTTGGTAACCCGTGTTCTCATTTTCATTCGTTTCTAGAAATCTTTTGATTTCCTCTTTGACTTCCTGTCTAAGCCACTCGTTGTTCAATAGCGCACTATTTAATTTCCAGGTGTTTGATTTAGTTTTCTGGTTTTTTTGTGTGTGATTTACTTCTAATTTCAGCGCATTATGGTCTGAGAAGATTGTTGATACAATCTCTATCTTCTTAATTTTATGGAGGCATGTTTTGTGGCTCAGCATGTGGTCTATCTTGGAGAATGTTCCATGTACGCTTGAGAAGAATGTGTATTCAGCTTTTTGTGGATGAAGTGTCCTGTATATATCTACCAAGTCCCTTTCTTCCATTGTTCCCCTCAGATGAAGTATGTCCTTGCTAAGCTTGAGTCTGGTTGATCTATCAAGAGGTGACAAAGCGGTGTTGAAGTCTCCCACTAGTATTGTGTTGCTATTTATGTCTTTTTCCAAATCTATGAGTAGTTGTTTTAAGTACTTTGCTGGTCTCTCATTAGGTGCATATACATTTATTATTGTAAGTTCTTCCTGTTGTACAGATCCTTTGATCAATAAGAAATGGCCTTCACTGTCTCTTATGACCTTCTTCACTCTGAAATCGATGTGGTCTGATATTAGGATGGCTTCCTCAGCTTTGTTATGGGAGCTGTTTGCCTGTAGGATTGTTTTCCAGCCTTTGACTCTGAGTCTGTGTTTGCTTTGACTATTGAGATATGTTTCTTGCAGGCAGCAGAAAGTTGGGTTCAATTTTCTAATCCATCCTGCCACTCTACATCTTTTAATTGGTGTGTTAAGCCCATTGACATTGAGAGAGATTATTGTTATGGGTTTTGTCCCATTGTTCTGTTGAAATTTGGTGTATTTGAGGGGCCTGTCTTGCCTTAAAGTAGCCCATTTAGTTGTTCTTGTAACCATGGTTTTGAGTCTATGAAGTTCCTGAGCTGTTGTTTGTCTGTGAAACTGTGTGCTGTTCCTTCTATTATGAATGAGAGTCTCGCTGGGTAAAGTATTTTTGGAGAGGCATTTATTTCATTGAGTTTTTTTCACTATGTCCCACCACTGTTTTTGGGCCATGAGGGTTTCATCAGAAAAATCAGCTGTGAATTTTAAGGATGCTCCTTTGTAAGAGATTTCTTTCTTCGATCTTGCTGCTTTCAGAATTTTGTCTCTGTCTAAGGTTTTGGTCATTTTGATCAGAATGTGTCTTGGGGTACTTTTATTCAGATTTCTTCTAGCTGGTACCCTTCGGGCCTCCTGAATGTGGTCACAAGTTTTCTTCAGCTCTGGAAACGTTGTAGCAATGACGTCTTTGACAGTTTCTTCTTCATCAAGGTTTTCTTCCTGTCCCTCTGGGACTCCAATAATTCTTACGTTAGCCCTCTTGGCTTCGTCACGATCTTCTCTTGCCATCTGTTTACGAATAGTGAGTCTCTTTTCCGTTTTCTGCTCTTTCCTGGAGAGTCTCTGAACTTCATCTTCGAGCTCACTGATTCTGTTCTCAGCCGCTGTTACTCTGCTGCTGAGGCCTTCCACTGAGTTTTTCAATTCGCCTACCAGGTTTTTCAGGTCTGACATTTCCGATTGCATTTTCCTCATTTCTGCCTTCAAATCCTCATCTTTTATTGGCATTGCTTTCCATTGTTTCTTTTAGTTCCCTAAGCATCTTAAGTAACTCCCTTCTGAATTCCTTGTCAGAGAGGTTGTCTAACACTACAGTACTGTTGATGTCTTCTGGGCTAGCCTCTTCAATAAGAAAGTTTGGTGGGCTTCTGCGTTGCTTTACCATTGTGACAAGTGTGGTTTAATCCTTGACGTTCACTGTTACTATTCTGCTTGATATGCAGTGTGAGTTGAGAGAGGCTTATGAGTTATTGGCTACTGAGTTTCTAGTGGCTGAGCTAAAAAAGAGAAGATTCCATCTAGGAAGGTAGCTTATGGTTCCTAGGGCATATGTAGTGGGAGAATATTTCGCGGCCGCATTAGCGGCCGCAGCTCTGGAAAGGGTCCCTGCACTGAATAGAAGGGGAGAAAGTTCACAGAGACCTTCAGCTTTGTTGCTGGGAGGTGGGCTCGGTTCCCGTCCCGCACAGATCAGGGGGAAAAACCGGCTGTCCTATGAGATCGAGCTAGCTGCGTGTGCGCAGAGAAAGTCCCAGGCCTTGGGGGCGGGCTGTACCTGAATGGAAGGGGAGAGAGTTTGCAGAGACCTTCAGCTTTGTTGCTGGGAGGTGGGCTCGGTTCCCGTCCTGCACAGATCTATATATTTCTTTTTATGATTTGTTTTCTACTGTCCGAACCCCATCAGATATGGTGCAGAAATTGTGGGAAATGGGAAGGAAGTGTTTTATAATGTGTTGTGTGGTCCAGAAAGCAGCCTGGAGCATGGCAGTGGTTGGGTAATGGAAGTCGGCTGCGAGGAATGGGTCCCTTGGGGTGTGGAGGGCTCTCACCTATCTCACAGCCTGATGCAGAGTCCGGTGGCATGGTTCTGGGAGTCTTATTTTATATTCCTGTGGGGAGGAGCATCCTGAGTTCTGGAGGGTGGCCGATGAGGAGATTATCTGGTGCTGGCAGGGGCTGGCTTATAGGTGTGATCCCTGAGTCACTGGAGTCACTGGAGACTGGGGGAAGCAGGCAGAGTATCTCTGTTCTGGGGTCCTTTTGAGTCCATAGTCCAAAGTCATGAAGTTCTGCATTATCTGGGTTCCGTGGGACTTGATTAATGCATGAGGCTTAGCCTGAGCATTCGGAAGGCAGCCTGGAGTGCGGCAGTGGTTCGCTAGTGGAGGTCGGCTGCTGCGGCAGGGTCCCTTGGGGTGGGGAGGGCTCTCACACGCCCCATAGCCTGGCACGGAGTCTCAGAGTAATTTTATAAGCTTTGTGCAAATGTAACCATTGTAAAATCAAAATGAAGAAATAGACAAAAGATAAAATGACTTGTTTATCAAATTTATGTTTAAATGTTTAATTGACATATATAATATATATACTATTTGATCTTTGCAGCACTTTGTTTATAAAAGAAAACCCAGGCAACAAATCTCTTGATATGTTCGTAGGATTTTTCAAACCAATGTTTAAAGCTTCAAAAAGTGCGGAAACATTGAAGACAAAGTTGGCAAAACCCTCCATGACATTGAAGCTAATGGTATCTTCAAAGATGTCATGCCACTGGCTGAGCAAGTGAAAACAGAGACAGATAAATGGGACTATCTTAAACTAAGAAGCTTCTGCACCTCCAAAGAAACAGTAACCAAAATACAAAGACAATCTACAGAATGGGAAAGGATATTCGCCGAATTCACATGTGACAAGGGGTTGATATCAAGGATATATAAATTACTGGTTGAACTCCACAAGA
Organism: Sorex fumeus; assembly: GCF_029834395.1. Lineage (NCBI taxonomy): Eukaryota > Metazoa > Chordata > Mammalia > Eulipotyphla > Soricidae > Sorex > Sorex fumeus. The sequence goes on from NW_026606115.1 coordinate 29,801,310, forward strand.
GAAAACATCCAACCCCATAAACAATGGGGCAATGAAATGAACAGAAACTTTCTCAAAGAAGAAATCCGAATGGCAAAAATGCACATGAGAAAATGCTCTACATCATTAATCATCAGGGAGATGCAGATCAAAACCACAATGAGATACCATCTCACATCTCAGAGACTGGCCCACATCCACAAGAACAAAAGCAACTGGTGCTGGCGCGGATGTGGCGAGAAAGGGACCCTCCTTCACTGCTGGTGGGAATGCCGACTGTTTCAGCCCTTTTGGAAAAAATTATGGACGATCCTCAAGAAATTAGAAATTGCTCTCCCATTTGACCCAGCAACAACACTCCTGGGAATATATCCCAGAGAGGCAAAAATATATAGTTGAAGTGACATCTGCACTTGTTTGTTCATTGCAGCAGTCTTTACAATAGCCAGAATCTGGAAAAAACCTGAGTGCCCAAGAACAGATGACTGATTAAAGAAACTGTTACATCTACACAATGCAGTACTATGAAGCTGTTAGAAAAGATGAACTCATGAAATTTACATACAAGTGGTACTACATGGAAAGTATCATGCTAAGCAAAATGAGTCAGAAAGAGAAGGATAGACATAAAAAGATTGCATTCATCTGGGGGACATAAAGTAACAAAATAGCAGATTAATACCCAAGAATAGCCGAGATCAGTACCCGGAGGATTACTTCATGGCTTAGAGGCCAGCCAGGCATTCTAGGGAAAGGGCAGCTCAGATAGAGAAGGGAGCACCAAATAAAGGGTGTTTGGAGAATCCTCCCAAGATGGGAGATGCATGTTGAAAGTAGACTATGGACCAAACATGATTGCCACTCATTGCCTCTTTTGCAGACCACAACATCCAAAAGGAGAGAGAGAACAAAAGGAAATGCCCTGCCACAGAGGCAGGGTGGGATGGGGGGGATGGGGGTGGGAGGGATACTGGGATCCATGGTTGTGGAAAATGGGCACTGGTGGAGGGATGGGTATTTGATCATTGTATAATCGAAACCCAAGCACAAAATTTGTAAGTCTACAACTGTACCTCATGGTGTTTCACTAATAAAAATTAATTTAAAAAATACTAGTTAAAAAAGTGCAGTCACCTATCATAAATATGTGTATGCATATAGATGTGACATTATGATCTATTACACAGAGAAGAGATAAAGGAAGACCTCAAAGAGAGAAGAGTAGCAGTGTTGGCCGATGAGGCAAAAGCTGGGAAAAGAATTCACAACACTCGCCTGATCTTCAACAACTACAAGACCAAGATGAATGCCCTAAGATGTCCTGATGGATCTATCATATCTTCCAGAAGGGCAGTAGAGAAGATTATCCACAACTACTACTCGGATCTCTTCAATATACACATCCACCTGCCCACATACCAAATTCCACAGGATGGATATGTCGTTCCCAACGTTCTCCCATCCGAAATCTGACATGCGATTCTGTCAGTAAAGAAGCGTACAGCAGCTAAAACCCTGGGTAGCCCAGCATCCCTGAGCCTCTTCCTGTTCGACTCCAACGCTGTGCCAGTCTTCCCCCCCCCACGGCAGTTAATCCGCCAGTATTTGAACCCGAGACTTGGCTTTCTCTGTGCAAGCACACCAAGCGTCCTCTAGGACCCTGGGTCACCCAGCATCCCTGAGCCTCTTCCGTTTTGTCCCCAATGCTGTGCCGGTCTTCTTCCCCTCGAGCTGGTCTCCCCCACACCCCCGCTGGCACAAGGTACCTGTGGGGGCATGGCCTCTTCGAAAGTGGGTGTGGCTTCTGTAGAAGTGGACGTGGCCTAATTTTAAGCGGGCAGACGCTCACACGGATGCAGGTAGTTTAGTCACACCAAGAAATCTAGTGTAACATCTCAGTCCCCATACCTCCACTCCAACATGAAGAAACAAAGAAAATCCCCACCACATGGGGAGGACGATGAAAAGAGTCCAGTAGCCTCAGTAGGTGCTACACACCTAAAAGACCTCTCTGAGAAAGAATTCAGATATGAAGTAATGAAGATGTTCAATGAGCTCAATGAAACAGACAGATACCCAGTAACATGAGAGAAACAATCAAGAAATTACAGGAAGAAATGAAAGAAGAAATTGGAAAGCTACGCACAGAAATGTCACGAATAAAAGATTCTGTAAATGAAATAAAAAACTCAGTCTGTGCCCTCAACATTAGAATGACAACAGCTGAAAACAGAATCAGTGAGCTGGAAGATCAGCTGCACCAAGCCAATAGGCAACAACAAACAATGGGAAGAGACCTCAAAATAGCTCTAGAGCAATCAGAGTCCCAGGAGATGACACAAAGAGGAACAACATTAGAATCATTGGACTACCAGAAGATCAGGGAAACAATCCCAACGAAAAAAACACGGTGAAACAAATCACTGCTGAAAAATTCCCAGAGTTCCACAATGCAGCCATTCAGGTTCAAGGAGCCCGAAAGGTGCCAGCTAAAAGAGACCCGAACAAAAACACTCCAAGACATATCATAGTTAGAATGATTGATGCTGCTGATAGAGATACAATACTGCAAGCAGCAAGGGCAAAGAAGGAAATCACATACAAAGGAGCACCCATTAGATTCACAGCAGATCTATCAGAGGAAACCCTTGAAGGTGAAAGGCAATGGTGGGATACAAAGAAAAAACTCACTGAAATGAACACTTCACCAAGAATTCTCTATGCAGCTAAACTCTCATTCAAACTCAAAAGAAACAGTACACTATTTCTAGATAAACAGCAGCTCAGGAACTTCATACACTCAAAACCAAACCTAAAAAAAGGGCTAAAGGGACAACAATAGACAAGACAAACCCTACAAGCACAACACACCCTTACAGAAAGATGACACAAAACCCCATAACAATAATATCTCTAAACATCAACAGTCTAAATTCACCAATTAAGAGACACAGAGTGGAAAAATGGATTCAGAGACAGAACCCAACATTCTTCTGCCTACAGGAAACTCATTTGAACAGTCAGAGCAAACACAGACTCAAAGTTAAAGGATGGAAAACAATCCTGCAAGCAAACAGCTCCCTCAAAAAAGCTGAGGTGGCCATACTAATATCCAACCACATCAATTTTAGGTTGATAAAGATTAGAAGGGACAGCGAAGGCCATTTTCTATTCATCAAGGGATACATACAAAAGGAAGAAATCACACTCTTAAAAGTATATGCACCTAATGAGGGAACAACTAAATATTTAAAATAACTGCTAACAGATTTTAAGGAAGACATTGCTAGCAACGCTATACTAGCCCAAGACTTCAACATCACCTTATCACCTTTGGATAGATAAAAAAAAAAACTCAGCAAGGACACATTAGCTTTGAAGGAAGAAACAGAAGAGAGAGGGCTTGTAGACCTATACAGAGCTTTACAGCCCAAAAAGAAAGAATACACATTTTTTCCAGTGAACACGGAATATTTTCCAAAATAGACCATGTGCAAAACATACCTCAATAGAATGAGGAGGATAGAAATAATATGAACAATCTTTTAAGACCATGATGCACTGAGAATAGAAGTGAATCACACACAGACACTGAGAACCAAATCAAACATCTGGAAATTAAATAACTCAATGATGAACAACGAGTGGGTCAGGAAGGAAGTCAAGGACAAAATCAAAAGATACCTAGAAACAAATGAGATTGAAGACACGAGCTACAAGAACCTACGGAATGCAGCTAAAGCCGTGTTAAAGGGAAAGTTTATAGCTCTGTAAGCATTTATCAAGAAGGAAGAAAGGGCCAAAATAAACAACTTGACTTCACAGCTCAAAAGCTTAGAAAAGGATCAACAAAAGGAGTCCAAATCAGGCAGAAGGAAAGAGATCATAAAACTTAGAGCAGAAATCAAAGACATGGAACCAAAAAAAAAAAAAAAGAATAATCCGAAAGATCAATGAGACAAAGAGCTGATTCTTTGAGAAGATTAACAGGATAGATAAACCACTAGTAAGACTCATAAAGAGAGAGAGAGAACCCTAATAAAATGAATCAGAAATGAGTAGGGGGATATCACAACAGAAACCAAAGAAATTCAAAAGATCATCAGAGACTACTTTGAAAGTCTGTATGCCACGAAACAAGAGAATCTAGAAGAAATGGATAAATTCCTGGATTCCTATAATCTCCCAAAGCTGAATCAAGAAGAGCCGGTTTTCAACCCCTGATCTGCGTGGGACGGGCACAGAGGCCCAGCTCTGGGCAACAAAGCTGAACGGCTCCAATTCCAACAGGTACCGCCCGCCCCCAAGGGCCTGGATCCCTCTCTGGGCACGCACAGCTAGAAACAGCCCCTAGACAGCCGGTTTTCAACCCCTGATCTGCGTGGGACGGGCACAGAGGCCCAGCTCTGGGCAACAAAGCTGAACGGCTCCAATTCCAACAGGTACCGCCCGCCCCCAAGGGCCTGGGTCCCTCTCTGGGCACGCACAGCTAGAAACAGCCCCTAGACAGCCGGTTTTCAACCCCTGATCTGCGTGGGACGGGCACAGAGGCCCAGCTCTGGGCAACAAAGCTGAACGGCTCCAATTCCAAACAGGAGATGTTCCCAACTCCTCGCCCAGTGTCAGGGACTCTTTCTGGAGCTGCGGCCGCATTAGCGGCCGCGAAATATTTTCCCACTACATATGCCATAAGCTAACTTCTTAGATGGAAACTTCTCTATTTTAGCTCAGCCACTAGAAACACAGTGGCCAATAACTCATAAGCCTATCTTAACTCACACTGCATATCAAGCAGAATAGTAACAGTGAACGTGAAGGACTAAACCACACCTCTCACAATGGTAAAGCAACGCAAAAGCCCACCAAACTTTCATATTGAAGAGTCTAGCCCAGATGACACCAACAGTACTGTAGTGTTAGAAAACCTCTCTGACAAGGAATTCAGAAGGGAGCTACTTAGGATGCTTAGGGAATTAAAAGAAACAATGGAAAGCAATGCCAATAGAAGACAAGAGGATCTGAAGGCAGAAATGAGGAAAATGCAATCAGAAATATCAGACCTGAAAAATCTCGTAGGCGAATTGAAAAGCTCAGTGGAAGGCCTCAGCAGCAGGGTAACAGCGGCTGAGAACAGAATCAGTGAGCTCGAAGATGAAGTTCAGAGACTCTCCAGAAAAGAGCAGAAAATGGAAAAGAGACTCACAATTCGGGAACAGATGGCAAGAGAAGATCGTGATGAAGCCAAGAGGGGTAACATAAGAATTATTGGAGTCCCAGAGGGACAGGAAGAAAACCTCAATGAAGAAGAAACTGTCAAAGAAATCATTGCTACAACGTTTCCAGAGCTGAAGAAAACTTGTGACCACATTCAGGAGGCCCGAAGGGTACCAGCTAGAAGAAATCCGAATAAAAATACCCCAAGACACATTCTGATCAAAATGACCAAAACCTTAGACAGAGACAAAATTCTGAAAGCAGCAAGATCGAAGAAAGAAATCTCTTACAAAGGAGCATCCTTAAAATTCACAGCTGATTTTTCTGATGAAACCCTCATGGCCCAAAAACAGTGGTGGGACATAGTAAAAAAACTCAATGAAATAAATGCCTCCCCAAAAATACTTTTCCCAGCAAGACTCTCATTCATAATAGAAGGAACAACACACAGTTTCACAGACAAGCAACAGCTCAGGAACTTCATAGACTCAAAACCATGGTTACAAGAACAACTAAATGGGCTACTTTAAGGCAAGAAAGGGCCCTCAAATACACCAAATTTTAACAGAACAATGGGAAAAAATCCCATAACAATAATCTCTCTCAATGTCAATGGGCTAAACGCACCAATTAAAAGACATAGAGTGGCAGGATGGATTAGAAAATTGAACCCAACATTCTGCTGCCTGCAACAAACGCATCTCAATAGTCAAAGCAAACACAGACTCAGAGTCAAAGGCTGTAAAACAATCCTACAGGCAAACAGCTCCCATAAAAAAGCTGGGGTAGCCATCCTTATATCAGACCACATCGATTTCAGAATGAGGAAGGTCATAAGAGACAGTGAAGGCCATTTCTTATTGATCAAAGGATCTGTACAACAGGAAGAACTTACAATAATAAATGTATATGCACCTAATGAGAGACCAGCAAAGTACTTAAAACAACTACTCATAGATTTGGAAAAAGACATCAATAGCAACACAATACTAGTGGGAGACTTCAACACTGCTTTGTCACCTCTTGATAGATCAACCAGACTCAAGCTTAGCAAGGACATACTTCACTTGAGGGAAACAATGGAAGAAAGGGACTTAGTAGATATATACAGGACACTTCATCCACAAAAAGCTGAATACACATTCTTCTCAAGCGTACATGGAACATTCTCCAAGATAGACCACATGCTGAGCCACAAAACATGCCTCCATAAAATTAAGAAGGTAGAGATTGTATCAACAATCTTCTCAGACCATAATGCGCTGAAATTAGAAATAAATCACACACAAAAACAGAAAACTGAATCAAACACCTGGAAATTAAACAGTGCACTATTGAACAACGAGTGGATTAGACAGGAAATCAAAGAGGAAATCAAAAGATTCCTAGAAACGAATGAAAATGAGAACACGAGTTACCAAAACTTATGGGACACAGCAAAGGCTGTGTTAAGAGGAAAGTTTATAGCTCTACAAGCATTCCTCAGGAAGGAGGAGCGAGCACACATAAGTAACCTAACCTCACAGCTTAAGAGCTTGGAGAAGGACCAAAAAAGGAGCACAACCCGAACAGGAGAAAGGAAATAATAAAACTCAGAGCAGAGACTAATGAGATGGAAACCCAAAAAACAATCCGAAAGATCAATGAAACCAAACGCTGGTTCTTTGAGAAAATTAACAAGATCGATAAGCCTCTAGCAAAACTCACAAAGAAAGGGAGAGAGAAAACCCTAATAAACCGAATCAGAAATGAAAAGGGGGTCATTACAACAGAAACCACAGAAATTCAGAGGATCCTCAGGGAGTACTTTGAGAAGCTTTATGCAACGGAACATCAAAACCTCGAGGAAATGGATAAATTCCTAGACTCCTACAGACTCCCAAGGCTGAACCAAGAAGACCTGGAATACCTGAACAGACCTATCACCATCAAGGAAATTGAAATGGTAATAAAAAGTCTCCCCAAGCACAAAAGTCCTGGTCCAGATGGATTCACTAGTGAATTCTTCCAAATCTTTAAAGAGGACTTACTCCCGATGCTCTTTAAGCTTTTCCATGAAATTGAAATATCAAAAACACTTCCGAACAGTTTCTACGAAGCAAATATCACAATGATACCAAACGCAGACAGAGATACCACAAAGAAAGAGAATTACAGGCCGATATCCCTGATGAACACAGATGCAAAGATCCTCAACAAACTACTAGCAAATAGAATCCAACTACTCATCAAAAAGATCATACACCATGACCAAGTAGGATTCATCCCAGGGATGCAAGGATGGTTTAACATTCGGAAATCAATCAACTTAATCCATCATATCAACAAAAGAAAAGATAAAAAGCATATGATTATATCAATAGATGCAGAGAAAGCATTTGACAAGATCCAGCACCTCTTTATGATGAAAACCCTAGCCAAAATGGGTGTAGAGGGCACTTTGCTCAACATAATTAAAACCATCTACCACAAGCCTTACAGCAAGCATCATCCTCAATGGGGAAAAACTGAGAGCCTTCCCTCTAAGATCAGAGACGAGACAAGGATGCCCACTCTCTCCACTGCTGTTCAATATAGTACTGGAAGTACTTGCAATAGCGATTAGGCAGGAAAAAGATATTAAGGGCATTCAGGTAGGAAAGGAAGAAATCAAGCTCTCACTATTCGCAGATGATATGATACTATACTTAGAGAACCCAATAACTTCCACCAAAAACTCCTAGAAACAATAGTCTCGTATAGTAAAGTTGCAGGTTATAAAATCAATACCCAAAAGTCCATGGCTTTCCTATACGCAAACAGTGAGAGAGAAGAAAGCAACATGAAAAAAACAATCCCATTCACAATTGTGCCCCAGAAAATCAAGTACCTAGGAATCAGCTTAACTAAGGAAGTAAAGGACCTGTACAAAGAAAACTACAAAACGCTACTTCAGGAAATAAAAGAGGACATGAGGAAATGGAAAGATATCCCCTGCTCATGGGTCGGGAGACTTAACATTGTCAAAATGGCAATACTACCGAAAGTATTGTATAAATTCAATGCAATACCTATAAGGATACCCATGACAATCTTCAAAGAAATGGAGCAAACACTCCTGAAATTTATATGGAACAATAAACCCCCACGAATAGCTAAAGCAATTCTTGGGAAAAAGAAAATGGGAGAAATCAACCTCCCGAACTTCAAACTGTACTACAAAGCAGTAATAATCAAAACAGCATGGTACTGGAACAAAGGCAGAACTGCAGACCAGTGGAATAGGGTTGAATACACTGAAATCTCCCCTCAATCATATGATCATCTAATCTTTGATAAAGGTGCAGGTAATGTGAAATGGAGTAAGGAAAGCCACTTTAACAAAGTGTGCTGGCAGAACTGGACGGCTACATGCAAAAAAATAGGCTCAGAACTCTGCCTAACACCATGTACAAAAGTAAGATCAAAATGGATTAAAGACCTCAACATCAGACCAGAAACCATAAGGTACATTGAAGATAACGTTGGCAAAACCCTCCATGACGTTGAAGCTAATGGTATCTTCAAAGATGCCACGCCACTGGCCGAGCAAGTGAAAACAGAGACAGATAAATGGGACTATCTTAAACTAAGAAGCTTCTGCACCTCCAAAGAAACAGTGACCAAAATACAAAGACAGTCTACAGAATGGGAAATGATATTCACCGAATACACATCTGACAAGGGGTTGATATCCAGGATATACAAAATACTGGTTAAACTCCACAAGAAGAAAACATCCAACCCCATCCAAAAATGGGGCAATGAAATGAACAGAAACTTTCTCAAAGAAGAAATCCGAATGGCAAAAAAGCACATGAGAAAATGCTCTACATCATTAATCATCAGGGAGATGCAGATCAAAACCACAATGAGATACCATCTCACACCTCAGAGACTGGCCCACATTCAAAAGAACAAAAGCAACCGATGCTGGCGTGGATGTGGCGAGAAAGGGACACTCCTTCACTGTTGGTGGGAATGTCGACTGGTTCAGCCCTTCTGGAAAACAGTATGGACGATTCTCAAAAAATTAGAAATTGAGCTCCCATTTGAACCAGCAATACCACTACTGGGAATATATCCCAGAGAGGCAAAAATGTATAATCGAAGTGACATCTGCACTTGTTTGTTCATTGCAGCACTCTTTACAATAGCCAGAAACTGGAAGAAACCTGAATGCCCAAGAACAGATAACTGGTTAAAGAAACTTTGGTACATCTACACAATGGAGTACTATGTAGCTCTTAGAAAAGATGAAGTCATGAAATTTACATACAAGTGGTACAATATGGAAAGTATCATGCTAAGCGAAATGAGTCAGAAAGAGAGGGATAGACATAGAAAAATCGCATTCATCTGGGGGATATAAAGTAACGAAGTATGAGATTAATACCCAAGAATAGCTGAGATCAGCACCAGGAGGATTACTCCATAACTTAGAGGCCAGCCAGGTATCCTAGAGGAAAGGGCAGTTCAGATAGAGAATGGAGCACCAAATAAAGGATGTTTGGAGGATCCTCCCAGGAGGGGAGATGCATGTCGAAAGTAGACTATGGACTGAACATGTTTGCCACTCAATGCCACTTTTGCAGACCACAACACCCAAAAGGAGAGAGAGAACACAGGGGATTGCCCTGCCACAGAGACAGGGGGGATGGGGGGATGGGGGTGGGAGGGATATTATCCATGGTGGTGAAAAACGGGCACTGGTGGAGGGATGGGTATCAGATCATTGTAAAATTGAAACCAAAGCACAAAAAATTGTAAATCTACAACTTTAAAAAAAATAAAATAAAATAAAGGGGAAAAAAAAAGCTGAATCAAGAAGATATGAAATACCTGAATAGACATATTAACATCAAGGAAATTGAAACTGTAATCAAAATTCGTCCCAAAAACAAAAGCCCAGGTCCAGATGGATTCACTAATGAATTTTTCCAAACATTTCAAGAGGACCTACTGCCAATCCTTCTCAAGCTTTTCCAGGAAATTGAAAAAACAGAAACTCTCCCAAACAGTTTCTATGGAGCCCATATCTCTCTAATACCAAAAGGAAACAAGGACACCACAAAAGAAGAAAACTACAGGCCGATATCCCTGATGAACACGAACGCGAAAATTCTCAACAAAATACTAGCAAATAGAATTCAACTACTCATCAAAAAGGTCATACACCATTACCAAGTGGGATTCATCCCGGGGATGCAAGGATGGTTTAACATTCGGAAATCAATCAACATAATCCATCATATCAACAAAAGAAAAGATAAAAATCATATGATCATATCAATAGATGCATAGAAAGCATTTGACAAGATCCAGCACCCGTTTATGATGAAAACCCTTGCCAAAATGGGGATAGAGGGAACTTTCCTCAATATAGTTAAAGCCATCTACCACAAGCCTACAGCAAGCATCATCCTCAATGGGGAAAAACTGAGAGCCTTCCCCCCAAGATCAGGGATGAGACAAGGATGCCCACTGTCTCCACTACTGTTCAACATAGTGCTGGAAAAACTAGCAATAGCTATTAGGCAAGAAAAAGAGATTAAGGGCATCCAAATAGGAAAGGAAGAAATCAAGCTCTCACTATTCGCAGATGATATGATACTATACTTAGAGAACCCTAAAACCTTCACCAAGAAACTCCTAGAAACGATAGAATTGTATAGTAAAGTTGCAGGCTATAAAATCAATACACAAAAGTCCATGGCTTTCCTATATGCAAATAGTGAGAGAGAAGAAAATGACATGAAGAAAACAATCCCATTCACAATTGTACGTCAGAAAATCAACTACCTAGGAATTAGTTTAACTAAGGAAGTAAAGACCTTATGGTACAAGCACGAAAGATCAAGTACGACATCATTGGTCTGACCGAAACGAGAAGACATCAATCCCATCATGCTGTTTTCGACACTGGAGAAGAACTGTTCCTTGGAACATGTGATAAAAGAGGCGTCGGTGGTGTCGGTATCCTTGTCAACACAAACTTAGTCACAAGCATTGATTCATTTGAATGCCTAACAACCCGAATCGGACGATTACACTTGAATAAATGTGCTCACTACCGGCAGTTTCTATCTATGTTGTCTACGCACCAACATCCAGTTATGGTGAAAAAGAAACTGAGAAATTCTACATGGAGCTGGAGAAATTCTATAAAGAAGATCACACCTTCTACAAGATCATTGTCGGTGATTTTAATGCCAAGATAGGACCAAGAAGATCAGTCGATGAACTCCACATCGGAACCCATGGCCTGGAATGGAACGAACAAGGTGACAGACTGTCTGAGTTCATCATGTCAACCAAAACCTTCCATGGTAACTCACAATTCCAAAAGGCTGAATCTAAACGTTGGACATGGGAGTCTCCCAATGGACGGTTCCACAATGAAATAGACCACATCATATTCAATCGGCGGTTTTGCCTAACCGATGTTGCTGTTGTCCCAAAATTCCAAACGGGATCAGACCACCGTCTTCTTCGTGCAAAATTCTACCTCACAGAACGAGGAGAAAAGAATGCAAGGTTTAAGAAGAAGACTCCCAGAACAACCACCAACTGGGAACTCTTTGGCTCTGTTGCAGCAACATGGGAAGATGCCATCATTGACAACATTGATGAGGAATACGATCGAATGATTCAGCACCTCCATGATTGTGCAAGGAATGCCAAGAGAGAGATAACCACAAAAAACCGTCTTTCTTCGAACACTCTTGAACTTATTCGCCAACGTGGCGTGGCACGTGCCTCAGGCAACCACAAGCAAACGTCCAAACTGGCAAAACAGTGCAGAAAAGCCATCAAGGATGACCTCAAAAACAGGAGAGCAGCAGTATTGGTAGATGCAGCAGAAGCTGGGAAAAACATTCGTAATGCCCGCCTGTCCTTCACCAACTACAAAACCAAGATGACTGCCCTCCGACATCATGATGGATCTATCACATCTTCCAGAAGGGCAATGGAGAAGATTATTCATGACTTCTACTCAGATCTCTTTAATAGCCACATCCACTTGCCCACATACCACATACCACATAATGGATATGTCGTTCCCAATGTTCTCCCTTCCGAAATCCAACATGCCATCTCGTCGGTAAAGAAACAAAAAGCACCTGGCCCAGACAAGATCAGACCTGAACACCTGAAGAACTTACCATCAGTACTCATCAATACATTAGCTCGACTCTTCACACGCTACCTGTCTGAATGCAAGGTTCCATCCCAATGGAAAACCAGCAAGACTGTACTACTATACAAGAAAGGAGACATCCACGACATTGGCAACTATCGCCCAATCTGCCTATTGTCTGTCATCTACAAACTATTCACTCGAGTCATCCTGAATAGGATTAGCAGAACACTAGATGAAGGACAACCATGTGAACAAGCTGGATTCCGAAAAGGATTCAGTACCATTGACCATATCCACACAATAACCAAGCTCATTGAGATATCTCGGGAGTTCAAGATGCCGCTCTGTCTAATGTTCATTGATTTAAAGAAGGCCTTTGATTCTGTTGAGACGGAAGCGGTCATAGAAGCCCTAGCCAATCAGGGCGTACAAACTCAATACATCAGGATCCTTCGTGAGCTCTATTGCGGATTCACTACCAAGATCTCACCATTCTACAAAGAAGTAATCATCCATATCAAGAGAGGGGTTCGGCAGGGTGATACCATTTTACCAAAACTCTTCAGTGCCACCCTCGAGAACATCATGCGACGACTAGAATGGGAAAACATGGGAGTGAAGATAGATGGTCGGCAACTACACCACCTCCGCTTTGCTGATGACATCGTTCTAATAACACCAAACATCAGCCAAGCGGCACAAATGCTTGCAGACTTTGACCGTGAGTGTGGAAAGGTCGGACTACAGCTGAATCTTACGAAGACAATGTTTATGAGAAACAGCCTTGTTCCTGACGCTCCATTCGCTCTCAACGGAACCACCATCTCCGAATGCAACAGTTATATATACTTAGGTCGAGAAATCAACATGATGAATGACCTGGCACCTGAGTTACGCAGGAGGAAGAGAGCGGCTTGGAATGCCTTCAAGAGCATTGAAGAAATAACTAAAAGGACAAAGAACCTCCAACTACGAGCACATCTCTTTGATTCCACTATTCTTCCTGCATTAACGTATGCCTCAGAGACCTGGACCCTACGAAAAGAGGATGAGAACACTATTCGGGTCTCTCAAAGAGGAATCGAAAGAACTATGCTTGGAATATCACGATTCACTCAAATGAGAGATAGAATCCGGAGTTCTGATCTTCGTCAACGCTCAAGAATCAGAGACGCTGTCTCATTTGCCAAGACATCAAAAATCAGATGGGCTGGACATGTAATGAGGTTTACAGACAACCGCTGGACTAGAGCCATTACTGATTGGATTCCACGAGACATCAAAAGATCACGTGGACGCCCACCTATAAGATGGTCAGACTTCTTCGTCAAGACCCTAAATGATCGGTTTGAGGCTCTATATGTTCCTAAAACGAACAGATACCATTGGGCTACACTAGCACGCAACCGGGATGAATGGAGACGTTACTGGCACCCGCTCGAATAAATCGATGAATAACGGGGATTAAGTGATTAAGTGATTAAGTGAAGGAAGTAAAGGACTGTACAAAGAAAACTACAAAACGCTGCTTCTTGAAATAAAAGAGGATGCGAGGAAAAGGAAAAATATCCCCTGTTCATGGATCGGGAGAAATAATATTTTCAAAATGGCAATACTTCCCAAAGCACTGTACAAATTCAATGCTATTCCTATTAGGATACCCATGACATTCTTCAAAGAAATGGAGCAAACACTCCTGAAATTCATATGTAACAATAAGCCGCCACGAACAGCTAAAGCAGTTCTTGGGAAAAAGAAAATGGAAGGAATTAACCTCCCGAACCTCAAACTCTACTACAAAGCAGTAATAATCAAAACAGCACGGTACTGGAACAAAGACAGAGCTGCAGACCTATGGAACAGGGTTGAATATACTGACATCTCCCCTCAAACATATGATCAGCTAATCTTTGATAAAGGGGCAAGAAATGCGAAGTGGAGTAAGGAAAGCCTTTTTTAACAAGTGGTGCTGGCAAAACTGGATGACTACATGCAAAAACTGGGCTTAGATCTCTGCCTAACACCATGTACAAAAGTAAGATCAAAATGGATTAAAGACCTCAACATCAGACCGGAATCCATAAGGTACACTGAAGACAAAGTTGGCAAAACCCTCCATGACATGGAAGCTAATGTTATCTTCAAAGATGTCACGCCACTGGCCAAGCAAGTGAAAACAGAGATAGACAAATGGGACTATCTTAAACTAAGAAGCTTCTGCACCTCAAAAGAAACAGTGGCCAAGATACAAAGACAGTCTACAGAATGGGAAAGGATATTCTCCAAATACACATTCCACAGGGGTTGATATCAAGGATATACAAAGTACTGGTTGAACTCCACAAGAAGAAATCACCCAACCCCATCAAAAAGTGGGGCAACGAAATGAACAGAGTCTTTCTCAAAGAAGAAATCCGAATGGCTAAAAGGCATATGAGAAAATGCTCTACATCATTAATTATCAGGGAGATGCAGATCAAAACAATAATGAGATATCATTTCACACCACAGAGACTGGCCTACATTCAAAAGAACAAAAGCAACTTGTGTTGGCGCGGTTGTGGCGAGAAACGGACCCTCCTTCACTGCTGGTGGGAATGCTGACTGGTTCGACCCTTTTGGAAAACAGTATGGGCGACTCTCAAAAAATTAGAAATTGAGCTCCCATTTGACCCAGCAATACCACTCCTGGGAATATATCCCAGAGAGGCAAAAATGTATAGTCAAAGTGACATCTGCACTTGTTTGTTCATTGCAGCACTGTTTACAATAGCTAGAATCTGGAAAAAATCTGCTTGCCTAGAACAGATGACTGGTTAAGGAAACTTTGGTACATCTATACAATGGAGTACTATGTAGCAGTTAGAAAAAAATGAAGTCATGAAATTCATATACAAGTGGTACTACATGGAAAATATTATGCTAAGTGAAATGAGTCAGAAAGAGAGGGACAGACATAGAAAGATTGCATTCATCTGGGTAACATAAAGTAACAAAATAAGAGACTAACACCCAAGAACAGCTATGATAAATACCAGGTTGTTCACTCCATGGCTTAGAGGCCAGCTGCACACTCTAGGGGTAAGGGCAACTCGGATAGAGAAGGGAGCACCAAATAAAGGGTGCTGGGAAGATCTGCCCAGGATGGGAGATGCCTGCTGAAAGTAGTCTATGGACCGAAATTGACTGCCACCCAATGTCTCTTCTGCAGACCACAGCACCCAAAACCAGAGATAGAACAAAAGGGAGTACCCTGCCACAGAGGCAGGGTGGGATGGGGGATGGGGCGGTGGGAGGGATACTGGTAATGTTGGGGGTGGAGAATGGGCACTGGTGGTGGGATGGGTACTCGATCATTGTATAACTGAAATCCAAGCACAACAACTTGTAAGCCTACAACTGTACCTCATGGTGTTTCACTAATAAAAAAAAAACATGCGGGGCCTCACAGGATGGGGTTGGAGCAAGCCCTCTACTCCCCATCCCAACGACTGCCCGAGTCGCCGCCCACAAATGGCCTCTATGCTTCCTGATCAAGCTGCTACACTGCTACACTGTCCTCCCATTGTTCATCGATTTTGCTCGAGCGGGCCCAGTAATGTCTCCATTGTGAGACTTCTTTTTACTGTGTTTGGCATATTGAATACTCTCGGTAGCTTGCCAGGCTCTCCGAATGGCCTCTCTGGCTCCTGATCAAGCCGTTTAATGGCCATGATCCCAAAGACTCAGAAACAAATCTCGAAAGCTAGCGGCTTTTGGAAGAAATATGTCCAGTCCCTGGAGTAGGTTACTAGCACTGGGTCACCCCAGGTGGGAATAGGTTTCGTGCCTGGGCCTGTTCCCCCTGGTGGCCTGGTGACCTCCATCCTCCAGAGGCCACTGGACAGTCTGGGCTCTCAGTGATGAGACACATTGGGGCTCATGGGATGGGGGTGGAGCTGGCCCTTTCCTGCCCACCCCAACAAGATCTGAAGTCGTCGCCAATGAATGGCCTCTCTGGCTCTTGATCAAGCTGCTTAATGGCCATGATCCAAGAGATTCAGAAACAAATCTCAAAACCTAGTGGATTTGGCAGAAATGCATCCAGACACCACAGTAGGTTACTGTCGCCAGTCCACCCTAGAAGGCAAAGGGTGTTGTCCCTCCACCTGCTCCCCCTTAGGCGGCTCGGTGGCCACCATCCTTCAGAGGTCACATGACAGTTAGATTTGGGCCCTCAGTGACAAGACACAGTGGGCCTCACGTGATGGGGGTGGAAGTCGGCCCCTTCCTCCCCATCCCAACGAGACCCCGAGTCGCTGCCCATGAACAGCCTTTCTGGCTCCTGATCAAGCTGCTTAATGGCCATGATCCCAGAGACTCAGAAACAAATCTCGGAACCCAGCAGGTTTTGACAAGAAATCCCTCCAGACTTAAATGTTAAAATTTCAGCATTTCAAAATCGCGCAGCCACTACTGCAGCCACAAGACATCATATGTTATTCTTAACTACCAATAGAAAACAAATTGTCTACTCTTGCCTTTTCAGCAGATATAAGTGTTGGGGTAAAATTCCAAATAATAATGCTGGGTCTGGTGTCAAAATATTTAATGTGATCAAAAAGAGAGAGTAATGTGCAAATCATCTGCCCTACAGGTAATGGGGGGTGTGGTATGGGGGTATACTAGGGTTTTTGGTGGTGGAGAATGGGCACTGGTGAAGGTACGGGTGTTTCATTGTATGACAGAGACTTAAACCTGAAAGCTTTGTAACTGCTCTCATGGTGATTAAATAAATAAAAATATAAAAATTTTTTTAAAAAAAAGTAAGGTTGAGTTCATGTCCAATTCAATCAGCTAATCAGTGGCTGAATAAATAGCAGTACTCCTACATTTAAAAAAATATTTTAAAAAGAAATAAGAAAAAAAAAGAAATGGAGCAAGCACTCCTGAAATTCATATGGAACAATAAGTCCCCGCCAATAGGTAAAGCAATTCTTGGGGAAAAGAAAACGGAAGGAATCAACCTCCCTAACTTCACACTCTACTACAAAGCACTAATAATTAAAACAGTATGTTACTGGAACAAAGTCATAGCTGTAGACCAATGAAACAGGGTCGAATATAATGACATCTCCCCCCAAAATATATGGTCATCAAATCTTTTATAAAGGAGCAAGAAATGTGAAATGGAGCAAGGAAAGACTCTCTAACAAACTGTGCTGGCAACACTGGACAGCTACATGCAAAAAAAGGCTAAGACCTCTGCCTAAAACCATGTATAAATTTAAGATCAAAATGGAATAAAGACCTCAACATAAGTCCGGAATCCATATGGTACATAGAAGACAAAGTTGACAAAACCCTCCATGACATTGAAAGATGGAGGGTTTTGTCAACCTCCTTCAAAGATGTCATGCCACTGGCCAAGCAGGTGAAAACAGAGATAGACAAATGGGAGTATCTTTAACTAAGAAGCTTCTGCACCTCAAAGAAACAGTGACCAAAATACAAAGACAGTCTACAGAATGGGAAAGGATATTTGCCCAATACCCATCCAACAAGGGGCTTATATCAAGGATATACAAAGTACTGGTTGAACTCCACAGGAAGAATACATCCAACCCCATTAAAAAATGGGGCGACAAAATGAACAGAACCTTTCTCAAAGAAGAAATCCGAATGGCAAGAAGGCATATCAGAAAATGCTCTATATCATTAATCATCAGGGACGTGCAGATCAAAACAATAATGAGATATCATCTCACACCAAGAGACTGGCTCACAAGAACAAAAGCAAACTGTATTGGTGCAGATGTGGCAAGAAAGGGACCCTCCTTCACTGCTGGTGGGAATGCTTACTGGCTCAGCCCTTTTGGAAAACAGTATGAACAAAACAGAGAACAGAAAAAGTATAGTCGAAGTGACATCTGCACTTGTTTGTTCATTGCAGTACTTTTACAATAGCCATAATCTGGAATAAACCTGAGTGCTCGAGAACAGATGAGTGGTTAAAGAAACTTTGGTACATCTACGCAGTGGAGTACTATGTAGCTGTTAGAAAAGATGAAGTCATGAAATTTACATACAAGTGGTACTACATGGAAAGTATCATGGTAAGTGAAATGAATCAGAAAGTGAGAGACAGACATAGAAAAATTGTTTTCATCTAGGGAACATAAAGTAACAAAATAGGAGGCTAACACCCAAGAATATCTGAGATAAGTACCAGGAGGTTCACTCCATGGCTTGGAGACCAGCTGCACATACTAGGGGAAAAGGCAGCTTGGATAGAGAAGGGAGCACCAAATAAAGGGTGTTGGGAGGATCTTCCCAGGATGGGAGATGCATGCTGAAAGTAGACTATAGACCAAACACGATTGCCTCTTAAAGCCTCTTTTGCAAACCACAGCACCCAAAAGGAGAGAGAACAAAAGGGAGTGCCCTGCCACAGAGGCAGGTTGGAATGGGGGGAATGGGGGGGGAGGGATACTGGGGTCATTAGTGGGGAAAATGGGCACTGGTGGAGGGATGGGTATCCAATCATTGTATAATTGAAAACCAAGCACAAAAATTTGTAAGATTACAACTGTGCCTCATGGTGTTTCACTAATAATTTTTTTAAATGAAAGAGAAAAAAAAGAAGTGACTTGTCTATAAAATATGGAAAATGCAAAAAAAAAAAAAGCGTAAAGCACCTGGTCCAGACAAGGTCAGAACACCTGAAGAATCTGCCACCAGGACTCATCAATACACTGGCTCGGCTCTTCACACACTACATTCTGAATGCAAGGTTCCCTCCCAATGTATAACCAGCAGGACCGTTCTGTTGTACAAGAAGGGAGACATCCAGGACATTGGCAACTATCGCTGAATCTGACCGTTGTCCATTGTATAGATGTTGTTCACTCGAGTCATCCTGAATAGGATTGGCAGAACACTAGATGAAGGAAAACAATACGAGCAAGCTGGGTTCCGAAAAGGATTCAGCACGATCGACCATGTTCACATGGTGACCAAGCTCACTGAGGTTTGGCGAGAGTTCAAGATGCCACTCTGTCTAATGTTCATTGATTTAAAGAAGGCATTTAATTCTGTTGAGACGGAAGCGGTCATGAAGCCCTAGCCAAACAGGCTGTTCAAACTCAGTACATCAGGATAATCCGCGAGCTGTATTACAGATTCACCACCAGGTTCTCACCACTCTACAAGGAAGTGATCATCGACATCAAGAGAGCGTTTCAGCAGGGTGATACCATTTCACCAAAACTCTTCAGTTCCACCCTCAAGAATGTCATGCAATGACTGGAATGGGAAGGAATGGGAGTGAGATTGACGGTCAGCAACTACACCACCTCCACTTCACTGATGACATCATTCTAATAACATCAAACATTAGCCAAGCAGCACAAATGCTGGCCGACTTCGACTGTGAGTGTGGAAAGATCGGACTGCAGCTGAATCTCACAAAGACAATGTTTATGAGAAAGGGTCTCGTTCCTGATGTTCTATTCGCTCTCAACAGAATGAACATCTCCAAATGCAACAGTTATGTGTACCTAGATTGAGAACTCAACATGACAAATGACCTGGCATCTGAGTTACACAGGAGGAAGAGAGTGGTTTGCAACGCCTTCAAGAGTGTCAAAGAAATAGCTAAGGATGAAGAACCTCTGGCTCTGGGCACATCCTTTCGACTCCATCGTTCTTCCTGCACATAACACTACTGGGAATATACCCTAGTGGCCCAAATGCACACAGAAGAAATGTCATTTGCACTTCTATGTTCATTGCAGCATTATTCAAAATAGCCAGAAGCTGGAAACAACCCAAGTGCCCGAGAACAGATGACTGGATAAAGAAACAATGATACATCTACACAATAGAATGCTATGCACCTATTAGGAAAAATGAAGTCATGAAATTTGCCTATAAATGGATGGACATGTAGAGTATCAGGCTGAGTGAAATGAGTCAGAATGAGAGACAGATATAGAGACCTGAGCCCTATGAAAACAGGACGAGAACACTATTCAGGTATCCCAAAGAGGAATCGAAAGAGCTATGCTTGGAATATCACATTTCACTCAAGTCAGAGAAGGAATCCAGAGTTCCAACCTCCTTCGATGATCAAGAATCAGGAACGCTGTCTTGTTTGCCAAGGCGTCGAAAATCAGATGGGAGGGACACATAATGTGATTTAGAGATGACTGCTGGACTAGAGCTGTTACCGACTGGATTCCACCAGACATCAAAATGACGCATGGCCACCCACATACAAGATGGTCAGACTTCTTCATCAATCCCCTGAACAAACAGTTTGAGGCTCTTCATGTTCCCGGAGCGAGCAGATGACATTGGGCTACACTAGCACGCAACACGGATGAATGGAGATGTTACTGGTGCATGTTTGAGCAAATCGATGAATAACAGTATGACAAGTGAAAAGTGATACAAGTGAATCTATTACATTAGATTGAAATTATTAAATTTACTACTCACTGTCCTGTCACTGTCCTCCCATTGTTCATCGATTTTCTCAAGCGGGCCCAGTAGCATGAGACTTTGCTGTTACTGTGTTTGGCATATCGAATATGTCACGGGGAACTTGCCAGGCTTTGCCGTGTGGGTGAGATACTCTCGGTAGCTTGAAAACAGAAACTACGTAGCATAGCTCTAACAACCAAAAAAGAAAACTAGTTATTGAGTACATGGGTTGCTCTAAATTGTGAGACTATAAATGTTATTTACTTTTTATTTGGGTATGTTACATGAAAAACTGCTCTACGTCACTAATTTTCAGGGAGATGTAAATCAATACAACAATAAGGTATCATCTCAGACCACTGGCACACATCCAAAAGAATATAAGCAATCACTGCTGGCAAGGATGTGGGAAGAAAGGTACTCTCATTCACTGCTGGTTAAAATGACAACATGCTCATCCATTTTGGAAAACAATATGAACATTCCTCAAAAATCTAGAAATTTAGCTCCCATTTGACCCAGCAATAACACTACTGGGAATATATCCTCGTGGCCCAAATGCACACAGCAGAAATGTTATTTGCACTTCCATGTTCATTGCAGCACTATTCACAATAACCAGAAGCTGGAAACAACCCAAGTGTCTGAGAACAGATGACTGGATAAAGAAACGATGGTACATCTACATAATGGAATACTGTGCAGCTATTAGGAAAAATGAAGCCATGAAATTTGCTTATAAATGGATGGACATGTAGAGTATCAGGCTGAATGAAATGAGTCAGAAGGAGAGACAGATATAGAATGACTAGCACAGCGGGTAGGGCGTTTGCCTTGCACGCGGCCAACATGGCCGACCCGAGTTCGATTCCTCGGCCCCTCTCGGAGAGCCCGGCAAGCTACGGAGAGTATTCGATATGTCAGACACAATAACAACAAAGTCTCCAATGGAGACGTTACTGGGCCCGCTCGATCAAATCGATGATCAACGGGTGGGCCTTTACCTTTACCTTTACCTTACAGAACTGTAGCACCGTCCTCCCGTTGTTCATCGATTTGCTAGAGCGGATACCAGTAACGTCTTCATTGTGAGACTTGGTACTGTTTTTGGCATATCGAATATGACACGGGGAGCTTTCCAGGCTCTGCCATGTGGGCGAGATACTCTCAGTAGCTTGGAGGAATCGAATCCGGGTCGGCCGTGTGCAAGACAAACACCCTACCCGCTGTGCTATCGCCCCAGCAATAGACTAATAACCAGGCCAGGAAAAACAGGAGCCAGGAAGTCTGGTCAATTGTTGGAAGCTTGCCACAAGAGTAACTGTGGGGAAAAGGGCAGTTGGGATATAGAAAGAACCAGTATGCCAATAATAGATGAAAATGATCTTGGACAGGAACTGAGTGTAGAAAGTAAGTAAAGGAATGTATACCTGATAACTTTTCAGTACCTGTATTTCAAAGGAAAAGACAGAAAAGGAGAGAGATAAAGAGGGAGAAAAGAAAAGTGCCTGAAATAGAGGAAGGTAGGTATGGGTGGGGGAAGGAAACTTGGAACATTGGTGGTGGGAAATGTACAATAGTGAAGGGATGGATGCTGGAACATTATATGACTGAAACCCAATTATGAACAACTTTGTAACTGTGTATCTCACTCTAATTCAATCAAAAATAAACTACAAATTTAAATTTAAAAAAATAAAAATATCCAGAGGCCATTGGACAGTAAGGCTTGGGCCCGCAGTGACGAAACTTGTTGGGCCTCATGGGATGGAGCTGGAGCCAGTCCTGTCCTCCCCACCCCAACGAGACCCCAAGTCATCGCCCATGAACGGCCTCTCTGGCTCCTGATCAAGCTGCTTAATGGCCATGATCCCAGAGACTCAGAAACAAATCTCGAACCAGCGGCTTTTGGCAGAAATGCGTCTGGAACACGCAGTAGGTTACTGTCGCCAGGCCAGCCCAGGGGGGAAAGGGCATTGTCCATCCGCCTGCTTCCCCCTGGCGGCTCAGTAGCTATCATCCTCCAGAGGCCACTGGACAGTCAGGTCTGGGCCCGCAGTGACGAGACACATAGGGCCTCATGGGATGGAGGTGGAGCCGGTCCGGTCCTCCCCACCCCAACAAGACCCCAAGTCATCGCCCATGAATGTCCTTTCTGGCTCCTGATCAAGCTGCTTAACGGCCATGATCCCAGAGACTCAGAAACAAATCTTGGAACCCAGCAAGTTTTGGCAGAAATCCCTCCAGATTTAATTGTTAAAATTTCGGAATTTCAAAATCGCACAGTCACTACTGCAGCCACGCAACATCATATGTTATTCATAACCAGCAATAGAAAACAAATTGTCTACTGTTGCCTTTTCAGCATATCTGAGTGTTGGGGTAAAATCTCAAATAAAATAATGGTGGGTCTGGTGTCAAAATATTGAATGTGATCAAAGTAGAGAGTAATGTGGAAATCATCTGCCCCATAGGTAGGGGGAGGGTGTGGATGAGGGTATACTGGAGTTGTTGGGGGTGGAGAATGGGCACTGGTGAAGGTACGGGTGTTTCGTTGTATGACCGAGACTTAGACCCAAAAGCTTTGTAACTTCTCTCACAGTGATTCAATAAATAAAATTATAAAAAAATGAAATAAAATAAAAAGAACAAAATTCCTGAAACACTACTCAATGAATTACATGCTGCTTACAGTTATTCTCCTTGTAATTTTGTAAGAACAGGCAGAGAAAAAAGACAGCAATCTCAGCCTAATCCCTTAGTATCTTCCAGGAGTGGGGAGCTGGGTGTAACTACAAAGACTCACCCCCAGCACGGAAAGAACACTAGAAAACCAATGGGAAAAACACGTAGAAGTCCACCAAGCTTAATGATCGCAAACAATATCACCAAAGACGTAATCAACACCAGGAAATCCTCAGTGTCTTTGGTGACACTGTGATAGAATTTCAGTGAGCTCAAAGAAATGATAGCACAGATAGTTAGCAAAGCACAAGAAAACATGAGTCAAAATGAAAAGGTTACTACAATCAGAAATGAATAACATGGTATGTGATACTTAAAAAGTTGCTAGAAGCTCTGAACAGCAAAACCACAGAAGCTGAGCAAAAGATCAAGGAGCTCCAAGATGCGAAGGAGGAAAGCAGTAGGGCAAAGCAGAGGGTGGAAAATTATCTGAAAAAAAAAATGTACAGCATACCAGAAAACTATGGGATGAGTTCAGGATAAACAATATAAGAATCATTGGAGTCTCTGAAGCACAGGAATAGAAATGTTTTAAAGAAACACTAGTTGAATAAATCATCAATAAGAATTCCCCTAAGCTGAGGACTACAGGTACCGAGATCCAAGAGTCTTAAAGGGTTCCAGTGAAAATAGACCCAATTAGGAAAACTCCAGGACACATTATACTAAAAATGACAAAATCCATTGCTAGAGAAAGAATATTGAATGCAGCAAGATTTTTAAAAAAGGAACTTAAATACAAAGGAAATACTATTAAAAGTACAGCAGATCTGTCTAATGAGACTCTATGAGGCCAAGAATATGGAAGGATATAATACAAAAACTCAACAAAATGAGCATCTCACCAAGAATACTCTATCCAGCTAGATTATCATTCATATTTCAAAGAACTGTACAGAGATTCATGGGCAGCAGACAGCTTACTAAATTCATAGCCTTGAAACCAGTTCTACGAGAAGCATTAAAAGAGCTCCTTTAGATATTCACCAAATACACATCTGACAAGGGGTTGATATCCAGGATATACAAAATACTGGTTTAAACTCCACAAGAAGAAAACATCCAACCCCATCCAAAAATGGGGCAATGAAATGAACAGAAACTTTCTCAAAGAAGAAATCCGAATGGCAAAAAAGCACATGAGAAAATGCTCTACATCATTAATCATCAGGGAGATGCAGATCAAAACCACAATGAGATACCATCTCACACCTCAGAGACTGGCCCACATTCAAAAGAACAAAAGCAACCGATGCTGGCGTGGATGTGGCGAGAAAGGGACACTCCTTCACTGTTGGTGGGAATGTCCACTGGTTCAGCCCTTCTGGAAAACAGTATGGACGATTCTCAAAAAATTAGAAATTGAGCTCCCATTTGAACCAGCAATACCACTCCTGGGAATATATCCCAGAGAAGCAAAAATGTATAGTCGAAGTGACATCTGCACTTGTTTGTTCATTGCAGCACTCTTTACAATAGCCAGAAACTGGAAGAAACCTGAATGCCCAAGAACAGATGACTGGTTAAAGAAACTTTGGTACATCTACACAATGGAGTACTATGTAGCTCTTAGAAAAGATGAAGTCATGAAATTTACATACAAGTGGTACAATATGGAAAGTATCATGCTAAACGAAATGAGTCAGAAAGAGAGGGATAGACATAGAAAGATTGCATTCATCTGGGGGATATAAAGTAACAAAGTATGAGATTAATACCCAAGAATAGCTGAGATCAGCACCAGGAGCATTACTCCATAACTTAGAGGCCAGCCGGGTATCCTAGAGGAAAGGGCAGCTCAGATAGAGAAGGGAGCACCAAATAAAGGATGTTTGGAGGATCCTCCCAGGAGGGGAGATGCATGTCGAAAGTAGACTATGGACTGAACATGTTTGCCACTCAATGCCTCTTTTGCAGACCACAACACCCAAAAGGAGAGAGCACAGGGGATTGCCCTGCCACAGAGACAGGGGGGGATGGGGGGATGGGGGTGGGGGGATATTATCCATGGTGGTGGAAAATGGGCACTGGTGGAGGGATGGGTATCTGATCATTGTATAATCGAAACCCAAGCACAAAAAATTGTAAATCTACAACTGTAAATAAATAAATAAATAAATAATAAAGGGAAAAAAAGAGCTCCTTTAAAGGACAGGAAAAACTTCCCATCATGTGGCATTGAGTATGACATTCACTAATGGTGTATATGGTTGTCTTCTACTAGATAAAGAAAGGCTAAAATATAAAGCAATTAGTCATCACAAACTGATTTTATTGATCTATTTTCTGATAATTCTGTTTGCCACACACTGTAAAAGGGTGTAAAAAGGTGTAAAAACTATAGAGCAGGTACCCTGTAGTGTGATGTCCTTGTATTCACCCCTTGCTGGGGCTTGAATTGGGGGAGGGTCTATCAATGGCTATAATTAAACAGAACAATAAGGGCTTCCACAGTTAGTAAGTAGACAAAATTAATAGTCCTGTTTATGTTAATCTTTCTTTTAGCTATTACAAAATATTTTTCCTAATTAATAATACAGAAAAGGTGAAAATTTCCATTGGGGGTGGGGCCTCAGTATTACTAACTAGAAACTTTTGCTAATGGAGCCCTTTTCTTAGGTCACAAATTCAAATCTGAAGTAGTAAAATCACCAGGATGTTTTTCTATACCCAAATTATTGTTAGCACTTTCTGTATGGCCACTAGGTAGCACCAAAGTCTGCTCTGTCACTTTGTAACCTAATGGAAATCACCCACAGGAGAAAATCTTGCAGTTTGCTGCAATTTAGGTGGAATTGGAGGGCTTTGTGTTAAAAAAAAAAAACAAGTTAGAGAGAGAGGGACAAATACTCGATGATCCCACTCATCTTTGGAATATGGACAAAACAAAGGAGTTGACAGTATGGAAAAAAAGTCCCTTGGTCTTTGATTTAAAAACTAGGAATATTGGGGCCAGAGAGATAGTGCCATTGATAGGGTGTTTGCCTTGCATGTGGCCGACCTGAGTTGGATCCCCAGCATCCCATTTTGTCCCTCAAGCATCGCCAGGCATGATTCCTGAGTGCAGAGCCAGGAGTAACCTCTGAGCATCACTGGGTATGATCCAAAAAGAAAAAAATAATAAAAACACCCCAAACAAACAAAACAAAACAAAAACACTGAGAATATCAAACAAGAGGGTAGGGGAACAAGAGGCAGGGAAGGATTAGAATTGAAGTAAGGGCCGTGTTTGAGGGCGTTGGGCAATTTGATAGTGGTCAGACATAGCAACTTTGTACAACAAAATCATAAATGTTAACACTGTTTTAAACCTATTGCCAAAACTACAATAATAATCAAAATGGAAAGAAGAAATAATTTAGTATGTTTAATATATTTTCATTCCTTCAGCCACTATTTCTGGAATATTTTTATACCCTTTTCTCTCTCCCTCTGTGATATCAATTGCAGTATTACAGTAGTAGGAGATCTTGGTGGCGGTGAAGGTGCAATAACTTTGTACAATAAAGCCATAAACCAGGGGTCAAAGAGATAGGAGAGCGGATAAGGTATTTACCTTGCACTCAGCCAGTCCAGGTTCAATCTCTGACACCCTTCTGGTCCCTCTGAGCCACACTATGAGTGACCCCTAAGCACAGAGCCAAGAGTAAGGCCTGAGCACTCCAAGGTTTAGACACTATGCCCAAAACACACTCCTCCCAAACCATAAGTGGTAGCACTATTTGTAACCATGCTACCTAAATTATAACAAAATATAAATAAAATTAGGCTTGGCAAAACATTAAAATAATAAACAGCAAACTTTGTGTTCCTGTGGTATGCAGTAACTGATATATCCACTTTATTATTAGGTCATCCACTTTCTAGTCTGGCCCCCTGCAGATTCTCCTATAAGTCTGTGTAACTTGACAGTCAAGAATTCAGACAGCACTGAGGCTGACTGAGTCTGTGGCCTCCTTGCTTCTAAGGTTTCACAGATAATTACCAGCTGTCCTATTGCCCTTGGGTTCAGTATGACAGTTTAAGTTCATAGGCATCAGCTTTCTGCATCAGCTGCCATCTGGAATGTGCTCAGAAAAAATAGCACTTCCAGATATATATCCATAAGAACTGAAAACAGGTCCTCAAATAAGTATATGCACTTGCATGCATATAGCATTCCCTATTCACTAAAGGTTAAAATGGTTCAAACGCCCACTACTAGATGAACAGATAAATAAATTATGATATATATGGACAATACGACATTATTTGGTTACAAAGAAATGAAGTAGGGCAAGGAAAGGAGCTAAAAGAGCTAGAGGACACACTTTGCATGTGGTGGCACCAGTATCGACACTTAGCATGTAGTGGCACCAGTATTGATCCGTTGTCACCCTATGGTCCCCAAAGCACCAATAAGAGCAAGCACAATGCAGGGTGGGGATTCCTAGGCACACCTGGGTGTGGCCCCAAACAACAAAAGAAGAACTAATAACTACTACAATATGGATAATTATAAGTGAAAAATTATGCTAAGGGAAAGAAGACAAACAAAAAGGTTACACATAATATGAATCTACTTAGAAAATGTATGGAAAACATAAACTTATAGCACTGCACTGCCCTCCCATTGTTCATCAATATGCTTGAGTGGGCACCAGTAATGTCTCCATTAAGAGACTTCTTGTTACTGTTTTTGGCATATCGAATACACCACTCATATATATATATATATATATAAAGGTAAAGGTAAAGGCCCTCCCGTTGATCGTCGATTTGCTCGAGCGGGCCCAGTAACGTCTCCATTGGAGACTTTGTTGTTACTGTGTCTGGCATATCGAATACTCTCGGTAGCTTGCCGGGCTCTCCGAGAGGGGCGGAGGAATCGAACTCGGGTCGGCCATGTTGGCCGCATGTAAGGCAAACGCCCTACCACTGTGCTATTATTTATATATATATATATATATATATATATATACATACATATACAGATACATATGTATGTATCATAACATTGGGTTTGTCCTTTCAGCCTTGCCACAGGAAACTTAGTTTACCTTAAAAAAATGTTCTTTCTGTATGGACACAGGAAGACAGTTAATATTATGCTTTGTAACTTGGGAGTTGATTTACTCCAATAATATTTACTCCTGGGCATCTGCTCTCTCAACTCAGTTGCCCTTGGTTCCTAGCACCCCAAAAGCAGGGTACTAATGAGGACTGAATGGACCCAGGGCAAGCTGTGAGCTACCCTGGCATCAAAATGGGCCAGGCAAAAGCGCCACAATACTCAACTATAAGTTGAGAGCATGAGCATAGACAAATGCTGTCATGATCCAAAAGTAACGACGAGACTAGGACCCTGCCGGGGTTAGGAAGACTAACCTGGCCCGAGGACTGTGGTCTAGAATATATAGTAAGAAGTCCTCAGGAAGAACTAAACTTTAATTTGATATATCTCTTACTGTGCTCATAAAAAATGAAATTGCTAGAAATAGAAGTAGATTTACTACAACTATTTAAGTGGATGAGAGACAATAGGCAGATTGGGCGATAGTTGCCAATGTTGTGGATATCTCCCTTCTTGTATAGTAGTACAGTCCTGCTGGTTTTCCATTGGGATGGAACCTTGCATTCAGACAGGTAGTGTGTGAAGAGCCGAGCCATTGTATTGATGAGTACTGATGGTAAGTTCTTCAGGTGTTCAGGTCTGATCTTGTCTGGGCCAGGTGCTCTTTGTTTCTTTACCGACGAGATGGCATGTTTGATTTTGGAAGGGAGAACATTGGGAACAACATATCCATCATGCTGAATGTGGTATGTGGGCAAGTGGGCGTGGCTATTAAAGAGATCTGAGTAGAAGTCATGAATAATCTTCTCCATTGCCCTTCTGTGTAACCCCAACAACGGCCAGGATCCAGAGATTATCACAACAAGCTCCCGGGAGAGCACAAGGCAGAGTCTCCTACCCTGTGTCTGACTATCCTCGCCAGGGCCCAACAGCTGAAGACCTCCAGGCCCCAACCAAGGCCTTACTGGGGCCACTCTCCACACACTTGGATAAGCCTCAAACATAACAGAACTGGCAGAGGAACCCAGGTGTGTGGGACCCGGGGCTGAGATCTCCAAGCCCGCACGGTTTGGGACTGGACCTGTCAGTAGCTAGACAGTTACACCCTCCAACTGCCGTGTAACCCCAACAACGGCCAGGATCCAGAGATTATCACAACAAGCTCCCGGGATTTTTTATTTACTTTTTTTTTAATTTATTTATTTACTTTTCTCTAAGTTTTCAGGGTACCTTAAATATCCAACCCGCACGGCAGAGCCTGGCAAGCTATCCGTGGTCTATGCCAAATAGACCAAATTGATATGCCAAATCCAGTAATAAATGGATCACATTTCCCTAACCCTGAATACGCAGAGTCGAGAAGGATATGGAAGGAGAGGCTGATAAAACACCAAGGCAGACATAGGCTGCCAAAACGAAGAAAGACAAAAATGATTGTCTGTACTTTTAATGCTCGTACGCTGGCATCTGCTGCATCCATTGAAGACCTTATGGTACAAGCGCGAAAGATCAAGTACGACATCATTGGTCTGACCGAAACGAGAAGACATCAATCCCATCATGCTGTTTTCGACACTGGAGAAGAACTGTTCCTTGGAACATGTGATAAAAGAGGCGTCGGTGGTGTCGGTATCCTTGTCAACACAAACTTAGTCACGAGCATTGATTCATTCAAATGCCTAACAACCCGAATTGGACGATTACACTTGAATAAATGTGGCTCACTACCGGCAATTTCTATCTTTGTTGTCTATGCACCAACATCCAGTTATGGTGAAAGAGAAACTGAGAAATTCTACATGGAGCTGGAGAAGTTCTATAAAGAAGATCACACCTTCTACAAGATCATTGTCGGTGATTTTAATGCCAAGATAGGACCAAGGAGATCAGTCGATGAACTCCACATCGGAACCCATGGCCTGGAATGGAACGAACAGGGTGACAGACTGTCTGAGTTCATCATGTCAACCAAAACCTTCCATGGTAACTCACAATTCCAAAAGGCTGAATCTAAACGTTGGACATGGGAGTCTCCCAATGGACGGTTCCACAATGAAATAGACCACATCATATTCAATCGGCGGTTTTGCCTAACCGATGTTGCTGTTGTCCCAAAATTCCAAACGGGATCAGACCACCGTCTTCTTCATGCAAAATTCTACCTCACAGAACGAGGAGAAAAGAATACAAGGTTTAAGAAGAGGACTCCCAGAACAACCACCAACTGGGAGCTCTTTGGCTCTATTGCGGCAACATGGGAAGATGCCGTCATTGACAACATTGATGAGGAATACGATCGAATGATTCAGCACCTCCATGATTGTGCAAAGAATGCCAAGAGAGAGATAACCACAAAAAACCGTCTTTCTTCGAACACTCTTGAACTTATTCGCCAATGTGGCTTGGCACATGCCTCAGGCAACCACAAGCGAACATCCGAACTGGCAAAACAGTGCAGAGAAGCCATCAAGGATGACCTCAAAAACAGGAGAGCAGCAGTACTGGTAGATGCAGCAGAAGCTGGGAAAAACATTCGTAATGCCCGCCTATCCTTCACCAACTACAAAACCAAGATGACTGCCCTCCGACATCATGATGGATCTATCACATCTTCCAGAAGGGCAATGGAGAAGATTATTCATGACTTCTACTCAGATCTCTTTAATAGCCACATCCACTTGCCCACATACCACATACCACATGATGGATATGTCATTCCCAATGTTCTCCCTTCCGAAATCCAACATGCCATCTCGTCGGTAAAGAAACAAAGAGCACCTGGCCCAGACAAGATCAGACCTGAACACCTGAAGAACTTACCATCAGTATTCATCAATACATTGGCTCGACTCTTCACACGCTACCTGTCTGAATGCAAGGTTCCATCCCAATGGAAAACCAGCAGGACTGTACTACTATACAAGAAAGGAGACATCCACGACATTGGCAACTATCGCCCAATCTGCCTATTGTCTGTCATCTACAAACTATTCACTCGAGTCATCCTGAATAGGATTAGCAGAACACTAGATGAAGGACAACAATGTGAACAAGCTGGATTCCGAAAAGGATTCAGTACCATCGACCATATCCACACAATAACCAAGCTCATTGAGATATCTCGGGAGTTCAAGATGCCGCTCTGTCTAATGTTCATTGATTTAAAGAAGGCCTTTGATTCTGTTGAGACGGAAGCGGTCATAGAAGCCCTAGCCAATCAGGGCGTACAAACTCAATACATCAGGATCCTTCGTGAGCTCTATTGCGGATTCACTACCAAGATCTCACCATTCTACAAAGAAGTAATCATCCATATCAAGAGAGGGGTTCGACAGGGTGATACCATTTCACCAAAACTCTTCAGTACCACCCTCGAGAACATCATGCAACGACTGGAATGGGAAAGCATGGGAGTGAAGATAGATGGTTGGCAACTACACCACCTCCGCTTTGCTGATGACATCGTTCTAATAACACCAAACATCAGCCAAGCGGCACAAATGCTGAATGACTTTGACCGTGAATGTGGAAAGGTCGGACTACAGCTGAATCTTACGTAGACAATGTTTATGAGAAACAGCCTTGTTCCTGATGCTCCATTCGCTCTCAACGGAACCACCATCTCCGAATGCAACAGTTATATATACCTAGGTCGAGAAATCAACATGATGAATGACCTGGCACCTGAGTTGCGCAGGAGAAAGAGAGAGGCTTGGAATGCCTTCAAGAGCATTGAAGAAATAACTAAAAGGACAAAGAACCTCCAGCTACGAGCACATCTCTTTGATTCCACTATTCTTCCTGCATTAACATATGCCTCAGAGACCTGGACCCTACGAAAACAGGATGAGAACGCTATTCGGGTCTCTCAAAGAGGAATTGAAAGAACTATGCTTGGAATATCACGATTCACTCAAATGAGAGATAGAATCCGAAGTTCTGATCTTCGTCAACGCTCAAGAATCAGGGACGCTGTCTCATTTGCCAAGACATCAAAAATCAGATGGGCTGGACACGTAATGAGGTTTACAGACAACCGCTGGACTAGAGCCATTACTGATTGGATTCCACGGGACATCAAAAGATCACATGGACGCCCACCTATAAGATGCTCAGACTTCTTCGTCAAGACCCTAAATGATCGGTTTGAAGCTCTGCATGTTCCTAGAACGAACAGATACCATTGGGCTACGCTAGCACGCAACCGGGATGAATGGAGACGTTACTGGCACCCGCTCGAATAAATCGATGAATAACGGGGATTAAGTGATTAAGTGATTTAGTGATTGCACTTCTGGAAGATGTGATAGATCCATCAGGCTTCGGAGGGCAGTCATCTTGGTTTTGTAGTTGGTGAAGGACAGGCGGGCATTACAAATGCTTTTCCTGGCTTCTGCTGCATCTACCAGCACCGCTGCTCTCCTGTCTTTGAGGTCATCCTTGATGGCTTCTCTGCATTGTTTTGCCAGCTCAGACGTTCCCTTGCGGTTGCCTGAGGCATGTGTCAAGCCACGTTGTTGCATAAGTTCAAGAGTGTTTGAAGAAAGGCAGTTTTTTGTGGTTATCTCTCTCTTGGCATTCCTCGCACAATCATGGAGGTGCTGAATCATTCGATCGTATTCCTCATCAATGTTGTCAATGACGGCATCTTCCCATGTTGCCGCAACAGAGCCAAAGAGCTCCCAGTTGGTGGTTGTTCTGGGAGTTCTCTTTTTAAACTTTGCATTCTTTTCTCCTCATTCTGTGAGGTAGAATTTTGCACAAAGGAGACGGTGGTTAGATCCCGTTTGGAATTTTGGGACAACAGCAACATCGGTTAGGCAAAACCGCCGATTGAATATGATGTGGTCTATTTCATTGTGGAACCGTCCACTGGGAGACTCCCATGTCCAACGTTTAGATTCAGCCTTTTGGAACTGTGAGTTACCATGGAAGGTCTTGGTTGACATGAACTCAGACAGTCTTTCACCCTGTTTGTTCCATTCTAGGCCATGGGTCCCAATGTCGAGTTCATCAGCTGATCTTCTTGGTCCTATCTTGGCATTAAAATCACCGACAATGATCTTGTAGAAGGTGTGATCTTCTTTATAGAATTTCTCCAGCTCCATGTAGAACTTCTCAATTTCTCTTTCACCATAATTGGATGTTGATGCATAGACAACAAAGATAGAAACTGCCGGCAGTGAGCCACATCTATTCAAGTGTAATCGTCCGATTCGGGTTGTTAGGCATTCGAATGAATCAATGCTCATGGTTAAGTTTGTGTTGACAAGGATATCGACACCACGGACGCCTCTTTTATCACATGTTCCAAGGAACAGTTCTTCTCCAGTGTCGAAAATGGCGTGATGTGATTGATGTCTTCTCGTTTCGGTCAGACCAATGATGGCGTACTTGATCTTTCGCGCTTATACCATCAGGTCCTCGATGGATGCATCAGATGCCAGCGTACGTGCATTAAAAGTACAGACAATCATTTTTGTCTTTCTTCGTTTTGGCAGCCTATTTCTGCCTTGGGATTTTATCAGCCTCTCCTTCCATATCCTTCTTGACTCTGCCGTATTCAGGGTCAGAGGAATGAGATCCATTTTTTTTTTACTGGATTTGGCATATCAAATAGACCACGGATAGCTTGCCAGGCTCTGCCGTGTGGGTGGGATATTTAAGGTACCCTGAAAAATTAAATGAATGTAAATAAAAAGTCGTGTGGCTGTGAATGCGGCCACGTGCTCCCAGGAGCTTGGTGTGATAATCTCTGGATCCTGGTCGTTGTTGGGGTTACACGGCAGTTGGTGGGTGTAACTGTCTAGCTACTGGCAGGTCCAGTCCCAAACCGTGCAGGCTTGGAGATCTCAGCCCCAGGTCCCACACACCTGGGTTCCTGTCCCAGTTCTTTTATGCGTGAGGCTCATCCAAGTGTGGAGAGTGGTCCCAGCATGACCTTGGCTGGGGCCCGGAGGTCTTCAGCTGTTGGGCCCTGGTGAGGACAGTCAGGCACAGGGTAGAAAACTCTGCCTTGATCTCTCCCAGGAGCTTGGTGTGATAATATCTGGATCCTGTCATCTACAAACTGTTCACTCGAGTCATCCTGAATAGGATTAGCAGAACACTAGATGAAGGACAACCATGTGAACAAGCTGGATTCCGAAAATGATTCAGTACCATCGACCATATCCACACGATTACTAAGCTCATTGAGGTTTCTCAGGAGTTCAAGATGCCGCTCTGTCTAACATTCATTAATTTAAAGAAGGCCTTTGATTCTGTTGAGACGGAAGAAGTCATAGAAACCCTAGCCAATTAGGGCGTACAAACTCAATACATCAGGATCCTTCGTGGTCTCTCTTACGAATTCACTACAAGGATCTCACCATTCTACAAAGAAGTAATCATCCATGTCAAGAGAGGGGTTCAGCAGGGTGATACCATTTCACCAAAACTCTTCAGTACCACCCTCGAGAACATCATGCGATGACGGGAATGGGAAAGAATGGGAGTGAAGATAGATGGTCGGCAACTACACCACCTCTGCTTTGCTGATGACATCGTTCTAATAACACCAAACATCAGCCAAGCGGCACAAATGCTGACCAACCTCGACCATGAGTGTGGAAAGGTCGGACTACATCTGAATCTTACGAAAACAATGTTTATGAGAAACAGCCTCGTTCCTGACGCTCCACTCACTCTCAACGGAACCACCATCTCCAAATGCAACAGTTATATATACCTAGGTCGAGAAATCAACATGATGAATGACCTGGCACCTGAGTTGCGCAGGAGGAAGAGAGCAGCCTGGAATGCCTTCAAGAGCATTGAAGAAATAACTAAGAGGACAAAGAACTGCTAGCTACAAGCACATCTCTTAGATTCCACTGTTCTTCCTGCATTAACATATGCCTCAGAGACCTGGGCCCTACAAAAACAGGATGAGAACGCTATTTGTGTCTCTCAAAGAGGAATCGAAAGAGCTATGCTTGCAATATCACGATTCACTCAAATGAGAGATAGAATCTGGAGTTCTGATCTCCATCAATGCTCAAGAATCAGGGACGCTGTCTCATTTGCCAAGGCATCAAAAATCAGATGGGCTGGACACGTAATGAGGTTTACAGACAACCGCTGGACTAGAGCCATTTCTGACTGGATTCCATGGGACGTCAAAAGATCGCGTGGATGCGCACCTACAAGATGGTCAGACTTCTTCGTCAAGACCCTGAATGATGGGTTTGAGGCTCTGCATGTTCCTAGAACGAACAGATGCCACTGGGCTATGCTACCACGCAACAGGGATGAATGGAGATGTTATTGGCACCCGCTCGAGTAAATCAATGAATAATGGGGGACCAAGTAATCAAGTGATTTAAGTGGATTACTTGCTGAGGAAAGAAGAAAATGACACACCCTGGGTGGGATCTCGCTCTTAAACAGATCTCCTAGTAATCCAGAGTAATCTCTTTAGATGAGATTTTATGCTTGAGTTAATCTCCTGGAGGAGTGGTCTTACTCCTCTTTGTTGATTTGTTAATGTTCAACCCACCTTCGTGTCACCACCCTATGTGATTGCTATATAAACTAAGACTGTAAGAGCAGAACAGATGGAGTCAGAAGCGAGAAAGGTCATAGTCAGAATCCAGGGGTTAGAGTCAGAAGTGAGAGCGGGTCTGGCTCCAAAAGTCAGTGTCAGGATCCAGGGAAGCAGAAGCAGAGAACGGAAGAAGAGGGCAGAATCAGAATCCAGAGCGAAGAGCTCCAGAGAGAGAAGCAGAAGGGCTCTAGAGAGATAGAGATCGGAAGAGACCAGAGGAGAGACTCAGAGACAGAGTCAGAGATAGAGAGACAGACAGAAGAGAGCACAGTGGCACACACAGAAGCAGAGCACAAAGGAGCCATCACAATCCGGTCCATACACAGCGGCTCGCCCAGAGAGCCCGCCAACAACACTCACATCTTCCCATCCCTCTGTATGCACGTTTTATATATATATATATATATATATATATATATATATATATGTATATATATGTATATATTCGATTCGTCCATCAGTCTCAGCCCGACAAGCTACTGAAAGTATCCCGCCCACATGGCAGAACCTGGCAAGCTCCCCATGGTGTATTCGATATGCCAAAAACAATAACAACAAATCTCACAATGGAGACGTTATTGGTGCTCGCTCGAGCAAATTGATGAACAATGGGAGGACAGTGCTATATATATATATATATATATATATATATATATATATATATATATATGTAACTGTCACGGTTCTCCCGTTGTTCATCGATTTGCTCGAGCAGGCCCAGTAACGTCTCCATAATGAGACTTGTTCTTACTGTGTTTGGCATATCGAATACATCACAGTAGCTTCCCAGGCTCTGCCGTGAGGGCGAGATACTCTTGGTAGCTTGCCAAGCTCTCCAAGAGGGGTGGAGGAATCGAACTCGGGTCGGCCATGTTGGCCGCTTGTAAGGCAAACGCCCTACCGCTGTACTATTGCTCCAGCCCATATATATGTATATATATACATATTTGAATCAAATCAAATATATATATTTGAATCACCATGACCTCCAGTTACAAATCTTTCATGCTTGAGTTTAAGTCATTGTATGTCATACAATGATAGAACACCCATCCCTCCATCAGTGTACATTTCACCACCAACGTCCCCAGTATCCCTCTCCCCACCCCATCCCACCCCTCCCCTGCCTCTATGGCAATTTACCTTTTACTCTCTCTCTCTACTTATAAATCCTGTATATATTAAATGGTCATCAATTTCTCAGTTTTAATTTGTAAAATATTTTCATTTTTCCACTTCCCTTTGTTGTTCTTCTTGGTGTGATGACTGAACAAAGATACATGCTCAGTTTGGTATTTGATCACTTGGTTATGGCACTCACCAGGGGTAACACACTATAGTTGGGGTGCTTGCACATGTTTTAATTGCAGTGCTCACCAGAGGTGTCACACTTGAAGGAATTGAACTCAAGTCTTCATGTTTGAAAGACAGACACCCTACTATTGAGTAAAGGCCAGCCCCCAAATAATCAACTTTAAAATGGTTAGAATATGTTGTACAAATTTCACTTCAATACATCATTTTCTGTTTTGGGTTTGGTTTGGTTTTGAGACACACCCTGATTTAATCCCCAAATCAAAATCACAAATCACAAATCGTCCTGTTATTTGTCGATTGCCTCGAGCAGGCCCCAGTAACGTCTCCTTCATCCTAGCAGTGAGATTATATTCAAGGCACTTTAGGAAAATGAGACCCATCATTGTTACTGGTATTTGGCATATTGGGTACGCCACGGGGAGTTTGCCAGACTCTGCCGTGTGGGCAGGCTACATTCGGTAGCCTGCCAGTTTGTCCAAAGTAGGTCCCCTCCAATGGGCCCCGGTGAGGACAACCAGGCGCGGGGGCAGGAGACTGCACTGTTCTCTTCAGGGAGCTGGTTTTTATAGTCTCTGAGTCTTGGCTGCTGATGGGATTACACAGCGCCAGGGGGCCAGTTGGTGGGTGTGACCCCTGCCTACTGAAATTTGGAGGATCTGGGTGGAGGATCCTCGGCCCCAATCCGAGTAGGCTTGGAGATCTCGGCCCCGGAACCCGCGTGGCTTTGTCCCTCTGCCAGTACCTTCATGTGTGCAGAGAGTGGTCTCAGCATGGTGGTGGCTGATTTAATCCCCAGCACCAGAAAATTCTCCCTGCATCCCACACAAGTATTGCCAGTGCTCCCTGACTACAAAGCCAGAAGCCCTGAGGGTGACTGGGTATAGCCCCCCAAAACAAAAAATACATATATAATCAAGCTCTATATAAATGTTCCAAGCAGAGCTGTATCATTTATGTCATTTGATCCCTATAAAATTACTAGCAATACTTTACCAAGGAGTAAACTGCGTCATAATCCATATAAAAGAAGACATAAAACTATTTTTGGTGGGAAAACTGCTGTTTTTAAAATTGCTTTCATCTCCTTGCATATCATTGGGAAACGGAACTATTGAAAACATTTTATTAGATGAGTATTATTTTTAAAATTCCGTTTTGTAACAAAAGGTGCTGCTAACATTTTAACAATAATTTTAATGCTCATTTACAAAAGCTCTTAATACAACTGATTTTTTTTGCTTAGAAATAGTTCTTTTTAAATTTTTACTAAAGAGCCATGATTAACAGACTTTCTGATCATTGCATTTTAGACATACAATAATTCAATACCAATCCCTTCTCCAGGGCCAACTTCCCTCTACTGGTGCTCCCAGATTCCCTCTCCATGCCGAGCCCCCAGTCCACCCCTGCCTGTCAACTTGATAGGCACATTACAAAGTTTCAGTGGTTGGAGGAAAGAAAAGATTTAAACCTAATAATATCAATAATGATATAAAATGTGTGATCTAAATATGACAATTAAGAAGGCAGAAACTGTAAAGGAACAAATGAACAAATGCCTCAGAATCTGAGAATGGGGCTATAATACTAAACTTACAATGAGTGGGTGGGAGTGTGAGGGGAACCAGAGACAATGGTGGAGGGAAGCAGTCACTCTGGTGGAGGGTGTGGCATTGGAATGTTGTATCATAAAACCCTATAATTAACAGTATTACAAGTAACTGTGCTTCCATAAAAAATTTAAAGGGGGCTGGAGAGATAGTACAGTGGGTACAGTGCTTGCTTTGCATGCGGCCAACCTGGATTCAATCCCCAGCATCCCATATGGTCTGCTGAACATTGCCAGGGCACAGAACGCAGAAGTAACCCCTGAGCATTGCCAAGTGTGGTCCAAAAACAAAAAAAAAATATGCAAAGTAAAGATAGTTTAATTTGATTAAAAAGAAACCCATATTTAAGATAAAGAAAAGAAAACTATAAAAATGAAACCTTAAAAAGCTATATTACGCCCGCTCCTCTCTGGAAAGAAAGATGGCGGCCGCACGGGAGCCTTGTGGAAAGCAGGTTTGAGCCGGGGCTGGCGGGAGCGGCAGGGACCTCATGGGAAGGGGGGCTTTGTGGGCCGTCCCCCACGCCCCACTGAGGTCCCCGGCTGCCCCCCACGAGCGGCTCTCCGGCACGGCCACGGCCCCGGAGGCACAAGGACTTAGCACAGAGAACCAGCCGCTTGGAGCAGAAAAGCAAATGGACTTGTGTTAAACCGCGCACCACCAAGCCTGCCCGGAGGGGAAAGGGCATTGACCAGCCTGCCCGCTCCTCTCTGGAAAGAAAGATGGCGGCCGCACGGGAGCCTTGTGGAAAGCAGGTTTGAGCCGGGGCTGGCGGGAGCGGCAGGGACCTCATGGGAAGGGGGGCTTTGTGGGCCGTCCCCCACGCCCCACCGAGGTCCCCAGCTGCCCCCCACGAGCGGCTCTTCGGCACGGCCACGACTCCAGGGCACACAAACCAATCTCTTAACTAGCTAACTTTTAATAGAAATTCTTCCAGGGTCAATAAGTAAAATAGCAGAAATTCAAAACCGCGCGGCCGCTATTGCGGCCGCGCGACATCATTTTATTCTTAAACCAAATTGTAGAAAGCAAATCATTTCACAACGCTGTTTCAGCATGTCTGATTGTGGGGGGTGGGTCGTAAACTCTAAACAATAATTGTGCATCTTCTATCGAAACAATCTATCTAGTCAAAGTAGATAGAGTATTAACTAGAACTCATCTGCCTCACAAGAATTGGGAGGGGTGGGAGGTGGGGGTCTATTGGGGTTCGGGGTTAAAAATGAGTATTGGTAAAGGGAAATATGTTTGGTATCTACATGACTGAGACCTAAACCCGAAAGCTCTGTAACTTTTCCCACAGTGATCCAATAAATAAATTATAAAAAAAAAAAAGCTATATTAATTGGAGGTGGGGGGTTTGGGTCCACTCAGTAATGCTCAGGGCTTACTCCAGGATCTGGCTCAGAAATCACTTCTGGTGGGGTGTGGAGCGGAGGGGCATATTGGATGCTGGGGATTCAACACATGTCAACTACATACAAAGCAAGCACCTTACCAGCTGTACTCTCTCTGGCTTTTAAGTAAATATAGGTGAAATAATAAATCACAAGGTAGGTTGGAAAATATTTTAGCTGAACTTGAAAATAGCACACATCAAATTTGTGGGGTGCAGAAGTACTGTAGCTAGAAATTTAACACACTGAATTGTTAAACATTTCTATAAATTGGTTTTCTGAATATTCAAATCCTCGGGAATTTTTTCATATCAACCAGTTGAAAAAGACTTCCCAAATCACATCTGAGATGATTAGTACCTGTAGACTCATATTAAAATTTAACTGGATAGGAATGGTGTGAAGGAGGAATAAGTGACACTGGGACAAAGGTGGGGAGAAGTGAGTACTCTGGTGGAGAGTGTGGTGCTGGAATATTTTATGCACGAAACCCAGTATTGTAAATCATGGCGCCTAAAGTAAGATTTTGGAAACTTTAACTGAACCCGACAGACACAGCTCATATACCTTACTCATTTTACAGTTCATTTCTTGATACATTTTGTAATCATCAACTTTTTCTGTATTATTGATGCTATAGATCAATTATCCTGGAAAATAGTGTCTATACAATGGTACCTAGCAATAACATGTCTAATTAGAATTCATGAATGTTCCTTGATAATGATATAAGTAATCCTAGTAGATAAGTATTACTACATAGTGTATGAACTCAGAATGACTAAGTCCTCGAATATAACTCAATCATAGTTTAAGGGGTTAGAACAATATCACAATGGGTAGGGAACTTGCCTTGCATGCAGCAAACGCAGGTTCAATCCCCAATATCCCATAAAGTACCCTAAACACTGCCAGGAGCAATTACTTAGTAAAGACAAGTGTGGCCCAAATATATTTACTTGTGTTTTTAATTTTGTGGGAAGGATAATGAAAAAGTGGAAAGTAATAGCAGTCATGGAAAGTAATAGTAACTTTATCATTCTGATACTCATGTATCAAAATCCAGAGATCAGAATAACCTATGTTATAGTTATATTCTGTGTAAACACAAAAAGGGGCTGCAGCGCTCTATCTCTTCCACTGCCCGCATTCGGCAACCTCACACCACTTCCCCTACCCAGGGAGGTGGATGGCAATGGGCAGACGAAGGAAGGAAATGAGAGCCTTGCTGGTTAGTCTTAGTTGCAGTTTATTCCAATCTCATCTCCATT
Organism: Sorex fumeus; assembly: GCF_029834395.1. Lineage (NCBI taxonomy): Eukaryota > Metazoa > Chordata > Mammalia > Eulipotyphla > Soricidae > Sorex > Sorex fumeus. Next base: position 29,843,112 of record NW_026606115.1, read on the forward strand.
CACTCCTGTCTCTCTCCCTCTGCTTCTCCCCCACCCCACTCTTACAGTCCAGTTAAATCCCTCCACATGAGGGGTTGGGGCTTACACATAAGTGTGACCACAATCAATAGGGTTAAAGTTCTTTCCCTCGGGGAAAGCTGCTTCTAGGACAGATTCTCATTTAGCAGCTCGACCCACCCTAGAGCGGAATTCCATGGGTGTTTCTCCTCTCCTTGTCCAACAAACATATAAGCATTCACAATATTAATCATTTTGTATGAACACAGTAAGAGATACATTAAGCTTATAGAATTGCTCTCCTAGGGCCATCTTGATCTCAGACTACAGTGCTCAGGCCAGATAGTCTTTCCTATCCCTAGCAGGGTCCTTATCTCGTCGTTACTTTGGGATCATGACAGTATTTGTCCATAATCAAGCTCTTAACTTACAGTTAAGAATCGTGGCACTTTGGCCTGGCCCATTTTGATGCCAGGGTAGCTCACAGCTTTCCCTGGGTCCATTCAGTCCCTCGTTGGGACCCTGCTTTTGGGTTGCTAGGAACTAAGGGCAACTGAGGCCTAAGTCAAGAAAGCAGATGCCCAGAAGTGAATAATATTCGAAGTAATTAAAATCCTATGTTACAAAATCATATTAACTGTTTTCCTGTATCTATACAAAAGAACATGGTTTTAAAGTAAACTATTCAAAAGATATAAGGAGAGGAGAAAGACAATATATAACTTAAAATACAAGTTCCCTGTCCTAGAAGGATCTGACCTTACAAAGTAACAGATTCTGATTAGGGGGAAAAGCTGATTAACTGATTGGGGAAGAGCATAGAGAAGTGGTTACAGATAAACTAAGGAATGGGAGTGACTGGGGGCAGGGAAGGGGGGGATTATGATGGGTGTTACTCAATGAACCTAAGCTTCTTGTGGCAAGGGGGAAAGAACAAACCAATGTTAGGCCTAAATTATTTAGAGCTATATTCCAACAATATTTCAGGTCATTTTCTTGCTCTATCCCTGAAACAAAAGCTACTTATAATTTTCAGTGGAGCAATTCCTTTTTTAAAAAATTATGCATTTCTTAAACTACATGTCCTGGCTCAACTAAAACAATTTTTCATTATTTCTCATTAAACACTGAGCAACACATCAAAGCTTTGTCAGTATGACCCATGCAAAAATGGTCAATAGTTTTCAAAAGTAGCTAATAAAACCAAAAGCAATTATTCTTACAATAAAATTTATTTTAGGCTGCAACACTCACTTCCTTCCGTCATTTCCCAATATCCTATTATGTCAATTCATATCTATAAACATAACAAAATCTGTGTCAATTTGCATAAATTATCATATTTAAAGCAGTTTTTTGTTTTCTTAACTCGACTCAAAATCTCTTTGGCTGTGTGTCTCTACAAATGTAACTGCAATTAAATTTAGTATCAAACCATGCTCCTGATAACTAATGAGACAGAACATTAGGTAAGTATAAAATACTAAAAGTTTCTTTCTACCTCAGATACATTCTTAAAAGTCTGTCTCCATTGAAAATGCCTCCACTGAAAGGAGGGAGAGGGTGGGGACAGGAGTATACTGGGGAGATTGGTGGTGGGGAATGTGCACTGGTGGAAGGATGGGTGTTTGATGGTTGTGTGATTGTAACCCAAACATGAAAGCTTGTAACTATCTCACAGTGATTCAATAAAATTTTTTAAAAAGGGAAAGGTAAAGGTAAAGGTCGATTACCTTGATCGTCGATTTGCTCGAGCGGGCCCAGTAACGTCTCCATTGGAGACTTTGTTGTTACTGTGTCTGGCATATCGAATACTCTCGGTAGCTTGCCGGGCTCTCCGAGAGGGGCGGAGGAATCGAACTCGGGTCCGGCCATGTTGGCCGCTTGTAAGGCGAACGCCCATATGGCTGGAGCGATAGCACAGCGGTAGGGCGTTCGCCTTACAAGCAGCCAACATGGCCGACCCGAGTTCAATTCCTCCGCCCCTCTCGGAGAGCCCGGCAAGCTACCGAGAGTATTCGATATGCCAGACACAGTAACAACAAAGTCTCCAATGGAGACGTTACTGGGCCCGCTCGAGCAAATCGACGATCAACGGGAGGGCCTTTACCTTTTACCTTAAAAAGGGAAAAAAAACAGTCAAGCACAACTTTTAAACTACTGAGATCTTGTTACTTGTTACTTTGTAGATCATGAAATCTACAAACTGCACAGTATATTTAAAGATATGCTTATAAAAATCTAAAATGCCAAAAATTTCATCTTAGGAACCTTTACCCACATATGCAAATATTTTATGGACTGCACGAATTCATATGTGTTCCTGATATAGATATATCCTTACTCAAATGAGCTTAGATTAACACTAACATTTCAAGGCCACTAAAAATCATATCCCTTTACTTACTGAAAATTTACTTATTTCTTTCTGAGAAAGCAAGTTAACTTTCAGGGCTTCAGAGTCACAAAATTTTCTCTCCAACTTTTTTTTTCATGATGGACAGTATAATAGAAATTACCATCCTCTGTGTAGCCTGCCTGCTATCTCAAAGCTAATTTAGTACCCATGTGTGTACATGACATTTTGGGCTATTAATCTCATTTTGGGGTTAATACCCAGAAATAAAATTTTAACACTGTACTGTATATTTTATAAATCCTTACTAAAATAAAATATGACTAATTCACTGGCCATGATCCAGAGACTCATAAACAAATCTCAAAAGAGATCAACAAGTCGCAGAGATTCTTCTGGACCCCACAAAAAGCTGGGCACCCCAGAGGGGGGCAGATCAACCCAGTACCCACCCAAACAGAGCCCCAACAACCAAAAGTTCCCACACTCCACAAGCACAACTATGCTCAGGCTAGAATCCACATTTTGGGACAAGCCTCACCCAGAAATTAATCTGCTGAAAAACTCAGGCATGTCGATTTTGTGACTGAAATCACCACGCTTTCACAGAACCAGGGATGGGCTGCCTCCCCACCTCCATCTCCCTGTACTTTCAGAAACCCTGGTAGTTAACACACATGGCCCAGAGCCACTACCCAAACAGTCAAAAATTTAACTCCAGCTGTATCACCCTGTTAAAAAAATTTTGGACTTCCTGAATCAGGCAGTCATATTTGCCAACGAAAACACTTCGAACTCTACAACACTGATAAATCAGGAATAGTACACCATATTGGATGCTATGTAATGTAGAAGGCAACCAACTGTGATTAACAAAATAGAAACACAGAAGGCTTAACCTGTAACATCTTGTAAGCTCTTATACAAAGATTTAATGGCCCCATGGTGAGATACAACAAACTTCACTAACTTCCTTCTAAGGAAGCATTTTTTGATCATTCTGTTATCAAATTATTGACAGCAAGCAATATAAAATAAATTATTGAGGGCATGCTATGGGGGTGGTGGGAAAATTGGAGACAATGGTGGCGGGAATGTATAACGGTGGTGAGATTAGTGTTGAAATATTGAATGTCTATAACAAATCATCATGAACATCTTTGTATATGAAATGTAAGGGGACAATAAAATAATATATAATAGAATAATTATATAATTGTTGGAGGAAAATAAGGCTATTCAGAGTGTCACATTATTACTTAAAATGCTTCCATGAAATAGAAAAATATTCTGTATCATGGACCAGTGTGCAAACACACACCAAGAACAACGGGCAATGGGGATGGCAGCAGCCTATCTCTCCCACCACCTGCGTTCGGTATTCTCAGGCCGTTTCCTCACTCCAGGGAGGTCGATGGCGATGGTCAGGTGAAGGAAGGAAATGAGGGCCAGGCTGGTTGGTCTTAGCAGCAGTTTATTACGTGGAAGAAGTGTATGTCATAGTGGCTCCAGGATCTCTCAACCTTGTTCTCTCAGCTTCTGTCCTCAGCCAGCCCCATCTTCCCAGGTTCTCTAACGCACGTGTTTCCCCAGAGAGCCCTGAAAACTCCCTTATATAGATCATGGTACCTCTAAAGGGCGCAATACAGTGATGTCATCAAAAGGAGTTACAGAAAGAACAATGAGATGACAGAACATATATTGTTTCTTTACATCCGCAGGCCAGTAATCTTGGCCTCACCTTTCACAAGCTACAAGCACTTGGATTAGCATATCGAAGACCAGCCTGCTAGAGCTTGGGGTCTACATCTCGAAGACTAGCCTGTCTCTTACAGTAAGGTTTCTGTGAGATAAGGGAAGCTGCCTCTCCACAGTAAGGTTTCTGTGAGATAAGGGAAGCTGCCTCTTGCTTACTGAAGGCAGATGAAGGGGAGAAATGTTCAGTCTCACCCAAGCTAGTCAGGAAAAATGGGAAGGCTGCTTCTAGGACAGATTCTCATTTAGCAGATCAACCCACACTAGAACAGAATTCCCTGGGTGTGTTTCTCTTCTCCTTGTCTGATCAACATATAAGCATATATAAGTCATTTTGTATGGATACAGTAAGAAATACTTTAAGCTTATAGAATTGCTCTCCTAGGGCCATCTCGATCTCAGACTGCAGTGCTCAGGCCAGATATCTTTCCTATTCTTAGCAGGGTCCTAGTCTCATCGTTACTTTTGGATCATGACAGCATTTGCCTATGATCAAACTCTTAGCCTATAGTTAAGAATTGTGGCACCTTGGCCTGGCCCATCGCGATGCCAGGGTAGCACATAACTTACCGGCTTGCCCTGGTTCCATCTAGTCCCACGTCAGGACCCTGCTTTTGAGGTGCTAGGAAGTGAGGGCAACTGAGGCTTAAGTTGAGAAAGCAGATGTCCAGGAGTGAATAATATTCAAGGACAATTAAATCCTAAGTTGTAGAGCATAATATTGTCTTCCTTCCAAAAAGGACATTGCATTAAACTATTCAAAATACATAAGGAGAGGAGAAAGGCAATATTAGCTTGCAGTGCAAGTTCAGTGTCCTAGAAGGATGAGACCTTACAAATTGGTTGGGCAAGAGAGCATAGAAGTGGTTACAAACAAACAAAGTAATGGGAGTGACTTGGGGGCAACCTGATAAACTTAAGCTCCTTGTACTCCAACAGACCAGTGACTTTACAAAAACTCCAAGTCATTTGTAGATCAATCAAAAAGGCAAGGCGAGATATTATAACTTTCATCTTTATGTTCAAGACAGGAAGATTAGCTTCTAACTTGCCAGTAAGTCAAGAGACTTGGAGTCAATTATAAAGTTTTCAGTAGTTCTAGCAAGAAACAGAAAAAAATACTTGTTATCTTGAATCTTTTTGAGAATCTGCTGAAAACTAAGACCCAGAGAAATGCACAGACCACAAACTCACATTCAACTTCTGGGATAGATGAGGCCCCTGATACCTTACAAGTCCACTTATGAGCTTGAAATTAAGAACTACGCTCTAGGGGCTGGAGCGATAGCACAGCAGGTAGGGCATTTGCCTTGCACACGGCCGACCCGAGTTCGATTATTCCCAGAATGGTCCCCTAAGCACTGCCAGGAGTAATTTCTGAGTGCATAAGCCAGGAGTAACCACTGTACATCGCCGGATGTGACCCAAAAAGAAAAAGAACCACATTCTAGAAAATTAGCAAGTTTAGTCACCAGTCATTAGACCTCAGTAGAGCTTTGGGGAAACAGAGAAGTGGGTAGGGCACTTGTCTTGTATGCAGCTGAACATGGGTTTGATCCCTGGCACCCCATATGGTCCCCAGAGCACCATCAGGATTCCTGAGCAGAGACAGGAGTAAGCCTTGATCACTACTGAGTATGGCCCCAAAACAAAACAAACAGAAAAAAACAAATCTGGAGCTTAAGAATACTATGGATTACATAACTCTCATGTAAAAGGTTCAAAACCCAGGCTATCAGGAAATATAAATGTTTATGTCTTCACTAAAAATTTCAAATATTCCTTTATATATTGCCACTCCACATGACTAGTTAGTAAGCCTTGCCTCACCTAACCTCTTTATCCTAGTTTACTGTTCCTCAGAGGACCTCCTTCCACCAAATATTAAATATTTGTCGTTTGACTCCACTATCTAGGATGACATTTTCTGAGAACAGAAACTTTGGAGGCCAGAGCAATAGTAGGGCAATTGCCCTATATGCTTTACTATCCTTCTGGCCCCTATCATGCTCATTTTTTGATATTTTAACTACCTGAAGAAGAGCATCAAGAGTTATATCCCTGAGACCTCTCTCAGAAGAGAGCATAGACACTAACATAGTCATGCCACCGCGCCAGGATGTTTCTTTCAGGTCACCCCAGAGGGGGATGAGTGAGGTCCCTCCCCACCCCAAGGACCCAGGCCCAGCACCCAAAAACCTCCAGAACTCAACCTCTGCCATGCTTACAGCCACTCTCCACACGCTTGGCAGGGATTCATCCACGAGTAAACCTATCCCTGGAGACCGCTCTGCCACATTCACGGCTGTGTGACATCTCATACCTCACACTACAAATGCACCACATTTGATTGGGTTTAAAGTAGAAGGCAACCAACTTTTAGAGACATAAATATACATATATACATATATGTGTATATATATACATATGTGTATAAGCACACAAGGCTCAACCCTTAACAACATATTAGTAATCTCCTATAGAAGGGCTTGATGGCACGTGGGTAAAATACAACAAATCTTCACACACTCTCCTCTAAGGAAAGTTTTTTGGAGCATTTTCAGCAGTTTATAACAAACAATACAAACGGTTTTGCTTTGGGGCAGGGGTTGGGGTTTGGGATGGAAACATCCAAAATATGGTGGTGGGAAGGTGTCATGGTGGTGCGATTGGTGTTTGAATATTAAATGTAATCAAATATTGTGAATTGTAGCACTGTACTCCCATTATTCATCGATTTGCTCGAGCGGGTCCAGTAACGTCTCCATTGTGAGGCTTGTTGTTACTGTTTTGGGCATATCGAACAAGTCACAGGGAGCTTGCCAGGCTTTGCTGTGCAGGCGAGATACTCTCGGTAGCTTGCTGGGCTCTCCGAGAGGGGTGGAGGTATTCCACCCAGGTTGGCCAGGTAGGCCTCATACAAGGCAAACACCCTACCCTCTGTGCTATCACTCCAGTCCCATTGTGAACTACTTTATAAAAATAACAGTTACATCCCCTTGACAACTATAAAATGTCAGCATTCCTCAATCATTTTAAGCCTTATCATTTTCTAAAATAAATTTTTGATATGCATAGGTCTTATTGTTTCATTTCCCAATAACCAGTGTAAATATGTTATTGGGAAATAACATGCGCTAAGCATGTCTTCAGACCACGGTAAATACCCTAAGTGCAGAGGTAAGCAAATGGAATTTTTCTTATTATATGAAACATCATTTGAAAACCATGTAGCCCATGGACTAAGAAATGAGAAGCGTCAACAGCCTCCACAATCCGGACTCTACCATATGAATGGGCACAGTTCCACAGGTTCTGAACCTCTGCACTCAATACCCAAACAGGTCCAATAGGTCCAACTCCACAGCTACTAAACCACACAACCATGACAGTTTCTCCAAATTCCACAAAGCACAGGAGGCGCACCGCCAACACAATGGGGAGGACAGGAACATGCCCACAAGTTCACTGAGCGAAGACAAGAACAGAGTGGGTTTTTTTAAAAAGTTTTATTAGTGAGACACCATGAGGTACAGTTGTAGACTTACAAATTTTGTGCTTGAGTTTCAATTATACAATGATCAAATACCCATCCCTCCACCAGAGTGTTTTAACTAGCAGAGCCAGCTCAGTAAATCCTTGGGCCATGACTTTAGTGACACTATTGTGAGGACGTTTAATGAGCTCAAAGAAACGATGGCACAGGTGTCAGAAAAGCCAGCAGTGCAGAAAAAAAGGTCAAATGCTGAAATGAGAAAACTACAGAAATGAAGAACATGGTAGGCACATTAAAAAGAAACTCAATAGAAGTTCTGAACACAGTAACAGCAGCCAAGCAAAAGATCAAGGAGTTCAAGGATGAGATGGAAGAGATCTCAAGCAAACAAGAGAAGATGGCGTAAAGTCTAAAAAGAAATGAACAGCACACCATGAAATTATGGGATGAGTTCAGAACAATGTAAGAATCATCAGTCCCTGAAGAACAGGAAGGAAAATTTGATGAGACAATAACTTGAGAAATCACAGAGGTGGAATCTCCTAGAACTGAGGGTTATAGGTATCAAGGTTCAAGAGGCCCAAAGGGTCCCAGCAAAGAAACTCAACTAGGAAAATTCCATGATACATTTTACTCAAAATTACAAATCCCCCACTGAGAGAGAAAGATTAGTAAGGAATTTACATTAAAAAGAAAGTCTTTTAAGATTCAAAGTAGAACAGACTCTCCAAGCCAGAAGAGAACAGAGGACTATCAAACAAAAATTTGATGAAATGAACATCAAATCAAGATCATTCATCCAGCTAGATTATCATTCAGATTTAAAGGAATGATACAAAGTTTCAGGGACAAGGACAAGCAACAGCTTAGGGAATTCATAGCTTTGAAACCAGCTTAATATGAAGCATTAAAGAAGCGTCTTGAAAGAACAGGTCAAGCTTCTCAGCATGTGGCATTAAGTATGAGTCACTCACGGTGCTCGTGTTCTATGTAAGAATGTATATTTACTCCTCGCTTGCTAAAGAACTTAATACATTTTCAATAATGGAATTCACATCTCAGTGATAGTTCTATGTCTATCACTTTTTTATATTGAGACCATTATTGCAATCTTATCTGCATTATCACTTAGGCAGTTTCTATTTTTTAAATATAAAACCAATTGTCTATGTATATATATGTAGCACTGTCCTCCCATTGTTCATCAATTTGCTCGAGCGGGCACCAGTAATGTCTCCATTGTTACTTGTTACTGTTACTTGTTACTGTTTTTGGCATATCAAATATGTCACGGGTAGCTTGCCGGGCTCTCCAAGGGTGGTGAGGAATTGAACCCGGGTCAGCCATGTGCAAGGCAAATGCCCTACCCACTCCGCTATTGCTCCAGCCCATATACAAAGACTAATATCCACAGCCAGGGGAAAAAGGGGCTAGGACTGGTCAATGGTTGGAATTAACCACAAAGGTGTGTGGGGCGGAGAGTAGGTAAGATAGAGAAGGGACTAGTATGACATGACAATAATATCTGGAAATGATCACACTGAACAAGAACTGAGTGTTCAAAACAGGTAAAGCAATATTCCTGATAACCTTTCAGTATCTGCATTGCAAACCACAATGCCCAAAAGGAAAGGGAGAAAAAGGAAATTGGGAGAGGGAGAGAGAAGTAAAGTGCCTGCCACAGAGGCAGGCTGGGGAGTGAGGGATGGTGATGGGAGGGAAATTATGCCGGTGCTGGGAAATGTACACTGATGGAGGGATGGGTGTTGGAACACTCTATGACTGTAACCTAATCATAAATAGCTTTGTAAAGTTCCATTTTAAAGTGATTCAATTAAAAAAAAATTCCCCTTCTTAGGATAAAACACGTTCCCCCCCCATCTGATTTTTGGGCCACACAGACAATTCTCGGGGCTGAATCCTGGATCTGAGCTTAGAATCACTCCTGGTGGGCTCATAGACCATTTGTAGTACTAGTGGTCAAACTCAGGTTGACTGCATGCAACGTTATTTCTATTTGAAATAGCTATTTCAAATATTTCAAATATGAGCTATTTCTCCAGCCTGAAACACTTTGTGCTTTAATAGACCTAATCACATTTTCTCTTTTAAATTTTTTAAATCCTCTTCCTTTATAAATTCTCACTAAATTTTACAGTTGTATGCTTTATTTCATGTAAACTCCAAAATATATTAGTGAATTAAACTTTTATTAATGACAGGGAAGCCATGATTATTGCCATAATGAGACCCAAGTATAAAAGTTAATACAAAGTATTTGATACCCAGAGGTGAAAACTTAGGTAAGTGAAAGTAGGCGTTATAATGTATCAAATGATTTTAATCTACTAATAGAAATTAAAATTGTATAGCAATCAATCACAAATTGACTTTTATTGATTTTCTGATCATTCCATTTGCCATTCCTTTTAAATTTTCTTGTAGTAAGCAGTATAAAATAATTTAGTTAAGTGCCTGTTAAAGGGCAGGACTCAGGGGAAGGAGAGAAACTGAGGGTGTTGGAGGAGGGAAAGTCAAACTGGTGATGAGATTGGTGTTGTAATACCGTATGCCTGAAACTATTATGAATAATTTTATAACTCTTGTTGTCTTAATTTTTCAAATGATAAATCTAACTGAACTATTTCTAAATTAATTTTAATAAATAACATATACACAATGATATACAATCATTGAGAAAACTACTGTTTATTTAGAAGAAGGTTACACCAGTAGAATTCAGTAGATAAAAAAATTTTCTTTTAAAAATGTCACTGTGAAACTTTTCCAGATGAAAGTTTAGCAATACAAAGCATTGTTGCTGTAGGATTAAAACACAATTAACATTTGACACCACCAACCCCCATTTGTCTAACAATTACAAGAAAAAAAGGGCAAGGGATAAGAGAGTGCTGGTACCTTTTTCTTTTTAAAATAATTTGTAATGCTGTATATGTACTAGTATATAAATGATTTCTAAGCATTCCATAAGACACACTGTTCCCACTTTTTAGTGATGAACACTGAAACAAGCCAAATAATAAATTGAAAGTGAATTTTTAATGAGGTAAATTGAAAATGTTCATTAATTATTTTCAAACCAAAAAAGGAAGCACTTCAGATTTGGGGATAACAAAAACTAAACCCAGGCAATATTTAGTTAACCTAAATGAAATTATGTATACATGTAACCTTATTTGCTTGTTGGATAACTATAAGCAGCACATTGTGCTAAAAATATAGAATAATTAACACTTTCAGCCATTTACTGAAAATAAACATGAAAAAACTAAGCACAATTTAAAATACAGTAATGCACAACTCAAGATTTTTAAAGTTTTCAGCATGGAGCAAAAGCAGAAAACTGAATAATTTAAGAAGATGCAAATGGACTCTTCATTCATAATTCGTTGAAATCTACTCAGGAAAACTTCCTTGTCACAGATGAGCATTTTCATTCCAATCTCACCTGAAAGAAACAAAGTGATTATATTGATAGATAAGGAAGAAATGAGGAAAGGTGGAAGAGAGGCAGTAAAAAGGGAGTAGTGAAGGAAAAAAGGTGGAACATGAGAGAGAAGGAAGAAAAAAGGGAGGGAAGAGGGAAAACCATGAACAGGAAGGAAAGAGAAGAAAAAAATGAGAAAGAAAAAGCAATGAGCTCTGTCGATAAGGCTTAAATTAAGTACTAGAGATATGTTTATGTATTCTTTAATGCCCATTCTTAAAACTTTAAAATGGACAAAAATGATGTTTTTAAAATGAATATATTATGAGAAAGGAGAGAAGGAATGAAAAGGGTCATAGAGGATGAAAGAAAAGTCAGCAAAACATTTCACAGGGGGAAGCAATTATTTGTCTAAAGGAAACAACACATAGCAATGAGAAGACTGATTTTACAGGATCAACAAAGAAAAATGACATCACATTTTTTCATAAGGATGCAGTTTTAATAGTGACATATTAAGATGTAATGTCTGCTAAATTATAAAAATTGCTTTAAAAATATATTGACTTAATTATACTTATTTCCTTTCCTTTATGTATTGACATTTTTCAAATACTGCATATTGAAATAATTTCAAAACATAATCATTACAACATGTGGCAAATAAGTTTATCTGCCTAACATTGTTCTCAAATTTTAAACTAATGCTTAATGCATTAAACTTTATTGATGAAAATACTACATTCACGTATTTCATAAAATCAAAGCTACAAGGGCCTTAGAAAATCACACTTTCATGAAATGCCGACAAATAATTTACATATCTTTTCTATATAACATTCTGTTCACACACACCATTGATAATCTTGACATTACCAATTTTAACTGTGGGCACACTAATGTTGAACTTACAATTTCAATACCTGAAAGTTCCTTCCATCACTAATGAATGGATAAACAAAACGTGGTACACAGTCATACAATGGAGTATTATTCAGTTATAAAAAGAAAGTCCTGATACATGCTATAACATGGATGAATCTTGAAAACATGATGTTAAAGAAGTCAGACACTAAATATCACATATTGCATGATTCCATTATTATGAAATGTCCAAAACAGGCAAATTCGTAGACAGAAAATACATTACTTATTTCCAGGAGCTGGGAAATAGTGAATTGGGAATAACTGCTAATTGCTGTGGAATCTCTTTTGAGTGATAAAATTTTCTGGAATCAGACTGTGGTGATGAGTATACAGCATAATATACAAAAAAAAAATTTAAAATGGCAAATTTTGTGCGTAAATTTTATCCCTTTTTTAAATAGAAAAAAAAAGTTTATGTTCCAATAGAGATCATCATAGTACCAGTATATCCATAAACAGAATTAAGGAATGGGTTCTCAATCATGAAGACTTCACATCAGGAAAACTGCTGGGAAAGGAAATTTTGACGATATTATTTAAGAGCCATCAAAGGATAAAACTTCTGTTGCCGTTAAAACTGGCAAAGGTGATCTTTCCTAGGAATTGAAATTAAAATTTTTACAAGAAGCTAAAAATCCTTAAACAATTCAATCATACCAATATTGTCAAACTTATAAGAGTTCAAACACAAATACAGCCTATCTACATCATTAAGGAACTGGTTCCAAGAAGCAATTTCCTCTCCTTTTCTCGTAAAGAAGGATGAACTAAAAACAATGAAATTTTCATTAGATGCTGCTTCTGGATGGCGTATCTTGAGCAAAAATTGTACACACAAGGGCCTTGCTGCAAGAAACTGCCTGGAGGTGAAAATAATGTTCTGAAAATCATGACTTTGGAATGTCTCGTCAAGAGGATGGTGGTGTATATTCATCTTCTGACTTAAAGCAGATTCCCATTAAATGGACAGCACCAGAAGCTCTTAATTATGGGAGATATCGTTCTTAGAGTGACGCATGGAGCTTTGACATCCTCCTCTGAGGGACCTTCAGCTTAGGGATCTGTCCATACCCTGGAATGAGAAATCAGCAAGCACAAGAGCAAGTGGAAAGAGGACAGTGGATGTCAGTCTCTCAGCAGTGTCGAGTGTACTTATAAAATAAAATAATGCTGAAGTGTTGAATCACAAACTGAAAACCACCCCCAAGTTCAATGAACTTCAGAAGGAGCTAGCTAACACCAAGAGTAAAGTCACATAGTGATGAAACTGTGTGAAACTTAAGTGTTTAGGAATCTTTCAACAGAGTAGTAATTTCTCATCATTAACAATCAAAATATACAGTGATAGCCAGAACATTTTTTCAAATATTTTACTTTTAAAGAATATGTGCTATTTTGCAGTCAATCCTATTTGATCCCTGGAACCACATATGGTCCCAAGCATGGCCAGGAAGTAATCCCTGAGAACAGAGCCAGGAGTAAGCCCTGAACACCACCAGATATGGCCCACCAACAAAAAATGTACTTTTTTACTTTTTAAAAATTGTGCATGCCACTTTAACCACTGTAAATAATTGGCTCTAAATATAAAGGCTTACAGATCCTTTTTCACAACTAGGACTGATGTTTCTCAGGTATTTTTTTTTTAAAAATCCTTCAGTTTGGTTCAGAGTTGGCTTTCTTCTGCCCTAGATACCTACTCTATTGAATCTATAAAGTACAATGACAATAACAAGTTTGCAGGACATGAAAGGTCAACAAAGGTGGACTTCTACCTCTCATTTAAACAAGATTACATTCACTTTCTATTGGGAATTATCTATATGTCTTCGTTTTTTCCCCTTCTTTTTTCTTGCCAGAAAAAGAACCCAGCTGTATTGGTATCACTGTCAATTCTGCTCCATTATGCCCTCCTAATTTGTAAGGAAATTCGAAAACTATGTATGAAAAGCCCTCAAAGATCAACCTCTCTGTGACAGCATATTTTATATGTTATTTTATAGAAAACTGTGACAAGACACAAGTTTGAAAAAACACGGTGGTCTGAAGGACAGGTAAGACTGGTGATCAAAGTAGAGAAGGTGAAAACTGCCTTGTTAACAGAGGTATGCCTTTCTGAATACATACCAAAATTTTATGTCAGTTCACCATGAAGGTCATAAGAATTAAACAGTAGTTCATAAATCCCTAATAAAATACCATACTGATGACCAAACCTTTCCTACAAGAAATTAAAAATTATAAATCACCAAATTAACAATAGATTATCTTGGTTAAGTATCTTTACATCAGTAGAGGCATTCCAGAATTTAGTTCCCTTTATTTTGACAATGCCTGAAGATGTTAGGATGTCATGAACTCAGTGTTCTCTTTCTGTCCTCCCACCCTCTCAGCTACCCCTACACACACACACACACACACACACACACAATCACCCCTACCACCAACACACCCGCCTGCCATAACCACCCATGTAGAATGAGGTTGACTGTTAAACAGTCAAACAATTATTTATGAGGAAGACGTTGTAAAAAGAAATACAAAGGAAAAATCATTCTAATTCCACTTTACTAAATTATTTACTATATTTAAAAATATGGGCTGGAGCGATAGCACAGCGGGTAGGGTGCTTGCCTTGCATACAGCCAACCCAGGTTCAATTCCCAGCATCCCATATGGTCCCCCGAGCACTGCCAGGAGTGACTCCTGAATACAGAGCCAGGAGTAACCCCTGTGCATCGCTGGGTGTGACCCAAAAAGAAAAAAAAATTTTGGACGTTTTAAAATCACTTAATGCAGATAAAAATTATAGAATAATGTTACTATCAATAAACACGTTGTAACAAAGGAATTTATTAAACACATAGTATAATCAAACCTTTTAATAGAAAAGATAGTAAGGTCAATGCTTTCTCTATTCCAAGAGATAATACTTGGAATTATCAATAGTTACATAATAGGGGCTGGAGCGAGAGTATAGCAGATAGTGTGCTTGCCTTGCATGTGGCCTACCTGGGGTTTGATCCCCAGCAACCCATATGATCCCCCAAGCACAGTCAGAACTAATTTCTGAGTGCAGAGCACCAGGATTAAGCCCTAAATACTGCAGGGTATGCTTCCACGCCCCCCCCCCAAAAAAGAAACAACCCTTCCATAATAGCCTTTCTAGTAGAATTAAAACAAATTCATAGTTGTTTGAGTAGAAGGAAGGGATGCAATTACTGCCTTCAACAAAATCACAAGCTAAGGAGAGAGATGTATAACATACTCATATATACATAGGAATCAATGATTAGGACTCTGCAGACAAGCCCTGGTGCTAAGCCTATCAAATAAACACACACAGGGTGAAATTACTGGGAAAAATACTTAAACATATGAGTAGTAAATAGGTAGGGCATTTGCCTTGCACACAAATGACCCAGGTTCAATCCCCAGCACCCCATATATGGGCACCCTGAGCCATGTCGGGAGTGATCCCTGGGCAAATCCATGTGTGGCTCAAAAACATTAAAAAAGGAACTTAAACTCTTTCTGTCACTGTCACTGTCCTCCTTTTGTTCATTGATTTGCTAGAGCGGGCACCAGTAACGTCTCCATTGTGAGACTAGTTACTGTTTTTGGCATATAGAATACGCCATGGGGAGCTTGCCAGGCTCTGCCATGTGGGAGGTATACGCTTGGTAGCTTGCTGGGCTCTGAGAGAGAGACAGAGGAATCAAACCTGGGTCGGCCACATGCAAGGCAAATGCCCTACCTGCTGTGCTATCGCTCCAGTAACTCTTTCTACTCCACTAAATATGTCCAGGATCTAAAAGTAAACCTCATCACGGCAACACATTACTGAAATAAATCTTTGAGCACCTGGGAGATGTTTCCAAGTACGTACTAAAGACAAACGGCTCAGAAAAGTAATTTTAAAAATTGTCTGTTGGTACAGGTTAATGTAAAGTGAGCTAAGAATAAACAAACTAAGGCTAACAAAAACAGACCTACTCTCTACTTAAGGAATATTGCACCTAGACAGTTCTAGCTCACTATTGCCACATAAAACTCAAGATATGTTACCAGAAATGTCAATTCTGGCTTTGCCAGAAATGGGTAGTGAATTTCTGATTTTTAATGATAACCAATTGTTAATAAAAAATATTCTATGAGGCCAAGAAAGCACATCTTAACAAGGTAGATTCTGTGCAAGGCTTGAGAATTTATAACATTTAGTCTAAGTTAGAGTATACCTTCAAGATTGAAGTTCAGAGACAATCTTATCAGGTTTTTTTGGAGAGAAGGATTAGAATAGAAATACTCTGTATTATTGATATAGACGGAAAGAAAAGAGCTCATTAATAATGTTGTTTGAAATCAAAGTCTAAGAAGACTGATCTTCTCAAAGCCTGAACCAAGTCTCAGTTTTAGCACAGAATCTTAGTTCTAAAAGGAACCTTAAAAGTTAGTTGAACTACAAAGCATTATACAGATTTATTGCACTACTCAGTAAATTCCAATGACAAAAAAATGAAACAAACTCTCCTAAAATTTATATGGAACCATAAAACTTCCCAAAATAGCTAAAGCAACTCTAAGAGGAAAAAAAGATGAAAAGTACTGTGTCTCAACTTTGAATTGTACAACAAAGCTATAATAATCAAAACAGTATGATACTGGAATATAGTTAACAATGAAACAGAATTGAGACACCAATGGAACAGAACTGGGAGTCCTCAGTTAAACTCCAGATTTATGGGAATTTAAACTATGACAAAGGAAATACACACACACACACACACACACACACACACACAAAGTGGAGCAAAGAAAGTTCTTCAAGTTCTTCAACAAATAGTGCTATAAAACATGGAGAACCAGATGTAAAAACTGAAATAGGAACCACATCTCATGCCATTCATGTAAGTAAATTCAAACTGGATTAAAGAAACCTTGAAATTAGACCATAAAGGCCCTCCCGTTGATCGTCGATTTGCTCGAGCGGGCCCAGTAACGTCTCCATTGGAGACTTTGTTGTTACTGTGTCTGGCATATCGAATACTCTCGGTAGCTTGCCGGGCTCTCCGAGAGGGGCGGAGGAATCGAACTCGGGTCGGCCATGTTGGCCGCTTGTAAGGCGAATGCCCTACCCACTGTGCTATCGCTCCAGAATCCATAAAATATATTGAAGAAAACATAAGCAGAATTCTGCAGGATATGAACCTCTGGAGTGTCTTCAACAAGATGACTAGAGCCAAAGACCAAAAATACCAAAAATAAGCAAATGGACTATATTAAATTAAAAAGCTTCTGTACAACGAAAGAAACTCAAGTTAAAATAAAGGCACCCTGGGGCTGGAACAGTGGGTAGGGCATTTGCCTTGCATGCGGCCCAACCCGGGTGTGATTCCCACCATCCCATATGGTTCCCAGAGCACGGCCAGGAGTAATTCCTGAGTGCATGAACCAGGAGTAGCCCTTGTGCATCGCTGGGTATGACCCAAAAAGCAAAAATAAATAAAGCACCCAACTAAATAGGAGAAAATATTTGCATATACTATATCAGATAAAAGGCTAATACCCAAGATATGTAAGGCACTCACAAAGCTCAACATCAAAAACAAAACAAAAAACCCCCAAGTGGAGCTGAACAGACACCCCCCCCCCAAAAAAAAGACATATGAAAGTCCATGAAAACTGTTTATCTTCACTTATCATTAGGGAAATGCAAATCAAAACAATAATGAGATATGTGTTTCCCTCTCTGGAGAAGCCCATGTTCTCTCTTGAGCATGTATCTCTCTCTCCCTCGTATTTCTCTATGTAAATTTCTTTGAATAAAAATAATTTGCTTCACTTAAAAAATGAGATGCCATCTCACACCAGTCAGAATGACATACATTAAAAACTTCTGCCAAGAATCAGAGTTGGTGGGGATGTGGTTAGAATGGTACTCTCACTGTTGGTGGGAATTCATCTGGTTCAACTTCTATGAAAAGCAATATAGAGATTTCTCAAAAACATATGAACTGCCATAGTACCCCCACAATACCACTTCTTAGAATTGACTCTGAAAGCACAATAATATTATATATACGTATCTATATTTATTGTCGAGCTTAGTACAATAGCTAAAATATGGAGAACAACCAAATGTTGTGGTATGATAGTTTTGAAATGAACACTGGACACAAACTGAATGCTGAAACGAGGTAAAGAGACATAATGAGCTTTCAGTATCTGTATTACTAACCTAAAAGGTGGGGGGGGGGAGAGGAGAGGGAGGGCAGGGAGAGGAGAGATGTCTGCTAAAGAGGCAGCCTGCAGGGGTGAAGGTTGGAGGGAAACTAGAAACTGGGGACACTGGTGTTGGAAATGTACAATGGTTAAAGGACCAGTGTTGGAACATTGTATGACTGAAACCAAATCACGAACAACTCTGCAATTGTGCATCTCACGGCAATTCAATTAAAAAGGGGGGAAAATAAAGACAAAGTAAAAGCCAAAAATATAAAGGTGTGTATGGATATCTGATGGAATACTATATAAGAAAGAAAAAATGATGTAATTTGTTGCTAGAGAGTATCATGCTGGGTGAAGTAAGTCAGAAGAAAGGGGATATATAGAAAATGATCTCTCTCATATATGAAATTTAAGGACAGTCTGGGAGCAATATATGTCCAAAGACAACATTAACTGGAGAGCTGGTCCACAGAACTGAGCTTAGAGTCAGGGAGCGGGGCACAGAAGGGGAGAACTAACCAGAGATCTTGGTAGAGGGAAATGCGTAATTCTGGTATGGTATTGCAATGATGTATGCATGAAATCATCATTAAAAGTATTGTAAACCATAACACCAAAACAAAGATTTTTAAAGTCAAATTATAATAAATTTAAAACCTAATCTAAAACAAATTATTCAAAGCCAACATTCAATACAAAGGGCAACACATATCAAATTATAAATAATAAATTAAAGGATAGTTCCAGGAGTAAATTTTTAATAAATTAGTGGGGAAGGTTAAAAGCAAAGAAGCTAACTAGTACTGTTCAAGAGACTAAATCAAGGAAATTATGAGCTTAGGCAAGAATTTTAGCAATAACATTCAACAGACAGAGAACAGGCAGAAAGGTTTTTACTTTATTAAAAGTTATGAGACAGAAAAAGAAAATAAAACACGTTAAAATGCAGTCTTTCTTTCAACATGGGTCGAATTTATATACTGTATTTTCTTAACCCTAATGTGATCATTTTAATATTTCTAAAGTCAGAATGGTATTTATAAGTCAATGTCACTTTTTAATTTACCCCTCTCAACAGTTCCTTCCAGAAATCAAAACTGAATCTTAGAGTTACTGTACTGTAGCACTGTCCTCCCATTGTTCATCGATTTGCTCGAGCGGGCACCAGTTATGTCTCCATTGTGAAACTTGTTGCTATTGTTGTTACTGTTTTTGGCATATCGAATACGCCATGTGGAGCTTGCCAGGCTTTGCCATGAGGGAGGGATACTCTCGGTAGCTTGTCGGGCTCTCCGAGAGGGAAAAACAAATAAATAAAATAAAAATATATACTATATACCCTGAACCTACAAGCGGCTGACAGGGGTCCAATCTCAAGCATCCTATACCCCCAAGTTCCACCCTTGTTAGCCTGGAGCACCACTCGCCCCACCCCCACCCCAGGCTGTGATGGCTGGCCTCTCCAGGCCTGGAGGTGTGGGCTGGGCGCAGGGCAGGCCACTCTGAATTAGGAAAATGTGACATTATGTAGTAACTCCCTTTTCTGTAAAATGCCAAATAATATAAAAGGGAAAGAGGAAGGAGCAGCATATTTTAAGTAATTTAAAGGTAAACGGTGCCATTCAAAAATGTTGAGATCTGTAAAAGAACAGTAAGATCTAACTTATCCTAGAATATAGCTAACACAAAAAGGCAGCTAAAATAGCAAAAAAAAAAATCAACTAGAGCCTTGTAAAATTGAAGGTCTAGTACATAGGTTTCAACAAGCACTTGAACACAGAGAACAGCAAGCTAAATATATGTTCAAAGGATATCTAAAGTAAGGTGTTTAGTTATAAGACCACACCAACCTAGCGCCCTGCCCAGACTTTTCATGCCTTTGAGAGATTAGAAAGAGGCAAAAGCTAGTTGAATATGGATGAGGTTCTATAGCATAACCTTCACATACCAAGGAATAATATGTAGGAACTGAGTAAAGAAAAGAAAAAATACGTAAAATCACATAATTGTCAGTAACAATCCTTGAGTCATCCCAACTGAAGATATTAAAGGTAGCATTCTGTTTCGTTTAATAAAACCACATGGCAAAGTAAGAAGAATTCAAGTAAAAAGCCAAAACAAAATAAAGATTTGGGTAAAGAACTGAAAACGTGTACTAAGTTTATAATAACTAGAATTAAAGAACTGGCATGAAAATTTCACTTACAATATTCCTAATATAAAAGTATACTATGGGCTAGAGAGGTAGTACAACAGTAGGGCATTTGCCTTGCATGTAGCCAACCTGAACCAGACACCCAAGCACCACATATGGTTCCCTGAGCACTGCCAGGAGTTATTACTGAGCATGAATCAAGGACAAATCCCTGAGCACAGCAGGTTATGGCCCTAACTCCCCCCTCCCAAATCTACTATATTCTCAATGGTCTGAGTAACTCTATTTACCAGACTCTACACTACTTAGATAACAGACACAGAACAAGTATGCAGAAAAAATATCAGATAGTTATCTACTAGGCAACCTCAAAACACTTTTTAACCAAATTAAGTATGATCAAATCCATACCCTAAAGCTTATACTCTTACACAGAAAGACACCTCAGGTATTTCTTCTCCTTAATTTAAATAAGGGTAAATAGCCTTGGTTATCTTGGTTATCTGCACAAAAGATTAGATACAGCAAATGCTACTAAGGGAGGAAAAGGACAGACAAGTTTACAGGATTATCATTAAGGATAACTTAATGACAGCAAAAAGGCAAGAAGAGACTAGAGAAAGAAGTACTGTAGCACTGTCACTGTCCTCTCATTGATCATTGATTTACTCGAGCAGGTACCAGTAATGTCTCCATTGTGAGACTTGTTACTGTCTTTGTTTTTTTGCTTTTTGGGCCACACCCAGCGATGCACAGGGGTTACTCCTGGTTCATGCACTCAGGAATTACTCCTGGCCATGCTCGGGGGACCATATGGGATGCTGGGAATCGAACCCAGGTTGGACCCAATGCAAGGCAAATGCCCTACCCGCAGTGCTATCACTCCAGCCCCAGACTTGTTACTGATTTTGGAATATCAAATACACTACAGGGAGCTTGCCAGGCTCTGCCATGTGGGCAGGATACTCTTGGTAGCTTGCCAGGCTCTCCGAGAGGGGTAGAGGAATCGAACTTGGGTTGGCCGCATGCAAAGCAAACGCCCTACCCGCTGTTCTATCACTCCAGCCCTAGAGAAAGAAGCGGGCAAATAATTCTGCATACTTCAGTAATCCTAAGGTATCACCCAACTAACTATTCAGATCATGTTCTTAGTACTCAAAATAGACTATACTGGGTTCTAAACCCACTCACTATCCATCAAGGATATATAATTTGATTGTTAAGACACTTCATGACAGCTGACAGCTGTCCTCCCGTTGTTCATAGATTTGCTCGAGCGGGCCCAGTAACGTCTCCATTGTGAGACTTCTTGTTACTGTGTTTGGCATATTGAATACTTTCGGTAGCTTGCCAGGCTCTCCAAGAGGGGCGGAGGAATCAAACCCGGCTCGGCCGGGCCTGGCTGCGCACAAGGCAAACGCCCTACCGCTGTGCTATCACTCCAGCCCAAGACACATCGTATTCTGACATAATAACTATCTCACATGGTATAATATGACGAAGTTGCATATTTTAAATTCCAAACCTAAAAGCAGAGATCTTATTTTTTGTTTTGTAAAGCATAGACAGTGGTAGGGGAAAAAAGGCACAAAAGCTTAAAACTAAATTTTCTGCATAACATGCCTATATGAAAAGGCAAAAAGAATAAAAAAACTAGACTAAGAAGAACTTTTGCTTATTGGTTCCGTCAGCTAATATCTCTGTATTCTTGAGTTTCAGTTTAAAATGCAGCTAGCCACCACAACCTGCAAGACTATGTGGGAACGTTCTTTAAAAAAGATAATTATCCAGAAAAGATGGAAATGAGTGGTGGAGAGACTCAATGTTTTTAAATATATCTTGGTACTAAAAATGATGCAAAGAAAGCCAATGTAGTTTTTATAAAAATATAAATCTTCATACTTATAAAAGCATGCAGCAATTTGGCAAAAACTGAAAAACACCTTAAAGAGAACTGTGAACCTGGTTTTGAATCTATATCAAAATGCCTGGGTATTATATTTATGTAAAAATTCTAGTTGTATGTTACAAAACTAATAGTTTATTGAACATTATCTGACCTCATTTCATGTGTCTTTAAATGAAAGGGAGGTGAAAGAGCACTCACCTTGATTTTAAGTCTTCATTATCTGTGCTTGTCCGAAGACTTATGAGTGGATGGCAAATTAAGGGAGAATAACTTTATAGGAAAAAAAAAAAAAACCAGAATGGTGTCTTATCTCTCAGAACAATCCAACAGTTCAGAGAAGTTATTGGCTATGACCACCAGGTGGCCTCAAATTCTACGAGCTCTGCTCACTTGCTGCTTCAACTTGCCTTCTATTTCTCATACACTCAGCTCAAGGGACTCTGTTTTCTTTCTTAATACAGTCTTTTGTGTCATAAACTAACCTGTCATCACAGATGTTAAAAAAAACAGACATCAAGTCTCCCATTTCCAAATTTCCAAATAAGTATTTAGGCAGGAGAGATAATACAGCAAGCCAGGTGCTTGCCTTGCATAGAGCTGACCTAGGTTCGTTCCCTGACACAACATATGTTTTCCTGAGCACCACCAGGAGTGATGCCTGAGCAGAGAGCCAGGAGTTAGTTTGAGTACAGCCAAGTGTGACCCCAAAACCAAAATAAAATAAAAATAAGCATTTAACCACATATTGTAAGAGTGTAATTTCAAACATGACTATTATCAAAGCTTTTCATTACACTGATTAAAATCAATACCAAAAGGGCTGGTAATATAGCACTGTATGTAAGGCACTGGATTTTATTTTGGGTACAGGAAAATAAATAATAAACTTAAAAAAGGATATTGTTTCTTCTCTTCCTTTCCTCCTGAACTGTCCCGTTTCTCTTTCTTTTCTAACTTTTCTTTATCATGCCTGGACTCCTATAAAGCATGGTGGAATTTTGTTGGAATCAAATACAAAAAGTAGTCCCAAATCCCTTTTCATTACCCACAAGTAAAGAGCTTTTTTCTTCCAAAACTTAATGACACAAAAAGCAGAAGCAACAAAAGCAAAATACTGAAATTTTGATGGAAAGCAAAAACTTTCGTGCAACTAAGAAAAGAAAAAGAAAACCTACGAAATGGAAAACTGCAAATCACACGTCCCCAAAAGGATCAACAATTTATAATATATAAAAAAGTCTTTGCAGTTGGAGAGATAGTACAGCAGAAAAGGCACTTGCTTTGCATGTAGCAGACCCAGGTTCAAGCCGTGGCCCCAAATATGGTCCTCTGCCAGGTGTTATCCCTGAGCTTACAGTCATCTGCCAGGTGTTATCCCTCAGCAATGCCAGGTGTGGCCCAAAAACAAACAAGAATCAAGCATTGCCGGGGGGCAGAGGGGGTGAATAGGGTTCCTGGGCCACTGAAGGGCCTCTGCCAGGTCTTATCCCTGAGCAATGCCAGGTGTGGCCCAAAAACAAACAAGAATCAAGCATTGCCGGGGGGCAGAGGGGGTGAACAGGGTTCCTGGGCCACTGAAGGGCCTAAGCAATACCATTCCCTCAGGTTCTTGCATTGAACTGCCAGTATCATTGGAGTGCCCCCCCACCCCCGGATTGCTAGGGAGACCCCACCCCTCCTCAAAAAGAAAAAAAAGGTAAAAATATATAAATAAATTTCCCCAACAAAGACATATGAATGGCCAAGGACAATACCATTAGTCATTAAGAAAATATAAAATCAAAACCACAATTAGACACCACTTCATACCCACAAGGACAGCTATAATAAAAAACAAAAGAAAAAAGAAACAGAAAGCATTGTCAATGATGTAGAAAAATGGTAGCCCTTCATATGCTGCTGGAAGAAAGGTAAACTGTGCATCCACTGTGAAAAAATGGTTTAGCAGTTCCTCAAAAAGTTAAAACATAGAATTACCAAATAAACTAGAAATTCAACTCCTGGGTATACACAAAAAATTTAAAACACATTTCAAGCAAATACTTAACAGCATACACATGTTCATAACAGCACTATTTACAATAGCCAATAGCCGAAATGTAAAAAACAACGTAATGCCCATCAACTGACGAATGGGTAAACAAATGTGGTATATTCATGCAATGGAGCATTATTTATTCATAATAAAAAATGAAGTGCTGATACATGATACCATAGAAGAATCTTAAAAATACCAGGGCCAAAGAGATGGTTCAGAGGGCTAGAGCACATGCTCTGCATGCAGGTCCAGATTTGAACCTTGGCACTGCATGGTCCCCTTAGCACTGACAGGTGTGGCCTCAAAAGACAAAAATATTATATAATGTTAAGTGAAAGTCAGAAGAGGCCACAATACTAGACAATTCCCCGTTTTAACGAATTATCCAAAATTGGTAAATCCATAAAGACAGAAAGCAGATTAATAGCTGTCAGGAACTAAAGGGATGGAAAATGGAAAATGGGGAATGACTGCTTAATGAGTACGGGGATTTTATCTAGGATGATGAAAAATTTTCTGAAACTAGAAGATGATGATGATTATGATGATGACTGAAAAAGTGTTAAAATACTAAATACCACTAAATTGCACATTTTTGAATGATCAAATTTTAGTTTCACAAATTTTACTTTAAAAATTTGTATTTCGAAAGTTTTCCTTTTTAAAGCATATAAAAATTTAAACTTTCACCTTATTTTTCCAAAACTTTTAAGGTATTTTGAGTATGTGTTAAATACTGTGAATGTATCTCAGAATAGTGTTTTTGTAAACATTTTATACATTGGGAAAACATGTTTACTTCATGACAGTTGCTTGACATTTATTTTTAATATCAGCCATTAGTATCTAAGAGAATCCACACCACATTTAATTTGAAAATCACATACAATTTGCAAATACATCAGTGTTTATCAGGAGAAAGTATTATAAAAATATGCTTTAAAAATCACAATATTTCATGGGGCTGGAGAGATAGTACAGCAGGTAGGGCATCTGCCTTGCATGCAGCTGGCCAGGTTCAATTCCTGGCACCCCATGTGGTCCCCTGAGCACTGCCAGGAGTGATCCATGAGCACAGAGCCAGGAATAAGCCCTGAGCACCAACTCATGTGGCCCAAAAACAAAAAAGTTAACAATAGTTTATGACACTGTAATGATCAGGGAGAATATTTGTAACCATATTTTAATATGATGAACAAAGAGAAACTAAAGTCTAAGAACTGAAGAATGGAGGAAAAAGCTGAAACTAAACAGAAGTGGGAATATAATGGAGAGAAAAGGAATTTTGGAGGTAAAAGAATTAATTCTCCCAGTAATATGGCTCTGAACTGGCTTAATTCCCTATGTAACCTGCACTCTCCCAAAATAGTATTTGACTACAAAATACTCAATATCTGCTCAATTGTTAAAGGGTTCTTTTACTAGAAAAAAATAAGTAATTCCTTGGATTTTTTACTTTACCTTTTTTCCACCAGAGGAGATTTTATCCATCTTTTCAGATTTAAATGAATCGCCACCTTTTTCTTTGCCTGAAGATTTTGACTTATTTTTTTCCTTGTCTTTCTCATTTGCATAAGGAGATTCACATGGACTTTCACTTTTGTGTTTTGAAACCCCCACTAAAAATTACAAAAGAGAATAATGAAATCCTTCTCCAATTCAGTTTGATGTTTGCTTCAAACATAGTAAATCTACCTACTTGTTCCATTTTCCTCTTTTCGTCTCTTGGTTAAGTCTGGTGGCACTTCGCGGTCATTGTTTGAGTGATCCTAGAATCAAGAATTGTGAACTACATTGATCAAGAGCTTATGTTTTTGTTTAAAGTATTACTTTTATACAAGGCATAACAACTAACTATAGGAGAATATTTAGGAGTAGTTTCATATACACAACAAAATGACAATGAAAAGACAAGCAGAGCCGGCAGAGATTACCAGACTGTAGATCCTAAATATTCAAGCATACTTTAGAGTGAGAGCACCAGCTTTAAAAAAATACTAAATTATAGGCTGCCATGAAACAAACTAATAATTTTTAAAAGAACATACTACTGTACATGATAAAAAGCTTTCCAAACTAGTTGTTAAAAAAATTACAAACCCTTTTTCGCTCTTTCCTGTCCTTTTCATCTTTTTTCTCTCTTTCTCTGGATCTTTCCCTCGACTTGTCCAAATCTTTCTTGTCCATTTCTCTCTCTTTACTCTTGGATAGTGGTGGAGGAGTATGATTAATGTAGAGCTGTTAAATTAAGGCAATATTACTAAAGATTATTAGTTTTCCAGTATTGGCATTATTTGCTTGATTGTTTATTTAATGAAAGACAATAGGTAGTTAGACCCAAAGTCAAAACTGGTCAGCTGTCTGGATTACAAGAGGTAAAATAAGAGAACATGGAACAAATTATGCAGAGGCTTCAATCCTTGATCTTATGAAAATGGATCATTAAAACTCAATAATATCATTACTGCCTCAACTGTGACTCACATTAGTAAATTCACAAGAGAAGAGTTCCTTTCATAGTTCTATATTGTGAAGGCCTATTACCAACAATACAAAAGTCCATCTGAGAAAAATGACTGGACTTTTACTATCCATAGAATCCAAGAAATTTTGAAAAATTTAGCATCTATTGATAGGCCATTGTTGATGGTGTGCCAAAGGGGAAAAAAACCTAGCCATAGCTTTACTAATAAATATTTTGTGCCTTGTATAGGTTATACTAAATTATTTTTAACTGTAAAGGCTACATATTTTTACATCTAAAAGCACTCAAATTTCTATTAAATAATCACAATTGACTGTATAACTCAACAGTTATATATAGCTCAGAAATCTATACCATGAACTGAGCATAATAAAACAATACAAAAACTGAAAAATTAACTGATGGTCTCTATTTTTCTCTGCCAAAAGATTCACAGGCAATAGAACAAAGATCAGATATGTCAACTCTAAATAATTAAGAGATAGCCTTACTTATGTAAGTCATAAAAATGGAAGTCCATCATAAAAGAAAATATTAAGGATGTTATATACCTAAATCTTACACCACTTATAACTGTTCTATGAAGCTTATGTTAAATTTAAGACATTGAAATACTGAATGTTTGTTACATAACTACACCATCCTAGGTATTCCTTACGAATGAAAATACTGTGGTCAAAAATCTGTACACCAGGAAATCCTTTGATGGTCAAAGGAATACATAAAAATGATAACCATCAGTTTGAGAATAAAGGAAACAATTATTTTTAACAGCATCAAACATTTTCAATTCAGTTGGCTCAAAAACACTGCCATAGCAATGCAGAAGCAGATTCTTTAAAATTTCAGTGTTAAAAAGCTGATGAGGAACTGAAATAGACAAAATGTTTATTAAATAGCAAAGAGCAAGAGAATAAATTAACAGTCATAAAAGTACTTGTCTAAAAGGTACTCTTGCTGGGTATATTACCCTAACCTCTCATTAGTAGTCATGTTAATATTACTTACAAAACTGGTAAGACAAAGTAAATAACACATCATGGCAATACCAAAAGATTTCATTCAAGTGTTGCTTATTTCTACCAATAAATACAACAAAAACTTTGTGTTTATAAATAAACATGCATGAATACATGCACACACAAGAATGAAGTTAATTTTAGCACACCTGACTTTAACTTCTGTACTGCACTAAGAAAACTGTTTTGAACTAAGAAAACTAGTTTAGAGATATACCAAATTCTATTTCTTCTTTCTAACCTTCAAAGAATGGTTCTGATCACAATACTTTTCCACGAAAACATAGTTTCTGTCTGCAGAATAAAATCCATATGCCTTAGCATAGATATTTTAAGCTTTTCACAATCTTTGCACAACTATGTACTACTAAGGAGAAACTCAAAAATGCGCTCTAAGCTGTGGCTACCACTGTTGCATAAACATCCTCTCCTTCCCAACAGTTTTTCACTTTACCAAAATGGTTGCTCACTTTCATCTTATTCTCTTAAAGTCATACAAAGATAGCTCAGAAGTCACTAGCATCTCAACCTTCCCTCAATCCTCCAACTCACTAATGAACTTTTGAACTATTCTATATTAACCTCATTTGTGTCACAGACGTCACCTATAAATTTTGTGTTCTTAATTTTTGTCCACAACATAGTTTATGAGACAGCAGTGGAACTCACATATCATATTTCCAAGTCTCTTGCACAGAGTAGTAAATACATGTTTGCCAAATAAAATTAATAATTTGTTAAACTGATCTAGAAGCACTATTGGATTTTTTTGATTTTTTTATTCTAGACAAGGGGATCATTAATGCATGAAAATAATTTGATTTCAAATGTGCTTAAAGAACACTGCTACACTGACTTTATTAAACCTTCTATACACACGCATATGCATGTATATATCTGTGTATGAATGATGTATATATAGCCTCACTTTTAGGTTTAGGCTTAGGTTTAGTTGCTAATCCTTATTTCAAAATCAATAGAAAAGCTCAATTGTCTTGAGGTGGTTATTGCTGCCCCCCAAAATTATAGAGAAAAGTGACTTAAAATAGCTTTTAGGATAGGTAGGTGAAAAGACAACTGACCAAACTAGAAACATGTCAAACAGAAATTGGAGGTGAACAAGAATTGAACCGACAAAAAAGATTTGGATATTACGGTCTCGAGCAGGTAGTACAGCAAGCAGGGTGCTTGCCTTGCATGTAGCCAACCAGGTCGATCCCTGTCATCCCACATGGTCCCCTGAGCCTGCCAGAAATGATTCCTTAATGCAGAGTCAGGTATCAGCCCTGAAACTGCCAGGTTGTGCCCCCCACGACAAAAAGGAAATAGAAAACACATAAATATTAAACTAGTATTTTCCCTATACTGAACCACTTGAAAAGCCAAGAACATGTAATGAAATAACAAAAGAGAGGATCCCAGGGACAAAGCATAACAAGGCTAAACTAAAACAGGGAAACAATTTATATATGAGAGTGACAAGATAACATGAAAAAAGGGACACACA
This sequence comes from Sorex fumeus, assembly GCF_029834395.1. Lineage (NCBI taxonomy): Eukaryota > Metazoa > Chordata > Mammalia > Eulipotyphla > Soricidae > Sorex > Sorex fumeus. The sequence goes on from NW_026606115.1 coordinate 29,872,432, forward strand.
CCTTTCAAATCTTCTAAAATAAAAAAGCTATCAGAGAAACAATGAGTTTATATAATCAGCTTTAGATATAAGTTCATTTCAAAAACTGAACATGTAATCATATCGCCAGGTACCACACACTTAGCAGTATCTGAAATCTTATGAATCAAGTAATTTTTAACAGTGCATTTATATAAAACTTTCCAATTTCCTGGTTGAATATGAAAAAAAAATCTACTATGTTTTACATGCTCACAAAAAACTCACCACCTTTTTTAAGGGGTTGGGGGAAGTGACGTGAATCGTTATAATTTGAAGAACAAGGCAAATACTAAAAGAGTTGGAAACCTTTTCAGCTATTGTCAATATGGATGCTAAGAATCAAGAAACCAGAAACCATAACTTCTCTAAAAACTATTTTCATTGTAGTAAGACCACTTTAAGAACCTTAATTTGAGTGGGAACTAGCAGGTTATAGTTCCACTGGAAAAGATGCCACTGTATGGCATCTGGACTTCTTTAGTCTTTTAGTAAAAATAAGTACTATTACCTTCCCTATCTACTTCACAACACTGTTATGAGTATGAAATCACTATCTCAAATGCCTATCTCACATGTTTAATTTTCAAAAAGCTTTCATCAAATGTAAGAGGAACCATTAATGATTAGAAAATTCAGTTAACTATTAACAGCAGGTTTCAAACTGCTTCCAAGTTATGTTTCAAAAAATATTCACAAGGTAACATTGTTAACCCATGAATTTAAAAGTCCACAAAGGTCATGGTTAAGACTGATTGTTAAGACTGGCATACACAATCTCAAACTAATTATGAAAACCTAATATATTTCAATACATCTGTATTTTAGCCAATAAAAAGTTTTACTTTAAAAGAAACCATTCACAATACCACTGATAATTTTGATAAATACAGTATATTCTAAAAACAATGCTTCAATTTCAGGACACAGGCACAATTGCTAATCTAAGTAGTTAAAATTAGTGCGTATTTGCCCAATATCCACAGACATTTCATAATAAAGCTGTATGTCTAAAAGCGGTTAGTAATGTCAACTGGCTTTGTTTCAAAATTTCATTTTGTATCGGCCCATCAAATAAGAAATGCTTAGATATAAGAAAAGGCAAAGTAGAAAATCAAAGTGAAGAGGGTACAAATTTTATACGACAAAAATAACACAAACAATGGACAATTAAACTACAATAATGAAATGGACTCTGTAGTAAGATACACAAACTGCACATTGTTTTTAGTAGCAGAGTGCTCAAGAAAGTAGAGCAATAAGAATTAATACTGACATGTAAACACACTCATCAAGTTGATTATTTCCTTCCAAGAGAATAGAATGATTAGTTCACATTAACCATATTTCTTGCTATTATGCTACAACTACCCATAAAAGTAGTTTGGTAAAGGCAATAAAGAAAACTCTATGGATTGAGATGGCTCATTTTTAGAACAGCTATGTAACTGCATCAAATTTGTTTTTAGGACTTTGGTTTGTCTTTTTAAGAAGTTAGAAAACAGCCTAACAGATTTTTGTTGAGATATAAGCCTACTCCCCAAAACAAACCAACTCTTTCCCCAAACCTTAATGTATTTCCAGACTTTGAAGCATAAAAGAATAATGCAGAACACAGTGAGCAGGAAGAGAGTATAGAAATGTCACATTACACACATTTTATAACAATCTCATTAAAAGGGACCATTGTCATCCATTGTTTCTGTTTGTAATGGGTATTTTTAAAGGTTTTTCTACAGCTTAAACTGAATTTACTTGAGTACGGGTATCTAATAAGCAAATGAAGTAAAGACTTTTGTTTGTTTCTTTTACTTAGGCATGATGATTTTAAAAGACTCAAACCTTTGCTGAAGACTCCTTGAGTTCGATGAGACTGTCCTGTAGAAAATGAATGGAGATGACAGGTGAGCTGGCATAGTTCTCAGAACCCAGAGGAACTTTGGGAAGTATGGCTGTAACCTGGAAATAAACCAGCTACTTCTTGTGAAGATAAATCTTGTGATGTTATTATTACATGATTATCAATAAGAAAAAAAAAAACAAAAGCAAAACCATGTAATGGAATTGTAATGTTCAAAAAACTAAATTATATGTACTCAATGTAACAAAAATCTTACTTTGTTTAGAACTTTAAAATGTCAATGCCACATCTTTTATCACTGTACTTAAGCTACAATTAATGTTAAGATCTGAAGAACGGAAAACCTATCTTTCTCCACAAAAAAAGTTAAAACAGTGGAGATCACTGTGGAAGAACATTGCCTTACATTTTTATACTTTTTCTTTACTTGGGAGGTTTCAAGTTTCACTTCACTAGTCAGAAAACTCTGTGGCATTATATTAACAAGAAAAACTTCTGTAAAAGAGTAATCACTTTTTTACAAAGTGTCTCTGATGATAATTCTCAGACCTCCCAAAATAAGCATATTAAAAAAGAAAAAGAAATCAATTATGGCATTCCACCACAGTGCTCAATGAATAATTATTAACTTACAGTTTTAAAAGTTCAACGTCCTGCAATTCAAAGATTCCATGAAATTAGATGACTTTAGAATTAAAATTAAATATGGAGCAAGGAATGGCTACCCTGAGTCTTCAAGAAGGCTACACCCACGATTTTGTGCTGCAGTTGAATGCCTGGGGTTTCTCTTTGCTGGGTGGTAGGATTGGATGCCACATCTGCTTTTATCGTAACGCAAGGTTCAACTTGTTGGGAACCGAATGGGTATAAACAAACCTCCAAGGGAAGATACAACAGAAGCTGCATGCTCACTGAATATACACAACTACAGGAGAACTGATCACCAAGGAGACTTTAAAATGGAACTCCTTTCAAGACTCCTTCTTAGAAGGCACACATCGGTATGATGCTCATCAAGAAGCTTGATGAATTCAGAGGTATCTTGTTTATCCTGTATCATCCAGCAAGTCTTCAGAGCTATACATTCTTCAATATTTATGCCGAAAAATAGGCTTCATTCTGCTGAAAAGATTCATTTGCTTGTAGCTACCATTGCACTCCAAAAAAACTGCTTAAAGCAGTGAGGCACTTCTGAGTAAAATTTCTCTTGCACTTTGAAGCGCTATAAAATTAGTGCTAGGTCCTTGAAGTTTTATCATTTTTACAATAAAAACACTCAATAGGAAAAAAATCAGTCCACCAATATGTAAAAAATGCATTTTGTAATGCAATATAAAACCTCCAGTGGCTCCAGTGAATACTCGGCACAAGACTTGAAGGAAGTCAGGACACGTATTCCAAACAGGTGAGCCTAATATGGACGCTGCCTTCCTCAGGCTATACTAACCTTTACTGTTGAGGAATGTGATGGAGAAGGGTGGGTATCAATTTTACGGCGTTTTTGTTCTGTTGAGACAAAAAGAAAAAGTCACAACAAGGTTTATTTTCACTTTTCCCCAAATATTTCCAAAAACTTATCAACTTTTTAGGCTCATCAAGTATCAATCTTCCCAGATAACTTGTCAAGGACACAAGAACTAACTATACATAACAACAGAAGGTAAACAAGTATAAAGAAAGACAGTGTACCCCTTTCAGGTTCTGCAGCATCTGATCGGGGAACAGGTGACTTCAAGGACCCAGAAACTGGTGGTTTTTCTCCTCCTTTAACATTTTCCTTTGATTTAGTTTCCTTTGCTATATCTCTCTCTCTGGATGGCTCCTTCTCTCTTTCCTTTTCTTGAGTTGATTTGGACTCTGTATTGGGAACAACGGTCTTGAATTTCTCATCTTTAGCTTTTTCTTCCTTCTTCAATTTTTCTTTCTCTTTATCAGACTTGGGTGTTCTTTCCTTCGTCTCTCTTGCTTTTTCATCTTTATTTGGCCGCTCTTCCTTTGGTTTTTCTTTACCATCTTTACCAAGTACTCTTGCCTCTGGAGTAGTAGCTGGGGTCTTTTCTTTTTTCTCTTTTTCTTTCTCTTTTCCTTTTTCCTTATCATTTTCTTTAATAGCTTTGCTGTGGACAAATAAAATTATAAGGTTTTAAGTTTTCATAAATATATTCTGCATTTTAAGTCAGAACAGATTTCTTCCTTGTTTCTTAACATACAAAATTTTAAAATATGCACAGTGGTCTACAACACCTACCCCATAAATGTAAGATTAGGAGTTCAATCGCCAGTGCTACCACATATCCAAGTGTGACCCTGGCAGCTCTGCTCTCTGCAGTCCTCACACTACAAACCATCTCTGACCCCACTGCAGCCAGGTGTTCTATAAGCACCATAACAAAGGGGTGCAATCATCAGCAAGCACAACTAAAAGAAACGTGAGCACCAAAGCAAACCTTGAATGAGCCTCACAACCAGGAATTACAAGAGCACAAGGAACGAACGGGACAGGACCTTTGCTCTAGTTGTACACTGTGGTCAAGTGTGCAAGCACTACAAACTTATGTGCAACTCTGGTGAGCACCACAACTAAATATGTGACTCTGTCAGGCACATTAATGTGTTACCCTGGTCAATGTAACAACAAAGGGAACGTAGGGTGGAACTGAATAAAAACATTCTACAACTAAAAGCAGCCCACTCTGAAAACTAAAGTACAACTTTAACCAAACCCATAAACAGATTTAAAAGAATGTTTACAATAATGTCAGGCCTATTTTTATGTATATTCATAACTTTTGAGATTTACATGATAACAATCACAAATTATGCCAGAAGTCAAACAAGGGTTGTACTATCAGGAACTGGATTACTTGGATAGATGGAGCACTGGTCTGAATCAGTACAGGTTTCTTTTACATTATTTATGCTCATCCAGATTGTCCACAGGAATTGCTTATCTTCTTTTAAAAAAAAAATACAGATCAGGGACTGGAGTGATAGCGCAGCAGGTAGGGCATTTGCCTTGCACGCAGCCAACCCGGGTTCAATTCCCAGCATCCCATATGGTCTCCTGAGCACTGCCAGGAGTAATTCCAGAGTGCATGAGCTAGGACCCCTGAATATCGCCAGGTGTGACCCAAAAGGCAAAAGAAAAAAAAACCTCATAATAAAGATGATAAACATCATGGTAATAGGCACATAAAAATTTCATTATCCAACACAATCACGGCAGGGCCTGGCAAGCTCCCCGTGGCATATTCAACATGCCAAAAACAGTAACAATAACAGGCCTCATTCCTCTGACCCTGAAAGAGCCTCCAATATGGCAGCGTCGGGAAGAACGATTAAGGAGAGGCTGCTAAACTCTCAGGGCTGGGACGAATGGTGACGTTACTGGCGCCCGCTCGAGCAAACTGATGAATGGGATGACAGTGACACAGTGACAGTGATCCAACAAAAACTATTTTCATATTAACAGAACTAGTACTCTGTTCCATTCCTATCAAATGAGGTTGATCCTCTACAAAGGCCAGTGATGTGGCTCAGTGATAAAGTAATAAAGTGAAAGGTTCAATCCATAGCACTGAGGATTGGGGATTCTGAATTTCGATTTATAGTACATATATCTTACCTATTAGAGCCACTATTTCCATTGTTTGAATTTCCTTTTGGTGTGGCAACAGAAGCTTTATTAACAGCTTTCACTCCACACTGAGATCTCTCCCTTGATTTATCTGAAATAAAGGTAAAATTTTATTATTAACAAGTCCCTGGACATAGATTAATTTCACATCAAGATTATTCTTAATTAATTGAAAGACACTTTGGGGCCAGAGTGATAATACAGTAGGTAAGGCTTTTGCCTTGCATGTGCCTGACCCAGGTTCAATCCCCAGCATCCCAGTAGGTCCCCTGAGCTAATTCCTGAGTGAGAGCCAGGAGTAACCCCAGAACATCACCAGGTGAAACCCAAAAACAAAAACAAACAAAAACAGAAGCAAAGGCCTGAATGCTTGATAATTACATACCAAGGGAATTTAAAAAAATAAAATTATATTTTACTTGTTATGGGATATAGAACACTTCAATTTGTTGAAGCAAAATATATTACTTATAAATTTCTACAAATAAGCATACCAGTCTCCTCAGTACTGCTTTCATCTGACTTAGATGTACTTCCTATGGATGATGAAGAAGGCCCACCACCAGGGCCATTTTGTACACTGGCAATTGCATTTCTCGGAGGAGGGTCTTTGTGATGAAACTCATTTTCAGGTATCATGTATGACTTTCTACTTTTCAACTGCCCAGAGTAGCTGAAAGTCGCACAAAGTATTTAAATATACAAAAACAAATCAAATAACAAAAACAAGAGGCATACATGAATAAAATTAGCAAGTTTTTCATTCCACTATTTGGAGTTAAAGTATAAAAAATTAACTTTCAGTAAGTTTTTGAAGTTCTTTTATAAGAGAGCCCTAGATTCTATCTTTAAAATAAAAATTTCTATGTAACTAATCCTTCTGCTAAGATACCCCTTTTTCTCCTACTGAAGATCTGATAACTGATGATCAAATTACATTTCCTCTAAGCTAAGGCATATTATATTTGACTTGACACTGTCATCCAGTCTAGACTGGAAGCTGATAATCAGAATTGACAACTCTCACCAGCCTGGGGGAACATGATCGCATAATCTCCCATAATCTCCTGAAGTAAGGCAGATAAACTTCAACACTGTAAAACATTTTAAAGTCTTCAGAATTCTTCTGTAATCTAGTCTCACAAACCACATTAAAGTATAATTGTATTACCCCATAGCCAATGCATATAGATCTGGCCTCTTCTCCTTTTCTTCTTGGCAGATTTTATGTACTCTTCTTTCCAGTGCCTGACCCAAATTCAAAACTTTTGGGTACCAAGGAAGTATTTTTGTTAGCACAATCAAGATATTCCTGATGTGAGTATATTCTCCTGTTTCAAGGCAATGTACTGATGCCTACAATAAATATCATAAGATAAATTATTATGAATGTGTAAGTATGAAAAGAAAATAAGCATCACCTTGTAGAGTTTTTTTTTTACCTTGGTTAGTTTATAATGCCATTTATGTACAACATGTCGAAAATTTTCATAGTCTAACTGATCAGCTTTATTTCCACCATCAAATCCAGTTGCCCGTAATATAGTAAGAAAACCTGGATAGTTTCCACATTCCTATGGGGGGAGGCAAAGAGAGAAAGATTATAGCTTTTAGCAGAAAGAAGCACAAGTTGAAATTTAAGTAGACTGATCTAGATTAATGAGTACAAGTGAAAACACAGTGCATATGGGAATGGCAACTCTGTCAAATGGTTCAGCTTATTCACTGATATCTGGAATATCAATGGCATTTGAGAGAACAAAATACAGTATGCAATGACACCTATTAGCCATACCTTTTCATATGTGGCTCTATCACTGTGCCACCTAGTCACAGTCTCTAACATACAGCAAAGAAATCTCCCATAACGACTAGCTTCATTTTCAGTACAACTTGCAACTGTATAAATTATGTCAGAGAAAACCTAGAGGAAAATGTAAAAAATAAATATCAAAATTAGTCAAATCATCCTGTTATTCGTCGATTGCCTCGAGCAGGCCCCAGTAACGTCTCCTTCATCCTAACCCTGAGATTATATTCAAGGCTCTTTAGGAGAATGAGACCCATCATTGTTACTGGTATTTGGCATATTGGGTACGCCAAGGGGAGTTTGCCAGTCAAATATTTTAAAAGAACACACTATGGCAAATAATACGAAACTATTTAGAAAGTTTAGGAAAACATTATCTTTCCCTAATACAATAACAAGACAATTAATAATTCCGGCTTTTGGGAGGGAATATCACATTCACAAAGCAACAACAAAAAAACTTTTATTTAAAAAATAGTTGGGGGTTGGAGCAACAGAACAATGGGTAGAGAGCTTGCCTTGCACACGGCTAACAGGGATGCACTCCCTGGCATCCCCGAGCCCGGCTAGGAGTGATCCCTGAGTGCAGAGGAATACTTCCTGAGCACTGCTGAGTATAACCCCCCCAAAAAACAAACAAAAAATTCCATCCTTTAATGGGGCCAGAGAGATAGCACAGCGGGTAAGATGCTTACACGCAAAGAAGCCAACCCAGTTTTGATCATCAGAATCCCATATGGTCCCATGAGCACTGCTAGGAATAACTCCTGAGTACAGAACCAGTTGTAACCCCTGAGCATCGCCAGGTGTGGTCCAAAATAAAACCAAACATATATCAACAAATAAGGTTGGTTTGCAATGACAAAAGAAAAATCTCATTACTCAAGTCCTTTTATAAATGGTTTTGAAGGGGTAAAGGTAGAAAATGGAGTTTGCACCTATTATGAAAAATACAGTACACTAAATGTAGAACAAAAATATTAAAATAAGGGTATTATGTATTAGGCACTATTCAAAGTGTTTCTATGTATAGTGATTCACTTAATCCTCACAGCAATTCTTTATAGATATCTTATTTTGCTGATAAGAAAACTGAGATATAGGTAGCTTAAACAACTTGCAACCATATGTCTAGAAAGGAGATAGGGGATTTAAAGTTCAGGCACTTGTCTGAAGTTTCTGCTTTTTTTTCTTATTTTTTTTGGGGGGGGTCACACCTTCAAGTGCTCAGAACTTAGTCCTGGCTCTGTGCTCAGGGACCACTCCTGGAGTTGCTTAAAAGACCTTATGTGGTGCTGTGGATGGAGCCGAGATCAGCTACATGCGAAGCAAGCGCCTTAATCACTGTACTTTCTCCAACACTGGGTTCATGCATATAACCATACACACCAATACTATCTTTATAATGTTTAGCTATGTCTGTTTAAAACATTTTCTTAAAGATTGCATTTTAAAGAACTTACTCGGTCATAGCAAAGAAGTGTGGAAAAATTTGGAGTTTTTTGTTGATGTACTAATTCAACAAAACGAGCACAGTAAACAGCATCAATTGCTGAAAAAATACACCGAGGAAATATACATAGCTGAAGAAATTTTGTGATGGTTTCATTTTTGGTAGATTCTAAAAATAAGGAAAGAATAGAGTAAGTGGTAAACTTCTTCCTCAAGTACTTTAAAGCCATGAAACATGATAGCATACTAACTTCAGTTAGAGAATGCTATAAAATTGCCAGCTACTTATTGTTTGTAACCAAAAAGTTATGCCTGGTATGACTTTCATTTTCACTCTGTGAACATTCTTCTACCCTACTTCTCCATAAAAACAATTTTTACAGAAAAGTTGAATGACAAGCTACTGGCATTATAAGTCAACTTCACCACAAACTAAATTAGTCTGCTTCAGTTTAACGTAAGAAATTGAGTCCGTGTTAATGAATAACTAAAGATCTAGTGGATAAGTATAAACAAGATATACCATAAGATCTCCTAAGTTGCAAAGGTTTGCTTATATAATTTAATAGTAGCATGAATGAAACAATCCCCAAACTCACTTGCTAAAAGCCAGTTGTCCTTTTCCAGTTTCAATCTCTGTAAAACTCGTTGTACATGTTCCATCTGCTTCTTTTCTTCTTCAAGAAGCTTGTCCTGTAGGGCAGTACAACGCTCCTTTTCCTTTTTCTTTTTATTTGGAGGCTACAATGTATGTTAGATACTTTTCTAACTAAGGGTACATTGCCTTCCCTCTTGCTTTTAATTTAAAAAATTTCAGAGAAAAATGTGAATATTATGACTTCAGCATGGATAACTTAGGGGTTCACTTGGTTATGTTTTCACATCCATCCAACAAATTTAAGACATCCTATCCAGTATTCATCCACCGATCTTAGACTCTTTCATTCTAATGTTCCAACTTCTTACACATCTTGTGCATTTCCACCACCTTCCCACCATCTAAACCTCAGTAACTCACAATGATTTACACAAAGTCCACTTAACGGGGTCTCTATCCTAACGCCAGTTCCTTCCTCCATCAAATACAGCCTTTGTAGCTGCTGCTACAGTAATCTTTCTAAAGGTCTCAGTTTATCACTGTTCCTTCCTCAGCAATCAAAGTAGCTGTCAACAGGTAGGGTGTTTGCCTTACATGTCGCCAACCTGGGTTCAACCTCTGGCAGCTCCAAGCTCTGCAAGGAGTGATCCCTGAGCATAGAGTCAGAAATAAGCCCTGGGCACCACCAGTTGTGCCCACAAAACAAAACAAATCAAACGAAGGAGCCATCAATTTTATAAAGTCTTCTCTTCTAACTTTCGAGGTATATAATTTTTTTCTTATTGGGTCACAAACAGCGATGCACAGGGGCTACTCCTGGCTTTGTACTCAGGAATTACTCCTGGTGGTACTCAGGGGACCATATGAGATGTTGGGAATCAAACTTGGGTCGACCGCATGCAAGGCAAACGCCCTACCCATTGTGCTATTACTCCAGCCCCGGTATTATATAATCTGGCACAATCCTAACTATTCAGATTTATCACCAAGACTATTCACGATGGTAAAAGTGGTCTCCTTAAACTTTTGCCTACAGAATACATTAAAGCCAGCTCCTAAAGAATTCTCCTTCGGAAACTGGAATCAATCTTGAAATTGAAATTATTAATTCACAGAAATACTAACTTGCAAATACAACTTTCACTAGAAAAGCATACCCAGATACCTTTTGTTGCTTTGTTTTATAGGCCTCTCCAACAGTGCTGAGGACCACCAAAGCTACTCACAGAGGTTCTCAGAAGGCCCTGTGGTGCCAGAACTTGGAGACCTATGCATGCCAAGCATACCCTCCAGTTCTTTACACTATCTCCTGGGCCCCCAAGTGCCTTTTGATTAATCATAACCTTCATCCATTTACCAAGCCCTTGTTTCAACTATCTACTAAGAGGAAATAATTAAAACCACCTGTAAAATATATATATATATATATATATATATATATATATATATATATGTATGTATAAGCAAGATCACAGCTTTAAGTAATCCAAGTGCAAAATATGGGCAAATGAAAATACTATAAAGTTATGACACTTGAGCTCCTAGAACAAAAACTTACCATTTCCTGATTATCATCAATTGCTTTCATCTGGATTTTAAGTTTATTCACTTCTCGTTCATAGCTGGTATGTGGAACTGCAAGGTCATACATTGTCAATGACCAGAATGTGGCATAGAATTGAGGACTGATGTCATCCCAGACTTTGGAAACATGTAAAGAGACAACTGCTTCATGTACAGGAGCCATCACCATCTCACAAGATGTAATGTACTTATGAACTTTATGTTGTTGTTTACTTCCCTTTTCTGATTTCTTAAGTTCATCATACTTTGACTAAAGGTAAAAGTAAACATAAAACACAATTTCAAGCACTGAATTTCACAGTATAAATACCTATGTAGCACTTTCAAGGTCAAAAGATGACTATCTCATAATGGTATAGAAGTCCTAGTTTCTTCCCAAAATTTAAGACTAAACAATCACTGAAAGCAATTCCAATATTTAGTCCTACTCACTACGAATTTTACAGAAGCACTTATCAAATCTGACCTATTGAGTAAGAGAACAAGTATATATGCCCCACATATATTCTCCTCATTTTACTATTAGTGCTGTATCAAGGATGAAACACTAAAGGCTACTACTCTGTTTTTAAGATATTCAAGGAAATAGAACAGAGGGTTATAATATTAGTAAAGAAGCAGAACAGAACTAGCAACAATCAATTAGAAGACAATGTTTTATCAGTATAGATATCTCTATCAGCTGTTTTAAAAGTTAAATTAAGAGAAATACTAAGAAATATTATGAGGAAGTGTGCCAAATGTAAAAAGAAATTACAAAATGGATTTCTTACTATTTATCTCGTGCCCTTCAATCTCTCTAAGATGTTAATGTTGTTTGTGTTCTTGTCTTGGGCCACACCGGGCAATGCTCAGGCATTACTACTAACTCTGCATTCAGGAATTACTCCTGGCAGTTCTCAGAGGATCATATGGGATGCCAGGAATCAAACCCAGCTTGGCTGCACGCAAGGCAACCACTCCACCCACTGTACTACCTCTACATCCCCCAAGATGAAAGTGTTCTGATGAACAAAGTCTTATTTGATGAAAAGACAAACATAGGGAGAGTTGTGCAGGGTCTTGCACACTTTGATGGTGCTGATGGAGGTACAGTAACATTATACATAAACACTATATAGATTAACACCATTGTAATCATGGTGTTAATGCTAATTATACCATTGTAGTACTGTCCTCCAGTTGTTCACTGATTTGCTCGGGTGGGAACCAGTAACGTTTCACAACAAATGGTGAGACTTGCTGTTACTGTTTTTGGCATATCGAATACATCACAGGTAGCTTGCCAGGCTTTGCCACATGGGCGAGATAGTCTTGATAGCTTGCTGGGCTCTCCAAGAGGGGCGCAGAGAAATCAAACCTGGGTTGGCCGCATGCAAGGCAAACACCCTACCGCTGTGCTATCGCTCCAGCCCATCGTATGGTAATTCAATAAAAAGTATAAATTAAGAATTAAAAATAAATGATCCTACTACAATAAGTTATACTTGTGCTTGAGCGCACCAATTTGAAAACTAAGACTCCAACTAAATGCTATCACTTTATCTTGATGGGTTCCTCCATGGTGACCATATACCATGAAAAACAGAAATATAGACCACACTGAAGATACTGAAAGGGCACCAAGTAAAAAATGACAAAAGGCTCCTTCAAAGAAATGGCCACGTGGGGCTGGAGCAATAGCACAGTGCGGAGGGCGTTTGCCTTGCACATGGCCAACCTGGGCTCGATCCCCAGCATCCCATATGGTCCCCCGAGCACCACCAGGAGTGATTCCTGAGTGCAAAGCCAGGAGTAACCAACCCCTGTGCATCGCCGGGTGTGACCCAAAAAGTCAAAAAGAAATGGCCACGAAAATAAGAATTACAGAATCAACGGGTATTAGGCATTGGTAACTTGATCACTTGATATACAATTACTGATCAACTTGCTCGAGCAGGCACCAGTAACGATTCCATTTGTCCCTGTCACGTGCTAGTGTAGCCCAATGGTGTCTGCTTGCTCCAGGAACATAAAGAGCCTCAAACCGATTGTTCATGGTCTTGACGAAGAAGTCTGACATTCTAGTAGGCGGTAGGCCACGTGACCTTTGACGTCCCATGGAATTCACTAGGTAATGGCCATACTTCCAGCTGTAACCTCCAAATCGCATTATGTGTCCAGCCCATCTGATTTTCGACGCCTTGGCAAACGAGACAGCGTCCTTGATTCTTGATCGCTGATGGAAGTCGGAACTCCGGATTCTTTCTCTCACTTGAGTAAAGCATGATACTCCAATCATAGCTCTTTCGATTACTCTTTGGGAGACCTGAATAGGGTTTTCATCCTATTTTCATAGGGCCCAGGTCTCTGAGGCATATGTTAATGCAGGAAGAACAGTGGAATCGAAGAGATGTGTCCGGAACCGAAGGTTCTTCATCCTCTTAGCTATTTCTTCGAGGCTCTTGAAGGCATAACAAGCCACTCTTTTCCTCCTGCACAACTCAGGTGCCAGGTCATTCGTCATGTTGACTTCTCAACTGAGGCACACCTAACTGTTGCATTCAGAGATGTTTGTGCCATTGAGAGTAAATGGAGGGGCTGGAGCAATAGCACAAAGGGTAGGGCATTTGCCTTGCATGCGGCCGACCCAGGTTCGAGTACCAGCATCCCATATAGTCCCCCAAGCACCTCCACGAGTAATTCCTGAGTGCATGAGTCAGGCATAACCCCTGTGCAATGCCGGGTGTGACACAATAGTGGGGAAAAAAGGAGAGTGAATGGAATGTGAGGTACGAGACCATTTCTCATAAACACTGTCTTTGTGAGATTCAGCTATAGTCCGACCTTTCCACACTCATGGTCAAAGTCGGCCAGCATTTATGTCGCTTGGCTAATTTTTGGTTTTAATAGAACAATGTCATCAGCGAAGTGGAGGTGGTGTAGTTGCTGATCTTCACTCCCATTTCTTCCCATTCCAGTTGTCGCATGACGTTTTCAAGGGTGGCACTGAAGAGTTTTGGTGAAATGGTATCACCCTGCCGAACTCCTCTCTTGACGTCAATGATCACCTACCTCCCTGTAGAACGGTGAGATCCTGGTAGTGAATCCGCAATACAGCTCACGGAGGATCCTGATGTATTGACTTTTAACACCCTGTTTTGCTAGGGCTTCAATGACTGCTTTAATCTCAACAGAATCAAAGGCCTTCTTTAAATGAATGAGCGTTATTAGACAGTGGCATCTTAAACTCCCGAGAAACCTCAATTAGCTTGGTTATCTTGTGGATATGGTCGATCGTGCTGAATCATTTTCGGAACCCAGCTTGCTCGCATGGTTGTCCTTCATCTAGTGTTCTGCCAATCCTATTCAGGATGACTCAAGAACAGCTTGTAGACGACAAACAACAGGCAGATCAGGCAATACTTGCCAATATCGTGGATGTCTCCCTTCTTGTACAGTAGAATAGTCCTGCTGGTTTTCCACTGGGACGGAACCTTGCATTCAGACAGGTAGCGTATGAAGAGCCGAGTCAGTGTATTGATGAGTACTGACAGCAGATTCTTCAGGTGTTCGGGTCTGACACGGTCTAGGCTGGGTGCTGTTCACTTCTTTACTGATGAAAAGGCATGTTGAATTTTGGAAGGGAGAACTTTGGAATGACATATCCATTCTGTGGAATTTGTTATGTTGGCAGGTGGACATGGCTATCGAAGAGATTTGAGTAGAAGTCATGGATAATCTTCTCCATTGCCATTCTGGAGGATGTGATAGATCCATCAGGATGTTCGGAGGGCAGTCATTTTGGTCTTGTAGTTGGCGATGGACAGGCGAGCATTGCGAATGCTTTTTCTGGCTTCTGGCCGCATCTGCCAGCACTGCTGCTCTTCTCTCTTTGAGGTCTTCCTTTATTGCTTCTCTGCACTGCTTTGCGAGCTTGGACATTTGCTTGCAGTTGCCTGAGGCTTGCGCCAAGCCACATCGGCGAATGAGCTCAAGAGTTTTCGAAGACAGGCGTCTTTTTGTGGCTATCTCTCTCGGCATTCCTCACACAATCATGGAGTTGCTGAACCAGTCTATAGTATTCCTGGTCAATATTGTCAATGACTGCATCATCCTATGTTGCCGCAATAGTGCCAAAGAGCTCCCAGTTGGTGGGTCATTCTCTTCTTAAACTTTGCAGCCCTTTCTCCCCGCTCCGTGAAGTAGAATTTTGCATGAAGGAGATGGTGGTCTGATCTCGTTTGGAATTTTGGGACAACAGCGACATTGGTCAGGCAAAACCGTCCACTCATTATGAATGATGTGGTCAATTTCATTGTGGAACCCTCCACCGGGAGACTCCCATGTCTGATGTTTAGATTCAGCCTTCTGAAACTTTGAGTTACCATGGATGGTCTTTGGTCGACATGATGAACTTGGATAGTCTCTCACTCTGTTCGTTCCGTTCTAGGTCATGGGTCCTGATGTGGAGTTCTTCAGCTGATCTTCTCGGTCCTATCTTGGCATTAAAATCAATGACAATGATCTTATAGAAGGTGTGGGCTTCTTTATAGAACTTCTCCAGCTCCATGTAGAACTTCACAATTTCATCATAATTGGATGTTGGTGTGTAGACAACGAAGATAAAAACTCCCAGCAGTGAGCCACATCTGTTCAAAAGTAATCTTCTGAATTGGGTTGTTAGGAATCCAAATGAATGGCTCATGGCCAAGTTAATGTTGACAAGGACACCCACAACACCAATGCCTCTTTTGTTGCATGTTCCGAGGAAAAGTTCTTCTCTGGTTTTGAAAACGGCATGATATGATTCATGCCCTCTCATTTCAGTCAGATCAATGATGTTGTACTTGATCTTTCCAGCTTGCATGATTAGGTCCTTGATGGATGCATCTGATGCCAGCGTACGTGCATTGAAAGTACAGATAGTCATTTTTGTCCTTTTGGTAGCTTGCCAGGCTCTCAAAGAGGGGTGGAGGAATTGGACTCGGGTTGACCAGGTTGGCTGCGTGCAAGGCAAATGCCCTATTCGGTATGCTATCACTCCAACCCACTATTCAGCTATACAAAAAGGTAAAAATCATACAATTGTCCCCTTCCTATGTTTCTTTCTGTCCTGCAGATGAGAGTGCCTTTTGTATCTGTCCTTCTTTCTGACTAATTATAATAAAAAATTCTGTAAACTTTTATTGGAGCACAATTCAATATAATTTATATAATTGACATATAATATATATTTACATATCAATATAAAAGTTATTGTATCATTTATTATATATTTAGTAAATATAGTGTAATGCTGGGCTGGAGCGATAGCAGAGAGGGTAGGGCATTTGCCTTACAAGTGAGCAACATGGCCAACCCAAGTTCGATTCGTCCTCCCCTCTCAGAGAGTCTGGCAAGCTACCGAGAGTATCTCGCCCGCACGGTAAAGCCTGGCAAGTTCCCCATGGTGTATTCGATATGCCAAACACAGTAACAATTGTCACCGTGGAGACATTACTGGGCCTGCTCAAGCAAATCGATGAACAACAGGAGGACAGTGACAGTAACAGTGTAATCCTATTATATATGTGTGTAATTTTATATATAAAAATTCTCTAGCTACATATGTGCTCCACTGCAGAATATTTGTTTTTAAATCATTGCAATTTTTATTTAGGCACCATGATTTTATAATACTGTTAATAGTTCATGTCACATGTTTACAATAGTGTTGGCACTTAAAGTTTTGATGATACACAGTTACCTCACCTCATCATCAAAATGCCAAAGTTATATTCAATCCACCTCATCATTCCTCCCACACTCCCTCCCTGCTTACTTGGCATCCTCAGTTCTCTAAGTTTTTAAAGCTAAAGATTTTTTTTTTAATTTTTAAAAATTTGGGTCAGCCTCTTCCCTAAGATTTAAAAAAAATCTCATCCCTTATTTATATTATAAAAGTACTAAATCAGTTATGGTTCATTCTAAATCATGAACTCAGAGCCAGAAAGTCAGAAATAAAAGTGACACTTCTAGTTCTGCACCATGACAGGCTGTTGGCTCCTTACAGTCCAGGATGCTAATATCAGGATCACTAGTCCAAAGGCATAGCAAGACCTCTTTGTTGCAGAGGGTATGCCATGCAATTTCTCAGAATCCTGTAATTATTGTACAAGTATATTAGTTATAAAAGGGAATTAGTAAGACTTATCACTTGTTATTCCTATTTAAAGATCATACATGTAACTGCTGAGACCACACAAGTAACAAACTGAAGAATGTTATGAAAAAGAGGTCCCAATAACACCACATAGCTGAGAAGACAGCAGTTAAATTTTAAAAAGAGGTTTAAAATGTTAAGGTGGAACTGGGGACACTGGTGCTGGGAAACGTACACTGGTGGATGGATGAATGTTTGAACACTGTATGACTGATAGTTCAAACCTCCCCCAGTCATCTGGTTCTAAATCGGTAACTTCTACTTCCAGTTACTCCAGTAAATCACTAATTAAAAATATAGTCTTGATCAGAAAATACGGCTATGCTTCACATTAACCTAAGATGAATATTTCCTTGTCTAAAGTCAGTTTAACTCCCTCTTCAAGCTCACATCTTTAGTCAAATGGAGAGGCCTAACGGTTTTTGGCTGGCTGAATTATTCCCGTGAGAAGGTGCTTGCAAGGGAATAATTCAGCCAGCCAAAAACTGCTCATATATTTGGCAGATATGAGGTTTCTGAATAGTAATTAGTAATTAAAAGTATAGTAATAATGATGGCTATCATTTCAATTTATGATAGAGTCCTATCAGTCATTCATACACATTCAGATTCTAATCAAAGGCTCAAGGAAGACCTCTATCCAAGAAGCAAGAACCCCCAGCGAAATATGGTTGTCCATTGAACAAAACTATAGTTACTAAAGGCTAACTCCCTTTCTAAAGGATAGACTGGCCTATGATTAAAAGACTTATCCCTGACTTTGCTACAGAGCCACCTTTGTATAGTTTTGTTTCCTCCTTTGAGAGGAAAACATGATTTGTTCAGACGTCCATATCTCTTAAATCACAAAGACACAGTATTTCACACGAAAAAGTAGCTATTGATATGAACATCCTGCTCATTTTTTCTGGCTTGAATAAATTCAATCAACCTCAGGCATCAAGGTTAACTGATAAGGTTTAATAATGTGGATTACTGTGTTCACAACTCAATATGATCAGACACGTCAGAATTCCTTACATGAATCAATTTTCCCAACCTCAATCCTTTAAGGAATCAAATTTCCTGCTGTATAGCTGAAACTTAACTACTGCAGAGTGGGATGACACAGGAAATAACTACAAAAGAAAACATATAATTCAGGTCTAAAGAGATAGTACAAATCAGTGGCTGAATAAATAGCAGTACTCCTATATAGAAAAAAAAAGAGATAGTACAGTGGGTAGGGTACTTGCCTTGCATTAAGCCAACCCATATTGGATCCCCAGCATGCCATATGGTCTCACAAAGTGCCAGAAGTGATTTCTGAGTGCAGAGTCAGGGGTAACGCCTGAGCATCACCAGGTATGACCAAACACAACCACATATACAATCTCTAAACTGAGATATTTTAAAGGGAGATTCTGTGCTATAATCTCTCCCCTTCCCCTCCAAAGAGTATAGTACAGAAACTGTTACATACTGCTAGTCAAGTGGTAACTGAACTAATTAAATTTAGTCCATAATAGAGGGATGTGTGCCACTGTGGTATCTGATACGTAAACATCAACAGCTGACAGTCAATTAAATAATCAGACAGAACCAAAATTCCTCAGCAAATATTTTTCTATGCCTTTACTACACAGCCCTGAATCTCAACTTAAAACAAGAAAGGGTTCTATCCCAGTTTAAGAGAAAAGACAAAGATCAGTAGTTAAAGTCATGGACTTAAAAACAATAAATAAATGGCAGAATTGAAACCTATACAAATATCAAGAATATATTAGGGGATTCAGTTAGTGTGGGGAAGTGCTCACGTTTGCAAATGTAACACTGACCATGGCCCAGAAAATGAAAAGTAAATTCCCACCTGAGAAGCACTACTTTGTAAAGAAAAGTGTAGATGGCAGATAGAGAAGGAGAAAAAGGGTTGTCCCCTTTTTCCCCACATAATACTTGAATGTCAACCATCACTACTTGGGATACCCTGATGAAGAAGGTTCTAGTTTGGTTTTGTTGTTGTTGTTTGGTATCAGTTTTTAATTTAGATGAAGAAATAAAACAAGAAGCATGAGCATACCTTTCTTAGAGGCTGTACAATCAAGAATGCAAACATTTCTTTCAATCACTGGATGAGAGGCAAGTCTTTCTATCTATATGTATTTCTTTGAAGACAATACACTAAAACTAAGTCAACTACTTGACAGGAATATTTAAGGAAACAGGACTCCAGACTGTTTCTCAAAATGGCACACCAAAATCAACTGAATCAGAATCATCAGGTGCTTGTTACAAAAAACTCAAAATAGATATTTCTAGGTACCATTCATGTTAGTGAGTTAGAATTTGAAGAAATGGATGTTAATATCTATGTCGAATGCAAATGACTTTACAAATGAAATGATTAAATATTTATAATAATTCTTAAGTGACCGCACAGATACTTATACTCACCGAAATATGATGAGCATACATTGGCCTGGACAGAAAAAATGCTGCGTCATGGGGTGTATGAAACTCATTACAGAGCACATCAATTGAAGGGACTCGCTTTATATAATCTTCTGTGCTTAGATTGGATGCTAAAAACCCACCAAATTGTACCAGAGTATCATGACACTAAAATTAAAAATAAGACAAAAACCACAAATATGAAACTTTTCGATAAAACCAATATTTTCTACAAAACCAATATTTTCCAAAATAAGATATCAGTTTATTAGTATTTTATTAGCAATTAAGAATACAAATTTTACAACTTCAAAGAACTTTAGAGATGATCTAGACAAATCATATCATATTACAAAAATACAAGAGTGAACACACTCTAAGAATGATTAATATAAATTTTAATAGCCAACCAAGTCTCAAGTTCAAAATTTAGTTATCAAAATCACCCAAAAAACTGTTTACAAGAACATTATGGGCTACAAGTGAATCTGCACAAAAACCAGGTATGCGGGACTTGTGACTGAAAACTCCCAGGTTCAACAGAACCTCAACCAAAGTAAATCTATCCCTGGACCACACAGCGGCAAACACTACTCATACTCCAAGAGTAGCGCACCACATTTGATGGGGCTTAAGGTAGAAGGCAACCAATCTTACAGGGAAATACATTTTTATTTTTAAAAGCACATAACAACATATTAGTATTCTCTTATAGAAAGGCTTAATGGTCCCTGAGTGAAATACAAAAATCTCCACACACTCTCCTCTCAGGAAAGTTTTTGGGAGCATTTTCAGTGGTTTATTTATAACAAACAATACAAAATAAATATTTCAGTTCTGCTTTGGGGCAGTTTGGGGTTCGGGATAGAAACATCCGAAATATGGTGGTGGGAAAGTGTAATGGTGGTGGGATAGGTATTTGAATATTAAATGTAATCAGATATTGTGAACTACTTTATAAAAATAAAATAAAAATTTTAAAAAAGAACATTATGGGCCAGAGAAATAGTACACCAGGTATGGTGCTTGCCTGGCAACCCATGGCTCCCTGTAAGAGTAGCCCCCAAATGTCACTGTTTGTGGCCATAAGAACAAATAAAATAAGGAATACCAACATAAACACAAAAGTTAATCAATGATGTGGTTCAGTGCAAGAGCACATCATGCCAGGTGTGTACACACACACACACACACACACACACAATTACATTAACTTGCCTGATCATAGAGCTTTCCCACAAGTTTCAAATGTTTCTCACCACCTTCCTGAAAGATTACCCCATTTCTCTGCTGAGCCATAAGTAAACAAAGAGGAAGAGCAAGATCATGGTCCAATAATGCATCCTTTAATCGCTGAGAGGATTTTTTAGTGTTTCTGATCTGGCCAAAATAACCACCCTAAAAAGAACAGACATAAATTTACCAGTGTATACCAGATAACATGTGCCACCTGACTTGAGAAAGAAAAGCTCAGTTATGATCCTGAAGATGGAATCACATCTGTATCTCATACTCTATATTCCATTTCCTCCTTCTCAAATTTAAATGACAATATGACTATAATCACTGATTTACAAAAAACTGTTAAAAGTTTAGCTTCTGTATATTTTCCATTTTAAACCTTGAAGTTACTTACTAGCACTGTCCTCCCATTGTTCATCGATTTGCTCGAGCAGGCCCAGTAACGTCTCCATCGTGAGACTTGTTGTTACTGTGTTGGCTTATCAAATATGTCATGGGTAGCTTGACACGCTTTGCTGTGCGGGCCAAGATACTCTCGGGTGCTTGCCGGGCTCTCCAAGAGGGGCTGAGAAATCGAACTCAGGTTGGCCGTGTGGGCCTTGTGCAAGGCAAATGTCCTACCTGCTGTTCTATCGCTCCAGCCCTTAAACAGTATTATTCTTCATACAATACTGAACTGACTCAACAACAAAGTAATGATAGTGAGATTTATTCCAGTTAGGATATTAAGGAGAACTGCACTTTTTTTTAATCAATGAACCAACGTGAGGTACAATTACAGATTTACAAACTTCCATGCTTGCATTTCAGTCATATAGTAGTTGAGTATCCATCCCTCCACCAGTGTCCATTTTCCACCACCAGTGGTTCCAGCATCCCTCCCACCAGCCCCACCCCGTTCCCCTTCCCCCACGCCCCCCTGTGGCAGGACATACCCTTTTGCTCTATCTCTCCTTTTGAGTGTTGTAGTTTGCAATAGAGGTATTAAGTCGCCATCACGTTCGGTCTGTATTCTGCTTTCAGGGTGCGTCTCCCATCCACCAGTGGATCCCCCTAGCACCATTTACTTGGTGATCCCTTTTCTAACTGAGCTGCCTTTTCCCCCAGTATGTGAGGCCAGCTTCTAAGCTGTGGAGTAATCCTCCCAGTACTTATCTTTAATAATCTTGGGTGTTAGTCTCCCATTCTGTTACTTTATATTCCACAAATGAGTGCAAGTTTTCTATGTTAGTCCCTCTCTGACTCACTTCACTTAACATGATACTTTCCATGTTGATCCACCTATACACAAATTTCATGACTTCATCTTTTCTAACAGCTGTATAGTATTCCACTGTGTTGATATACCAGAATTTCTTTAGCCAGTCATCTGTTCTCAGGCACTCAGGTTTTTTCCAGATTCTGGCTATTGTAAAGAGTGCTGCAATGAACATACAAGTGCAGATATTATTTCGACTATACTTTTTTTCCTCTCTGGGATATATTCCCAGGAGTGGTATTGCTGGGTCAAATGGGAGCTCAGTTTCTAATTTTTTTGAGAATCGTCCATATTGTTTTCCAAAACGGCTAAATCAGTTGGCATTCCCACCAGCAGTGAATAAGAGTCCCTTTCTCCCCACATCCAAGCCAGCACTGGTTGTTTTTGTTCTTTTGGATGTAGGCCAGTCTCTGTAGTGTGAGATGATATCTCATTGTTGTTTTAATCTGCATCTTCCTGATGGTTAGTGATGTAGAGCATTTTTTCATGTGCCTTTTGGCCATTCGGATTTCTTCTTTGAGAAAGTTTCTGTTCACTTCCTCACCCATTTTCTGATGGGGTTTGATGTTTTCTTTTTGTAGAGTTAAACCAGTGCCTTGTAAATCCTTGATATCAACCCCTTATCAGATGGTATTGGGTGAATACCCTTTCCCATTCATTTGATTGTCTTTGAATTCTGTTCACTGAGTCTTCTGAGGTACAGAAGCTTCTCAGTTTGAGGTAGTCCCATCTGTTTATCTCTGATTCCACTTGGTTGGCCCTTGGAGTGTCCTCTTTAAAGATACCTTTAGCCTCAATGTCGCATGAAGGAAATGGGCAGAGGAACCCAGGTATGCAGGACCCGGGGCTGAGATCTCCAAGCCTGCTCGGATCGGGACTGGGCTTCTTCCACCCAGATCCTGCATCTTCCATTAGCTAGACAGTTACACCCACCAACTGCCGTGTAATTCCACCAACAGCCAAGATCCAGAGACTATAAAACCAGGCTCCCGGAAGAGAGCAATGCAGAGAGAGTCTCCTGACCCCGCACTTGGCTGTCCTCACCGGGGCCCCTTGGAGGGGCGGGTTGAGTTTCCCTCTCACCCCAGCAGAGCCCCAGCAGCTGAAGACCTCTGGAACCCATCAACAGCCATGCTAAGACCACTCTCCACATGCTCAGACAAGCCTGACGCATGAAGGAACCAGCAGAGGAACCCAGGTGTGCGGGACCCAGGGCTGAGATCTCTAAGCCTGCTTGGATCGCAACTGGGCCTCTTCCACCCAGATTCCCCCATCTTCCAATAGCTAGACAGTTACAACCACCAACTGTCGTGTAATCCTAACAATGCCCAAGATCCAGAGACTATAAAGCCAAGCTCCCGGAAGCTTGTTGTCTAGTTGTTGTTGTCCTGACCTCTTATTGTCTAGTTTTCGCTCTAAGAGAACCCGGCAGGCTACCGAAAGTATTCTGCTCGCATATATGACAGGGAACTCCTGTAAAGGTGATTAGAGGCTGCCCCAAAAGCCTCCATCCCTCTCCAATAGCCCGACAAGCTACTGAGAGTATCCTGCCCGCACGGCAGAGCCTGGCAAGCTACCAGTAGCATACTCGATATGCCAAAAAACAGTAACAATGATGGTCCTCATTCCCCTGACCCTGAAAGAGCCCCCCAATATGCCATTGTGCTACACTAGCATGAGACAGGAATGAATGGAGATGTTACTGGCGCCTGCTCAAGCAAGTCAATGAACAACAGAATGACAGTGATACAGTGATACAGGATATCAAGGATCACAGAAGTTTTGATACTTATTCACTGTCTTTGGCACTTTGTTTCCACGTTATATAAGTTTAAAATAACCAAAATATCTCAAACTCTTAAGGGCAATTGTAAGAAGAGAGTATGGGGATTTGACATTTGGCTTCCTGTTGTCATTACATGGATTTTTAATATGAGCATGCACACATCTTTAAAAGTCAATAAACAAAAATAGTAACTCTTACTTCAGCTTTTAATTGCTCTCCACCAGTCATGGCCTCTAGTTGCTCCATTGTCATTTCCTCTGTAATTTCTATTCCTGCCATTTTCTGTACCACTTCTTTCAAAATAAGAAGGTCAAAACTGTTTAGAAAAAAAGAAGTAAGTTTACAGCTGAAAAAGTATACTATAGAATATTAATATATTGAGAAATCCCCCAATTATTTGTATGTTAATAATGGGGGAGAGAGGTGAAGTGGCTTTTAAGGAAAAACTGCAATGTAACCTATTACTACATTGAAAAATATTTAGCATATATGTTTATGCTCAGTTAAATTTTTTACTTGGAAATAATGTTAAACTTGCAGATAAAATACAAAGATAAAAACAGTACAAAGCACAATCATGTACCTTTTTTTTCAACAAACTACTAGCAAAATTTAGTTTTAATTTTTACTATTAATATTTTTAATTCCTGTACATGTTAGTTTTGCTTGTAATATCTCCTTTCCTACCCACCCCACCAACACACACAAACAAAATTTTGGAACTGTTTGAGAGTAGTGCTTTAATTTTTTGCTTGGAAATAATATGAAGCTTGCACACAGAATGCAAAGATAAAAACAGTGCAAAACACTATCATGTATCTTTTGTCTCAACAAACTACCAATAACACTTAACTCCTATTCATTTTATCATTGTGCTAGCAAGCTCTCACTTCCCCCACCCCCAACCATACACACACGTTATTTTGGAACTTCTTGAAAGTAATCATTTCTGGGATACATTTTTTCCTAAAATTCCTAAGAAAGTATTTCCTAAAAATAAACTAGTCTCATTTAAATAACATCTCATTTTTACCAATTCCAGCAAATCTAACACTACTTTCACTTCATGTTTACCATGTTTACCAAATAATGGTCTCTGTAGAGTTTTTATTTGTTTTGAAACCACACACACTGATACTAAGGGTTTACTCTTGAAGTGCTATGGGGTATTCTATGGAGCCAGGGATCAAACCGAGGCTTCAGCATGCAAAGTATGCGCATGAATTGAGATATCTCCTGCCAAGCTTTATAGTATTATTTTATTCTCAGGTACATCATTTAATTATAGAAAACTGAAAATGGAAAAAAAACACAAAGACTGCACCATGCACTGAGAGCTAGTGACATAAGGCTTAGTGAGGGGCAGGCTGCCTACCAATCATAGGTTCCTCTCTATGGAAGGGGGATTGGGCAACACCAGGCTATGCTCAGACATTACTCCTGGCTCTCATGGAGGACCCTATGTGGTGCTGGTGATCAAACTGGGGTCAGTCACATGCAAGGGAAGTGCTTATTCCCTGTACTATCTCCCCAGCCCCTACTTAGGTAATATTTGTTCAAAATATCAGATCACTTTTGGATTTTATCAGAAAAAGTTTTGGAAACAATTTCTAGTTCTTTGATTCTAGACAATCTACAGCTCTTGAAGCTAAATATACTAATTCAAGCTCTAAGCACTAAGGGTCCAGAGCAAAATAATACAATTCAGAATTTATAGAGAATTCACTATTCAAATAGTATCTAAACTGTATCTCTAACATTTAAATACCAAAAACTGTGGTCTAAAAATACTACATACACTCTCAAAAATAGACATGCTACTACCAAATGCTCAATGTAAATATCAATTACTCTCCATACTGTTATCAATAGAGTGATATATTTTGTCTTAAGAGTGATAATATGCCATATAAACCATTTATTATAAATCATGTTAATAAAAATGAATTAGTCTTTTGAAGGAATCACACATATATATTACTCATCCAAATAAATTTTTACAAAAGCATTTATCTATTAAATTATAATTATTCTCAAAATTCCAAAAAGAATTAGATGCAATGATTCTTACCCAAGCTTACAATCAAGTTTTTCAGAATGAAAACCTCAACATTTTAATATCATCAGAATTATTCTACTTATTGCAGTTCATTTACATACAATTTGCTATGAATACCTTTTGCCTGCCTTTAGCTGATTAGCCACATACTGAAGAAGACCAGCAAGATCAATAGGATATTTACGAAAAACTGCGCCACAAAAACTTGCCAGACCTGTATGAAATAAAAAAGAAATGTATAAAAAGTTTATAAAACAAAAAGCACAATATTAAAATATCATTTCTTCAACTACTTCAATTTCTTAAACCAAATTAAGTAAGAATAATTGCTAATTGCTGATGCTATTGAGTAAAGTTTTATTTGACTAAAGTTTTATAATAATAGCTTTCATTGAATATATACATGCCAAGTATTATTCGAGAACTTTGTTAATAATCTTATTAAATCTTTGCGATAATCATCTCAGGACGGTATAAACCTATGAATGAGGCAAATTTGGAACATATGTAATGTAACTTGCCCATAGATCACAGTCAGTACAAGATTGAGTAGTTATTCAAACCTATTTGGTCTAATCTCAGACCAACTGACATTAACTAAAATACAAAAAAAATATTGCATTCAACTTTGTATTAACTTTGACATTAACTTAACTTAACTTAACTTAACTTAACTTAACTGTATTAACTTTGACATTAACTTAACTTAACTTAACTTAACTTAACTTTGACATTAACTTAACTTTGACATTAACTAAAATACAAAAAAAATATTGCATTCAACTTTGTAAATGATTAACCTACCAAACACTTAGCCCTGCCAATCTAAACAAAAGATGCACATGCATTATGCTTCCCGAGCCCATGTGCTAATGCCAAGCACATGCGTGCCTGAGCACGTGTCACCTGCATCACCCCTCATGAGATGTGTACTTTCATATCTAATGCTGGGATGTGTACTGGAGCAGCTCTTCCACTCTGGAGAAGCCCATGGTCTCTTTTGAGCACTTTATTTCAGTGTCTCTTTCTCCTTCACTACGCCCTTCCTCAAAACTTCAAAATAAAATCTACTATAACCCCCCCCCCAATGCTCAATGTAAACATCAATTACTCTCCATACTATTATCAATAGAGTAATATGTTTTGTTTTAAGAGTCATAATATGCCATATAAACAATTTATTTTAAATCATGTTAATGAAAATTCTTTTGAAGGAATCATATATTATAATATATGCCCCTCAAATGTTCAAATAAAGAAAAAAACTTTTTTCATTATGCTCAAAGTTATAGACAGGCAAGAAAACTGATAAAAGTATTGTTCATTCAAGAAGCAGAAGAAAAGATGAATTTTAATGAATAGCACTTTGTTATGAGTAGGGATGAAATTCCAGTCAAGAAAAGGGATTTCTAGTAAAGTCAGATTATGACTTTGGGGTGTAAATGTTAACAGGAAAAGCTTTCTGAAAAGGGTGAAATCTCAACTGAAATCTAATAAATAACTAAAGGGAGAATGTGGTAAAGAAGATATCAAAGGCACATGAGAAGACAGTCTATAGAGGAAGTAATGTGCAGAAGAACCACTGAATATAGAAAAAACTCAGTATTCACAGAAGCTACAATATTGGGGAAGGGTGAAAGATGAAAACTTAGAGAAGGGCTTGAGGCCAAAATAACTTAAATGTATGACTAAATAAAGTTTTCTGACTCTAAAGGAAAAATAAGAGCACAACTCCAAGATTCAGCTATCAGACACAACAGATTGAAAGAAGAGGGAACTGGCTTCAAAGCCTATCATGGTAAAAAAATAATTTAAAGACTGAATTTTTTAAAAAAAAAAACCTAGTTTTAAGACAACCTGAATTCTAGTAATGCTTACCCCAAATTCTATCAGAACCAATCAGTATTTTGATATTTCCTTCTGATTTTGGAATATAAATAATACAATATAATCTTACATAGCCAAGTAGTTGGTCATTCTGTAGAACAAACTGAGTGGCTAAAAATTTTTAAGAGCTAATGAGGCTGAGGGAAAGCTGATCACCTTGCACACAAGCCAACCTGAGTGGGTTCAATCCCTCGCATCACATATGGTCCCAGATCCCTGCAAGCCTAGATCCCTGTGCTCAGAGCCAGGAATAAGCCCTGAACACAGTCCAGTGTGGGCCCTTTTAAACAAAGTAAATTCTTAAGAGGGCTTTACAAAAAACCTCTTGGAATACAAACCAGGAAAGTTACAACACATGAGGAAAAAATCTGGGACCCCAGGGACTGAACCCCAGGACCTCACATATGCAAGACGTGCTCTGGCTCTGACCCATCCATATTCCTGAGTCCCAGATGGGAATTAATCTTTGGAAAAATTTAAATACTTACTCTGAAGCCAGCTTGAGATCGTTGTATCATCATGTTTCATTCTCTCCTTTTCTGGATTAGCTAAAGCTTCAATGATACAGTCTTTTCATACATTAAGAAAAAAATTAAGGGACTACATTTCTAACAAATTCTTAAAGCAAAAATATTATGCCTTAGAAAAATATTAGCTTGACATTATAACAAATTACTAAGAAAACATTCATTGTAGTTCCTACTTTTCTTAGTCATTTTCTACCTGTTGACAGATTATAGCTGTATCAAGACGGATATAACTTATCATCTCTACATACAACACAAACATACAAATACCTGATTATCTCAATTTCAGATTAGTCAACTGATTCAACTTTCAGATTAACAAAAAAACTAGAAATAAAATAAAATGTTCAAGATTAAGATTCTATGAATTGTGGGACTGTACAGCAAGTAGTACAGCAGGTAAAGTACTTGTCTTGCAGGAGCTAACACAACTTCAGTCCAGCAAACCATAAGGTCACCCTAACCCTGCCAAGCATGATCCCTGAGCACAGAGACAGATGTGGCTCAAAATAAAACAGAAAGATTCCATTAATTGTAAAATCTGTTATTTGACTTGAAAGGATACAGGCCAAGACATCATAATTCAATGAAGTGAGATATTTCAATGAATCTACAACAGGTGTTATTAAGTTATCATACTTCTGTATTTGTGACAAGATCTGGAAATAACAAAGAATACAAATATTAACTAACCAAAAGAGAATTTCTACTGTGCCAACTGAATAATATTTCAAAAGAAATAATGCTTAAAATAAAATGATTTGCTTCCATTTTGCATTTATACAAAACCATCTCTTCTATAATTTCCCAAGGAAGTATTATTCCAAGTTCCATCTACCAATCAGAAAACTTCCTGGGCATGTAAATTTATACTGTGGCATTACAGGGGAATGTCTAATGTCAGATGTGTTTTAGAAATGTCTTTTGAAACATGTGTTACAAGTGTTATATGTGAATAAAATAAAAAAATTATGCAAATGTTTCTCACAACTAAAATCAACACATAATGCCTCTAATAATGTTATATTTTTAAATCAAATTGTAGTAAACAAATATTTTTGTTTTTAGATCACACCCAGCGATGCTCAGGATTTACTCCCACCTGTAGGCTCAGGGATCACTCCTGACAGGCTAGGGGGACGATATGGGGTGCCAGGCATGGAACCCAGGTCGGCCACATGCAAGGCAAATGCCCTACCAACTAACTATACTATCACTGTGGCCTCCAAAGTAACATTTGACTACATATTAACGTAGCACTGCTATATATGTAACTAGAAAACAAGATTACCAGTAAATGTATTGTACAGGAATTTTTGTTTTCATTGGATAAAATCTTTTTCTGAACACTACCAGTTTCAAAAATTTCAAAAATTCCACATATAGGGGCTAGAGCGATAGCACAGTGGGTAGGGCGTTTGCCTTGCACGCAGCCAACATGGCCAATACAGGTTCAATTCCCAGCATCCCATGTGGTCGCCCGAGCACCACCAGGAGTGATTCTTGAGTGCATGAGCCAGGAGTAACCCCTGAGCATCACCAGGTGTGACCCAAAAAGAAAAAAAAACAATTCCACATATAAATGTACTAATTTCAATATAACATATAACCCCTTAAGACAATATTAACCTCAAAACATACATAATCAAACAAAATGGTTGGATTGCTGTGGCTCAACTTTCCAATTTGTCTTCCAGAAGGCTTCACATTTTCCTTCGTCAGACGCCTACAAGGGAACAAAAGGGTGGCAGGTATCATCTTGAGTAATTTCCTTCATAATACTGATAGCTTTGCAACATCATTGGCAAGAAAACAGTTCATTCCCAGTAACTAAAATGAATGCATGTAAACAACCAAATTTTTCATAACAGACATTAGTGCATATCTTAGGCTATTTTAATTAGGCATTCTCACAGAGGGAATTAAATTTTTTTGTAATAATGCTTAACATTTGTAATATATATCTCCATTTTATAGTAATAGTTCAATAAGCATTAAAATCTTAATACACTACAAGTACACAAAACTTTTCTTACAATGGAATATAATTATTTTAGATTTAAAAGGGATCATTTATCAGTTTAGGGATTAAGCTATCAAATTCAGTGTAATGCAAACTAATGTCTCATGCCATCTGTCTCAGTAACTGATAGTATTAGCTTATATGTATTCATTAATAAAGTTCTGGTCTTCATATTCAAAGAAAATATTTATAATATACTGGAAATTTATATTTAGGTTTGAGAGATAGTACAGTGGGCAGGGCGCTTGCCTTGCATGTGGCCAACCCAGTTTCGATTCCCGGCAACACATACGGTCCCCTGAGCCAAGCCAGGAGTGATCCCTGAGAACAGAGACAGGAGTAAGCCCTGAGCACGCCTGGGTTTGGCCCCCAAACCAAAATAAATAAATAATTAAGACCCTTTATGGTTCTTCTAAAATATAAAACTTTATATCTATTCTACAGGTACATAAAGCTTTTCATATAATTAAGCATAATTATTTTAGTTAAAAGGGATGATTTATCAGTTTAGGGATTAAGCTGTCAAACTCAGTGGAATGCAAACTAATTTTATGCCATCTGTCTCAGTAACTATGAGAGTAATAGCTTATCTGTATCCCTTAATATAGAAAGTTATGTTTTTAATATTCAAAATAAATATTTTACAAATATTATGGAAATTTATAACAAGGACTGAAAGATTGTTGTGAGCAGGGCACCCTACCCGGGTTCAACCTCAGCACCCAGATGGCCTCCTGAGCCCCACCAGGAGTGATTCGTTGAGCACAGAGCCAGTAAATAAATAAATAAATAAATAAAAGCAAATGAAAAGTATGCAAGGTGTAGCCCAAAAACCTAAAAATGCATATTTATGAAATGCTTACATTCAACACAATACCTTACACTCTTATATAATACTTTAAACTTGTCTAAAGAGCTTATTATGCAATAAATGAAGACTTAAAATCTGAAATGCTTATAATGTGATATAAAACTTTCTACAATAAAATATACTGAAACACATACTAAATTCCGTTTACAGTTCAAGGTATGTGACTTCTGGGAAGTGATAAATTTAATAGTTTTATTAAGAAGGTTTATATTAAAAACTGACATACCAATTGAAAATATTTCATGAACCGCTTCCCTTTACAATTTCTCTATGGTCTAGCTATAATTTTCCAAAGAGAGGAGACCCATCTGTTTTAAACTTTGGCTATACTCTGATCCACCTTCAAACTTACCACCACCTGTCCTGACTTCTAACCCTACTATTTGAGGTGGCCCTCCTACTTGTTATCACATTCCCTTCTGTCTTCACCACCCTGGAGGGAAAAGCAAATAAAAATAAAGGAATAGTTTCTTGATTATGTCATCCCCTTAAGCTACACATGGAAGTCTGACATATGGAACACAATCAACAAATATTTGTGAAATTAATTAAAATCTCTATAACAAATTCATGTGGTCTTGATTGTTTGGGGGTCACAGGAAAACAAAAATATACGCAAAGGAACAGAAGCAAAGGGGACCAACATTCATTAAAGAAAACGTAAGTGGGCTCAGTACATCTGGAACAGGCAGGAAATGAACTTAAAAATAGGGAGGGACAGATAATGAAGGATGTCTAAGATCCTCATGCCAGGAAGTTTAACACATAGGGGCTAGAGAAATTACAGTGGGTATAGTGCTTGCCTTGCACACAGCCAACCTGGGTTGAATCCCCAGCATCCCAAATGGTCCCCAAACTACCAGGAATAATTCCTGTGCGTAGAGCCAGGAGTAACCCCGGAGCATAGCTGGGTATGACCCAAAAATTACAAAAATGATTGACATATAACCTGTTGGAAAAGGGTAATCTCAAAGAACTTTTTGGAATAAAGAAAATAATACAAGACACTACAGCACTCAAGAAAAAAGAACTAAGGTAGGAGCTGAAAATGTAGTACAGGATTTGGGGTGCATATACGCCTTGCATGTGTCCAACTCCTATTTAATCCCCAGCACAATATGGTCCCCAAACCAATACTCAAGACTCCAGAATATTTCCAGGTAATCCCTGGGTACCACAGGGCCTGAGCAGTACCACATCCATGTGTCCTTATTAAACCTCTATCCTAATTAGCCAAGAATTAACAGGAAGATGCTTGAGCCGCCTGAGCACTACATAGGAGGCCAAAAATAAAGGGTGTGTGTGTGTGTGTGTGTGTGTGTGTGTGTGTGTGTGAAGAACTAAGGCAATAGCAAAATAGTATGGAAAAAACAGACTCAAAAGATTTAAGTTAACCAAATAGCACTAAATTCAGTGCAAGGCACACAATAATTGGTCACAGTCACGGTCCTCCCACTGTTCATCGATTTGCTCAAGTGGGCCAAGTAATGTCTCCATCGTGAGACTTCTTGTTACTGTGTTTGGCATATTGAATACGTCACGGGTAGCTTGCCAGGCTTTGCCGTGCGGGGATGATACTCTCGGTAGCTTGCCGGGCTTGCCGAGAGAGGCGGAGGAATCAAACCTGGCTCGGCTGGGCAGGCTGCGCACAAGGCAAATGCCCTACCACTGTGCTATCACTCCAGCCCGCACACAATAATAACTCCATAAATGTTAGTTGTTGTTATTAAGTTGAAAACTCTATTTTAAGATTGGAACTCTTTCAAAAGGACCAGTTCTAATAGCATCTTCCCTTTCATGACTTACCCAACAACCCCAAAAGTGAAATAGTTCACACTCTTATTTGCCCAGAGAACATTACACATACCATTTAACAGCCCCTATTTACTGTGACTATCCACACACCTGTTTCCCCAAGAGAGTTATGAACAGAGACAGTATCACTGTGCAAAGACAGTATCGTTGCTGGGTTAACTATTTAAACTAGAGAACATAGTACTTTAATTAGAATAACTATCACTGCACAGATACTATGCTGGAAATCACAACTGTGTATTTGGTATCTGATGCAAGAAAAATCTGAAGAATATTATTTTCATAATTAAAACTCAAAAAATTTACCAGAAAGTAGAATAACAACACATATATACTTCAAATGACATGAAAATAAATGTATTCCAATAGATCTTCAAAAAGGAAAAAAATAATATTTAGCAGAAAAAATTGCAAGAAACATGATTTACCAACACAAGCCATTATTTAACATATCAGGGTAAACTGAACATAGATCATGATAGGCTGTGCTTTACATTGTATGCTTATGCAAATACACAATATATTTATTATCCATAAATATATCGTAAGTATATATATATACGTATATATATATATATATATATATGAAACAGCTACTAAAACATTAACTTGATAGTCAAGGAACAAAATCCACTGATCATGCTACTGTCAGTATATATACATATAGCCATTAACAAATATTCCTGAGCTTCCTCAAAATTGATGTTTAGACTCTAGATGGCTAAAAGAAAGTAAAAGAGATGAAAATATACCCAAAATCAATGAAAACGAAATTAAATTAAACTTACTTCATGATGTATTTAGCTCGGTCAATTGTTTGAGCTTTAACTTTTACTAAAAGTGGGTGACTATTATAAGTTTCATTCTTCCACTGGCCATACAGACGATACCTTAAATGGTAAGATGAAAGAATTAGGAAATGTTAAAATACTCAATTAATACATTAGGTTAGTATTTAAAAATATGAAATGATTATGTATTTACCTATGCTGATATGGAAATGTTTTAAACATTCCCCATAGTTCTTCAGACATACAAGCATTGCAATCCATCAAAGAGAGAGATGGAAGTAGTACCTGATCAGTAATACTAAGCAAACAGCTGAGGATAATTTCCTAAGAAGAAAGGGAAAATTATTTTATTGAAAGTTCCATATTAATTTCAGCCGAATAAAATTATTACAACCTTGAAAAATGTCATTACTTGATTTAAAAATCTGTCAGACTACTGCTCTCTTTTCCACAATGATTGGTTTTGTTTCTCTAAGATAGCAAATGAAGTCAAAGGAGGAAACGGGTAACATTTTATTCCTCTTCTCACTAAGGTGAATCACCAAAATAAGAAAAGGGTTTGGTCCTTCTTAAAAGTTAATTTCCTATGATATTCAAATAAGTCATATTCAGTGTTTACAGCATAATTAGTCACACAAGTGGTAAAAAACTTGTTTACACTAACATTTTGACAAACATTAGGCACATTAAATTTTTCTTGTCTCTTACCGTTTTTTCTTTATCCTCTTGCCTGCTTCCTTCAGACTGAAACTAAAATTATAAATAAAATACAAAAAGTTAAAATTATGCTTACACAATATAGAGTTTTAAGTTTAAAAATTAATTTTCATATGGTTACGATTTGTTTCCTTTTTACATACAAGTAGATTTTTTTACTTTTATTTTTTTGGGGGGCCACACCTGGCGGTGCTCAGAGGCTACTACTCCCAGCTCTGTGCTCAGGTGACCATGCGATGCCGGGGATCGAACCCGGGCCTCCTGTATGTAAAGCACGCGCTCAGCCCATTGAGCTCTCTCTCTGGCCTGCAGGTAAATTTTAAATATAATCTTTGTTAAACAATTAACATTTTAAAAACGTATATTTTAAAACTGTAAATAACTCTAAATAATCATACTTTTAATTTTTAACATGGGCCACAACCAGCAGTGCACCCCAGGCACCCGAGAGCCACTCCTGGCAATGTTCTGCCCAGAGGTGTAGTTCTCGGGGATACCAGGGCAATTCAGCACTGCTGGGGATCAAACTCAAACAAGTATTCTACTGCTGGATCTATTTTCTCCAGCACAGACATTCATTAATTTTAGAATCAATCTTATAAAGCATTTTTCTCAATTTCATCACAATTCAAAATGTCCTACAAATGATCTAAGTATTTATTATTCAATTGAAGCCAAGACAATAATTTGGTTATGATATTTATATTTTTCCACTTAAAAGAAATTTAGTAAAGGCTACAACAAGAAAAATTTAATACAAATAAATTGAAACCTGTTTTAATTCACCATTACTTAAGTCCTCACTGAAAAATAAAGCCACAATATTAGTAACATTGCTGACAAAAACACTATTGCCAAGCTTAGACAGAAAAAAAAAACATAAGTAAATGATTTGTAAGAAGGCTGCTGAAAAGCTGCCATGTTTGATGTTGTCTACTCATTCAAAATGAAGTATTATTTGTATGTATAGATAGGTGAAGGGTTGGGGCATTATTTATAAAAACAAATGACTGAAATTCTGACACTCAAGGATAATATTAATTTCTAGAAGGGATTTAGCTGAGGGATCCAGTGAGGGAAAGGTTAAGGAAGCTAATATAAGGGCTTTTGTGGCTATGCTCTTATTCATGCCTTATCATTCAGAGAAGTGGAACTTTTGTACATTTGTACATAAAATTATTGCACTATCATGTTGCCTTGATCAGAAAACATGTATGAACACTTGTTTTTTCAAAAGTCAGAAAGAAAAAAAAGCGCACTCCTTGTACATCTGAGGTCCTAGGTTCATAGTACATTTTTAAAAGAAGATAGAGAAGAGGAGAGAACCTGGGGTAAGCATGGAGGGATGGGGACAAGGGGTGGTGGGACTGGAGATGGGAACACTGAGTGCCTAAAAACCTATTGTAAACAACTATGTAAATCAGTGTTTAAGAAAAAGAAGACTAATGCTGAGAGAGAAAGAGAGTCAGGGAGGAAAAGGAGATAACAGATAATCTCCATTCTCTTGTCTTTTTCCTTTAATCTTCTTAACCCAAGTATTAAAAAACCCTCTGGGGCCAAAGAGATCACTTAAAGGGCTATGTGGCATGCTTTATACAAGAGAAAGAGGTTCAAGCCTTACAAGGCTCCTGAGCACTGTCAAGAAAGACTACTAAGCACAAAACCAGAAGCCCCTTAGCCTCACCAGGTGTATCTCCCAAAATAGCAGATCTCTCTTTCCGCACAATACTAAATTTTGTTTATGGAAAGTTTGGGGGGGGGAAGGAGGAAGAAAGAAGAGAAACAAAGGACTTCTATTCACTTACTATGTGCTAGGCACTAAGAATTCAAAGATGAACAAGAGTCCCTATCTATGTATGAAGAACACGGAAAGGTAGTCCCTAGAGAACTCTTCAGAACTCAAAAATTTAAAAATTCAAAATTATGTTTGCCATTAGGGACCTCAATCTTTTTTTAAATTATAGTTTAGTAACAAGACTACAACAGTGTTGACATTTATGGTTTTGATGCTAACAGTTATTGCACCTCACCATTACCCAGGTATCCAAGACACTCCACCCACAGTCCTGTTACTTCCAAATCCACAAGGTATATTTCACCCTCCCTCCCTCCCTCCACCACTTTGTAATCTCAATTTTGCATTCCAAAGCCAAGGGTTTGTCATTGTAGGAATGAACCAAGCATTCACAATTATGAATAAAACCAAGCATTCACAATTATGCCTAGATAGAGCATCAGCTGAATAAATGAATGACCCCAAGCAGTTTCTAATCTTGTCTTATAAAGACAGAGAAGTTGAGAGGGTTACAAAGCAGTACCGGGAAAAAAAAAGAATGCAAGTCCATCAAAAGGAAGTTTTGGGGAAGCCAAGAAATCAAGGTTGAAAAAGAAAATAACAAGACTGAAAACAATCAAGGTTGAAAAAAGAAAAATAGCAGGGTGAATTACATTTTATTACAAATATTTTTATTTACCTTCATGAATATTTCAAATATTAACTTAAGACAATCTCAGAAAGGGAAAGCTTGTGACTACACAGAAACCTGAAGCTGCATCTAAATAAATTATGGTACTACTTTCATCTTTTATTTTCTCATTCTTAACCATTATTTATCAAGTACACACTATGTGCCATGTACTAAACATAGAGTTTCACATCTGTCTTAAAATTATTCTATGAAGAAAATATTTTTCAAGAAATGATTCCATAACTCCCCTCAAAAATGACACAGAAATTAGAAAATATGTCCTATAAGATAAAAAGTTACAAAAATATAAATATACGAAGCTTGAACACAAGATAATGGAATCTTCTTTCAATGTTTTGTTTGAAAATCTTTTTTTGTAAGGGCCACATCAGGAGGTAGTCAGGGATCACACTTGGTAGGCACAGGAAACCATATGGAGTACTGGGAATCAAATCTGGGCTGACCACATGCAAGTTAAGTAAGGGCACTATGCTACTGCTCCAGCTCTCAGCGCATATATTTCAATAAGAAACACATAGGACTTCATAAACAACCAAAACGTTGATATCATATCATTTATGAAAAGACAGGAAGAGAGGGGGTAGAAGAGGCAGTTCAATGGGCAGAAGTTATGATCAGAACGCACTCCATTCTTTGTAAACAAAAGTTACAGCATTTTGTAAAATTCCTTAATTTTGTGTGGAATGCAGTCAGTTAGTAAGTTGTTTGCAAGGTCACTGATAACCGG
Source organism: Sorex fumeus (assembly GCF_029834395.1). Classification (NCBI taxonomy): domain Eukaryota; kingdom Metazoa; phylum Chordata; class Mammalia; order Eulipotyphla; family Soricidae; genus Sorex; species Sorex fumeus. Next base: position 29,910,198 of record NW_026606115.1, read on the forward strand.
ATAAGTCGCCCCAGGCCTTAGACAAATTAGTCAGTTTATTTTAGTTTTATTTTAGACAGCTCCTTATCAATGAGGGGCAGAAACTTCCCACCTTGAACTCAGGCTGGCCAATTCAATTGGCAGCACTCCAATTTGATTGGTCAGTGGACCCTTAAAAGACAGGCTTCTGACAGCCTGTCAGACTCTGATGTAACCTCTGCATCTCCTGTCTCCAACATACTTGGGACCTGGCGTGAACCTCTGAATCTCCACCTTGTTCCCAATGTGCCTGAGACTGGGATGGACTCTGTCCCACAGGGGTGACAAGCCCTGTCCTTCTGCCAGCCTCATGTCGGGTGGAACGGACAATCCTGAGCTGAGACTGCGGAGGTCACCGGATAACTAAGAATTCCTGGATTGTGGCTTCAGTTAAAGGGGAGGATAGGATTTGGAATATTTATTAGTTACATGATTGTTTTAGTTGGATTTGTTTGCTTATATGTATGACCTTAGTGATGATATTGATTATGTGAATCATTATTCAATAAATTGAAGTATTTAAGCATATCTAACTCCACTCACCTCTATCATGCTCATGACAGCAAAACACAATAAATAATAATGAAGGAATTCAAAAAAGAGAAACTAATTTAAAAAATACCACCTTCCAATATATTTTGATTTTGGTCAATACAAGTCTGCACCAAGATGCCAGTAAAGAAAATACTATGGTTACCGATACATAGGAATTCAGAATGTGTTGGTTCTCATTTCTTTGCTAGAGTTGCTGAATTTCATATTATAGCATTTAAAAAGTCTATAGTACACGTAAGGGGGAAGTATATTTATATTCTTAAATCAGAAAATAATTTACCAGGATCATGGATAAACTGCAGAGCACTTGCTCTTCATATGAGGTCCCTGATTTACTTCCCAACAAAGTGAGGGGGAAAACAACAATCAGGAAAATGACTTCCGTATATTTTCTTCCTATATCTCAGGCAATTGAGTCTTAGAACAATAAATTTATATATATATATTTTATATCCTTTATATAAAGGAATAAAATAAAATCACGTAAAACAAATGAATTTCTATTTTTTAAAAAATGTATTCAAGGGGGCTGGAGCAATAGCACAGCAAGCACGGCATTTATTTGCCTTGCACACAGCCAACCGAGATTCGATTCCCAGCACCCCATATGGTCCCCCAGCACCACCAGGAGTAATTCCTGAGTGCAGAGTCAGGAGTAACCCCTGTGCATTGCCAGGTGTGACCCAAAAAGCAAAAAAGAAGAAAAAAACCATTAAAATGTATTCAATACCACATTACACAGAAAAGTAAAATGTTATCAGTCTTTAATTCGACCCCATTTTCACTTTCCAATCTACTGGCTACCACTACTGACAGGTCACATGTTTTGTGACTGCGAGGTAAGAGATACCGTTTTCGGATTGTTCTGCAACGTGGTTTCCACACAAACACACATACACACAGTCAAGTCAGCATATATAGCTCTACCAAATCAAGAAAGATGTGGATCTTGCTTTTTATCTAGTATCTTTACCACCTTTCAGTATCAGAAAGTCCAAGGATAGACAGTAAAGTTCCATAACTACAATGGCAGCATTAAAACTGCAGTGAAACATTTCAAGAGTGGTTTAAATATTGAAAGCATTAAATATTAGCAAAAAGGAAACCAATAGATATATTGCAACATAAATTTTACTATAAAGGGAATGCCCTACCACAGAAGCAGGATGGGATGGGGGGTGGGAGGAATACTGGGATCAGTGGTGGTGGAGAATGGGCACTGGTGGAGGGATGGGTACTTGATCATTGTATAACTGAAACCCAAGCACAAAAATTTCTAAGTCTACAAGTGTACCTCATGGTGTTTCACTAATAAAATTTTTTTTAAAAATTTAAAATTTTTAACTTGTTAAAATAAAGAGTAAACACAAGGAAATGAAAAAGCTATATTCATTAGCTAGAAGAATTAAAACGGTAAAAAATGATAATCGTATCAAAAAAAAGTAGATTCAATGCACTACTTATCAAAATTCTAATGGCATTTATCAAGGAAACACAGCAAACTTACTAAAAACTGAAATCAAAAAAGATCCAAATAAAGAAATCTTGAGAAGATGACAGACATCATATCCCCCAACTTTAAACTGTACTAAAAAGTTAAGAGTAATCAAAATACTGAAGAATAAAAGCAAAAACTCAGACTAATAGAATACTAAACTCAGAAATAGACCCTCAACATATATAAACAATTTACAACAAAGAAGCCGAAAGCATAAAATGGAGAAATGGAAATCTCAACAATAAGTGGTGCTGGGAAAAACAGATAGCACAGCGGTAGGGCGTTAGCCTTACAAGTGGCCAACATGGCTGACCCAAGTTCGATTCCTCCGCCCCTCTCGGAGAGCCCGGCAAGCTACCGAGAGTATCTCGCCCGCACGGCAGAGCCTGGCAAGCTACCCGTGACAAACTCAATATGCCAAACACAATAACAACAAGTCTCATGATGGAGACATTACTGGGCCCACTCGAGCAAATCGATAAACAACAGGAGGACCGTGACCGTGCAACAGAATGAAACTTGTTCCGTATTTCACATCATCCACAAAGTTTAATTCAAAATATTAAGACTAAGATGTTAGACCTGGGATCATAAAATACACTGAAGAAAACAGATGAAATACTCCATGATACTGGCTTTGGTGGTGTTTAAGGATACAATTCCACTAGAATAAAAGAAACAAAAGCAAAAACAAACAGATTACATCAAACTAGAAAGCCTCTGCACTGCAAAAGAAAGCATCATTAGAACAAAAGAATATTATGATGAATAGGAGAAAATATCTGCACACCATACATGACAAAAACCAACATGCAAAATAAAGAAAACTTTATTCTCGCAGTGATTCGATAAAATTTTTTAAAAAAGAAAATTTATATAAAATCTAAACAACAAAAATAAACACCATCAAAAAATGGGTAGAAGATTGGAATGGACATTTCACCAAAGTGTACAAGGTCAATATAGACAGGAACATGAAAAAATATTCATAATAATTTAGTATCATTTTAAAAAATCTAAAAAATGAGGTATCACCTGACATCTGTGAATATGCTCTATATCAAAAAGTCAGAAACAAAAAGTGTTTACAAGGGTGTGGAGAAAAAGGAAGGCTTACACAACATTTGTTAAAAAGACTTTCCATGTTCTATTTAATACATCTAGCTCCTTTGTGATCAAGTACCTCTAAATCTGAGAGTAAAATACTGCATAATGAGGAGAGAAAGTTAAAAAGACGGAAAGGCATGCTTTGCCTGCAGGAGTTCCACAAGTTCCAGGAGTTCCCTAGCACCACATGGTTCTTTGAACACCACTTGAGTGTGGCAAAAAAATTAAAACAAAGAAATGCAACCACCACTCATAAAATCTGCAGCTGTTCTTTTTGGGACTGTTGGTCCACACAAAATAGTGCTCAGGAGTGACTCCTGGCAGCTCTCAGTGAACCATATGTGGTAGCAGGGGATCAAATTAGAGTTGGCAAAACTACAAAGCAAGATCTTTACTACTTGAACTATGTCTCTGGAGCACTTAAAGTTGTTCTTATAACTATAACTAAATGCTCTATTGGTTGACAAATGAAATCAGGTATTTTTCTGGGCAGGGGTGGGGGCACAACCAGTGATGCTCAGGGGACCATATGGGATGCCAAGTAATTGAGCTTAGGTTAGCCACATGCAAAGCAAGCACCCTACTCACTATGCTATCTTTCCAACCCCAAAATTAGGTACTCAGCTTAAAGACCTTGGGGCAAGCAAAGATCTCTTGGGGAGAAATGCAAATCATAAAAGTACTACTGAAGTAAAAGTAGTCAAAATTCAAATTTTGGCTTAAAATTTTCTTTTCACAAATATATACAAATGGGACATCTAAGAAGTTTCTGTACTACAAAAGAAACAGTGAGTAAAATAAAAAGCCCCAATTAAGTGAGAAAATATTCATTTACTATATATCTGACAAAGCAGTATACTATCTCATATTACAAAAGCACTAATGAAAACTTTAAAAACATGTATAATTCAAACCCAAGCACAAAAATTTGTAAGTCTACAATTGTACCTCATGGTGTTTCACTAATAAAAATGTAAACAAACAAACAAAAAAAACCCTTAAAAAACAGAAGCTAAACTTCCTCAAAGAAATAAACATGGATAATAGGCACATGAAAAAGCATTTGTCATGACTGATTATCAGGAAAAAGCAAATCAAAACCACAAACAAATACATCACCACACACCAGCAAGTATGGTCTGTAATAAAAATATTAAAAAGTGGGTCAGGGGCTGGAGTAATAGCACTGCGGGTAGGGTGTTTGCCTTGCATGCAGCCAACCTAGGTTCGACTCCCAGCATCCCATATGGTCCCCCGAGCACTGCCAGGGGTAATTCCTGAGTGCATGAACCAGGAGTAACTCCTGTGTATTGCCAAGTGTGACCCAAAAAGCAAAAAAAAAAAAAAATGTGGATCAGAGAGTTAATACAGAGGGTAGGGCACTTGCTTTGCACATGCCCGCCCTAGGAACAATTCCTGGCTCTATATATGGTCCCCTGAACCATACTAGGACTGATCCCTGAGCACAGAGCCAAGAATAAGCCCTGAGCACTGCTGGGTTTGACCCCAAAACAAAATAAAAATTAAAAGTCCAGAAATAAGTGCTAGTGTGGATGTGGTGAAAAGGGGTCTTTCATTCACTATTGATGAGACTGTTACCTGGTTCAGCCTTTTTGGAAAAGACTTTAGAGGTTTCCAAAAAAAGGAATATAGCTTCCACTGACCTGTGAATTCCATTTCTTACCCCAAACATACAAACTCATTAATTTGAAGGATATATGCACACCTATGTTTACTGCAGCATTATTTACAACAGTCAAGATCTGCAAACAACCCAAATATCCAACAACAGATGAGTGAATAAAGATACTATTTAGCAGTAAGACCAAAGTTTATTTTTCTTGGGGGAAAGGTCCATACGCTAGCAGCTCTCAGGGCTTACACCTGCCCCTGTGCTCACAGGGCCCTCCTGGTGGTGCTGGGAGGTAATATGCAGTGCCAGGAATCAAACTGGGGTCTAACACTTGTAAAAAAGTGCTTAATCCCTATACAATCTCTCCACCCCAAAGCTTATCTTTTTCTACAACATGGATGGAACTGGAGGTCATCATGTTAAGCAAAACAAGTTGGAGGAAAAAAGATAAATGTCAAATAATCTCAGTCACATTATGGTACATACAGAAACAAAGAAAAGAGTGTACACTGCCCAGCAAAAACAAACCCCCAGATTATAACAGAACTGTAGTTTCCAAGGAAGTGGATTTGGGGCAGGGTAAAAAAATGACATAACAAAAGAGAACAGGAGTCTTTTGCACTTTGGTGATGGTTCAGGTATAGTAAGTTTGCATAATAAAAAATACTATTGTATACCATATTATTACCTCAATTATTTTAATTTTTGCTTTCAAAAAATAGCTAACAGAACGAAGATAAATTGGGCTGAAAAGATGACTGAAGGGGTAGGGGCACATGTGTGGGCCCCACAGTTCAATTCCTGACACTGCTTAACTTTCCCAGGCACCATCAGGTATGACCTAGGTAGCTTCCAAGTGCAGCCCAACCCAAGCACCAAATGTTAAGACCTGCACTATCAGTCCATTCATCAGGGATGGTCTTGCCCACTCTACTTCAGCAACACTGGACATAGCTCCTATTTAAAAAGTTAAATCAGTCTGAAAAAATATTTTGTAAATGACTTATCTAATAAAGACCCTGAATCATATGCATGAATGTAAATATATATTAAGAACATGTGTATCTCAATAACACGAGTAATCCAACCTAAAAAACAGTCAAGAGGTCTGAATACTTTACAAAGTAATAATGTAGATTTATAAAGATGATTACAAATAGGTACACAAGTATAGAAAAAGATGCCCAATCATCATTGGTCTTCAGGAAAATGTAAATTAAAAGCAAAACAGATTATCACTATACATCTATTAGAAAGACGAAAACTTACAGGGCTGACAATATCAAATACAGGGGAGGATGTGGCCAACTGAAAGTTGTAACACTGCTTCCAGGAATGCAAGATAGCACACCCACTGTGAAACAGTTTAGTAAGTTAAACATACACTTACCCATTATGTGTAAAGAATACCACTCCTAAGGGGGAAAAAAAACTATCGACCTAATGAAGTATTATTCAACAATAAATAAACTACTGACATGCAAAACTTGGATGAATCCCAAAAACATTAAGTGGAAGAAACCTGAAGACAGAAGGTATTTTATACAATTTAATTAATGAAGTTCTATAAAGAGCAGAATTAGGTGACAAGAATCATTGGCTGCCAGAAACCAACAATGAAGAGAAGAAGAGATCACAAAGGGGCAAGTGAGAAATTTCTGGGTGATTCTGAATCGTGATTGTGGTGATGCACATACAACAGTGTGATTTGTCAAAACTCACTATATCAGTGTGGTTTACTCTATGGAAACTGTACCTCATCTAAAATCAGTGTGGTTTACTCTATGGGAACTGTACCTCACAGCTAATCTTTCTTAAAAACAATTTTTTAAAAGCATGAAGTGGTTACCCTTGAAGAAGTGATTAGGAGTTAGAATAAGAGAACTCTGGGGCACTGATATGGGTGGTAGATACAAGGAAGTTTAGTTTGGAGAAAACTCTGTGCAGTACAACTGTGATGCACATAAAAGTTTACTTAAAGATAAAAGAATGGATGCTGAACAGTCTGAGATTGAAGAGGCTTCATACCAAAATATGGCAATCATTCAAAATCGCAGCCAGGAAAATAAGTGAACAGAGAAAAGGGGGTGGGGGAACACTGAGTTAACTATCAATCCTTAGGGGGTTTAAAGAGAAACCACTTCAACAGACATTAAGAATTGTATTGCAAACCACAATGCCTAAAAGGAGCAGGGGAGAAAGAGAAGAAAAGTATCCACCACAGAGGGCAGGCTGGAGTGGGGACAAGAAAGTGGGGGATATTGGTAGATTGGTAGTGGGAAATGAACATTTCTGAGGGGCAAGAGTTAGAACACTGTGGACTGAAGCCCAATCAAGAACAACTTTATAACTATATCTCATGGTGATTCAATTTTAAGAACATAATAAATAAGATACTGATAACTGGTTTTCAGTAGGAAGTTTACCACCAGGTGGGGGTAGGGGGACAGAGATGGGGACACTGAGACAAAGGTGGAGGGAAGCAGACATTCTAGTGGAAGGTGTGGTGCTGGAATGTGTTATGCATGGAGCCCTACCAATAACAGCTTTGTATACAATGCCTAAAATCATTTAAAAAAAAAACAATAACTAGCCCAAAGCATAGGAGAACTAATAACCTAACCATATTTTCTATTCACAGACATGCATGCATGCATGCACATATATAGCTGGCATACAATGAACTTCCCCCAAATCTTACTCAATACAATTTATCTTAAAAAAGGTTCACCTTATTTTTACTTCTAAAGATACACGTAACAGATACATTCAGGATATTTAATTTCAAAATTTAGGGTTTTGCCGGAAAGTAAAAGAAAAACTTACTAACCTCCTTCATAAATGACTTGCCTATGCGCACCACTTTTGCAAATAAAATGGGATCATGAGAAAGGTGAGGGCCAAGGTAACAAAACATATTGAAGACATCCCTTCTCAAGTCTTCAAAGCTCTCTGCTTGTTTAGGTGCTTTCTTATTATGCAAAGCATTAACAGGTGAGCCTTTAGCACCTTTAGGAACACCAACCCTAGAAAAATAATCAAAAATATATAAACAATATTTCATGTAAAGTTAATAAGTCATCTTAATCAGTAAGTAAATCTTTTAATCCTCACATTTGCTTTCTGTATTTCAATAGTGCCTAACTTTGTTATTCCATATAAATTAACTCACAACCAAAGACAAAAATGATTTGGGGTGTGGAAAAATATTTTGGAAGTAAAATTAGGACACTGATGGAGGGTCTTGGGTACTTTTGTGGCAATGAGGTGACATAACTGCATATATCAACACCACAAACACTACGTAACTAAGTTTTCGAATCTGTAATACCAAAATGAATTTTAAATTAAAAAACTAATATGATATTCAAATAGAGCTCAGGAGAAAGCTTTGAGCTAACTGCCTAAGAAAAGGAAATCAAAGAAACGCAGATATTAAAGACCATTCAACACACAAAATAAATGTTTTTTAACTTGGTATCAGGAATTTGGGTATTAAAATGGGAAATCATAAAGAATGGGATTCAGAAGTACCAGAAGATAAAACAAAAATATAACTAACAAACTTCATGCAAGTCAATAAACATTTCAAAAATGGGTTCTATTACCTGAACTCAGTATGAGGGGGGTGATCACAGGGAAAGCGAGGAGCATAACAAAAATAGATACTAAATAGAATGGTATACTTTCAGCACTTACTCACCTGCTGAGCAATTGCCCCACTCTGAAGTCAAAACAGCCACTCTGAGAAAAAGTGGGCCATATTCCAGAGGACTAACAGCAGCAGCTATGCACAAGTCAGAGGCTGGTAATTTTTTGGGAGGGTACACCCAGCTGTGTCCAGGGCTTACTCCCAACTTTGCACTCAGGGATCACTCTTTGCAGTACTCAAGAGAACATGTGGTACAGATCAAGCCCAGGGCAAGGGCAAGGCAAGTGCCCTACCAGCTATACTATCACTCTGGCCCAGAGCTGGCGTTTTTAAGGCAATCTTTGATCTGTGAAACTGAAACCAGATTTGCTACCAATACTTCTCCTAAGTACACTTTAGTTAGGTTGAAGACTAGAACTGGTGACTCAGTAACTAGAGAGGATAAGAGATTGTACTAACATTTTCTAGAACAGCCACATATATGCCAGGAGAAGAGAAACAGGAGTAATGTCTTAACTCAGTTAATCAAAGAAGATAAAAGACACTTAGTTAAAATGCTAGGGATTTCCTCCCCTCCAAGAGAGGAGGAGAATCAAAATCAGAAGAATGAACTTTTCACACTCAATTGAGCAAACCGAACCTAGAAACGTACCTACGGTGTTTAGACTACATTCTACAATACCTAATGAAGATATTAGGAGATAATTCACATTAAAACATACTGGTATAGTCTGTGGAAAGTTCTTATCTTCTGGTAAATCATATACGCTTGGTTTGAGGAGACAAGATAAATATGCAGGACTTTTTAATCATGCTACGCCATTACTACCTCAATGATTTAGTAAAATATATAACGACATACCTTCGGTAGAGAGGCTCAATAGTTATATGAATGAGCTTGCAAATAGCAAGGGCTATTAACTTATGTGAAGCTGCGTAGTATGGAGGCATCTGATCCATAATGCTCTGTGCATGTTGCCAATCACCAATCTTTAACAAGGCTTCCAACAAACCAAGTTTTTGGTTGTCAGGTGGCTAAAAATGGACAATTACAGCAAAAACACTTAGAATACAAGAACAAACAAATCTTAATATTTTTTTCCATTTAAAAAGGTTAAACACCACAAAAACATGCCAAAACGATAGCTGGTATTCATAAAAAATGAAGTGATATTTCCCTGAAAGGAAAATCAAGTGCTTTAGGCTATTAAAATATAACAAAAATACTTTTACATTTACACATCTAAGTTGAGATAGTTTACAGACTTGGAATAAAATTCATTCATTTTAACTATTCCTTTATAGCCTGAGAACATTAACATACAGAACAAAATATAATAAATACATTCATGACTTTATTTAGAATACATTTTGAAATTTAAGAAAAACATGGCTCTCACTTTTGGAAACATTTCAATTATGCTAAAAACAAAACCATCTTTGCAAACTATCATTTCAAACATCACATCACATATCATATTTAAAATTTATGCTTTCACCCAGGCACTGCAAATATGATGTTACTTTTAATAAGAAATTATGTTTCTACAAGTTAACTATTAAAAGTTAAATCTTATAATTTTAAATCTATAAGACAGTGCCACATTTACTAGAATAACTTTATACCTTCTCTACCTTTTCCTCCTCTTTTTCCTTTTCTTTCTCTCGTTCATCCATTTTATCAGAAGACAATACGACCATTGTAAGTTTTCGAACAATTTGCTTAGCTTCAATAATTTCTCTTTTGTGTTCATCCATAATGCAATTATCAGCAGGAAGAAGCTAAATATGGTTCAAAGAAATTTCATAAAATAGTAAATACTGTTTGTGTAGATATATGTATATATAAATCATGTACTATTTTCACTTGATAAAACAATAAATAATAAGCCTAGATTATATCAGGACCACAAGTTCTCTAATAAATTTGTCTCTACTATTTTCTTATAATCTCACAGAGCTAAGTAGCTGAATTTGTACACCCTTTAAAATCAGATAGCAGAGTCAGAGGAACAATACAGTGGTTAAGGCACTTCCCTTGCAAGCAGCTGACCCCTGTTTGATTCCTGGAGTAGGCCTCCAGTACAACCAGTTATGTTCAAAGAAACCAAAATAGACAGAATCAGATAGCAGTTCAAAGTTTCACATCCTTGTGCTGAAATTAGATAAGGGACCAAACGTGATAGTCTCTTAGTATCTATATTGCAAACCATAATGGCCGAAAGTAGAAAGAGAGTATGGGAGAAATCATCTGCCACAGTGGCAGGGGGAGGGTTGGGATGGGGGAAAGACTGGGGACATTGTTGGTGGAGAATGTACACTGGTGGAGGGATGGATGTTTGATCATTGTATGAAAAAACTCAAACATGAAAGTTTTATAACTGTACCTCATGGTGATTCAATAAAAAAATAAGTTTCACATCTTTTGTTGTCTTAATCAAGTACAATAGTTATGCATACCATTAGTACTGGTTCACTAAAATGATTAGACTTCCCTGTAATGGCCAAAGTTGGGGGACACAGATATGACTCTGTAGTAAAACAAGGCCTTGCATATTTAAGGCTCTGAGTTCAATCCCAGGCACCACAGAAAAAATAAAGAAAAGCCAAAAGGCAGATTAGAGTACCACATATAGATCAAGTTTGGAGAGGTGAGCTATTACACAAAGGGGTAAATCTGATTCTTCTAAATGAAAAATCTCTCAGTAAAGAGTTATCAGCCCAGTGTACTTTCAGGTGTGGCACCAAATCAAACAAATCATCAACAACTTGACAACTCACTTTTTATTTTATGGATACCTATTTGTCTTAATTAACAAACCAATTTCAAATTATAAAAAGACCAAATAATAAGTCAATTGTCCATTGTGAAAAAACTTGAAGATCTCAATTACAGCAATCTGCATGAGTGAAAAATTTAGACATTTCATTAAACAACCCATATGCAGGGGCCAGAAAGACAGAAAAATGGGTAAGGTGCTTGCCATGCATATGGCCAACCCTGGGTCAATCCCTGGCACCACATATGGTCCCCAAACATCTCTGGGAGTTCTGAGTTCAGAGCCAGGAATAACCCCTGAGCATTACTGGGTGTGCTGATTAAAAAGAGACCTGATAAAAAAAGAGGCTGTTAATCACAATCATATACTCTTCTAGGTTCTGTATCCAGCCAAGAAAAGCTAAATATAAAAGTAGATAAAGGACCAAATGTGATAGCCTCTGAGTATCTGTACTGCAAACCATAATTCCACAAAGCAGAGAGAGTATGGGGGAAATTGTCTGCCATAGAGGCAGGGAGAGGGTTGGAAGGGGGGTAAATACTGGGGACATTGGTGGTGGAGAATGTGCACTGGTGGAAGGATGGTGTTCGATCATTGTATGACTGAAACTCAAACATGGAAGCTTTCTAACTGTATCTCACAGTGATTCAATTTTAAAAAAAAGCCAAATATTTATCATAACTCAATAAAAATATAAGAGATTTTTAAAAACTGGGGCTGGAATGATGCCACAGCAGATAGGGCGTTTGTCTTGCATGTGGCCGACCCCGGTTGATTCCCAGCATCCCATATGGTCCCCTGAGCACCGCCAGGAGTAATTCCTGAGTGCAGAGCCTGTGCATCACTGGGTGTGACCCCAAAAAAAGCAAAAAAAAGAACTTTTTAAAAAACTGAACAATTAGGATTAACATCTGGGGGAAGAAAACATTTTTATATCCCATATTTTCATAATTTGTATATATTAGTGAAATCTAAAATCACATTTGATATAACTTGGCTTAACAACCTTGAACTTTGTATGGGTAACCTAAATGTACAGATTTCCATAGTCTGTCAAAGAACTATACTCATTCACTTTAGAAAGTAATCACAAAACAAAGTATTAGGGCTTCAAAAATTAAGACCTAAGAGGTTAATCAACATTGAGAGTGCTATATGGCTGCCTACACCTCTTTCCCATTCCTGGGTAAACAACCAATATTCTCAGCACAGCCCACATGACTTACATGTACATACAGATCATCTAAATCAATAAGATTATATTGTAGAAGTACTGCCGCAACTCTGTATAAAGATGAAGGGGTTTCTCCATTTGGTTCCTTAAAAGAACAAAAAGTATTTCTCTTTAGTACATAAAATAGAGAACCTTAAATCACAGGCTTTGACAGATCAAATAAGTCCAGGTCAATTATACTACTTATTGTTCTTCCTGATCAAGTATAGATACATATAGACAAAACATTTGAATTCAGAACAAACTCAATAATACCAACATCCTATTTTCACCTGAAACATCACTGAACATAGGGAAAGTGAACACAATCTACAGAACATTCTAATACTTGAATAAATTCAGATTTTATACAACATAATATTCTGTACTTCTGTTTATATGTATGTTCTTAACTTGCTTTTTCAATTAGTTTTCAGTAAAAATGCAGTGAGACAAGACTAACAAGTCTGGAAGTATAGAACCACCTGTATCTGTTTTATATTTCTTAGGCCTCAAAAGTACTGTATCTGCTTGTCAACTAATTTCCCCTTTAAAATAGTTGTCTACAGAAATTATACATGAATAAACGAACAGTTTAAAGGAATGCCCAAGTCTAGTCCAACACTGAGTACCCTACACAAATAAGGGAGTTTCATTCCCCCCCCCCAATTTTTAAATTTCTTAGAACCAGATAAATAGAAGAGTGAAGATAGAATAAACAGGCAATTACTAGTGGCAAAAATGCACATTAAAATATATTACAATACAATATTTTCTGCTTCTACTCTATACTAAAAATGAGCCCTTTTTAATTAGACCCCACCAACAACATGATATGCATATAACACAAAGTTAGTTAAAGTAATACCACATAAAGGTTTTGTTACACTCACTGTCTCAATTTTTGAGACAGTCCTCATTTTAATAGTTTTATAATCATAATTATCTCTTTTTTTGTTATATAAGTAAAAGGTTTCCAATGTTCCAAAGAAAACCCAAAAGAGCTCACTACCTAACTTGACTCTACCAGGAATATTATCATTACTCCTGGTAGCACTTGTTTAATTGAATGAATACAAGAATAACCCCTCAAGGCTAACACCTATGCCCATACTCTGACTTTCACATTGCTCTACACAAAGCCTGACCTATTCCAACTCTCCACATCCTTGAAACATTATCATGGAATTATTAAGAACTCATGATCCATAAACACCACCCTATATATCCTTAACATATCCTCTAAATGTTCCCCTCACCTTCATGCTCAAACAGCACTTAGCACCTCCTAGAAACATCTCTGCCTCTGTAACTCAGTCAATGTTTGCTATTTCCACCCTTCTCCCCCAACCACTTCAAATTACTAGGTCTTTTTTTACTTCTTCTAGCTTTCAGATCATCACTCTCCCTGTGGCCTCCCTAAAGTCCACCCTGACTTTGAATCTTATATTCCATATTCTCCCTATTAATAATTATCCTGATCTAGTTTCATGCAATTTTGAAGGATGTTTTCAAGATTTCAGTGGTTTCACTGTTTCTGTTTTGTTTTGGAGTCACATCTAACAGCACTACTCCCAGTGAGGTGCTTAAAGGATCATGAGGTACCTAAAGTTAGAACACAGGACTTCAGACGTGTAAGGTAAGTGCACTGAGCCACATCATAAAGTCCAATGTTTCAGTGTTAATTTTTACTGAACTTGTTTTGTGTTCAAAGATTTGGTCATTTCCTAAAGAACATTCCATGTTCACTTGGGAATAATGTGCCATCTAAATAGAATAGTCTACATAAAGAGCTGGAGCAATAGTACAGCAATAGTATAGGTAAGGTGTTTGCCTAGTACACAGCGAACCCAGTTCAATCCCCGGCACTACACAAGGGCCCCAGAGTCCCACCAGGAGTGATCCCTGAGCACAGAGCCAGGAGTCAGTGATGAGAACTGCTCCTTGTGGCTTAAAAATGAACAAACATATGAGTATTCTATGTAAGCTTATTAATTCTAATTGTTTACACGGTGGTTCAAATCCATATTTCCTTATTGATCTCTTTTTGTCTGGCTTCTCTGCCCATTAATGAGAAAGGGTATGGAAATAATCAAATGTCATTGTGGAATTAATTGTTCTTCAGTTTTGTCAGTTTTTCTTTATATTTTTCTTCTGAGGCTGTTTGATGCATATGTTTGTACCTATTTTTGACCTTTGTGGGGCTGATCCTTTCACAATGTCCTTCGCTTTCTGTTGTAAATTTTTTTTACCTGATGTCTTTTTTTCTCTGATATTGGTTAGAATAACCACTCAACTCCCTCCCTGGATACAATTGCCTGAGATACCTAGTTCCACACTTTCACTTACAACATATTTCTATCTTGAATCTAAACAAAGTGTTTCTATTTTTAGAGGTAACACTCTCAAATCATGCTTTTAGATACACTACAACTCTTGCCATTATTAAAACTAAAAAGTATGATTCCTTTAATTTAAATTAAGTACTAATAAGGAACTGTCATTTTTTGTTTGTTTTCCCTATTACACTATGTTTTTGTTCCTGATTTTCTTCATTACTGTCTTCTGTTTTTTTCGTAGTATACCATTTTTATGCCCTGCTTCTTTCCATTTGTTTATATTTTAGGTTATTTTTAAGAGTTTCCCCTATGTAGAACAATTAATCTATTTGGTGGGGAGGGCACACCAGATGGTACTCAGAGCTTATCCAGACCTTCGGAGATTCCCTATGTGCTGCTATGGGTAAGAACCCGGGTTGGCAGTGTGCAAGGCAAGTGTTATAAGCTCTATCCCCTACAACTAGTATTTTGAGTTTATAAATGTAAACACTCTTATAACCCTATTACCTAAACTATAGTAAGTTTTAATAAAAATTAACTTATAATAACCTACTTTGAATACCAATTTAGCTTCAATAATTTATAAAAACTGCTATATTTCTCTTCTCTCCCTTATATCTTTACACAGTAAGTACCAATTAACAAATTGTTTAAGTCCTTTTGAAATAATAAAGGGCAAAAAGGAGGTAACAAACCAAAACATCAAAGTAATAAAGGTTTTTATACTAATCTACAATTTCATTTATCAGTGATTTTTATTTCCTCGTACAGACCGAATGGCCATGCTCAAGCTCGACCTCCAGCACTGCCTAGTCCCGAGAGCCCCACCAGGAACAACCCATTAGCCCTGAGCCAGAAGAAGCTCATGCTCATGGCTGGGGGTGACCCAAAAACAATAACAAATTTTAAAAGTGTATAAATATATATTCAATGACCTAGAGTCTACTCATTTCAGACTACAGGATTCCCTTTAGCATTTCTTTGCAGAACAAGTGAACTGGCAATGAATTCCCCAGCTTTAATTATAAATGCCTCTCATTTTAAAAAGAGTATTCCTTAATATACAATTACTAGTTGCTTTATTATTTCAGCACTTTATGCCATCTCACTATATTCTGAAAAGAAATCAGCTGTTAATAGTGTTATGCACCTCCTGTACCTAATGAGTCATACCTTTTGCTGCTTTTGAGACTCTGTCTTCAATAAATTTGACTGTATAATATATCTTGCTGCAAATGTCTGAGTTAAGACTGACTGGTATTTGCAATGCTTAGCGGAACAACAGACTCTAATCTTTCATCAAATTTCTAATTTTTCAACTACAATTTTCCAAATTTGCTATTACTTTATCTCATCTTTCTCTGGGTTATTATATAATGAATATACTGGCTAAACCAATATTTTCTTCATTCTTTTCTTATCAACCCACAACAGTTACTTTCAACTGATTTATGGAGTTGACTGTTCCCTCAAGTCTGTTTCACAACTACAGTGAACTTTTAATTTCAGTTATCAAATTATTTTACATAACAACTTATTAGGCTCATCTTTTACAACTTTTATATATTAATACTTTGTCTAGTAAGATAGTGCTCTACTTGTTTAATTCTTTATCAATAGTTTCCTGTAGATAAGCATACTTAAGGACTGTGGTTTAAATTATTTATCTAATAACTACTGCCTGGGCTTCCTCAGAGATAGTTTCTGTTAATTTCTTTTTTCTTATGAAATATCTTTGTATCTTTGCATACCTCATTTCTTTTAGAAAACTGTTTATTTTGGATATTATAAAGCAAATAAAAGATTCTGCTCCCTCTGGGGATTTTTAAAAAATCTTTATTCAGTTTTGCATTTTGGGTCACACCTAGCGATGGTCAGGGGTTATTCCTGGCTCTGCACTCAAGATTTACTCCTGCCGGTGTTTGGCGGACCGTATAGGATGCTGAGGATTGAACCAGGTTGGCCTCTTGCAAGGTAAACGCCCTACCCACTGTACTATCACTCCAGCCCCAGGATTGTTGTTTTGTTATCTAATGATTTTTGTAAATTTGTTTTGCAATGTCTGTATTAGTATGTGGCACTAGATCTATATTTTACTAGCTTAATGGTCAGCTAATGTTCTGAGTTTTCTCTTTTTATTATTTTTGTGGTTTTTGGTCCACACTCAGTGATACTAGAGGATTATTCCTGGCTCTGAATTCAGGAATTACTCCAGAAGGTGCTCAGAAGACCATATGGGATGCCCAGGATCAAACCTGGGTTGGGGGGCTGGAGAGAGAGCACAGCGGGTAGGGCATTTGCCTTGCACACGGCCGACCCGGGTTCGATTCCCAGCATCCCATCTGGCCCCTAAGCACCACCAGGAGTAACTCCTGAGTGCAGAGCCAGGAGTAACCCCTGTGCATCGTGCATCGCCAGGTGTGACCCAAAAGGCCCTCCCATTGATCATCGATTTGCTCAAGCGGGCCCAGTAACGTCTCCATTGGAGACTTTGTTGTTACTGTGTTTGGCATATCGAATACGTCACGGGGAGCTTGCCAAATAAATAAATAAAACCTGGTTTGGGCACATGCAAGGCAAGTGCCCTATCTGCTATACTATCTATTCAGCCCAAGATTTGAGGTTTCTTAGAGGCCTAAAACCAAATAAAAGAAAAAACAGAAAAAATATATATATTCCCACTCTTCACAAAATGACTCTCATCAATGTTTTACAAGGCCATTTATTACTCTTAATCTTTACTTCCTACTTGCACATAACCTGAAAGGCTGTCAGAGAAGAAAGTTCGGATTTTTTCTTCTTTCCTTGTCCTTTTTCCTTTCTTTTTTTTTTTAAGTCCTTTACTTAGCATGCATACAGCTCCTGAAAATGCATGGTCTCCCTCCCCACCAATTTCCTTGTATATGTAGGAGGATTTTCTACGCTAGAGAAGCTTTAAAAAAAAACCTACGCTTCTGGGGCTGGAGCAATAGCACAATGGGTACGGTGTTTACCTTGCACGCAGCCAACCTAGGTTCGATTCCCAGCATCCCATAAGGTCCCCTGAGCACTGCCAGGAGTAATTCCTGAGTTCATGAACCAGGAGTAACTCCTGTGCATTGCCGGGTGTGACCCAAAAAGAAAAAAAAAACCCTACGCTTCTTTGTATTAGTATACAACTTCTTCTTTCCCAGTCTGTTGGGCTCTTCTACTCATAAAACTGCTGTCTCTTGCTCCAGGGCTGCTAAAGCTAAGAGCTGTACCTTTAACTTCTGGCAAAAGCTGCCCCAGAAGGGGTGAGAGAGATAGTGTAGCAAGTAAGGCATTTGCCTTGTATGCAGCTGACTGGGTTAGATAGCTGGCATCCCATATGGTGCCCTGTATACAGCCAGGAATGATCCCTGAGCTTAGAGTCAGATATAACCCTACATCTCGGTGAAAAAGGCTGTCCCAGTCCTGATAATGCTCCTCTTCAAGAAAAACAAAAACTGGTCCTTGTGTCAAGTCATTCAAGGAGCAGCCAGATAAATTAAGAACTTTTAAAAACAATCCCTTGCACCCTGTAGTATTAATCATCTGCATTAGGCATGGGAGTTTCTTTCTTCATGGCCACCATCGAGTGTAAGGAAACTTAAAATGCCACAGTGCTCTCAGCCCAAATCAGAACGTTTTATTCACCAAGCATTTCCTTGGTTGTATGTTTTCTACTAGGTTCCAGGTTTCTGTAAAACCTGACTGAATTTTTACCATTTCATTAATTGTTTATATAGGAGAGAACTCTGGAGAATTACTCTGACAGTTTTTCCAAGATTTCCAACTGCTTTCATCTAGGGATCTGTGCTAAGTGACCCTCTTCATTTAGCAATTACCATACATCTTTTGATTCTCTGTCACTCTCTATCTATTTTTTAATTCTTGTAGATAAGCAGACATGAGGGCTGGAGTGATAGCACAGCGGGTAGGGAATTTGCCTTGCACGTGGCCAACCCAGGTTCGATTCCTCCACCCCTCTCGGAGAGCCCGGCAAGCTACCAACAGTATCCCGCCCGCACGGCAAAGCCTAGCAAGCTACCCGTGATGTATTTGATCTGCCAAAAACAGTAACAAGTCTCACAATGGAGATGCTACTGGACCCACTCGAGGAAATCGATGAACAACGGGAGGACAGTGCTACAGTAAAGCAGACAGGAGAATAGTGCTTTCATCATGCTGGCTTCTCAGCCCACTAAACTCTTCTAAAATTCTTCTCCTCTACCCTATTGCAGACATTCATTCCATAAGCCTAATTTTAATATTACATACAGCTAACAAAATGCCAAAATTTCTCAGAAACAAATCTCGGAACCCAGCAGGTTTTGGCAGAAATCCCTCCAGATTTAATTGTTAAAATTTCAGAATTCCAAAAATGCACGGCCACAGTAGTGGCCGTGCAACATCATATGTTATTCATACCCAGCAATAGAAAACAAATTGTCTACTGTTGCCTTTTCGGCAGATCTGAGTGTTGGGGTAAAATGCCAAATAATAATGGTGGGTCTGGTGTCAAAATATTGAATATTATCAAAGCAGAGAGAGAGAGCAATTTGGAAATCATCTGCCCCACAGGTAGAAGGAGGGTGTGGGATGGGAAGTATACTGGAGTTTTTGGTGGTGGAAAATGGGCACTGGCAAAGGGACGGGTGTTTCACTGTATGACCGAGACTTAAACCCGAAATCTTTGTAACTGAACTCATGGTGATTCAATAAATAAAATTTAAAAAGGGGGGAGGGAAGTAAGGTGGAGTTCATGCCCAATTCAATCAGCCTAATCAATGGCTGAATAAACAGCAATACTCCTACATAAAAATAAATAACGCCAAAATTTCACTCGCCATCATAGGTCCTTCATGCTGCTGACCATCATCATCTATTTCTCTTGCCCTTGCACTCTCCTACATAACAATTTCCAACCTTCTTTCCTAGCCTGTCACTGTCCTTCCGTTGTTCATAGATTTGCTCGGGCAGGCCCAGTAACGTCTCCACTGTGACACTTGTTACTGTGTTTGGCATATCGAATATGTCACGAGTAGCTTGCCAGGCTTTGCCGTGCAGGCGAGATACTCTTGGTAGCTTGTCGGGCTCTCCGAGTGGGGCAGAGGAATCACACTCAGGTCGGCCATGTTGGCTGTGTGCAAGGCAAACGCTCTACCCACTGCGCTATCGCTCCAGCCCAACCTTCAATACCTACTTCCTTGTATTGTCTCTCAACTAATGTCCTTACTTTCTAATTCAGCAAATATATTAGATCAACAGGACTTCTACAAACACTCATCACCATAGCTATCCACCTATGAAGATTATCTACTACACAGGTATTTCTGTAATTTTCAGCATACCTCTATCTAATCAATGCATCCACTAAACCCTACTCCCTAGAGCTACTGAAGAAAACGGAGGCCAAAACAGTAAGATGGGTAAGGCGTTTGCCTTGCATGCAGCTGATGCAGGTTCATTCCCTGGCACCCACTATGGTCCCCCAAGCGCCGCCAAGAGTGATTCCAGAGCACAGAGCCTCTTTAATACCACACTGAAGTACACCAAAATGGCTAGTTCTTATCTTCTTGCTAATAAAGCCAATGAGCAGTTTTAGTCCACATCTTAAATTATCTATCAGAGGCATTTTACAGGAATTGGTGGCTCCTTCTTCCACTTCACTTTCAAGGTGCAACACTCTCTTTTTCACTTACCATTTATGTTCTTTCTTACCTCCTTACCTGATCCCTCCTGTTCTAGACCTTTTAACATTTGAGTATCGGATACTCGGTTATTGGTCCACTTTTATATTCAACCTTTGGTTATTTTATCCAGTATCAAAACTTAAAATTTCATCTACATACTTTTGATACACATATTTATATTTCTAACCAAGTCCTTTCTCCTCAATACCAGATCAATACATGCAGTTATTTCTCAACATCTCCATATGAATATCTAATAGATATCTCAAACTTAATGATTCAAAACTGAATTCTTGGACCTGGGATATGGATTAGTGGTAAAGTATTTACCTTCGATGTGTGAAGCCCTATGTGTTCAATTTCCAGGACCGCAGGGGGAAAAAAAACTGAATTCCTGATTCCTATCTTCAATACTCCAAACCCATTCCCCTGAAACTTAGCATATCCCAGTATATAAGACCAACTTTCCAGCTCCTAAGCCCCCCACCAAAAAAAAACCTGGAATAGTCCTCAATTCTACTTTCTATATCTAATTCAGCAAATACTATTGATTCTACCTTCAAGATATATTTAGTCTCAGCAACTCTAACTGCTACTATAGCCATACTCATCAAGTCAAAATTCACATAAACCTTTTGTTATCTCTTCTCACACAGATACACGATAAACATCCCACGCATATCACTATTAGAGGTTAAAAGGTAAAAAAAGGTAAAGGCCCTCCCGTTGTTCGTCGATTTGCTCGAGCGGGCCCAGTAACGTCTCCATTGGAGACTTTGTTGTTACTGTGTCTGGCATATCGAATACGTCACGGGGAGCTTGCCAGGCTCTGCCGTGCGGGCGAGATACTCTCGGTAGCTTGCTGAGCTCTCCGAGAGGGGCGGAGGAATCGAACTCGGGTCAGCCATGTTGGCTGCGTGCAAGGCAAACACCCAACCGCTATGCTATCGCTCCAGCCCATTAGAGTTTAAATAAATCCTTATTACAGCATCTAGTAAAACATGGAAACTGACACATCTGTCCAACCTTTATAGACGAAACTGTGTTTGAGATTAATCAAATAATACAAGTTGATAAGGTACAAACACCTCTTTATAAAAGAATGATAGCTAATACTTGTAGAGGGCATTATAAATTAAAAAAACTTGGAACATTATAAAAAATAACTATGAGGTCGCATGATAGTATAGTGGATATGACATTTGTCTTGCACGTGGCTGACCTGAGTTCAACCCCCGTATCCCCACAAGGAGTTATTACTGAATGCAGAGATAGGAGAAACCCCTGAGCATCGCTGAGTATGGCCCTGAAAAAAACTGACTAGAGAAAGTATTAATATTCTAAATCACTTAATGTAACTGGACATTCTGCTGGGTATGGCCCAGAAAAATAACTGACTAGAGAAAGTATTAATATTCTAAATCACTTAATGTAACTGGACATTCACATTAACACCAATATCACTCTTACAACTGACAAGGAGAGAAATAGCATTGGATAATGGAAGGATTGACTGTAAAATTCTCAAACCCAAGTCAGACATATTATACAAAGTGAAATATACAACATAATCAAAAGTATACACTTGACATAAAATATTTTAGCTGAAAACAGCCAAACTTTTAGACTTAATACCATGTACAATATGAAATGCAAGGTACAAAGTACAAATTAAACCAACCATAAAAAGTATCAAATAAATTCAAAAATCTTCAATGGCAAGTTTCCGCAATAAGACAGTTACTAAAGGAGGATATGCTCTAAATTTAAGAAAATTGAAGAATTCTAACAATCAAATGTAATGTGATTTTTTAAATATTTTTTAGTTTTTATAGTAATGTCTTTTCGAATAGATCACTGAGCATTTTACACTTGTAAAATGCATTAGGGAAACATTTGAGGAATTTGAATACAGTCTGAGTTTATATATTTACTATATAACAAAGATCAACTTGGGCATACAAATGATATCATGTTTATAAATGAAAATGCCAAAGAAGTTCAGTCATACGTGGGATATACAGAAAGGGAATGGACAAGAGCAAATGAAAACAAATCCTTGGATTATGAAAAAAGATATGAGGTTAACCCAGACAGGCAGACAGCACTAATATTACTGTAAAAAATTTAATAAACAGAAAAATTTCCTACTTTTAAAAATTAAAAAATAATGTTTTTAGGAGTATTCAGCTGCAATAAAAACATGCAATATACCAATATAAAATGTGTTATAAGTGATAGGATAATAATTATTATGCCATTACTCCCTTGCTAATATATTTGAAAATGTTCATAATACAGTGAAAAGGGGGGAGGGGCTAATGCAAATGATTGGAAGCAACCGTTCCCAATTAGATCCCCAGAATCACATAATCCTTCAAGCATTGCCAGGTGCAGCCCTGGAGGCCCCCAAGCACTACCAGGTTAACCCAGGTAATCCCTGGCACCAAAGGGCACACACAGCATTCTGTCTCTGGCACTGAACTGATGATTATGTGGCAGAGAATCACTGGGAGGGATCCAGAGCCTCATGAACAACACTTAGGAGACAAAAAAGCAAAACGAAAACAAAATTAAAAAATAAAAATAACTGGTGCCGGAGCGATAGCACAGCAGGTAGGGCGTTTACCTTGCATGCAGCCAACCCGGGTTCGATCCCTGGCATCCCATATGGTCCCCAAACACCGCCAGGAGTAATTCCTGAGTGCAGAACCAGGAGTGACCCCTGAGCATCGCTGGGTATGACCCAAAAAGCAAAAATAAATAAATAAATAAAAATAGCTGAAGCCAGAGATACCAATCAAAGAGTTGGAGTGAATGTTTTATAAGCTAAAAGCCAAGAGCTGGCACCCACAATATTCTCCAAGCATTGATGAGCCTGCAATAGCCTCCAATCACGGTCAGGTATGACCAAAACAAAACAAAATTAGAATTAAGATCATCTACCTTAGTGCACTAATTTATAGTTAAACATTACTCTAAATCCACTGGTTCACCCCACCAAAGTCAAAAACCTTTCCCTTTATATCTTTATCTATCATTGACATAATCTACCTATTTCTATGATCTAGTTACACTGGCTCCTTGTTGTTCAATACTTCAAGCATGTCTTCAATTCAACCTCCAGACCTTTGCATAGGCTGTTCTCTTTGCCTTCAGGATCAAGAATCCTAACAATTCACTTCATCACATTCTTTGTGTCTTTGCTACATTTTCACCTTTTCAATGAGATCTATTCTTACTCTTTTATTTAAAATTGCAAATTCCCATTCCAACAATCTTCATACTTGTTATGCTCGGTTTTTGTTTGTTTTTATTCTGGTTTTTCTTCATTAGAAAGGGATAGGTTGATCACTTTCTAACCTTTCATTTGATTTACTGAAAACACAAGGACCATGAAGGCAAGGAAATGTATTTACATAAATAATAGCCCCAGAATCCACAGCAGTACCTAAAATACAAGAGGTATTTCTTATGCACACCTCTTTTGTACGAGTATTTCTTACATAAATACATTTAGAGTACAACTATGCCTATACATTGTGGGATTATTACTTTTTTATGTTTCAATCCATAAATCAAGGGCTGTGACCTGGGTCAGTCATTATCTCCTGTGGCAAGACAACTCCAGTCAAGTTTGCCTTTAGGTATCCAAAAACTGTCTTGTATTCCTTTCTTTCTGTTTTTTATGATAATCCTTGTGCTATCCCTAAGCTTGCTATTGTGCCAATCCCTGTTAGGAGAATCTAGCAGATTTGACTGCACTCCCTATTACCTAAGTCGAACATTCAGAATAGTTGATCACAGGTAAATACTATATTAAAATCACTCTAACATAATTATGGGGATGACCAGTTTTGTCAAGAGAGAGAAAAATAAGAATTCCCAATTGATGAAAATATGGACTGTGGACAAGTTGAGTGAATGAACATTTTCAAATAGCAGTAAAGGAGGGGCAGATTAAGGCAAGAGAATAATAACACAGGCTGATCCTGGGAACCAAAGTCAAATTCACTTAAAAGTCCTTGATTTTCCTGGATTTTTTTTTTACCTCCCAGACCACAATTATCTATGAGATCTCTAACATTTTATTTCGTGTCTTCAGTGATATTTAAGCATGCAGTCTCACAACATATCTCAAGCAATAAAAACAAGGGAACAATGCCAGACAGAGCAATACAAGGGATACTCTCCAAAATTAAAGGTGATTTATAAATCAAATGTTTCTTCAATGGATATTTCTTAAAAAGGTTGATAATCTTCAAAAATATTTTAATATTTTCAACACTACCCTCAGATATTTTTAATCAGTATGAAACAGATATATTATGAGGCAAGGTCTCATATAATTTAATTTTAAAATTCACATAAATTTAATTATTGTGATTTGCTTTGAAAACTAGTATCCAAAGCCCTAACCTAAAAATTAGTAAAACAGAGACCCTGTCCTATTTGTTTCACAATCCAGGAAAGAGATGTAGTTTATTCTAACATAACCTCCTAAGTGCTAGAAGTCTGCATGCCAAGTTTTATCAGAATAGAGATTAAGAGGTGACAAACTGTTTATGGCTGAAGTGTCAGCCAAGAATTATACTGAGAAAGTAGCCCTTGATCTTAAAAAACAAATAGTTCACAAGATAAAAATAGGTGAGAGGTTTAGTTAAGAACAATTATAAGGGAAGACATGAATGTGGGTGTACTTAAAGCAGACCTTCTACCTTAACAAGTTTTCAATTTAAGGCCATTGACAATCTAAAGTCTTCCCACCATTCCATTTCCTGCCCCTTCTTTGCCCCACACCTTAAAAAAAAGAATCAAGCCATGGCAAACTATATACCATGTCTTTAATCTGTGATGTACATTAATGCCACCATATCTTCACTCTCACCTCTATGCAAGACACTCATCAAACACCTATTAATTCTTCAAATTCCAGGCTTTTAAAGGGGAGGAATATATCTATAATGTCTTCCCTAACTCTCCAAAGGCAAACATTTATCATGCTTTTCTAAAGGCTTTCACATCACATCATTTATACTAATATGGTGCTCATCACCTACTAGTTATTCATCTCTTTAACCATCTCTTCTGTTAGAAAGACTAGCTAAAACTAATTTATAAATAAAATTCAAAATAAATTATATA
The DNA here is from genome assembly GCF_029834395.1 of Sorex fumeus. Taxonomy (NCBI): domain Eukaryota; kingdom Metazoa; phylum Chordata; class Mammalia; order Eulipotyphla; family Soricidae; genus Sorex; species Sorex fumeus. Next base: position 29,935,834 of record NW_026606115.1, read on the forward strand.
AACATAAAATCATTAAATTAACCCCACTCTATATATGTACATATAAATGTATATTTTTACCTGATAAAATTTGAATTTGAACCCAAGAATATGACACAGTGTTTGCGGTTCACACATACTCATGTAAGATTCTAATAAAGATATAAAGAAGTCATCAAGCTCTGGCCTGCATTCAAACACTTCTAAAATGACATCCAAAACTCTATTGGGATCCAGATTAAAGCATCCTGCAACAGATGAGATATACACAAATCAACTGATTAAACATTACTTCTAGTAAAGTTATTTACTTTCAGGGATAACGTATATAACAAAATAATGTTTTTTAAAACTTCTTTTAGAAGTTTGCTTCGTTTGCCCCAAAGGGAAATCTTCATAACTGTCAAATGATCAAGTTTGCTCCTGAAAAGACATGTGACTTACACAAATCACAATTTGGGTTAATGACAGGGCTAGTGTTAAAGCCCAAGATCTGTCACACTAACTCAAGTACCCTTTCTTATGTGTCACAATATCTTATCAGTTCTTGAGTATTCAGGAGAGTAAAAAATAAACCACATTTTCAATTCTTGGCAAACTATGAAAATCAAACAATGCATTTTACAAGTTACACAAAGAAGTGTTTAATGATTTATGCAGACATCTGAAATATCTATAAATATCTCAAATAAAAGCAAAACATTCAGATTGAGCAAAATATGCCATCATTTTTAGAGTCATCAATAAGTTTATAGTATACAACAAAGCGATAAAATAAAATTGAATTGCAGCATTGATTTATATTTAAGCTTTTTGAGCAGCAGTCTAAAGGTATAACAGATATATTTCCAATATTAAAGAGATGAGAGAAAACCAACAACTTGAGCACAGAACAAAGGAGTGTTGACTGAAAAAGCAAAGAGGAAAAAGCAGGCAATTGAACAAAGCAGAACAAAGAAGGGTAAGAAACACTGAATAAATGCTCATGAATATTGTGGGTATTCCCCTGGGTATGCTAAACAGAATCAATGATATAGATTTAATGAGCATTTTATCAGTCATCCTATTCTTAACACATTAGCTCTATTTGCTTCTACTTCAGCTGTTCTATAATTATAGTGCACATTCATGAGAATGTAACCATTTACACACAGCAAGTAGAGAAATAATTTAAACAATTTAAGCAAATTCATCAATCTTTCTCTCAATAATATTTATGACTCGGTGAGCATGAGTTATCAATGTGACATGCCCTCAAGTTTATTCAACTCCCACATACTTCATGCAGAAAGCTAAAAAAACAAGTATCAGGGCTGGAGCAATAGTACAGTGGAAAAGGCACTTATATTGCATGCAGATGACCCTGGTTCGATCTCAGGACCATATCATTCTTTAATTATCACTGTGGTTGAACACCACATATGGTCTCCCAAGCCTCCTCAAGAGAGAGATCCCTGAGCACAGAGCCAGAAGTAAGCCCAGAGCACTGCCTGGTGTGACCCAAAGACAACTGCAAAAACCAAGTATCAGCCTTTGCATCTTTCATAAAAGAAAAACTGTCTTATGAATTTTCTATTAAATGTCTCAGGCATCATAAATTTACCCAAAGAGAATGACTTTGGCTACATTAGACAGAAACAGTAACCAAGCAAGATTTTAGTCTGATCATTAAAATGATCTTTAAAATCTTAGCGATTTGTTAACTGTTAAGCTTTCATATTTAATGAGCCTCTAGTAGCAATCAGTAAGCTGTAAAGTCACAACAATTTTTTTCTAATGTAAGTTATGTATAAAACATAGGCACTTTTTGTGGAAGCTTCTTAGAAAGGCTTTTGTCCAGTGCAAGCGCCCCTAGTCATGTTCTGTTGGAGCAGGCGATAGTTCAAAGGACAGCAGTGCAGGCCTGGTACTAGAAGGCCAGGTTCTATTCTCAGTACCACATCATTTTTTAATTATCACTGGGGTGGCCCCAAGCACTTCTAAACCCAAGCAGCACTGGCCTGAGTAATGCAAAGTAACACCAGAAGTAATCCCCAGGTCTCCTGAGGACTGCTTGGGAAACTTCAAGCAAAAGTCATTTAATCTTGAAAGAGATCTTAAGCCTAGCTCCTATTTTTCTCACCAGTTACATTACGGAATAAATACACACATGTAATACTTTTATGTCTTTTGAAGAACAGAGAACCATGTTGAAAGGAAACAAGTGGAAAAATAAGAAAATAATGAACATATAATGGCTATAGATTCATTACTTCATTTAAATAAACATAAAAGGCACTACATTCCAGGTACTTATGAGGTGGAGATTACCTCTCCTATCCTTGAGGAAAGTTTATAACTTTTGGCTGATACATATCTGAATAAATGCACCAAAAATTACCGAAGTTTCCCAAAGATGAACAAGATGGCTAGTATATTAAGATAAGTAAGTATAACTAGAAGAAAAAAAATTACTAAATTGGCAATGGCAGTATTGGGATTAAAGCAAAACTGAGGTCCTTAACAGAAAACAAAGAAGATCAAGGTAATACTGTTAAAATATGATTTGGAGAGGTGTCTAACTTACACATTTAGATAAGAAATCAGAAATCAGAATGATAGCTTCAAGAATCATGTTCCTAAAAGGAAATGCCCTGCCACAGAGGCGGGGTGGGATGGGGGGGATGGGGGGATAGAGGGGTGGGAGGGATACTGGGATCACTGGTGGTGGAGAATGGGCACTGGTGGAGGGATGGGTACTCGACCATTGTATAACTGAAACCCAAGCACAAAAATTTGTAAGTCTACAACTGTACCTCATGGTGTTTCACTAAAAAAATATTAAAAAACAAAATGAATCATGTTCCTGGGGCTGGACCAATAGCACAGTGGGTAGTTTAATTGTCTTGCACACGGCCAACCCGGGTTTGATTCCCAACATCCCATATGGTTCCCCAAGCACTGCCAGGAGTAATTCCTGAGTGCATGAGCCAGGAGTAACCCCTGTGCATCACCGGGTGTGACCCAAACAGCAAAGAAAAAAAAAATCATGTTGCTGGCAAAATGGATGTTATCAGGTAAGAAATACCACGTTCTGAACAAAAGAAAATCATCCGACACCCAAAATTGAATTAGAAACAGGTTATGCTATGGACTGAATGTTGGTGTTCCACCAAATTTCCTGCTGAAATTTAAATGTCCAATATAATGGTATAAGGGTAGAGCTCTGTGCTTATGTCATGCGGGCAAAGCTTCTCAAACAATGGGAATGAGTCAGCCAGAAAACAAATTAACAGACCCAGCAAGAGGAAATCGACCACCTCAGCACCTACATTCTAGGCACTGAGGTTAAAGGTACTAAACCAAGCAAACAAAGCCTTCATTTCCTTGTGGAGCTTAAAAATTAGCACGGGTATGCATGCTATATAAGAAAAATAGTCAGCAACAAGAAGTGCCAAGTGTGTGGTCAGAGAAAGCTTCATCAGAAAGGTAATATCTGATTAATGTCTTATTGACGTGTCATAATATACTTGCTGGACTAGTACAAAAGTTTAGCCCAAGAAATCAAATACTACTCATGGAATACCACAAGTTTGCAGTTGTGATATCCACCTTGTTCTTCGGAGACAACAACATGACTTTTCTCTATGTGCGTAAATTTCATGGAAACAGGGGCAAGAGATTATACAATGGTCAAGGAACCGGCTTAGTATGCATCTATCACAGGCCCCAAACATTACCATGTGTAGGCTCAGCTTTCAATCAGTGACCCAGTAAGTCTAGAATCAACAAGAGGTGCCACCAGGCTCCATGACCACTACTTGGGAGACATCCAAGTCCCACCAAAGAAAGAAAAAACTATGAGACTAACATTTTCTGTTTTATGTTACACTTGAACATTTGCTGTACTTATCTTTTTACTTCTGTCTTTATAGTCTGCAAATTTAAAAAACTTACCTATTAAAGATTTGATATTTTCTAATATCAAATCACTAGTAACATTTCCAGATAAATCTTGTCCCAATTCAGCAATCAGCTTGGCATAACCTTCATTCTCTTCTCTTAACAAATTGAATTTCTGCTGCTTATAACTGAAATTATATAAATATCATACAGGACAAAATTTGATTAAAAGGCTGCTATGAAACTGCTGTTTTCATTTGTTTCTTATATACAATCTTCAGAATAACTGTTAAAAAGTTTACCTCTCTGTATCTTTTAAGATAGAAGGTAACAGTGGTTCAGAATTACGTGCATGAGAAACCATCATTAAGAATATTATAAAAACACGGAATTTCAATCCACAAAAAAATTAGTAAAAAGGAGTAACAGTGGTTCATAAGAGACACTCCAATGTTACTTCACAAGGAAAATCATTAGCACAAGGACAGCATATCACTAATACACCAAGGAGCAATAATTTCCACCACTAAGAATAACCATAGTTCCAAATTTTATTGGCAGTAATAAAAACAATTAGTATTATTTTAACTTAGAATATAGGAAAAAACACTAGTTTCACACAGATAACATTCACTGTTGACCTAAACTCCTTGTTTTAGAAAGAAAAAATACAAGACACATGCTAACAGCAGCAAAAATAGTCTTTCAAATTGCCTACAGAATCTTCTGGCATTTTAAGTGAAAACATAAACATCACTCAGGTTTTTTATATCCAGCATAAATATAAATGTACTTACAAGAGCTTTGTCTTGATTTTAACAGACTTTTGATTGAACTGCTGTGATTGTTTGATAAGTCCTAAGGACTCCAATGTTTCTGGATCCAGGCGTTCCTTTAGAACTGTGTCCGAAACTAAATACTGCATCAAAAAATATTGAAAGTCATCTGTTCCTTAGCATTTCAACCATGCATTCATATGTGTTCAAAAATAATATTTCATAATAGCACTGCACTGTAGCACTGTCCTCCCGTTGTTCATTGATTTGCTCGAGCGGGCCCAGTAACATCTCCATTGTGAGACTTCTTGTTACTGTGTTTGGCATATCAGATATGTCATGGGTAGCTTGCCAGGCTTTGCCGTGAGGGTGATATACTCTCAGTAGCTTGCCAGGCTCTCCGAGAGGGGTGGAGGATCGAACCTGGGTCGGCCGGGTCCACTGAATGCAAGGCAAACACCCTACCCGCTGTGCTATCGCTCCAGTCCAATATTAGATAATAAGAATATTAAAATAATATACTATAAACAATTTATAACTTTTTAAAGGCTTTAAAGGGTACTTTAGAGATAGAACAGGGGTCAAGGCAGAGGACCCACATGCAACCAGCCTTGGTTCTATCCCTAGCACCACATGGTCCCCTGAGCATTGTAGATTTAATCCTAGAAGCCCCCAAGCACTGCCAGGGTGACCCAGGTAACCCCTGACACTGCAGAGTCAGAAGCAGCACCAAATCTTAGGTCCTCACAGTGAACCACTAGCCCACTAGGCTACAAATCACCAGAAGGGGAACCCTGGACCTCTTGGACACCACTTCAGACCCCACCCCACAAAAAAGGCTTGGAAGTTTAGTAGCACAAAAATCATGAATCTAAGTATTAAAAAATTAAAATGTTACTCTTTTAACTAAAAATACATTTGCTATACCCAGCCTATGAACAGTAAAAACAAAACAAAACTACAGACAAAATTCTGATTGATCTTATTGAGTGTATCAACTCAATGTTCTTTAACAGAGCACATCAGCCACTTGGGGGTATTCTTTTGTTTTGTTTTTGGACCCACGCCTGGTGGTGGCTCATGGACCACGTGGTATAAGGAATAGAACCCGGGCCACCTACCAAATGCATTCACCTACCAAAAACAAAGCATACCCTTCGCCCATTGAGCTCTCTTCAGCCCCACATCAGCCTTTTCTGCTATTTAAGTTTATTTCTAGCACAGCAAATACATGTACATTCTTCCAGTTTTAAGTAATGACACTTCTACTTGGTTTTAAACTTATGAATATTAAGCAGTTTAACATGTTCTAGAATTTATCATTTTAATCTACGTCCATTTTTGTTGTCTAATAATGGATTTATGACACATTTTTCACTTCAAAACCTTTTCAGATCATTTCTACTCACTTGATACTTACCTTCTTCTTAATCACTTTAGTAAGTCAGGAGTATCACCAAAGGCTTTATAAGTATAGGTCTGAAGAGCATGCAGTTTATATACATATACAAAAGCTTGTAAATATACATGTCTATGTGTATATAACTTATAATTTCATAGAAATTATTAACATGTCTAATATAACTAAACATTTCATGGAAAAACCCAAATCTCACTAATTGTCAATATACTACTTCATTAACATGATTTACTATAAAGGTAATTATTCTATGTAAAATTTAGAGACAAAGTATTTTAAACTCACCAAACATGCTAATACCAATTGTGTAAAATAGTCTCTCTTGCTTTTTTCTTCTAAACAATTTGTCTCAATATCTATAAAGATGAACAAAAATAGATGAATATTTTCTTAGACTCTAAACTCATGAGAATAGCAAGTAAGGGAAGAATGGGGAGCATAGGAGGTGGTGGCCGACTGCTGGCAATGTAGGACCACTGATCAGAGGTGTTTGACATCTTGACAATGTAGAGTTGAGGTAACTCTATACATCAGAACTGCAAGAGTCAATACTACTGTAAACATGCATGCAAAACTATTAGCATTTTTAAACTAGTTTAATAGGAAGCAGAGGGGAGACTCCATGGCATTGGACACGAACACTGGTGATGGGTTCAGAGTTGAAACAGTGCATACCTAAAACTATTATTAACAGTTAAGTCACAGTGCCTTAAAGGAAAACTGTTTAAAATTTAAAAATTGAGTTAACTAGATTTCAAAATGGCTAATTCTAAATTTAGGAAAAATTTAAATTATGGTTAAACATGAGCTGTCCTATATATGCCTGTGAATGATTAGAATTAACTTCTCTTCCTATTGAAGAATGACCTCACAACAAATGCTATATCCATACAAGAGTTACACGCTGTGTCACTCAAAATAATCACTGTCACTGTCACTGTCCTCCTGTTGTTCATCAATTTGCTTGAGCAGGCCCACTAACATTGTGAGACTTGTTACTGTGTTTGGCATATTGAATACGTCACAGGTAGCAGGCTTTGCCGTGTGGGCAGAATACTATCGGTAGCTTGCCGGGCTCTCCAAGAGGGGCAGAGGAATCAAACTCAAGTTGTGGCTGTGTTGGCCACATGCAAGGCAAACACCTACCCACTGTACTATCGCTCCATCCCATTCAAAATAATAAAACTTAAAAATACTTATACTGTTTTGGGGGGGCTGAAGTGATAGTACAGTGGGTAGGGCATTTGCCTTGCACGCAGCCAACCCGGATTCAATTCCCAGCATCCCATATGGTCCCCTGAGCACCGCCAGGAGTAATTCCTGAGTGCAAAGCCAGGCGTATCCCCTGAGCATCGCCAGGTGTGACCCAAAAAAGCAAAAAAAAATATTTATACTGTTTTCAAAATTGGAAATATTCAAGCAAAGCTTAAATGATCAAATCTTGGAGCTGAAGCAATAGTATGGGTAGGGTATTTGCTTTGTGCCCAGTCAACCAGGGGTTTGATCCCTGGTACCACATATGGTCTCCCACCACCCCAGCACTACCAGGTGTGATCCCTGAGTGCAGAGCCAGGAGTAAGGCCTGACCACCACCAAGTGTGGCACCTGAACCCCACAAAAAATGTCTAAACAGGTTTTGTTCTTTTAACCAACATTTTTCCTAATACCTAAGGAAAGGTAAAATACCTTAAGGGGTTTTTTCCAAAAACCCTAAGATTCATCGACCTTAAGTTTGCTTTCCTCTTAAACTTCTAAGTAAGGTACTATTGTCTAGGTGTTGGCCATGTTAGAAAATGATATTAAAAGGACCTCAATAAATTTCTTAGCAAAGTTACCGCAATAACCAAACAGGCTCTATTAGCACAGCTATGCTGTTTTCCCTTGTTTTCTTTATTCCTTTGCTCCTAACTCACAGATTAATCCTAACTAATTCATTCATTACCCTTGATTCTTAAACTGAATCAGTACTTGGTAAATTCTCTTTAATTTCCCCTTTAAGTTTACTAAAAATTCCTCAACTATTTCCAACTAGTTACCAATATCAACAACCACCCCAGCTAAAGATTCCACCAGTGCATCAAGTTTCAAGTTGCACAAGACCAATGGTAGGTACACTTGAAGTTAATAAAGTTGACAGGTCCCTTCACCATTACATGATTTTACTCTTTTGAAGAAAATTAAAGAATAGTACAACTGGGTAGCGCGTTTGCCTTGCGCAAAGCCAACCTGGGTTTGATCTCTGGCATCCAATATGGTCCCCTGTGCTCGTGAGGCATGATCACTGAGCAGAGTTAGGAATAAGCCCTGAGCATACCCAGGTGTTGGCCAAAATAAAAAAAAAAACCTTTCAATTTTTAAAAATAAAAGTATCTTCACTAGTAAGTTACAGTACTGACTTCCCTATAAACTTTTAAAGTATTGCAAAGACACCGGGCTGGAGCAATAGCACAGCGTGTAAGGCGTTTGCTTTGTACAAGGCCAACCCGGGTTCGATTCCCAGCAATTCCATATGATCCCCTGAACACTGCCAGGAGTAACTTCTGAGTGCAGAGCCAGGGGTAACCCCTATGCATCACTTGGTGTGACCCAAAAAGCCAAAAAAAAAAAAGCTTTACAGAAGACCTATAATATAGAAAGTGCTACCCAAAGCCACCTATTTTAGTATTGTTATCATCATTATGACTGCCATCATCATTATTATTAGTTAACTCATTATTACTCCTATTTCTCTACCTTGATCTGGGCTCACACTCAAGAGTGAGGGGGTGGATGAGTGAGGGGGCAGGTAAGAGAAATTTTCTCTCCAAGTTTGCTGCCCTAATCCTGCTTGTAAAAATGGACTGGACAGGCTAAAAGAAATTTCTTAAGAGCAACCAAACATCTTGAATTCATGTTACTTGTAAAAAAGACTTGTAACAATAATTTTTAATACCATGCAATGCAACAATGGAGGATAAATATATTACAATTAGTTGATAATTTCTGATACTTTTATCAAGGAAAATTTTTTCACAAAATATTACCTACAAGTAGTAAGAGCAAAATTTTTAAATTATAACTTGTTTCATAGATTTAATTTTAATACATCTTTAGTGTTAGTTTTTAGACATAAACAAACAAAAGATTTTAGAATTGTTGGCATAAATGAACTAATCCAAATGAGAACAGAAAACATAGATTATCATCCAAATTATGAACAGTCTTAAAAATGAAAATAGACACTATCAATGACTATGCCAGGGAAGTAAAACATAACTAGGACAAATGTTCACCCCGTCACTGGTCTGCTCTTTCCAATCAACATTCATTGTCCACATACATTCTATCTTGCTCCAACCAGATTATAAAATCTTTATCAAAGAATCAAACACAGGACATTTGAATTCATGAAGAATAAATTCCAGATTCTAAGAAATTTTCTGATTCTAGAGTTAACCTTAATGAGTTTGAGGATGCAGAGATAGTACAGTGGGTCAAGTGCTTGCCTTATAGACAGCCAGCCCAGGTTCAATCCCTAGCATCCCATATGATCCCCAGAGCCCATCAAAAGTGATCCCTAAACCCAGCACCAGGAGCAAGTCCTGAGCACCTCCAGGTGTCACCCAAAACAAAACAAACAAAAGATTAATAAGCTAAAGCAATTCATTCCGTTCTGACAAGCCTTCAAAAGATGTCTTTTTTTATTTTTAAGTGATTATTATGATGTCTGGCTCTTATATTGTTTTCTGTAAAAGCAAAGCTAGAGAATGTATATAAGATTGATGAAAAAAACTCCAAAACTGCTCGCAGTTATATTCAGACCTAAAATTAGACAGAAAGGTGTAATTTGCATTACATTTTTAACCCATGCCTCCGATGGAAGGACGTTTTGTTCTAAGTCAAAGAAATATTCCTTTTTCGTTTTTTCTTTTGGGAGCATACCTGGAGGTACTCAGGGATTACTCCTAATTCTGTGCTCAGAGATAACTCTGGGTGGGGGCTCAGGGGTCCATATGGCATGCCCGGGATTAAACCCAGGTCAGCCACATGTAAGATTAAGTGCCCTACCTACTGCACTATCTCTCCAGACCCAGAAATATTTCTTTTTTAATCAACATGAATTTTTATTTAAACTACTATTTCTAAAGTTGGTGTCTAATCTCCCAAACAATGTATTTTGATTACTCTAGCATTTTTACTTCTAGAATTAACAAGAATCAAAAATGTAAAAATGAAAGTAAATATAAATTAAGTGTCCTAAACTTGAGAACATGACACTTATTGATAACCTAAATTAATAAGAATAATTTTGAAGCTATTAAAATTTGAGTTAATTCAAACTGACTTCAGAAAACTTGGGACTTTTACTTGATATTATGTAATGTGGCTCAATTTTATAAGACATTCTGAAAAATTCAAGTTATCTAAATTATACTTTAAAGTTAGTTCATAGTGATCATACTCACATCTGACTTACAATATCATATTCTTAATAAAGTAAAAACAAAATAATCTATATTTGTAGAAACATTCATACATTTCTAAGTATCTTTCAAAATAAAATATTTTATTTAACAGTATGCTAATTTCTCAAACCCCACTTTACAGGTGAAACAAAGACCTGATACCGACCGAGTATGCAGAATACATCAGCAAGAATGGAAGGCATGTCCTCACGAAATTCCTAATTGTAAAAATAGAATTAGTCATCGTAAATACTAGAATAGCAATTCAGCAAGTATTACAGTTTTAGATTTAACACACCTGAGTAAAACAAAATCTAAAAATATACACCACTATGTTGACAAAATTATTCAAATTCCTTTAAGAACATAAAAAGGTAAATAATGGTTAAAATATTTCAATTTCTAAATAACTCGATTACAGAAACAACCAAGGGTACATTCTCTGCTGAGAATGTGCAATCAGAACCTAAAATGTTTCCCTTCTCCCTCTGTCCTCTGCTCCGTATTTCCCACCCTTTACATTTTTCATTCTATGAGTGAGTGATATCATCATATATCCAAAACACAGACTCAACAAAACTGAAAACATAAGATCTAAATTAAACTACAACCACTGAAACATTGTAACCTGCCTAATCAAGTTGACAGGTAGAGATGGGGTAGGGTTTGAGTGGGGAATAAATATGGAAAGCTGCTGGAGGGACGCTGACACTGGTGGGAATGGTGTTGAAATATTATATACCTAAAACTCAACTATCAATAACTTTGTAAATCACAGTTAATTAAAAAAATACAGGGGGCTAGAGAGATAGTACAGCAGGTAGGTAGGGCGTTTGCCTTGCATGTGGCCGAACCAGAGTTCAATCCCCGGCACTCCATTTGGTCCCCCGAGCCCCGCCAATAGTGATCCCTGAGCACAGAGCCAGAAGTAAGCCCTGAGCACAGCTGGGTGTGACCCAAAAACCGAAAAAAAGAAAAAGAAAAGAAGAAAACAAAACCAAGGAGGATTAGGAGACATAATACAGAAGGCAAAGCACTTGCCTTGCATGCAGCAGACCCTGAGTCTATCCCTGGCACTGCATAAGGTCCTCTGAACACTGCCAGGGTCATTCCTGAACACAGAGCCAGAAATAGGAATAGGCCTTGAATACGGCCTGATGGGGCCTAAACCAATCCCACATATATACATACACAAAAGGAAACCAAGGCCCGAGAGAGAGTACAGAGCAGTCTCCAGCATCCTAGATGGTTCCCTCAAACACGCCAGAAGTAGTGCAGAGCCAGAAGAAACCTCTGAGCATCACCGGGTGTGGCCCAAAGATAAAAAAATAAATTAAAAAGAGATCAGAGAAGGGGTGAGGGCCATGGCTTGCAGGTGTGAGTCCCTTGATTAAATCCCTGACCCCACCTCAGAAAGGTAAGGGAAGGGATGGAAAACAATCACCTCAGGAAATATTGAAAAGTAAAAATGAATGACACTTTTTCACTGACATTTCATGTTACAAACCAGAATTTGAAGTACGTCACATCTACATAACTCAATAATATTAAAAATGGTACATTTTTTCACCTAATTTTAAATGCTGTAGGGACAGAAAAACAGTACAGGTTTATAAATGCATGCCTTAACTACAGCCAGGCTGGAATGAAATGATCATCCAAGTATGATCTAGTTCAGCCTTGGAGGCCCCCAAGCACTGCCAGGTGTGGTGCCAGAGATCTCTGAGCACACCTGGGGTGACCCAAGTAATCTCCAGTTATATCACAACAGGACATGAGCAGCACATCACATCCTTGAACCCTTGCATTGAAGCCTCAGCACCAAGAGGTATCTGCAATGTTCCTCAGACCTCCTAAATATTACTTGGGAAGTTCAAAATACAATTTTTAAAAAACAAAAATTTCAAATGCTGTGTTCAATACTGAATCAATACTGATCTATGCAAAAATCAAGAGTGGCAACATAAAATTAAATTTAAAAAAATATGGGCCGGAGTGATAGCACAGTGGGTAGGATGCTTGCCTTGCAAGTGGCTAACCTAAGTTCAAACTCCCATATCCAATATGGTTCTCTGAGCATCACCAGGAGTGATTCCGGGGTGCAGAACAAGGAGGAATCCCTAATCATTGCCAGAAATGCCCCCCCAAAAATTTAAACTAGGAAAAACAGGGGGCCAGAGAGACAGTTCAGTGGGTAAGGTGCTTGCCTTGCACACAGCCAAACCAGGTTTGATCCTGGCATCCATATGGTCCTCTGAGCCTGCCAGGAGTGACTCCTGAGTGCAGAGCCACAGGAACTCCTGAGAACTTCTTTGGGTACCCCAAAACAAAACAAAAAATTAAAGTTTTGAATTTTTTTAAAAACAGGAAAAACTAGTTTAAGCATCTGATGCCAAATAACCTGATTCTCTTAAGATGAAAACAGAAAAAAGTTTTCTTCAATATGCACTTTTATTTGTGGCCTTTGGAGAAACAATCAATCAAGTTTCCCCTTGCTTCTAGATAACTTCAGTACTAGATTTGTCTCGATTCCCCACTATTATACTTAATTTTAGTTATCTTCTATTGGTAAAGATAATAGTTCAATTACTGCAATTAGTTTGCTGAGACTATAATTAGCCTATTTTCAGATGCTGAAGAGAAATAGAATTCTAAAGAAAAACTGACAGCTGTAAGGTACACAATATATGTTTCTGTGGTTAAGATATAGGACAATGCAATAAGAGACTATGAGAAAGCAATGACAAAGCAATCCAGCTAAAGAAGTATACATAAGCAATAATTACGGAATCAAGGGAAAAGGGACACTTAGTGACACACACACAAAAGTTCATTTGAACTGTTCATTTTCAATAATGGGAAAAGTATTAGAATCAGATTACATAAACAAACTAAAACCTACTCTGATGCCCAATGTATGGAATGAAATAACCTTAACTGTCAACTAGTCTTTAGTGTCCGCTTCTTAAAGTCTATGAATTATGGCTACATCTACTTGAATGCAAGTATTCAAGCAACTTGAAGGCCAAAATAACAGATCAAGGTCAGAGTTTTCAAACACAGAATGCTAACTGTTTAGGAGATAAACAACTCTAAGCCAGAGAACAGTAATAGTATTAAGGTGCTGCCTTGCACATTGCTGGTTTCATTCAGGTTCTATCCCAGGCACCACACATGGTCCTCTGGGGACCCCCAGGAGTGATCCCTGAGCACAGAGCAAGAAATAAGTCCTGAACCCAGCTGGGCACGCCACTCCCCTAAAAGAAAATAATTCAAAAATAACACTAACACTGCTGTTATTAGAGAGTTCAGGGATGAAAGGGAAATTCATATTAAAATGTTTAATGTTCAAATACATCTCAATATGGGGAAGAAACATTCTAATAGAGAGTTAAATTTAGAAGTTTCTTAAGACTATCATTAGAAAAAACAAAACTTATACAAAGTAGATTATACCTTAACAGAATAAGATGATAGAAGCTAAAAGCTACAGAGGGGAAATCCATACTAATATATCAAAAGCTATAGTTCCTGCTTCAATAAAACTTACTAAAACACTGTTCTCAATTTAATAAAATTTATAAAAATTTCAAAATGAACCTAATAGTAATAATAAAACATTCCACTTGAAATTAGTTAAAATTTTCTAAAACAAACTGCAAACATGAAAACTGTCATCAAGTGAATGCTAGGTAGGCAATTCCAGTTTAAATCAATTTAATCCTCTATTTTAAAGGATAATGAATTTCTAAACATAAACACTAAGAAAATGATATTTGTATTGGGTGAAAAGTCTTCTAGTACTTTTACGGTAATACTTTTAAATTAAGTAAATCTTGATCTTGTTAAAAAGAAAAACTTCTGTCCTCCCAGCTAACCTAACATGTTCTCCTTTACAAGAAACTAAGCAAAAATACCTTTATTTGCAACAATGGCTCAAAATATTTAAAACAATGCTTTAACCTTAAAACACTAAGATAATTTTGAATAAAAGCTATACACTTTAAAGATATATAAAACACAGAACAAGATAAACAAATGCAAACACATAGATATACTTACGCTTATATCACTAAGGACGTTAGATGCCTGTTCATGTTTTAGATTTCCTTTAATAACATGGTATGATAACTCATAGAGAGCTTGCTGAAAATCTATCAAACATAAAAGAAGGTGTGAAGACAATCTCTTAAACATAAAATGTACATCATCTGGGGGAAGATTATGTATTTCCAACTTCTCAGATTATAAACAATGAAATATATTAATTATGGTTTTGTCTACATTTTCTTCCTTTTATCTTCACAAAAACATATTGCAAAAAGAGTAGAAAAAAGCTGATTCCACTACTTCAACTATACTTTAGCATTTCCTTCCAGTTTTTCCTGTATATATTTTATATATTCGTATTCATGGTGCAAACTGTTTAGTATTCTATTTGTTTGGGGGCCACACCTAGCCATGCTCAGGGCTTATTCCTGGCTCTGCACTCAGGAATCACTCCTAGTAGGGGTCAAAACCATAAATGGTGCTGGGGATCAAAACTGTGTTGGTCACGTGCAAGGCAAGCATACTACCTGCTGTACTATTGCTCTAGCCCCCCATTTGGTACTCTAATGCCTCCAATAAATACTACTTCGTTTTAGTTTGGGTGCCACACCCAGATGAGCTCAGTCCTTACTCCTGGCTGTGTTCAATGATCACTCCTGGTGGGGTCAGAGATGGAACCCACGTCAGCTGCTTGCAAGGGAAGCCCATACACACCACACTATCTCTCCAACCAAGGAATTCAAATCTTAATCACAGAAGGAGAATAATAATAGAGAACAAATGGTTAAATTATCTTATTAACATTAAGGTGAAATAAAATAGTAACAAAATAGTAAGGATTGCCTCAATTCACAAAATTTAAACACCCAATTTACTGATCAGAAACTACTACAGCACTGTGCATCAATCTTCTCTGTAACCAGTGCCCCTTCTGGGATTTTGCATTCCTGTGGCCCACATGTTGTGCCATTTGGCATCCAATCTCTCATCACAGCACTCACCCCTGTGCATTTATGGTTTTCTCCTCTAACACTCTTGTAATATCCTGGGAGTACTTTATCCACAGTAACTTTTCCCACAGAAACATGAATCACTACACTGTAACACTATCCTCCTGTTGTTCATCTATTTGCTGGAGTGGGCATCAGTAATGTCTCCATTGTGAGACTTGTTACTATTTTTGGCATTTAGAATACACCATGAGGAGCTTGCCAGGCTCTGCCAGGCAGGCGGAATACTCTAGGTGCGGAATACTCTAGGTGCAGAATACTCTAGGTAGCTGGTGAGGCTCTCCAAGAGGGAAACATGAATCAAAATGGCATAAAATTAATATTAATTTAATATTAAATATTGACTGAAATTAATATTCAGTCCTCTATAAGAACTGAAATATTCTGGGCAGAGAGATAGCGCAGCACCTTAAGGTGTTTTGTCTTCCACACAGCTGATCCAGGTTCAATCCCCTGCACCACATAGGGTTCCCCAAGGAATCAAGACCCCAGAAGCAATCCCTGGTCAAAGAGCCAAGAATATGCGCTGAGCAGTGCCTGGTATGGTCAAAAATAAAACAGAAAAAACTTTTGACTGAAATAATCACACCATGTTAAAGTATTTACAGTTTTTCTGAAAATTCTCTCATCTATTTAAGATGTTTATTGTAAACAAAATCAAGGTTAACTGAGCAGTTATAAACATGTCTTAAACATAGGGAAGTGGGGGTAGAGTATTGAAGTGTTTTTATAAAGAATTATTTTTCCTTTGTTACATGTATGGCAGTCAAGTAAGATTCAAAAAAGGAGATATTGGGGCCACAGAGAGAGTACAGCAGGCAGAATGCTTGACATGAATGCTGACAACCCAGGTTCAATGCCTGGAATCATATATGCTCCTCCAAGCACTCCCAGGACTGATTCCTAAGTGCAAAGATAGTAGCATCACTGGTGTGGCACCCAAAATGAGAGCAAAAAAAGAGATATATCAACATCAGAACTCTTTATGAATGCTCATGATGTGTTAAAAGTAGAATGAATTTTAAATAACTGGGAATGGGAGGGCTAAGAATGCTGTCTTAAAATAAGGCTTATCCAATGACAAAAAAAGGAAAAGGCTCATTCTTTAAAACTGCCCGGGGGTGGGGTGGCAGAGCAACAATGTAGAGGGCAGGGCATCTGCCTTGCATGCAGTCGAAGAGGGTTTGACACCTGGCACCACAAAAGGTCTCAGGAGCCTTGCCAGAAATGATTCCTGAGCACAAAGCCAGGAGGAAGCTCTGAGCACTGCCAAGTGTGGACAAAAAAATGTTTTCCAGGGCCAGAGAAATGGTACAGTGGATAAGGCACTTGCCTTTCATGCAGCTGTCCCAGGTTCAATCCCCAGCATCCTGTAAGGTCTACAAACTTACAGGGAATGATCCCTTGGGAACAGAGGCAGGAGTAAGCCCTGTGCAGAGTCAGGTGTGACCAAAACATAATGTTTTCCATTCAAATTTCCAAAATTTCTTTAAAAATAATTCAGACTCGGGAAATATCTGAAATCAGGGACATACAGAACCCAAATTCAGGATTGGAGCAGTAGTACAGCAGATAGAGTTGCTTGCCTTTCACCTGGCCAATCCACATTTGATTTGCAACACCCTATATGGTCCCCCAAACGTACCAAGAGTGATTCCTGAACACAGAACCAGGAGGAAACCCTAATCACCACCAGGTGTGGCCCAAAAGCAAACCAAAAAAGGGAACCCAAGTTCAATTCCTGATATTATTTAGACCCGAGAGCACCACTGGACATGGCCTTGGTGGCATCCGTAACTACTGGGCTTAGCAGTGAACTATCTAGCCAAGAATTTTGAGTACATGGGGCTGGAGAGAGAGAGAGAGGATTGGAGAGCTAGCACAGCGGTAGGGCGTTTGCCTTGCACGCAGCCACCCGGCAAAGCCGGGTTTGATTCCTCCGCCTCTCTCAGAGAGCCCGGCAAGCTACCGAGAGTATCTCGCCCGCACGGCAAAGCCTGGCAAGCTACCCGTGACATATTCTATATGCCAAACACAGTAACAAGTCTCACGATGGAGACGTTACTGGGCCCACTCGAGCAAATTGATGAACAACGGGAGGACCGTGACCGGAGCTGGAGAGAAAGTACAGAGGGTACAGCTAACCCCAGTTCAGTCTCCAGCATCCCATATGGTCCCCAAAGACCAACAGGAGTTGATCCTGAGTGCAGGGCCAGTAGTAATTCCTGCACATTGCAGTGTGCGCAAAAATGAAAAAAAAATCTTGAATCCTGAGGCCTGAACACTGCTTGGGAGCTCCCTCTCCAAAAACATATACTGTCATACTGGAGACGGAAAGATACTACAGTGGTTAAAGCACCTGTCTTGCATACAATCAACCAGTTCAATTCACAAAACTTCAGATGGGCCCCCAAACCTACCAGGAGTGATCCTTGAAAGCCAGGAATAAACATAGCCAGCTGTGGCCCCCAAACAAATAAGTATATAAAAGCATATACTCTCATCCTATCAGTTTTTAATTTTTATTATTGAGCTGTGATTTACAAAGTTATTGACAGTTGAGT
The DNA here is from genome assembly GCF_029834395.1 of Sorex fumeus. Classification (NCBI taxonomy): domain Eukaryota; kingdom Metazoa; phylum Chordata; class Mammalia; order Eulipotyphla; family Soricidae; genus Sorex; species Sorex fumeus. The sequence goes on from NW_026606115.1 coordinate 29,953,960, forward strand.
TTTACAATTTTTATAACAGTAAACTCGTCTACAGAAAAATGTTCAAATCTATTCATAAACATATACAATAATAAATTTTATCAAATAATTTGGGGGCTATAAATTATTTTTCCAGATTGAATAACGTTATGGGTTCTACAACCAGTGAAAACTACATTTGAAAATGTATTTGCTTTTGTCACTCTTTTTCTAAATTCATGTGCCTAATTTTAAACTAATGGAAGTTAAACAGTAAAATTCTGTAAAGTACCTGAAAATTCATATCCTGACTTAATTACAAAGCATTTTATTAATAAATTACATTTGCAACTGCAGTAAACAACTCCTTTGCTTTTAATGTTTTCCATGACAACTACCTTTAACAAGATCCCTAGACACCACCTAAACATAACCAGCTGAACCTTAGTTTCTGGAAATTTCCTAGAACAAACAAAATCAGAATAGCTTCAATTTCCACGCTGATTTTTTCTTCTATTTATAACTTTTCTCTTCTATTTATAACTGATAGCTAGTCTGTATAATTTTTAAGAGTTACCAATTGCTGAAGTTTAAATATACATGACAATTATGAAAGTCAAACAATATACGACTACCACTCAAGTCAAGTAACACCCACATAGAGAAATGTGATATTTAATCGTAACTGTAACAAATTAATTTTTAAAAAAGCTTTATGTAATGTGAAATATCTTAAGTCATAAGTCTTGTTTTCATTCATAACAATTTAATAAAGAAATAGGATATTTATCTTAAATCAAAATAATAGGCTTATTTACTAAAGTCTTACCTCTATAAGTTGAACTATCATGGCTTTTATTTTCACTAAGGATCCGGCATAAAAGCAAACTAAAATAAAAAAAGATGCAACCTGTATTAATTTCCAATCCTAACACAGATAATCCCTGAAGGACAAATTACACCAAGTAAAAATATGTGGAAGTGCATCAAATATGTTTAAGTTTCATTAGTTTATAAGAATAGAACAAATCAAAAAACCTTAATTGGTCAGAATTAAAGAATGCTAATGTATCAATTATTTTTAAAACTAGTAATTAAAAGAATAAAAATCAGGTAATTCTGCCTATATTAACCAATACTGGTTAAGAAATTGGGTCTTGAAAGACAGTACAGGATTAAGGCACTTGCCTGACATGGATGACAAATTTCTATCCCGAACTACTACTGCGTATATTCCCGTAAGCCCTGCCAGGAGTGATCCCTGAGCAGAGCTAGGATTTTGCCCTAAGCATGGCCAGGAAAAAAAGTCTACTGGGGGCCTGAGAGACAGAAGATATGGCACTTGCATTGTACATATTTAATCATAGTTCCCAGCTCCAAATACATCAATGTCCCCCCCACCCCCAACACATGCACACGGCACTGCCAGGAGTGTTCCCTGAATACAGAGCCAAAATTAAGCCGAGCCAAAATTAAGCCATGAGCACAGCCAGACATGGCCCAAACCCCCTCTCACCCCTACCCTGCAACAAAATAATTTGATAGATATTTGACAAAAATCAAACTCCATTTGTTTTCTTTAATTCTTGGGTAGTTAGTTTAGCAGTAGAGATTTATTTGCCTTATATGTGTGAGGCCCTAAGTTAAGATTCCTGGCATTGCAAACAAACAAAACACTCTTAGATAACACAGGGTAGACAATGGATAACAGAGATATAGGACAATGGGTAACACAGGAATATAGCACAATGGGTATAAAGCATATCTCACATGTATGTGTCCCTCAGTTGAATTTCCGTCAAGGGGTTTAAGACAGAAGTACGGTATAGTGGTAAAGCACATGTCTCACATGTGTGTGACCCTGGATTTACTTTCTGTCAGCAACTATAATAGCTCAATCAGAAAATAATTAGGCCTTTTAACAAAAAAATTGAACAAGAGTCGTAGGACCAGACTAGCCTTTTTGGAAAATATGGGCATTCCTCAAAAAAAAAAAGCCTAGAAAATGAGCTTCCACATGACCCAGCAATACCACGTCTGGAAATATATAATGAGGCTGCAAAAAAAAAAAAACACAAAAGAAATTACATCTGCACTTCTATGTTCATTGCAGCACTGTTCACAAAAGCTAGAGTCTAGAAACAACCCAAGTGCCCAAGAACAGACAACTGATTAAAGAAACTATGGTACATAGACACAGTGAAATACAATGCAGATGTTAGAAAAGATGTAGTCCTGAAATTTGCTTATAAGTGGATGGACATGGAGAGTATCACACTGAGTGAAATGAGTCTGAAAGAGAGGGACAGACATACAATGACTGCACTCAGTAACATGAGACTAACACAAAAGGATAGTAGAGACAAGGGTCAGGAAGATTGCTCCATGGTTGGAACCCTGCCTCATATGCTGGGCGAGAAGGCAGTTGGGATAGAGAAGGAACCACTAAGTCAATTATGGTTGGAGGGATCGCTCGGGATGGGAGATGTTTGCCAAAAGTAGACAAAGAACCAAACATTACTGCCTCTCAGTATCTGTATTGCAAACCATAATGCCCAAAGTAGAGAGAGAGTAAAAAGGAAAGTGCCTGCCATAGAGGTAGGTGGGTGGGATGGCAGTGGTTGGAGGGATATTTGGGGTCATTGGTGGTGGAAAATGTACACTGGTGGAGGGATGGGTGCTCAATCATTGTATGACTGAAACTCAACATGAAAGCTTTGTACCTGTATCTCACGGTGATAGAAACAATAAATAAATAAATAAATCTTAGGACCAGAGAGATAGCTCAACAGAGTACGTGGTTTGCATGATCCCTGGCACTACAGAGTTCACCAAGCACAGAGCCAGGAGTAACACTGGAGCACCACCAGGTATAGCTCAAACAACAACAAAACCAAAAGAACTGAAAAGAGAAATTACTATAATTTGATAAAATGATGATTCTGAGTTTTCTTTGGAGGAGGGATTGAGTGACAAATGGCTGTGTTTAGGGCTTATCCTGGCTGTGCTCAGGGTTCACTCCTAGCAATGTTCAGTGAACCATATGCAATGCTGAGGAACAAACTGGGTCAGCCAAGTGAAAGGAAAGCACCTTATCTCCTGTATTGTCTAGCCCAAAACAGCCAATTCTAATAGCGTAGATGATGAACTCCCAATTCCAAGAAACTTTGTATAAATGAGCAGTATGCAGTTATCCATAACTCTAAAGATTCTTCCTGATATATAGGTTTTAAACTATATACTGCTTGCACTTTCTCTCTCTCTCTCTCTCTCTCTCTCCCCCCCCCCATAGGTTTCTATTTACGAATAGAAACTGCTAGTGGGGTTATGAATTGTTATGACAATTCTTATTATTTTAATGATCTTTCTGGTGCGAGGATGAAAACCATGACCTCATAGATACAAGGTATGCACTCAATGACTGAGTTACAATACCTGACCCCCCAAGACTTTCTGGACTTCTATAAATCTAAACTACATACTAATCTTTCATTTACACTTTTTGTTATATTGATATTGCACCAACAGTGCAAATCATGGTGCTTTAATACTTTTTTTAATTCTCAAGAAAAGGCCAAGGAAACCAGCTGGCACCTCAGCTTGTGTCAAGGCAATAGCACCAAACTGTCTCACTGAATTCTTCATGACTCAGAAAACAAAGGAGAGGCCAGAGCAATAGTAGAGTGAGTAGGGTGCTTGTTTTGTACAATGCTGACCAGCATTCCATATATGGTACCCCACATCCCCTGCCAAACCCCACTAGCAGTGATTTCTTGAGTGCAAAGCCAGGAATAAGCCCTGAGCACCACCAAGTGTGGCACACAAAAAAAACTCAAAGGAATTAGGATTGGAGACAGTGACATAGTACAGCAGGTAAGGCAATTGGACAAGGCTAACCCAGATTAAATCCCTGGCACCATAAATGGTCCTCTGAGCCTACCAAGAGTGATTCCTGGATGCAGATCCAGGAGCAAGCCCTGACTACAGCAGTGTGGCCCCAACACTCAAAAAAAAATCAAAGGAAAGAAAAAAGTCAAACTCAAGATGTCACTAAATTTTTTTCTTGACTGTTCACAAACAAAGCACCAAGAGTAGCTGTGATGAGTGACATCAGCAAGACTGGAAAAAGGAAGCCCCAGGCCTTCCTTCCTCCCATAGAACCATCCATTAAACACAATACACATATAAATTCCCTTTATGAGAAATTCAGAAACCAGTTAGGCTCTAGTACTCCAAGGAAAAACACTAACCAGCTTCATCAAAGTCAGCAGGAAAATCTGTGATATCCTCTCACTAGAGTCCTTAATCCTCAAACCACCATATAATTGCAAGGCAACTCAGGCTCCCAAATTCTCCCTGACATTCTAACCTGTAGGAAGAAGGGTGGGAGATGAGCAGGAAGGTGGCTACTTGAGGGACTAGTTTTATTCTTTTTAAATTTTTTTTTTGCTTTTTGGGTCACACCAGGCGATATACAGGGGTTACTCCTGGCTCTGCACTCAGGAGTTACTCCTGGCGGTGCTCAGGGGACCATATGGGATGCTGGGAATCAACCCGGTGCCGTGTGCAGGGCAGGTTGGCTCCAGCCCTAGTTTTATTCTTTTTTTTTTAATTTTTATTAGTGAGACACCATGAGGTACAGTTGTAGACTTACAAATTTTTGTGCTTAAACATCTTGCAGCAAAGTTAAGGTTGGTTTACTGTCATGTTTTTCTCATTTTTTTTTTCTTAGCACAGCCCTCTTCCAACCTGTTTCCTTCCTATGGTCCCTGTCCTACCAGTTGATATTTACACAATTTTCACCTGTGACCCCCTCCTCTCCTTGAAGTATCCTGGTGGCCTACAGGAGACATGACAAATGTTGCTTTAAGTGGCCAGAGTCTGCTGAGAACAAAATGATCTGGGTAGCAAGTTGTAGATCTCTAAGATACATAGTTCAAGAGTAAATGATACAGCTTGGCAGTCTCCTAGTCTGCCTAGGAATATGGTCTATCTAGTTGGATTTAGGGTAGGGTTTCTTGTAATTTTTCCACTCCAGACCTCTATTCACCAGGAAACAGGCAACAGTGGATAGGCCAGAGAGAGAGAGAGAGAATACAAAGATTAAGGCACTTGCCTAGCATGTGGCTGTTGCTACATTTCTATTTTAAATCCAGGCACTGTATATGTTTCCCAGAGTAGGACCAGAACTGATCCCTGAGTACAAGGGTTAAGTATGGCCCACAAGCACCACCAAATATGCCCCAAAACAAAAAAATGCAACACGGGCAAGCGCTGAAAGAAACAGTTTGTGTGATTAATTTTTAATTGAAGGTTTATAAACCTTTTACTGCTGCCAATTACTTCACAGTCCTCACACTCAGTTATGAAATCCCCTATAGAGTCATGACCACAGTTAGAAGATAGGACTTAGGACACTGACAAGATGGGGAATAATCTACCGTATGGGGTCACTAAGAACAAAAATGACTTGGGTAGTCTGATGCTGCTTCAGAAAATTCATGGTACAAAGACACCAAAGAATGCAAGAATATAACTGTCTTTAAAAAAACAAAAACAAAAATTAGATGGTCTTTTGAGTTTGGAATCCATGCATTTCAGTGAAGACAAAATCAGAGAAAAAGTTTGTGAAGCCCGCAGAATCTACTGCCAGGCAGGCCAATAAAAGCACTAAGCCAGTAGAAAAATGACTGAAAAAAGTGTCTTTTAAAATTCAGTGATACAATACAAAGTTACAAGAAACCCAAAGAAAATGGAAAAATCTCCAGAGACTGACTTAAAGAATTAGAAATATAAGTAGTATAAGAATTACCTAACACTGTAGCACTGACCTCCCGTTGTTCATCGATTTGCACGAGCGGGCACCAGTAACGTCTCCATTATGAGACTTGTTGTTACTGTTTTTGGCATATTGAATATGTCACGGGTAGCTTGCTATGGTACTCTCAGTAGTTTGCTGGGCTCTCCGAGAGGGGTGGAAGGATCAAACCCAGGTCGGCCGCGTACAAGGCAAACGCCCTACCCACTGTGCTATCGCCCCAGCCCAATTATCTAACAAGTATTTGAAATCACTATACAAAGATGCTCAATAGTTCAGGAAAATGATGCAGAGCAAAAAAGTATTGACAACAAAAGGATAGAAAAATAATCAAATACATTTTAGCACTAAAGAATGCAGTTAAATGGGGATGGGGAAGATGGGTGGAAATGGACTATGGGAAGATGGGTGGAGGGATATTGTCACGACACTGGTGTTGTGACTGGTGTTGAAATATATGCCTAAAACTGTTAATAACTTTGTAAATCACAGCTCCCTATATATTTTTCAAAGAATGCAAAACTTTAAATAAAATTTTTACAAGAATGCTAGGGAGTTTGCCTTGCACACAATCCCAGATGTTCCCCCAAACTCCACCAGGAGTCATCTCTGAGCACAGTACCAGGAGTAAACCCTGAGCTGATGTGGCCCCAAAACAAAAAAGAATGCAACAACTGAACTGATATACTCAGTGGAGAAGACCCAATCGCATTAAAGGAGTAGCAAGAAATGAGTAGAAAGGTTATTTTATTGGGAAGTGCACACCCGGTGGTGCTCTGGGCTATTCCTGGCTCAGTCCTTGGGAGCCCATGAAATGTTGGAGCTTGAACCCAGGCTACCTACATGCAAAGTATGTGCTCCAGCCCTTTGAGATATCTCCCTAGCTCCTAAAAATACTTAAAGATAAAATAGCTGGGGTGAGGGGAAAAGCTCAAAGAGATGAAATACACACCTTGTATGGGTAAGGCCTTGAATTTGATCTCAGGTACCACTTGCCTCCAACCCCAACCCCAACACTGCCAGGTGTGGCCATGTAAGCCCCTCAGCATCAAAGAGCCAAGCAACAAACAATCAGGCCTGCACCACTGGGCCAAGAGTTACTCCTAGGTCCCAACACCATTGGAAACCCCCAACCCCTCCAAAAGATAAAGAAACAATAGCTGAAAACATACCACTGGATAAAAGAATATGGACATCAAGATTCCAAAAACCCAATGGATCCAAAAAAAATGAGTAAGTTTAAGGCAAAAAATGAGTAAGTTTAAGGCAAACAAAAAGGGAAGAGATGGAATACATGTTAAGGCCTTGCACACAGCTGGCTCAATTCCTGGCTGCACATATGCTACCCAAGTACCTCCAGGATGACCCCTGAGCACAGAACCAGGAGTAAACCCTGAGTACCACTGGGTGTAGTCCAAAAACAATAAGAAAGCAAAGTGGTTCATCATATGAAAGGAAAAGCCCTCCCCAACAAGACTATCACTGAATTTCTAAGCAAAAACCTTAAAAGCTAGATGATAGTAGATCTATTCTAAGTGCTGAAAGGGAAAAATAGCCACCAAACAAGGATATTACATCCAGAGAAGTTGTCCTTTGAAAATGGGGACTAATTTGCTACATAAGGGAATGAAATCATCAACATAATATTTGCCTTAAAAGAACTAGGGGGGAGGGCTGGAGTGATAGTACAGCAGGTGGGGCATTTGCCTTGCATGCAGCCAACATGGACGACCCAGGTTCGATTCCCAGCATTCCATGTGGTCCCCTGAGCGCCGCCAGGAGTAATTTCTGAGTGCATGAGCCAGGAGTAACCCCCTGTGCAAAAAAAAAAAAAAAAACTAGAGGGCCAGAAGTTCCAGAGACATAGCTCAAAGGGACTGAGTGAAGGTTTTACATTCAGGAGCCTCAGATTCAATCCCTGGCACCACATAATCCTTCTGAGCACTCCAGGACAGGGCCCTAAACACTGCTCCAAGAGAAACCCACAAACATCACTTTGTGGCAAAAAAAGTAGATATAGTAAAGATGCAGTAGTTTGTATACAATTGAAAGCAATCTATTAAAAACTCAGAATAAATGCTGTAACTCTAAAATGTTTTATGCAAGCCCCAAGTTAACAACAAAGAAAGTAACCTAGAAAAAGCTTACAAGAGGGGTTAGAAAGATCATAGTGGGTGCTTTCCTTGCATATAGCTGACTGGGATTTGATCCCCAGCACCCCATATGGTGCTCTGAGCATTGCAAGGAGTGATCCCTGAATGCAGAGCCAGAAATAACCCCTGAGCATTGCCATGTGTAGCCCAAAAACAAACCAAAAACAAAAGACACAGAGAAGAAACTAAGAGAAGGCACCAGAAATGTGGCTCACAGCAAAGAACCAACCAGTGTGGTCCCTACAACAACTAGGAAAATATAAGAAAGACCCAAATATATACTGTCTATAATTAATTCACTTTAAGACCTTTATTAAAGACTTCATATTAAAAGTCAAAAGATAGGAGCCAGAGCAATAGTACAGCGGGTAGGGCATTTGTCTTGCAAGCAGCTGACCCAGATTCGATACCTGGCACCCCATATGGTCCTCCAAGCACCACCAGGAGTAATTTCTAAGTGCAGAGCCAGCAGTAACACCCAAAAAGCAAAAAAGAAGTTAAAAGATATAAAATATAAAAGGTATAAAATATAAAAGGATACTACAGGTAAATGGTCACTAAAAGAAAGAAGGGGTGGTCATTTTAAGTAACACAAAATGGGGCCAAAGCAATCATACAGAGGGTAGGGCACTTGCCTTGCACAAAACTGGTGTGGGTTCGATCCCTGGAACCCCTATTCCATCAACCAGGTATAATTCCTGAGCACAAAGCCAGGAGTAATCTTTGAGCATTGCTGAATATGACCCAAAAACCAAAACAAAAGTCGTAACTTTAGGAGTGGAAATGAATCCCTCCCCACTGCAAAAAAACCTGAGGGGTCTGAAATAACTCAGAGGTACAAGATTTTGGTTATACAAGGTCACAACACCAATGTGATGTCTTTCTGTATACTACTGGGGTGGCCCTAGTAGCCCCCCAGCACGACATCAAAACTGAGCTGCCAGAACCTAGCATCTGAACAGCTGGCTAGGTTGGCTTACAATTGCTAGAAGTGGCCTTTGGGCCTCCTGAGCACTGCTTGGGAAACCCCTAGCAGTTTCTTTGAGAAACAAGAGACATTTTCCATATAGTAAAACCAATAAAAGGCTTAAATACAAAAATATAAAAGAACCTACAAATAAAAATACCAACAGGGCTGGTAAATAGAGCTAGAAAATGTAATTTGCAAACAGGAGTATTCAGTTTGGTCCCCAGCACTCAATAGTCCCCCCAAGCATGCCAAGCTGCAATATCAAGTAGAGTGAGTCCTAGCCCCAGCACCACCTGGCATGGCTAGAATCCAACATTTTTTTTATCTTTTTTTAATTTCTAGAAGAGTAATGATTTATAAATTGTGGTATTTGTATTCTTTTGTATTGGTGAATCACCGTGAAGTACAGTTACAGACTTACAAACTTTCGTGCTTGTGTTTCAGTCACACAATGCTCGCGTACCCATCCCTCCACCAGTGCCCATTCTCCACCACTGATGATCCCGGTATCCCTCCCACCCACCCCACCTCTGTGGCACCTCTGTGGCACCTTTTGTTCTCTCTCTCCTTTTGGGTATTGTGGTTTGCAATAGAGGTATTGAGTGGCCATCGCGTTTGATCTAGAGTCTACTTTCAGCATGCATCTCCCATCCCAAGCAGGTCCTCTAACCATATTTTATCTGGTGTTCCTTTCTCTATCCAAGCTGCCTTTTCCTCCAGCATGTGAGGCCAGCTTCCAAGCCGTGGAGCAAACCTCCTGGTACTTTTCTGTTATTCTTGGGTGCTAGTCTCCCATTTTGTTCCTTTATATTCCACAGATGAGTGCAATCTTTCTGTCTCTCACTTTTTGACTCATTTCACTTAGCGTGATACTTTCATTTTGATCCACTTATATGCAAAAGTCATGACTTCATCTTTTCTAACAGCTGCATAGTACTCCACTGTGTAGATGTATCAAAGTTTCTTTAACCAGTCATCTGTTCTCGGGCACTCAGGTTTTTTTCCAGATTTTGGCTATTGTGAATAGAGCAGCAATGAACATAGAAGTGCAGATGTCATTTCAACTGTACTTTTTTGCCTCTCTGGGATATATTCCCAGGAGTGGTATTGCTGAGTCAAATGGAAGCTCAATTTCTAATTTTTGAGAAGCGTCCATACTGTTTACCAAAATGGCTGAACCTGTCGGCACTCCCACCAGCAGTGCAGGTGGGTCCCTTTCTCCCCACATCCACGCCAACGCTGGTTGCTTTTGTTCTTTTGGATGTGTGCCAGTCTCTGTGGTGAGGTCAGAATCCAAAATTTTTTTAAGGAAAACACTGACAAGAGTGACCCTGAGCAATACACCAAAGCTTCAGAAGTAACCTCTGAGCACCACTGGGTGTGGTGGCCAAAACAACAAAGGCCTTTCAAAGGGGAGTAATGACAAATTAAATCTTCAGAAAATTAAATCATGGTTTGAACATCAGTTACTAGTTTTTCAAGAAGGATCAGATTTTATTAAGTTTTATCTTACATCTACATAATATGCAACTTTTTCAATTAAACCACCACACTGGAACTTTAAAGAGTATACAAATTGACAACTTCCAGGTATTGTCTTTTGAGTAGGAGCAGCCGCTGATACACCTTAAGCTGAAAAAAGGCTTGACTTCAGAAGGGAGTTTCAAAATTAACTTTCAAAAGCCCCAGTGTGGACAGAATCTAGCCTGAACAAATTCATCCCCACACACAGGTTTAACTGAGCCACATGATTTGCCTTTTACAACTATCCTGGGGCTGATAATCAGCTGGGATACAATGGCCTGGGCATAGCAATTATTTTTTCTACTTTTTTCTACAGTGCAATTATTATTTTTAACCAACTATTTTTTTCAGGAAGCACCTTAGGAACAGTAAAATAAACTGATTTAAATTTAACTCCAAGTACTTCCCAAGAGTAACTGAAGACAAGACCTCCAATATGTTGAGAATACTGGTTGAACTTCGCATTTCTCAAAATACATTAAACCTATCATAACCTTCCCTGGAGTGTGAAACAGCCTTCCAAACAGTAACACAGATTCATCAGCTTAAATACTACCATCAGAGATAAAATTAAATGTCTTATATAGCACCTCTTTTGAAATATATATGAATAAATTATAGGGTCAGAGAGCATAGGGTGAAGATACATGTCTTGCACATGAATAACACAGTTCAATCCCCAGCATCACTTAATGGTACCCCCAAGTACCACCAGGTGCTCTCTGCTTAGGAGTGATCCCAAACTGGAGAGTAAGCCCTGATCACAGCAGGTGTGACCACCCCCCCAACAAAAAATACAAAAACAAATAAGATGTTTTATGACTACTTCTATCATTTGATTAAAAGAAATATAAACAATTTGACAATATGGTTCTCAATAAGCACATAGATTCATTCCTGTAGAATGTAGTGGGACAGAAGAACATCTTGTCTTTGACAGAATATAATTAATAAGCAATTCATCTTTTCCTCTGTACTCAAGCTTCTTAAGGTGAATGTACTTGTTTAATCTCAATTCTTCACTTTCTCTAAGTTTTCATAAACATAATGTATGCCTTTTGCAATAATCCTATTGGTGACAGAAACATGTCAGTGTTCCAACCCCCACCTAATCTAATGGTACATAAACTGTTACATAAAGAAATAATTAGAATACAATTCTTTTCTGCCACTCACAAAGCCAAAAACATTCATTAGGATACAGATGATAATTTCATCATGAACTATTAATTAACAACTCAAAGATTCAGTCAAATTGAGTAAGAATTCAGTGGTGGGTTATTAGGATAAGGCAATTCACTTGCATAACATACTTTTAATGCCATAATGTATGATTTCTTCTTGTAGAAAACTAAAAACCCCCCAAATTTCCCCCAAGATTTGTGTATATACTTGTCAAATTAACCATTAATAACTTGGGGGAATTTGTTTTTGTTTTTAGGCCACACCCAGCAGTGTTCAGGGACCAATCCTGATAAATCTTTGGGGGACCATATGGGATGCCAGGGACTAAGCCTGGATCGGACCTGTACAAAGCAAGCAACTTCACTGCTATACTATCTCTCCAGCCTTTATGAAAAAAAAAATTTAAAAAAAACAACTTTAGGAGGGCTGGAGCAATAGCACAGCAGGTAGGGCGTTTGCCTAGCATGCGGCCGACCCGGGTTTGATTACCAGCATCCCATATGGTCCCCTGAGCACTGTCAGGAGTGATTCCTGAGTGCAGAGCCAGGAGTAACCCCTGTGCATCGCCAGGTGTGACCCAAAAGACAAAAACAAACAAAAAAAAACAACTTTAGTTTGTTTTGGCACGCACAGCTTTGCTCAGGGCTCACTCCTGGCAGGGCTCAGGGGGAGCATTAAGTCATGCAGGGGATTGAACCTGGGTCACTTGCATGGCAAGGCAGCCAACAATACCCACTGTACAATCTCTCCAACCCCCAAAAAATTCTTAAACAATTCTTGGGGCTGGAGAGATAGTACACGTTTCCCTTGCATACGGTCAACCTGGGTTCAATCTATGGTGTACCTGAGCAATGCCAGGAGTGATGCCTGAGAGCAGAGTTGGGTGCAACACCTGAAAGTTACTGAGTATGGCCCAAAAACAAGGAAGGAAGAAAGGAAGAAGGATGGAAGAGAGGGAGTTTATTTGTCTTACTACACCTATTTAAGAGTTTAAATATGCTATCCTAAGTAATAAGGGGAGAAAAATATGAGTAACCTCATAATTCATAGTGCTTTATTTAATAGCACTGTAGCACTGTCCTCCATGTTGTTCATTGATTTGCTCAAGTGGGCCCAGTAATGTCTCCATTGTGAGACTTGTTACTGTGTGTGGCATATCGAATATGTCACGGGTAGCTTGCCAGGCTTTGCCGTGCGGGGGTGCTTTAATAAATTTTGAAACTAAAAGTTCTGTGCTATTGTGCCGATGTTGTCTCAGGTTCCTGAGAACAGAGACAGAACTTTAACAGTCTATGATTAGTTAAAATTAAACACAATAGTATCTTATGCTCTCCCAAGGACCTAAATTTTGTAAATAGTTCTTTTCTTTTTGAAGGGGTGGGGTAATAAACCCAAGCGTGTTCAGGAGTTACTCCCAGCTCAGTGACCTCTCCTGGCAGTACTTGGGGACTATTCAGTGCAGAGGATTAAACCCGGGCATTCAACACATAGAGCACATGCTCCAGTCTATTGAGCGCTCTCTCCAGCCCCTATGAATAGGGGTTTTTTTTTGGCTTTTAAGAAAACACCTGGCAGTGCTCAGGGTTAACTCCTGGCTCTGTGTTCAGGGAGCACTCCTGACAAGCTATGGGGATTATATAGAGTACCCATATTAGTAAGACAAAAGTCCTATCCAGTGTACTATCACTTCCAGCCTCCTGAAAATTTATTTTTATATAAATAAATATATATACATTAATTGCTTTTATTATTGAATCACCATGAGATAGTTACAAAGACTTCATGATTTTTAGTCATACAATGACGGAACACCCATTCCTCCGCCAGTGTAATTTTACACCACCAATGTCCCCAGTATCCCTCCCACCTCCCCCACCCCACTCCACCCCACCACCTGACTCTATGGCAGACAATTTCCTTCTTACTCTCTACTTGTGGGCATTATGGTTTGCAATACAGATACTGAGAGGCCATCATGTTTGGTACTTTATCTACTTTCAGCACACATCTCCCATCCTGAGCGATCGCTCCAACCATCACCACTTAGTGATCCCTTCTCTATCCCAGCTGCCTTCTCTCCCCGCTCATGAGGCAGACTTCCTTCCAACCTTGAAGCAATCTTCTTAGGCCTGTCTCTACTGTCCTTGGGTGTCAGTCTCAAATTGTGCTATTTTATGTTTCACAAATTAGTGCAGTCAATATATGTCTGTTCCTCTCTTTCTGACTCATTTCACTTAGCATGATACTCTCCCTGTCCATCTACTTATAAGCAAATTTCATGACTCCTAAAGAATTCTTAACACGAGATTTAGCTTTCCACCTTACTTGCTTTCATTTAGCCATTAAAAACAAAGAAACATAGGGACCAAGATGGCCAAAGGCAAGAGAAAAAATAATACAGCATGAACCTGTGATTCTAGATTATGCTCAATATCTCAAAGTTGGTTTTCACATTTGAAAAATTAATGTCAGGGGCTGGATAGCTCAAATGGCTGGAATGCAAGTTCTGCATGAAAGAGTTAAAGTTTCCATCTTCCCCACACTACATGGCTCCCCAGCACCTACTGGAATCAATTCTGAGCACTGAGCCAGTAGCTGCCCCCAAGCACCAGTGGCTGTGGTCCAAAAATAAAAAACAATTAAAAAATTAAAAACTTTTCAATTTGTACTTGTCGATTCTTAAAAACAAATCAAAAAAGCTAAATTTGGTTAAGCAAAGTGCTACCTCTATTTTAACTGTTAAGACAGTTATAATTCACAAAAGTGAATATTGAGGCCTAAGATAAAACTATCTTGAAACATGCATTTATGAAAATAAAACCATGCATTTACAAGAAGGGAACAAGAAATGCTCAAAGGCAACAAACATTCTGCACAAGTACATTCATAGCTCTCTAGCTAAATGTTCTAAATGTTTAAACATTACAATTTCTCAAACAAGGGCAGTGGTCTAGAAAATTTCATGATATTTTTACATTTTCTGAAGAATACATTTCTCTTACAAGGAAAACAGAACAATTAATACTGAATTTGTGACTACAGGTAGAAATGAGAAAATAAATGTCAAGTGAAAAGACATGAAGAAATGATTTCACATAAAGCTTCTGCTGAATTTATAGCATTTTGAAGGAAAAAAATCTACTATTATTTCTTGAATTATTTATCACAAACTTCCCCCCTCCCATGTAAGACTAAACACATTTAAAGAACACATAATTCTTATTAGATAAGTTCTAGAATGTGTAAAATTATTTAGTGGTAGGGGAAAAGGGCAATCAAAGCATTTCACAATGAAATTCATTAATTTTATTATACTATCAATAATCAAAAAAGTGAAAACAGGGGCTGGAGAGATAGCACAGTGGGTAGGGCGTTTGCCTTGCAAGCGGCCGACCTGGGTTCTATTCCCAGCATCCCATATGGACCCCTGAGCACCATCAGGAGTAACTCCTGAGTGCAGAACTAGGAGTAGCCCCTGTGCATTGCCAGGTGTAACCCAAAAAGCCAAAAAAAAAAAAGTGAAAACAAGGGCTGGAGCAATAGCACAGTGGGTAGGGTGTTTGCCTTGTACACGGCCGACCTGGGTTCGATTCCCAGCATCTCATATGGTCCCCCAAGCACTGCCAGGACTAATTCCTGAGTGCAGAGCCAGGAGTAACCCCTCAGCATTGCTAGATGTGACCCAAAAAGGAAAAAAAAGTGAAAACAACTAAGATTTCTAATTGATATATATATTTTTTTTTTTTTTGCTTTTTGGGTCACACCGGGCAATGCACAGGGGTTACTCCTGGCTCTGCACTCAGGAATTACCCCTGGCGGTGCTCAGGGGACCATATGGGATGCTGGGAATTGAACCCGGGTTGGCCGCATGCAAGGCAAATACCCTACCCACTGTGCTATTGTTTTAACAAACAGATGATATTCAACAAACGTAAGAGTGTCAATATTAGACTCTAAGTATTGACATCAAGCTAACACCTTTGGATTAAAGGCATAGAAACTAAATCCCCCTTAAAGATTTTTTCCAACAGATCTACCAGTACACACAAATACATTAGTTTAAACAAAGCAAGTTCTATGCCAATATGAAATCAATACATTAAAATTTTAATTCCAAAATTAATGACTAAATACACAACTTGCACAAATTGCAGAAATTGAAAGAATTTGCATTTAGATGTGGCACTTGTGCGAGTAGGTTAATTACCTTTTTGAAGCCTTTATACTTTTGATATCATTTGGAAAAGATCATTTTTAAGAGTTCTATAATTTACCATTAAAAAGTGAGCTGGAGCAGGGTGGGATGGGGGGATTGGGAGTGGGAGGGATACTGGGATCCGTGGTGGTGGGAAATGGGCAATGGTGGAGGGATGGGTATTTGACCTTTGTATAATTGAAACCCAAGCACAAAAATTTGTAAGTCTACAATTGTACCTCATGCTGTCTCACTAATAAAAATTTTAAAAATAAAAATTTTAAAAAGTGAGTTGGGGTCGGAGCAATAGTATAGCTGGAAGGGGTGCATTTGCCTTCCATATGACAGACCCAGACTCAAACCTCAGCAGCCCATATGGTCCTTCAAGCCCACAAGGAGTGATCCCCGAGTGCAGAGCGAGGAGAGACTACTGAGCACAGCCAGGTGTGGCCCAAAAAACAAAACATAAAATAAAATAAAAGTAATCAGTATCTCCAGAAGCACGTTAGGTAGGCATGCAATGGGCTGCTCAGGTATTTTTTTAAATCTTTTTTTTTTTTAAATATAGAACGCTTCACGAATTTGCGTGTCATCCTTGTGCAGGGGCCATGCTAATCTTCTCTGTATCGTTCCAATTTTAGTATATGTGCTGCCGAAGCAAGCACTAAAAAATCTTTTTTTTTTCAATTTTAATTACCTAACAAAAATTGTCCTTCAAACCCAAGACCTTGGATAAAGTTAAGTTGCTTTTCATGACACACAATTAAAACTTAGCCATTATGGGCCAGAAAGATTAATACAGGAAGAAAGGTGCTTTCCTATAGCACCTTGCAAGCAGCCAACCCTGGTTCAATCCTCATCACAGCTTACAGTCCCTCTGCCCACCACCAGGACTGACAGGAGCACAGAACCAGGAATATGTCCTGATCACCACCAGGTATGGCCCAAACCCCCAACTTAATAATAGAATTTGTTCTTTCAGGGCTAGAAATGGGTCAATTGGCTGAAGTGCATAATTTGCATGCAGGAGGACTGTTTCAATCCCCAGTACCACATGGCACCTGAATCAACACCAGGAGTTACCTCTGAACCAAAAGTAGACCCAGAACAGCTGACTGTGGCCCCCAAACAAAAACAAGCTAGCAAACAAAAGAGTTGCTCTCTCTAGGGAAATGGCTCAATGACAAAGTGCATGACTTGCATATAGCACCTGGAGTTGAATCCCAGCTCTGCCCCCTCAAAAAAATGCCAAGCACTTTAAATGTTGGTAAACACTGAACAAATGTCAAACATAGACTTACACTGGTAAAAAATGATAAAAAAATAAATAAATAAATAACAAGGGCCAGAGCAATAGTACCACAGGTAGGGCATTTGCCTTGCACACTACTGACCCGGGTTCAACCCCCAGGACCCCGCATTGTCCCCCAAGTCAGCCAGGAGTGATCCCCTGAGCATAAAACCAGGAGCTAGGCCCTGACCACTGCCAGGTGTGGGAGAAAAATTAAAAATAAATAATTTTAGTCCATTAAAGTTCAGCTGATAGCTTCACATAAAAAAAGGATTTTTTTTTAAAAAGGAAAAAATTACCAAAATATATTTTTTTCTTTTTGGGTCACACCCAGCGATGCACAGGGGTTACTCCTGGCTCTGAGCTCAGGAATTACCCCTGATGGTGCTCAGGGGACCATATGGGATGCTGGGAATCAAACACGGTTTGGCCGCGTGCAAGGCAAATGCCCTACCCACTGTGCTATTGCTCCAGTCCCCCAAAATATCATTTTAAATATTAGTCATATCCTAAAATCCAATAATTAGGCACTATTTTCTCTTAAGAGTCCCTACAGCTGTTTTATATTTAAGTGGTGGTTTTCAGAGTATTTTCTAACATTTACACCATTCAGTTCTAATAAATTGAAAATGTTAACATCTATCTTTACAAAGACTCACATTATATCTCCAAAGTTAGCTATCTTAAAGTTTTCAAAGAGAGGAAAAAGGTTATATAAATGAAAGCTAAGTGTACTGAAGGTGTTTGACTATTTAAAATACTTCATTATATCACAGAACTTTAACCTCTCCATCTTCTTCATCTAACGGAATTCAAGTAAAAATATTGAATGTACTGATCTGAATTTACTGTAATACAAATTATATGCCACAAATCACTTCATATGAGGTTCAAAGCAGCTTTTCAAATATAGTAACTATGACAAGTAGCAAAATCATGTAAATACACATGAAGTGAATACTGTTTTCCATTTTCCTAGGTACTGAGACCTCATACATGTTTTGCCCCCAACTATTGCCAGTCAGAAGCCAGGCAGAATGTCACCAGCCAGGGGGATTGTCACCGCCTAGCCTTAATACCATTCATTCTAAGGTGGGTGTAGTAACAGTAAAACTGTCGCTCACTCTCTGTCTCTGTCTCTCTCACACTCACACAGACAGTTGGAAGCAGGAAGCTCAGCAATCCACAAAGGTGAGACAGCCCCTAAGTAACTATGCTGAATTTAAAAACAAACAATAGTGCACAGATTTATCAGTTTGGGGTAGGGGTTACTCTAACCTAATATAGATTAAAATGGTTTGGTTTAGTGACATCCCGTTTTCCTTTCTCTACCCACAAGGGACTTAATAGTTACCTGTTAACTAGCAGGTATAAGGATTTGGAAAATGTTCCCAAACATTAAGAATCAATAGTTATCAAAGATGTCTCTCAGTTAACAACAATAAGCACTTGAAGCATATGCTAGAAAGTGTACAAGGGGGTGTCTGAGGTTCAACTAAGGGAAAAAAAAATCAGAACTCTTCGGGGTCTTTTGATTCCTTACCTGTAGAGCATAGAAGTGCAGGAGAGGGTGAGAGCAATTTAACTGCTAACCTGAGTGGTACAGACTTTTTAGCGCAAAATCTGGCCTGAGAAGTTTAAATATCTCAAGTAGAGGATGGCATTACTTTTATTGACCATCACTTATACACTTACTCCAAGTCAAGTGCTTTACAGGCATTATTTGGTCTTGACAACAATCCTTTGAGTACTACTTATTAGTCCCAATTTACTCAAGGGGAAACGGTCAAAGTGGTTAAGGAACTTATCCAAGGTCACACAGCTATTTAAGTGGCTAAGACCGCTTACTCGACAATCCAAATCTAGAGCTCACAGTTAAAAAGAATCCGCAAAGCAGTGCGAGCGCGGGGGCAGAAGTTGGGGGTGTATTTGGGACTGGCAATATTACACGCGCAAGAACAGGCAACGCGTTCCGCGCGTTCCGTTCAAAGATTTGGATCTTCTTGCCCCAGCAACCAGCCATAAACTGATTACAGAAGGAGGGGGAGGGGACAAAAAATGGCTAACCAGAGTTCATCTCAATACCGGGTTGAGCTTTCGTTTCTAAAGCAATTCAAAAAAGGTAATCATTTGATTTTTGTTTGTTTGTTTGTTTTTACGTCTGGGTTAATTGGGAGGACTGAAAGGTTTTGCTCCCTCCACCTCCCCCCACCGCAACGGAGAGAGAGCTGAAACGTGGGGTGAAGAAACCACGGGTCGGGCAAATTACCGTTTTCTTTATTGTATGGCTGGGCAGGGAAACAAGTTTTGTAACTAAAAGGGAACGCGTTATTCTAGGTACTCTAGACGCTTGGAAGCGTGCCAAAATTAGTTGCCAGTCCCAGGACAAAATGGGGTTCCGGAACCCTTTAATGAGGAAAGTTGAGGCCAAGGCGAAATTATTCCAATGTGCAAGCAGCAAAGCGATGTCAGTGGGTCATCGGAAAAAGCGGCCGTGCCTGCACCATTTCTCGCCCTCTCCGCGGCAGTGCCAGGCACCCGCTCCCCTGGAAAATGAGAGGATCCAAGCGGGGCTCGGAGCGACGCCCCAGGTTTCGCGGCGGGCGGAGGCGGCTCGCCTTCCTTGGGGCAGCGAGGGAAGCACCCGACTCTCAACTGAGTCGGCAGGCTGCAAAGTAATGGGGCAGAGCGATGATAGCACATCGAACCTCTCCCCCGCAGCGCGAGCCCGGAAAGAGAAAGGAGCCAAGTGAGCTCGAGCAAAGACAGGAACAAAAAAAAGAGAGAGCGAGCGCCGGAGTGTGAGGACGAAATGAAATCCTGCCGAAAGGCTCAAGGGCGGACGGCAGAGATCTCGAGCAAGTGCGACGTCGGCTGGGGTCGGTGACTGTTCACCCCCGGCTCTCTCCGCCTGGAGTTCGAAACTCCCAGCCAACCATCCACGCCCGCCGTCTGGATGGGGGAGGGGTGCACATCCCTCCCCCCCCCCGCCCCGAGCAAACCTCCCCCAACAAGTGAGAGTGCATCTGAAAGCCGAGCCCCGCCAGCCCCGCGCCCGGTGCCGCGCAGATACTCACAATTCGCTTCTCCCTGATTTCTCCCAGTTCTTTATCCACTCTGCGGGAACCACCACAGCCGCGGCCGCCATCTTCCTCTCCCTAGTAGCAGAGGCCCGGATGTGTAGCACGCGAGCGAGCGAGCGAGGGGTCAAAGGGGAGCGCCGCCCACGAGGAATGCCGGGAGCAGGAGCTTCGCTTTTCGATTTCCCGCCCCGCTCGGCCCCCACCCGCCCAAGCCTGGGGTTCGAATCCCCGCGCCGGGCTAAGTTACGCCAGCCGGGCGACCGCCACGCCTGCCCTCCCTTCCATGAGCCCGCGCCCTGCAGGGAGGGGGGAAGGGCCGCGGCGACCTCCGGCGTATCCCTTTCAGACACCCTGCCGCGCGCCCGGGGCCCGGTGGAGTGACACCCTAAACGACGAGGCACCCACCCGCTGCGCGCCCCCCGACCCGGGGGAGGGACGGCGCGGCAGAGGCGGTGGCCCGCGGCTCCCTCTGAGACACAAAGCAATGACTCGGGGGCGGAAGCGGCCATTGACTCCGGGGCGAGCGTTAGGCGAGTCCCCAGGGAGGCAACAAGGGCCCCGGGAGAGAGAAATCTACCCCGCGGACAGAAAGGGACGGGGGAGGGGGGGTGGGGAAGCCGACGGCCCGGCGAGAGGTAGGGGGTCGGCTGTGGCGGGCGACCCGGGCCCGTCTAAGGGCGGCGTCACGCCACGAGGAGCCGGCGTTCACGTTACGTGGTGTGCTAGAACCTCCTCGGGAGGCACCATGTCACGGGGCGAGGTGACTTAAGTTCCCGCTGGGAAACCGTGGCCGATACCGTTCGGAGGCGAAAAGATGCGTCTCCGTGGAGAGAGGCGCGTTCCTGGCTGGCTCGAGGCCTCCCGTGGGGGCGGCGGCCCCCGGCTCGGCGAGGAGCCCCCAGCACGGCGGACTGAGCAGGACCTCCATGGCGGCGCGAGCCTCCGTCTGGCGTCGCGAGAGCCGCTTTTAAACGCTCGTGCCGGTGCCCGCGCTAGAGCATGCCGGGAGCGGCCGTGCCCCTGGGCCCTCTGACGGAGACCCCCTATACAAAGCTGCGCGCGACGCCGGTCGCCCGCTACCCGACGACCGCGCGTCCTGCGCCTCCCGCCAAAGCGCGCGGACCAATCGCGTGCCGTGCCTCGGGGTCGAGGTTGATACCACTGGGAGCTGCATCCTGGGAGGACTCGGCGAGACCCTTGGGGAGGGGGGAGGTCTGTGAAGCAACTGGAGTCCGGCTTTAAGATTATCGGGGTTCTTTCTGAAGACAAAGTCTGAGAAACAAATTCCAGGGGGGAAAAAACTCACAGGACAACCATCCCTGGCCAGAGGAAAGAGGTGGGGCGGGAAACGTTTCCTTCCCTTTCAAGGGGCTTGGTCGCTTCCACATTCGCCAAATAAAGAATGTAGATGATGTAACAATAGGCCAGTGTCCATTTATTTATCCTCGCACCAAGGTTAAGTAAGAGATAGTTCTAGAAACTAAAAAGTTTCGCGTTCTAGTGAAAGAAAGTTCTGGTTCTGGGGGCCAGAGATGTGGATCAAGTGCAACCTTGACCTTACATGTGTGCGGCCCAGATTCAATTCCAGGTAAGGGCAAGCCTCAACCCAGCCTGCCTGGAATCGTCCCCACAATAATTAAAAAATTACTCACTGGGGCTGGAGAGAGTACAGCGTATAGGGTGCTTGCCTTGCATGCAGCCAACCCAGGTTCGATCCTCAGCATCCCGAATTGTCCCACAAGCACCACCAGGAGTAATTCCTGAATTTCACTGGATGTTACCCAAAACAAAACAAATTCATTACTCACTGAAATATTTTGAGATGGTAGGACATTATTCTGTAACTTATTCTAAAATGTTTTAAAAACGAATGATTAAACAAATGTAAAATAATAACATTCTATGTTCTACTTGTGTAACTTTACAAAATAAAAAAGATTTCAATAAGGTTGATAAAAAAATTTAAATATAGACAAACCCAATGAAGATGTTCTACAATATGGTTATTAAGAAAGGAACTTTAGAACAAGAACCATCTATTTGGCAAATTTTGCTAAATGAACCAAGTTTATTTACACTGAAAAACTCTTTAAGGGACGTCCAACATACCCCCACCCCACCACCACAGTTATATAAGCCAACTGAGTTCCATCTCAGGCACCCCATATGATCCCTGAATGTAAGGCCAGGAGTAGATCTGAGCAGCTCAGGGCATAGGCCCAAAACAAAACCAAAACCCTTCATGGGATATATTATATTCAGAGTAAGTCCTAGGGATAAAACTACATTGTGTAGCATTTTCAGTGGTTTATTCATAACAAACAGTACAAAATAAATTATTTGAGTTCTGCTCTGGGGCAGGGGTTGGGATTTGGGTTGGAAACATCTGAAATATGATGGTCGGAAGGTGTAATTGGTGGTGGGATTGGTGTTCAAATGTTAAATGTAATTAAATATTGTGAGCTACATTATAAAAATAAAATTAAATTTAAAAAAAACTGCAGGGACTGGAGCAATAGCACAGGGGGTAGGGCGTTTTCCTTGCACACGGCCAACCTGGGTTTGATTCCCAGCATCCCATATGGTCCCCTGAGCACCGCCAGGGGTAATTCCTGAGCGCAGAGCCAGGAGTAACCCCTGTGCATTGCCGGGTGTGACCCAAAAAGCAAAACAAAAAAAAAACTGCATTGGGACTGGAGCGATAGCACAGCAGGTAGGGCATTTGTATCACACGTGGTCAACCCGAGTTCGATTCCCAGCATCCCATGTGATCGCCTGAGCACCACGCCAGGAGTAATTGCTGAGCGAAGAGCCAGGAATAACCCCTGAGCATTGCCGAGTGTGACCCAAAAAGGAAAAAAGAACCGTGAACATAATAATTTTTTACAATATAAATTTAATAAAGGATTTATAAAAATAAATAAATAAATAAACTGCATTGCCGTCATCAGCCCTATTTACTCTAATGTGTGATTGACTTTAAAAATATATAAAGCCACTTTTTAAAAAAAAATTTTATTAGTGAAATACCACGAGATACAGTTATAGACTTACAAATTTTTGTGCTTGGGTTTCAGTTATACAATGATCGAGTACCCAGACCTCCACCAGTGCCCACTCTCCACCACCACTGATCCCAGTATCCCTCCCACCTCCCATCCCCCATCCCACCCCGCCTCTGTGGCAGGGCATTCCCTTTTGTTCTCTCTCTCATTTTGGGTGCTGTGGTTTGCAAAAGAGGCATTGAGTGGCAATCATGTTTGGTCTGTAGTCTACTTTCAGCATGCATCTCCCATCCTGGGCGAATCTTATAAAGTCACTTTTTTTCCTATTGGGGTCACACCCGATAGTGCTCAGTGCTTAGTCCATCCAGGTGCTGCACTCAGGGATCATTCCTTGGCAGAGTTCTGGGAACCATCTGGGATGCCAGAAATCAAACATAGCTCAGCAACATGCAAGGAAATCACCCTATTGGCTGCACTCTCTCTTTGGGTCTAAAGCCACACCTTTTAAATTATACCCCGTTCACTTCCCTTGACTTCTGCATACAGAAATACTTTGTTTTTCTAGGGAGGTCTAGAAATAAGTGTCTGCTGATCTTTTTATCTTTCATTATTGTGGAAAATTTTGAATATATGCAAAGTGAACTGAATAGTGGAGTTAATACTCACATACCATCGTGTTCTCTAGAAAGATTTGAAATCATAATTTCATGATGACTTATGTAATATAAGAAACACTGTCCTGCTGCTTATATAGACTTCATTATATTATCCAGGGGAACTATGTAGATTTGGAACCAGATAATTCTTTGTAGGGGGCAGAGGGTCTTAAATATTATACTATGTAGAGCAATATCCCTGGCCTTAATACACACATATACAACCCATGTGATATAACCAACAATGTGTCCTGAATCACAATACTTGTTGAGAGCCACTGTACTCTATAGTATTCTCCTGTATTATGTTTTTTTCTAGGCACTTCATCACAGTGCCTTTTTTCAAACACTGAACTGTACTATACATACTACTCAATATGACAAAAATATAGTATGGCCTGACTGCAGTAATTTTCTTTGAGCTCTTGATTTTCCCTTCTGCCAGAGCCTGCAGAAATAATTTTACATGATATAATGATTCCTTTAGGAATTTCACAGAACTAAATGGGTTTCATCCTATAAAATTGCAAAACTATCATCTCTTTTACGTTCTGGTAGGTTTGGGGGTTTTGTTTAGTTTTGTTGGTTGTTTTCTGGTGGGTTTTTTGCTACTACTATCTGGTATTGTCTCATTAACTGGGAGTATTGTTCTCTAGTGATCTCACTGGCTTATGAGTACTAGTAGACCAGAGACCACGGTCTGTGGTGAAGGCTAGGGATTGGGTAGTTTCAATGTTTACCGTCTAATGTATCAAATAAGTTAATATTAAGTAACTGTAAAGTAGAAGAATCTGTTATCAGAGTCAATGAAAACAGATAATGGGACCAGGAAGGAGACACATAAAAATACACAATAAATACAATTATTGAAGTATTTGTAAAAAATATAGTACCATGATAGGTATTCAGTGACGGCTGTGAAATATGTGGAGGTAAAATTAACAATTATAAGGAGAAATAAACCACAGTAAGAGGATTTAATTCTCATCTTTCACAAGTTAATAGATAAAGTAGGGCAAAAACAAGAAATACGTAGAAAATTTGGGCAACAAATGAATATATTTTTGTCTAGTAGATATACATAGAACACATTACCTAGCAACTTGAAAATAAACATCATTTACAAGTACACAAGAACAAGTCACCATGTACAGAGTGTTCACTGATCAAAGGCACTTAACCAAAGGGGTCAGACGGGGGTCAAAACCATCCCACACTCCACTGGCCAACCCATATACTCAGGTACAGTGCTTCATAGCTCTGAAAGAAAGGTTATAGTTACATAATCAACACAAAGGCAGTGTGTTGTCTGGTAGTGGACCAGTACCTGGAACACTTACGAAAATTAATCATACACTGAGTTTTTTTTTAAGCAAATATCAACAAATGTCAAAGTCAGTATATCAGTTTTAAGACCAGACTGCAATTAAATTGAAAATAAGTAATGGGGGCTGGTGTGACAGTATAGCAGGTAGGGTGCTTGCCTTTCATGTGGCCTACGTGGTTCAATCCCTGGTGCCCCATATTGCTCCCTGAGTACACCAGGAGTGATCCCTGAGCACTGCAGGATGTGACCCACCCAAAAAGCCAAAAGAAGTAACAAAAAGACAAAATAAACACCTATATTGAACATTTTAAATATGTATTTTGAAATGAATCACAGTTCAAAGAGAAAACTTTAAAAATTAAAAAAACAGTGGAGCTGTGGAGTGTAACAAGATGGCTACAGAGATAGTGGAGCTCCATAAACTGAAGTTTGCTGAGTCTTGCTCGTGGATTAGAGACTAAGGGACTAAAACAAAACCTCATCAACAGACTCCAGGCATATTTGGAAGAGCATACTAAAGAAGAGGCAAATGAAAAGGATGTACTGGGAGATGAGACAAACGAAGAACCAAAATCCTTAGGACTGTCTGATAAAGAGGAAGAAACCTATGAAAAAGCAGTTATGTGGCAGCAGAGAAGAAAGTGGTAAAAATTACATATAAAATACCACAAAATGAGAGAAAGCATAAGAGAGGAGAAAGAGTCAATGTACTTGTGAGTTTGGAGTGTAAGAATGCTGCCTGAGCTGCTAGATCTGGGATTTTTTCAGTTTCATCCAAGGAACAATCATCTGATTCCAAACCTATGTTTACCCTGGAAAAGCTAGAGGAATGAGCTTAAATATTTGGTTTTAATGTCTCTTCAATCTCCAGAAAGTCTGAACATGATGAGAAGCTGAAAAGAAGTAAAGAGCAATATGGGATTGTTATAAATTCTGCCGGAGCTAGAACCAAGAAAGATAGAGGCAAGGAAGAGAAAAAGAGAGAGCACTTTGGAATTGCCTGGTGAAAAGCTTTTTCTTTCTGTTCTTTAGTGGTTTCTAGCTCTATGATTCTTCGCAGTCACATATGTACCTAAATGAATAGTCACGTGCCTTAGTCGTGCCTCACAATATATGAGAGCATGTACCCCATGTACATCTGTTAATATTGGCATCAATTTGACTTCCTGCTGTTTTTTTAAATTTTTTTATTTTTTTAATTTTTTTTAACTTTCATTTTGTTGTGGTGTTGTTGTTGTTAACTACTATTTTGCTTGTTAATAGAAAAAAACTAGAAAAAAGGAAAAGTTAAAACATTGGGGCCGGATCAATAGAACAGGGGATAGGACATTGACCTTTTGGCTGACAGGACAGTTCAATCCCTGGTACCACACATGGTACCTCCAAGCCCTCCGGGAGTAATCCCTGTGCACAGAGCCAAGAGTAAGCCGTGTAGCCCAAAAACCAATAAAATGAAACAAATTAGAAACCATTTGGGCTAGAGAGATAGTACGGTGAGTAAAGCATTTGAATTGCATGCAGTTGACCCAGGTTCAATCCCCAGTTTGTCATGTGGTTCCTGAGTACCACCCAGAGTGATTCCTGAGGTAGAACCAGGAATAACCCCTGAGCATCAACAGGTGTGGCCCCAAACCCCCCAAAATTAAAAAAAAAAACATTTAGAACAGAGCATCCATTAAAATATTGCACATCAAAACTAGTGAAAAATTATGGATTGTAGCTAAAGAAATAGTTCAAAAGAAATTTATGTCCATGAGCATTAGAATTATTGAATAAAAAAGGCTGGAAATTCAGATATTATGTGTCCAGTTTAAGAAGTTACAAAAAAGGACTGATGAGATAATACAACAGGTAAGGCACTTGCCTTGCTTGAAGCCAATCCAGGTTCAATACCCAACATTCCATATAGTCCCCCGAACGCAGCAGGAGTGATTTCTGAGTGAGAGCCATAAGTTTCCCATGGGCACTGCTGGGTATGGCTCAATAACAAAAGAAGTTACAATAAAATAACCAACAGTAAGTGAAATAAAGTAGAAATTAGGACATTTTAAAATAGAAAATGCTAATACAAGAAGAAAGTATCTATAAGGCAAAAATTGGTTGGATTTTACTAAAACTGATAAAACTGACAAATCTAATTATAAAAAGAAGAGATGGGGAGCACGAATATATTTCAGCAGTAGAAGATATGCCTCATACCTGAAATATCTGGGGTTATTTTCTGGGAGAGCGGAGAGCAGGGAAAAAAGAGAAAGATTTTTACACATAAATAAATATTAGGAATTGTATAGATTTGAATTGTCTATATAGAGTTGTACAGACAACTATTGTGACTTGACAGGAAACGTTATATACTCAAAGAGGATAATTATAAAGAATTTAATGTAGGAGCCAGCACATCAGTGTGGGTAGTTTTTAAAAATCAAATGATAAAGTACTTCAGAGTTAACAACACTGAAGCATTAATATCCCTACACCTAAAGGATAGTACAAAATGAGACTACAAAACAACAAAAGGTCAGTGCCACCTTGCAAAATATAGGAGTTCTCACATATTCACTGACGGAAATACTTCTTCCTTGAACATTAGAACCTCAGCTCAACACATCCAAAAGAACAAGAGCAACAAGTGCTAGCAAGAATGTGGTGAGAGGGGCTGAAACGATAGCACAGCGGGTAGGGCGTGTTCCTTGCATGCGGTTGACCCAGGTTCAATTCCCAGCATCCTGTGTGGCCCCCTGAGCACCGCCAGGAGTAATTCCTGAGTGCAGATCCAGGAGTAACACCTGTGCATTGCCGGGGGTGACCCAAAATGGAAAAAAAAAAGAATGTGGTGAGAAAGGGACTCTCCTTCCTTCATTGTTGGTGGCAATGCTGACTGGAACAGCCTTTTGAGGAAACAATATGAACATTCCTCAAGTAGACTATAGACCAAACATGATTGCCACTCAATGCCTCTCTTGCCAACCACAGGACCCAAAAGGAGAGAGAGAGAGAACAAAAGGGAATGCCCTGCCACAGAGGCAGGGTGAAATGGGGGGGATGGGGAGGGATGGATGCTGGGATCCGTAGTGGTGGAGGATGGGCGCTGGTGGAGGGATGGGTACTTGATCATTGTATAACTGAAACCCAAGCACAAAAATTTCTAAGTCTATAACTGTACCTCACAGTGTTTCACTAATAAAAATATAAAAAACAAAAATTTAATTAATAAATAAATAAAAAAGAACTAGAAATTGAGTTCCCATTTGACCCAGCAATACCACTTCTGGGAATATACCCTGGGGCCCAAAACCACAGCACAAATGTCATTTGCACTTCTATGTTCATTGCAGCACTATTCACAGTAACCAGAATCAGAAAAGCAACCCGAATGACAGATCAGATAACTGAATAAAGAAAATATGGTACATCTACACAATGGAATACTATGCAGCCATTAGGAAAAATAAAGTCATGAAATGTGCTTATAAATGGATATACATGGAGAGTATCATACTGAGTGAGATGATTCAGAGGGAAATGGATAGATATAAAATCTACTCATTTGTGGGATATTTATGTATATATCTGTGTATATATGTATATATTATGAGACTAATATCCAAGGCTAGGGAAAACAGGGACCAGGAGGACTGGTCAATGGTTGGAAGATTTCCACAAGAGTGTCCAGGTGGTGAAGGGTTGTTAGGATAGAGAAGGAACCAATATTACAATAAAGTTGTAAATAATCATTTTGGACAGGAACTGAGCGTTGAAAGTAGGTAAAGGGATATACTTAATAACCTTTCAGTATCTGCATTGCAAACCATGAGGCCCAAAGGGAAAGAGAGAGTGAGAGAGAAAGAAGAGAGAGAGAAAAAAAGTGACTACATATAAAGGCAGGCAGAGGGAAGGGAGCGAGAAGGAAACCGGGAACATTGGTGGTGGGAAATGTGCATTGGTGAAGGGATGAGTATCAGAACATTATATGACTGAAACCCAATCATGAACAACTTTGTAACTGTGTAACTCACTGTGACTCATTTTTTTAAAAAAATCCAATAATAACTACAATTCAGAAGAAAAAAAGAACCTCAGCCTATTAATTCCAAGATGTAGTGATGGAAAGCAAGTGTATCTTGAGCCAAAAAAGTCACCCTTCTACCACTTAAATCCTAGATCCATTCATTTTGATATTGGGGAGATTATATAATATTTTGGGCACTGGTTCTGAAGATAATGAGGTGAGTAAGATCATCTTGTATTCTATTGATGTTGCTTCTTTCATCAGCTTCCCTCATACTTGCTCAGTTGGCTCAAGTACAAAACAGTCATAGTAGCTGGAATAAGGAGAATATATGTACTCAAAACAGAGTCAGCAGGAATTTTCACCGTTCTATTAAGCCCGATGTTTCTGGATAATGATACACATGATAAAACTAATGAACTTGGTGAGGATAACTCTCTTGCCTACTTCCTTCGTGCTAAAATGAATTCTTTCTTGGAAGCAGTGTTGGTTATGATACCATGGTGATGAATCAGGCATTCCATGAGTCCACATGTGGTGCTGGCAGGAGCATTGTAAGAATGAAGAGCAAATCCATATTCATAACATGCATCTATTCCTGTCAAGACAGTTGGTGCCTTCTTGATGCAAGAGGTTCCATAGAATTATCTACCAATAGAAGACTGTTTCCTCTGAGGCAGTACCATATCAGTGTCTCATCATGATAATCAGGTTGCAAATTCAAAGTGGTGGTAGGTAGATCATCTTCAGTGAGGAAAGAGCCTGTTATGAGTCCATATAATTTCTCCATCCTAGAGGCTATGGCTGTTTTGTACATGGTCCTACTGAGCACTCATGAGGGAAGCTAAAGAATGAAGCTGACATCAGCAGAACACAAAATCATCTTGTTGAGTGCCTCCTTTACAGTGGATAATATTTTGCAGGGGCCAATTGCACGGAACACAAATATCTCTATACTCTGACCTATTCTAAGAGGCCTACACGTATACCTCTTTCCTGGCTCTTTATTGCCAAATTCGTATCTGGTTTGATCTATGTTTCACTATTTGGCCAGCTCATCAATCAGTGTCCTTAAATCAGTCTACATTTGTATCTTTGGCCTTTTCTACTTTCACAGAATTAGGTAATCTGATGTGCTCACTAGATGAGATTCTTTTCCTTTCCCTCTGCCTTAGGGGTCATCCCTCATTGGGTCTGCTGGACAACTTCCATCTATCTCTAAGGGGTACCAGGTTACATGCAGATCAGCTTATAAACCCAGAGAATGCTCCTTGAACTCTCCTTGAAAACATATGTATAGGCTGGTGTAGAGGCAGTGATAAAGTAGAAGCAAGTACTTTGAGAGTCACAGTCACTTCCTTACTCACTTCACTTTCACCTTACCATTTTGCTAATATCTGATTTCAAACACAATTTCCATTTATCAATGAGACACTGCTTCTCAAAGTCATTTGATAATTGAAAGAAATAGATAACATTCAATTGGTTGGGAATTTAAGCCATTTGTCACTTGGTATTCCACAATAAGGAATTCATTCACTACCAAGGCCTCCTGGAAATCCAAGCATTGCCTTTCAAATGGAGAATAATTGTAAAGTAAGGAAAGCGTAACTCTGTTTCAACCCCTAAAGTTCTGTACTATGACATTTCTACTGAGCCTTCGTAGAACATCTTTGCCACAGACTTCAAAATCCACTGGATCTGCAGAGTCCTACAACCAAATTACAGAGCAGCATGCACTGCAGCCCAATTTTGCTGCAGAGGCTTTTCTTGCTGTATATCCTATTCAAAACTGGCAGCCTTACAGGTTACTCTGTAATTGGGTCAGTGCAGCATGCCCAAATATGGCATACATTGCCTCTTAATCCAAAGAGGTTCCACCAAATGTTCTTTGTTTGCTTGCTTGCTTGCTTGCTCTGGAATAGATGGTACAAGGAAGAACAACTTACCTCTGACTTTAAGAAAGATACCTTGACAATATGACTAAAACTCAACTATCAAAAACTTTGCAAATCAGTTTTCAATAAAAATAATTTCCTAATTGGTGGTGGGAAATGTATACTGGTGAAGGAACGGGTGTTAGAAAATTGTATGACTTAAAACCAATCATAAACAACCTTGTAAGTGTATATCTCACTGATTCCATTAAAATAGATAAATAAATAAATAAATAATTTTTACCTTATAACTGTGTATCTCGCTGATTCCACTAAAAACATACAAATAAATAATTTTTAAAAGAAACCAAACAAAAATAATATTATAAAGATACTCTGAAACTGTCCAAATTGCTGAACATCTAGAAATGCTTTTCCTAGAGCAGGCCCCCAAACTGTCATTAGCTTACCTCCTATTCTCTGACTGAGTTTCTTCTCCTCTGGCTTTTAAGATCTTCTTCCTATAAGCTTTCAGGATGTTTGGGTTTCTCCTGCTTATCAGTTTTATTAGAATAATACCATAAATTGAATAGACTAGCTTTAAGTGTTTAGAATGAAATGGACAACTTCAGTTTCCTTCTGGTTTAGAATATGACAGAAAAAAGAAAGACAGACTTTAAGATATCTGAGGCTGGGGATGTAACTCAGAAGTGGAACACATATCTGCATGTATAAGGCCATAGGTTTGATCCTAGCACTAGCAATGGGGGGGGGGGAACTACACACACACATTTATCACACACACACACACACATATATCCCTGAGATAAGAACATCTGGTTATCTCTACTGACAAGGGCAATATATACTAGAGATCATTGATATGCTTGACTAAAAATACCTCATTGGATAACTCATTGGAAACCATTAGAACTACTACCTGATTAAAAATAATCCACTAGCATTCTCCAAAACCTACATGGCTTTTTCCACAGATAAAACTTGCAAGAAAGGATTTTTCTAATTTTTTTTCAGGCATCGTGGTTTAATACTCTTAATCATAGGGTTTCATGCATGATACAATTGGACAGGCAAGTTATATAAATTTTTAATGGAATCATCATACTAATTTTTCAAATCCTAGGTTTTGGTTCTAATCTCTAGTTTCAGGGGCTGCTATTTGATACTTCCTATATAACCCTCCCTCCATGGAGCTATGCATCAGAAAATAATGTACGCCAAGAGATAGTACAACGGTTAAGGCACTTACCTTACACACAGTTGAACCTGGTTTGATTTCTGGCACCACATAGTTTGTAATGTCCCATACTTAGTGATTCCTGAGCACAGAATCAAGAGTAAGCCTGTGTATGGTTCAACAAACAAGTGCAAAAAGAAAAATGTTGATATTCTGCCACGATAGGTCCAGGTTGACCTAAAATGAGCTCAGATCAGGACTTTATTTAGGCCAGAGTGACAGAATAGTGGGTAGAGTGTTTGCCTTGCACATGGCCAACCCAAATTCCATCCCCAGCACTCCAAATGGTCCCTCAAACCTACCAAGAGTGATCCCTGAGTGCACAGACAGGATTGTCCTAAGTACTACCAGATAAGACCCAAAAAATAAACAAAAAGGACTTTATCTATTACATGACTCCTTACTCTCTCTAGGGATGTACCTCAATAGCATATTGGTTTCCCAAGAATTAACATTCATTCAACCAAAATCTAAAAACTTTCGAAATGCTATTTTGGGACTATGAAAATCACTCTAAAGGTTGGAAAGCATGCATGTGGCTCGAGTTCAATCCCCAGCACCATGTGTCCCCGACACACCTCCACCAGGTGTCTGTGATACCCCTCAGCATCACTGGTCCAAGAAAATTTGCATCACCAGCATTGAGCCCTTTTACTTGTTCAAGTATTTTTTTATCTTTTGGGGTCACACCCAGCTATTGTCAGGGGTTCCTCCTGGCTCTGCACTCAGGAATTAATCCTGGCTGTGCTCAGGGGGCCACATGGGATGCTGGGGATTAACTCTGGTCGCCCACATGCAAGGCAAATGCCCTCCCTGCTGGATTATCGCTCTGGCCCTACTTGTCCAAGTTTTACCAAGTGTTAGGTATGGACTCCCTGATCATTTCTTGGAAGTCACCCCCCACCACACACCCTACAATAAAGAGTATTTTCTTTTCTCCTAATATAATGCCAAAGGGTACCAGTCTAAAGATTTTGAAGACGTTTAGTATACAATTGTAGATGAGTCCTTTCCAAAGAGATTCAGTTTCTCCCTACTTCGGGGCCAGAGAGATAATACAGTGGGTAAGGCACTTGCCTTGCATGCAGACAGATGACCCTGGTTCAATCCCTGGCAGTACATATGGTCTTCCAAGCCCCATCAGGAATAATTCCTAAACACAGAACCAGGAGTAAGCCTTGAGCACATCTGGGTGTGGCCCCAAGCTTCCCAGAAATAAAAATAATAAATTAAATAAAGAGACCCCAGATCTGGAAACTGGACTAGTAGATCAGGGAGTAAGCCCTGAGCACAGCCGGGTGTGGCCCCAATACCCCCCAAAATAAAAAGTAATAAATTAAAAAGTCCCAGATTGGGGCTGGAGCTACAGTACAGCGGGTAGGGCATTTGCCTTGCACATGGATGACCCGGGTCTGATTCCCAGCATCCGATATGGTCCCCTGAGCACCACCAGGAGTAATTCCTGAGTGCAAAGCCAGGAGTAACCCCTGTGTATTGCCCGGTGAGACCCAAAAAGCCAAAAAAAATCCCAGATCTGGAAACTGGCCTAGTAGATCTGGAAACAGAGCCCAGAAGTATGCAGAGTAAGGTGGGCCCATCAGACCCAGCACTTGTGTGTGTATATCCTACCTATTTCATTACTAGGGAAGTCCATCAATAATCTTCCACTGCAGCAGAAGGAGGCTAAGATACTCTGGCTATCACTCTTATCTGTGTGCTCTATCGTGTTAATTATGCCTACCTTACTTTTCACTGTTCTAACTTTTAGGATCCTACATTGCCTGCTGAAATCAGGGCATCAAATGACACTTAAGCTCTCCCACCATCACTTCTGACTTACAGAGGAAAATTCATAGAGCTTTTCAATAATGTTGGTGTTCCTCTCACTATTAAATTTCTTTTTTTAATGTTTAATCACCATGAGATATACTGTTACAAAGTTGTTTGATTCCGTTTTGGTAATATAATATTCTAACATTCATTCTTTCACCAGTGTACATTTCCTGATGCCTTAGTCAAGAGTGACCAACTTGGGTCTGGAGCAATAGTACAGTAGGCAGGGCGGTAGCCTTGCACAGGACTGACCTGGGCTCAATTCCCAGCATCCCATATGGTCCTCTGAGCCCCACCAAGAGTGATTCCCAAGTGTGGAGCCAGGAGTCAGTCCTGAGCAGAGCTGGGTGTGGCCGAAAAATAAATTAAAAATAGTGATTAGCTTATTCCATTTTTTCTTGGGATGCATCCTTTTTTAAACTGAAAAACAAACAAGCAAACACTGTCCTCCCGTTGTTCATCAATTTGCTCGAGCAGTCCCAGTAATGTCTCCATTGTGAGACTTCTTGTTACTGTGTTTGGCATACTGAATACTCTCGGTAGCTTGCCAGGCTCTCTGAGAGGGGCAGAGGAATCAAACCTGGCTCGGCCAGGCTGTCTGCGCGCAAGGCAAATGCCCTACCACTGTGCTATCTGAAAATCTGAAAACTGAAAATCAGGCTGGAAAGACAGCACACAAGGGAACACACTTAAGGTCTCCTGAGCACAGATCCAGGAAGAGGCTTTGAACACTGTTGGGTGTGGTTTGGGGGCTACAGCCAGCAATGCTCAGGGGTCACTTCTGGTTCTGAAATCAACAATACTCCTAGCAGTGCTCAGGGGACCATATGGGATGCCAGGGATCCAACCCGGGTCAGCCACATGCCAGGCAAGCGCCCTACCTGCTGTACTATCTCTCCAGCCTTCTATTCAATGATTCTAATGGGATGGAGACAATGAGGGATTTTAGGGTTTGGTCCTAAGGAGAATTAGTAATTTTTGTAATGCAAACATTCCCATGAAAATCACTAAAGAGCTCTTTTGTAGAGAAAAGCTGGTATCTAATGGGATAGGGGGCTAGGAATTTAAGGCTACTTCTGGCAATGAAGATTCAAGCAGAGTTGGGGGTCTAGGTTTTCCTCAGCTTCATCTGTTCATGACCAATACATCCCCATGACGTATTCGATATGCCAGACACAGTAGCAACAAAGTCTCCAATGGAGACGTTACTGGGCCCCCTCGAGCAAATCGATGATCAATGGGAGGGAAAAAAGAAAGAAAAAAAAAAGAAAAGACATCTGTTCATGCTCATATATTTGCATCCAATTTGTTAGGGTCATATTCTTGCCCCAGGAGTGCCCTTAACTTGCCTGAAACGTCCTGCAAGATTGTACCTTTAATTGATGCTGTACCTCTGAAACATCTATAATCAGTCCCTGAGCGTGATCTTTAGGCATATGTATCCTGAAGCTCCAGGAGAATAAAGAGTAATGGTGACATTGAGGCACTTTGATTTTTGCACCATGATCTGAGATGTGTATTCAAGACTTTCAATTTGTCTTCTTTTCTTTGTAAGCTCTCTAGGGTCATCAGAAGCAGTTAGCACTAGCCACATCCTTTGCAATCATCATTGACACTAAAGGGACTAAGTACTCTAGCTATTTGATTCCCCAAAGATTTGCCCTCCACTTGTATTCCATTTTAAGCCACTCTGGGTGATAATTTGAATAATCATCATCCAGTGTTGCCATGCATTACAAGTGTTTCACTTTCCGAGAAAAGAGGTTATTACTGATTGAACTGATTTTTTGTGAAGCAAAATAGATTTTAATAGAACTTATTTAGCAAGATGTGAAGGGGAGGAAAAGTGAGAGGTGTGTGTTCAAGAGAGAACACAGGCTTCTCCACAGTATAAACAGGCAAGCAAAGAAACATAGAAATAAGTAAGCAAGATAAGTGTTCAAGTGAGAATGTGGGCTTGAAGACTAAGCCCCAAATCACTTTCAGGAGGAGCTTGTATAGAAAGATATGAGGGTATGAAAAGTGAGAAGCATGTGTTCAAGAGAGAACACAGAAGAGAAACAAGAGAAACACAGACACAAGCAGGCGACATTATTGTTCAAGGGAGTTTACAAGCTTGAAGACCAAGTTGACTGCACTTTTTTTTTTTTGCTTTTTGGGTCACACCCGGCAATGCTCAGGGGTTACTCCTGGCTTTGCACTCAGGAATCACTCCTGGCGGTGCTCGGGGGACCATATGGAATGCTGGGAATCAAACCCGGGTCGCCCGCGTGCAAGGCAAATGCCCTACCCACTGTGCTATTGCTCTAGTCCCTGACTGCACTTTTTAAGAAGTAGATGCTGACCATTATTTGTTATAAAATTCTGATTAACTGCAAAGGAACTGCCTAAAATTGATTTGTGTTGATTTGTGTTAAGTCCCTTTAATAAATTATATGCATGTATATTTTCAAAAAAAGCTGTAGAAACTGAAATTCAGGAATAAAAACTATATACTGAACAGTGGTGAAATCTGTGAAGGAAATCAGGCCACAGAAATGGGCAGAGGCAGTATAGGCAGACCAGGTGAACTCCAAAGTCTGTGCCGATTCCACTACAATCAGCTCACTGTCCTCTCCAAGGTGAAAGTTCAATGTAACTAACCTGCCATAAGTTGGCTGATCAGTGTCTTCTATGCCACTGGTACTATATAAAAGGGTCACTACATAAAAGTCTCTACTGCTGGCTTCTTGACCACTAAGCAATGGCAGTCACAAAATCAACCATGGAAAGGTGAAGCCCATGCTTCTGGGCCCATATATAGCTTCCATCCTTACCTGCATAACTACTTATCAAATCCCATTACTAAAGTTATGGGTGTGGCCCAGGAGATAGGTTGGTTTATCCACCTGCTTATTTTTTAATCTTCATTGTAGTGAATGTTCTTTTGTGGATATTAATGTAAGGTACAAAGAGTTGCACATTTTAAACCCACTCCCCAGGGGTCCACCTACAGATCTCTTGCCACTGATATTTCAGCTCCTTCTATGCTTTGCCACTTCCTAGAATTCACTGTATGTGTGCATCTACCTCCATAGATAAAAACAGGGACAGGGGCTGGAGCAATAGCACAGTGGGGAAGGCATTTGTCTTGCATGCGGCCGACCCAGGTTCAATCACCGCATCCCATACGGTACCCTGATCACTACCAGGAGTACTACCTGAGTGCAGAGCCAGGAGTAACCCCGAGAGTCGCCGGGTATGACCCAAAATCCAAAAGAAAAGGAGCAGGGAAAAAAGAAGACACCAAGAATTTCACAGAAGAGGCAGGAAATAAAATGCAAAATAGCATCACATGATATAAATATTATTCAACCAGGTCGCCAACAAGCAACAAGTGAAATTCCAGTGTCCATCTATTAAGTCTTACAGGAACACAGCCACTCTTTTTCACTTCCACATCATCTATGACTTTCACACAACAAAGGCAGATTTTACGGTCTGGAAAACCAAAAATATTTGCTGCTAGCCCCTTTCTTAGAAATCAAACTTCAAGAAAAACTTAAGTTACATTTAAAGTTAAGTTATATATGGTGGTCGGAGATATAGTACAAGACGTAGGGTGCATGCCTTGTACATGGCCAACCCAGGTTAGATTCTCAACATCATATGTGTTCCTGCTAATATGCCAAAAGTGATCTCTAAGCACAGATCCAGGAGTAAGTATGAGCACCATCTCGTTTGGCCAAAAACACAAAATTTAAAAATAAAATAAAGTTGTGTACAGAATTTCAACATCCTATTTTATTTTCAATTAAAAATTTCCTATCCTATTTACGATCACGATCACGATCATCCTGTTGTTCATCGATTGCCTCGAGCAGGCCCCAGTAACATCTATTCGTCCTAACCCAGAGATTTTTAAAAATGCCATATTAAGGCTCTTTCAGGATTAGGAGAATGAGACCCATCATTGTTACTGGTATTTGGCATATTGGGTACGCCACGGGGAGTTTGCCAGACTCTGCCGTGTGGGCAGGTAACATTTGGTAACCTGCCAGGTTGTCCAAAGTAAGAGATAAAAAGATGTTGCACGGCCGCAAATGTGGCCCCGAGCTTCCAGGAGCTGGGTTTTATAGTCTCTGGGTCTTGGCCGTTGATGGAATTACATGGTGCTGGGGGTCAGATGGTGGGTGTGACCCCTGCCTACTGGAAGATGGAAGATCTGGGTGGAGGATGCTCAACCCCGATCCGAGCAGGCTTGGAGATCTCAGCCCCGGACCTGCATGCCTTTGTTCCTCTGCCGGTACCTTCATGCGTGTGGAGAGTGGCCTCAGCATGGTGGTAGCTGATTCTGCAGGTCTTCGGCTGCCAGAGCTCTGTTCGGGGGCCGGGGAGGGAAACTCAACCCGCCCCCATCCAAGGGGCCCCGGCAAGGACAGCCAGATGAAGGGGCAGGAGACTCTGCGCTGTTCTCTTCTGGGAGCTGGGTTTTATAGTCTCTGGGTCAACCCGCCCCCCTCCAAGGGGCCCCGGAAAGGACAGCCAGATGCAGGGGCAGGAGACTCTGCGCTGTTCTCTTCTGGGAGCTGGGTTTTATAGTCTCTGGGTCTTGGCCGTTGATGGGATTACAAAGGCATCTGGGTCCTGGGGCTGAGATCTCCAAGCCTGCTCGGACCGGGGCTGAACATCCTCCACCCAGATCTTCCATCTTCCAGTAGGCAGGTGTCACACCCACCATCTGACCCCAAGCACCATATAATTCCATCAACGGCCAAGACCCAGAGACTATAAAACCCAGCTCCCAGAAGAGAATAGCGCAGAGTCTCCTGCACCTGCATCTGGCTGTCCTCGCCTGGGCCCCTTGGAGGGGAGCGGGTTGAGT
Organism: Sorex fumeus; assembly: GCF_029834395.1. NCBI lineage: Eukaryota > Metazoa > Chordata > Mammalia > Eulipotyphla > Soricidae > Sorex > Sorex fumeus. The sequence goes on from NW_026606115.1 coordinate 29,992,966, forward strand.
TTCCCTCCCCGCCCCCCAAACAGAGCTCCGGCAGCCAAAGACCTCCAGAACCAGCCACCACCATGCTGAGACCACTCTCCACACGCATGAAGGTACCGGCAGAGGAACAAAGGTATGAGGGTCCTGGGGCTGAGATCTCCAAGCCTGCTCGGATTGGGACTGAGCATCCTCCACCCAGATCTTCCATCTTCCAGTATGCAGGGGTCACACCCACCATCTGATCCCCAGCGCCTGTAATCCCATCAACGGCCAAGAGGCAGAGATCCTATTTACACTTTTTAAAATTCTTTTTGGGTCACACCCAGCAATGCTCAGGGGTTACTCCTGGCTCTGTACTCAGGAATTACTCCTGGTGGTGCTTGGAGGACCGTATGAGATGCTGGGGATTGAACCCTGGTCAGCTTCATGCAAGGCAAACATCCTACCCACTGTAATATGGCTCCGCCCTCCCTACTTAAAACATTCTTAGGAGCAGTTTAAAAAAACAGGGAACAGAAATAGTATTTTGTGTATGAGTCAGTGCTTTGAATCAAACTCAGGACTTCATCCATGCAAAGCAAGTAACATACCATTAAGCCACAATCTCCCGCCCTTGTAATTAGCATATATTTCTACAGAGAGATGGAGAAATGATGGGGGGGGGGGGAGTCAATAGCTCAAAAACATTAGTTTGTATTAGAATCACAGATTCTGCACACAGGGAGTACAGCAGGTAAGGCACTTGCCTTGTATGCCTCTCACCCCGGTTCCATTTCCAGAATCCCAAATGGTTCCCTGAGCCTGCCAGGAAAGAATTCTGAATGCAGAACCAGGAGTAACCCCTGAGCACTTCTGTATGGAGAGAGAGAGAGAGAGAGAGAGAGAGAGAGAGAGAGAGAGAGAAAAGCAAGCAGTTGAGAGTTTGTTCAAATGAGACTGTTAGACCTTCACTTGATCACTTGACATCCCGTTATTCATCGATTTGCTCGAACGGGCACCAGTAATGTCTCCATCCGTCCCTGTTGCATGCTAGTGTAGCCCAATGACGTCTGCTCGTTCTAGAGCCTCAAACCGATCATTCAGGGTCTTGATGAAGAAGTCTGACCATCTCATAGGTGGGCGGCCACGCAGTCTTTTGATATCTTGTGGAATCCAGTCAGTAACAGCTCTAGTCCAGTGGTCGTCTCCAAATCTCATTATGTGTCCAGCCCATCTGATTTTCGACACCTTGGCAAATGAGACAGCGTCCCTGATTCTTCACCGTCGACAGAGGTCAGAACTCCAGATTCTTTCTCTCATTTGAGTGAAGCGTGATACTCCAAGCATAGCTCTTTTGATTCCTCTTTGGGAGACCCGAATAGAGTTCTCATCCTGTTTGCGTAGGGCCCAGGTCTCTGAGGCGTATGTTAATGCAGGAAGAACAGTGGAATCAAAGAGATGTGCCCAGAGCCGGAGGTTCTTCGTCCTCTTAGCTATTTCTCCGACGTTCTTGAAGGCATTCCAAGCCACTCTCTTCCTACTGTGCAACTCAGGTGCCAGGTCATTCGTCATGTTGACTTCTCGACCTAGGTACACATAACTGTTGCATTTGGAGATGGTCGTTCCATTGAGAGCAAATGGACCATCAGGAATGAGACTGTTTCTCATGAACATTGTCTTCGTGAGATTCAGCTGTGGTTCGACCTTTCCACACTCACAGTCGAAGTCGGCCAGCATTTTTGCCACTTGGCTAATAGATCTGCTAGATCTTACTCCTAATAATTCTTACTGAGTAGAATAAGGGTGGAGTTTAAAAATGTATACGTCTAAGAAATTCCCAGGGATGCCCTTGCTACTGGTCTGGAGAGCACATTTTTAGAACTGCCATTTTAATCATTAGAAGTGGTTCCTCAACTACTTCAGCAGCCCACATCTGAAGCACCTTGATCACTGGTCTCATTTACATTCAGGTATAGAAGAGCTATCTTAATAAACAATTAAGCAAGTAGATATAAAATGCAATAAAATAAAGCAGAGCAGAGAATGAAGAGTGGTAGGCATGGTATTCAAGAAAGCGTAGTCAAATTAGGGTTCTCTAAGATAACATTGGAGAGAAAACTTAAGAAAAGTAAATAACAAGCTATTAAATATAGTCAAATTGATATGCTAATATGCAAGATATAAGTATACCAGACAGAAAGAACAGTGCAATGACCATGAGATAAGACGTACTTGATAAGTGTTTCTGGCATAACTCAAAGTCAAGAATTGAATACTCTCTTCTTTGTGGTTCTTTTTGTTCTTTTCCCAGGGCAAAAAGCTTCAGTTTATGTTCTATCACACAAATAGTATCATACAATATGTGCTGTTCTGTACTTTCCCCCAGTAGTAAATCATGAACATTTTTCATTTTGCTACATCTAAAATTAGCCTCTTCTATGAAAGACTGAACATTTCATTGCAGAAAGATACTAGGATTCACTTTTTATTTTCATTTATTGGTTTTTGGGCCACACCCGATGGTGCTCAGAAGTTTTTCCTTGCACTCAGAAATCACTCCTGGTGGCTCAGGGGACAATCTAGATATTGGGGAATCAAACCCAGGTCGGCTGCCTGCAACTCAAGTGCCCTCTCCAGCTCAGGATTTACTCTTAAAGCATCAATTAAATGTTAATTGATAACCAATTTTCTATAGTTCCTAGCTCCTTAAGCACAGATGAAAATCTGAAATGGAATTGCATAACTGAATGTGGATGCAAGAATTTTGGCAATTTTGGCAACAGTAAGATTTCTGAAGGAGCAGGACAAAATATCAATTAAAAATCAAATAGATGGGCTAGAGCAATAGTACAGCAAGTATGGCATACTATCTGTGGGTCCCAAAGATGACTGCACATTGATATCACCTGAACAGATTTAACAATCCTGATCCCTTCATCCCATGCTCAAAGATTCTTCTCCTTTAATTGGCATGGTGGTCGTCTCTCAACCTCAACTCTGCTATTATGAATATTCTAGAGACATTTAGGAATTTTAAAACTCATTTTTAAGACATTAGGAATTGTAAAAGTTCTCCAGTATATTCGCATAATAAGCTTGAGAACCTCTGCTAGAGGCTGGAAAAGACAGGAATACAATGGTCCCTTACAGTCTTCAGAAGGAATGTAAACCTGTGCTAGGGAGACACACTTTAAATATCTGACATCAGGAACTGTAAGGTGAAAAAACATGTGCTGTTTTATTTGCGGGGACAGGGAGTGAGCCACAACTGACAGTGCTCAGTGGCTACTCTTATTTATTTATTTACTTATTTATTTTGCTTTTCGGGTCACAATCAGCAATGCTTAGGAGTTGCTCCTGGCCCTGCATCCAGTAATTACTCCTGGTTGTGCTTGAGGGACCATATGGGATGCCAGGGATTGAACTCTAGTCGGCTGCATGCAAGGCGAACTCCCTACTCGCTGTACTATTGCTCCAGCCCCTCAGTGACTACTCTTAGCTCTGTGTTCTGGAGTGATCTTTGGAGGAGCTGGGAGTTGGGGGATGGGGAGGACATATGTGATTCAAACCAGGACAAACACATAGAAGGCATGGCCTTACCTCCTATACTACCTCTCCAGCCCAAACTTGGATAGTTTAAAACCATCAAGTTGTGGTAACTTGTTCTGGTAATTAAAGAAAACCATTGCATGGGTTGGTTGGTAACACTTTTGTTTTAAAACACAAGTGCGTGATTTCACCCTTACTTTTGCCTCCAATTGTGGAACTGTAAGTCACTTAGAGGCATTATGGGATGGCCATGGGTATTGCAGTGCCCTCAGCCCTGACATTCTGAGCTGCTAAAAAGATGCTCAAAATCCCCAACCTCCAGCCTTCTAACTCTGAGAAAAATAAAGTGACTTAGGTATTCTGTTACATGCAGACAAAAGTATCCCTGAGTGATAAGAACATAAAATTTTAAGGAACTGGAGGAGAATATCACAGAAACATAACCTGCTTGTGAAAAGTGAGATGTATGCAGTTGATTTGGAGGGCCCAATATTCAATTGCCCAATATTCAGTTATCTTCTGTGTGTATACCCTTTGTGGACCACCATGCCAAATTTCATACTTCAAACTGCAAGAGAAGAAATCCTTCTCCTGGTAGTCAATGCACTGTCACTCAACTTATCTCCACCAGAAAAAGAATACAAGTGTATGTAAAGAAGGTTAATCATTTCTTCTCACCCTCCCAGAATCCCCTAGGCAATCATTGTTTCTGTATAGGCCAATGACATCTCAGTGCAAGCGCCTGTGACTCTCTGCCTGAGGACTTTCTGTTCATGGAAGTGTGCCTGGTCAGTGTTCTAGGCAGGCCGGAATAGCAAGAAGTTAAGGCCCTGAGGAGCTACCTTCAATCAATAGTAGACATGAATGAAGGGCAAATAGCCCATTAAGTGTCCTTGTTCCCTGGGTGGAAAACACTGAAGCACATTTTATTTAGATTTCCTGTAGTCCCAGTAGAACTGAGTCCCAGTTGTCCACAACGCTAACCTGCTCATTAACAGACTTTGTTGTTTTTTTTTTTTCTGTCTTCCCTATTTTGCTTCCCAACTTCCTTCTATTGCATTCTGGACTTACCTTCCAAATAAATCTCTTGATCTCAATTAATTCGGGGTATGTTTCCCTCAAAGTTAGATAGTTGGTGCCAGATTGATACTCTAATTAGACACTGGGGCCGAGTTCCTAAAAATCTGATCACTTATAGAATATATGAATACAAACATCATTACTGGTGGTAAGTAGGTTGGAGGTAATACATAGAATGCAGTACAATCACAATTGGTGAGACTCACCTATGCTGGATTTGGAAGAGAATGCAAATTGAAGGAAATGCACTCTTTTTTGTAATAGCTTTAGTACTTTAAAGATTAATGCTTTAACAATCAAGGATTTAGGACCAGAGAGATAGGACATCATTAAAGTGCACACAGCCAATGTGGGTTCGATCCCAGGCAACATATATAGTCACCTGAGCCCCTCCAGGAGTGAACCATGACCACACAGCCAGGAGTAAGCCCTGAGAACCATTAGGTATGGCCACAAAACAAAACGAAAAAATACATTCAAGGACTTAGGACTGGAGAGATAGTACAGAAGGTAAAATGCTTGCCTTACATGGAGTAGACGCTGGTTCTGTTAGATCCCAGTCACCACACATGGTCCCCCATCACTACCAAGTGTCACTTCTGAGATCAGAGCCAGAAATAGCCCTTGAGTACATACAACTGTGGCCCCAAAAAACAAAAACAAATTACAAACCACCACCACCACCACAAAAAAAGAAAACCAGGGATTTGTTTTGCTGCTGTTAACCATCACAGAAACTCTCAAACAACCAAGTAATATGGGTAACACTCTTGTCTTGTATGTGCCCAACCCCAGTAAAATATCTGGCACCAACTTGATCCTCCTGAGCTCCTCAAGGAATGATCCTTGAGCACAAAACTAGGAGTAAATCCTGAGATTAGCATGTAACTCCAAATCTCAAGTTTGAACAAAAGAAAGAAATTAATTATCGGCTTGATAAGCCAACTATTTACTCAAGTAACAGACTGAAAACAGAATGCCTTTATAGGAACATTTTCCTCAATGTCTTTTCAGAAAGGGGGAATCTAGGCTAAAATGAAGATCATATTTGTTTATGAGGGTGATAAAACTACACAGGAGCATGATGCTTGTTTTCCTCAAGATCTGCCCCTACCTTAGCATATTTAAGCTGTGACCAAAAATGGAGATAATCTTAGCATGGCACAAGCAGCAAACTCCTGTTTCTACTATGATAGATATAAAACTTGAAAAATACATATTTTCAGGATTTAGATAACAATATAGTAATGGATCTTAAGGGTGATGGACCAGGGAAGAATATAAAGCTGGATATGGAGCTGTTTGCTGATATTGAAACACTCTACCACGACTCAGGATTCAATATCCTGGCAAAGACACCAGGGCCAGTCCTAGTGTGCTGGTTGTAAGACTCCTTAAGCTGGAAAACAACCAACAAGTATAATACATTTAGTTGTTGGGAATGCATTGGCAGTACTGACAAAAAGGGAAAAAATACCTTAGAGAAGTAGCCAGACATAGGAATGGAGGGGGACAGTGCAATTGTATAATAGGTAGGGTGTTTGTCTTGCCTGTGGCTAACCTAGATTCAATCGCTGGCTCCCACATGGTTCCTCAAGAACTGTCAGGAGTAGCTCCTGAGTGCATAGTGAGGATTAACCTCTGTGCATCACTGGGTGTGGCCCAAAAACCAAAGGGAGGGAGGGAGGCAGGGAGGAAGGAAGGAGAGAGAGAATGGAAAAGATAGAAGTTGATGATGTTACTATGGGAAAGCCCAGATAGTTTTTAAGGCAGTAACAAATGTGCTATAGTCACCTTTGAAAAGCTCCAGTGTCACTGAATTGTATGGGTTAACGTTCATAATATAGGACATTCTGCGTAAGTAGTGTCTGTTGTTAATGGAGATGATAAAATTCTACAATAGTGGAATCCAGAGAACAAATAATGGTATGATTCTTCTGACTCCTCCCTCTTTGACATCTAAAGGACTGTCTTTGCCATTGCCTCCAGGTTCCCCTAGTCCTCCACCATGATCAACTCCACCGTGTTCTTCATGAGTCTGGTCCACGTGCCTTTGAGCTGTTTGCAGACAAAGTTTCAACGATGACAGAATTTTCATGCTCTAAGCATTGACAAGAAAGGATTTGGTTACAAAGGTTCCTGCTTTTGCAGAATCATCCTCAGATTTATGTGCCAGGGTGGGGACATCATTTACCACAACGACATCGGTGGCAAGTCCAACTATGGAGAGAAGTTTGACGATGAGAATTTCATCCTGAATCAAACAGGGCCTGAAATTATGTCCATGGCAAGATCCAACAGCAACGGTTCCCAGTTTTTCATCTGCACTGTCAAGATGAGTGATTGGACAGTAGGCATGTGGTATTCGGCAAGGTGAAGAAGGACATGAATATTGTGGAGTCCATGGAGCGCTTTGGGTCCAGGAAGGGCAAGACCAGCAAGAAGTTCACAATTCCCCACTGCAGACAAGTCTAAAGGCTCTGATTCTCTCAACCACCAGACCATTCCTTCCTTCCTTCTGCAGTTCGGGAGGGCACCCCGCCCCCATGAACTAGGAATGTTCTCTGGTCTCCATGTTCTCCCTGTAGTTCTCTCAATTCTACTGTTTCCTACACCTCTACGCCCCCCCCCCCCCAGTCTAGCTGGATTGGAGAGTTGTTTATGATTATAAAATAAAAAATAGTTAAAAAAACAAAGTACTGTCTTTTCACTCAATTGATCCCCAGCTTTTGTGTTGTGTGCATCCTGATTTCTTCTTCATTTGAAAAGTGCCTGCCATAGAGGCAGTCTGGGGGGTGGGGGCTGGAGAGTGACAGAAGGGATATTGGGGACACTTGTTCTGGGAAATGTACACTGGTGGAGGGGTCGGTGCTGGAACCCTGTATGACTGAAACCTAAAGATAAACAGCTTTGTAAGGGTCTATCTCACAGTGATTCAATAAAAAAATGTTTTCAAGAATACAGGTCCACTGTATGACCGAGACTTAAACCTGAAAGCTTTGTAACTTTTCCCACAGTGATTCAATAAATAAATATTTAAAAAAAGAATACAGGTCATAGAGCTGGAGAGAAAGTACAGGGGATAAGGTGCTTGGTTTGCATAATGCAGAGCTCAGTTTGATCCCAGCATCCCACATGGTTGCCCAAGCACAGCCAGTAGGCCAGTAGTGATCCCTGAGTGCAAGCAGAGTCAGGAATAACTCCAAAGCATTATCGGGTGTGGCCCCTCCCAAAAATACAAAAAAAATAAGATTTGAAGGGATTAGGCCCATTGAAATTACTTTAGTTTACCACAATTAGCTCTTTAAAAAAAATTATTAGTGAATCACCATGGGGTACAGTTACAGACTTACAAACTTTTGTGCTTGGTTTCAGTCATACAATGGTCGAGTACCCATCCCTCCACCAGTGCCCATTTTCTACCACCTATGGTCCCAGCATCCCTCCCGCCACACCCACCCTCTCCCCTCCACCCTACCCTGCCTCTGTGACAGGGAATTCCCTTTTGTTCTCTCTCTCCTTTTAGGCGTTGTGGTTTGCAGTAGAGGTATTAAGTGGCCATCATGTTCGGTCTATAGTCTACTTTTAGCCGGGATCTCCCATCCCTAGTGGGCCCTCCTAGTACCCTTTACTTGGGGCCCCTTCTCTATCTGCGCTGCCTTTTTCCCCAGCATGCAAGGCCGGCTTCTAAGCTGTGGAGTAATCCGCCTGGTACTTATCTCTACTGTTCTTGGCTCTGTAAAGGCCCTGTTTCAGGAGCCAGAGAAATAGGTAAGCTTTTTGCATTTCATGTGCCCAACCCGGGTTCAATCCCTGGCATCCTCTATGATCCTCTGAACAATGCCAGAAGTGATTTCTGAGTGCAGAGCTCTGAGCACTGCTGAATGCACTCCTCCCCAAAAAATAAAGGTCCTGTTTCAAATTACAGTCAAATACCTAGTTATTAGGGGCTAAAATTCCAAAATACAAATTAGTCTAGTCACAACTCAGTCTCAATTCATTAATATAACCCAACAAGGGCAACAAAAAACTTGAAAAGGCAATTAGAATACAAACAAATCAAAATAATTGAAGAGTGTATTGATTTCAGTGGCTACAACAGAAAAATCATGATCCATTTTGTAGTTTCTCCTGAATATTTTCTCAGACCAAGGGCTAATCAGTAAAGATCGGATTTTCTTAAAGAAGAATTTTGTAATACCCCTGCAATTAGATTTATGATTCTAACAATTCTAGCTAAAAAAACCCTAGACTTGTTATCATTGTAACAGTATAGTGAATAGAAAAAAATACATATTTGGGGGATTGATATCAGAAAACCCAAAGCATCATCACGGAGTCTGCTGTTAGACTGGGGGGTATGGCCTGATAGGAAATTGACCCCTAGCACAAGTCTTAAACAGGGAATCCAAGATCCAGAGACCCATTCTGTAGTAATTTGTTTTGTTTTTGTTTGGGGACCACACCCAGTGGTGCTCAGGGCTTACTCCTCATTTAATACTCAGGGACCACTCCTGGAGATACTCAGTGGGAGCCACATGAAATGCTGAATGCAAGGAAACACCCTATCCTCTGTACTATCTCTTTGGCCCTGAATATCATTAACCGTGATATTGTAAAATTATGTGAAATTGTACCTTTCCATAAAAAGCAAAAGACCTTATGATTTAAGTGGCTAAGTGGAGGGTTGGAAATAGGGCGTTTGCCTTGGATATGGCTGACCTGGGTGTGATCCCTGGCACCACCTTATGGTCCCTGAATATAGAACCATGAGTGAAGCCCTGAGCACTGCTGGGTGTGACGACAAAACAAAACAAACAAAAATAAAAGTCTAAGTGGAAGTCTTTGAAACTCCCTTATCTAGTCAAAATAAATTATGCCAATCCTAACTGAACTAGCAGGGAGTATCACTTCCCTTGTGATAAATTCCCTGGGTCTGAGCAGCACCACAGCACTGAGACTGAACCCAAGAACTGAACCATCCAGACTGGTTGGCTGATTGGTTGAGTATCATCAAGAGTGACCCATAGAGCCCCCAAGACATTGCTTGGGAGGCTCCCCCCAGATAAATAATAAACAAGTGGGACATACAGAAAATTAAAAAGCTTTTGCACAGAGAAACTATGTATACACACATATATACATGTACACGTATATATGTGTGTATGTATATATACCTGATCCATATATACACACACACACATGTATATATATATGTATATATATATATATGTATAGTACAGAAGGTAGAGCACTTGCCTTGCTTTTGATTGACCCAGGTTCAATCCTCAGCGCCCTATACGGTACCCTGAGCCTGCCAGGAGTGATCCCTAAGCACAGAGACAGGAGTAAGACCTTAGCACTGACACGTGTGATCCAAGAACTAAAAAGAAAAATATAAGCAGACCCAAACCAAAGTCTGCTGAATGCGAAAGGGCATTTGTACATCATGCATTTGATAAATAGTTACTATTCCAAGGTATATTTTAAAACAGGATAATTCAACAACAAACAACCCAATGAAAGTGATCCAAAGAATTGAATAGACACAGAAGACATACAGATGGCCAACAGTCAATGAAAGGTGAAATGAATGAAATGAAATGAAAAATGAAAAACAAAACAACTTATTATTTTAAATCTGCAAAGTGAAATCACACTGAAAAACCTTTTTTTTACTTCACAGATAAGCAAAGACCAAAATATTGGGGAGGCGGTTGGGTTGGGCCACACCCAGCAGTGTCCACGGGCTTCTTGTGGCTCTGTGCCTAATGGTGAGTAACCTCTGGCAGTGCCAGGGGGACCCTATGTGGTGCCAGAGAGTCCGACCAGGGTCTGCAGGATGCAAGGTAAGTACATTAACTATCTCTCTGGCTCAAAGACCAAAACATTTTCATTATTATTATGTTTTTTGGGCCACAGCCAATGGTACTCAGGGCATACTCCTGGCTCTTTACTCAGAGATCACTATTGGTAGAATTCATAATTCATCATCATTTATGTATTTATTAAGAAAAAGCAAATCAAAATCACAATGAGCTACCTCACACTTCAGGATGACTTATTTCAAAGACTAGTAAAGTGTTGGCAAGTGTGTGGAGAAAGAACCTGTTACACTGCTCGTAGGAATGCAGACTGGTGCAACCATTTTGAAAAACAATATGAAACTTCATCAAAATACTAAAAATAGGGGCCGGAATGATAGTACAGAGAGGAGGGTACTTGCCTTGCACAGGTCAACTGGAATTCGATTCCCAGCATCCCATATAGTCCCCTGAGTCTGCCAGGCATGACCCCTGAGCACAGAGCCAGGAGTAAGTCCTGAGCATCGCTAAGTGTGACCCCCACACCCCACAAAAGAAGGGAAAAACCCTTAAATTTGAATTACCATATGATTTAGCAATCTCAACTGAGTATCAGAAGAATATGAAACCATTAATTTAAAGAGTTACATGTAGATTAATTAGAATAAAAATGAGTCCCCAGAGGAGGAAAGTGGCTCACCTGAATATCTAGAAGACATGTTTTTAGCAAATGGAAATTTTTAAAAAGACTAAAAATCAATATAAATCAATATAAATAAATGAATCTATATAATTCGATAAACTTTTATTATTTTCTAATAATTCTATTTGTCATTCCTATTATATTCCTGTCAAGGTGGCAAAACAAAAAAAAAGCCTTATTTATAACAGGAAAAATATGATGATAACCACAATTGGGTTCAAGTACAAAGTAAAACTTAATGCGATACGTTTTAGATGCCAGAGTTGAAAACTTAGTTATGTAAATGAGAATAGGCTTGAAAACTTAGTTATGTAAATGAGAATAGGCAGTATGCTATATTGTATTAAATAATTTGAATTTCCTTTACACAGGTTAAAATCATATAGTGATTAATCATTGCAAGCTGAATTTTGTTGATTTATCTTCTGATAATTACACTTGCCATCTCTTTAAGTTTTGTTGGAGCAACAATATGAAACAAATTTGTTATATCCCTGCCAAAAGAGAAGTCTGGAGAATGGCAGGGACCCTGAGACCACTACAACACCTGTAGTGGGACTGGTGTTGCAACACTGTATGACTGCAATAATTCTGTTATGGACAGGTTTATAAATCCTGGTGTCTTGATAAAAAAATTAAAGGACAAAAGGAGCACAAAAAACCAGTTACATGTACCACAATGTTTACTGAGACATTATTTACAATAGCTAACATATGGAAACAACCTACATGCCCATGAATAAATGAATAAAGATTTTATAAATTTACACGGCAGAATACTGTTCAACTATTAAAAAGATGAAATTTGAGGACTGGAGAGGTAGTACAGTGGGTAGGGTGTTTGCCTTGCATGCGGCCTACCTGGGTTCAATCCCCGGCATCCCATATGGTCCCCTAAGCACTGCCAGGAGTAATTCCTGAATGCAGAGTCAGGAGTAACCCTGAACATAGCCAGATGTGACCCAAAAAGCAAAATAAATAAAAATAAAAAGATGAAATTTTGCTGTTTGCAGCAAAATGAAAGGAATTTGGGCTTATGCAGAAGAATCAGAAGTAGAAAGACAAGTACTGGATAATATCACCTATTTATACCATATAAGGAAACAAAGCTGATAAATGGAAAAGAATGAAACGAAAATAAACAAGTGGACACTGACAACAAAACTGAGGTTATCAAAGGGGAAGAGGAGACTTAATAAATGGTGGTATATTTTTCTAAATAAAAAAGAAAACATGGAATGACCTCACTTATATTTTTACTAATAATTTTTAACTGAACGGGCTGGAAAGACTACAGGGGTTAAAGAGTACAGGGACTGTGGCCAACCCTGACTTGATCCCCAGCACTGCTTATGGTCTCCTGAGCATTGCCAGGAGTGACATCTGTGTACAGATGCGAGAATATCCCCTGGGCATGGTCCAATACCCCCCAAAGGAACAGACACCCTATTCTGGTACTTTCCCAGGATTTGGGATAGTGATGGGGTGGAGGGATGGGCTCTGGTGCTTAACTACGACTGGGAAGATCCTATATATCTCTTTGAATTCTTTAGCCTCTATGCTGTGCTTCTGATTCAGGAAAAAACAAGTTCAAACTCACTCATTATTGGGGCTGGAGAGATAGTAAGGTTTTGACCTTGCACAAAGCCAACCCAGGTTTGATACCCAGCATCCCATATGGTCCCCAGAGTTTAACCAGTAGTGATCCCTGAGCACAGAACCAGGAGAAGCCCTACATAAAGAACAAAACAAAACAACTCATTATTTAAATTTGCAAAGTGAAATCACACTGAAAAACCTTTTTTTTACTTCACAGATAAGCTAAGACCAAAATATTGGGGAGGCGGTTGGGCCACACCCAGCAGTGTCCACGGGCTTCTTGTGGCTCTGTGCTTAATGGTGAGTGACCACTGGCAGTGCCAGGGGGACCCTATGTGGTGCCAGAGAGTCCGACCAGGGTCTGCAGGTTGCATGGTAAGTGCATTAACTATCTCTCTGGCTCAAAGACCAAAACATTTTCATTATTATTATGTTTTTTGGGCCACAGCCAATGGTGCTCAGGGCGTATTCCTGGCTCTTTACACTGTTGGCAGAATTCAGGATACCATATGGGGTGCCAAAGATTCAACCTGGGTTGGCCACGTGCAAGGTAAGTGACATATTCATTACATGATCTCTCCAGCCCCGAGACCAAAATATTTTAAAATAAAACCCTTTGGAGCACTGGGGAAACAAATAAAGACGAAGAAGGCATGCTTAGTATGGACAAGGTCCTAAATTCAATCCCACGTGGCCTCTGAAGCAACATCTAAATTAAAAAAAAAATGAGAGTGCAGGCAAATAGGCAGTTTTGGACATTTTGGTGGGAGTAAAAATTGATATGACTTTTATGAAGAGCAGTTTGTCGATGTCTTAAGAATTTTAAACGTACGTGTTGTTTGACTCACAAATTCTATGTTCAGAAACTGGTACAAATTGCAGATATAATGTTATTCACTGAAATACTTTGAAATTAATGGGAAAAAAGCCCATTAACAGAGGACATAAAATGGTTATTACATAAAATTTTGTATATATAAAGTATCAAGAAGGAAGCTCTCTCTGTACATCTCAAAGTTAAAATGTTAAGACAAAGCAGTAGTACTGTCCTCCCGTTGTTCATTAATTTGCTTGAGTGGGCACCAGTAACGTCTACATTGTGAGACTTCTTATTACTGTTTTTGGCCTATCAAATATGCCATAAGGAGTTTGCCAGGCTCTGCCATGCGGTCGAGATACTCTCAGTAGCTTGCCTTGCTCTCTGAGAGGGACGGAGGAATAGAACCCAGGTCGGCCGTGTGCAAGGCAAACGCCCTCCCTCCCTGCTGTGCTATCGCTCCAGCCCAGACAAAGCAGTTCTTACACAGCAATTGTAATTAAATTTAAATAGGACCAGAGAGATAGTGTGGGGGTAATGGTTAAGGCACTTGCCAACATGCAGTGGACCTCCGTTCCATCTCTGAAATCACATATGGCCCTCTGAATATTGCCAAGAGTCAACCTGAGCACCATCAGGAATGGCCCTTATAATCCCCTCATCAAAAAATGCAAATATCTCTGAAAATCTATGGGACAAACTAGTGACTTAAATTGCCCATACGTAAGAAAACCAAGTATCTAGAGGAAGGGGTGAAAAAGAGCTTTAACCTGTACGTCTCTTGATAATTTTTGAATTTAAGCCATATGAAACTTTAATACAATTAAAATATAAAATTATCCCATCTACTTCAATGAAGCCATAGTGTTTGTCAAATAAATCTTATATATTTCCTCTTCCACTCATTTCTACACATTTGAAAATTTGTATTGTTGTCATTGTCAGTAGATTATTTTTCCATTTCTATTTCAAGTTGACGTTTATAACTTAAATATAACTATTGGAAGTGCTGGAGAGATGGTACAGAAGGTAAGACACTTGCCCCAAACATGGACGACAATGGTTACCAGACTCCCTAGCACCACATATGCCCCCCCAAAACTTCCAGAGCTCAGTCCTGAGCACAGAGCTCCTGAGCTCTTCAGGGTGTGCTCCCCCCAAAAAATACTATTTGAAAGAGGGGAACACTAAAAAGGAAAAGAAGAAAAACAGTCATCATTGATTTTTGCTTATTCCTAACCTCTTACCAGAAACTTGCGTGCAATAGATTTTGTTAAGCTAGATTCATTTCCTCTGAAAATAATAAAACTCAAATAACTCTGCTTGTTCTTTCTAATATGCATTTTAATATATTTTGGTTTTGGTGAATGCTAAAGTCAACAGGGAGAAAGAGAAACAGGTGGTGTAAATGAGATCAGGGTTTCTTTCTAGACAAGCATTGAGCATCCAGGCTGTTGTTCTGCCCTAGCTCCACAAGGTTATTTAGTGAGCCGGTTTTCTTTTATCTTGTTGCTCCGCCACCTACTGGGCATTATACTCATCCGCATGGTTGAGGAAAATGGTATTTATGTCTGTATTTTAGTCTGTGGGGAGCAAGGTGAAAGAAAAGTTTATCAAATCTCCTCCCTTTTTAGAGTGCTGGGGTTGAGCTATTCTATACATGGAGGTGGGGCGCGGAACCATGGATGGGTGCTGCTGGGGAATAAAGTGTTCCAGTCATTTAAGCCATCTCCTAGGCCTGAAAATGACTACTTATTTTATTTTATTTTTATTTTTTTTATTGAATCACCATGAGATATAGCTACAAAGCTTTCATGTTTGAGTTTCAGTCATACAATGATCGAACACCCATCCCTCTACCAGTGCACATTTTCCACCACTAATGTTCCCAGTATCCCCCCACCCCCACCCCAATCCCACCCTTCCCCCCTCCCTCTATGGCAGACTATTTACCCATACTCTCTCTCTACTTTTGGGCACTATGGTTTGCCATACAGAAACTGAGAGGCTATCAGTTTGGTCCTTTATCTACTTTCAGCAAATGACTTCTTTTAGTGGCATTGAACCCCTGGTCTCACACATGCAAGGCAAGTGTTCTACCTCTGAGCTACATTCTCAGCAGAAAATGACTATTATTTCATCATTTAGAATAGCATTTGCTGTTTTTTTTTGTGGGGGGGAAACCCGGTGGTGCTCAGGGCTTATTCCTGGCTCTGTGCTCATATGGGGTACGCATGGGGTGCAGGGTAATCAAAAACAAATGTGCAAAGCAAACACCCTACCAGATATACCATCGCTCTGGATTGCTGTTGGGTTTTGATAAGCAATCTATCACATTTAAACAATTTCTTTCCTAAAGTAAACTGCAAAAAATAATATCTTTCCTATTTCTATTGTACTTTGAAAACATATTAGAAATGGTTGCTGAATTTTGTTTATTTGATTTTTGAGCAATGGTTGAAGGTGTTAAGGATTTGTTCCTCACTGAGTGTTTAAGGGATCACTCCTGATGGTGCTCAGGAGACAGTATGCAATGCTGCAGATTGAACTGCAGTCAGCTGCAAGCAAAGTAAGAGCCTTAATCCCTATACTATCTCTCCAGCCCAATTGCTGGATTTTCTAATGTTTTTCCATTTTTACTGATATGAAACTACAGTTTTCCTACTTAAATTGCCTCTAGTCATAAATTATGATAGTCTTCCTACAGACAAATTATTTTTACATTTATGAAATAAACCCTATTTGATCATGTGTGTTAGCTTTGTCACATTGCTAGATTCCATTTATTAATAGGATTTTCTATGTATATATTTTGTACAACTATTATCCTATTTTAATATACTCCTACACATAAGGCTATTATAGCTTTACAAAATGAATTTAGGATCTTTTCTTCCTTTATTGTGGTTTAAGGGTTAATGCCAGACTCTGAGCTATTTATTACCATAATAAGAAAAATGAAGAAATTGAGAGGATTTAGAAAGCTGTTGTTATGACATCCACGCAGTGATTAGTGGACTCAAGAATGAGTCATGAATTCAGTTTTTGTAATTATTTTGTCCCTAAGTTAAATTTGCTTTAATTATATTTTAACAAAGTATAATTTGTTTCTGATTAATCTTGAACAAATTGATTGGTATTCTGTGGTTTACAACATTGTTAATAATGGTTTCTCATGCACATAATTCCAACAAACACTAATCCTTCATCAGTGTGCCCACCTCTGTCCCCCTCCAAAAGAACCCTAACCTTAAATTTTCAAACTGAACTTGCATTTGCTCATTATTTAATTTTCTTTTTTCTTTTTCTTTTTTTTGTTTTTTGGGTCACACTCGGCGATGCTCAGAGGTTACTCCTGGCTCATGCACTCAGTAATTACTCCTGGCGGTGCTCGGGGACCCTATGGGATGCTGGGAATCCAACCCTGGTCGGCCACGTGCAAGGCAAATGCCCTACCCACTGTGCTATCTCTCCAGCCCATCATTACTTCATTTTCTAATAATTTTTATTGAATTTTACAGAAGCATGTATTGACAATGGTCAGTTTTTTTTTTTTAAAAAAAATGGTACTTCAATACAGACATTTTGAATGCTACTGGTCTGAAATGAACCAAACAACACTGAAATTATTCCTGGTTTGTGTGTAAAATTATTTTTTAAGATTAGCTGAAATTAAGTTCTGAAACCAACTGCTGACTTTTCATTTTCTTCTATAGCAATTGCCTTCTTTGAATTTTCTTCCTCCAGGGTCAATCAATTCTGGTAGTTTCAATTTATTGGGAAATCATTTATTCTTTTCTATGTTGAAAATGATTATCTCTTAAGTCTTTAAAATATTTTTGTAATAATGTTTTTATCTATTTTTTCATTACTAATATTTAACCCTCTCTTTCATCCTTTTCTTCCTTCTAATCTTTTGTTGGCCAGCAAGGAGTTTATTTTATTGATCCTTTCTAAAACAAAAAAGGCTTTTGAGGGCGGGCAGGTAAGCCCAGTCCCTAGCCAGCAGGAGTTACAATGAGCGAGAAGCCACGAAAATGGGGTTACTCTGAAAGGAGGGACAGGGGTCAGTGAAGGCACCATCCAGGGACAAACAACAACTGACCCTAACTAGAATTATCCATGCTTCCAGCGCGGGTCCCTAATCCATGCTTCCAGTACGAGCCCCTTCTTCTGGCGCCACCCCGGACACTCTCTTCTTTGTCGCGGTCACGGCCAGCGCTTCCCACTCCTGCTCCTCCTCCTTCTACTCCTGCTATTCCTCCACCCCCTTGTCCTCCCCCTCCTCCTCCCCCCTCCTCCTCTCCTTCTCCTCTCCTTCTCCTTCTTCTTCCTCCTTCTCCACCTCCTCCCCTCCTCCCCCTCCTTCTCCCTTTTTAGAGCACGGTGCCAGGCCCCTCCTTGATGTCTTGTCTCTCTCTGCACAGTTACCTCTGCCACCTCCGCCACTCGGTGGATCACCTGCATCAGATGCTCTTGTGATCCAATGGTACACAGAAAGAAGTACAGTCTCAGGAGCTCAGCCCAGGGCACAGTTAGAAGATTGGCTGCCACAGGCTTAGTGGGCTCAAACACTGTTTGGAGCCACTATCTTATCTGGTGCAGTAAAAGTGA
This sequence comes from Sorex fumeus, assembly GCF_029834395.1. Lineage (NCBI taxonomy): Eukaryota > Metazoa > Chordata > Mammalia > Eulipotyphla > Soricidae > Sorex > Sorex fumeus. The sequence continues at coordinate 30,011,090 of NW_026606115.1, forward strand.
GGACTTTTGTTTCAGCTCAGGACCTTAGTACAGCACACCCTGCTCTCAGTGTGTAGTTTCCAGCATAGAGAGATACACAGCACCTCTGGGAAACATCCCCATTCATCAAGATATTTAAGGAGCAGAGAAGATAAATACACTTTTTGGCATACATTGATCTTATACTGCTAGTCATGGTAGGCCTTAAAGGTAGGTTTACCATTATTCCTATACTGGTTAGAACTCAGAATAAATTAAAAAACAAGCATTTGAGAAATTCTACAGTGAATGGTGCAGCACGGCCCAATAGAAATATAAAGGGGTCCATAAATGTGAGCTATTTGTGTAGTTTTGAATGCTCTAGTAGCTACATTTCATAAAAAAGAAACTTATCAAGTCAATGCTAATATGCACTGTAGCAAGGTTCAGTAAAGTCTCCATTGTGAGACTTGTTGTTACTGTGTTTGGCATATCCAATACATCACCGGGAGCTTGCCAGGCTTTGCCATGTAGGCAAGATACTCTCGGTAGCTTGCCGGGCTCTCTGAGAGGGACGGAGGAATCGAACCCGAGTCGACCAAGTTGGCTGCGTGCAAGGCAAATGCCCTACCTGCTGTGCTATTGCTCCAGCCCAATGCTAATATAGTCAAAATATCAGTATGGAAAGTATGATATATTTAATAAACCAAGTTTTTGACACCTTGTATTTTACACTCCTGGACATCTCCAGATTAGCCACATCTCAACTTCTCAATAGCCACATGGCTAGTGGTCAGAGAACAGAACAGTATATTTCTTCTCTGCCTAGAGTTCAAAGGCTCTGAACATTTACTCTGTTAAATATAGAGGAAATTACAGGCCTGCTGACTAGAATATAATCTAAATAAGACACATAGGAATGAACCTGGAGAAATGGCCCAGTGACTTAAGAGTGCCTGCTTTGCAAGTGTGTGGTCATGAGTTCAAATACCTCACATCCCACATATGCTGAGCATGCTTGAGGTTGATGGCTATGTTGTCCACAACCTCAGGCACCACAAGCAATTTCCAGTCTCACCACACTGTGTATGTCACAAAAAGTGGTATAACCCTCTTTAAGCACTACAACTAAAATGATGTATGATGGAGATAGGATAATATGCATGGTGCTTGCCTTGCACTCCACTGATCTAAATTTGATCCCTGGTACCCAATATGGGCCCCTGAGCAATGTCAAAAGTAAGCCCTGAGCACAGAGCCAGGTGTACACCCTGAACACTTCTGGGTATGACCCTAACTTTTTTTGGGTTTTTTTTGGGGGGGTCATACCCAGTGATGCTCAGGGGTTACTCCTGGTTCTGCACTCGGAATTACTCCTGGCAATGTTCGGGGGACCATATGGGATACCAGGTATAAACCTGGGTCTGCTGCATGCAAGGGAAACTCCCTACCAACTGTGCTATCGCTCCAGTCCCCAAAACATTTTTAAAATAAAATAAATGTGTGAGCACCAAGGCTAAGAAGTGTGATCTCTGGCAAATGTATGAACACTATGGCAACCCTCAGTGAGCATCACATCCATTACTTGTGTGGCCTCAAGTAAGTGTGAAAGCTGGCTGTGATGCGTTTGAACAACACAACCTGATTTTCAGACTCCACCAAGCACTACAGCTAAAAATATTCAAGAACCAGAGGGCTGGATGGATAGTACAGCAGGTAGGGCATTTGCCTTATTTGTGGTTGACTCGGGTTTGTGGATGCACCATAGGATCCCCCAAGCCTGCCAGGAGTGATCCCTTTGCAGAGAACCAGGAATAGGCCTTGAGCACAGCCCGGTGTGGCCCATCAAAATAAAAAAAAGATGTGCAAGAACCACAATCAGGGATGTGTACAACTTTCCATTATCACAACCACATAAATAAGAAGGAAGGAGGTAATTTTCAAAAAAGAAATGCAAGACCAGAGAGAGATAGTACAGCAGGTAAGGCCCAACTGGGTTCAATCCCCTTCACCACCTGGGTTCAATCCCCTTCACCACATATGGTCTGCCACACTACCTGGAGGGATCCTTGAACACAAACCTAAGAGTAAACATAAGCTGAGTGCCGCCCCCAAAAAGTGAAAAATAAAGGGATAAAAGGGAAGGAAATTAATTACAAAACAATCATACTTATAGATGATCAACAAAGCTAAAATGTTTTTATTTATTTATTTATTTGCTTTTTTAAAAACATTTTATTAGTGAAACACCATGAGGCACAGTTGTAGACTTATAAATTTTTGTGCTTGGATTTCAATCATACAATGATCAAATACCCATCCCTCTACCAGTGCCCCTGGTGCTAAAATGTTTTTTAATACCAATAAAAATATTATGGGACTGGAGAGAGAGCTCAGCCGATAATGTGCTTACCTTACATGTAATCAACACAGTTCCATCCCTGGCATCCCATAGGTCTCCCAAGCACTGCCAAGAGTGGTTCCTGAGTAAACCCTGATAATTATTGGGCATAGCCCAAACCACCATGCTCCCACGAAATTTTAAAAACATTAAAATGTTATGAAGACCTCACCATCAGTGAGACTGACCAAGAAAAAAAGACAAAATGAAACATTATATATGTAAAAAAGATATTCATGTGTTGCAGATATTAAAACACAAGAAAGTATTATAATTTCTGTCAATTAATTTGAATATTTGGATGAAATTAAAAAATCTAGAAAAATAACTTGCCAAACTAATTCAAGAAAATTTAATAAAGAAACTAAACTTGTGGCAAGAGAGAAAGTACAGAGGGTAAGGTACTTGTATTGCATTTTGCCAGTGCAAGTTCAAGCCCCAGCATCCCATATGATCCCCTGAGCTGGAACAGGAGTAATCTCTGAGAACAGAGCCAGGAAAAAGCCCTAGGCACAGTTGGGTGTACTCCCTGAAAAAGAAAAAAGAAAAAAAGAAACTAGACTTTCACTTGGGGTGGTGATTCTGATTTAGCAGGTACAGATGTCAAGGTATATAGTCCCCTAAGCACTGCAGGAGTAAGCTCTGAGTACAGCCAGTTGTGGCCTCCATACAAAACAAAAATATAAAACAAACAACAAAAACAACAAAACAAAAACAGATATTCAGTTGTACAGCATGTACAACTGAAAAATATATTATAAATCAAAGCTATTTCAACAGGGACCAGAGTGACAGTACAGCAGGTAAGGCATTTGCCTTGAACAAAGCTGAACCAAGTTCGATCCCCAGCATCTCATATGGTCCCACGAGCACCACCAGGAGCAATTCCTGAGTGCAGAGCCAGGTATAACCCTTGAGCATTGCTGGGTGTGACCCCAAAAAGATTTTTTTAGGGTTACTTCAAATGAAATTCAAATGGTCAAAAGGTACATGAAAAAATGCTCATCACTAATCATCAGGGAGATGCAGATCAAAACAACAATGAGATACCATCTCACATCACAGAGACTGGCACACATCCAAAAGAACAAGAGCAGCCAGTGCTCACATGGACGTGGAGAGAAAGGGACTCTCCTTCATTTTTGGTGGCAATGCCAAATGGTACAGCCTTTTTGAAAAACAACATGGACATTTCTCAAAAAACTAGAAATTGAACTCCCATTTGACCCAGCAGTACCACTCCTGAGAATATATGCTGGGGGCCAAAAAACACACAGCAGAAACACTATCTGCACTCCTATGTTCATTGCAGCACTATTCATCATAGCCAGAATCTGGGAACAACCTAAGTGCCCAAGAACAGACAAAAGGATAAAGAAACTATGGCACATCTACACAACGAAATACTATGCAGCTGTCAGGAAAAAGAAGTCATAAAATTTGCCTATAAATGGATGGACATGGAGAGTATCATACTGAGTGAAATGAGTAAAGAGAGGGACAGATATAGAATGACTGCATTCATTTGTGGCATATAAAAATATATATTAGAAGACTAATATCCATGGCCAGGGAAAACAGGGGCTAGGAGAGCTGGTCAATATTGGAACTAACCACAAGTGTGTGGGGGGCTGAAGGTAGGTAAGATAGAGAAGAGATGAGTATGACAATAATAGCAGGGAATGATCATGCTGAACAGGATCTGAGTGTTAAAAGTAGGCAAAGGGATATTCTTGATAACCTTTCAGTATCAATATTGCAAAGCAAAATGCCCAAAATGTGTGTGAGAGAGAGAGAAGAAAAATGCCTTCCATAGAGACAGGCAGGGGTTGGGGGTTGGGGGGTGATGGGAGGAAACCTGGGGACACTGGTACTGGGAAATGTACATTGGTGGAGTGATGGGTGTTGGAATATTGTATGACTGAAATATAATCACGAACAGCTTTGTGTCTATCTCACGTGATTTAATAAAGAAGTGAAAAACAAAACAAAAAAGTTACTTCAATAATAATTTGTAGAAAAGAAAAAATGTCTGGGGACATTGGTGGAGAGAAGTGGACAATGGTGAAGGAATTGGTGTTGGAATATTGTATGCCTGAAATTTACTAATGAATAACTTTGTAACTCTGTAATTCAGTGATTAAAAATAAAGAATTATGAAACAAAGAAAAGAAAAAAATGGATAATTAATGGACTGATAAGTTTGAAAGAAAATAATATAAGAAATTAAAAACTATTTCCCATAAACTGTACATCTAGCTGGCATCGCAAGTTATTTCTACCCCATATTCTATGAAGAAAACATTGCAATTTATGTATGCAAAATCTTCCAGAGACGAGGTAAGGTGGATGTCTTCCCAAATCATTTTATGAGTCAAAAGTGAGCAATACCACCCACCACATTGTGGGGGGGTGGTACTAAATTGATGTGAATGGGGGTGGTAATAACTTTCAGTACAACTGAGGGGAGGGGGAATGCTTCCTGTTTATGTTTAAAAAGGTAGATTTCAAAGTAGGTGCTGAATAAAGGAGAGTCATAAGTAAAATTAGTATGGGCACCTCTGGCCTAACATAATCTTGATACCGAATCTGAAAAAGGATAGCCCAAGAAAGAAAAGCTACAGTTAAACCATATTATAAACATGATTGCCAAATCCTGGGGAAAATATTAGAAAACAATATCCAGAAATACATGAAAAGAATAATGAGTAGATTGAATTTGCCACAAGAATGTGAGCTTCATTTAACATCAAATATCAATCAGTGGGGGACAGAGATTTGTCTAAGCAGTAGAGCACTTGCCTTGCATGGATGAGGTCTTAGGTTCTGTTGGCACTGTAAAAAGAAAAAGCAATGAGGGGGCCCAGGGATATAGCTCAAAGAGCTACAGTTCAAGCTTTGCATGAAAGAGCTGCAGTGCTCTATTCCTGGAACTTCTTTGTCCTCCATAGATTTCTGGGAGTGGCTCCAAAACAACAACCTGATGGGAAAAAATTCTATCAATGTAATTTTCAGTGTAATTTAGGGGAAGGCAAATAATTAAAGTGCTTCCAATGCCTTAATAAAACTTTTAATAAATATAAGGAAAAAATAACTGCAAACAAATAGTAACCTTCTTGAATTTTGCAAATACTAGAATGGAACTTCCTTAATCTTAAAAGTTATCTAAGGGGGTAGGGTGCCACCAGCAGGTCAATCTGTACCTGTGAGGTGAGTGCATCAGCAGCCTTATGGGGCCTTTCCGATTGCCAGATACCCCAAAATTGCTGCTGTGCCTTTGGCCAGACCCCAAAAAATTGGGGCAAAGTTTACCAAGAAAGTAAACAGCAAAAAGTTAGGTATATGAGAGACACACCCACAAACCACATCCGGCTCAGCTATATAATTGGAGGCAAAGCCTCTCTGGTTCCTGATTGAACTGCATAACGGCCATGATCCCTGGAACTCAGAAACAAATCTTGAAACCCAGCAGCTTTTGGCAGAAATGCGTGTGGACCGCGCAGTAGGTTACTGTTGCCGGGCCACCCCAGGGGGGAAAGGGTGTTGTCCCTCCACCTGGTCCCCCTAGGCGGCTCGGTGGATGCCATCTTCCAGAGGCCATTGGACAGTTAGGTTTGGGCCCAAAGTGAAGAGACACGCGGGGCCTCACAGGATGGGGGTGGAGCCGGCCCTTTCCTCCCTGTCCCAACGAGACCCCTAGTCGCCGCCCACGAACGGCCTCTCTGGCTCCTGATCAAGCTACTTAACGTCCATGATCTCAAAGACTCAGAAACAAATCTCAAAACCCACCGGCTTTTGGCAGAAATGCGTCCGATCCCTGCAGTAGGTTTCCAGTGCTAGGCCACTCCAGGTGGGAATGGGTTTCATGCCTTGGCCTGTTACCCCTGGCAGCCCGGTGGCCGCCATCCTCCAGATGCCACTGGACAGTCAGGTTTGGACCCTCAGAGGCAAGAAACTTAGGGCCTCACGGGATGGTGGTGGAGCACGCCCTTTCCTCCCCATCCCAACAAGACGTCCACGAACGGCCTCTCTGGCTCCTGATCAAGCTGCTTATTGGCCATTATTCCAGAGACTCAGAAACAAATCTTAAAACCAGCGGCTTTTGGCAGAAATGTGTCCAGACCATGCAGTAGGTTGCTGTCTCTGGGACACCACAGGGGGAAAGGGTGCTGTCCCTCCGCCTGCTCCCCCTTGGAGGCTCGGTGGCCGCCATCCGGCAGAGGCCATTGGACAGTCAAGTTTGGCCCACAGTGATGAGACACACGGGGCCTCACAGGATGAGGGTGTAGCCGGCCCTTTCCTCCCTGTCCCAACGAGACCCCGAGTCGCCGCCCACGAATGGCCTTTCTGGCTCCTGATAAAGCTGCTTAATGGCCATAATCCCAGAGACTGAGAAACAAATCTCGAAACCCAGCGGCTTTTGGAAGAAATATGTCTGGACCCGGACCCCTCAGTAGGTTACTGTCGCCGAGCCACCCCAGGGGAGAAAGGGTGCTGTCCCTCTTCCTGCTCCCTCTTGGTGGCCTGGTGGCTGCCATCTTCCAGAGGCCATTGGACAGTCAAGTTTGGGCCTGCAGTGACAAGACACGCAGGGACTCACGGGACGGGGGTGGAGCTGGCCCTTTCCTCCCCATCCTAACGAGACCCTGAGTTGCCGCCCAAAAATGGCCTCTCTGGCTCCTGATTAAGCTGCTTAAAGGCCTTGATCCCAGAGACTGAGAAACAAATCTCGATTTTGGCAGAAATGCATGTGGACCACGCAGTAGGTTACTATTGCCAAGTCACCCCAGGGGGGAAAAGGTGTTGCCCCTCAGCCTGCTCCCCCTAGGTGGCTTGGTGGCTGCCATCTTCCAGCGGTCATTGGAAGTCAGGTTTGGGTCCACAGTAGTGATGAGACACGCAGCACCTCACGGGATGGGGGTGGAGCCGGCCCTTTCCTCCCCATCCCAAGGAGACCTCGAATCACCGCTCACGAACGGCCTCTCTGGCTCCTGATCAAGCTACTTAATGGCCATGATTCCAGAGGCTCAGGAACAAATCTTGGAACCTAGCAGATTTTGGCAAGAAATCCCTCCAGATTTAATTGTTGCAATTTCAGAATTTCAAAATTGCGCAGCCACTACTGCAGCCATGCAGCATCATATGTTATTCATAACAAGTAATAGAAAACAAATTGTCTACTGTTGCCTTTTTGGCAGATCTGAGCGTTGGGGTAAAATCCCAAATAATAATGGTGGATATGGTGTCGAAATGTTGAGTGTAATCAAAGTATAGAGAGAATGATTTGGAAATCATCAGCCCCACAGGTAGGGGGATGGCGGTATACTGGGGATTTTGGTGGTGGATAGTGGGCACTGGTGAAAGTATGGGTGTTTCATTGTATGACTGAGACTTAAACCCGAAAGCTTTGTAACTGCTCTCACGGTGATTCAATAAATAAAATTATAAAAAAATGGAAAAAAAAGTAAGGTGGAGTTCATGCACAATTCAATCAGCCTAATCAGTGGCTGAATAAATAGCAGTATACTCCTACATAAAAAAAGTTATCTATAAGCATCATAATTAAAGGAGATAATGAAAGTTTTTTTTGGCTTGCTCTTCGTACCATGTTCTCTCTTAAAAAGTCATATCAATTGCTTGTCTTGATGTTTCTTTTACTGACTCTTTCCACTCTAGAGTTCCCATAAGTGAAAGTAATTCTACTCCTGTGCATGTAACAGGAGTAATTAAAACATGTTCAAACAAAAACCTGTACACAAATGCTTACTGCACCGTTTATAGTAGCCAAAAAGTGGGAATGACATATATCAATCAACTGATGAATGGGTAAACAAAATGTGGTAACATGAAACCATCAAATATTATTCACCCAGAAAAAAAGGAATGATATACTGCTACATTAAAATACATGCTGCTGAGAGCTGGAGCAATAGTACAACGGGTAGGATGTTTGCCTTGCGGACAACCCAGATTCAATCCATGGCATTCCATATGGTCCTCCAAGCACTGACAGAAGTAATTCCTGAATTCAGAGCCAGGAGTAACCCCTGAGCACCTCTGGGTGTGGCCCATAAAGCAAAAGAGAGAGTATGGAAATCATACAAGACAGTTATTTGAGAAGGAAGAAGGCTGTAATTTAGAAGGAAGTATTCATTAGAGGAATAGCATCACAGGGTTAGAAGTCCAAAGATCCCCTCCTACAAAATGGACCATTTATTAAAGAATTCTTACTGTACTGAATGGGAAACTTACACCCAAGAATAGTAGAGATGAACACCAGGAGGATTGTTCCACGGCTTGGAAGCCGGCCTCACATGCTGGGGAAGAGGGCAGCTCAGATATACAAGGGACCACCAAGTATGGGGTGCTTGGAGGGCCCGCTTGGGATGGGAGATGCGTGCTGAAAGTAGACCATAGTTCGAATGATGGCCACTAAATACCTCTGTTGCAAACCATAACACCCATAAGAAGAGAGAGAGAGAGAGAGAGAGAGAGAGAGAGAGAGAGAGAGAGAGCAAAAGGGAATTTCCTGCCACAGAGGCAGGGTGGGGGTGGCGGGAAGGATACTGGGATCATTGGTGGTAGAGAATGGGCACTGGAGAATGGGTAATTGATCATTGTATGACTGAAATGTAAGCAGGAAAGCTTGTAAGTCTGTAACTGTACCTCACGGTGATTCATATAAAATTTTTTAATTTAAAAAATAAAATTAAATTAAATCTCATTATGAATAAAAATATATAGTTGTGAAAATTGTCAGTAGTTATCTGAAGGATGTATGTATATACTTTTCTACCCATTTCTTGATAAAGAGGAAAACAAGTAATGGTTTGGATATCTATAAAAGATTATACATCAACAACAAAAAAAGAAATCTTACTGTACTGTATCAACAGAAGAGGAAGCTTTTAATAAAATTAGACATCCAAACTTCTTCCATGTAGCATTAATTCCTAATTGTTAACCCAGAAACTCCCAGAATATTTTGATTAGAAAAAGACACCAGGGGGTATGGCGCCGCCAGTATGTCAATCTGTACCTGTGAGGTGAGTACATCAGCAGCCTGATGGCACTTTCAGACTTCCAGATACCCCAAAATTGCTGCTGTGTCTTTGGCCAGACCCCAAAAATTTGGGGCAAAGTTTATCAAGAAAGTAAATGGCAAAAAGTTAGGTATGTGGGAGACAAACCCACAAACCACCTCTGGCTCAGCTATATAATTGGAGGCAAGGCCTTGCTGGTTCCTGATTGAACTGCTTAACGGCCATGATCTCAGAGACTCAGAAACAAATCTCGAAACCCAATGGCTTTTGGCAGAAATGTGTCCAGTCCCTGCAGTAGGTTACAGGCACTGGGGCAAACCAGGTGGGAATAGGTTTTGTGCCTTGGCCTGTTCCCCATGGCGGCCCAGTGGCCGCCATCCTCCAGAGGTCATTGCACAGTCAGGTTTGGGCCCACAGTGACAAGATATGTGGGGCCTCGTGGGATGGGGGTGGAGCCGGCCCTTTCATCCACATCCCAATGAGACCCCGAGTCTCCACCCACAAACGGCCTCTGGTTCCTGATCAAGCTGCTTAATGGCCATGATCCCAGAGACTCAGAAACAAATCTTGAAACCCAGCAGCTTTTGGCAGAAATTCATCCGGACTGCGCAGTAGGTTACTGTCGCTGGGCCACCCCAGGGGGAAAAGGGTGCTGTCCCTCCTCCTGCTCCCCCTGGTGGCTCAGTGGCTGCCATCTGCCAGAGGCTATTGGACAGTCAGGTTTGGGCCCACAGTGACAAGACATGCGGGGTCTCACGGGATGGGGGTGGAGCCAGCCCTTTCCCTCTCACCCCAACGAGACCCCGAGTCGCCGCCAATGAATGCCCTCTCTGGCTCCTGATCAAGCCGTTTAATGGCCATGATCCGAGAGACTCAGAAACAAATCGCGGAACCCAGTGACTTTTGGCAGAAATGTGTCTGGTCCCTGTAGTAGGTTACCAGCACTGGGCCACCCAAGGTAGGAATAGGTTTTGTGCCTTGGCCTGTTCCTCCTGGTTGCCAGGTGGCTGCCATCCGCCAGAGGCCACTGAACAGTCAGGTTTGGGCCCACAGTGATGAGACACGCGGGGCCTCACCGGATGGGTGTGGAGCATGCCCTTTCCTCCCTGTCCCAGCAAGACCTCGAGTTGTCGCCCGTGAATGGCCTTTCTGGCTCCTGATCAAGCTGCTTAATGGCCATGATTCAAGAGATTCAGAAACAAATCTCGGAATCCAATTGCTTTTGGCAGAAATGCGCCCGGACCCTGCAGTAGGTTACTGTCGCTGGGCCATTCCAGGGGTGAAAGGGTGCTGTCCCTCCGCCTGCTCCCCCTAGGAGGCTCGGTGGCAGGTATCCTCCAGAGGCCATTGGACAGTCATATTTGGGTCCTCAGTGATGAGACACGTGGGGCCTCATGGGATGGGGGTGGAGCCGGCCCTTTCCTCCCTGTCCCAATGAGACCTCAAGTTGCCACCCACAAACGGCCTTTCTGGCTCCTGATCAAGCTGCTTAACGGCCATGATCCAAGAGACTCAGGAACAAATCTCGGAACCCAGCAGGTTTTGGCAGAAATCCCTCCAGATTTAATTGTTAAAATTTTGGAATTTCAAATCGCATGGCCACTAATGCAGCTGTGCGACATCATATGTTATTCATAACCAACAATAGAAAACAAATTGTCTACTGTTGCCTTTTCAGCAGATCTGAGTTTTGGGGTAAAATCTCAAATAATAACGGTGGTCTGGTGTCAAATATTGAATGTAATCAAAGTAGAGAGAGAGAGTAATGTGGAAATCATCTGCCCCACAGGTAGGGGGAGGGTGTGGGATAGGGGTATACTGGGATTTTTGGGGTGGAGAACGGGCACTGCTGAAGGTTCGGGTGTTTCATTGTATGACCAAGTCTTAAATCTGAAAACTTTGTAACTGCTCTCATGGTGATTCAATAAATAAAATTATAAAAAATTTTTTAAAAAAGTAAGGTGGAGTTCATGCCCAATTCAATCAGCTAATCATTGGCTGAATAAAGCAGCACTCCTACATGAAAAAAAAGAAAAAGACACCATTGGCTGGAGTGATAGTACAGTAGGTAAGGTGCTTGCCTTATATGAGGCCAAGCCGGGTTTCATCCTTGGCATCACATATGGTCCCTTAAGCACCAGCAGGAGTGATTCCTTCTGTGCAGAGCCAGTAGTAGCCCCTGAACATTGGCAACTGTGCTTCTCCCCCCCAAAATTGAAAAGAATAATACATTCAGGGAACAAAAAGAAAGCTCAACAGGCTGGAGTTCTCCATGCAGGAGGCCTGGGTGTGTCACCCAGCACTAGAGGGTCCTCCAAGAGCCACCAAAGGCAACATATGAGCACTGATTTGAGAATAGTACCTGATCACTGCTGGGTGTGGGCACCCAAAAAAGAAAGTGAAAAGTAGAACCCAGCATCTACACAAAGTTATGAGAAAGAAAATAGGCAGTGGCTATGATGTTGGGATGATGTATGCATGAAAGGTGTAACTAACAATATTGTAAACCACAGTACCTCAATAAAAATGGTAAAAAGAAGAAAGTGAAAAACAAAATTTTAAGATGATAAAAAGTATAATCAGATCTACACCACCTCTTCCAGGACAGTGTCTAGAGACATTCAGAATTGTCCAGGGTTTGACATGCCATCATCAAAGATGTTCCTACAAAATAGCCTCCAACAAAATGGCTCTCCCAAACTCCTGGAAATAGAATATTTTACCTTTATACCAAAAAGGTTGGGAAGTCTCCAAGTCTGCATGTGTCGTGTTCCTGAGCCAATATTTAGGAGTTTCTGCCATGAGACTTTAAGAGGCCTTCTAAAGTAAAACAAAACAAAAAAACATGTCAGCAGAGCTTATGATAATTCCATGGATACAAAGTGTGTCAAGACAAGATCAATGGTGCTTTCCTTACTAAGGAGCAGAAAATCATTGTGAAAATGTTTGAATCACAAGCACAGAGTCAAAATTTTTATTAAAACAAAATTTTATTTAAAATAAATTTTTAATAGTAAAATAAAAAAAGCAACCTCTCCCTAAGCCAGAGAGATAGTGTAGGGGTTAAGGAACTTTATTTGCACATAGCAGACCCCAGTTCAGTGTCTGGCACTGCAAAAATTGTCACCAGCAGTGATCCCTGAGCACAGAGCTAGGAGTAACTCCTGAACGTAGTCAGGTGTGCACCAACTACCCTTCCCAAGAATATTCACCTCCCAATTAAAAACAACCACAAACCAGAGAAAAGCATGAAGTAAATGTATTAAACAATCAATCACAGGGCTGAAGCAATAGTACAGTGGGTAGTATGCTTGCCTTGCATGTAGCCAACCTGGATTCAATCCCCAGCACTGCATATGGTCACCTTATCACTGCCAGGAGTGTTCCCTGAGAGCAGATCCAAAAGTAAATCCTGAGCACAACGGGGAGTGATCCCTGCCAAAAAAAAAAAGAAAAAAAAACAAAGTACCCCCAAAGCAATGAAATAATATGATATGAAAAAATACTATGCACACATCAGAGAATTTTAAACACAGAATTGAGGAGCAGAGAGATAATACAGTGAATAGAGTGCTTGTCTTGTAGGTGACTAACCCAGGTTCTATCCCCAGCACTGTATATGGTCCCCTGAGCACTGTCAAGAGTGATCTCTGAGAACAGAGTAGGAATAAGCCCTGAGCACTGCTGGGTGTGCCTCCAAAGCAAACAAACAAAAACAACAATAACAAAACAGCCCACAAATAGAGATTTGAAACATCTGGAAAATGTGAACAAAGTGCTGACTGAACTCATGAAAAAAAATGAAGAAACTGATGGAATTATCTCAGAGGGCTAAATTATAAAGTACCCAAAAGAAAAGGGGTATGATTGAAAAGCACAGTAAGCAAAAGAATAAGAAAGGAAGAGGCTGAAGCAATAGTACAGTGGGAAAGGTGTTTGCCTTACATGGCTTGTACATGGCTGACCCGGGTTGGATCCTCAGCACTACATTGGTCCCCTGAGTTTGTCAGGAGTGAGCCCTGAGCAGAGTCAGGAATGAGCCCTGAGCAATGTCAGGTGTGGCCCCAAGCCCCCCAAAAACAGTGAAAAAGAACTCAGAAAAATAAAAGTAAGAAGGTAAAACAAACTAAGGAGGAGAAGAAAACAGACTAAACTATGAAATCCTGGGACTAGAGAGGTAGTACAGTGGGTAGGGTGCTTGCCTTGCACAATGCAGATCCAGTTGAATCCCTGGCACCCTGTAGATTCCCTGAGCATTCTAGGAGCAATCCCTGAGAACAGAGCCAAGACTAAGTCCTGAATACTGCCAGGAATCATCCAAATAAATAAAGAAAACAAATCTGAGATCCATATTTTAATATAGTTTGCTTCATCTTTTCTAGAGGGTTGTTTCACCTAAGCTACCTTAGTTTTGATCCTTATGGGTAGTTATACCCTTCTAAATGCTTTTAGTATCAGGCACCATGCTTAAATCCCACTCAACCACACACACACACACACACACACACACACACACACATACACACACAGTCTACAAAATAGGAATTTTTCACCTTTCTGTTTGCCCAGCTACTCCACTTCTTGCCAGGGAATTTGGCTGTAATTCAGTCTTCTTAAGGGCTTGCAAGACAATTTTATTTAAACAGCACATTTTTCTGTAGTGGCAGAATCCCTGATTTCTGTCAGGACCCGATAAAAAAGTTATTCCTTACTCTAGGATACCAGTAAAATTTAGGAGCTTTGTTGTTTTTATTTTTTAAATCTAAGCTGTAACAGCTTGTTTTACAGCCTACTCCGCTGATTGCTATTTAGCCATAACACAAAAGAAAGAAGGTATTTATTTTAATTATGAAAGATGATGGCTGGCTTTTTGTTTGAGGTCAATTTTTTCTCATGTTAAGGCAATACCTATTCCTGCTTCTTTAAAGTTTTATAAAATACTATCATAGGGTCTGGAGGATACAGTGAGCATGGTGCTAGCCTTGCATGCAATGCACCTGTGTTGGATCCTAGGCAAGGCATATGGTCTCCTAAGCATTGTTAAGAATGATCTCTGTCTTATACAAATAATGAAAGAAAAGAATGAGGTATTAAAAAACAATGCAGTTCATAATTGTGCCTCAAAAAATCAAGTACCTTGGAATCAGCTTAACTAAAGAGGTGAAGGACCTGTACCAAAAAAACTGTAAAACTCCTTCGAAAAATAAAAGAGCACACAAGGATATGGAGACATATCACCTGCTTGTGGATCAGGGGCATTAACATCGTCAAAATGGCAATACTTCACAAAGCATTATACAAATTCAGTTTAAGGATAAGCATAAGGATACCTGTGACATTTTTCAAAGAAATAGATAAAACACTCCTGAAATTCATATGGAACAATAAACCCTCACAAACAGCTAAGGCAATTCTTGGGAAGAAGATGGGAGGCATCACCTTCCCCAACTTCAAACTGTACTATAAACGTGGTATTGAAAAGAGACAGATACCTGCAAACCAATGGAACTGAGTTTAATATCTTGACACACACCCTCAAATATCATTTGATCACTTGACTTCCTGTTAATCGTCGATTTGCTCGAGCGGGCGCCAGTAATGTCTCCATTTGTCCCTGTTGTGTGCTAGTGTAGCCCAGTGGCATCTGTTCATTCTAGGAACACGAAGAGCCTCAAACCCATCATTCAGGGTCTTGATGAAGAAGTCTGACCATCTGGTAGGTGGGTGGCCACGTGGTCTTTTGACATCCCATAGAATCCAGTCGGTAATGGCTCTAGTCCAGCGGTCGTCTCTAAATCTCATTACATGTCCAGCCCATCTGATTTTTGATGCCTTGGCAAACGAGACAGCGTCCCTGATTCTTGATCGTCGAAACTCGATTCTTTCTCTCATTTGAGTGAAACATGATACTCCAAGCATGGCTCTTTCGATTCCTCTTTGGGAGACCCGAATAGCATTCTCATCCTGTTTGCGTAGGGCCCAGGTCTCTGAGGCGTATGTTAATGCACCTTAGTTATGTGTATCTAGGTCGAGAAGTCAACATCACCCTCAAATATATGATCACTTAATCTTTGATAAAGGAGCAAGAAATGTGAATAGAATAAGGAAAGCCTCATCAACAAGTGGTGCTGGGAAAACTAGACAGATACATGCAAAAAAAAAATGAACTCTGATATATCTTTAATGCCAGGCACAAAAGTCATATCTAAAAAGGATTAAAGACCTCAAAAATCAGACCTGAAGCTACACGGAGGAAAATGCAGGCAGGACCCTCCATGACATTGAAGCTAAAGGCATCTTCAAAGATAAAATTCTACTGACCAATCAAGTGGAAGCAAAGATAAACAAATGGGACTACATTAAACTAAGACGTTTCTGCACCTACAAAGAAACAGTGACTAAGATAAAGAAACAGCCCATGAAATAGGAAAAATGATTTACTCGATAACCATCAGATAAGGGGTTAATATCCAAGATATATAAGTCACCAGTACAAGAAAAAAATCCAACCCTATCAAAAAAAATAGGGAGAAGAAATGAACATAAGCTTCCTCAAAGAAGAAATACAAATGGCCAAAAGGCACGTGAAAAAATGCTCTACATCATTAGTCATCACCAATCATCAGGGAGATGCAAATCAAAACAATGTGATACCAGCTCACACCACAGAGACTAGCACACATCAAAAAGAAAAAGAACAACCATTGTTGGTGCAGAAGTGGGGACAAAGGGATTCTTACTTATTATTGGTGGGAATGCTAACTGGTCCACCCTTTTGGGAAAAAATATGGGCATTATCCGCCCTGTGAGGGGAAAGGTGTCTGTCCCTCTGCCTGTCCCCGCTTGCGGCGGCGGCACGGTGGCCTGCATCTTTTAGAGCCTAGTTAACAGCCAGATATGAGACTGCAATGATGAGGCATGTGGGGGGCTCGTGAGATGGGGGGTGGATTCGGCCCTGCTCCCCGCCACGACAATGCTCCGGGTTGCCACCCTCAAACGCCTCCTCCGGCTTCTGAACGACCATGATCCAAGAGGCATACAAACCAATCTCGGAACCCAAGGACTTTTGGCAGTAATCCCTCTAGGTTTATTACTAAAATATTAGAAATCCAAATTCACGTGGCCGCTATTGTGGCCACACGACATCATATGCTTTTCATTATCAGCAATAGAAAACAAATTATCTAATGATGTCTTTTTGGCAGGTCTGAATGTTGGGGAAAATTCCAAATAATACTGTTGGGTCTTTTGTCGTAATATTGAATGTGATTAACAGAGAGAGAGAGAGAGAGAGAGAGAGAGAGAGAGAGAGAGAGAGTAAAGTGAAAATCAACGTTGATTCCAATCATTTGTGGGATATAAAAAACATAGTATGAGACTAATACACAAGGACTGTAGAAACATGGACCAAGAAAGGATTGGCCCACAGTTGGAAACCCGACTCAGGTGCTGCGGGAGAAAGCTGTTGGAATAGAGAAGGAACCATCATGACAATGATAGTCAGAAATGATCACACTGGATAAAAACTGCATGCTAAAAGTACATGAAGCAACAAAAATGATAACCTTCTCAGTATCTGTACTGCAAACGATAATTCCCAGAAGGAGAGAGAGAAGAAGAAAAGTGCCTGCCATAGAGGCAGGCTAGGGTGGGGGGTGGTGGAAGGGAAGCTGGGGACTTTGGTGATGGGAAATGTACACTGGTGGAGAAATGGGTGTCGGAATATTGTGTGACTGAAATCTGACTGTGAATAGCTTTGTAACTGTGTATTTCAAGGTGATTCAATTAAGAAAAAAGAATAATGATCCCTGAACAGTCAAAATTAAACTTTGAACACAGCTGAATGTGGCCCAAAAAATAACATATTATAAATAAGTTGAACTACATTTTATGTTTTCTGTTTTCTGAGGTAATATTTCAGAGTATCATCTTTCCTTTTTTAGCCTATAAATATAATAAACATTATAGCACTGTAGCATTTTCCTCCCATTGTTCATCGATTTGCTCGAGCAGGCACCAGTATTGTCTGCATCGTGAGACTTGTTGTTACTGTTTTTGGCATATTGAATATGCCACGGGGAGCTTGTCAGGCTCTGCCGTGCAGGTGGAATACTCTTGGTAGCTTGCCGGGCTCTCTGGTGGGACGAAGGAATCAAACCCGATGGCCGCGTGCAAGGCAAACGCCCTACCCACTGTGCTATCGCTCCAACCCAATAAGCATTATAATTTTAATATATTTCTTCATACATATTAATGTATCTTTACATTCAAGAATTAGTTCCGCTTGATAATGATTACTGCATGACAGTATTCTTTGTTAGTATCTTATGAGTTTTTTCAATAATAAAGTGTTATTTAGTCAAATTTATTTTTATAACAACTCCCCCTTTTCCCTGGAGCGCTAGCACAGAGGGTAGGGTATTTGCCTTGCATGCAGCCAACTAACGTTCAATTCCTCCATCCCTCTAGGAGAGCCCGGCAAGCTACCGAGAGTATCCTGCCCACATGGCAGAGCCTGGCAAGCTCCCCGTGGCATATTCGATATGCCAAAAACAGTAATAAGTCTCACAATGGAGACATTATTGGTGCCCACTCGAGCAAATTCATGAACAACGGGATGACAGTACTACAGTGCCCCCTTTTTCTAGCAAATTATCTCTTTCTAGCAAGAGCAGAGATCATATATATATATATATATATATATATATCACAGCTTACATGTATAGCACATTCCATTTAACCATGCATAATTCCTACTTAGGCCACAATTCCTTTAAAAACTGTTTATCCCTACAAAACAGTCCCCTCATGGAACCTGTAATCTTCAAGCGTAGTAGCCAGTGAGCTGGAAAATGGACCTCCACTAGTTCAGGATCCTTATGCAGATTTCTGTTCCAAAAAGCACTGAACAAACAATTGGAATTACAACACTTACCAGATCAGTAGAATTTCTCCTGTTCAGACCAAGGTCTATATAGATACCACAACAACAACTCCTACCAAACCCTATAAGCCTTACTCAGGAGTTAGCACTGGAAAGTTGACACCTGTACCATGATTTCCCTCATACTATAATCATTCCAAAACCACAGTTAACCATGTTAGAATAAAAACCTAAACTAAACAGTTATCCAACCACTTCATCAAACTGAAATAATGCCTACCAAGAAGAGGATTCGTGCAAGTATACGATATGCAACCATTCTCTTATCTTTTATTTGGCAAATAAAAATTTATTTGAATATCTACCACATATATAAGGTACTACACTACAGTAAGCCCCATAGTACTCTGAGAGATAGTCTCCCTAACCATATTGTGAAGATTCGGTCCCAGCTAAAACCAGGGCTAGAGTCATACAATGTCTCAACATACTATACTGCTTTAAGAACCTTCTTAGCCATGAGCTTAAATCCATACTGTGGCTGTAAAGGAGAAGAGAACTTTTACCTAGTTTGGGGCAGTGTCAATATCCATGTGCATACAAGGGCTTAGCAAACTAGGCACCGGGCCTAGACCAAAACAGAGTCTAAATCCATAGTGCTATTCAGCAAATTATGGGATACTCTGTTTTAAGCACTTGGCTAATACATATGTCAATATAAACCACAGCTTGGGCCCAGACAGTCATGAGACTTAGTTAGAAAGACACCTAAAGCCATGACTTTATCTTTATTTTTAAAAAAAATTGGAGGGGCATTTGTGGGCCACATCCAGGAATGTTCAAGTGTTAGCTCAAGAGCTGGCATAATTCATGGCTTTGCACTCAGGAATTATTCTTGGTGTTGCTTGGGGGGTCTTATGGGGGTTGCTGAGGATCTATTAAGGACAGCTGCATGCAAGGCAAGCACACTGCCTGCTGTACTATCACTTTGGTGCCCTTACGTCTATCTCGGTGCCTGAAAGACATGATACACATCTCAGTCATATAATTATCAAAGCAAGAACAAGTAACTCAATTCTCAACACCAAAATTTTTGTTCATATCTATAGTTTACTCGATTTTTTGCAATATAATACTTCATGGAGTAAATAAAGCATGGTGTAGTTAACTCTTCTCTGAGGGACAGCTGCTAAAAACATATACAATACCCTGGAGTAGTTACAGATGTGTATTTGCCAGATATATATCTATGTGAAAATGTTCAATCAAAAAATATGTCTATCCTCAAATTTAATAAATAATAACACACAATTATCAAAAGTAGATATACTTTGGGGGGCCAGAGTGATAGTACAGCAGATAGGGAGCTTACCATGCACACAGGCGATTTAGGTTCAATCTTCAGCATCCCATATGATCTCCCGTGCACTGCCAGGAGTTATCCCTGCTTGCTCTCAAGCCCATGTTCACCCTTGAACACGTACCTCACCTGCTTGCTTACTTCTGTTTCTTTTCTTGACTATTACCACTTTTCCACTTTGGAGAAGCCTGTCTTCTCTCTTGAGAACACACTCCTTTCTTTTTCTCACCTCACATCTTTCTAAATAAGTTTCAATAAAAAATTCTAGCTTCACACACACACAAAAATAAACCAACCAAGTGGGGCCAGAGCAGTAGTAACACAGTGGATAGGGTGCTTGTATGCAGCCTATCCAGATTGAATCTCTGACATCAGATATGGTACCCTGAACTCACCAAGGGTGAGCCCTGAGTATCACCACCTATGGCCCCAAAACCAAAAAAAATACTTTAAAAAATAAAGTAGCTACAATTTTAGAAAGTGGTATAGTATTGCTGTTGTTCCATGATTTTACTGCTATTGTTAGAGTAGGTAGTTATTTTAATTAATTTTAGTAGCTAGCTTAATTAATTCTCACTAAATAAATGAGTATGTAATAGCATTGGGCTGTGTTTTTAATGGATATTTACATGATTATGAGATTTGGAGCTTTAATATTATTTGAATTTTCTATT
This sequence comes from Sorex fumeus, assembly GCF_029834395.1. Taxonomy (NCBI): domain Eukaryota; kingdom Metazoa; phylum Chordata; class Mammalia; order Eulipotyphla; family Soricidae; genus Sorex; species Sorex fumeus. Next base: position 30,031,410 of record NW_026606115.1, read on the forward strand.
TTTGTATCAAGTTTGATAAGTTGTGTTTTAGAGACATTTTATTTAATGTTAAAATGTTTATCCAATATACAAAGTAATGGTTGAACTCCACAAGAAGAAAACATCCAACCCCTTCAAAAAATGGGGCGATGAAATGAACAGAAACTTTCTCAAATAAGAAATTAGAATGGCTAAAAGGCACATGAGAAAATGCTCTACATCATTAATCAGGGAGATGCAGATCAAAACAACAATGAGATATCATTTCACAGCACAGAGACTGGCCCACATCCAAAAGAAAAATAGCAACCAGTGTTAGCATGGATGTGGCGAGAAAGGGCTCTCCTTCACTGCTGGTGGGAATGCCGACTGGTTCAGCCCTTTTGGAAAACAGTATGAATGATTCTCAAAAAATTAGAAGTTGAGCTCCCATTTGACCCAGAAATACCACTCCTGGGAATATACCCCGGAGAGGCAAAAAAGTACAGTTGAAGTGACATCTGCACTTGTTTGTCCATTGCAGCACTATTTACAATAGCCAGAATATGGGGAAAAAACCTGAGTGCCCGAGAACAGATGACTGGTTAAAGAAACTTTGGTACATTTACACAATGGAGTACTACATAGCGGTTAGAAAAGATGAAGTCATGAAATTTACATACAAGTGGTACTACATGGAAAGTATCATGCTAAGCAAAATGAGTCAGAAAGAGAGGGACAGACATAGAAAGATTGCATTCATCTGGGGAACATAAAATAACAAAATAGGAGACTAACACCCAAGAATAGCCGAGATAAATACCAGGAGGTTTACTCCATGACTTGGAGGCCAGCCACACACTCTAGGGGTAAAGGCAGCTCAGATAGAGAAGGGAACACCAAATAAAGGGTTTTGGGAAGATCCGCCCAGGGTGGGAGATGCATGCTGAAAGTAGACTATAGACAGAACACGATTGCCACTCAATTCCTCTTTTGCAAACCGCGGCACCCAAAAGGAGAGAAAGAACAGGGGGGAGTTCCCTGCCACAGAGCAAGGGTGGGATGGGGGGTTAGGGGGTGGGAGGGACACTGGGATGGACACTGGGGTGGTGGAGAATGGGCACCGGTGGAGGGATGGGTACTTGATCATTGTATAACTAAAACGCAAGCACAAAAATTTGTAAGTCTACAACTGTACCTCATGGTGTTTCACTAATAAAAATTCAAAAAAAAATGTATCCTAAAGCAAGTCCTGATACCCTTTTATTATTAAATATCTCCTAGATCATGAATCAATAAGTTCTCACTACATTTTTTTCCACAAAAATTGCACTGCTTTATTTTGGTGATTGAATTGTGCATGTAATATTTAAATTTTCACTCACCACTCAAAAAACAAAGGTCTAGCTAGTTGTCAGGAAAACTTTGAAAGGCATTACACACTTTATTCTTTTTTAAAATTGATTTTTATTAAAAGCACCATGATTTACAAAGTTGTTCATTATACAGTTGTTTCAAGCATTTAGTGTTCCAACACCACCAGTGTTGCTCATTACATTTGTGACTACTTGGGTTTGGGGGGTTGGGTTTTTTTTTTGCTGTTTCTTTTTAATTTTAATTTTTTAATTATTTTTTTAAATTTGTAATTGATTGAGGTACTGTGATTTACAGTATTATTAATGATGGCTTCCTGAGTACATAATTTTAATACCATACCATCACCAGTGTACCCACTTCCTTCTCCACCAAGTTGCCTAATACTCCTCCCCGCTCCCACATACTCAATTTTGTGAACCAGTTTTCTCTCCTAGAGTTTCCTTTGGTGTTTTGTTGATATTTGTAGCTTTTTGATAGTGTTTGTTTTGGGCCCAGATCCAGTGGTGCTCAGTGCTAATTCCTGGCTCTGCTATTACTCCTGGCAGTACTCAGGGGATCAATCATATATGGTGTCCAAGATGAAAGCCAGGTCAGCTGCTTGCAAAGCAAATGTCTCATCCACTGTACTATCTCTCTGGACCCTCTTTGGTGGTTTTAAACACATCTTTTTGGGTTTTTTTCTGTTTTTTAAAAATATAGCAGTATTGTTCTTTGTTCAGCCATTGATTAAGCTGATTTAATTGGGCATGAACTCCACATTACTTTTTAAATTATTTTAAATTGGTTATCCGTGAGGTAGACCATTACAAAACTGTTCATAATTGGGTTTCAGTCATACAATGACCCAGCACCCATCCCTCCACCAGTGTAAATTTCCTACCACCAATGTCCCCCGTTTCCCCACCACCATACCCCAGCCCCCTACCCCCATCCTCCCTCTATGGGAGGCACTTTCAGTCTTGCTCTCTCTCCTTTTCCTTTTATGCATTATGGTTTGCAATACAGGTGCTAAGAGGTCATGGTATTTGTTCAGGGCATTTGGTATTTTTTCAAGACAGTAAGGCTGGAGTAGTTTTTCAACTGGATGGAAGCTTTGGGGTATGGATGTGACAGCTGAGGCTTCCAGAAGTACAGGAATGTTGGGAGTACCTCATTCCAACTCTGAGAAAGCCTGGAGATTTCAGTCACAAAACACACATACCTTAATTTTCAACAGATTATTTCTTGGTGAGGTCCATCCTAAGAAAGTGGTGTCAGGCCAGGGGTATGGCAGCGATTTTGAATTATGAAAGCAAGCAGTTGCCGGGGGTTCTGCTTGGGCAGGCACAGGCCAACCTGTCCCATCAGATTTACCCCATGCGTGGGTCCGAGCTCAATTGCAGCTTTTGATCTCTTTCAAGATTTATATATGGGTCTCTGAAGCAAGGCTGGTAGTAGAGCTTACAGGGTGGCACTGAAGTTGGTTTGAAACACATCTTTTTTTGTATGATTGGGCTTGGTTCACTGTTTTTACCTTTCTTTGGTAAGGTTGAGGTGAACTACCTGGGTTGCCCTTACCTGAGAAACTGAAGCAGTTCCTATTTCAGGTTTTTTGGCCACATCTAGGGATGTTCAGGGCTTACTTCTGGTATGTGCTCAGGGATGGCTCCTGGTGGGCTTGGAGGACCAAATGTGGTGCAAGGGATCAGACCTGGGTCAACCACATGCAAGGCAAGTGCCTAACCCACTGTACTATCACTCCAGCCCACTGGTTTTTGACAACATCTTAGGCATATATTTTTAAGTAGTACAAAGTCAGACTGGTGGGAAACTTCATAGTGTCTTGGGCACTCATTTTTGCCCAAAATGGCGTATCCTAATGTTTTTCTTGTAATGGCATTCACATAAATTTATTAATATTTTTGTTTGCTTTGGAGACCATACTCAGTAGTGTTCAGGATATAAGGGTGAGTTTTGTCCCATTGGTGCAAATATGAAATATGCTATATACCTGTCTTTTTAAATTTTATTTTATTGAATCACCATGAGATAGTTACAAGCTTTCATGTTTGAGTTACCTTCATATAATGTTCAAACACCCAGCCCTCCACCACCCATCCCTCCACCAGTGCACATTCCCCACCGCCAATCTCCTCAGTATACCCTCCCTTTCCCACTTCCCCTGCCTCCATGGCAGACAATTTCCCACATACTCTACATACCTATCTGAATGCTGTGCTTTCTGGCTTTTTTCCCCTTGTGGAGAACTTTTTAAACATCTCTCTTTTTCTCTATTTTGCTTCCAAAGGAAGAAGGAAGGAAGGAAGGAAGGAAGGAAGGAAGGAAGGAAGGAAGGAAGGAAGGAAGAAGGAGCGATAGAAAGAAGAGAGAAAGAAAGGAAGGAAAGACAAAAGAAAGAACAGAAAGAAAAAGATCTTCTTTCCTTAAGATCTCCGAAAATAAAAAAAAAACCCTCTCCTCCAATTCACAGAGCACTAGAGTAGAGAAAACTTTAGACATTAAGAATCAAGGTATTTCATCTGGGAACATAAAGTAACAAAATAGGAGACTAACACCCAAGAATGGCCGAGATTAGTACCAGGAATTTTACTCCATGGCTTGGAGGCCAGCCACACATGCTAGGGGAAAAGGGAGCTCAGATAGAGAAGGGGGCACCAAATAAAGGGTGTTGGGAGGATCTTCCCAGGATGGGAGAAGCATGCTGAAAGTAGACTATAGACCAAACATGATTGTCAGCGATTGCCTCTTTTGCAAACCACAACACCCAATAAGAGAGAGAGAGAACAAAAGGGAATGCCCTGCCACAGAGGTAGGTTGGGACGGGGGGGATGGGGCATGGGAGGGATACTGGGATTCGTGGTGGTGGGAAATGGGCACTGGTGGAGGGATGAGTATTTGATCATTGTATAATTGAAACCCAAGCACAAAAATATGTAAGTCTACAACTGTACCTCATGATGTCTCACTAATAAAACTTTAAAAAAAGAGTCAAGATATTTCAGATGAGGCTTTATATCTACAAGTGCATATATAGAGAGAGCAGCAAAGTGACCACCTATATCAGGATTTGTATATATGTAGAGATTACAGAGTGAACTAGAAAATAGACCCCAAGCAAACCTCATTGCATGGCAACAAAATGGCCCCAAAAACAAAGACACTGCATGCCCAGGAAATTACTTATACCTATCCCAATGTCTCAACAATCGAGAGTTAGCCATCTCTTTTCATCAGAACCAATGTAGGCAGCACCAGGAAAGATGATTCCACCAAGACTGGGCCTATATCTTTGGTACATATCAAGCAGACCAGGGGAAATCCAGGTTTGCCCTAAACACTACATTGACAGTAGGGGATAGGGTCACACCTGACAATGCTCAGGGCTTACAACTGGCTCGTGCTCATGGTCAATGATCATTCCTGGCAGTAATCAGGGGACCATGTATGGTGCTGGATATTGAAATGAGGTTGGCTGTGTACAAGATGAGTGTCTTATCTCCTATTTCACGAGCTCCTCTGAACACACAATATTTATGTAACATAACAAGTGATGGTTTCCACTAAACACTGACCAGGCATATTGAAAGTCAAGAACATTCAATGGAGGTTCTTGTTACCCAGAGGAACTGCATACAGGCTAAGAACAAGAATAGAAAGTGAATAATATGCCATAGATAGAATCATCATGCAGTCCCCGGTCATATGAGAACAAATCCTCACGTGTATCGGTACACACCATTCAGAAGGAAATGTGCTTTTTGCAGCTATCCACTATTGTACCAGTTTAGGGTACTGGAGAGTATACAAAAATCTTTCATGAAACTCTCCTCAGATCCCCAGATTCTGCTCCTGCCTCTCCACACCTTCCCCAATATTCCTCATTCTGACTTGTGCCACACACCCACCGACATGAGTCAACAATGCTGTTCTCTGGATCCTCAAAGACATCTCCCAACACTCCCTTCTTCCCACAGTTTCCAGCTGGGACTCTACTCAGGCAGAGTTCCTCCATCAAGGAAGACTGGGCTGGCCTGCCCACAGCACCTAGAGTGAACTCTTGGGTAAAACCTGTGATCTCAATGTGCCCATCTCTCCCCATCAAGCACTGAGGTCTTCCTGGGCAGGAACCCACTGTTGTTTACTTTGGAGGCCCCAGTAAGAGCACCTGAACCAGGACTCCCTTAAGCCCATGTCAGTCAGGCTGGAGGGATTTGCACTCAGAAGCCTGGGGAGCAGCTGGGACCTGTGGAGGGGATCCCTCAGTTTCCAGAAAAAGGCAGGAGAGGAGACATGGGCCTGTATGGCGCTGAGGGGAAAGCTTGAAGGAGGAAGTAGAGGACGGTCTATGAATCAGGGCTGCTCTGAGCGAGGGGTAGCACGGGCCACCTCTAGTAACCACGGTGAGGGCTGATAGATGTGTGTTGCTAGGCTAAGAGACATCACAGGAAGCATGAAGTGTCCTTGAATTCCCACTATTAGGAGAGATCATTTGGCAAGCAGAAGCGAGGTGCTCACCAGCAGGGGAAGGAAATGTGCTCAGTTGTAGCATAAAGGAAGGTACAACGGAAAGTTCCAGGTCAAGTACAAGATTCCCATGTTCCTGAGCCCAAATGAAACTGAGGCCCTCTGAGAGTGGAGTCAAAGCCGTCTCTGCAGGAGACAGGAACACATATTCCATCAGAAGGCTGAGGACTGGTGTCAGACTCACAAGTAGCTCAACTTGGTGGGACGTGGTTTTCCCAAGAAGCCCAACTTTTTGCTTTCAACCAGGACAGAGGCCTGGGCAAACTAGGGCACTTGGGCACCCTGGGTGGCTTTGGACAACTCGCCAGGTCAGTGCCAGAGAGGGCACTTTTTCCTTCTGCTGTTCAGAGTAGAGGAAATTAACCAGGGCAAGGAATCACCCTGCAGCCATGGGTTATGTACCTCATTACTTTATAATATGTTTTTAAAAGTTCACCCTAAAGTTAATTTTAGATTTTTGCCAGAATATTGTTGGAAGGGCATATAGAGAACTCCCTGTTCTACCTTACAAGTATGTGACAGAGGGATGAAAGGAAAAAATAAGAAATCTACCCATGATAGGTAAGTGCTGGGTATTTTCCATGACACCTTTTTTAAAAAATTTTTTTAATTTTTTTTTATTAATGAAACACCATGAGGTACAGTTATAGACTTACAAATTTTGTGCTTGGGTTTCAGTTATACAATGATCAAGTGCCCATCCCTCCACCAGTGCCCGTCATCCATGACACCTTGACTCCCAGATCTATTCTCCATTCTTGTGTTTCCCTATATTCCCTAGGATGTCCATAGTCTGTACCACATGTTTCCTTACCCTCTGACTTCTGGTTGGGTTTTTACAGTGGTAGGCACTGACATGAAACTGGAGAGGGGGAAGAGAAGTCAGGGTATTTATTCTTTCTTTTCCCTTCCTGACCAGCCCTGGTTTTGAAAGGGATAGCAATCCTCAGTGCCCCAAATTCCTATTATGCAATAAAGTGCAGACAGTGAACATCCTTTCCTTGTGCAAGGTTTCCCAGAAAAATAAGAATCGAGTTGACATATGTCCCAGAAATTTCACTTCTTGGTCTCTTCCTCCAGGACACAAAAATATTAACTGAGAAGGGCATATGTATACTATTATTCATTGCAGAACTTACCACAAGAACTAGCATATGGAATCAACCTAGGAGTCCAGTGATAGATGAATGGATAGTAAAGGTGTGGTATATATATACATGGAATACAATGCAGCTACAAGGAAGATGAAATTACCTAATATGCTGTAACTTATTGGAACTAGAGGATATCCTGTTAAGTAAGTCAGAAGAAGGACAAATACTGGATAATATCACTTATTATATAAAATATATAAAATAACAGGACAAGGGAATGCAAGGTGTCAAAGTAATGGGTTACCTAAAGGGTTACAGAAATTAGAAGGGCATGGAAGGAAATAAATCAAGAGGGGAGTAAGTGGTGGATGGGAGTTAACAGGGTTAGGGTCAAAGGTCTCATGTATATTGGTGGTGTAGATGAGTGGTATATGTGTAGAACTAAACCACAGAGCTAACAACACCGTAAGCACTACATCCAAACTACAAAATAAAAATTCTAAATGTCTCTGTAGGGAAAAGGGAGCCAGAGAGACAATAGAGTGGGCATGACACTTGCCTTGCACACAGCCAACCTAGGTTCAGTCCCTTGTACCCCAAATGGTACCCTGAGTCTGCCAGTAGTGATTACTGAGAGAAGAGCCAGTAGTTAGCCCTGAGAACAACTGGGTGTGGCCCAAAAAGCAAAATAAAAATGTCTGTCAAGGAGGCAAGCTAGGGAAACCTGGGAACACTGGTAGCAGGATATACAGGCAGTTTGATTGCTGGTAAAACATTATATGCCTGAAATTCAATTATTAATAACTATAAATCATGGTGCTTTAATTTAAAAATTAATATTTCATGAGGCAGAAGATATAGTATAGCAGAATACACAAGGGCATTAGCCTTGCATACAGCTGATCCGTGTTCAGTCCCCAGCATACCATACAGTTCCCTGAACACCAAACAAACAAACACTGTCCTCCCATTGTTCATCGATTTGCTCAAGTGGGCCCAGTAACGTCTCCATTTCGAGACTTGTTGTTACTGTGTTTGGCATATTGAATACGTCACGGGTAGCTTACCAGGCTTTGCTGTGTGGGCAAGATACTCTCAGTAGCTTGCCGGGCTCTCAGGGAGGGGTGGAGGAATCGAACCTGGCTCGGCCGGGCTGGCTGTGCGCAAGGCAAACGCCCTACCACTGTGCTATCACTAGGGAAGTCCTCCCTGAACACTGCTAGGAGTAATTTCTGAATCCAAAGCCAGGAGTAAGCCAGACCACCACTGGGTGTGGCCCAAAATCCCAAAAATCGCATAAATAAAAATTTGAATTTTCTTTTTATTGAATCACCGTGAGATACAGTTACAAGGCTTTCATGGTTGAGTTTCAGTCATGCAATGATCGAACACCCATTCCTCCACTTGTGCACATTTTCCAACACCAATGTTCCTAGTATTCCCCACTTTCCAATCATCCCCCTGCCTCTATGGCAGACAATTCCCCCCACACTCTCTCTCTAATTTATGGCATTATTGTTTGCAATATAGATAATGAGAGGCTATCATGTTTGTTCCTTTATCTACCTTTAGCACACATCTCCCATCCCGAACAATTCCTCCAACCATCATTGACTTAGCGTCCCTTCTCTATTCCAGATGCCTTCTCCCCTAACTCATGAGGCAGGTTTCCAACTATTGAGCAATATTACTGGCCCTTGTGTCTACTGTCCTTGGGCATTAGTCTCATAGCATGTTATTTTACATTCCACAAATGAGTGCAGTAATTCTATGTCTGTCCCTCTCTTTCTGACTCATTTCACTTAGCAGGATACTCCTCCATGATCATGCATCCACTTACAAGCAAATTTCATGACTTCATTTCTCCTAACAGCTGCATAGTATTTCATTGTGTATATGTACCAAAGTTTCTTTAAGCAGTTGTCCTCAGACACTTGGGTTGTTTCCAGATTCTAGCTATTGTGAACAGTGCTGCAATGAACATACAGGTGCAGATGTCATTTCTATTGTGCTTTTTTGCACCCTCAGGATATATTCCCAGAAGTGGTATTGCAGGGTCATATGGAAGCTCTATTTCTAGTTTTTAAAAGAATGCCATATTGTATTCCAAAAAGGCTGGACCAGTCAGCATTCCCACCAACAGTGAAGGAGAGCCCCTTTCTCCCCACATCCACGCCAACACTAGTTGCATTTTTTCTTTTGAATGTGTGCCAGTCTCTGTGGTGTGAGATGATATCTCATTGCTGTTTTGATTTTCATCTCCCTGATGATATGTAGAGCATTTTTATGTGCCTTTTGGCCATTTGTATTTCTTTTTTGTTCTGTTCATTCATTCTCCCCATTTTTTATGGGGTTGGAGATTTTTTCCTCATACAATTCTACTAATGTCTTATATAACCTGGATATTAATCCCATATCAGATGAGTATTAAATAAATATTCTTTTCCATTCCATGGGCTCTCTATGTATTTTGGTCACTTTTTCTTTTGAGGTGCAGAAGCTTCTTACTTTAATATAGTCCCATTTGTTTATGTTTGTTTCCACTTGCTCGGTCAGTGGTGTTTCATCCTTAAAGATGCTTTTAGCTTCAATGTAATGAAGGATTCTGCCTACATTTTCCTCCATGTACCTTATGCATTCAGGTCTGATATTGAGATCTTTAATTCACTTTGATATGACTTTTGTGCCTAGCTTTAGACAGAGGTCAGAGCACATGTGTCGCCTGCATCTCCCCTCTTGAGATGTGTACTTTAATGCTTTCATATATAACGCTGGAATGTATGCAGGAGATCTCTCCAGTCTTGGAGAATCCCAGGAGAATCTCTTGAGCACATTACTCTCCCCTCTCTCCCACATTCTCTTCCTCGTCTCCTTCAAAAAACCTCTAAATCTGAATATTTTAAATGATCTAAGGGTCCTAACTTCATAGGGGTTATATATGGGCCATGAAAATTTTAGCAAGAGTAAGAGGCTTCTGATGACACAAAGACCAATAGTCTGCTATATAAGGAATCTGAGGCAATTCTAGCAGTGCTTGCCCATGTCACATCTCTCTGGTTAAAAGGGGTGATGGCCAGTGCAAAAAAATTTAAGAAGCCTTTTGCTAGAGTATTGTTCCCATTGGTTCACCTTGATTTGTGAGTAATAGCATAAAATTCAGTCTGTGAACAAACTCCTTTCAACAACCTTTTCTCAGATTTACAACCTGAAAACATTTTACAGACTAGAAAACTGAGTCATACAGAGGCTGAGTGATACCATTAAGCCAAAACCAAGATTTTTCCTCACTCAGGCTGTTCTACTCACTGGTTCCTAACTATGGATGGGGGAAACTATCCCCTTTTCAGAACGTAACAGGAATGCAGAGTTTAGCAGATATCAGCCTTTAGCTAGACTGAAGCAACCTGCTGTCCCAGAATGCCATTTGGATCTAACAAACAAATAGTTGTATTCTTCATTATATTCTGACTGTTCTTGGGCACATCTGTCCTATAGCCTGTCTCTCTCTGCTTGCCTGAACTGTTTCACACTCAGGAAAGTATAAAGAATTTCTTAAGTAGCATCGCCCATTTACTATTACAGTTCAAAATTTCTGGGCTGGGGATATAGCTCAAAGGTAGATCTTTGTGTGAGATCTTGGTTTTGATCCCTAATTAACACCTTCCCCCAAATTTAGCATGTTCTGTATGTTTCAGAATTTCAGCCCTATACATATATATTTGGAGGGTGCTATAGCCAGCAGTTTGGGGACTACTCCTGACACATATGTGGTACTTGGAGGACTATTCTTCAAGGTTCTTTGAGGTACCATGTTGTGCCAGGGTTCCTGCATGTAAAGCATGTACTCCAGTCCTTTGAGTCATCTTTATGGTCCCAGAATTTTAGCAATTTTGTCTTAGGAGGATTTTGGGTCACACATGGTATTCAGAGGCTCCTCTTGGCTCTGTTCCCAGTGCTGCAGGTTTGCTCCTGGCACTGTTTGGGGGGATATGTGGCTCCAGGGATATAACCTATGCCTGAAATATGCAAAGTATGCATGCACTCAGTCTAATCAAGTATCTCTCCAGTACAGAATTTTAGCTATTAAGATAAGGAATAAAATATATCACTACTGGGGAGATGGTTCAAGAGGGTGGAATGTATTCTTTGTATAAGTGAGTCCTAGGTTCAATCCCTGGCTTTTCTGGATGTTGTCCCCAAACAAAAAGAAACTAAAGAAGAAATAAAGTAGATCACCAGTTAGTGATCCCTTGGTACTTCACTTGGACCCCTTTTGTTTCCCTAGGCAAAGGTAGACATTGCATTGCAATCAGAGCTTATCCTTCCCATGCATGCCAGAACTTTTTACAGTCTTTTTTTTTTCTTTTTAAAATTTCATCATCCAGCATGGGCAAGAAATACTGGTTCCTCAGGTTCATTTAGCCTCCCTAATCATTTTCATTCCTCCTCTGATGAGGTATGCTCTAATTTTGTTTACTGTCTATGTTCTTGGTGATCTTAATCTACCAAAGTGTAGTTTGCATGCAAGGTTGGAGAGAAGCAGAATTGGTGTGATTACTGAGCTTTTACTTTTGACACAAATAAGCTGTTCCCATTTCATTCTGTCACATCCAAGTATTACACACCGGGCCAAAGCAATAAAAGCACATACACTTGCTAAGAGGTCCTTTGCTCAGATAGTATTCTAGAGTGTGTGCTGAACTAGGCAAGGGTTACACAGAGTAGATGCAAATTTCTTGTTTGGATTACGAAGTATTGAGCAATGAAAGAAACCAGAAATAACAACTCAGGAGCAGTAACAAGCATTAGATTCCAAACAATCATTTTTACATTAGAAAAGGGTGTTGGGAGATAGTAAAGACAGAAGTGCACATTTGAGAGGATGGAAAGATATGGCACAGTGGATAAGGTGCATGCTTGCACATGCCTGACCTGGCTTCAATCCCCAGTACCCCATATGGTCCCACAATCCCCACCAGAAGTGATCAATTATCACAGAGCCATGAGTAAAGCCTGAGCATTGCCAGGTGTGCTTACCCCCCCCAAAAAGCATTATTGAAAGCTGAGAAAATATAACGTAATTCTTTTGTTGAGCTAGAGAGATGACTCAAAGGACTAGAGTACATGTTTTGCATGCTACACCCCTGGGTTTGATTACACGCATTACATGATTCTCCCAAGCACTGCCAGGAGAAACCTCTGAGCACTGAGCTGGGATTAGTCCCTGAACATACTGGGTGTGGTCAGGACAACAAAGCAAAAGTCCTGTTGTTCTTTCCTGGTTTGGGGCTATACAAAGTAGTGCTAGTGCTCAAGGGGTACTCCTGACTCAGTACTCAGGGGGTGCTCCCCGGTGGTGCTTAGGAGAACATTTGATGCTAGGGATTGAACCTGTCTCTCCTAAATGCAAAGCTTGCACTCCAGCCCTCTGAGACACCTCTCCAGTCTATAACTTTCTGGGGGAGGCGCAAACCCAGCAGTGCTCAGGACTTACTTCTGGTAGTGCTCTGCATTATGTGGTATCATGAATTGAACTCATGTGAAGCAAGTGCTCTACCACTGAGCCACATATCTGGCTCTCAGCCTAGATCTTAAAAGATCTTATCTTAAGGAAAAATATAGCCATGTTGTGACAGATGTTAACTAGACTTACTGTGGTGGTTATTTTATAATATATATACAAATATTGGATCACTAATATACACTTGAAACTCATATAATATGTAAAATTAGCTTCAATTTAAAATAAAATAACTGATCATAAAATAAAATGTAAAATAGGCACAGGTAAACAGATAAAGAACAAGGATTCAATGAGAAAAAAACTAGAGACCTTGCTTATCCTTTAATACATCTGATTATCTATTTATTTATTTACTTATTTATTTGGGGTTTGGGGTCACACCCTGTGGTGCTCAGGACCTACTTCTGGCTCTGCGCTCAGGGATCATTCCTGGCAGGGCTTGGGGGACCATAATTGGTGCTGAAGAGTGAATCCAGGTGAGCCACATGCAAGGCAAGCACACTAACTGCTGTACTATTGCTCTGGTCTATGTTGCATATACTTTATTGATCTGCACCTCTATATCCACGCTCTGCTCTGTACTGATTCATTTATAAACATTAGGGAAATCCATTGCCCCTGGGTTCCAACTGGGGAGGACTTGACAAAATAGTACAAGCACGGAGGTTAATGAAATTGAAGGTTAATTCATATGCCTTTTTCCTGGGATTTCTGTAAATGGTTGCATTACTAAATACTTTTGGCAAAATATTTGACTGTGATATTGGTTCCTGTTGGACATTAGCTGAATAGGACTTACAGCATTTAAGAAAATTCTTTTGTAAGTGGGAGAGATAGGTCACAGCTAGCAATGATCAGAGGCATTCCTGACTCTGTACTCAGCGGTCATTCTCCAGCGGTACTCTGAAGATCATGTGGTGCAGAGATTAAACATTTGCAAGGCAAGTGCCTTAACCCCTGTACCAATTCTCCACCCAGTTATTGAGAAAAATCTGGACATGTTAATTCTATTACTTTTATTGATGACAAGTTAAGAACATTTTCTTTTTACATTCTTTTCTTTCTTTTCTTTTTATTTTTTTCTTTGTGGTCAGGGGACCATAGAGGGCAGTGATCTGGGATACTTTTGGCTTTCTGGTCAGGAATGACCACTTTTGGTGCTCAAGAGACTATATATGATGCTAGGGATTAAAACTGGGTTGGCCACATACAAGGCAAATGCCTTACTTCCTGTACTATCCCATAATCTAGCCCCTTCTCCCTTCTCCTCCCCTCCCTTCCCCACCACTTCCCTCTCTTTTATCTTCTCTTTTATCCTTTCTTTTATCTTTTTTCCTCCCACAGTGGGTAGTGTTCAGGGTCTATGACTTCCTGGGTGCTGAGAGGTTATTGCTGTTGGTTCTGGGGTGGACCATGTGGTCCAGAGATGAAAACCAGGTCTCCGACATGCAAAGTATGTGCTCCAGCTTGTTGAGCTATCTTCTAGTCCAACAGTTATCTTTATTTTTTTTGGTTTTGGGACTACACCCAGTGGTTCTCAGTGGTTATTCCCAGCTCTGTATTCAATAATCTCTCCTGGTGGCTCTCAGAGGACCATAAGAAATGCCAGGGATTGAACACGGATTAGTAGCATGGGAGACAGGAGGATTACTCACTGTTCTATCTCTCCAGCTTGATAGGATTATTTTAGAATTCAAGAAGATCCATAGAAAGACTCTAACTGATAATATTGTGAAACCACAAAATTTATCCACCTAATCTAACCTCCTTCATACATAAATAATTCCATGTCTTAAGCTCAGGAATCTATTATAATTTTGTTGATTTGTTGACTTTTATGAAGGTAACTTCTGATACATTAGTTAATATAATGTCTTTCTTACAAGAGTGTAAATTCTATGATATTAGGGATATAGCTGTTTTGTTGACTGCTGTATCCTTAATGACCAGGATAGAACCCTTCAAAGAGTAGACACAAAAATATGTTTTAATGTAATGAATTGGTAAATAATGGTTCCTTAAAAATGTCAAAAGCTGTAGTAAAAGCAGTTAGCCATCATGAATACTAATAAATGAGTCATTCTCTTAACTAGGGACAGATAAAATGAGACAGTCATCTGTTTGGATAGTTTCCCTAGTGAGTCATATGACCGCTGTGGCTTACAATAGTCTTCTTGTGAAAGTGGTGTGGGAGTGTTCGAAAATATTTTATTTTTGTTTTTTTGAGTCACACCCAGTGGTACTCAGGGCTTACTCCTGGCTCTGTGCTTAGGAATCATTCCTGGTGGCGCTCAGGGGACTATATGGGGTGCCTGTGATCAAACCCAAGCTGATCGTGTGCAAGGCAAGTACCCTACATACTCTACTATTCCTCTTGCCCATATGTTCATAAATTTTGGTGGGTATTTGCTCCATTGCAAGAGCTAACAGGAAATGGCATGTTTTAACACTGCCTGCACAAAATTGTTTAGAATTTACTTTAGGAAAGCCTTAACATATTAAGAACTAAAAGAAGGGCAGAAAATAGTGTCGTGGGTAGGTGCTTCCCTTGTAAACTGCTGGGTGGGGTCCAACCCCCAGCACGCAATATGGTCCATCAAGCTCTCCCAACATCAGGAGAGATCCCAGAGTGCAAAAGTAGGAGCAAGTCTTATGCACTGCTGGGTGTGGCCCCAAACCCAATCCAATCAAAAAAAAAACTAGAGTCCAGGGTTCAGAGAGAGTACAGAAGTGCCAGAGAACTAAACTTAGTGTCTCACACATGCTCTAAGGCACTTACTCTGCCACCAAGCTATACAGATATCCCTGGCCACAAATGTTTTTGATAAGATCATCAGCAGTAATTTTTTAACTTGCTTGAACCCCTCACTAACATATAACCCAGGAAATAAACTTATCAGTACATTTTTGCAAGATATTCATTTGTGGATACTTAAGGTTAATCAACAAACTTTCATAGCACATCCACTATTCATATTGCCCTGTGAAGGCATCCTCCCACCCTCAGTGCCTGGCAACGCTGAATGAAAGTAATGCATGTCTGATTTCTCACAGACTAGTGAAATCACAACCATAATAGAAGTTACTCTAATACAGATATTATTGCTTTATTTTTTATTTGGAGATCATTTAAAGCTTAGAGATAGTGTGAGAGAATAATAGTAAGGATATCTGAATACCATTTATTGAGATTCATTAATTGTTCAGTTTTTACCCCATCACGATCACGACCATCCTGTTGTTCATTGATTGCCTCAAGCAGGTCCCAGTAACATCTCCTTCCTCCTAGCCCTGAGATTTTTTAAAAAGTGCCATATTCAAGGCTCTTTCAGGGTTAGGAGAATGAGACCCATCATTGTTACTGGTATTTGGCATATTGGGTACACCACGGGGAGTTTGTCAGACTCTGCCGTGTGGGCAGGTTACATTCGGTAGCCTGCCAGTTTGTCCAAAGTAGGAATGAGATAATAAGATGTCAAGTGGCCGTGAATGCGGCCGCGCTTCCGGGAGCTAGGTTTAATAGTCTCTGGGTCTTGGCTGTTGATGGGATTACACGGGGCCAGTTGGTGGGTGTGACCCCTGCCTACTGGAATTTGGAGGATCTGGGTGGAGGATGCTCAGCCCCAATCAGAGCAGGCTTGGAGATCTCAGCCCCGGGACCCGCATGCCTTTTTTCCTCTGCCGGTACCTTCATGCGTGTGGAGAGTGGTCTCAGCATGGTGGTGGCTGGTTCTGGAGGTCTTCGACTGCCGGAGCCCTGGTCGGGGCGGGGAGGGAAACTCAACCCGCTCCCCTCCAAGGGGCCCCGGTGAGGACAGTCAGGCGCGGGGGCAGGAGACTCTGTGCTGTTCTCTTCCGGGAGCTGGGTTTTACCCCATATGCTACATTATTTGCAAGCTCTATCATCTGTTAATTGATCTACTGATCTACATATATTTTCCCCTGAACTGTTTGAGAGTATTTATATATTTTTTATTTTTTTATAAATATGTATATCTCATTGCCCTTTACTACAATGCCTATGCTCCAAAAATATGCTGATATTCACTTATATAACCACAACCCAGTTATTAACTTCAAAGATTTACATTTTTAAAATGCTTTACTTTATTCCCCCATATTCCAATTTTTGTAGTTGGAATATCTTTTAGAGCATTTCCCATAACCAGCACCAGACCTAGTCAAAGGGTCAGATATTGCCTTTAGTTGTAGTTCCTTAGCATTATTAACTCAGTAACATTTCTACATGTTAAAAAATACTTTTGGGGAGCTGGAGCAATAGCACAGTGGGTAGGGTATTTGCCTTATATGCGGCCGACCCGGGTTCGATTCCCAGCATCCCATATGGTCCCCTGAACACTGCCAGGAGAAATTCCTGAGTGCAGAGCCAGGAGTAACCCCTGTGTATTGCCAGGTGTGACCCAAAAAACAAAAAAAAAAAACTTTTGGGTGGTGGGTCACAGAGAGACAGTACAATGAGTTAGGTGCTTGCCTCACATGCGGTCAAATCAGGTTAAATCCCCAGCACCCCATATGGTTTCTCTGAGCACCACAGGAGTGATCTCTGATCACAGAGTCAGAAGTAAGCGCTGGGTATCCCTGGGTGTGGCCCACAACAAAAAATAGCTTAAAGAAAAATTTAAAAATACAATACAGGGGGTTGTAGCTATAGTACAGCAGGTAGGGTGTTTGCCTTGCACGCGGCCGACCCAGGTTCAATCCCCAGCATGCCATATGGTGCCCCAAACACTGCGAGGAGTAACACCTGAGTGCAGAGCCAGGAGTAAGCTCTGTACATTGCCAGGTGTGACCCAAAGAGCAAATAATAATAATATAAAATGTAAAGTAAATAAAAATACAATACAGCAAAAAGTTTCTCATTTTAGCACTTAACTAATTCTTTAATGGCTAAATTGAGATTTTTGTATTTTTTTCATCCCCCCCCAAGCAGAGCTCAGGGGCAACAGGTATCATTCATCATTCCTGGCAATACTCAATCTACCTATGACCAGGGCCACACCTGGCAGTGTTCATGGAACCATACAGTGTCAGTGATGGAACTTGGATATAAGTTATTTCTCTGGCTCTATGTATTCCTTTTTGATTAAAAATTGCATTTGGGGGAACTGGGTAGAGAGTTCAAAGGGTTACTATGCATGCACTGCATACAAGAGGCCAGAACAATCCCCAGCACTGCATGGTCCCGATTCCCACTGGGAACAACACTGAACCAGTAGTCCCTGAGTGCCACCCATGTGTTTGGGTGTTATACAAACTATACTCCCCCTAAAATGTACCCACATGTGTACATATGAATATACATTGTATATACTATGCATATAAATGAGTCTATCACTATCACTGTCCTCCCCTTGTTCATCGATTTGCTCGAGCAGGCCCAGTAATGTCTCCACTGGAGACTTTGTTGTTACTGTGTTTGGCATATCGAATACATCATGGGTGGCTTGCCAGGTTCTGCCATGCAGGCGAAATACTCTCAGTAGCTTGCCGGGCTCTCCGAGAGGGGCGGAGAAATCGAACTTGGGTCGGCCATGTTGGCTGCGTGCAAGGCAAACGCTCTACCGCTGTGCTATTGCTCCAGCCCTAAATGAGTCTATAAGCAAGCATAAATACATGTATATACATATTTGAGAGCAATAAATTTTACTTTCAATCCATAAACACAACACTATTTCTTGCCTTTCCCCTTTTCATATTTTATACCTTTCCTTCTTCTATTTTTCTTTCTTAACCTTTTTATAGAGGTATCAGGATTTACAATTCCTTTAATCACACGTTTCATGTATGCATGGGCTGGAGCGATAGCACAGCGGTAGGGCATTTGCCTTGCACACAGCCAACATGGCTGACCCGAGTTCGATTCCTCCACCCCTCTCGGAGAGCCCGGCAAGCTACCGAGAGTATCTCGCTCGCACGGCAGAGCCTGGCAAGCTCCCTGTGACGTATTCAATATGCCAAACACAGTAACAACAAAGTCTCCAATGGAGACGTTACTGGGCCCGCTCGAGCAAATCGATGATCAACGGGAGGGCCTTTACTCTTTACTTACTTTACTCTCATGTATGCATCATTATCAACACCACAATCATCAACCTGAGAGCCTACTTCTCCGCACCAGTGTCCAAAGGGTCCCTCCCCAAGTATATCCTTTCCATCACAAGGAGAACCTGACTTACAACAATATCAACTCACTTCTCCTAAATTGGGAATTCATAAGATACTTAAATTACTGCCTTTTTTCTTTTACCCTCATATCTGCTTTAAGTGCAGTTACTTGAAATACAAAGTAGTTCATTTCTTTCAATTTGCTTTCAATAGAATATTGCCCATTTCATCATATTGACTCATTTTATTACATAGAATATCAATATGCTTACAAAACCCAAAATTATGCAATAATATTGGGACCAGAACAATAGTACAGCAATTACAGTGATTGCTTTGCTTGTGGCTAACCCAGGATCAATCCCTGGCTTCCTATATGGTCCCCTAAGCGCCACTAGGAGTAATTCCTGGGTACAGAGCCAGAAGTTACCTCTGACCATCACCGGGAATGGCCCAATTCCCCATCCTCAATTTATACAGTAATGTATACTCATTCTTTCTCACATATTTTTTCTTTTACTTTTCTTTTTTTTTAATTTTTTCCCTTTTTGTGGGGGCAATACACAGTTGTGCTCAGGGCTTACTACTGGTTCTGCACTCAGAGATCACTCCTGGAAGTGCTTGGAGGACCATGCGAGATGCTGGGTATTGAACACAGGTCGACTATATGTGAGGCAAGCACCCTACTTTCTCTACTACCTATTCAGCCCCCTAGTTCCTTCCCATATCTTTTATTAAAAAAAAACCTCTCCTTTCTGACACAACCTCTTATAGTTAAGCAACCATGTTTTCTGATTTGCTTGTATTATCTTTCTTTGAGGGGGAGAAACACACCTAGAGGTATTCAGGGCCTACTGCCTACTGTGTACTCCTGGGTTGATCTGGTGGTATTATGAGGAGTGTGCAATAAAGACTGAACTAAGAAATCTTGCATGTAAAGAACACACTAGGTGAGGCTGGAGTGATAGCACAGCAGGTAGAGTAGGGTGTTTGCCATGCTCGCAGCCAACCCTGGTTTGATTCCCAGCATCGCATATGGTCCCCTGAGCACCGCCAGTAGTGATTCCTGAGCGCAAAGCCAGGAGTAACCCCTGAGAATCACCGAGTGTGTCCCAAAAAGAAAAAAAAAAGAATGCACTAGGCCTTATTACCTTCTTCCCCAACACTGTGTTTATTTTTCTCTCTTAGTTTATTATTTTTAAGTATTTTCTTTGTGCTGCTAGGGAGCAAACACCAGACAGGCAAGACATGTACTTTATCACTGAGCCACATTCTTGGCTTTGGTGTGTTCCTGTGTTCTCTTCATTTTAAAGATAAGAAATTCTAGAGGCCAGAAAGATAGGATAGGGGTAAGGTGCTTGTTCCATATCTGGCATCTCGTAGGTCCCCTTAGCACTGCCAGGAGTGATCCCTGAGTACAGAGCCAGGAGTAAGCCTGAGCAGCAGTGGGTGTGGCCTAAAACAAACAAAAAGCAGTTCTGTGAATAAATATGTTCTTGTTTTCCTTCCTTCTTGAACTGATGGGAATTTATTATATACTATTTCCTTTGTGTCTTTCACTTATCACAGTACAATATGGATGTTTTGCAGGGGTTACCAGAGTCAACAGTAGGGTGAAGTGAGCAAGAAACCTAGAGTACAATATTTAAGGAGACACTAGTGAGTTCCACTTGGATGAATCTCACAGGTAAACAGAAGTGCACCTAGCAGAGAAGAGAGATAAAGTCATTTGGGACAAAGGGAAAAACAAATTCATCATCAAGGATACCCAAGAGAGTATGGGGTGAAGTGTAGAAAGTCTAAAGTAAAGGATGCTTATTAGAAATGATCTGAAGTAGAGCCAGAGTGATAGTATGGCAGTTAGGGAGCTTGTCTTATGCATAGCTGACTCAGGGGGGCCTCAAACACAAGACCCTATTATAAAACAAGTACTTTACCACTGAGCTGCATTCCTCATCCTTGATATTTCTTTCTCTCCCTCTCCTCCCTTCTTTCTTTATCTTTCTTTTCTTTCACATCCTTGGTTGCTTATTTGTTTGTTCAACTCAGTCATCAATTTCCACTAACTCCACTTCTAATGGCTTACCATGAAGGGTTTTGTTTGTTTGTTTGTTTTTAGTTTTTTGTTTTTTGTGTCACCTGGTGATGCAGAGGGGTAACTTCTGGCTCTGCACTCAGAAATTACCACTGGCAGTGCTCAGGGGACCATATGGTATGCTAGGAATCGAACCTGGGTCAGCCGCGTGCAAGGCAAATGCCCTACCCGCTCTGCTATTGCTCCAGCCCCCATGAAGGGTTTTAACCAGAGGTGTAGCTTGATTATAATTTTCTTTCTTTCTTTTTTTGGTTTTGAAGCCACAATCTACAGTGCTCAGAGGCTCTTTCTAGAAGCCCCAGGATCCAATGCCTAGAACTTTCATGGTCCCTTAAACACCACTTAGAATGATCCTGTAAGCACCAAGCTAGGAGTATGCCCCAAGCATCACTAGTGCAACCACAAAACACACAAGCAAAAAGATTTATAAGAAATATAAAGTGGGCCTCTATATATTTTTATTTAACTCTCTAATGATGAAAAACAAGTATGAGGGACCAGAGAGTACAGGATTGTGAAGGATGTGATTTCTTGCATGTGGTCAACCTGGTTTGATCACTGGCACAGCATATAGTCCACTGAGCACTGCCAGAGTGATCCATGAGTACAAAGCTAGAAGTAGCCTCTGAGCACTGCTGAGTGTGGCCAAATTCCCACCTCCACAAAAATAAAAATCAGTCTATTAAGTTGATTCAAAGATAAATTTGAGGAACTTGCCTCGCATTCAGTCAACCTGGGTTTAATGCCCAGCATCACACATGGTCCCTCAAGTACCACCAGGAGCAAACCCTGAATGCAAAGCCAGGAGTAAACTCTGAGCACAGTGAAGTGTGACACCTAAATAAAAATATCGGTCATGGTCACGGTTCTCCCGTTATTCATCGATTTGATCCAGCGGGCCCAGTAACATCTCCATCATGAGACTTGTTGTTACTGTGTTTGGCATATTGAATACGTTACGGGGAGCTTGCCACGCTTTGCCGTGCAGGCGAGATACTCTCGGTAGCTTACCGGGCTCTCTGAGGGGGGCGGAGGAATCAAACTCGGGTTGGCCATATTGGCCGCTTGCAAGGCAAACGCCTTACCCGCTGTGTTATCTCTCCAGCCCCACCTAAATAAAAAATGAATTTTAAATAAAGCATATATAGACACTAAAAATAATTTTAGGGACCAGAAAGATTTGTATATTTGTGAAAATATACAACTTGTGGTAGTACCACTAACCCTCCAGGAGATAGTAATCCCTGAGCATAGAGTTAGAAGTAATCCCTGAACACAGCCAGACATGGCCCAAAACCCAAAAAGGAAAGAAAGAATTTTATAAAAATACTTCTATTAGATACAATACGGATTTATGTCCCATACAAAAATGTTGCATTTGGGGGCATTTTTCTTTTTGGTTTGGAGATTTGGGGGGACAAGTGGCACAACCACTATATGCAAGGCAAATGCCCTATTCACTGTACTATCTCTCCAGCCCCATCGGGACATTTTTCTTACTGAAAAGAATCAGTTGCATCTATACAAACAAAAAGTTTTCAAGTTAGAAAGTAACTTTAGGGAATGGAGAGATAGAACAATGGGTAGGGAGTTTGCCTTGAACGTAGTCAACCCAGGTTCAATACCTAGCATCCCATATGGTCCCCTGAGCACCACCAGGAGTGATTCCTGACTGCAGAGCCAGGAGCAATCCCTGAGTATTGCTGGGTGTGGCCAAAAAACAAGCAAACAAATAAAAGTAACATAATAGATAGGAGTTCTTAACCAATAGTAGACAGCAAGTCAAAAAGATCTCTTTATCTATGGGGCTGAAGCAATAGCACAGTGGGTAGGGCATTTGCCTTGCACGCGGCCGACCCAGGTTCGATTCCCAGCATCCCATATGGTCCCCAGAGCACCGCCAGCAGTAATTCCTGAGTGCAGAGCCAGGAGTAACCCCTGAGCATCGCTGGGTGTGACCCAAAAAGCAAAAAAAAAAATCTCTTTATCTAAAGACTTACATAATGTTTGGGCAGGCTTATTCCAATGCTCCAGTACAATATGTACAGTATATCCTTTTGCCTAATTTCTAAGTTGGGTATAATTTTTCTTATTACTCCATAAGAATTTCTGTGTCGAGTATAACCTCCTGGTATTGTTGAAATCACAAATGACTGCTGCATCAGGGGAATGTCCACCCCTCCACCATACACATACACATTTCCATACTTCAGCAGGGAATCAGATCCATCAGCTAGGGCCATTATCTTCTCTGTTTTTAGGGCTTGAATGCGTGTCTCTGAAATCAGGCAAGAAAATCAACACCCCAAGAAAAATAAGGTACTACCCTGTTTATTTTCATGTCTCCCCAGGTGCCCATGCAAACTTCCTTTACACGATTACCCTGCGCAATTTGATCCTAATGCAAATAAATATCTTTGTGTTGTCTGCCCTTCCATGTTATGAGACATGCCCAGATATGGCTGAATTGGACCCACGAGAAAAATGAACAGAAGCCAGGGGACCCATAATTGTTATCTTCATGGATTCCAGTAGGCCATGGAGAATGCCCTAAAGCTCATGTTGGAAAAATGCACACAAAGGCAACACTCACTACTCATACGGATCTCTTGGTTTACTCTTATCCATGATTGACATGATATTGTTCTTTCCCATAAAGCTGGATTTAAGAGCACCCAAGCCACCTTGCCCCCTGAGGCAAATCAGTGAGTCTGGGGCAAGAGTAGATAGTGATTCCATATCACTCTTCTTGTTTACCATCTGGTAGCTCTACAAAGCCTGGATTTCTAACTTCCTTTTTGTTGTTGTCCATTTATTCATTCATCATCATTCATCATCCTGTTATTCGTTGATTGCCTCAAGCAGGCCCCAGTAACGTCTCTTTCATCCTAGCCCTGAGATTATATTCAAGGCTCTTTAGGAGAATGAGACCCATCATTGTTACTGGTATTTGGCATATTTGGTACGCCACAGGGAGTTTGCCAGACTCTGCCCTGTGGGCAGGCTACATTCGATAGCCTGCAAGTTTGTCCAAAGTAGGAATGAGATAATAAGATGTCATAAAAAGACGTTCTGATAAGACGTTGCGCGGCCGCAAATGCGGCCACGCGGTTCTGGGAGCTGGATTTTATAGTCTCTGAGTCTTGGCCGCTGATGGGATTACACGGTGCCAGGGGGCCAGGTGGTGGGTGTGACCCCCGTCTACTGGAATTTGGAGGATCTGGGTGGAGGATGCTCAACTCCAATCCGAGTAGGCTTGGAGATCTCGGCCCCGGAACCCGCGTGGCTTTGTCCCTCTGCCAGTACTGTCCATACTCAGGGATTATTCCTGGAGCAATATTAAGGGATTATTCCTGGAGGTGCTCAGAGGACCATTGGGATGCTGGAAATTGAACTTGGGTCAGCCTCATGTAAGGCAAACTCACTAGCTACTGTACTATCTATCACTACAGTCCCCACTTTTTTTTTAACAAAGAGTCAGAGTCTTGTAGGAAAGAATAAATGTCATTTACATCCCTACTCAATTTGCATGTGCTTGTTTTTCTTTGTTCTTTATTTTTTGAGGGGAGGCATACATGGTGGTGCTAGGACTTACTCCAGGCCCTGTGCTCAGGTATTACTTGTGGGAGGGCTCAGACAACCATGTGAGATCCATATAGAACCTGGACCAGACATGCACAAGACAAGTGCACTACCTGAACTATTGCTCTGGCCCATGTATGAGGCTATTTGTCTAGAACCCAAGCCCATTGCCCTAAAGAAAATCACTGTAACTTGGTACCCTGAAGACAAATACTATTACTTGTTAGAAAGGAGATTCCCCAGGCTCCACGAAAATGGCACCTTCATGCTGCCACTTACAAAACAGCTCCTTATATCTTTGGCTGACAGGAAATAGCTGACACATACAAATGATTAATCTGAGATGAGTTGTCTGGTTAAAATTTCAATATATTTTTGTTATTTTAGAATGAAATATTTAAAATATAATAAAGTATCACTGTGTCACTGTCATCCCTTTGTTCGTCGATTTACTCAAGGGGGCACCAGTAATATCTCCATTCATCCCAGCCCTGAGATTTTAGCAGCCTCTCCTTACTTATCTTTCCCAACACTGCCGTATTGAAGGTTCTTTCAGGGCCAGGGAAATGAGACCCGTTATTGTTACTGTTTTTGGCATATTGAATATGCCACAGGTAGCTTGCCAGGCTCTGCTGTATGGGCAAGATACTCTCCGTAGCTTGCTGGGCTCTCCGGATCAAAATAAGAACAGCCACATTCAGGACAAGAGCCTTGAACTCTCTCCAGCCCACACATCTCTTGCCTTCTGAAGTGGATAATGCATGAACCCCTGCAGCTGGATTACCTTAAGACTTGGGAGTTGGGGGTCTACAATGTGACTTAATAGTAGAGCACATGCATTGCATATGTGGGCACATGGATTTCACCTCTAGCATAGGAAGAAACTGAGTCTCAGGATAGTCTCTCTTTAGTCACAAGTTGCTACTAGAGAAAATTCACCATCCTATTGAGGAAATACAGGAAACCTCTAACAGGAGCACTCAAACCCTGCTTAGAAATTTGGATTCACAAACACACAAATTCTATTGGCAGAAGATAGCATGAGTGAAGCATGACTTAAGTAAGGGCCAAAGACACATTGAAAAGACCATAGGCTTATAAAGGAATAGCTGGAAAATTACCACTTTCCAGTGTGACAGTCATGCTCCATACAAGATCTCCAGAACATACTTCAGCAGCTACCACAAAGCAGCATTGCATTGTGGCACATCACAGTCAATGACAGGACTCACACATATCTTCAGACAACATCCCCCTGAACAGTTTGAGTCAGTCCAGGGTGCACAACCCAACCCCACTCAGATACACTGTGAGAGTGCTTCCCCTCAGATGCCTGTTACTGTGTCCACTGAGGGATATACCTTGCAGGAAGTCCGCCCCTTTGAACACCATGGCACCTGCTAAAGCAGGCTAGAACACACACACATGAGTAAAGTAAATGCACACTAAAGGTTAGTAAACACACACTAAAGGCTAGTGCAAGATCGGGGATGGTTCTAACTGACTCAGTACATGCCCCAGTAAACAAGCCAGTCTCAAGACCCTGTGGACAAGACTGGTCTTGCTAAAGGACTTAAGTGCACTTGTGAAGCACAGAAACCCCAACTAGAACTGAGAGCCAACTCCTGTTTGGAAAGGTTTCAGAGAAGGGCACGACACAAGTCACATTCAGGCAACCATACCAGTACCCCCAGACTCTGGATACGGGCCTGCAGTCCCACCAGGCACCTCCAATGGACCCACATCTCAGATCAAGAACCTCTTAATTTCCTCTGCTCTTAACAGCAGAGGGAAAAGGTGCCCTGTTTGTCACTGACCTGGAGGGCTGTCCAAAGCCACCCAGGGTGCCCAAGTGCCCTAGTTTGCCCAGGGCTTTGTCCTGGTTGAAAATACAAAGTTGGGTTTCTAGGGAAACCCACGTCCCAGAAAGCTGGGCTACTTGTGAGCCTGACACTAGCTCTCAGCTCTCTGATTGAATGTGTGTTCCTGTCTCCTGCAGAGAGGGATTTGGCTCCACTCTCAGAGGGTCTTAGTTCCATTTGGGCTCAGGAACATGGGAATCCTGCACTTGACCTGGAACTTTCCATTGTACCTTCCTTTATGCTTCAACTGGGCACATCTCCTTCTCCTGCTGGTGAGCCTCACTTGTGCTTGCCAAATGATCTCTCCTAACAGTGGGAATTCAAGGACCCTTCATGCTTCCTGTGATGGCTCTCAGCCTAGCAACACACATCTATCAGCCCTCACCGTGGTTACTAGAGGTGGCCCTTGCTACCACTTGCTCAGAGCAAGCCTGATTCATAGCCCCTCCTCTACCTCCTCCTCAGCACCATATAGGCCCATGTCTCCTCTCCTGCTCTGATATTAGTTCCCATACCTCTATAAAAACTGGATAAAGGGATACAAAACGTTTCACATAGGGGCTGGAGGCCAGAGTAATAGCATAGCGGGTAGGGTGTTTGCCTTGCATACAGTCCAGCTGGGTTTGATTCCTCCGCCCCTCTTGGAGAGCCCAGCAAGCTACCGAGAGTATCCCACCCACATGGCAAAGCCTGGAAAGCTACCCATGACGTAGTTGATATGCCAAAAACAGTAACAACAAGTCTCACAATGGGGACGTTACTGGTGCCTGCTGGAGAAAATTGATGAACAACGGGAGGACAGTGACAGTGACTCTTCTCCTGCCTTTTACAGGAAACTGGAGGGGAAAATAAGAGAGAGAGAACAAGGGGGAATGCCCTGCCACAGAGGCAGGGTGGGATGGGGGGATGGGGGTGGGAGGGATGCTGGGACCCGTGGTGGTGGAGAATGGGTGCCAGTGGAGGAATGGGTACTTGATCATTGTATAACTGAAACCCAAGCACAAAAATTTGTAAGTCTATAACTGTAACTCATGATGTTTCGCTAATAAAAATAATCTGTCCTCCCGTTGTTCATCGATTTGCTTGAGCGGGCCCAGTAACATCTCCATTGGAGAATTTGTTGTTACTGTGTTTGGCATATCGAATACATCACAGGTAGCTTGCTAGGCTCTGCCATGCGGGCGAGATACTCTCGGTAGCTTGCCAGGCTCTCCGAGAGGGGCGGAAGAATCGAACTTGTGTCGGACATGTTGGCTGCGTGCAAGGCAAACGCCCTACCGCTGTGCTATCACTCCAGCCCAATAAATAAAATTTTTTAAAAAAGAAAGGAAACTGGAGGGATCCCCTCCACAGGTCCCAGCTGCTCCCCAGGTTTCTAATTACAAATGCCTCCAGCCTGACTTACAAGGGCTTGAGGGAGCCCTGGTTCAGGTGCTCTGACTGGGGCCACCAAAGTAAACAACAGTGGGATCCTGCCCAGAGGACCTCAATGCTTGATGGGGAGAGATGTGCACCTTGAGATCACAGGTTTAACTCAAGAGGTTACTCTAGATGCTGTGGGCAGGCCAGCCCAGGCTTCCTTGAGGAGGGAAATTCTGAGCAGAGTTCCAGCTGGAAACTGTGGGAAGAAGGGTATGTTGGGGGACATCTTCCAGTGCCCAGAGAAAAGCATTATTGATGCAAGTTTGTGGATGAGTGGCACAAGTCAGAATGAGGAATGTGGGATATGGGAAGAGGCAGGAGCAGTATCTGGGGCTCTATGGACAACAGTCTCACAGAGGAAGCTACAGTCCCCACTT
Source organism: Sorex fumeus (assembly GCF_029834395.1). Classification (NCBI taxonomy): domain Eukaryota; kingdom Metazoa; phylum Chordata; class Mammalia; order Eulipotyphla; family Soricidae; genus Sorex; species Sorex fumeus. Next base: position 30,059,351 of record NW_026606115.1, read on the forward strand.
TTTTAACATTATCCAGTACCCTAAACAGGTCCAGTAGGGGAGGAATGCAAAAACAATCTTTGGATTTGGTAACTGAATTCCTAGATTTGCACAACTGATACATGAATGCAAAGGCCAAGGAAGAATGGAAATATGATGGTGGAGATTGAGCTATCTGGTCACTGTCACTGTCACTGTCCTCCCGTTGTTCACTGATTTGCTCGAGGGGGCCCAGTAACATTGTGAGACTTGTTGTTACTATGTTTGGCATATCGAATATGTCCTGGGTAGCTTGCCAGGCTTTGCTGTGAGGGCGAAATACTCTCGATAGCTTGCTGGGCTCTCCAAGAGGGATGGAGGAATCAAAAGCGGCGGAATAGAACTCGGGTAGGCCAGGTGGCTGCCTTCAAGGCAAACACCCTACCTGCTGTGCTATTGCTCCAGCCCAAGGCTATCTGGTAATTTTCTAAAATCTTGACTCAAATCTTAATTGTAGTCAAGGGCCAGAGTGATAGTACAGGTGGCACGGTGCTTATTTTGTACATGGATGACTTAGGTTCAATCCCTGGCACCACATATTATCTTCCAAGCAACATCAGGAATGTTCCTTGAGTATAGAGCCAGAAGTAAGCTCTGAGCACTGCCGGGTGTTATCAGTCTCCAATGGAGACGTTACTGGGCCCGCTCGAGCAAAAGGAAACAAAACAAAAAAAATTAACCAAAGTAGAAATTGAAACTGCACAGATAATAATGACAGTAAGGAACTTCCCTTGCATATAGCCAACCAAAATTCAAGTTTGTAGTCCCACACATGTTCCCCCAAGCACCACAGATATCACTCCTGACCCCAGAGCCAGAATGGCCCCTAAGCTTAATCAGGTTTGAAGCAAACACACTCACACACAAAATAATAATGGCCTTGGATTGTTGTTTAGAATGGAAGTACTATAGCAGTTTAATGGGATGTTGGGAAGGACACAGTAGAAAATATAAAATAAAATAAATGAAGACAGAATAAATAGTTATGGTAGTGGTCAGGAATGCTTCATGGTGCTAAACTTTCTGAGGAGAATTCAAGTTTTTCACTCATAATCATGACCAGTTGAGAGTATTAACTACTTTTTCTGATGGCTGACTTGTGTACAGACTCTGGTCTAAGCAAGAATTATGCGTGTATACTTTATTGTATACTGGGACAGGGAGCGCATTGTCCCCTATACTGCTGTTTTAGCAAGTGCTGGGACCGCACCAAGTTTTGTTCTCCTGAGTAAGTGGCGGCAGGTGCAGGTGGCAGTGCTCAGAGCAGTTTAATGGCTTGTTGAGCAGGAATAAATATCAAGGTCTGATTCAGAAAGTTCTCATAGTATCCTGAGAAATGGTTCAGGTACAACTTGTGCATTCATGGTTCCTGGTGTGCCAAACAGGAGTGTGTGAACTTTGCTATACACTGTCTGAAGTTGCTTTGTCTGTTGTGAGTGGTCACCAGTCCAGCTCCCACAAGAAGCAGATGATTATGGTCAGTATGCTGATGAGCTGTTTGATCACCCCAAGCGTCCAGTGCCTTACTGAGCAAAGATATTTTCACAGGCTCTGTTGTTGGCTGGTACTGTCTTGTTGGTTCATAAAATGGTGGAGGTAAAGGCCCCAGTTTGGTCTAGCCTTTTTCCTTAGTGGATACTCCATTCCCTCTTAGAAAAGGCAGTGATGGACCACAGAGAGCTCAACAAGTTGAGTGCATGCTTTGCACCCCCGAGACCCGGGTTAAATTCCCAGTACATTATGGCCCATAAGCACTTTTGGGAGCAACATACCAGTATAGAGCCAGATTTACAACCTGACCACCATATCATATTCCCCCACCACCACCAGCAAAGAATTTACAATGGTAAAACAAGGAGCTCTGTCTATGAAGAATTAAGCACTGAGGATGTCAAGAGGAGGTGAGGGGATGTGGCCTCACCATCTGTCATGGGTGAGGAGTAAAGTTCTCCACATAAGGTTTTTTCTGGGTTAATTTTCTTTTTTTAAAATTTGTATATATATGTATATATAATTTAATTGCATCACAGTGAGATACACAGTTACAAAGATGTTCATGATTAGATTTCAATCATATCATGTTCTAATACCCCTCTTTTCTCCAGTGTACATTTCCCACCACCAATGTCCCCAGTTTCCCTCCTGCCCCTCCCCCGCCTCTATTGCAGGCTCTTCTCTCATTCCTTTTGAGCATTTTGGTTTGCGATACAAATACTGAAAGGTTATCATGTATATGATAACCCTCCATATAAGTTGAGTGAGGGTACAGGTGTCTTGGTGTTTGACTCTGGGGACTTTATCTAGCCCTGGTGCAACCGCAAAACGTGATCAAGGATACCAGGGAGACACTCAAAGGGCTGATTACATGATTTAATTACAGGATGTCCTGCTTTGATCACCAGCATTACATTGTTCCCCAAGCACCATTAGGAAAACACCATTTGAAGGAACTATATAAAACCTCCTCCTGAAAGCCATTCAGGGTTTGCTCCTTCAAGCCCATGTTCTCCCTTGAAAATGCACCTATGTCTCTTTGTTTGCCTGCATGCTCTGCAAGTCTATGTTATTCTTTGAACACATATTTTGCTTGTTGTTTCTATGTCTTTTTGCTTGCTTTTTTCCATCCTGCAGAAATCCATTTCTCTCTTGAACAAATATTTCTCTATTGAAGCCGAGGTTCTCTCCTGAATATGTTCTCTCTTGAACATGTGTTTTTGCTTGAACATCTTTCTAAGTAAGTTTCATTCAATAAAAACTATGTTGTTTCACTATTTTTCCTACTCCTGAAATTCTTTTTTAAGGGAAAAGTTATTGTCCTGGAACACCTATGTTGAGGTTAGGACTGACTTTTCCTTTCCTGCAAACAGCAATTTCTCACTCCAGCCTAAGTCCATGGCTCCCTGAGTAACTGGATGGTATAGATCAACTCCCACACTGTGCAGAAAAAAGTCGGCTTCAGTTTGCAACTTGACTGCTGCCTTGTAGAGCTGGCAGATCATGAGCATCTATGCCATTGTAGGTGCTTATAGGAGACTTTACCAGTCCTGCTCTAAGCCAGGCATCTCCTTGGATGGCCAAGATCAGTCTAGCAGAGAAATGGAAACACTCTTTTTTTAAAAAAAAATAATAAATTTATTTATTTTTAGTCATTGCAAAATTAGAAAGCTATTTAGGCTTCAGATATACAATTTTACAACACTGATGACTTCATCATGTCCATTTTCCTCCACCAATGCCCCCACGCCACTTGCTTTTTTCCCACTAGTATGCTTCTATGAGAGGTTCTTTTTATTCTTTTTGGGTCACACCCGGGGATGCACAGGGATTACTCCTGGATCTGCATTCAGTAATTACTCCTGGCAGTGCTCAGGGATCCATATGGGATGCTGGGAATCAGAGGAGATTGGAGAGGAGATAGGAATAAACTACAATTGATACTGACCAGTCTGGCCCTCCTTCCTTTGCCTACCCATTGCCGTCGTTCTCCCCGGGGTCGGGGAAGCAGAGACCACCGAACGCAAACAGCAGGAGAGATCGAGTGCCACAGCCCTTCGGAAAATACACAATGGGGTACACTAAATACCCAGCACTCTAGTCATACAAGCATATATCTACACTGGAATGGGAGAAAAGAAACTACAGTCTCTAAACAGGAGCAGAGTCATGAACATGCCTCATCTAGATGAACTTCCAAAAAAAAAAACCTTGCCAGAGAACACCATATTGAATTTCTAATTATCATAGAGGAGTCAGTCACCAGCAAGTTACATTTTGTTTTCGGTGTTTGCTTTTGGTTCATAACCAGTGGTACTGGGGGCTACTCTCTGCACAGGTGTTTATAGATTTTTCCCCTGGATGACTGCATGATAGGTATCAAATATGGGACTCCATCATTCAAAGTACATGCTCCAGCCTTTTGTACTATTTTATCTTGCTTGTTTTCACCATGTTTGTGAGAACTATACCGGGTAGTAAAGGTAAAGGCCCTCCCGTTGATCGTCGATTTGCTCGAGCGGGCCCAGTAACGTCTCCATTGGAGACTTTGTTGTTACTGTGTCTGGCATATCGAATACTCTCGGTAGCTTGCCGGGCTCTCCAAGAGGGGCGGAGGAATCAAACTCGGGTCGGCCATGTTGGCCGCGTGTAAGGCGAACGCCCTACCCGCTGTGCTATCGCTCCAGCCCAGTATGAAGGGAGGGCTGAAAACATGTTCTCATGGGATTATAAAGATCAAACCCAGGACCTCACACATGTAAGGCATGAGTTTTACCACTTGAGTCATATCCCTGGCTCAAGAGGCACCATTTTTTTGTTTTGAGGTCACACCCACTGATGCTCAACTTACTCCTGGCTCTGCCCTTCAATCCTGGTAGGGCTTGGGGGAACATATGAGATACTGAGAGATCAGACTCAGGTTAGCAGCATGCTAGGCAAATGACCTCCTCGCTGTGCTATTGCTCTGGAAACCAGCCACTATTTTTATAATATCTCACTTTTATAATCTGTCATTTTAATCATTTTTATAATCCCTCATAACTTTGTGGTAGACACCAAACACTTTCTTCTTAGTGACAGGGTTTTTGTTTTTTGGGTTTTTTTTTTGTTTTTGAGTCACACCAGGCAGTTCTCAGGGCTTATTTCTGGCTCTTCTCTCAGGGATTACTCCTGGCAGTGCTCAGGTGACCATATGGCTGCCAGGGATTGAATCCAGGTTGGGCACGAACAAAGCAAACTTTCCTCAAAGCCCTTAGTAACATACCTTTTTTTTTGTAGGAGGGCTACACCTGGTGATGCCCAGGACTTATTCCTGGCTCTGCACTCAGAGATTACTCCTGGCAGAGCTCAGCAGATCATATGGAATACTTGGATCAACCTGGGTGGGCAGCACACAAGGCAAGCACCTTTCCCACTGTACTATCGCTCCAGCCCCAATAACATCTTGAGAACAAGTAAGTCAAGCTAATAGTTGAGCTGAGGCCTAAGAAATCCTTGCAAACAAACATACCCAGCCCTTCCCAATCCACTTCTGACTGCTAGGAAGTAGACCACACATCTAGAGTCACAAAGTAACCTATAGCCCATTCAAAGCATAACCAATTAGCAAGGGTACTTCATTGCCTCTAGTGCTCTCATTTAGCCCTAGAAGACATGCTCTATGGGTTAGGCTCCAGCATCCTCTTAAGTCACTGCCATACAGATTTTCCTGTGCAACCAGTTATATGTGACCATAGCAGCACAGGCAGACTACCAGACACTTATCATCTTGAACCTGTGGTTGTCCTCCAGGTTTGCTCTAATTTAATGCATAGGTACGCCAGCACTCACATGCTCTAACTTCTGGTTTGAATCAAAGGCACTTCATAGAGGACCCCAAGCATATCCAGGGGCATCCTTGAGCACAGAGCCAGGAATAGGCCCTCAGCACCGCTGACTCAACCCCCTAAAAAGAACACAAATGTCCCATAGATATCCAGGTCTTCTCAGTGCTACTGCTATTATTGGGTACTTATAACTATGAACCACCAGTCAGTGATCAGGTCTACTTGACTTTGACACCAAAATTCCTGACAGGCCCTAGCAACTGTGAAACCTGTGTTATAGTTAATACCTACTCAGCCTTGGTTCTATCACTGGTGCATGGCAATTTTGGTCACAAATTCCCAGCAGTCATTCTGGTCCATATGAATCAGAGCCACAGTCTTTGCCTGAAATTTGTGATAATAAACTCTCAATCACTACCCACATCTACTCAAATACAGACCTTTTCTCTGAGTCCTGACGTAACAACTGGCATAACGAAGAAGTGGAAAAAAATTATCTAAACTGATGGAATTCATCTGTACTGATGGATAATGTTGGGAAGTACTCCAACCATATAAAAACTGTCTAAACAGAGAGTAAGAAGGAAATTGCCTGCCACAGAGGCAGGGGGTGAGGTGGGGTGGGGTGGGGGTGGCAGGAGGGATACTGGGGACATTGGTGGTGGAAAATGTACACTCGTGGAGGTATGGGCATTTGATCATTGTTAAGACTGAAAATCATGAAAGCGTTGTAACTGTATCCCATGGTGATTCAATAAAAAAGAACTTTCTAAACTCCCTGATGAAGACTTCCAAGCAACAGACATAATGAAGCCTGCTGAAATGAGTAAATCAATTGAAGAAAACTTCGACAAGAACAAAGAAGGTATGGGGAAAATCCAAACACAAATCACTGAGCTAAAGAACACAATAGCTGAACCAACAATGTAATAAAAAGGCAGTAGCAAAATGACTGAATGTGAAAGTCAATCCAATGAGTTGAGAAAATCAGAGAAAATCTGATTAGAGAAAATGTTCCAAAAAGAGAAAAGTTATAAAGAATGTTTTAAAATATAGTTAGGATAAAGCTGGATCAATTGCACAGTGGTTAGGGCCCTTGTCTTTTGTACAGTCGACTTGGGTTTGAACCCCAGCACTACATAAGGTCATTTGGTCCCCTCCAGGAGTGATCCCTGGGTGTAGAAGTAGGAGTAAGCCCTGAGACCAACTGACTGTTGCCCAAACCCTGAAAACAAATTAAAAATTAAAATACAGATAAAGGATTTATGAGACAGCATCAGGAGGAAATACATTTTCATCACAGTGTTTCCAGAAGAAAGAGAATAAGGAGAAACATTTTAGTTGAAGAAATAATAGTTTAGAATTTCCCCCCAAGATTAGATGCTTTCTTATTTTGAGAAAATCCAGAAAGTCAAAGAAGGGTTAGAGACTCAGTACAGAGGGTAGTGCTTACTTTGTATATAGTCAACCCAGGTTCAATGCCCACACAACATATGGCCCTTTGGGCACTTCCAGGAGTGATCCCAGAGCATAGACAGGTGTGACCCAAAAACAAATAACAGAGGCTCAAAGAGTAACAAAGAAAATAAATAAACCAATGCACACCAAGGTGCACTGTAAAATAGAGAATATAAAAAAACAGATGTAGTATTCTAAAAACATCAAGTAAAATGCAAACAGTAGCATATAAGAAATCTTATATGAAATTCCCATAAGACAGATTTCTGTACTAAAAATACAGGCTTGAAGGCAAAGTATTGAATGGAAAAACAAACATGCTCTATGGAAAAACAAACATGAGTACTCTATTTGGGCTGGAATGATAGTACAGCAGGTAGGGTTTTTGCCTTGCATGTGGATGCCCTGGGTTCAAAATTGGACACTGCATATGGTTCTCCAAGCCCTGGCAGGAGTTACCACTGAGCACATAGTCATGTATAAGCCCTGAGAAACACAAGGTGTGACTTAGTAGTGTTCAGGAGGTACTGCAGACTCTTTCCCTGCAGTGCTTTAGGGAACCATGCTCTACCACTGTGCCATATCCCCAGCTCCTATACATAGAGCTTTTATAAAACTTTGATTTACTGAGCTTCATGTTAAGCTAACTGCTTCACAATCACTCTTTTTATCTCCTTGCACCACATCCAGTGATGTTTGGGAGATACTCCTGTTATCAGTGCTCAGGGGCTGACCCAGATGGTACTCAAGGGACCATACAGTATTAGGGACCAAGCCTGGGTCCCTTGCGTGCAAAGCATATGCCCTAGCCTTCTGAGCTATCTCTTTGGCTGAAAGGCTCCTTTAAATGCTCACAACAACTAAGCCTCTGAGGAATGAATTACTTTCCTTATCTTCAGTCAATAACGATGACTTCCATTTAAATGGGGGGAAAGGATACAATGCATAGGATCCCAAGTTTTCCAATTCTCCAGACAAAATCACTCAATATCTTTAATCACTTCACTTCCTTTATTCAGACTATGAAAATAAGTCAAATGGGCAGATATTATTTATAGCCTTCTTCTTTTTTTGGCTTTTTGGGTCACACGCAGCAATGCTCAGGGGTTACTCCTGGCTCTGCACTCAGGAATCACACCTGGCGGTGCTCAAGGGACCATATGGGATGCCAGGGATCGAACCCAGGTCAGTAGCGTGGAGGGCAAACGTTCTACTCACTGTACTATCACTCTGACCCTATTTATAGCCTTCTATTTGAGAGACACACAGTTATTTCATGGTATCAAGGAGAGCATACTTTAACAGAGAACATGGAGATCAACAAGAGATGTCCAAAAATAAGTACCGAGGGACTATTAACAAAGGGCAGAAAGCTGGCATCCAAGGAAATGCAGAAGAGAAGGATCCCAGTAAGGTGGGGGCAGGGGGAGAGGAAGAGGTAGTATAAATGACAGTGTTTATTGTGGAGCAGCTCACTGATTTCTGAAAACATCCTTCTTTTCACCTCGGGTGACTTTGATATTGTCAATGAAATCAAATGTAGTCTCAACCTATCACACTTTGGATGCTTTCATAACTTGGTTGCATGGAATGTCTCAAGGCCTATACTATTCTTGTATATGTGAAGCCCTGGGCTCAATTACCAGCAGCACAGGATTCCCTGATCATGCAGGGAGTGGTCTTCAATCATAGCTGTGTGTGGCCCCCAAAACCAAACCAAAAACGGCTTGTCAACTCATATATTAGACAAAAAAAAAAATCAGGACAGGGCCAAGGCCCGACTAATTGATTAGTAAAGACATAGTGTTACTTTTAGATTTAGGTTTTTCATTACTTTAGAAAGACAACCAAAGATAATAAGCCTAAAATGTCAGCTACCCTTAACCCTTGTTTCAGTTCTCTACTATCCTCAAAGGCCTCATCCTGCCATAGCTTTGATATAATTTAATGCATCTCTTTACATCCTGTCATGTTTGGCTTTCATTCTTTTGTTGTTGTTGTTGTTTTATGTAGGAGTACTGCTATTTATTCAGCCACTGATTAGCTGATTGAATTGGGCATGAACTCCACTTTAACTTTTTTCATAAAGGTAAAGGTAAAGGTAAAGGCCCTCCCGTTGATCGTCGATTTGCTCGAGCGGGCCCAGTAACGTCTCCATTGGAGACTTTGTTGTTACTGTGTTTGGCATATCGAATACTCTCGGTAGCTTGCCAGGCTCTCCAAACTTTTTTCATAATTTTATTTATTTATTTTTTCTTCTTATATTTATTTATTGAATCAGTCTCTGTCTCTGTCTCTCTGTCCTCCCGTTGTTCATAGATTTGCTCGAGCGGGCCCAGTAAACGTCTCCATTGTGAGACTTCTTGTTACTGTGTTTGGCATATTGAATACTCTTAGTAGCTTGCCAGGCTCTCTGAGAGAGGTGGAGAATTCAAACCCGGCTCGACCGGGCTGGCTGTATGCAAGGCAAACGCCCTACTGCTGTGCTATTACTCCAGCCTTCCCCGAATAGAGACGAACTGGTCTTCGGTCAAGAGCATACGAGTAGCTGTGCTCCCCTGCTAGAACCTCCAAACATTTATTGAATCACTGTGGAAAAAGTTACAAAGCTTTCAGGTTTAAGTCTCGGTCATACAATCATCAAACACCTATCCCTTCACCAGTCCTCATTTTTCACCACCAAGAACCCCAATATACCCCCCTCCAATCCCTACCAATGCCTGTGAGGCAGATGATTTCTACTTAACTCTTCTCTACATTGATTACATTCATTATTTTGACAAAAGATGCACCATTATTGTTTAGAATCTCCCCCCCACCAACAATCAGAATTGCTGAAAAGGCATTGTGAAATACTTTGTTTTCTACAGCTGGTATGAGAATCATATAATGTCATATAATGATTTTGGATTTCTGCAAAGAGCCAGATAATTACAAGATTGGTTTCTGAGCGTCTGGTGTTATGGCTGTGCTGGAGAGCCACTCGTGATAGGCAATTCATGACCTCGGTAGGGCGTGAAGGACGAGCCAGTACCACCCCCCTTCCCATGAGACTATAGTTGCCCCGTCACCGCTGGCTCATATCTGGCTTTCCTATAAGCTCTGAGGAGGCGGCCACCTTTCTGCCAGGGGGCAGGGGGGGGAGGCGGAAGGGAGCAACATCCTTTCCCTCCTGGGGAGGCATGGAGCCATAGTTTAACACATGGTCCATTCACTTTCCTGCCTCAAGCTGGTGGGCTCTGGACTAAGTCCTTTTGCCTCTGGAGCCATGGCCGTGCCAGAGAGCCGCTCGTGGGGGTGCAGCTCATGACCTCGGTAAGGCATGAAGGACAAGCTGGTATTATCCTCCTTCCCATGAGACTACAGTTGCCCTGTCACCACCGGCTCATACATGGCTTTCCAATAAGTTCTGAGTTGGCGACCACCTTGTATGCAGTCCAGAAGCATTTTTGCCAAAGGCTGCTGGGTTTCAAGATTTGTTTCTGAGTCTCTGGGATCATGGCCATTAATCTGCTTGATCAGGAGCCAGAGAGGCTGTTTGGTAGGCAGCGACTCAGGGTCTCAGTGGGATGGGGAGGAAAGAGCCAGTTCCACCCCCATCTGGTGAGGCCCCACGTGTCTCGTCACTGCAAGCCCAAACCTGACTATCCTGTGGCCTCTGGAGGATGGCGGTCACCAGGCCGCCAGGGGGAACAGGCCAAGGCACGAAACCTATTCCCACCTGGATTGGCCCAGCGCCAATAACCTACTGCTGGAAGAGGGTGTATTTCTGCCAAAAGCCTTTGGATTCCAAGATTCGTTTCTGAGTCTCTGGGTTCATGGCTATTAAGCAGTTCGATCAGGAACCAGAAAGGCCATGCCTCCAATTACATAGCTGAGCCAGAGGTGGTTTGTGGGTGTGTCTCCCACATACCTAACTTTTGGCCATTTACTTTCTTGGTAAACTCTGGCCCAAGTTTTTGGGGTCTGGCCAAAGACACAGCAGCAATTTGGGGGTATCTGAAAATCTGACGCTGCCATCAGGCTGCTGATACACTCGCCTCACAGGTACAGATTGATCTGCTGGCGGCACCAGACCTCCCTGTTTGGCTTTCATTGAAGGTGAAGACATTCTCAGCATATATCCTCACTTCCTTTCATCTCTACAATGATCCATGGTTCCTCATTCACCCCAATTCCATCCAAACCTCTCACTTCCAGACCTTTCAACCTGGCCTCGGGAAACACATTCAAACACAGACAAAAATCTGGGGTCAGATTACAGTGGGTAAGGCAATGTTTTGGTTTTGGCGCCATACTTGGTGATGCTCAGGGGTTACTCAGGCTCTTCACTCAAGAATTATGCCTCATGGTCCTCACAGAAACATATGGGATGCTGTGGATTGAACTCGAGTAGGCCATGTGCAAGGCAAGTACCCTACGTGCTGCACTAATTTTCTGAACACAACAGAGATATTTTTAGGTTTATTTATTATAGTTTGAGTCCCAAGCTTATAGTACTATTGGGTCTAGTGTTTAGATATGTACGGGTAGTTCACTTCTACACCACAGGTGAGCCTAAAACCCCTGAGCCTTGCCCCTTTGTTATTCCAGACAATCTCTGCTCACTCCCACATATTCTCTCCTTCCATGGCAGTTTTGTTTCTGTAATCTAGAACCACTGGTTTGCCCTCTTTTGATATATTTCATTCTCTAAAAATGTAGTTCTATATACCACAAATTAGTGAGTATAATGCAGTATTTGTTACTGTCCTTCAATTTATTTCACATAAAGATCCTCCAGGTTTCAGCGAATTGCAAGATTTCATCATTCATTGTGGCTATATAGTAATCTACTGTATAATGAGAGCAGAAAAATGAGAGTTCCTGTTTCACCACATCCCTGCCAGCACAGATTGTGTATATATACAGCACAACTTCAATAACGACTTAGCTGTTGTTGGACACCTGGGTTGGTTTCCATATTCTAACTACTGTATTAAGTGCTATGATAAATATAAGTGTCTCCTATATCTTTTTTGGTTTTGGGGACCCACCCAGATTACTCCTGGTTCTATACTCAGAGATCACTCCTTGTGGTATCAAGGTACAGTATGTGGTGCTGAGGATCAAAATCCAGTCAGGCACATGCAAGACAAGCATCTTACCTACTGTACTATCTCTCAGCACTCTTTTCTAATGAATATTTTTATGTCCTGGAGGAGATACTGAGAAGCAGAATCGTTGATTCAGAAGCTTTCTTTAGGGCTCTCCATATATTTTTCCACAGGGGTTGAACCAGGCAACAGTCTCCCTGCCAGTGAATGAGAGTTCCTTTTTCACCACATCTCTGCCATCACAGATTGTTCCCAAACTTTTTGATATATGCCATTCCCATTATCATATACCATATTCAATGGCAGAACTGTAGGTAAGCCCTGAGCACCGGCAGGTCTATCCCCCCCTCAAAAAAAAAAAAAAAGGAATTGCAACAGACTGCATTCAGACTTGTAAGTCTGGTAGCACAGTATTCAAATGAACTCTATTATAAAAGGAATTTCCTTTGAATTCAACTTGCATATTTTTTTATTTTTTGGGGGGGCTACATCCATCAGTACTCAGGGCTTCCTCCTGTATCTGTGCTATAGATCACTCTTGGTGGGGCTTGGGGGATCATATGTGGTGCCAGAGACTGAATCTGGGTTGGCCATGTGCAGAGAAAATTTCTCATGTGCTATGCTATGGTTCTGGACCCTCAAGTTAAATTGTTGGTTTTGGTTTTGGTTTTGGTTTTGGTTTTGGGGCCACAAACAATGATGCTCAGGAGTTACTCCTAGTACAGTAAATGGTAAGTAAACACATGAGACTCTTACAACCCTTAACGTACCTTCCAAGTATAACCACCAGGTGTCAGCCTCTCCTAGCTAAACCCTCCTACACTAAGGGTGACCAGGTTCTCTACCTTCCAGTGAAAAACACAAAGGACCTTCAAGTGACTATTTGCACCCCCCCACCCCACCCCCCACCCCCGGCATGATCAAAGATACTTGGGTCCTGAAATTCCTTAGTACGAATTTCAGATAAAAATGTGTCCGCCTCCGGAGCAAGCCCAATTAAAAGCGCTCTGCAGTCTCCCTAGGCACTACAACTTGAAAATAAATAAAATCAGGTCAAAGAGAAGCAGATAAAGGACATTCAAGTAAAAAAGGAGCAAAATCAAGCCAATTCAGGAAAAGGCCAGAGCGAATCAAGTCAGATGGAAAAAAGGAGAAAATTAGAGAGAAAGATAAAACTTCTTACTCAAGTCACCTCTCCAGGGCCTCACCCAGAGTTTTTCTTAAGCCCTCTAATTTAAGCCCCCAACAATTTAAAACCCCTACCTTCCATACGCCTGGCACAAATCAAATCCCCCTTTAATCCTTGTAATCCCACAGACTCTCTAGCTGGCTTTCCCCATTGTATATATATCAGAAAGGAGCTTTAGAGTACCTGAGTAAAGAACTCATCACTCTTTTTCAGCCCATGTAATTTCTACTTTGTATCTGAGCTTTATATTCATATTTTGTAGACTACCCCATTAGAAACTACATTCCCGTTTTCTAAAACTCCTTTCCTACCTTTATAATCACCTCTTTGACGTTCCAGTTAACCATGCTACATATTTTTTTCCCAAGTGCCTAGTACTTTCTTTATCATTGACATACATTTTCTCAGACTTCCAATACAGTATTTTTAGGAGAGTTCACAGGCTTCCTGTGGGTTACAGACTTTCTTAATTTTAGTCTTAATTTTTTCTTAATGTCTTATAACATGTGGCACACCCAAATAGGAACAGTCTTTGTTCAGACACCACCCTGAAGCAGAACTGTTGACACAGTCTGCTCTCTGGATAGAAACCTGACTGAAACTGTTACTTGGGCTCAACCACCAGGTAAGACCTAAAGATCTTTTCTCAGGCATTTCTAAAGAAATAAAGGCATTTTATTTCTAAAGGCATTTATAAAAACATTAATTGAAAAATGGAACCAATGCACTAAATAGAACAATACAATAAAAAGTAAAACATGCTGTAATTAATATTAAACTTAAGCTTGTTAACTACCATTTTTTCCATAGTCAGGTGTGGCAAAGGGAAGTGAACCAATTTCTAAGAAAACATAAAGATTCTGAGAACTATCTAGTTGCCTGAAAAATCTGAACATGGATTTCCTCCAAACTGTGATCAGTTCAATCAGTTCTAGATCACTCAAGAGAGGCCTGATCTTTCCACTTATCCAAGATTACTGTGACTTTTTCTATCTGTTATCAATAGAGAAATAGCCTTATAAATATAAATATATAAATATAAAAATATAAATAATAGGGAAATGGTACTGCCATGGCCACACTGCACTGGTTTTCAGAGGTAAAGGTTTGAATTGAGTCTTGGAAAAATGTCCTGTGATGCTCTTTGAGCATGAGAGGATGGGAAGTCTGTAAGAAGCTTCTAAGAAGCCATATCCCACTTACCTAGCTATCTCCCCTGGGAGGCTCTGATGAGCAGAATTCTCATCATTGCGGATTATAGTGGAGTCTCTGTCCTAGTCTCCCAAAAGAGAGCTACTATAGAGAATAAAACCCCTTAGCAATAGCTGAGATTTGACTTCTTAGAAGCAGAGTGTCTGATGAGGTATGGGGCAACCTATTATTTCAGTGTTGCTGTTTTCATTTTTATTGTAATATGTAGAACAGGGGTTGTAGAGGGACTGACAACTTGGGTTTATTTGTCTTTTTGCTATTTAATAAAATACCTAAATCTAAAAGTCATTCAATTTTTGGGTGGAGGGAGCACACCTGGCAATGCTCAGGGGTTACTCTTGGCTCCGCACTCAGGAATTACTCCTAACGGTACTCGGGGTCCATACGGGATGCTGGGGATCGAACCCAGGTTAACTGCGTGCAGGGCAAGTGCCTTACCTATGTAATATCTCTCCTGCTCCTAAAAACCACTCATTTTATCTTTACTGACCACCAGTCAGACCTTTAGTTTCCTTGCCTTGTGTGTGAGCTTCATTTGTCTTAAGACATTCCACAAAAGCGAATTGCATGAGGGTTGAGACTACATTAGATTTCCTGACAAGATCTGGGCTTCCTATCTAGTGTGGCTGTTGCTATTTTCATAAGTAAGTGAGAGGCCAAGAAGCACATTTTCCCCTATTGTACACTTCTGGAGATAGTTCTTCTGAGACAGAGAAATATTTCCAGCACGTTTCATAATTTGTGTGTTTTTGATTAGGGGCCACATCTGGTGGTGCTCAGAGGCTCAGTGTTTGGAGTTAGCTCCCAGATATGTTCAGGAGAACAAGAGCTATAGGGAACCTGGGTTTTCTATGTGCAAAGCATGTTCAAGATCATTTAGCTACCTATTTCATAATTTTTTGCTAGGGGGTGGGGAGGATACCCAGCGATACTTGGTGACTTTTCCTGGCTCTGTGCTAAGGAGTGACCCCTGGCAGGGCCTGGAGGTCCATATGTGGTGTCAAGGATTTGGAACAGGATTGGCAGCATACAAAGTATCTTACCTCCTATACTGTCTCTCTAATACATTAAAAAATATATAAAAAGGGCCAGAGCAGTAATACAGTGGGTAGGGTATTTGTCTTGCACACGAACAACCTGGGTTCGATCTGTGATATCCGATATGGTTCTCTGAGACCTGCCAGGAGTATTACTTGAGCACAAAGCCAGGAATAACCCTGAGCACAGCTAGGTGTGTGTGGCCCAAAATCTAAAAAAACGGAGATATAACTTAGATGAAATTGAATGCAGATATAAAGTTTGGTATGGGACGCATGCAAACTAAGTGCCTTCCTCATTGTACTATCTCTCTGGACCTATATCTCAGTTTTATTTGTTGAAG
This sequence comes from Sorex fumeus, assembly GCF_029834395.1. Classification (NCBI taxonomy): domain Eukaryota; kingdom Metazoa; phylum Chordata; class Mammalia; order Eulipotyphla; family Soricidae; genus Sorex; species Sorex fumeus. Next base: position 30,075,026 of record NW_026606115.1, read on the forward strand.
ATCTCACCTGCTCCTTTGCATTAAATAACTACACTTTCCTCATGAAGGGTAGCCACTGTTCGAATTTTCATTTCTTATAATACATAACTACGTATGGCTCCTTTTGCTCAAATTTCTGTTTTTAAGATTTTTTAAAAAGAGTTATTATTATAGATTGTTATGTGAATTATAGATGCTCACCTAATTATCTTTGAAAATTAGAGGAGTCTGTAAGACTAGAGGCAAACAGAACTGTATGTGAAAAAGTGAAATCTGGTTAGTAAAGTTGTTTCCCATGAATATAAGATTAACACTTCTGAAACTGCCATACATGTCAACTGGGATTGAACAATAAGGGATACTGATAGGTACATATAGGAGACATGTTTTTCACGGTTGGGACTGAAAGGTTACAGATACTCAAGAGATAGACGCCAGAGTGACCAATGTTATGACTGGTTAGAACTGGAGACAATATGAACTCTTCATTATCTGACTATAGACATTTATAGATTCATATATGAATACTTATGAATACATGTGGATTAGTTTATACACATGTATCTATGTGCCCTGTCTGCTGAGAGACCCTAGATACAATGATAACACATTTAGCTGCAGGAATTGTTTATTTTAATTGTTTGTTCTCAGGACTTACTCCTGGATCTGTGCTCAGAAATCATTCCTGGCAGGACTCAGGAGACCACATGGGGTACCAGGGATTGGCCCTGTATCTGCTGCTTGAAATGCAAGTACTCTACCTGCTAGAATATCACTCTGGCCCCAGCAGATCTAGGCATCTAATACCATAGTCTCATAAAAGGAACAAGGGCTTCTGGAAACATAGCTAAATCTAAGAATGGACCAAGAAATATACAAGATGAATATGGACTATTTGTACTGCCAGTAAGTAAAGAAGTTCAAAAATGTAATGTTAAAAGGACAGAGAAGTCAATTGAAAGAATTCCCATTAGCCCAAATTGGAACAATTTAAGCCAAAGATATAAGTATTTTATACATGAGTCTATATTAATATAAATTATCTAACAGATGAATGAGAGAGAAGGGATAAATATTTCACACAGAAAAATTTTCAAGTTATCTAAATAATATATTTTACCTCATGGAAGTGGGATATGACCACCTACCTCTTAGTAGGGGCTCAGCACAGTGACATTCATTCGAAGAGCACAGTTATGAGGGCTGACCAATTGGTTCAGGAGGTAAGATGTTTGCCTTGCATGCCGCTGATGCCACTTCAATCCCCAGTACAGCATATAGTCCTCCAAGCACTGTCAGGGGTCACTCCTAAGCACAAAGCTAAGAGTAGTCCCTGAGTACTACCAGGTGTGGCTCAAATTCCCTCACCCTCAAAAAAGAGCACGGGATGGGGGGAGGACCCCGGAGCGATAGTACAGCAGGTAGGGCATTAGCCTTACACGTGGCTGACCCGGGTTCACTCCCTGGCATCCCATATGGTTCCTTTAGCAATATAAGGAGTAATTTCTGAGTACAGTGGCAGAAGTAACACCTGAGCATCACCATGTTTGACTCCAAAAGCAAAAAAAAAAAAGAGTACAGTGTGCAAATGGTCAAAAAAGAGTACCTAGGGCCAGAAGGATAGTACAGCAGACAGGGCATTTGCCTTGCAAGTAACAATCTGAGTTCAATCCCAGGCACCCCATATGACTGGAGTTGAACCTGAGTTGACCCACCAGGAGTTGACACCTGAGCACAGAACCAAGAGTCAGCCCTGAACACCACCAGGTGTGGCCCAGGAACAAAAGAAGAAAGAAAAAGAAAAAGAAAGTATCTAGTACAGTGGAAAGATTTAACAAAACATCAGACAGGTGATTAAAGTCAACATTAAGAGTGATGGACTTGGCTAAAGTCATAGCTTAATAAACTGAGTGTAGGAGTGACATCTGGGAACCATCTCATCCCTGAATAGAGATCTGGGAGCAGTCACCAAGCATCTCTTGGTATGGCCCCCAATCAAAACAAAACAAAAGAGTTGAGTTATGTTCATACCACATACCCTTGATATGGTAGAAGGACTTTCCTTCTTCCTCCTCAAAGTACATAACCCTAGTTTAATCATGAGGAAAATATCATATAAATCTCCATTAATAAGCACTCAGAACTGCCCTAGATATCAAAGAACAGAAATTTCAGGAAAAATTAAAGTAAAAGAGACTATAAAAAGGCTGACTGGACACATAAATGCAATGTATAACCTGGATAGGATCTTGGAACACTAAAGAACATTAAATAAAGGCATGGGAGACAGCCCAAAGAGCTGAAGAATATGTTTTGCATATGAGAGCCACAAGTCGACTCTCAGCACAATTATAAGCACCACAGAAAGCAATCCCTGAGCACCAAGCTAGGAGTCTCCAAGCACAACCCGGAGTGGCCACAAAACAAAAATATGAATGCTAACAGAAAAGTGGGTTAAGTGGTCAAGTATATGCTTTGCATGTGTGAGGTCTTCCCTGAGTTCCATGGCACCTCAGTCATCCCTCCCATAACTGCTAGGTGTGACTGCCACAAAAATAATAGTTTTAAGGAATAAAGGGGGGAAAGGTGAATGTCATGAAACACACATACACACAAAAAGGCTGTGGAACTTTACTAGGTGAGAAACTAAATGAAATAGCAACTAAATATAATGTGTGACAACTGAGTAGATCTTAGATAGTGTTTAAAATATCTCTAAGGGGTGTTATTTAAAAAATCAGGGGATGGAGAGATGGTACAGGGATCAAAGCACTTGCTTTGCTTTGCATATAGCTAACCCTGGTATGATCCCCAGCACTGCATACGATCCCCTGAACACCTCTAGGAGGAGTCCCTGAGCACTGCTAAACATGACCCTCAAAACAAAACAAAATGAAACAAAAGCAGAGACATGCAGGGCCAGAGCAATAGTATAGAGGGTTGGGCATTTGTCTTGCATGAGGCCAACTCGGGTTTGATATCTGGCATCCCAAATGGTTCCTCAAGCCCTGTCAGGAGTGATCCCTGAGTGCAGAGCCAAGAGTAAGTCCTAATCAGCGCTGAGTGTGCCATTCCCCCACTCCAAAAAAAAGCAGAGGCATGTGAATATGGATTGCAAAATATATAATTGTTAAAATGTCTTTTTTTAGGACAGAAGCACACCAGGAAATGCTCAGGTGTCTTTCCTGGCAGTACTCAGGGGACAAAGGACTGAATCTAGGGCTCTTGCATGTAAAGTATGTGGTCCTATCCTTTGAACCCTGGCCCCTTTGAGCCATTTTACTGGCTCCTGTTAAAATATCTTGAGCCAGGGGTCAGAGAGATAGTGCAGAGATTAAGGTGCTTGCCTTGCAGCCCACTGATTCTGGAGCCATATAAGGCTCCCTAAGCACAGAGCCAGGAATAGTCCCTGAGTGCTGCTAGGTGTGGCCCAACACCCCTCACACCCCTCCCTCACACCTCCCCCCACCATCCCCTGCCAAAAATGTATTGAGTGTGATGATTGATTGTGCTAATGGAAGAATGCCTTTACATTGGGAAATATATGCTGAAGTATTTAGGGATTATGTGCAATTTTCTCTCAAATGATTCAGGGAAAAATAATGTGTATTTAGACCTAGATATAGCAGCAAATGTGGGAACAAGATAACTACTAACAGTTGATAAACAGAACAGAGCTATTCATGATACTATTCATACCGCTTTTAAAAATGGGTGGGGAGTCAGAGATACTCAAGGAGCTAAAGTGCAGGCTTTGTAAGCAGGAGTCCTGGGTTTGACATCCAGCACTGAGTAGTCCTCTAGGCACCAAGCCAGGCATATCTTCAGAGCACCGCTGGATATAGCCCACTGCTCCCCACAAGTAATATTCCCTGATTTTGATCCCTGGCACCAAAAAAAAATATTGGGGTCAAGATAGCTCAAAGGAGGGATAGACATAGAAAGACTGCACTCATCTGGGGGATATAAAATAACAAAATATGAGATTAATACCCAAGAATAGCTGAGATCAATACCAGGAGGATTACTCCATAGCTTAGAGGCCAGCCGGGTATTCTAGGGGAAAGGACAGTTCAGATAGAGAAGGGAGCATCAAATGGAGGGTGTTTGGAGGATCCTCCCAGGAGGGGAGATGCAGGTTGAAAGTAGACTGGACTGAACATGTTTGCCACTCAATGCCTCTTTTGCTGACCACAACACCCAAAAGGAGAGAGAGAACAAAAGGGAATTCCCTGCCACAGTGGCAGGGGAGGATGGGGGGGATGGGGGAGGAGGGATATTATCCATGGTGGTGGAAAATGGGCACTGGTGGAGGGATGGGTATTTGATCATGGTATGACCGAAACCCAAGCACAAAAATTTGTAAATCTACAACTGTACCTCATGGTGTTTCACTAATAAAAAATAAATTAAAAAAAAAAAGAAAGAAAAGGAGTTTCGAGAATAGGCACTGGTGGAGGGATGGGTACTCGATCATTGTATAACTGAAACCCAAGCACAAAATTGTAAGTCTACAACTGTACCTCATGGTGTTTCACTAATAAAAATTAAAAAAAAAGATAGCTCAAAGGACTAGAATGCATGCTTCGCATGCAAGAGGCCTGGATTCCATCCCTAGCATTGCATCATCCCCCAAATATCACTGGGAATTGCTCCTTAGCACTGAGCTGAAAGTAGTCACTGTGCATTGCCAGGTGTGGCCTCCAACATTCTCCAAAATTCCCCCCCTTCACTTCCCATTGATATTGGAAGGACCAGGGATTGCACACATGCCAGGTGATGCTCACACATTTAACTGTGCTCACCAGGTGTCACAGAGCAGATTGGAGTGCTCACACATTTGGTAATGGTGCTCAACAGAGAGGTATGCTCCTTTAGTTGTGCTGATCACATACAACTAGCTGTAGTGCAGCTGTAAATTGCTTACAGTACCAAGGATCACAGACAAAGTTGCCAGGTTCAAACAGTGGGGCTGCCAGGATAGTGCTTGGAACATGCGGCAGCACCAGGATCAAACTTGCAATCTGATGCTTGCAAGGCAAGAGTTCTGAGTTGCTGAGCTATATCTCCTGGGGTCCTATCCTGGCATCTTAGTATTTGAAATGTTTTCAAAATAAAATGGGGTGACGAGCACTGCCAGGAGTAATTTCTGTGTGCAAAGCCAGGAGTAACCCCTGTGCATTGCCGGGTGTGACCCAAAAAGAAAAAAAATGGGGTGAGAAGAACCCTGTTGCAATGAATATTCTTGAACATATTTCCTTGAGCACATAAAACCATTGCATAATTAAAAGAATTTCTGAATATGGGGCCTCAATGGGTAGTATAGAGGGTAGGGAACTTGTCTTTTTTTAAAATTGAATCACTAAGATACACAGTTACAAAGTTGTTCATGATCGTGTCTCAGTCATATAATGCTCCTACACCCATCACATCACCAGTGTATTTCCCACCACCAATATCCCCAGTTTCCCTTCTGCCACCCCACCCCAGCCTGCCTCTATGGCAGATACTTCTCTTTCTCTCTCTCTCCTCTCTCTCTCTCTCTGATTTTTTGGGCATTTGTTTTATATGAGGCCAACCCAGGTTCCATCCCCAACATCCCATACAGTCCCCCGAACACCATCAGGACTGATTCCTGAGTGTAAAGCCAGGAGTAAGTCCTGAGCACCGCCAGATGTGACCCCCTCAAAACAAAACAAAGAAAAAAGAATTTTTGAATTAAAGAATAAAAGCAAAATACTAATGAGAGAATACTAGCTCTTTACTACATATTGTTCAATTACTTTCAAAGTGGTTGTATTTCCATCACTTTTTATACAACACTATCAGTTGTAGTCTTTTTTTGGTTTTTGGTCATGCCCAACAGTGCTCAGAGCTTACTCCTATAGCTCTGTTCTCAGGGCTTACTCCTATAGCTCTGTGCTCAGGGATCACACCTGGCAGTACTTTGAGGACCATATATGGTACTCAGGATGGAACCCAGTGCAATCGCATACAACACAAGTAAATGCCCTACTCACGGTAATACCATTCTGGCCTCTGTCAGTTGTAGTTCCTACTAAGCCAAAAGGTTTGAGATATTATCTCATTTTGGCTTTTTCTCAAGGTTTTGTTTTGGAGGCCACACCTATTCATACCCAGGAGCTTCTCCTGGTTCTGTTCTCAAAGGTCACTCCTGACTGTGCTTGGGAAACCCTATGTGATACTAGGAATCAAACTGGGATCTTCCGCATACAAGGTAAATATCTTAATTCCTGTACTATCTCTTTGGCCTACTTGTTTCTTTTTTCTATTTTTCCATTGTGTTGTTTGTCACTGATCTTCTTATTTTATAAAGCTCTTTATTTGGATACTGATCATGTAACTCTTTCTTGAAGTAGGGTAATGTGGGCCAGTGGTGCTTACAAGTGGTCCCTGGCAGTACTTGAGGAACCAGATGGCATGACAAGTATTATTCCTACCAGGAATGCAAGGGAAGTGCCTTAATCCCTGTACTATATCTCCAACCCTAATCATGTATCTCTTACATGTTGTCTCTTCATTTTACTTATGGAGTTTATTCTTGTTCAGAAGTTTTAATGATTAATATAGTTAAATTTGCTCATTTTCCTTTAGAGTTTGTACACATGTATATCATACATATGTTTGTTTGGGGGCTATAACTGGCAGTGCTTGGGGTTTACTCTTGGCTCTTATTCAGGGATCACTGCTGGTGGTGCTTGGGGGATCATAAAGGATGCTAGGGGTTGAACCTGTTTGGTACCTTACCCACTATACCATCTCTCCACCCCCAAGTTTGTATGGTCTATTATCTTCAGCATAGGGTTTATATTTTCTGGGATATGCAAGATTTTCTAGTGGGGCCAGAGATGTGGCTCAGCTATAGAGCACTTTCCTTGCTTGTGTGACACTCTGTCTTCAGTTCCTGAATACTGCCAAAATAAATTTAAAATATTTTCTAAAGTGTTTAAGAATAAGGGCTGGAGTTCAGTACAGCAAGTAGGGCGTTTGCCTTGCACGAGGCCGACCTAAGTTCGATCCCTGGGTTCCCATATGGTTACCCGAGCACTGCCAAAAGTACTTCCTAAATGCAGAGCAAGAAGTAACCCCTGAGCACAGCTGGATGTGGCACCCAAATAAAAAATTAAATAGATTTAATTCGGATACCTTTGTTTTTTGTTTTGTTTTTTGAGTCACACCCGGCAATGCACAGGGGTTACTCCTGGTTTTGTACTCAGGAATTACTCCTGGCGGTACTCGGGGGACCACATGGGATTCTGGGAATCGAATCCCGGTCGGCTATGTGCAAGGCAAATGCCTTACCCACTGTACTATCTCTCTAGCTCCCAAATATGCCTAGAATGAGCCAATGTCTAGGTTTTCAATGTCCATATTTAATTCTTCCTAAGCTGAAATATTTCAGAATGTCTTGTGATGCCCTCATACAGTGTCTCCTTTGCCATCTTTCCTTTCACAAGTACCTAAATCCCTTTTGTTCATTTAAACTTAGTTTTGTTCATTGCTCCAAGCACAAAACCTCTAGTGTGCCAAACCAGGGGCCAATCAAAACATTGGTACATAAATTATATATGGTTTAGTTGTGAAGATGCTTGCCTTGCATGCAGCTAACACTGATTTGATCTTTTATGATATATTATCCCCCTGAGCACTATCAGTATTGACTCCTGAGCAAAAGGCCAGGAGTAAGCCCTGAGCACAGCTGGGTGCACCCCTCAAAAAGAAGTGTACATACAGGGGTTCCAGGAATATGGTTTAGTGGTAGAGTGTCATACATGAGTTTGTGAGTTTCATCACTGTCACCCCCATGTATATGAGTGAGGTTTTGCTGAGTAGGACCCCAGGTCAGCACCAAGTAAGCAAGTCCTGCAACCAAGAGTCTATAACTTTTTGTTACTGCCACCAACATAAAAATACAGGGGGAAGGAAATGCATTTAATAAAACATTTTTTCTGTCTTTGCAGCCATATGAGGTGAGTTCAGGGGCTATTCTTGGTATGGTATTTAGAAGTCACTCCCTGAAGTGATGGACGGACCACATGGTTCCAAAAATTGAACCTGAACCTGGTGTGCAAAACATGTGCTCCAGACCTTTGAACTATCTAGTGGGAAAATTTAATAAAAAAAACTGTTTATTTTGGGTTCTCATTTATCAAAATCTTGAGCAAAGCCAAATCCTTGAAGATGCCCCCGTTTGTTCAAAACAAAACTGGTTCCAGCCAGACCTATATATTCAAAACTGTATAATAGAGACTGAATTATTCTGAACTGAGTTATCCCAAACTTAGTAAAGAGTCAGCCACAAAACATCCTCCACGAAGCATCATAAGCACACCATTTTCTTTTTCTTTTTTGCTTTTGGGTCACACCCGGCGATGTACAGGGGTCCCTCCTGGCTCTGCACTCAGGAATTACCCCTGGTGGTGCTCAGGGGACCATATGGGATGCTGGGAATCGAACTCGGGTCAGTCACATACAAGGCAAATGTCCTACCAACTGTGCTATCACTCCTGCCCCCAGCAAACCATTTTCTTAACATGTGATAACTGATGAACAAAGACCATCAGCCACTGTGCTAGGAATCAAATCCTGGTTGGTAACCTGCAAGGAAACCACTCTACATGCTGTGCTATCACTCTGGCCCCTTCGACACTATTTTAAAGTAAAAATATTTTTGTCTAGGATATATGAGACTAGCAAAAAGAAACAACCTGTGTAAAGGGAAAGTATTACACAATCCCACGTTGGGAAATGGGTGACTTCCCTCCAGATGGAATGCACCCATAAAGAAATTGCTCACTTAGAGAAGTGTGGGTGGCTCCAAGGTGTGTGCAAAGCAACATTTTTGTTCTGTTTGGGGGTGACACCTGACAGTGCTCAGGGATTACTCCTGGGTGGTGTACAATATGTGGGGTCAGGGTCAAAACAGCAGCAGCCACATGAAGGCAGGTGCCTTAACTCTTGTACTCTCTCTGGCCCAGCCACCATTTAAAAATTTAAGGCACAATTTTAAAGGCACTAACAAAACCATTTTAAACGTGTTAGAAAGGACCAGAGTGATAGTATAGCTGGTAGGGAGTTTACCTTGCATGTGGCAGACCGGATTCACTTTGACAACCCATATGGTTCCCCGAGCCTACCCTGAGTGATACCTGAGTGCAGAGCCAGGAGAAAGCCTTGAGCACCATCCCATGTAGCTCTAAACCAAACAATAACACCCAAAGGTTGCTAAGAAAACCATAAACAAAACTTTAAGTGGTATGAGAGACTTCAGAGTAAGAAGAAGAAAGATAACCCACCCCCAGTTAAAGGAGTCAGAAGAGGGACAGTTAGGGGCTGGAGTGATAGTGCAATGGGTAGGGTGTTTGCCTTGCACGCAGTGGACCCGGGTTTGATTCCCAGCATCCCATATGGTTCCCTGAGCACTTCCAGGAGTAATTCCTGAGTGCAAAGTCAGGAGTGACCCTTGTGAATTGCTGGGTGTGACCCAAAAAGAAAAAAAAAAGAACAGGGACAGTCTTTTCACATACACAGAGGGAACAATGGAAAGCAGAAAAACTGAGAATGAGTAGGGTCACAGAAAATAATTGTTTTGATAGAAGATAGAGTGTCAAAGAGCAGGGGGAAAACAAAATTAAAGAGTTTTCACTATACTCTAGAGGCAGTAATAAAAAGCGTAGGGACCGGGGGAATACAAACAAAGGCTTGTGTACAGCCTTCGCCTGCAGGAGGGAGGTTGGGTTTCTCTGTACCACATAGTCCCGAGTATAATTTAGAGTGACCCCCAAGCACTAGGCAGGTAGTAGTCCATTTAACAAAAGTATTTTTGTGAGGGTTTGATTTGACAGGAAACCAGCCTAGGGACAGAGGCCAGTTGGAAAACTGAGTAATGGTCTCATGGTCTCACACACACACACACACACACACACACACACACAGTTATCATTAAGATCTAGGTTTGAATCACTACTATAGTTTCCACACATGCTAGCAAGTATAACTCTGGGCAAACTACCTACCCTCTATAAACCTCAATGTTTCTTCTTCTGGAAACCTGGGATAAGTGATGTATTTTATAAACTAAGAATTGCACAGTCTGTAGCACTGTCCTCCAGTTGTTCATCAATTTTCTCCAGTAGGCACCAGTAACGTCTACATTGTGAGACTTGCTGTTACTGTTTTTGGCATATCGAATACGCAATGGGGAGGAGGCGGGATACTCTCGGTAGCTTGCCGGGCTCTCTGAGAGGGACAGAGAAATTGAACCCGGGTGCAAGGCAAACGCCCTACCACAGTACTATCACTCCAGCCAAACTAAGAATTAAATGAGGTAAATATTTGTTTGCAGTTTGGCCATACATCACGTGTGAGATACCCATATCTGTCATAATGGGACAGGAGTAAGGAATAACACCAAATGCCTAAGAAACAAAAGTCCTAGTTCTTGCATGTCCCCACTTTGGGGGGGTGTTACACCTGGCGAGTGCTCAGATATTATTCTTGGCTCTGTGCTCAGAGGTGACTCCTGATAGGGCTCGGGGGACCATGTGGGATCTAACTGTGGGATCAGACCATGTGGGATTGACCTTGTGCAATCAAACTGGGACTTCTGCATACAAGTCCTTTCGGGCCCCAGCAGGCTCCCTTTTCATGAAAGGCAACCTCATTTGAGGCTGCAAGTAATATCTAGAAACTTTTACTTTATGAAATATTCGTTCTCACTTCTGGCGGTGCTGGGGGACCATGTGCACCACTGCCACCGAGGTCAGCCATTGAGCTGTCTTCTGGGCCTCCAAGATTTGACTTTCACCTCATCTCATCTCATCTCACTACATTCGCCTATAGGGAAACGAAATTCATCCGTAATCTGTCGCTCTGACACTCCTGCAACCCAGCTGGAAAAAAATACCCGGGCATGAACAGCGTTTTGTGTACTCATACTTCCTTTGTTCGCGTCCTTCTGCTTCCCGTCTCTCATCTACATTTATCGGCCTCACGGAAAGCCAACCTGCCTGCTTGCCTGCCTGCCTGCCTGCCTTGCTTCCTTCCGTCCCACAGGTCCTATTCTTCAAGTCCCTCGATCGGAAGATCCATCTGAACTACATGCACTACTGTGGCGGTTACTCTCTCGAGGCCTCTGTTTGCCCCGTAAGGGGAACTGAATAAGAGCGCTTAGCTTAACTAGGTCTGTCAACACCGCCACGTGACTTCTAGTCGGAACTCAACGTTGCCGCTGCCTTCTCTAGCTTTTCATCCTTCTACCTCTTTCATCCTTCTCCTCAAGACCTCTGGACTGCCAGTAAACGTCCTGGGAAAAGGCACCTCAGCGCCGAAACAGGAAACGCCCGCGCTGGGGGCGGGGACTGTGAGGTGCCCTTTACGCATGCGCACCCGCTCCAACGCTTTCTGGCTTCCAGGACCGGGGGGAGGGGGGGTGGGGTGGGGGTGGGGGGGCTCCCGTCGGCCTACCTGTCCCCCTTCCAGCCCCGGGACCTTGGCGGTGTCCCAGGCGGGCTCGGTGCCAATCGAAGGACAACCGGCCTGCGGGGTAAGGTGGAAAATGGCGGAGGGGGAAGAAGGAGGGGCTCCGCTGGGCGGGAGGCCGGCCTCGGGTGGGAACAGTGGGAAGGAGATTCCTGCGGGTGGCCAGTGACGCGGCCTGGGCAGCGAGGCCGGCCGACCGCGCCTGAAGTCTCAGAGAGGCCCTGACGTGGACACGGCTCGCGTCCCACGGCTCGCGTCCCCCAGCTCGGGGGCTCTCCCGGGCCGGCCGGAGGGTGCGTGTGCGGGAGGTGAAGGCACTTCCGTTTCCTTCTAGGCGGAGGCCCCGACGGCCCAGCGCGCTCGGCGTTTCCAGTCCGGGGCTCGGGCCACCCACCCGCCTGGACCCTCCCCTCGGGACCTCGCCGGGCGCCGCGGGCGATCGAGGCCGGTTCTCCTGGCGCGGTGGGTACAGCCCGTTCGGGTTCTCTCTGCCTCCCTCGGGCCGCGCTGCGGGAAGGGCGGGAAGGCCGCTCCTGCGGGCTGGGGTGGGGTTGGGGGTGGGTCCTCCGGGGCGCCGCGGGAGGTGTTGGGGGGGAGGCGTGCTGGGTGGGTGGGTGGCCTCAGGCGGGCCTGGCTACCTCCCCAGATCTCGTGATGACTAAGGTAAATAGAGTCAAAGAACTTTTTTTCAAAGGAAAAGTGATCAAAGGGACCGCCTTTCCCCTCCTTCACTCCCCCTCCCCACATCTGATTCCTGTGGCATTTATGGTGCGGGGTGGAGTCTGTCGGGGGAGGGCGTGTGAAACCGAAAGGAGCCAAAGAGCTTCTAGAACAGGAAATTGGCTGCTAATTCTTTCCAACCTTTTCTGCTTTATTCACCTCCTCAGCGTGTTCTGACTGAAGCAAAATTCAGTCTAACTTTCAGTTTCATTCTTTTAACACTTTTAATTGCTTCCTTTGGTGGACAGGGCCTGGTGCTTGCCGAAACTTGAGAGCAAAATGTCAATGGAAGCTTTATCACAATCTATCAATAATCAAGGTCATTGTGTCTTACTTGTTTTAAGTCTGGAGGTTAATATAATACTTTTTTTTGTTTAAATGACCATTTTAAGAGGATATTGTTACAGACGGCCATTTTAGAATGGTAGCATTTTAGAGTTGGAAGGAATCATAGTCCCACCCTGTCCGTTTACAAAAGCAGGAACTAAGGCTCGGGAAATTTCATAGCTTCCCTAAAGCTATTTGTCTACTTAAATTAGAACTCAGGTCACCCCCCCTCCCCAATCCCACATGCATGTGGAGTCCGGGACAATGGACACTGCCTAGTCCTCTGAGAACTCTGAGGAAGGACCTAGAGTGGAGTAGTACCTTCATACCTCCTGGTATAGCCCTAAGGCCCCATAGGAGAGAGCTAGGCTGTCTTGCTGCCCCACTCTTTCTCTACAAATAACCTCTGCATAGCTTCCAAGCTAGAAATTAAATGTGTTCGACTCACTACACATTTCTGACATATGCAACAGTGTACAACTGCATTTAAAAGTTTGGGGGGAAGGTTGGGCTACACCCAGCTCTCTTTAGGGCTTACTCCTGTGTACTCAGGGACCATGCTTGTTGGGCTCGAGGGATAATATTGGGTGCTAGGAATCAAACCTGGGACAACCGCATGCAAGGCAAGCACCTTACCCACTGTACTATTTTTAGGGTCTCGCATTTTAATTTTCTTTAGATATATAAAATGTTGTATTTATGGCTGGAGAGTTAGTATAAGGATTAAGTCATTTGCCTTGCATGTGGCCAAAAATATCCTAGACAAGTTCAATCCTAGACACCATATATGGCTCCACAAGCACAACCACCAGTGAGTCCTGAGAACCCCCAGGTGTGGCCCAGAATACCCCCAAAAGGAGAGAGAACCCACAAAAGTGCTAGCAAGTTGACAGTACATATTTCAGGTTGAGTGAGATCCAGGCTAATCTCCAAGATAGAGAATGCTCTTAAATACTTTTCAACAGTTAAACGTGCTTATGAAATCAGTGCCTGATGTATTCCCTATTATTGAAGACATGGCAAGTGTTTAGATTCTAAAATTTTATACATACACACGTGTATGTATAAAATTTTATACATACAAATTTTATACATACACGTGTATGTATAAAATTTATATATGCTTGTATATTCTCAGTCGGTAACAGACTGGGGAGAACAGATGCCATTGGGCTACACTAGCACGCGACAGGGACAAATGGAGACGTTACTGGCGCCCGCTCGAGCAAATCGACGACTAACGGGAAGTTAAGTGATTAAGTATATTCTCAGGTAACTTCTTTTGGGAGATGGGAGCAACACCGAAGGTGGGGGATATCCTGAGCTCCTTCTTTGAGGGGGAGCACACCGAAGGTGGAGGATACTTTGAGTTCCAGCTATGCTCTTAGGATATATTCCCTGCCCTTTTATGACTTCTTGGTACTAATATGGGATAGTAGTATGAGACCCCACTCCACAAGTAGTTTACTGTTGGGGAATTTCCTGTCCCAGGCAAGTATTAATTGGGGGAAGGTGTTAGCAGCCTCATCCAGCAGTGTTTCAGAGGCTGTACCTGCCGGTTCTTCAATCCAGTGGGTGGTTCACAGCCACATGCTAGCCAAGCACCTTAACCTTCATACTGTCTCTCCAGTCCCAGCAGGTGTTAATTTTTAAATAAAAGACTCAAAGTTCAGGACCCCAGAGAGGTCTGGAGCTGGAGCACATGCTTTGCATTCTGGAGACCCAAGTTTGATCCTGGCACTGCGTGATCCCCTAGTACCCCTGAGAGCAAACAGTCCCCCAACCCCCAGTCATCAAGCTGGGAATAGTCCTTGAACACTACAGGGTGTGGTTAAAACAGAATTAAAATGTTCAAAGTTCAATAAACATATCTGAATTTGTGTATTTGTGATTTGTTGTAAATCCATTGTGGTTCATTTCGGCCCCTCTGGCAAAGTAAGCTTGATTACTTAATAAATCTTCATGTTTCTTCTTTTTTCTGTATTGCTTATAATGTAAGAAGTAAAAATATGTTGCCTGTAATTTATTTTAGAAAATTTACTAAGTTTTTTATTTTTTTGTGTAATGTAGAACATTTGCTAAGTTTTTTTATTTTTTGTGTAATGTACATGGAAAGAAAAATAATTTCCCTCTACCCTCTTAAATTTTTTTGGCAGTGCTGGTGATTGAAACGAGGATCATACATTGTGGGGCAAATGCTGTACTTACTGCCTTTGAGTGACTTTCCTAGGCCCCTGCCATTATTGGGTTTTTTTGGGGGGGAGAAAGGGAGTGTTTGGGCCACACCAGGTGGCTGTATGCTCAAGAGCCATTCTAGGCAGTGCTAGGGGACTGTATACAGTACTAGAGATTGAACCAGGATAGTTGCATGCAAAGCAAGGGCCTTACCTCCTGTATTTAATCACACCAGTCCCCCCCCCCCCCCCCCCGCCCCCTTCCCCTTCGTAGAAGTATCGTTGTGGAGTTTCTCTTTTTGCTGCTCTGGGGAAGATGTACTAGGGCTCAAACTCAGATCTCCTGCATGATAAGCATACTTTCAGGACCTTTTGAGCTATCTCCCTGTCTCTCATTCTTAGTTCTTAGTAGATACACCCTGTAATAACACAGATTAACAGGAAAAATAACAACTGAAACTTTAAAAACATGTATACCTCCTGTTTACATGCGAGAGTCCCAGGAAAAGTAACTCTGAATTAGTGCAGACTATCCCTTTAAAGTCTGTATCCTTAATTCCATTTACAGTTAAAGACAGAAGAATGTTGTGGGTTAAAGCCTGGAATTTCAGAAAGAGGAAGACAATTTACAAGAAGATAAAAATAGTAAATGTTTGGTGGGCCACACAGAGACAAGGAGAAGCAGAATTTTTTTGTTGTTGTTCTTTGCTTTGGGACCACATCTTAAGGTGTAGCAGCGGGACTACTACCAAATGAGTCCTTAGGAGTCCCTTCGGGTGCTGCTGGGTATTTTGTTTATTTTGTGTTGGGGACCACACACAAGCCGTGTTCAGGACTTACTCCTGGGCATGCTTGGCTGACTATATGAGGTGCTGGGGATTAAACCTGAGTCACCCATATGCAAAGCCAGTACCCTACTCACTGTACTGTTGCTCTGGCCCTGGTGCTAGGGATTTTAACCCAGGGCTCCTTTGTGCAAAGGTCTCTCCCTGACTTCACAAGAATTGTGTGAGTGTGGTGCCAGAGATTGAACACAGGAACTCACACATGTGACACAAGTGCTGTACTACTGAGCTACATCTCTGGACACGGGACATAAGATCATGCCATCACTCCTGGGACCCGTGGGTAAAGCATGCTCTGCCCTTTGAAACATCTTCCTGGTTCCCACAGAGAAATCTTATATTTGGGGGATGGCCATACCCAGTAGTGTTGGGATGGGGAGCTATTTCCAGCTCAGTGCTTGGTGGTCGCTCTTGCAAGTGTTTTGGTCACCTTAAGTTGCTATGATCAGACCTGAGCCTTAGGAAGGCAAAGCATGCCCTCAGCCCTAGAGCTATCTCTTCAGCCACTCAGGAATTTTTAGGACTTTCTAGTTATCTCTCTGGCCTCCAAAGTCACATTACTTTAAGTGACAAATTTATTCCCTCTTCAGCAGTATTCAGGCTGTCACTGTTGACACAGAAAAAAATCTTAGGAGCGCATGTGCTGCCTAAGCCCATGTGCTCCTGCTGAGCGCATGTAGCACCTGAGTATATGTGTTGCCCGCATCTCCCCTCTTGCAATTGTACTTTTTTTTTTTGCGATTGTACTTTCAACCTATCATATCTAATGCTTAAATGTGCACCGGGGCTCCCTCTCCACTCTTGAGGACGTTACATTCTCTCTTGAATGTGTTTTCTCTTCCTCTCTCCCTCACTTCCTCTTCTTCCCCCTCTCACTCCCCCCGCCCCGGAACTTACAAATAAAATCTGTTATATTTCAAAAAAGAAAGGAACAAGTTTGAGGGGGCCAGAGAGATTTACAGCAGGTAGGGTGTTGCCTTGCATGTAGCCACCCTTAGCACCCTATGGTCCCCTGAGCACTGCCAGATGTGGCCCAAAAACAAAAAAGTAAACAAGACTCCTAAATAGATAGCTGGGGAGATATCAAAGGACTGGAGTGCATACTTTGCATACCAGAGGCCTAGTTCAGTAATCCTTGGTTTCTGAGCACCACTGAATATGCTTGCCTTAACAAATCAAAAGGGTCATAAAAATTTAAGTTGAGAAGTTGGAAATACAGCTCAGTGGTAGAGTATGTGACTCTTATTGTGAGAACCTAGGTTTGATGCCCCAGCACTACAAAATTAAAACCGGAAAGGTGATTAGTAATTCAGTTCTTTACTTTTTAGGAATAGGTTAAACTCAAAGAAGAGGATTTTAAGAGGGAACCTGGGACATTGGTGGAGGGAAGATCACATTGGTGATGGGATTGGGGGTGGAGCACCTTATGCCTAAACTGTATCTTGAGCAACTTGATAAATCATGGTGTCCTAAATTAAAAATAGCTAAATAGCTATTTTTAAAAGACTTGAAAGAAAAGAATAGTCCAAGATTATAGAACTGATATTCGCAGACCTCGAACTAGAATAAAGGTCCTAGTCCAGTGACCTTTGTACTACACCTGTACTTTTATTGTGTTCTAGTGCTTTCAATGACTGACTAGGCTGACAGAGTAACATTGACTAAAGTTTAGTCTGCTCATTTCAATAGATAAAATGATCATAATTCTATCAGTTATTGTGTATAGTGTTTGAAATGTTTTCATGTAAGTTCTTATATTTGGTTGTAAACATTAGCGTGCTTAATAAATTCTTTGTTTATTTTATAAATGCTTAGAGACCGCAAGTGTGAAATAATGGTATTCCACTTTCTCAATGGTCTTAATAAGTCCAGTAGCTAGCGCCAAAAGGAAATAACCCAACTTTTACAAAATAAATGTTTAGTGAACACCTGCTATATGCCAAGCATTATAACTGTGTGACAGAATTCCAAGTATTAACTATCACAAAATATATGTCCTTGTTCTTTTGAGATTTGGAGATACTATGAGCTATCCAATTCCTAAACTTTTATCTCTGTGGTCTTATCTGGTAATAGTATTATAAAATCTAATCTTTGACACTGTAAAAAGGTCATAGCTTTGAAGAGACAGAAAATACTGTAGCACTGTCCTTCTGTTGTTCATCAATTTGCTCAAGCAGGTCCAGTAACGTCTCCGTTGTGAGACATGTTGTTACTATGTTTGGCATATCAAATACATCACGGGGAGCCTGCCAGGCTTTGCCGTGCGGTCGAGATACTCTCTGTAGCTTGCTGGGCTCTCCGAGAGGGGCGAAAGAATCAAACTCAGGTCAGCCAAGTTGGCTAGCACAGAAAATACTAGTAATGAAATCATTGATATTGAACAGAAGTTGACTTTTGTGCCTTAGAGGTCATAGGATAGCAGGCAAGTGACTAAGCCTATTGGGTGCCTTTATATTTTAAATATATATTCCATTTAATTAAAATACTTAAGGGCCAGAGAGACAGTACAGTGCATAAGATGCTCTTGCCTTGGCAAATCTCTGACCTGGATTAGATCCTCAGCAACCCATATGGTCCCCCAAGCGAGCCAGGAGTAAGCCTGGAACACAGCCAGGTGTGGTGTGGCTCAAAAAATTAAAAAGAGTATTTTGATTATCTGTATTACAAAAGCCTTTTCTGCAGAGCACCTTGCCATGGGGTACCACAATGAATTCCTTATGCCTAGGCACAAAACCTCATCCCATTCATTCCCCTTTTAATGTAAGGTTTGTTAGAACAAGGGTGCTCTTTGTGGAGTACCCTGGTGTTCTCTCTCTATTCTCTTTTTTTCTTTCTCTTTCTCATGCTTTCTCCCTCCTCTGTCTCACTTATTCTCTCCCTCTCCCAACCGGTTAAAATATTTTTAAATGATAAAGTACATTACTTATTTTAATTTTTGTCAGCTAGTATGATAAAAATAAAGAGAATGAATTGGGATTATAGGAGCTCAGGCTTAGGTTTTGGCCTTACGTGTAGCAAATAGGATTAGAAATGTTTTTCAAAGAGCTTTTGAGCTATCTCTGCAGCCCCTCCTTTCTGTTATTTAAAAAATTCAAAGCAGACAGAAAACAAATCTGCCAAATATTTGTGTATATTCAGCAGAGTGGCTTTCAAATAGAATAAAATATTTTTACTCAGAGGTAAACAAGGATGTTGGCTTTATTAGAACTTATTTCCGGGGCTGAAGAGATAGTACAGCAGGTTGGCACTTCCACACAACTGACCTGGGCTTGATCCCCGGCACCCCACATGGTTCTCCTGATTCCTGATGGGAGTGATTCCTGAGCTCAGAGCCAGTAGTAGCAAACCCTTAGCACAGCTGGTATCACCCAAAAACTGAAGGACAAAAAAAAAAAAACTTGTTTCAGGGCTGGGGAGACAGCTCAAAGGGCTAGTGTGCATGCTTTGCATACTAGAAGATTAAATTCAGTTCCTGATATTGAATAGTTCTCTGAGCACTACAGCAAGTGCCCACAAGCACTATGCCCTGAGCATTACCAAGTGTTCTCCCATCCTCCAAAAACTTTTGTCAACACTTGCTTGAAGTCTCAATATGATGATAGAGGAAAATACTTAATTCTGGGAAATATGACACTTACCAGCTCATCTTTATTTTTTAAATGGTCTCTTTTCTTGGTTTTTGGGCCATGCCTAGCAGTGCTCATGGTATGCATGCTGGGGATGGAATGCGTGCAAGGTAAGTACTGTACTTGCTATACTCTCTCTGGCCCCTCATTTTTTATTTCATTTTTTATTTATTTTGCTTTTGGGGGCACACTGGGTGATGCTCAAGGATTATTCTTGGCTCTACACTCAGAAATCACTCCTGGCGGGCTCAGAGGACTTACGGGATGTGAGAGTTTAAACCCATGTAGGCCCATGCAAAGCAAGTGCCCTACCTACTGTACTATCTCTCTGGTTTTCATCTTTATTTTTTCTATGGATTTTGCGGCCACACCCGCTGATGTTTAGGGCTTAATTCTGCCTATGTACTCAAGAATCATTCCTGGTGGTATTTGGGGACCATATGTCGTGGTAATAATGTACTGGGAGTCAGCTATATGTAAGAGATAGTACTCCTGTACTATCTCTTTCGCCCACCAACTAACCCCTTAGCAGGGTATAGAAGTGAAGGTGCTTGTCTTGCATGTGGCCAACCCTGCCTCAATGCCTGGCACTGCATAGGGTCCCCCAGGCACCACCAGGGGTGTTCGATCCCTAAGCACAAAACCAGGAGTAACTATTGACCACTGTTGGGTGTGGCCCATTTCCCCCCCCCCCTTTAAAAAACAAAACAAAACAAAACCCTCAGCTTATCATTTGCGGAGACATCTGATTTGAGGGGAGTAACTACAACTGGCAGTACTCGGTCTCTACTGCCCACTTAGTGCTTGGGGGATTTTCCTAGTGGTGCTCAGGATACCATGTAATATGTGGGATCAAACCCATTAATCAGTTTTGTGACTTTGTCAAATCATTTAACTTCCTTATGCCTTAGTTTACTTATCTTTAAAATGAAATAGTGGGGGCCGGAGCAATAGCACAGCGGGTAGGGCATTTGCCGTGCACGTGGCCAACCTGGGTTTGATCTCCGGCATCCCATATGGTCCCCCAAGCATCGCCAGGAGTATTTCCTGAGTGCAAAGCCAGGAGTAACCCCTGAGCATTGCTGGGTGTGACCCAAAAAGCAAAAAAAAAAATAGTGATTTTTGTTCTCCAGTTCCTCACAGGCATAGATGAGCAAGTTTTGACTGTATAGGATTACTACAAAATACAGTGATACACTTTTCATTTTGCTTGATTCTGAGCTCCCCTTTATTGGGACGAAGGGTGGGTTTCTGCAACATATCCAGCATTGAGTGCTTTTCATTACTCTGGAGTCACTCCAGTGGTGCTTGGGGGACCATGTGCTGTGGTTCAAACCCAGAACTCCTGTATACAAAGCTTGTGCTCATCCTGATGACCTATTTCTCTGGTGCTGAGCTGCCCTTCTGTAAAAATATTTCAGTGAAATTTCTGGTGTCCAGGTGACAATACCTTTCTTCTAATCAGACCTATGATTGACTATTTTTACCAGGGAATATTTTTTAAGTCAAAGCTCTAGTGATAGATACCACTCAGAAATTTTGTTTTAAATTTTGGGTAATAGCCGGTAGTTCTCAGGGCTTACTCTTGGCTCTGCGCTCAGAAATCAATTCTGGCAAGGCTCAGGAGACCATATGGGATGCTGAGGATGGAATCAGCCACATGCAAGGCAAGCACCATACCCGCTGTGCTCCAGCCCCAGAAACGGTTTTTTGCTTGTTTGTTTTTGGGCTATACCAGGCAGTGCTTGAGGGGTACTCCCAACTTTGTGCTGGGGGTGGGAGGGTAGCTCTTGATGATGCTGAGGGAATCATTCTGCAGTGGGAATCCTACCTGGCTTTAGCTCTTTGAGTTATCGCTTTGACCCTCAAAAACAGTTTTCAGCAAAGTTTTTCTTTTTAAATGTTGAGCTCAGTGATAGCTTGCAGTCAGGCCAGAGAGATAGTACAGCAGGTAAGGTGTTGCCTTGCGTGTGGCCAATTCAGATTCACTCCTGAGCATCACCAGTTGTGACCCAAAACCAAAAAATGGAAAGGGTAGGCAAGAAGCACATCCTTCCCTCTCCTATTTCACTATATATAATCTATATATATATAGTAAATGATGAAAAGCCATAAACTTCCAGTGTCAGACTCTACTGTTTTGTGCTTGTTTGGTTTTGGATCACATGCAAATATGTTCAGGGAACCATGCAGTGCCAGGGATTGAACCCCTCTTCTATATGCAGAACATACAGGTTCACCAATTGCTTGCTTTAGTAATTCGTAATCACCTCAAGTTGTATCCAGTTTGTCTAAATGGTACAATTTCATTTTTATTTTTATAACTATAGAGTAGTATTCCATTGAGTGTACTATTCTATGACTTCTTTATTCATCTCTCAGTGACATTTAAGTTGATTCCATATTTTGGCTGTCTTATTTTTTAATTAGTAGGGATTTTTTGCGGGGTGCCACACCCAGTGATGCTCAGGGCTTACTCCTGACTCTGCTCAGGGATTGTTCCTGATGGTGCTTGGGGTTCATGTGCAGTGTTGGGGATAGAATTAGTGTCTGCCATGTGCAGGCAAGCACTTAACTCCTGTACTTTATTTCAGAGTTTGTTTTGTTTTTGAACATACCTGGCAATGTTAGGATTCAGTAACCAGTGGTGCTTAGGAGATACACTCAGTTCGTTTGATCTATTTCTCTGACCCCAAGTTGGTGTTTGTATATATTTCAGATAAACACCCAGGAGAAATAGATCTGGATCATAAGGTATTTTCATTTCAGGTTTTCAAGGATTCACTATATGAATCCTTAGAATTTTCCATAGAGGCACCTATTTACATTCCCACCAACAGTATACTAAAGTTCCATTTTCTCCATATCCTCTCCAACACAAGTTGTTTTCAATCTTTTGATATAGACCATTCTAACTGAAGTGAGGTGATAATATCTCATTGTGATTTTGATTTGTGTTTCTCTTATCAGGGAAGGCTGCTTAGCAATTGTTCTTATGTCTGTAGGCCATCCCTATGTTGTCTCTGGAAAAGTGTCTATTCAGATCATTTATTCATTTTCACTTGATTGCTTGCTTTTCTGTTGTGTGAGCGCATGTATGTGTATGTCTGCGTGTGTATATATATTTTTTTTTTCAGTAAAATGGAAGAGGCGATAATAGTGATTCTAAGCCCCTTTATGATCTTTAGTGAATTCCTTGGCAGCAGGGGCCGAGAGGTGATCAGGCCATACCTGGTAGTGTTTGGAGGTTACTGCCAACTCTGTGTTCAGGGATCATTCCCAAGAGGTGCTTGGGGGACCATGCATTACCAGGATTTTAACTGGTATCGGCTGCATGCCAGATAAGTTCCTTTAACCCAGTATTATCTCTCTGATCCTTTGTGTGAATTACTGACTTTAAAATCTGTTTATTCTCATGTGAGACATTCTTTGGGGGAAAAAAGTCCCATAATTGGCGAAGGAAACATGAGGGAATATTTTGCTGTGTGTCTATTTCGAGGAAATTTTACCTGTGGAGTAAGATTGGAGGTCTGTGCTAAAATGTATTACTGTAACTTTCTAAATTAAATGTAGAACATATAATTGAGTTTCTCTTTGTTGATCCTCTGCATGCCGTTTCTGGTGTTTACAGAAGTACATTTTATGTTCAGCAGAATTAATAAGTGGGCTAAACTTATTAATGTCATTCAGTTATTTGAGTGGCTATAATATTTAATAGGATAACAGCTTATGACTGAATGTCATTAAAATTGAAAATGTTTATTGACTATTTAACTTAAAATTAAAAGAAAGTATACTTATTTGTTTTAGTGTTTTGTAGAATCTCAGTAGTATAAATGAAGAACTTGCCAGAAGGTAGGATTTTATATATATAAATATATCATAGTATAACAGTGAAATAATTGGCGGGGGTTTGGAACATCTTTGGTGGGGTACTCCCTATACTCTGTACTTGAGAGTCACTCCTGGCAGCTTGGGGCACCATACTGTACCAGAAATTGAACCAGGTCACCTGCATACAAAGCCTGCACTCAGCCCTTTTGAGTTATCTCTGGCAATAAACACCAGTTTTTAAAGTGATGAGCCCTTTTTGTTCTGGGTATGTCATTTTTAAAATTCAGGCCTTTGAACTTTAGGATTTTTATGATAAATTTTCTAAGTAGCTGCGACTTTATAAATCTAAATCCTTTTTATAGACAGGGAACAAACTGGATAATACTTTTAAGATAATTAAGAGGGATTGACCGCCATTGAACTAGGGTGAATGAAATCTCATTATTTGAGATCTCTGTGCTGCATTCTCCATAGGGAAATAGCAGTTGATAACATCTTCTATTTCTGCATGTCATGAACATTTTGGGGGGAGGGGCTCCACATCCAGCTGTGCTCAGGGTTTACTCCTGACTCTACTCAGTGTCACTCATTGCAGGGCCCTGGGGACCATATATAGTGCTGGGAATGGAATGGGGATTGGCTGTGAGTATTGAAAGTAAGCACCCTACCTGCTCTAGTACCCTCCCAACCCTGAAGAAAATCTTAAGACAAATTATGGTGGTGTTTTCTGTGAAAAACCTGTGAAAGAGTTCTTATGTTGCTATGAAAACTTGTGAATCCTATCATTTTTTTGTTTCTTGGGTCTCACCCAGTGGTGCATGGGAGCCACTCCCAGTGTAGAGCTTGAGGAGAGGGGGACAGTGGTGCTGGGGATCAGGGGACAAAACCAGGAACTCCCTCTTCAAAAGCATGTACTCCTTGGCTATTTCTCTGATCCTGTTGGTTTTTAATTTTTAAAGAATGTCTTATCAAAATACCATAAACTGAGTGGTTTAAAACAGTAAGAATATATTCTCTCAACAGTTCTAGAGGATAGAAATCCAAAATCAAGATGTTGGCAGAGCCATCCTTGCTCTCTGAAGTCTCTAAGTGAGAACCTGTTCATTACTTTCCCTTTTCTTCTGGTTTTGCTATTCATCTGTGGTATTCTTTGGCTCAGATACATCCTTACTCCATTTATTGCCTTCATCTTCACATGGCCTCCTTTCTTCTCTGTCCTTGTGCCAACTTCTTTTTTTTCAAGATGGCAATCCTACTAGATGAAGGTCCAGTCTAATAATCTCATCTTCACATTTTCTGCAATGAGCTTATTTCCAAGTAAGGTCACTTTTTTAACCAGTATTAGAACTGTAAACTATCTTTTGGGGTGATAAACTCAATCGTTAACAATCAGTTAATTCCCTTTGTAGTAAACAGCATAAATATTGTTACTGGAAAATGTGCTGTTTTTGCAGTAAATGGGTAACGGAACTCTTGGTTGCAGGAATATTATTTTTTGTAGTTAGTTAGGTAAACTTGTAGTGATTAGATTAATTTCTTCCAGGAACCAGAAGGGTGAGGTAGAAATTTTAGAGACCTATGAACTAGATAGAAAAAAAGACTAAAGGTAGTGCTCCTTGCTCTATCTTCTAGTGCTCATCTAACTTTTTTGTTTTCCTCCTTCCCTTCATGGTTGTTGATAATGTTGTAATAACTGGAAGTTGTGTACACACTTGTCTGTGGTCCTCACATATTTGTCTTAAAATTTGAGTATGTAAATAAAAGAGTTAATTTTCCATCATTAGGGATAGTTTTTCAACCAACTTAAATAATTAAAGTTTTATTAATTTTCACAGTCAAAATCACTTTCTTTAGAGTCTGGTGCACATATGAAGCTACTTATTTTTCTTAGATTATGTGAAAACTGAAACTAGTGACATTACAGATTTGTTTTAGGCCTTTGGGCCATACTTGTCAGTATTTGGGGACTACTCCTAAAATAGTAAATAGGGGGATACTTTGAGCTTGGAGGTCATTCCCAGTGGAGCTCAGGTGACCGTGGCTGTGATGGAACCAGGACTCCTGCATTCAAAGCATGCACTCCATCCCTTTGAGCTATCTCCTTGGCCCCTCAAGAAGCTTTTCTATGGGCCAAGGATATAGTTCCATGCTAAAGTATATACCGTTTGTATATGAGTCCCTTGCACCAGAAAAATGTATTTTAAGAAAGGGGGTGATGCACTTACTTTGAATGTTGCTGCAGCAGCTATGACACAAGTTCAAATCCCTGTAACCACATATAACCCCCTGAATACTGTTAGAAGTGTTGCATACACAGACATACTGGAAAATGAGGAAAAATTACTTGTAACCAAAAAATACCAGCAACATTAGGAAATAAATTACTGGGCTGGAGAAATAGTATAGCGGGAAGGGCACTTGCTTTGCATGTGGCTGACCTGGGTTTCGTCCCGAATCACATATGATCCACCAAGCCCTGCCAAGAGTGATTCCTGAGAACAGAGCCAGGAGTAAACTCTGAACATGCTGGGTATGACCCATCCCCCACCACCAAAAAAAAGAAAAAGAGAAATAAGTTGCTGGGAGCATTGAACAGAGTTCCTCATCGTACCAAAATAGAATCAGCTCAAAGGGATAGTGTGTATGCTTTGCATACTGAGGCTCTGGTTACATCCCCGACACCACATTTCCTCAGCATTATGCTAGACCTAGTCCCTGAGCATCTCCTGGTGTGGCCCCAAAACAAAACCGAAAATAAAAGGTCTGCATTTTTTAGTTGAAACGACGTCATTAAAAGAAAAATTAACAGGATCTTTGCAACATGTTAAATACTGTTATCACTTCAGACAGAAAATATTGAGGGCCTGAGAGATTGTACAGGAGATAAGATGCTTTCCTTGCATCTTATCAATCCTCAGCATCACATATGGTCCCCCAAGCACTGCTTGCAGTCACTCTTGAGTACAGAGTCAGAAATAGCCCTGAACTGTGCCAGCTGTGGTTTTAGTGTCCTCCCCCAAAGAAACCCAGATGATTAAGTCTTTCAGTTTTCCATGTCAAAAGCACAAAATTTTATTAGAAAAGATATCTTTTTATTAGACTTAAAATCCCCTCTTACCTACCAGTATATCCTAACAATTATTGAACTATATATAGTTCATATATATTTAACATTTAAATATTTTATTGAGATATAATCACATGGTGGGCTGGAGAGATAGCACAGCGGGTAAAGTGTTTGCCTTGCATGTGGCTAACCCGTCTGACCCAGGTTTGATTCTTCCACCCCTCTCAGAGAGCCCGGCAAGCTACCGAGAGTACCTCGCCTGCACGGCAAAGCCTTCAAGCTACCTGTGACATATTCGATATGCCAAACACAGTAACAAGTCTCACAATGGAGATCTTACTGGGCCTGCTCGAGCAAATCAATGAACAACAGGAGGACAGTGCTACAGTGCATAATCACATGGCATAGTTTTTTCCCACTTTTTTATTAAAGCACTATTGTTTACAAAATTATTCATAGTTGAATTTTATGCTATAAAGCTTTGTTCAAGAGTTATGTAATGTTTGCTACAGTCTAATTTTAGAATATTTTCATCACTCCAAAAGTAAATGCAGTAACTTTTTGTGAAGTTACTCCCCAAGCCCCTCCTGCCCCAGCTCTAGACTTCCATAATCCACTTTGTTTCTGTTTATTTTAATAATATTTAAAACTTGTATTATTATTGTTCTTATGCCTATTTCCAAGTTATTGACTTTTAAGTTTGTAACTTTCAAAAAGAAGCACATGCATGGGCCCATGCAGGCGCAGGACTCAAGTGTGCTGTGGCCAAGAGTTGCCTCCTCAGGCTGGTCCATGGCAGCAGTAGACCAATGAGTGAGGAACTGAGGAACAGGAACCGGGCCCCCGGCTGGTAGTGAGTTTACTTCTCTCTCCTCCCCGGTGTAGTCCTCTCTCCCTTATGGCGCAGTCGTAGGTTTTGGTCGTAGTCCCAGTCATCGGAGTTCCATCATCCTAGTCTCCTCATGGATCTCAAAGTCCTCTTCTTCATTATATCTTCGTGGTCTCAACATAGTCTCATAATCCTCTGCTTCCAGTCATCTTCATCTTCTGGTTCTTCTAGTCCCAAAGTCTCAGTTCTCCTCAAGTTTTCAATGTTTAGTCATCAGCATCTCATCCCAACTTTCTCGTCCCCCAACGTCTAGTCCTCATCTTGTCCCGACTTTCTTGTCCCCAACATCTAGTCTTCAATGTCTTCAACATCTCTTTCCCTTCTACCCCTTAGAGAATAGTTATATAGAAATCATGAAGGGTGGGGATACAAAGGTGGGGTTGAACATTATCATAACAACAAACAGATATAAAGCCTCTCCTTCAGGAGATTAACTCAAGGACAAAATCTCATCTGAGGATTCAGCACTCCAGATTACTAGGAGATCCCACAAGGGCAGGATTTCATCCAGAGTATATTGTTTTCTCAGTTTTCTCAGCTAGTAATCCATTTAAGCAATCATAATAATTTTACTTCTTATAATAGTCATTTAGTATGAACACAGTAAGAGATATATTAAGCTTAAAGGTTGGCACTTCCTTGGGACATCTTGCTATATATTCCAGACCATACTCCTCAGGCCAGGTTAGTCTTTCCTAACCCCAGCAGGGTCTTTATTCAATTACTTCTTTTTGGGTCATGACAGAGTTTGTCCATGACCGTGCTCTTAACTTATGATTAAGTATTATGGCTTTTGGCTTGGCCCATTTTGATGCCAGGGTAGCTCACAGCTTGCCGTGGGTATATCTGTTCCCTTGTCGGGACCCTGCTCTTAGAGTGCTAGGAACAAGGGCAACTGAGGCTTAAGTAAATATGGATGTCCAGGAGTATATACTATTTTGGAGTCAATTAACTCCCATGTTACATAGCATAGCATCAATTGTCTTCCTGTGTCTATACAAAAAGGACATTGCTAAATAAGCCATGCAAATGACATAAAAGAAAGAGAAAAGCAATATAGGATTATTAGTACTTGATGGAATTGGGTGTGCCTCGGGGACACTGTTGTGGGAGTAGCTCAATAAACCTTAAGCTCCCTGCGGGAGGAGCAAGGACAACTCAATGTTATCTAACATTGACTCAAGTTTTAAGAGCTCTTAAACTAACCAGATTTGCAAATCCTGTGACAGTCTCACAAAAAAACAATCAGGCAATTCATTCTTGATATGATTGTTCTGTCTTCTCAGAGTTTTGATCTAAACCATGTGTTTCAAATTCTCTGTTTGCGCCACTTACTAGGATTGCTAAGCTCATTTAATTAGAAGGAATAAGAGCATTCTGTCCAGACTCAAAACTGAGTCCTATTTGTGTCAAGCATTCTAGGCATTCAGTCATAGAAACAGCTGTGGGGATCGTCTATGGCATGCTATTATCTTCAGTAATGGTGTCATCTTTACTGCCTTCTTTTGGCTCAGTGATTCATTCTATATGTGCATAGCCTAAACTCTTCTTCCTTTCTGCACTGGGGCAGCTACCAGAGGTCCTGCTGCTGCTAACGTTATTTTTCTGGTTAAGTTATGTCAGCATTATAATGAGGTTTCAGCTTTTTTATTATAAATCAAGATAATTTTTGTTGAAACTTACTTAGAAAAATAAAAGGAAGAAGTACATATTCAAGAGTGAACACAGGCTTCTTAGAGTGGAAATAGGCAAACAAAAGGAACAAAGACAAACCAGCGAGATATGTCTTCAAGGGAGAGGTTGCAGCTATTTTTAATTATTATGTCTGTTACTGTATAAATTCTCTCCTTAAAACTCCTATGCCATTAACTTCTAAAATTTTATTGTTAGGGGGCTGGAAAGATAGTACAATGTGTAGGGTGCTTGCCTTGTAGGCAGCTGACCCAGGCTTGATCCTTGGTATCACGTATGGTCTCCCAAGCACCTCCAGGAGGAATTCTTGAACACAGAGCCAGGAGTAACTCTGAAGAATTGCCAGGTGTGGCCCTGACAACAAAACAAAAAGATAAAATTAAATTTTGTCAGTTTACAGCCGATAGTCCTGTGTCATGAGCCAGACCTCCTTGAACAAGCAATGGGACCTTCTCTAAGGCGTGTGGTATCTCTATTAGGCCCAAAATGTTCAGTGTTGTAAAAATGAACTTTATGATGTGTTTGTGAGGGAATGCTTGTGTGTAATAGGAAACATGGGTTTAAAGTCATAGGGCATAACATTTACTCGCTTTGCCTTATTTTTGGACTGGCAATCCACAATGCATTATATTAAAACCTTTCCAATCATTAGCACATCGATACCAAAGACACTGTGTCTGCTTCTTACTTTTGTAAAAGTTCCTAAGTAGGGGCTGGTTAGATAGCTAAACTGGCAGAGCACAAGCCATGTGGAGGTCCCAGTTTGATCCTGAGCACAGAGGAATAGTCCCTGAGCACCAACAAGTGTGACCCCCAAACAAAACAACCCTTAAGTAAAGAGTTGGCGTTTGATACTGCTTTAATAGAATTATCATTTCTATTCACAGAGTGAGTCTACCTGGAGTTCTGCATACATAGCATACTAAAATAGCAAGATTAGGTATCTCATGAATATGTTGCAGAATCTTCAAGGTCCCCAAAATGTCCAAAATTTTGCCTTTGCAAATGTAAACCAGTGAAAGTTGATGTCACAACAGCTTTAGGATGTCCTAGTGGCCTTGGTCACGTTGAGTGCAGGGCTGCTCCTCTAGGGCACCATGTGTACGTATGAGCACCCGTGGCTATCGACTGAGGCGTGCCTGTATCTCACTAAATGAACCTGCAGAGGCAGCTCAGTTTTCAATGCTGATCTCCAGAGGGTGACTGGGGATGGCCTGGCCGGACAGCACATGGAGATTTAACGCCCTTCCTCCTCTGTGTGTCAGTGCAGGGCTCTAGAGGCTCTAGTCTGCATGATGCAGGGCTGCAGTGGAGGAGTATGACCACACAACTAGTTTATCTACCTCCTTGCTTCTAGTATTGTGTATCACATGCCAGGCAGAGGTTTTTCTCAGCATGTTTCCCTCTCCTCCAGCTCCCCAGCCCACTCCCTAGCCCTCCAATATCACCAGGTCAGCTATCATACTTTTCTCCTTGATACTTGCCCATGGTTCTTTTTATCCAAATGATTTGGCGTTACATACACCAGCTGGAGCAATAGCACAGCAGGTAGGGCGTTCGCCTTACAAGCGGCCAACATGGCCGACCCGAGTTCGATTCCTCCACCCCTCTTGGAGAGCCCGGCAAGCTACCGAGAGTATTCGATATGCCAGACACAGTAACAACAAAGTCTCCAATGGAGACATTACTGGGCCCGCTTGAGCAAATCGACGATCAACGGGAGGGCCTTTACCTTTACCTTTACCTTTACATACACACACGCCATATGTATGTATATTTTTGTTTTTCTTTTATTTATTTTTTTGTTTTGGGACATGTTCACAGCTTACTGACGGCTCTGATTTCAGCAGGGATCACTCCTGGTGGGGATTAGGGGGCCGTATGTGGTGCTTATGATGGAAACCAAGTTGGCCACTTGCAAGGCAAGAACCCGATCCACTGTATTATTGCTCCGGCACTTAATTTTATTTTTTGTGTTTGGGGAACCATAGCTGGAAGTGCTCAGGGGTCGCTACTGGCAGTGCTCAGGGGACCATATGGTTCTGGGATTGAACTGTGATTGGCCACATGCAAGGCAAAAACCTTAGTCCTTGCACTAGCTTTTCAGCCTGTTTTATTCTCACCACCTTAACACCTCAAAATATTCTATTCTACTTATGCTTGTGCAGATGTGGTACTGCTCACTTATTCTTTGGGTGCCAGTGTTGGTTTCCATAATGCCATTTTCCTAACCTTTATTCCCCTTATGATTCATGACTGCCTGGCACCTTAATGTCAGAGCTTTCTTTGGCATCTTTCACTCTGTACCTTCTTGCCTTTCTGCTTACCCGGAGCAAAGCTTGAATGTACTTTAACAAAGAAGCCTTTGATTATCTCACATACTTTATTGCTCTCAGACCTTTTCATGTACAGAGCCGTTTTGTTACACTTCTTCAATATTCATATCCCATTTTCTTCTGTAGTCACAATTCCTGTGTTTCACATATACTTATTTTATAAATATCTTCTCCACCTTCATTTAGCTTCAATCCTCTTTAAAAATTCCTCCCATCTTTATTTTAGTGCCTTCCTCTAATACCAAGGATTCTATAGTTTTTCAGTCATCTTTCTCCTATTCATTCTTTTTAAAATTATTTTTATTGAGCTATTGTCCCTTTGGTCTTTTCTTTTTATTTATTTATTTTTTTTGCTTTTTGATCACACCTGGCGATGCTCAGGGGGGTTAAGTCCTGGCGGTGCTCAGGGGACCATATGGGATGCTGGATGCTGGGAATCCAACTCGGGTAGGCCGCATGCAAGGAAAATGCCCTACCCGCTGTGCTATTGCTCCAGCCCCTGTCCCTCTGTTCTTAACCTCATCCAAAATCTTATACCCTGATATGTATATGTATTGTTCATTTGAGTGCTTCTTGAATAAATATGATGCAATCTAAAGTATTAGCATGGAAATAGCCCCTGTAAAGATGAGCTCTCCACTTGAAACGCTCAAGTAGAAATTCTCTGGTAGTGTTGATTGATGGAGGTTTACTTACTGTTATCTGAAGTGGGGTGACCACTTGTACCACACAAAATATCCTCTAGTGTGAAATGAGATGAGATTGTTCATTGATTTGCACTTCTATTTTGATTGACCTAAGAAATTAAATGTATTACCTCAGAGAAGATAATTTTCATGGTTTAGATTATATTGAACATTGAACATTCTTTGCAGCAATTAGAAATGTTCAGTTCTGGGGTTGGAGAGTAGTAGAGCTGATAGGGTGCTTGCCTTGCACATGGCCAACCTGGGTTCAATCCCTGGCACTCCATATGATTCCTTGATCACCAGCAGAAGTAACTCTTGAGTGCAAAACCTGGAGTAACCCCTGAGCATCACTGGTTGTGGCCCAAAATAAAAAAAAGGAAATGTTTAACCCTGTTTCCTAGAACTTGCTAAAAAATCCTCTCAGTAATGGGAAGAACTAATAATCTATAAGACAATCCAGTCCGTTTTGTAAGCTTTTTGTTGTTGTTGTTGAGCCACCATACTCAGCTCTGCTCAGGGTTTAACCCCTAAGCATCGTCATTGTTGCCCAGAAACAATGAATAATCATAATAAAATTGTATTTTAAATATTTTCACGTTTCCTTTCATGGTTCCTTTACCATGTCTGTCACTTTACCTCCTCTGAAGTTTGAATTCAGACTTCAGACCAGAGAGTCAGTACAGAGGTTAATGCTTGTGCCTTGTGTGTGGCCAACCCATACTGGATTCCTGGCACCAGATTTGATTATGATCCCCTGAGCACAAAACCAAGAAATGACAACAACAAAAATGGTTTGAATCTTGTTCTTCAGTGCTGTCCCACTAACAAATTCTTCTTAATTCAGTTGTCATGTTTAGAACATCATTTTTATCATCCTGAATTTTCTCGTTGGATATCAGTGTCCCTTCTAAAATGTGTTCAGAACTAAAAGTTCAATATGTAGCTCCATTGGTTGTGGATATTAGACATCAGGGCATTAATATAAGCTGATGTTTTATCAGCTATGTAGTGTTGGCTCATAATGAAATTTTTATTAACTAAACTAACATTTTAATCTGGGTTTTTTTTCTTTGGGGGATGCCTCCCAAGTAATGCCCAGGGGACCAAAGGGCCACCTCTGGAGATTCTTGGCCAACTGGGCCACTAGTTCAGTGCCAGGGCTCAAGAATGTAGTGATGCCAGGCACCACTAAAGCCACTACAGTAGTGCTCGTGAATCACTAGGGCTACCCCAGTGGTGCTTGGGAGGTATGCAGGGCTACATTCAGCAGCACTCAGGGGTTCTAAACTCTCCAGGATCAAGCCAGGGTCACATGTACCCCCTAAACCACATGCTGTTTTCCCTGTCTTTCATATGACTTCCTTTACAACAAAGATTCTGCCTTCATTTACTTGTGAGACAGACTTTTACATCTCACACCTCAGAGACTGGCCCACATTCAAAAGAACAAAAGCAACCGATGCTGGCGTGGATGTGGCGAGAAAGGGACACTCCTTCACTGTTGGTGGGAATGTCCACTGGTTCAGCCCTTCTGGAAAACAGTATGGACAATTCTCAAAAAATTAGAAATTGAGCTCCCATTTGACCCAGCAATACCACTCCTGGGAATATATCCCAGAGAGGCAAAAATGTATAGTCGAAGTGACATCTGCACTTGTTTGTTCATTGCAGCACTCTTTACAATAGCCAGAAACTGGAAGAAACCTGAATGCCCAAGAACAGATGACTGGTTAAAGAAACTTTGGTACATCTACACAATGGAGTACTATGTAGCTCTTAGAAAAGATGAAGTCATGAAATTTACATACAAGTGGTACAATATGGAAAGTATCATGCTAAGCGAAATGAGTCAGAAAGAGAGGGATAGACATAGAAAGATTGCATTCATCTGGGGGATATAAAGTAACAAAGTATGAGATTAATACCCAAGAATAGCTGAGATCAGCACCAGGAGGATTACTCCATAACTTAGAGGCCAGCCGGGTATCCTAGAGGAAAGGGCAGTTCAGATAGAGAAGGGAGCACCAAATAAAGGATGTTTGGAGGATCCTCCCAGGAGGGGAGATGCATGTCGAAAGTAGACTATGGACTGAACATGTTTGCCACTCAATGCCTCATTTGCAGACCACAACACCCAAACGGAGAGAGAGAACACAGGGGATTGCCCTGCCACAGAGACAGGGGGGATGGGGGGATGGGGGTGGGAGGGATATTATCCATGGTGGTGGAAAATGGGCACTGGTGGAGGGATGGGTATCTGATCATTGTATGATTGAAACCAAAGCACAAAAAATTGTAAATCTACAATTTAAAAAAAATAAAATAAAATAAAGGGAAAAAAAAAGAAAAAAAAAAGACTTTTAAAAGTCAGAATATAAGCCCATACATATGTCCCCACTAAATTTTACCTTAATACCCTAAAAGCCTTGATTTCTCTGAATCCTAATATTTTTATTTGTTTGGGAGCCACACCTAATGATGCTCAGGGGTTTATTCCTGGCTCTGCTCTCAGGAATTGTAGTGCTTGGGGATTATATGGGATGCTGCCGATCAACTACATGTAAAGCAAGCATCTTGCCACTATACTATCTCGACAGTCATGAATCTTGATTTTTATTTATTTTGAAATTAACGAGCTGTTATTAACAAAGTTATTGATAGATCGGTCTTAGACATACTGTTACACGACCAATCCCACGACCACCTGTGTCAGCTTACCTCCACCAGAGTTCTCATGCTCCTCCACCCCCACTTGCCACCCTGTCAAGCATGTTTCAAAGTTCAGTAGTTGTTCTTAGGTCTCTTGATTACAGTGTTGTTGAGTCTGTGCTTTGGATATATAGCAATACCACTCTCCCACATCACTGGTATACCTGGGGCCCATGATCCCTGTTCCCCCATTACTTCCCTTTATCTATTTTAATTCAACAAAGGACCACAAAGCTAGTGGCGTGTTTTCGGTCACTTAAAAATTATTAGAAGTTATGAAAATGTTCTTCTAAAAACTAGTATATGCAAATATAGCTCTGCTCTTGAGGTATTGAATTTGTACTATTTTGAATTGACAAGGCCAGGAAAAACTGACATTCACTGCTAGACATAAGACATATGTTTATGTCTTATGTTTAACATAATTACTCCTGAAGAAATGATGTTCCAAGGATTGCACTATAGTGCCAAAAGAGCTTCTAAGTCATTTTACATCAATGAAATAAGTAATAATATTCTGATATTTTGCATTTGTCAAGCATTTGTCAAGCATATACTGAGCTCATTATTTAGGCACTGTACAGAATTTCGTCCTAGTGTCATTTCCCCCCTTACTGTCAGAATTATGCATTTTAGAGGATAATCTGCCACTCATTTCCTCTTAGTACTTTACCTAGATTAAATATTACATAGCTATTACTTGGTATCTCTAATGAGACTTCAAAAGTACTTTAATTTCAATAGATTGTTCTTTGACTATGGGAAATTGATAGCAAAATAACTGCAGTTAAGTTTTACATGTACTTAATATTTTCTCTCAACCACCCTCTAGAGGGCAGTAGTATATACATCTGAAATGATCCAATTCTAACAAAAAGGGACTTGTTTATGTCTGAAAATCATAAACATCTGATGTTATTAACACATTGGAACAAATATTCTGAGTAAAAGTTTACCTTTTACTAAGTAAAAACAGACCAGGACCAGAAATACAGCAGGGAAAAAAGAAAAATACTAAAAAATCATTAATAGAATATTGGCTTTTGTTTGGGGGCCACACCCAGCAGTGCTCAAGTTCTGTTTCTGGCTCTGCACTCAGGGATCACTCCTAGGAGGAGGACTCAGAGCACCAGGTGTGGAGCCAGGATAAAAACCAAGTAAGCTGCATGTAAGGCAAGCACTCTACCTTCTATACTATCACTGAGATCCAAAATACTCTTTCTTATTGCAGAAATTGGACTTTGATATCCTGTGTATGCAATAGTTCTCTCATAACAATTATTCATATTTTACTGTTTTCCCTAATAACTTTACATGGCAGGGTGGACAGGTAATTCAAGGATTAAAGCACATGACTTGCATTTTGCTCACTGAAGTTTTATCCCACGTACCACATAAAACCCTGAACATCATGGGGTTTAGCCTTGGAGGCTTCTGAGTATCACCTGGTGTGGCCCTAGAGACAACGAGCACTGCCTGGGTGGCCTGAGTAATCTCCAGCACTGCAGGTCCCAGCAGAAGCACTTCCTAAGCCCTTATGTTGAATTCAGACTAGTTGGCCAAGAATAGCGAGGAGGGGCTCACAGCTACTATTTGTGAGCTCCTCCCAAAGTAAAAGTTATATGGTTGATGATAATATATTCTTCATTATATAGTTTCCTTATTAAGATAAGCACCTGAAAATTAATATTTCTGTACGAGATAGCTCAACTGGCCAGGCTCCATGCTTTGCATGCAGAAGGCCTGGATTCATTACCTGATACCACATAATTCCCTGCACACCTTCAGGAATGACCCCTGATCCCGGAGCTGTTAGCACTGAGCACTGCTGAGTGTGACTAAACAATCAATGCCAAAGGAAAATCATTATTTCCATTTTGTTTGTTTTACTGGGAGTGGGGGGAGGGACGGGACTCAGGACTTATTCCTGGTTCTGCACTCAGGGATCATTCCTGGTGGGCTTGAGGGACCATACAGGGTCCTCGGGATTGAAGCCCGGGTCAGCTGTGTGCAAGGCAAGCACCCTACCTGCTGTACTATCGTCTCCAGCCCTGATAATTATTATTTCTGTTTTATGTGCTTAAGTATTCTAAAATGGAAAACAAAAATTCTAATTTTCCCTCAGTGACTTAAATCATGTGATAATGTAGAACTCTAATACTGAGATATTTTTAGGTATTATGTAAGTTTTATATATTCTGTGGGTAATCTGCTAGTTCCTAGTATCAAAAATATGTTGCTTATGTTTTTACAGTTTGGATTTCCTAATGTAATGTTCTCTTTTTAGTAAAGGTGGACAAGTTCTATTATTCAAGAGAAGATGACTTTGAACAGTTTTGAAGGACCTAAAACTTGTGTGCCTGCAGACATCAATAAGGATGAAGAATTTATAGAAGAGTTTAATAGATTAAAAACTTTTGCTAATTTTCCAAGTAGTAGTCCCGTTTCAGCATCAACTTTAGCACGAGCTGGTTTTCTCTATACTGGTGAAGGAGACTGTGTGCGGTGCTTTAGCTGTCATACAGCAGTAGATAGATGGCAATATGGAGACTCAGCAGTTGGAAGGCACCGGAAAGTATCCCCAAGTTGCAGATTTATTAATGGCTTTAATGCTGCACAACCTACAAATTCTGGTGTCCAAAGTGGTCAGTACAAAGCTGAAAACTGTCTGGGAAACAGAAATCATCTATCCTTAGACAGGCCATCTGAGACACATGCAGAATACCTTTTGAGAACTGGGCAAGTTGTAGATCTCTCAGATGCCATGTACCCAAGGAACCCTTCTATGCGTAGTGAAGAAGCTAGATTAAAATCATTCCAGAACTGGCCAGAATATGTCCACTTAACTCCAAGAGAGTTAGCTAGTGCTGGACTCTACTATACAGGTATTGGTGATCAAGTGCAGTGCTTTTGCTGTGGTGGAAAACTGAAAAATTGGGAACCTTGTGATCGTGCATGGTCAGAACACAGGCGGCATTTCCCTAATTGCTTCTTTGTTTTGGGCCGGAATGTTAACAGTCGAAATGAATCTGATGTTGCAAGTTCTGATAGAAATTTCTCAAATTCAACAAATTCTCCAAGAAGTCCAGCTATGGCAGATTATGAAGCACGAATCACTACTTTTGGGACATGGATGTACTCTGTTAACAAGGAGCAACTTGCAAGAGCTGGATTTTATGCTTTAGGTAAACTATTATAAAAACAAGCTAATTATGGCCAGAGTGGTAGTACATTGGGTAGGATGCTTGCCTTCTGCAGAGCGGACCTGGAATCAATCCCTCACATACATATGGTCCCCTGAGTTCCACTAGGAGTGATCTCTGAACACAGATCCAGGAATAAACCCTCATCACTGCCAGGTGTGGCCCAAAAAACAAGGCAAAAAACAAGCTAACTTTTCGAACAGCTTTTAAAAAGTTTCACTCTTAAATTAACTTTCCACAGTGCTTAAAAAGTAAATAGATACCTTTAGCCTCCTGTACTAGTAGATATTTAGATATAAACTGACATGATTGCACCATTATTATTCTATGGGTTTTTATGTTTAGTCTCTGCTGTAACCACTGAATTCATGTGAAAAAGACTACCATAGTTTGAGTAATGACCATCTTCATGTAATTGACTTTTGAAGATAGGTGGCATGCAAATGATGAAAGATATCCCTGAAGAATAGGTTTGATAGTAATATTAATTTAAGCTACTATGTGCCTTTTCTACATATCATAACAACCATGCAAACTTTATATCAGAGAGTTTAGTTTGGCAGATATTAAAATTGATAACTACCTTTTGCACATAGACCATGTATTTGAAAGTTGCCCTGTATTGTATCTTATTTGAAATGAATGCTTTTCTAATGAACTGCAGTAGAAAGGTCAAGAAGGCATAGTGGAGGGGCCGGAACAATAGCATAATGGGTAGGATGTTTGCCTTGCATGCAGCTGACCCGGGTTCGATCCCTGGCATCCCATATGGTCCCCCAAGCACCACCAGGAGTAATTCCTGAGTGCAAAGCCAGGAGTAACCACTGAGCATTGCCGGGTGTGACCCAAAAAGCAAAAAAAAAAAAAAAAAAGAAGGCATAGTGGCATGATGGTTTCCAGGGTTAGTCAGAAAAACTTACCATTATGTAACTGATCCATTTACTCTAAGATGGAATAGTTCTGAAATACAAAATATTGGTTATTTCAATATTTGGTTATGAAGGTTGGTTGATTTAATGTTGTGTAGTTATAACCTTAGACTTAGCTTATAATTTTAGTATGCTGAACTTTATTGTTAAAGCTTCATAATATGAAAAAATTTAAGTGTGATGATGGCCCTAAATAACATGTTTAAAAAGAAAAGAACAGTTGTCATTTTTCACGTGAAAATGAGTATGATTTTGTCTTTTGTAAAAAACCTCAAATTCATTCAATGAATTTAGTATGTATTTTCTTTCCAAATGATCAAATGTATTATTTATATGTGAAACGTGATTTTCATGTCATTTGGGATTATCTTTGATTTTATGATGGGTATAAGCTTCTAATTGAATGAAAACGTTGTGTTTTTCCTTGTATGTACATTTTCTTAGGTGAAGGTGATAAAGTACAGTGTTTTCACTGTGGAGGAGGGCTAACTGATTGGAAGCCTAGTGAAGACCCTTGGGAACAACATGCAAAATGGTATCCAGGGTAAGGTATTTAATTTTAATCAGGAAAAGGCAAGTTGGACAATTTGCAGTGAAGAGACCTGAATAACTTTTCACCTCAACTATTTTTGCTTTTACCATGACTGGAAGTTCGCACCAGGTCTATAAAAATGGGGTCACCTACTTTATAGGGGAAAAAACATCTAAGCCATCTCTAGTGACCAAAACATTCATTGTTTATCACATCTGTGACATTCACATCATTCCATTTCTTTTTTCTTCTTCTTTTTTTTTTTTTTTTTTTTTGGTTTTGAGATCACACTGAGTGGTGCTCAGTGCTGGACCTATGCTTAGAAGTCACTTCTGATATTGCTAGAGGATCTTGTATAGTGCTGAGAATCAAACCAGGTTAGGCTGCATGCAAGACAGGTTCTTAATTCCTACACTATCTCTCTGCCCCCTCCCCCC
This sequence comes from Sorex fumeus, assembly GCF_029834395.1. Taxonomy (NCBI): domain Eukaryota; kingdom Metazoa; phylum Chordata; class Mammalia; order Eulipotyphla; family Soricidae; genus Sorex; species Sorex fumeus. Next base: position 30,114,519 of record NW_026606115.1, read on the forward strand.
CCAGATTATTCCATTTATTTGAATCTGTTTTTGTTGGTATCAGGGATAGAACCCAGGGCCTCCCTCACATATGCAAGGTAAGTGATCTACATACAGATGAGCTACATCCTTAGCCCAGATTATTGCATTTTAGAATGCCAAATTAGGAATTTATACTTTTGTTAGAAGTACTTTTTTTCGGGGTTGGAGAGGTAGTACAGCAGTTAGGATGCTTGCCTTGTATGCAGCTGACAGTGGTTCTGTCCCCAGCATCCCATATGGTCCCTTGAGCCCTGCTAGGAGTAATTTTGGGTGCAGAATCAGGAGTAACCCCTAAGCACCACCAGGTGTGGCCCAGAAACAAAAAAAATTAAGAAAATACTCTCTTTCATAATGGACACAAGGAGCCCATGTTGCCTAGGAATCTCTTATAAGAATTCATTGTAAAAAAAAAGAATTGATTGCACCCCTTGCCAAATACTACTGTATATTATTGTTTAGAAGACACACAGTTGTTCATATTTTCCAGTTTCTGAAATCAGGACACATCTGGTAGAGAGCCATAATTAGCATTGGTGATAGAAAATATTCAAGTTTCTTATAATTAATGATCTCTTTGGATGATGATAGTACTCTAAATGTTTCTTTGCTATCATCCTTAAAATAAAGTATACAGGGGTCAGAGAGATGGTAGAGGGGTAAGATCTATCCTTTGCATTCAGCTGACCCAGATTTGATACCTCACACCACATATAACTTCCCTGTGCACTTCTAGAAGCAATCCCTTAGCACAGCTGGGTGTGATACAACCTCCCAAAAGGATAAAATATACATAATATGGATTGTGTACACATATTACATAATATAATGTATGCAAGTGATGTATTAATGTTTGGGTTACAAAGTAATATAGCTTAAAACCTAAGTGATCATTGGAAAACAAGATGTAACTTTAAATTACCTTTAAAGGACTTACTTAGATAACGAAGTATTCCTCTAAAATACACAATTTGTGGGGCTAGAGAGAGTTCAGCAGGGAAGGCACTTGCCTTGCATGCAGCCAACCCAAGTGCGATACCTTGGCACCCCTTATGATCCCTGGAGCCCACCAGGTGTCAGTTCTGAGCACAGCCAAGTGTGGACCAAAAACAAAAGTGTTCATCACAGAATCTCAATCAATAAAATATTTTTAATAAAATGTACAGTTTGGACCTCATGGTGTTTCACTAATAAAAATTAAAAAATAAAAAAAAAATGTACAGTTTGGGGCCTGGAGAGATAATACAGTGAATAAGGCCCTTGGCTTGCATGCAGCCAACTCAGGTTTGATTTTGCCACCATATATTGCCCTCTGAGCACTGCCAGATATGGCCCCTAAACAAAAATAATAATAAATGTTTGACTTACTAATTAAGTAAAACTTGGGAAAGTTACTATTTAAATGTCTTTAAATATCAAAGCGATAATATAATTTAAGAAGTTGAAGATTCTCAGGGCTGGAGCAATAGTGCAGCAGGGCTTTTGCCTTGTACATGGCTGATCTGGGTTTGATTCCCAGAATGCCATATGGTTCCCTGACCCTTCCAGGAGTTAACCCTGAGTGCAGAGTCAGGCATAAGGCCTGAGCACTGCCTAGTGTGGATCAAAATCAAACAAAATTTTTGTTACTTTATGTTCCCCAGATGAATGCAATCGGGAGGGATACTGGGATCCGTGATGGTGGAAAATGGGCACTGGTGGAGGGATGGTTACTTGATCATTGTATAATTGAAACCCAAGCACAAAAATTTGTAAGTCTACAACTGTACTTCATGGTGTTTCACTAATAAAAAAATTTAAAATTTTTTTTTAATTCTCATTGATGCTTTTGGCTTTTAGGGTCACACCCAGAGATGCTCAGGGGTTACTCCTGGCTCTGCACTCAGGAATTACTCCTGGCATTTTTTTGTGGGACCGTATGTAATGCTGGAGATCGAGCTTGGGTCAACTGCCTGCAAGGCAATCTCCCAACCCTCTATATTATCACTCCAGCCCCTCATTGATCTTTTTATTCTAATACTAGCATAAATTGAATAATGAAGGAAACTTAATCTTTTAGGAAACATTTGGAACATACCTGCCAGTTCTTGCTGGCTATTTCTGGCTCTGCATTCAGGTGTGACCCCTGGCAATAATCCAGGGACTAAATATGGTTCTGGGGGATTTGAAGTAGGGTTGTGGCTGCTGAAGCCATATGCAGTTACCTTACTTCCTTTAAAGTAAGTTCCTTGCCTCCTTTACTCTATTTCAGGCCAAGGATTCCTAATATTTTTTAACTTTGGAAATAACAATTGAATAGGAAATTGGCGTTTTAATATATAAATCCTTAGAAATAGCAAAAAGTTAATGGAATTAAGCGATGAAGATTATATCTTTTACCTCTGGATGCAGATTATTTTATTTAGGAGACTAGAAAGAGGGACTGGAGAGATAATAGAGAGGTATATACGGGTTTGATTCTTGACATTCCATCAAATACTGCAAGGAGTAATTTCTGAGTATGTAGAGCCAGGAGTAAGCCCAGAGCATCACTAGGTGTGCCCCAAAACAGAGAGAGAGTGGGGGGAGGAAGAGGAGGAAAGGCAGGAAAATTCCCAGATTGTGAGAGAGGTTTTTGTTTTCATTTTGGAATTTTTTTTGAAAGTAGATAAGTTTATTGGAAAATAGAAGAGAAAAGAAAGGGAGCTCCCCAAGTGGGTAGGAACTTAGTATAGGACTAAATTGAGTGGTTTTCATAAACAGGATTCCTGAAGATTATATCTTTAACTTTATCAGCTAATAAACTTAACGTTTTGTCTTTAGGTGTAAATACCTGTTGGAGGAGAAAGGACAGGAATATATAAACAATATTCATTTAACCCATTCACTTGAGGAGTCTCTGGTAAGTCTTGTATTGTCTACATGCATTTTCAAATGTTATTTATTCATAGTATAGTATGTTGTTTTTTAGACTGGTGTGTGTATACTTGAGTGACTTGACTGTGGTGTGTGAGTATGTGTCCACAGTATTGTTTATATTGTTTGTGGGGACATACTTGGTGGTAACTGGGGGGATACTACCTCCTTGGTGCTTGGTGGTCATTCCCAGCATGTTTGGGTGGACCATATCGTAACAGGGATTAGAACCTAGGGCTCCTGCATGCAAAGTATGTGCTCCAGTCCTTTTAGTTGTCTGCTGGTGCCATCATATTTGAAATTTATAATGTGTACTGAGCTGTAAAGGGTGAAGACCTGTTACCAACCTGAAGCAAATTTGTGAAAGGTGGAACAGAACTGATATGCGTATCACTGTGGACAAAATTCGGCTTGAAGAACTAAACTTCGTAATCTCTTGCCTTCTACAATGATACTTTTTATAATTATTTTGTATTGATAAAGTAGTTTTAAACTTTTTGCAGGTAATAGTGTAAATCTTACTATAAGTTATTAGTGTGAACTGGGCTGATTAAGACATAGTTTTCAGGTGGCTAGAAAATGGGAGCCCAACATTGCTGTTATAGCAGTGAACTACTATTTCTATAAAGTAGTTTAATATCCTTGAACTCCAGCCCCTGTATGTGAAGTAAATGGATTTAGGTTGGATGATCTTTGAACTTCCTTCTAGCTTAATTAGACTCTGCTTTTTATGCATATTCATATGTTGAATTGGAATAGATATTGATGAATATCAATTTTCAGATGGAGGTAATTGCCTCCAAAAAGAATTCTAACTGGTAATTTATTTTTCTATTTTAGGCAAGAACTGCTGAAAACATTCCTTCACTAACTAAAAGAACTGGTAAATACTCTTATTAAAATTAATACAATCACTGACAATGTATTAAAGTAATTTATAGGATGCAAAAGTAAACTTGCTTTTTTCTTTTTGGTTTTTGGGCCACAACTGGTTGTGCTCAGATTACTACTGGCTCTGTCTGCACTCAGGAATTACTCCTGGCAGTGCTTGGTGGACTATATGGAATGCTAGAGATCAAACTCAGGTCAGCCATGTGCAAAGCAAGCATCCTGCCTGCTGTAGTATCCCACTGGTCCCAGTAAACTTATCTTTCAAGGTCAATTTATATTTGCTATAAATTTAAGAATTTCAGGAAGTATTTATACAATCAAGTTGGATACTATCACCTTCTAGAGAGGTTGAGTTTCTTTTTTAATCACAAAGGTTATTTACTTTGGGGGGACATCTTGAGGTACCAGAAAGTGGACAGAAAGATAATAACAAATATATTGGCATCACCACATTTCAGGTGACAAAACCATCAAGGAGATTACATGACATGCCTGTAGTTAAATTATAAATCACTTGGGCTAGAGCAATAGCATAGCGGGTAGGGCATTTGCCTTGCATGCGGCCAACACGGGTTCGATTCCCAGCATCCCATATGGTCCCCTGAGCACCACCAGGAGTAATTCCTGAGTGCAGAGCCAGGAGTAACCCCTGTGCATCACCAGGTGTGACCCAAAAAGCCAATAAATAAATAAATAAATAAAATCTTAAAAAAAAATTATAAATCATTTGTGTAAGTAGAACTGTAAAGCAGGTCCTCTGAACCCTTTATCACACTACAGATCTCATTCTTTACTTAAACATTGTGTACTTCAAAAACAGTAGAAAGTTTAATTTGTAATAAATCTGGTTATTTTCCCATACCTAGCATCTTCTATTTAGTATTTTAAGTATTAAAAGGCAGTTGAATATGTATATAGTTATATAGATATATATTGATATATATCTTAAGTTCCTTCTCGGCTTGAGGAGAGCCATTTTGATATTTCTTTTAGTGAAGCAAGATAGCTTTTACTGAATGAAACTTGTTTAGAAAGATCTGAGAGGAAAGAGGGGAAGTGTGTTCAAGAGAGAACACAACCGTCTCCAGAGTGAAAATAAGGAAAGAAATATAAAGACAAGTAAGCAAGTGATACATGTTCAAAGAAGAAAATGTGCTTGAAGAGCAAGCCCATTTTGATATTTCTTGATAGAAATTTTGTATTGGACATAAATACAACTTAGATATCATTTATTATAGCACATATTTTTAAAATTACAAAAACGTGTTTTATGACAATTCTTTTGGGGGAAACAGCCAGCAGTGCTTGGGAGCTGCCCCCAGCTTGATTCTTAGGAACCTTGCAGTGCCAGAGATCCAGCCAGAGCCTTTCATGTGCGAAGTGTATGCATTAGCCCTTTGAGCTATCTCCCCAGCCCATTAAGTCTTTTTTTTTATGAGAATGCCTTGTCTCTGCTTTTGGTTTATGGCAAATTTGAGATAGCTGCAGGATATCCAAGATAGATATTATAACCTGAACTCATTAAATGAGAATAAAATTGTGTAAAGTGTCTAAAGAGATCGTTAAATAAATGTTCAATGAGGGAATGAAAGGAAACCATCAGTGTCTAATTAGATAGGCAGGAGCCATAAAAGCTACCCCAAAAAAACCTCCAATAGAACAAGAAAAAGGTTACTCCCTAGATATTTTCACCTACAGATCTCACAAACAGCTCAAAAACTACTCAGATTTGGGAGAAGGAGATAGAACAGCAGCTAAGGTACTTGCCTTACATGTAGCCAACCTGGGTTTGATCCCTGGCAACCTATATGGTGCCCCAAGTACCATCATGAGTGATTCCTGAGTGCAGAGCCTGAAGAAACCCCTGAGCATCTCCAGATGTGGCCCAATAAACAAATAAATAAATAAGAACAACTACTCATACTTCGTCCAGTCACGCTGTCAAATCACCTGGTAATTTTGAGTCATGCTAACCTCTTTGCGCTCCGTAATCCCAGTACATTTAATTAATTGTCATATTTGGTGATCAGTTCCTCTTTTTAAGTATTATTAGGGAAGTTGAGTACACGCATAGTACTTAAGATTTAACTCCTAGCTCTGCACAGGAATCATTCCTGGTAGTGCGTAGGTGGCCAAATGTGGTGTAGCAGGTTGAACCCGGGTTGGCTACATGAAATACAAGCACTCTACCCACAGCACTCTCTGGCCCTAGTTACACCTCTTAAAATGCTGTCTAGAATATACTGACTAGACTCTTATTTCTCATCTGAACTATTATAGTCTCCTAACTGGTCTTTTGACAGCGGCGGCTGCTGCTTACACCGTCTTCCCTCCTTCCCTTTCTTCCTCATTTGCTTTTGGACCATACCTGCTGGTGGTGAGAGTTCACCCCTGGCTCTGAGCTCAGGGATCACTCCTGACAGGCTCAGGTGACCATATGGGGTTCCAGGGATAGAATCTGGGTCAGCCACGTGCAAGGAAAACACCCTACCCACTGTACTATCTTTCGAGCACCCAGAATTTTTTTACCAAGCAAATTTATTTTTCCTTCCAGTGCTGGGGATTAAGTTTTGGACTTCATAAATATTTGCACGGCAAGTACTTTCCTACTAAGCAATATTATCAACCCAATCAAACACAAATATTTCTTTTCTTTTTTTGTTTTGTTCTAATTTGTTTTGGAGCCACAGCCAGTAGTACTTGGGGGACCATGTCGTTCCAAAGAACAAACCCAGCCTAGCACATGTAGAACTCTAGCCCACTGAACTCTCTGGACCTCAAATACAAATCTTTGTGATTTTTGTCAAATACAAGTTTTAGTATACTTTCTATTTAGACCATGTCTCTTGTTACTTACCTATATCTTAAATACTTATAGGCTAAATAATACATACTTACCTATATCTTATGTACTTTCCTACATTTTGCTTCTTTTTTTTAATTTTCAATTTTATTGAATCACCATGAGAAAGTTACAGACTTTCATGTTTGGGTTACAATCACACAATGATCAAACACCCATCCCTCCACCAGTGCACATTCCCCACCACCAATCACATTTTGTTTCTTATAGTAAAATTCCTATGTCATCCTTTTCAACATCCTGTTTTACTTAGCTTTTACTTTAATTTTTAGGTGGGCTACCCAGCAGTGCTCAGGAACTACTCTCAGCTCAGTGCTCAAGGGTCATTGTTGGCAATACTCAAGGAGCCACATGCCAGGAATCAAACCGAGCCTTCTACATGTAAAGCATGTGCTCCAATCCATTGTGCTATCTCTCAGGCCCTTATTTTTTACTCTGCTAACCTTACTTTCTCTTTGTGGACCTGTACCTACCTCTGCCAATCTCTTAAATCATTTATAGGGTGTCAGAGAGAGTACAGGGGATAAGGCTCTTGCCTTGCATGAGGCCAACCCAGGTTTGATCCCTTGTACCATATACAGTCTCCCAGATACCTCCAGCAGTGATCCCTGAGCACAAAGCCATGAGTAAGCCCTGAACACCAGCAGGTATGACCCCCAAACATTTATAGGTCCTTATCTGACCCCCAAAACTTTTATAGGATAATGTAATGGATTGGAGGATCTTGGGCACTTTGGTGCTGGTGAGGCACAAGGTAACTGTGTACATCAAAACCATAAATCAGGGCCAGAGTGATAGTACACTTAACTTCATGCAGCTATCCACGTTCAATCCCTGCATCCCTTCTGGTCTCCCAAGCCCACGAGGAGTGATCTGTGAGCACAGAACTAGTAGTGTGCTCTGAGCATTACTGACTGTGGCCAAACAACCCATGAACATTTAATACTATTGTAAATATGTGACTTGAGCTATAATAAAAAATTATTTATTAAGGTGTAATATACAATAAGGTATATTAAATATATGTATTCTTTTCACACATTAGCTCTTTAAACCTTTACATATTCTTGAGAACTGTGACTTTAAGCAAATATTACAAAATCAGTATAAATAAACAGATTAATTATACAAACAAAAGTTAAGTTCCTATGGAATATTTCTGATCACAAACACATCATCACATTTTTTTGTATGTATGTTTTTGGTCCACACTCGACAGTGCTCAAGGGTGACTCCTGGTTCTGCACTAAAGAATTGCATCTGGTGGTGCTTGCTGTGTGCATGGCAAGTGCCCTACCTGTTGTGCTCTCTCTCTGGACCCATATCACCTTTTTTAAAGACACAAAGCACTTCTGATATTAAACATTGTATTCATTCACCTGTTTTCCAGCTGTATTCTAATTCAGATGCTTGGGTGGCCAGAGCTTCTCAGGACGTATCTCTCCTCTCTTCTCCACTCTTCCCGTCCTTTCTTCCCCTCTTCTCTGTTCCCCTTTCCCTTTCTTCCCGCTCCTTCTCACCCCACTCTTTCTCTTGTGACTCCTAACCTTCCCATCTCTCTTCCCCTTCCCTCTGCCCATTTCTGTCTCACTCTTTCTCAAACTGGGCTAATATAGACATGCTTACAAGCTTCTTGTGCTTATCTTTTGGATGTGGGAAGAAATTGGAGTACCTTAATAAAAGCACTCACTGTGTAGGGTGCTTGCCTTGCAGGTAGCTGACTTAGCTTCAATCTTTGGCATCCCATCTGGTCTCCCAAGCCTGCCAGGAGTGATCCTTAAACACAGACTCAGGAGTTAGCCCTGAACACCAATGTGTGTGGTCCAAAAACAAACAAACAAAAAACACTCACCCATGAGAACACGCAAACTCTCCATAGACAGTTCTGGCTGGATCATCAATGTTATAATAAAACAATGTTGAATGAAACAGTGCTATCAAAGGTATAGCTACGGCCCATATCACAGTACAGAGCATTACCAGGGCAAGGGATGTAGAGCACTTGGCTGTTTTTTGTGAAACCCTAGGTTTGATCCCTGGCACCATAAAAAAGAGAACAGTTCCACCATCCAAATGTCTGATCAACCCTTTCCTAATATCCATCTCAAGTTATATTGACTTCTATTACCATAGATTATATACATACATCTTCCCCATTATGGTGACATTTTTGCTATCTATGAGAATTTTCTTTTGTCTGTGGCAGTCTTTTTTTCCTTGCTGTATGTTTTAGTCAATATAATTTACTTACTCATCTGATGAATGTAAGAAGTTTTTTTTCAGCTTGAGACTCATAAATAATGTTGTGATTATTCTTACTTTTTTTTTGGTTTTTTTGGTCACACCCAGCGATGCACACGGGTTACTCCTGGCTCATGCACTCAGGAATCACTCCTAGCGCTGCTTGGGGAACCATATGGGATGCTGGGAATCGAACCTGGGTCGGCCGCATGCAAGGCAAATGCCCTACCTGCTGTGCTATTGCTCCAGCCCCGATTATTCTTATTTTATTGCACTTGTTTTAGTGCTTTTTGAGGAGCTACACACAGCAGTGTTGGGAACTATTCTTGGATTAGTGCTCTGGGTGCTTCCAGTGGTGCACAGGGGACTATGTGGTACCAGAGATGCAAACCTGGGATTCCAAAATATGCACTCAGCCTATTGAGCTGTCTCTCTAGCTAGCCCTTATGCATAAATTTAAAAAAATTATTAAGACACCATGATTTATAAAGTTTTTTATAGTAGAGTTGTTTGAGGTATACAATGTTCAACACCAGTCCCACTATCAGTGTCCCCTTCCCTCTACCAGTGTTCCCAGGTTCCCTGCCAACTCCCAGCCTGCCTCTTTGGCAGTCATATAACAAATTTATGTCATATTACTTGTACCAAAAAAGTTAAAGAAATGGCAAATGGAATTATCAGAAAATAAATCCACAAAATTCAATTGATACAATGATTGATTGCTATTTCATTTTTAGCCTATGTAAATAAATTCAAATCAGCTACAGTATTACTGTATCACTGTCATCCTGTTGTTCATCAATTTCCTTGAGTAGGCACCAGTAACATCTCCTTCGTCCTAGCCCTGAGATTTTAGAAAGTGCCACATTCGAGGCTCTTTCAGGGTCAGGAGAATGAGACCCATCATTGTTACTGGTTTTTGGCATATTGAATACGCCATGGGGAGTTTGCCAGACTCTGCTGTGCGGGCAGGATACTTTCGGTAGCCTGCCAGGTTCTCCAGAGTGAGAACTAGATAATATGTTGCGCAGCCTTGTTCCCATCCCAAGCCCCTACATCCCATATTTGTGATGTTCCCATCCCAAGCCCCTACAGTATACTGCCTATTCTCATTTACATAACAAAGTTTTTTATTCTGGCATCTAAAGTATATGTATTCAAATTTTTTTTCTTTTTGGATCATACCCAGCAATGCCAAAGGGGTTACTCCTGGCTCATGCACTTAGGAATTACTTGGGGGACCATATGGGATGCTGGGAATTGAACCTGAATTGGCTGCGTGCAAGGCAAATGCCCTACCTACTGGACTATCACTCTAGCCCCTATGTATTCAATTTTCATTTTGTACTTGAATCTTATGTATAAATTTTTGATAAACAAGAATTAAATGGATGAGTAAGAAAGTTTAAATCTGGGAACCAAAGTGATAATACAGTGGGTTGGGCACTTGCCTTGCACACGGCTGACCCAGTTTTGCTCCCCAGCACTGCTTATTGTTCCCAGAGCCCTGCCAGGAATGAACTCTTAGTGCAGAGCCAGATATAAGCCTGATCACCACGGATGTGTTCCCACCCCAAAATGGAAAAAGTTTAAGTCTTTTTTTTTTTTTGGCACCTCCTTATATAACATAGATTCTTGGTTTATCATTAAAAGTCATTTTCTATTTGCTTTCTTTTTTTTCAATTTTGGGGTCACATGTGTGGGTGCTCAGGAAGCTATGTGGGTGCCAGTGCAGTATCAAAGACCAGTCCAAAATGAGCTACCTCCAGCTCCTTTTATTTGCTTTCTTGCCTTATCTAATTCTGCCCTATAAGTCCAAGAGATATGAAATTATCACATTCAAAGTTACAGAATGGAACCTCTCCATATTTCCCAAGGTTTTTCAGAACTACTGCTATGAGTTAGTAAAGCTATCCACTCTTTAAGTACCTTGAATTGATTGCTAATGAATCCAGCTTTTTGTAAAAGATTGATTTTTTTTTAGTACTTCACCTTTTTCTTAACTGTTTACCTTGCTTTTTTTTTTTTTTGCTTTTTGGGTCTCACCAAGCGATACACAGGGATTACTCCTGGCTTTTCACTCAGGAATTACTCTTGGTGGTGCTGTGGGACCATATGGGATGCCGAGGATTGAACCTGGGTTGGTCGCATGCAAGGCAAACGCCCTATCCGCTGTGCTATCACTCCGGCCCCTACCTTGCTTCTTAATAGTCTTAAAGTGCTAAACTAGTGCTACAAAGTACATGTTGTCTTTTCAATTAATTTTAAGCTTTTCAGAGTTATCTTTTTTAATTTTTATTTAGCACAGCGGGTAGGGCGTCTGCCTTGCATGCAGCCAACATGGCCGACCCGAGTTCGATTCCTCCGCCCCTCTCGGAGAGCCCGGCAAGCTACCGAGAGTATTCAATATGCCAGACACAGTAACAACAAAGTCTCCAATGGAGACATTACTGGGCCCGCTCGAGCAAATCGATGATCAACGGGAGGGCCTTTACTTTACTTTTACTTAAGATATTTCACAACATTTGATTACATTTAATATTCAAACACCAATCCCACCACCATTACACCATATTTGGGATGTTCCCATCCCAAACCCCAATCCCCGTCTCAAAGCACAACCGAAATAATATATTTTGTATTCTTTGTTATGAAAAACTGCTGAAAATACTACAAAAAAGTCTCCATAAAGAAAACAGTGTGAAGATTGTTCTATTTTGGCAGGGGCCATTAAGACCTTCTTTAGGTTATCACTAACATGGTGTTAAAGGTTGAGTGATGTGAACTTTCGTGTATATATATATATATATATATATGTCTGAAAATATATACATGTGCATGTGTGTATATATATATATTTCCCTCAGAGTTATCTTTTAATGCCTAAATATTTCAAAAATCTTCCCAGGTTAGCTCTTGGCTGACTTTTTTTGTTTGGTTTTGTTTGCTGTTTAAATATGGTTGCTGTTGGGATGATACTGAAAATACTTGTCTAAGCTCTATGTTCTTTTCCATTACCAATTTTCATTTCAGATGATACTGTCTTCCATAATCCCATGGTACAGGAAGCCATACGAATGGGATTTCATTTCAATGACATTAAGAAAATAATGGAGAAAAAAATTCAGACATCTGGGAACAACTATAAATCACTTGAGATATTGGTTGCAGATCTAGTGAGTGCTCAGAAAGAAAATGTACAGGAGGAATCAAGTCAGACTTCCTTGCAAAAAGGTATAGATGGCTATTTTTTTAAGTTTCTGGACTATACCCAACAGTGGTCAGGCATCATTCATAGTGGGCTCTGGGGACCATATGTGGCACTAGAGATTGAACCTGCAAGAGCCATATACTAGGCAAGTGCCCTACCTGCTATACTGTCATTCTCGACCCACAGTTGTCTGTTTTTAATAAGCAAGAAATTGGGGCCACAGAGATAGTACAGCAAGACAAGCCCCACCAGGAGTGATCCCTGAGGACAGAGCTAGGAATATGCCATGGCATCACCATGTGGCACGAAAGCAAAAACCAAAAAATGCAATAAATACCTACTAGCACTTTTTTTCATTTCCCTCTTAGAGCCCCCTTGTATACTGCTTATTTTTTTACTTTTATTATAAAAACTGGGCTGGAATGATAGCACAGCGTGTAGGGCATTTGCCTTGCACACAGCCAACATGGCTGACCCGAGTTCGATTCCTCCGCCCCTCTCGGAGAGCCTGGCAAGCTACCGAGAGTAGCTCGCCCGTACGGCAAAGCCTGGCAAGCTACCCATGACGTATTTGATATGCCAAACACAGTAACAAGTCTCACAATGTTACTGGGCCTGCTCGAGCAAAATCGATGAACAACGGGAGGACTGTGACCTGTGACAGTAATTATAAAAACTCAAAAAAATATTTAAAATTAGTTGGAATGGTATAAGAAATTATCCGGTGTCTATCATCCAGCTTAATAATTAATACATTTTCTAGTCTTTCATATTTCCCTCATTTTTTCCTTTATTTTTTTTTAAATTTGAAAACCCATGTTTGACAATGCCTTAAAAATAGCCTTAGTGGGCTGGAGTGATAGCACAGCCAGTAGGGCATTTGCCTTGCATGAGGCAAACCCGGGTTCGATTCCCAGTATCCCCTGGGCACCGCCTGGGCACCGCCAGGAGTAATTCCTTAGTGCATGAGCCAGGCAGGAGTAACCCCTGTGCATAGCCGGGTGTGACCCAAAAACAAAACAAAACAAAAGCCTTAGTTTTAACCTTATAGGTTAGACTTCTAGGATAGCTATAACACAGTACTGCACCAAGTAAAGAACAGCATTTATTTATTGCAGTTTAGGAAACTGGGAAGTCTTAAGATCAAGATGCAAGCTGATTTGGTTCCTGATAAGGACTCTCTTGTAGACTTATAAACATAACTGACTTCATATGATCAAGAGAAAACGCAGTGCGCACGCACACACACACACACACACACACACACACACACACACACACACATGGATTTCTCTTACTCTTTCTTGGGGTGGTGGGTTTGGGAAGCTACTTCCTGCACTTCTTAGGGGTCATTCCTGGCCATGATTGGGCACCATATGGTGGTCAGGTTTGAACCCAGGGCTCTCCATATGTAAAACACGCACTAAACAATTTAAACTGTCTCTTCACTTTTCATCTTCTTATAAGGACAGTGATCCATCATTGGGCTTTTATCTCCATGACCCCATTTAAACCTAATTACCTCTCAAAGCCTCCATCTTCTTATGTGTAAGGGCTTCAACGTAAGAACATTGGGGAGGTGTGGACATTTAATACATAGCATATTACACTTAACAAAGTAACCATTTTAGGGTCAGAGTAATATAATAGCAGGTAGGGCATTTACCCTGCATGTGGCTTTCCTTCCATGTGCAGGTTCAATCCCTGGCATCCCAAATGGACCCTCAAGTACCACCAGGAGTAATTCCTTAGTAGAGAACGAGTATTAGCCTCTGAATATTGCCGAGTGTGGCCCAAAACCAGAGTAACCATTTGTCATAGTATTTAAAATTCAATTGAGGGGTTGGAGTGAGTACAGGAGGCAGATCTTTTGCCTTACATGCAGCCCATCTGGATTCAATCCCTGACAGCCCATATGGTCCTTTAAGCACTGCTAGCAGCAATTGCAGAGTGCAGAGCTAGGAATGACCCCGGGGCATCGGCAGGTGTGGACCCCCTCCCCCAAAAGTCAGTTGATTTGAATTTACCCTATGATATTCAAATGTTTGAGTAGAATAGAGTTAACATTTGGGGGATGGAGGGAGCAGAGAGAGTAAGGTGGGCGCTGCTCAGGGTTCAAAACCATCAGGGCCCCACACACCACCAGGAGTGATCCCTGGGCTTAAAATCAGGAGTAAGCCCTGAGCACCACTGGGTGTCACTCCAACCTCTAAAAACTATGTTTTTACAGTTGATGTATTCTAATCACAATCTAATATCGTCCACTCATGCATTAATATTTAAAGTGTGAACTTATGCTCTATTTTAGATAAAGAGCAACAACATAAGAAGAACAACAGAAGTAAGCCAGAGAGAGAACTCAAAAGGCTAGTGTACATGCTTTGCATGTGGAAAGCCTGGGTTCAATCCCTGGTACTGCATGTTGCCCTGAGCAGCACTGGGAGTCATGCTCTCCACCCAGCAACTTACTGGAAATGGCCCTGGTTACTGCTAGGTTTGACCCCAAACCACCACCATCCCCCGAAAAAGAAAAGGATGTCAAAACTAACTTCTATCATATTGGTAGATGCCTTAAGTTTTGTAGTTAATGGGACCGGAGTAATAATACAGCAGGTAAGACATTTGCCTTGCATGTGACCAACCTGGGTTCACTCCCCAGAACTTCATGTGGTCCCTTGAGCCTGCGAGGAGTAATCATTGAGTCCTGAGCCAGGAGTGAGTCCTGATCACTGCCAGGTACAACCACAAAACAAAAACCAGTTTTGTAGCTAAATTAGTTCAGATGTAGGGTTTACATTATTTTTCATATGATGTGAACATATAAAAGGGTCGGTCATATTAGTAAATCTTGAGTAGCAGTACAATACTATAATTCATTTATAAGAATATGTAATAATCCAGAGAATAAGCCTGTAAACTCATAAGGAAAAATAAATATGTACAAATATGATCTCCTTGACTGAGGATATGGGTCAGTGGTAAAATGCATGCCTTACAGGCTTGAGACTTGGGTTTAATTCCTAGAACCACAATAAATAAATATATAAATAAATAAATTAAACAACTTCCTTCTTTATGGATGTTATGACCAGAAAGATAAAAAAGTGTAAAGTGCTTACCTTGCATGCAGCCAATCCCAGTTCAATGCCTGGTACCACACAAGGTATCCTGAGCACCACCAGGAGTGACTCTGAGCACAGCGCCAGGAGTAGCCCCTTGGTGTGTGGCACCAAGACAAAAAACAGTAGGATTACAGATATTCTGGTTCTTGTCAGCAACACTGACGTTTAAATTAAAAGATTTCAAACTACATGCAGTTTTTGGTACCTGGACATGGTATTATCGTGATGACTTTCAAAATGACATCATTTGTTATAAAAGATTCAGCAGATGACTTTTCCTAAGGATATATTTATTTCAAACCTACAATATCTATTTTTGTTGGTGATACTAATGTTAACCATTTGACTTGGTCATCTTTCTACTATAGTAGAACATTTCCCTGTATACTAATTATAATTTAAGCTTATTTGACAAAAAGGTGCTAGTTTTTATACCTAATGCTGCTCTCTACAATGGAAGGATTTCTTAGGTTGCTGTTGGAAGAGATGAGGGGAATACTTATGGAATTTCTGTTCTTTATCCAGCAGCTATCCATGGAGTTCTTATTATTGAGACTACAAGCTAGGATGCTATAGGAATGAGGGCTTACCCAAGTGGCAGCTTTCAGAAGCAGGAGTGGAATTCCATCAGTCCACCTCTCCATCGTCTCACTAAATTGATACACAGATTGTTATGGCTATTTTTGCATATTAGAGCTTCTTTATGCTTCTCCTCCTAAACACTGAATTTTTACGATTTACGTAAGATAGAGGATAGACCTAATTGAAGTAAAGTAGGTACAAGTTACTAGGAAAAGCACGTTATTGTTGTTTACTGATTCTTAGATTCAATGCTAGTTTTTTTCTCCAACTGGCTATTTGA
Organism: Sorex fumeus; assembly: GCF_029834395.1. Taxonomy (NCBI): domain Eukaryota; kingdom Metazoa; phylum Chordata; class Mammalia; order Eulipotyphla; family Soricidae; genus Sorex; species Sorex fumeus. Next base: position 30,130,622 of record NW_026606115.1, read on the forward strand.
CAAAGCATGCCCCAGTAATTGTTCTTCTAAAAATAGTGCCAAATCAGTACTTCTTTCTTTGTAAAAATTACATAGTGTGTGCTGAGAATATGGTTTAGCAGCAGAGCACATGCCTTGCATATATAAGGCCTGGGGTTTGATCCCCAGCACCAAGAAATAAGATTATAATTTGACATTGTAATATAAAGCACTTTACTTCTTGTATATATGATCAAAGTATTTTAATACCTTTGTGCATATTTGTGTATATAATACACTGAAAACTAAATAATGTGTGTATATATGTGTGTATGTGTGTATATATATATGTACAATTCAATTTATCTAAGGGCCAGAACAATAGTACAGTGCATAAGGTACTTGCCTTAGGGTCCATATGGTCCCCGTAAGCCCTAAGTACTGGGCAAGTATGGTCGAAAACAAGAAAAAAAACTTTTAGAATATATTTCATTTTGGGACTTTGGTTGTTGGTCCATACCTGGCTGTATTTAGGGACTACTCACAGCTGGGTGCTGTGGAATTAGCTCCCATCATTCCTCAGTATACCATGTGGTGCTGGGGATAGAAGCTGGACCATCCTCCCACATGCAAAGCATGCACACTGGTCTTTGAGCTATCTCTCTGACTCAATATATATATATATACACACACACACACACACACACACATACACATATATATATATTTCTTATCATTCTTTCTACGTGAATCAGCCCTGATAGTTTAATCAGCAGGAACTGGAGCAATAGTACAGTGGGTAGGGCATTTGCCTTGCACGTGGCTGACCCAGGTTCAATTTCCAGCACCCCATATGATACCCCAAGCCCACCAGGAGTGACTGCTGTGCACCACTGGGTGTGGCCCCAAGCCCAAAACTAAATAACAGCAGTTTATCTAGAATTGGTTTGAGATAGTGTAAATAAATAACATCAAAAGTTGTCTATTGCTGGACGGAGTGATAGTACAGTGGGTAAGTGTGCCTTCCGCACAGCTGACCTGGTATCTCCAGCATACTGTATGGTTCCTCAAGCCCACCCAGATTGACCTCTGAGCACAGAGCCAAGAGTCAACCCTCAGTACTGCAAGGTGTGTCCCCAAAACAAAAATGTTATCTATCATCATACCTCATATACCAGGAATCTTGTAATCTAAAGGAGGGCTATATAGGAGGTAAAAGGGGAAACAGCATATAGGGAAGGACATAGAATTAAGTATTTAGGAGAGTTGTTTCAGGTTGTTCCTGGTGTTACATGGTAAGCATGCCATGCTGTGCCTTTCTCATGAAAAGCATGCTCACGGCTCCTGGAGCCTCTCTCCAGGCCTGCCTTAAACATTTTAATTGTATGGTTCCATAGTGTTACGTACTTTCACATTATTTTGCATCCAGTCACTAGAACATTCACAAAACTGATACTCTGTGTACCCTTTATTTATTTTTTTATTGATTCACCGTGAATCAAAGCTTTCATGTTTGAGTTTCTATCATACAGTCATCCAACAGCCATCCCTTCACTAGTGCACATTATCCACCACCAAAATCCCCAATATTCCCTCTCTCCCCCCATTCCACACCTCTCTCTGCCTGTGTGGCAGACAATTTGCACAATACTCTCTTTACTTAGTTATCTTTGATATTTCAAGACCAGACTCACCACACTCATGCCTGCCAAAAAGGCAATGCTAGACAATGTGTTTTGTATTATTTGTTTGGGATGCAATATAATGGTGCCCAGCCACGAGAGCAGCCGCATGCTCTAGGAATTCTAAAATTCTAAAATTTTAATAGTTGGGGTCTGAAGAGATCGTTGCAGCAAGTTGTTTGGGTCCAAGATTCATTTATGTGTCTCTGGATCCTGGCCGTGTGGGAGCTTAAGTAGATGGTGGCTGGGTGTTGCATCATCTCAGAGTCTCACCGGGGCCGGGGGGGGGGGGGCGGCGGGGAATGCCCAACCTCCCCTGTCCGGTGAGGCCTGGCGTTTGGCTCCACTACCGCTCGAACCTGGAGCTTATTGCTGACTTCTAGAAAATGGCTGTCGCCGAAGTTCCTAGGGGGTAGGCAGACAAACGGCACCTACCCCTGTCTGGAACAGCCCAGCAGAAACAGCCTATTGCGAAATCCAGGGCCATCTCTATCTCTGTAGCAACTTGCTTGGGTCTGAGGTTCGTTTGTTTGTCTCCACTGTGTACCCTTTAAATAACTGATTCCTTTCCATCCTTCCATTAGCCTTTGCCAGCCACTATTCTGCTCTTTCTATAAATGTGACCACTCTAGTTATCTGATGCAGTGTTCTTTTTATTCACTGAAGCCTCATGTCCAAAAGTAATACATAGCTCATTGCTATGTGGATCACAGCTCTGGGATGAGCTCAGAGGTAGAGCACTTACCTTTCATATGTGAGTCCTTGGGTTCCATCCCAGGCACCACAACACAAAATTACTGTTAGCACATTATAATAAGCATTATAGTACTCTTAACCACTGTTAAGAGTACTATTGTCATTATAGTTATATATATATTACAAAACACTTTTTTGTGACATAAACATTAACATTCACTAAATCTACCTACTTGGGGAAGGCTGGTTTAGGCAGGCACTGCAGTACCACCTATGTGCTGGTGTCATTCGAACCCTCTAGCCTCAAGACTTGACTCTCCAGTTGTCTCATGAACATATTTTGTATGGATACACTAAAACACCTCAAGAATATCTTGAAAAATCTCAAACCAGTACCTTTTTAATATTGCCTCCTGTCATCACCACCCTCTTGTCAGCAGTGACACTAGAAATCTTAAAATCAGTTTTATTTCCTCATCCCTCACATCCAGTTTCTACTTGTCCGACTTCAGAAGTTGTACCTCAAGCTCAACCCTCTATTCTAGAAGAAGCCATGACCTCACCCTTGCTTTTTTGGCCTACAAATTGCTGGCAATGTTTAAATGTCACTCTTTTATTTCTCTCCTATCCCTGCACCTAGCTCTCACCAAGCTGTGAAGTCTTCTCAGCCTCTCTGAACAGAACTAGTTCTCTCAAATCTTGTTCCAGAGCACATTGTACATGACTTTAATATGGCGTTTTTTTCCTTTGTTCTTCGTGCTCACCTCCATATTGTCAGCTCACCATATAGAACCAAGTGTATGTGAGTCACCCTTTCAGCAGCAGTTGACTTGATCCTGGGACATAGAGTTCAAATGTTTCAGTGAATATAAACAAGTTAAAATGGTCTAAAAGTAACCTATTTCTTTTATCTTCTTTGTGCAGATATTAGTACTGAAGAGCAGCTAAGACTCCTGCAAGAAGAGAAACTTTGTAAAATATGTATGGATAGAAATATTTCTATAGCTTTTATTCCTTGTGGACATCTGGTCACTTGTAAACAATGTGCTGAAGCAGTTGACAAATGTCCTATGTGCTACACAGTCATTACTTTCAAGCAGAAAATTTTTATGTCTTAAAATGTAACTTTACAGTAGGCGTGTTAATGTTCTTATTACACTGTTTGAATGTGTAATGGGAACCCACTTAAAGTAATCAGCATTGAATTCCATTAGCATTTGCTAGCAAGTAGGAAAAAATGTAAACTTCAGTGTTAAGAGTTGATCATTTAAATTTTTAATTTCTGGATTTTTCAGAATAGCAGCTGTATTATCTTTTTTTACTGTCATTTAATTGAAATACTAAACTAAGAAGTATATTGTAGCTGATCACAATGTGTATTTGTAGTACACTGACTTAACATAGCTTCTTAGTGTAACTGAATTAGTCATCTGAATTTTTCATTCTTTTTAGATAGAGTTAACAAATGGACCATTCTGTATAAATGTGGAGATTAGAGTTAATCTCCCCAATCACATAATTTGCTTTATATGAAAAAGGAATGAACTGTTCCACACTGGTGGGAAGAGAAATTATTTTTAGATGTTCTTTTGTTTCACAATGCTGTCCATTTTCTTTTAAAATTATACATATGTACTTATATGGGTGATTTTTAATATGATTTTGCTAGTTAAAGGATTTTTAAATGATAGAATGCCATATAGTCTATATGTACTGATATGGAGCGAAATCAAGGATATATTAAGTAGAAAATGCAAGTGGCAAAAATTTGTGTAGTATGAGCCACGTAAAGAGGTATGTGTGTGTTTTGTAAATATATAGAACAAAATATTTAGAAAAATATGCACTAAATGGTTAAATATGGTTTTTCTTGGGGGCAGGGGTGGGGCAATGGGTCCCAGAAGGGGATTCAGGGGACCTTTCACTTTCTACTTTTTAAACTTTTCTTTTTAATTTTTATATAAGTATGTATTTTATAATCCGAGTTTTTAGAAAGTGTTTTACTGATTTAAAGGCTTAGGCATGTTCAGACGCCTGCAAAACTACTTATTGCTCAGCTTTAGTTTTTCTAATCCAGGAAGACAGGGCAGTTAACCTTTTTGGTGCCAATGTGAAATTTAAGTATTTTTATGTTTTCCCTGTTTTGTGGATGAAAAACATTTCTGAGTGGTAGTTTTCTGACAGGTAGATCATGTCTTCTTCTCTTGTTTCAAAATAAATATTCCTGATTTTGTAAAATGAAATATAAAATATGTCTCAGATCTTCCAATTAATTAGTGAGGATTCATCTTTAATCCTTGCTAGTTTAAGCCTGCCTAAGTCACTTTACTAAAAGATCTTTGTTAACCCAGTATTTTAAACATCTGTCAGCTTATGTAGGTAAAAATAGAAGCATGTTTGTATACTGCTTGTAGTTATAGTGACAGCGTTCCATGTTGAGATTCTCCTATCCTTTTGTCTTAGTTTATTGTAATTAGGATGATTAAGATGTATATAGGGCAAACTATCATTTCTCTACCTAAGTTCTTTTGATTTTTAACTAGTGATAGTAGGTACTTCCAAAATAATGTTCTCAAATCTCATAGAAAATGGATCCGAGAGAACTTAGCGGGCTAGAGTACAATGCTTTGCACTTCTGGTTCGATTCCTGGTACCATATGGGCCCTGGAGCACCACCAGGTGTGGTTCCCCCCAAACAAAAGAAAAACCTCATGGAAATTATAAAATATTGATAAGAATTTTATAGATGTTATAAAGAAAATAAAACTTGAATAAGACTTGCTATAGATAAAAATTAAAACTGCTTCATAGAAGCTCGCAAGATTCTCACAATACCTGTTGTAGAGGTGAATGAGGCATTTTATTGCAGAAAGTTTCTAAGAAAAAGAATACTGGTTCTTGGAGCATGTTCTTCTAACTGCAGTTGATCACTACGTGATGTTTGTTTAAAGCATTGTGAATTTAAATGCTTTTTAAAAAATAATTACTGACCACCCTGTTTTTGTTTCACTAGTAAATTCCCAGTTCTTTACCTTTGCACTCTATCCCACTTAGGTTTAATTATATATTCATTAAGTTAAACTTTATGTGTATAGACTAACTAACCTTAAAATTGTAAGGAGAAGAAGTGCTAAAATTTGAACATGTATTTTCCAGGACACCTTAGATCCAAATCATATAGATAGTTCACTGTAGTTATGGGCAAAAGACTTAATTGTTTTAACATAAGGCTTCTCCTATTTTGGGAGTCTCAGTTCATTAAAACTTTTAAGGTAGCAGAGAGAACTCAGCGAGCTAACTGCACAAATTAGGCCTAGATTTGATCCCTAGACACCACATAGTCCTCTGAGCACCACCAGATGTAGCCCCTAGAAAAATTATTTTGAAAAACTCTTTTAAAACTCAAAGATTTTGAGTTAAGCAAGACCTTTTTATCTTCCTTGTGAGTTGTGAAATTTAATGCATAAAGCTGATGTGGCTAACAAGTTTATTTTAAGAATGTTTTAAAATGTTGTTGCTTTGGGTTCTTAAATCACTCAGCATTCCAAATTCCACCAATCAAAATTTTAAAGACTTACGAGTGTTTTGTTCACTGTAAAAATCACTGGGTCCTTCCCATGTAATTGTGCAAAAACCAGCCACTTAGGTCAAAAATAAAACCAGATCCAAATCTCTGCCTCTTCCCCCTTTCTAAAATTGTTCTCAGTATCTACATGTAGACATTCTTTTTCTGTATAAAATTCACTCTTAAGATTTGGAAGTTATCACCTGTTTTGCTAGTCACGTTAAGAATACAGTTATTTTGTAGTACATATATAGTTATCTTTATTAATAATAATTTAGTGTTCATAAAAGTCTTAATTTTTGAGAAGTGACTTTAGTGTTTATGAATGTCAGTCTTTTAATACCTTTCCTTGAATTACTTTTCCTGCTAGATTTTCCTCACCCAATTAGGGCCTATTGTAGAGTGGGTGGGAATGTATATAATGTGATTTGGTACTGTTTCTAACCTTTTATTGTTACATTATTTAAATGGTGGTAGTTTTTTCCTGCTTTTATTCTAGTGGATAATTTTTTTATTTTTGAATGCTCTGAGTTGAGACTACAAGTACAGGATTAGTTGCATATACTATACTCTAGCTCCAAATCATTTCTTGCTTGTATTGAATGGGGGAGGGCTGGAGGGGTGGTAGACATAGATATATCATGTATCATTTCTATTAGAGAAATAAGAAAAGGAGGGAGAGGAATAAAAGGAATTTTTAACAGGTATAGTTCTTCCTAGCCATGTGCTTTAAAGAAGAAAGAGGTAGCCATTTTTTTGTGAAATTTGGTTTTGTAGTTATTTTACAAAGGTATGAGAGTTCAGGGAGACCATGTATATAAAATACCTACTATAAATGTAGTAATTCTCTTCTTGACAGACATTCTTAATAGGGTTCCCTTTACCCTAGGAATTTTGACTAAAATTTAGATGAGTTCTTTTAGTGACTGTTACTCATGTTTTTGGTGTTCCTCATACTTATGATATTAATGACGATAAATAGGTCAAATCCTTAAAATGTTTAAATCCTTCTTGTGTTTGTGGTGCTGGGAATTGAATTGAATGGGAATCATACATTAGGAGGCATGTGCACTACCATTGAGTCACATGATAAGTTCCTGAAATTCTAAGTTGAAAAACCTATTCTTAAAAATTTTAGTTGAACTTTTCCTAATAGAAGGAGGCTTATTCCCACCTTCATAATCAGTGTCATCTCAGTTCATCAGCTTATTATATTAGCCCAATATGGGTTTCATTTGCAACATAATAGACTGAGACCTGGAAGTGACCTTAGAGAGTATCTAATTTCTCCCCCTCATTTTACAGAGCAGTGGAGGCTCAGAAGGTGATTTGTTGAAAGCTGTTTAGCTAATTTGTGACAGCCCAGACTGTGACATAGTTTGAAGATGAAAAACTTGAAGCTACCTCTCCAAGGAGACCTCCAGTGTTAATTTTGTCAGCTGTTCTATACCATAACTTTCACATAGTAAATGACACTTTATAGCTAATAATACAATAGGACAATCTTAAACACATATATCTTCGAATTATACAATATGACAATGTTTGGGCGGTAAGATTCTATTTTGAAGTCTAGAATTTACAGATAATGCATATAGATTTTTGGCATTTACGACATTCTTGTATATTATAACATTTAAAGTTACTGTCACTATATTTTGTCTATACTTGGTAACAAATTTGCATTTTTGTTTGCTCTAACAAAAGCTTGTAATTTCTGTTAGATTGTTCAATTTTCATTATTTTTTTTATCTAACCTGACAGAATGACATTTTTATGTCATTGTATTAATGTTGTGAAATGTTTTGAGGTAGTGTACTGTATTTATGAATATTATTTTATGGCATTTCATTTAATAGAAATCCTATCAGTATGGAAAACTAAGAATTGCTTTCCATTGTATAATCTGGCTCTCATAGATTAAAACTTATTTTTCTCTGAATAAAGCATATTCAATAAAGTACTATTCTTTAAAATGGTATCATTGGTTTGTATATGTTTTACTTTCTCAAAAATTTAATACTGTCAGGGCGCAAGTGATAGTACAGCGGGTAAAGTGTTTGCTTTGCACACGGCCAACCTGGGTTCGATCCTCAGCATCCCATATGAGCACTACCAAGAGTAATTCCTGAGTCAGAACCAGGGGTAACACTGAGTGAGCCAAAAAATACTGTCTTCTTAAAATCACTAAACTGTGGGGAGCTGGAGAGAGACAGGCTGGGCACATGTTTTAAATGTGGGTGGCCCACGTACAATCTTCAGCACCACGTGGTCCCCTGGGCACTACCAGGTGTGACACTAAACCACCCTCTTCGATATGTAATCTAAATATAGCTCTTTTCCCTACCTCTTAAAAATATCGGGTGTTTTGGGGCCCTCTCCTGGTGGTACCTTGGACTTACTCCTAGTTCTCCACACAGGAATCACTCTTGCAAGTTTATAGGACGATAACGCGCTGGGGATAGAATCCGCAACAGCTGGCCTCGATACAAGGCATACCCTACCCTCTGTCCTTTCCCTCCGGCCCCATCACTTCCTCCTTATAATGCACCACTGTTGTTGAGTTTTAAACAAAAGGTAAAGAATTACCAACTTTTCCTAGGACCAGAGCCATAGTACAGCTTGCCTTAGATGTGGCCAACCGGGTTTGATGCCTGGTACCATATGTAGTTCCCTGATCTCCATCAGGAATTATTCCTGAGCACAGAGCTATGAGTAACCTCTGAACACCACTGAGTGAACCTAAAACCCAAATTTGAATAATAAAATCAATATTTCTCTTTATCTGAAGGTTGGGCTGGAGCACAGCGGGTAGGGCATTTGCCTTGTACATGGCCGACCCAGGTTAAATTCCTCTGTCCCTCTCCAAGAGCCAGGCAACCTACCGAGAGTATTCTGCACCCACGGCAGAGCCTGGCAAGCTACACATAACGTATTTGATATGCCAAACACAGTACAGGATTAGTTGCATATAACAACAAGTCTCACAATGGAGACGTTACTGGTGCCCGCTTGAGCAAATCGATGAACAATGGGAGGACAGTGCCATCTGAAGATTATTAACAAAAAACTCTCAAAACTGATTTTATCATTTAAAAGTACCTGTAGGCTGAAGAGATGGGTCAAATGGCTGGAGCACATGTTTCCATTCAGAACTGTTTTTATTCCTGACACCACATGGTCCCCCCAAGTACCTCTAAGAGTAATCCGCCCAGCAACTCTCAGAATTGCTCCTGCATGTGCACTACTGGTAGTGGCCACACAATGAAATCTTTAAATTAAAAAAGTTTATTAGTGAATCACCGTGAGGTACAGTCACATACATACAATTTTTTTGTGTTTGTGTTTCAATTATCCTCACTATTTTGTTTGCAATTTGCTTATAGATTTTATAATAAATGTAATAACTGCATGGGACATGAATACCCAGAGGATTTCAAAACAGTGTTCCAGAACAGTAGCATCTGTATCCCCTGGGAACTTGGTAGAAATGAAAAATTATCGAGCCTGCCTCAAGCCTACTGAATAAGGAACATGTATAACAGACCCCAAGATATGTGTTTTAACAAGACCCCCGAGGTGGTTCTGACATGGGTAAAAATTGAAAATCACTAGAAAATGGTCTGGGCTCTAAATTCAGAAAGAACGAAATGACTGATGTCAGGGAGACAGCTCAGTGCACGGGACCGCATGCTTTGCATGGAGGAGACTTGGTTTCTGAGCATCACCAGGTGTGACCAAAACTGAAACCAAACTAAACAGTAGTGGAGGGTCATTTGCACTTTGGTGGTGGTGATAATGGTGTGCAGTAACTTTGTACATCAATACTTTAACACTATTGTAACCATATTAGCAAATTACATTTTTTAATGGATGGAGCAATAGTTCTAGGGTTAAGGTGTTTTGTTTTGCATTGTACAGAACAAGAAGTAAGCCCTGGGCACTCCTGGGTATGGGTCAAAACAAAAATAAAACACCAAAAACCTAAATGACTAAAACCTGTAAATTGATCTGGTGTAGCTTTGTGCAAATGCCGTTCCTCTTCACCCTTTCTTTTCCTTGCTGATGTTGCATTTTCTGCTACACAGTACAAAATCGAAGATACAAAGTGGAAAATGCAACATCTTTTTTTCACACCCAGCAGTGCTCAGCGCTTACTCCTGGCTCCGCTCTCAGGGATCACTTCTGGCTCAGGGAACCGTATATGGGGTACAGAGGATAGAACCCGGGTCAGCTTTGTACATGGCAAGCACTCTACCACTTTGTTCTCTCTCCAGCTCCTCAGCCCTCTTTTGTCTTTTTAGGAGTATGATAGTAATTCTGTATTGCCTACAATCACATTTTTACTAAACTTGCCCATTTTTATAATTCTCTTCGGGTCACACCCAGCAATGCTCAGGGCTTACCCCTGGCTCTACACTCAGGGTGCTCAGGGGATCAAAAGGGATGCTAGGGATTGAACCAGGGTCAACTGCATGCAAAGCAGATGCCCTACCTGCTATACTATCGCTCCAACCCCACATTTTTTATCCTTTCCTTGATTCTGCTTTCAACAAACTTTTTTGCATATAGCACTCTGAATTACGTGTAAGACTCAATTTTCAGTCCTTTCACTTCTAAGTTCCCTTTAGCATTACATTGCTCATTGCCCTCCAAAATCAAGCAATCAAAGAGTTAAGTGTTTGGAGACGCTTGGCACTAAGTCCTAGTGCCGACAGCAATTAGTTGAAATTGCATAGAACAGACCTGCAAGAAAGAGCTAACGCTTCAGCAAAATGTAAGTAGTTACTTTACAATGATAAAATTTGAGTTGAAAGGGGACGTATCTCTAGCAGTTCTAAATTTTTTTTAAATCTCATATGGGTGCCTTAAGGGCCACTCAGCATAACTTGGTTCACCATTGATCAGATCCAGCAGTGCTAGGGGCTGTGAGGGTCTCCTCTGGTGCTCAGAAATGGAATTGTATAATGCTTTTAGAGCTCTGAAGGGCTGGAGATAGAATACAGTGGATAGGACATTTGCCTTGCACTCAGCCAACCCAGGTTTGATCTCCAGCACTCCATATGTTCCACCGAGCCCACCAGGAGTGATCATAGCCAGATGTGAGCAAAAAAAAAAAACCCAAAATGGATCTCTCTGAAGGCCTTCAGCTTTCTGTAAGTCTACACTCACAGGTGTGTATTGGTCTTCTAACCCAGATTAAAAACAATCTTGAGAAAGTTAAATCTGGATGAATGTCACTGGACATAGTTGTATTCTACCCAAACCACTAATTTGTTTATAACACTCAAATAACTTAGCATTTTCACTTATATAGATTTATTCTGCTCTGATTTATTCCAATTTTATTCCATTTAATTTGAGCTTTCCAAGCCTATATGTGCACCACAGTTAATGGCAACAGCTTGAGACATGTTTAACATGGGCGTCTACTGGTTACCTTTAGGTTTATGAATACTAGAAAAATAGTGGTTGAAATGAACAAGAAAAAATCCAAAAGTAACTAAACATTGTCATTTCCCTCTTTGAAAACTTTCAGATTTAAATTTTCATCCAAAGAGCCAGTCAGAAAGAATAAAGAGCCAATGTCCAAACTTTGCATGTCGGAGGCCCAGGTTAGATCCTTGGCACTGCATGGTTCCCGCACTACCAGGAGTAACCTCCCAATGTACAGCCAGGAGCAGCTTCTGAGCACTGACTCGTATGATCCACCCAAATAACAAACAGAACCAAACAAAATAAATTTGCAACAACAATAAAAAGACTGAGACTTACAGATGTAATTGTGATAGACCATTTGCCTTGCATAAATGAAAGCCTGGGTATACTTAAAATACATATACCTTATGTATTTGGTACATATAGGTGAGCACTCCCAGAAGTGATCTCTGAGCGAGGAGTAAGCTCTGTACACTGCTGGGTGTAACCCCCAGATCAAGTAATAACAATACTATATATAATTAAGGTAATAATATTTAAGTACTGATCTTGTTTAAAAATTTAATTCTTTTTTTTTTTAGGTCACACCTGGTGATCCACAGGGGTTACTCCTGGCTCTGCACTCAGGAATTACCGCTGGCGGTGCTCAGGGAACCATATGGGATGCTGGGAATCGAACCCGGGTCTGCCACTTGTAAGGCAAACACCCTACCCGCTGTGCTATTGCTCCAGCCCCTAGAAATTTAATTCTTGTTGCAATAAATTTTACTATTCAAAAATAGAATTTACATGCAGATTTATAGATGCTTGTTACATAAACTAGTTTTAAAGGCTCTTTTTCTTTAAATATGTGTTGTTTCTTTACCTTTATTCTGTTACTAGGTATTAGGGAGGTCTTTTTAATTCCATTAACTTATAAGGGGCTTTAGTTTTTGGCTGTGGCATAAAAATGTATTTTTTCATTAAATACTGGAATTTTGTTTGGCAGTGATTAAGCTCTGCTTCTGCCAGACTGCTGACAGTAGTGTTGAGGGGAAAGGGAGAGCACGCGAGTATATTCATAAGTCCTTACTGATGTTTCAGAGGAACCTCAGTTCTCTCCCCCAAAAAATTAATCTGGGGCTGGAGAGATAGCACAGCGGGTAGGGCGTTTGCCTTGCACGCGGCCAACCCGGGTTCGATTCCCAGCATCCCATATGGTCCCCTGAGCACCGCAGGAGTAACTCCTGAGTGCAGAGCCAGGAGTAACCCCTGTGCATTGCCAGGTGTGACCCAAAAAGCAAAAAAATAAAATAAAATTTATCTGAAATCATGAAAAAATTATTAAAAATCTATTTTTGGAGGGGCTGGAGAGATAGTACAGTGGGTAGAGGACTTGCCTTGCACATTCCCAACCCAGGCTCGATCTCTGGCATTTGTATGGTCCCCTGAGCACTGCTAGAAGTAGTTTTGGAGTGCAGAGCTACTAGTTACCCCTAAGCATTGCCGAGTGTGGCCCCAAAACAAACAAACTAAAAACCCTTATTTTTTCAAGGGTCTTCGGATGTAGCTCAGTAGTAAAGCATAGAAGAGCTAGGTTCATATGTCAGAGAGTTAGCACAGGGGTTAGGTCACTTTCCTTGCCCACAGATGACACCAATTGGATCCCCAATAAAGCATATGGTTGCCCAAGCACCACCAAGAGTGCTCTCTAAGCAGAGCAAGGATTAAACCCTGATAACTGCTACATTCGACCCAACCCCTCTAAGCCTCCCCCACCAATAAAGGCCTGGTTTCAGTCCTTGGCCCAAAAATATGTTTTTCATTAAACAAACATTGTGTGAGAATTTCTCAGTAAAAATTTAACAAAAACTCGTGTTAATAATTAAGAGAATGACCTAACTCATCTGGAAAAACCTGTTTTTCTTTCAACTACATTTTTTGTTTGTTATTTGATTATAAAGAATGTACTCTGCTGTACTTAAACCTTTCTTGATTTTCTATTTTTTTGCGCGGAGGGGGGGGGGTGTCACACCCTGGATTATTCCTGGCTCTGGATTAAGGAATTATCACTGGTGGTGCTCAGGAGATTATATGGGGTGCCGGGAATTTTTTTTTATTAGTGAAACACCATGAGGTACAGCTATAGACATAAATTTTTGTGCTTGGGTTTCAGTTATACAATGATCAAGTACCCATCCCACCACCAGTGCCCATTCTCCACCCCCACCAATCCCAGTATCCCTCCCACCCCCCTATCCCCCCATCACACCCTGCCTTTGTGGCAGGGCACTTACTTTTGTTCTCTCTCTCCTTTTGGGTGCTGTGGTTTGCAAAAGAGGCATTGGGTGGCAATCATGTTCGGTCTATCGTCTACTTTCAGCATGTGATGCCGGGAATTGATTGCAGGGTTGACCGTGTGCTAGGCAAATGCCCTATCTGCTGTACTATCGCTCTGGCCGTCTTGATTTTCTACTGCAAACTTCAATTATGTTCTATTTTTAGGTGATCTATAATAAAATTTTAAAGACCTATTCACGCCAGGAGGTATAAAGTAATAGTTAAATGCAATGTTAGAAAAATATTAATTCATAAAGATAAAACCCTTACATCTACCACAGAGGATTGTCATAAGAATCATATGAGTGAGTGCATGTAATAGAGCTTCAAAAAGGATAAACCCACTATAGAACCAAAAAAAAATCATTCCCTTAATTTGAGTTTACTAGACAAATTAAGGGTTATTTTCATTCAAAACAAAATAATTGTGGATAGGTATCTGATTAACAAGTGCAGTAAAGGATGAAACTCGTTTATACAGTTTCTCTGCATTTTCAGGGTTACTAAAATTCTTTACCTAGGCAGCCAGAGAGATAGTACAGGGGTGTTTAGGTGCTTGCCTTGCATCCCCTCTCACACCTGTTTGAATATCTCATACCACAGAGACAGGAATAGCCCCTGAACACCAAAGATTTTGGTCCCAAAACAAACAAAAAGGTTTACACATATTATCTATCTGCCTTCCACTCTCTGCAAGATTACTCATTGTGTTTAAATTGGAAGTATAAAAAGGGATTAAAAAAGAATAATGGTGCGAGATAATTGACAAAATCGTTGCTATACACAGTTGTGAAAATTGTGTTCATAAACCCCGTCATTCAAGTGGCTATCAAATAGATTTTCTTGGGCAGTTAGGTCAGCTCTATTTTCTGACAAGTGAAAATAAGAATATATTAAACAGATCAATTTAAGCACAATAAAATAATTGGTATGAAACGCTTTTAGTATGTCTTTGTGTCTCTCATTCATTATATTCCTAACATTTTTGTAATTTACAGCTGAGGAACCCCAGACGTAGAGGTTATGTGACTCACCTATATCATATGGTGAATCACCACTCAAGCTGTTCTTATAGGCAATGAAAATGTTTCTAGCTAATTTTTGTCATGAATTAGCTAAATTGGCTGCCTCACTGTCTGAACTTAAGTGTATGTATGTCAAAATCCAGGTTCGCTCCTCAGATGACAAGACCTGGCTGGCCAAATGATACCAAACTACAAAACCATACAGAAGTAATAGGCATATATGGTCCTTAGCATGTCTACTAAACTAGAATTGAAACAGTAATTCTGACAAACTGAAGCTTTAAACCATGTTTCTAATCTCAAGAATTTTGAAACAGGAGTGAACTCAATGAGCTGAGTGTATGCTTGGCATGCGGAAGGTGCAGCACTGCATTGAGCCCCAGAACACAGCTGGAATCAACACAGTTCTGGATCCCAGTGCTGGAAGTCATCCCCAAGCACTGCCAGCTGTGGTTCCAAAGCAAAATAAAAACCAAGCTAGGAATGCAAATCCTGTATTACCAGCCCACACCTTGGAAGAATAAGAACCCTAATCATTGTATTCCCAGGGACTAGCCAGCTATCTTGTACAATTAATAAGCACTGAGTTACATTTTGGATGTGTAAGTGAATGAAGGAAGAAAGGCAGGCAGGCACTAATTAATTAACAAGATAGAAAAATATTATCCAAAAAGTTGTGTATTGAGGGCTAGGGAGATCCATGGCCCCCTGAGCATGACAGAGAATGGCTTGCTGAGCACCACCTGGTGTTATTACTCTCCACCCTAAAAAGTTGTTAATTGACAAATATGATCTGGAAAAGAATACTGATTTGCTACAAGTTTCATCATTTTGTTTTGGTTTGCTTTGGTTTTACTTTGGTTTGATTTTTAGGCCCTACTGAGCCGTGCTCTGTGCTCTGGGATAGCTCCTGGAAGTGCTCAGGAAACCATGCAGGACTGGGAACAGAACCCAGGGCTCTTGAATGCAAACAAAGCTTGTGTTCAGACTATCAAGTTATCTCTCAGACTCTTATTTTTATTTTAGTAGGCGCCTCCCCAGGCAGTGCTAAGGGTAACCAATGCTACACACAGTGGTAGTATGGAAACTACAAATTTCATTCTTTTTTTTTAAGTCAATCAAGATAGCTTTTATTAAACAAAACTTTAAACTTAGAAAGATGTAAGGGGAGAGAAAGAAGAAATGCGTGGTCAAGAGAGAACACAAGTATGAAGAACAAACAAGCAAGTAAGCAAGCATAAAGACACAGAAAATGTGCTCAAGGTAGAACACAGGCTTAAAGGACCAAATCTCATTAATGTTTTTATAGATGAACATTAAATACCTACTATGTGCCTTGCTCTGTGCTAGATGCCATGGAATACTCTCATCACACAATGCCGAAGAGCCTCAGGAGCTAGATATATTTGATCTGTTTAGGGGAGGGTTTTTCGTTTGGTTTTGTTTTGTTTTGGTTTGGTTTCCTTTGGTTTTGGGACCACACCCGGCAATGCTCAGGGAATTTTGTCTCTGGGACTTGGGGGACCATATGGAATTGGGGAGTCAAATCTGATTGGCTACAAGCAAGGCAGGTGCCCTACATGCTGTACTATCTCTCCAGCCCCTAGAGAAAGTTCTGTGGAAGGGGCTGGAACAATAGCACAGCGGGTAGGGCCTTTGCCTTGCATGCGGTCAACCCGGGATTGATTCCCAGCATCCCATATGGTCCCCTAAGCATGGCCAGGAGTAATTCCTGAGTGCAGAGCCAGGAGTAACCCCTGTGCATTGCCGGGTGTGACTCAAAAAGCAAAAAAAAAGGTGAAAATGTGTTTTTGAGACTCCTCAAGCACTCTTTATGTGTACTAGTTCTCCTTTTGGTACACAGGATAGATTTGGTCATTACTCCTACAGATTAGAAAAGTTAAGTTTATACGCTAGGTCTGAATTTCTGAGCAGGAACTAGTGAGTGATTTTTAAAGCAGGTTTTGTGAAATATATTGGGAGTAAGGAAAGGATGTTAATTCACGAGGCAACCATCACCTGTTCTAAGTTTCTGCCATGACTGAATGGAATATACAAATCTCACAAAGGTTCCTTTTTATTTGAAATATATATTCACATTATGCCACCTCGTTTAGTGAATTTAATAAATCGTTGTTTCATTTCATTGTTGGCCTCCATCAATGTCTCTTAATCCTATTAATTCAAACCAACAGTGTGTATTTAGTGCTTGCAGTGTACTCAGAAATTCAGGGAAGTAGTGATATAATAAGACTCAGGCTGGGCCCTCCTGGAGTGCCTTTTTAGCAGAAAAAGATTTACATTCATCATTCACAAAGTACTCGCCATCCCAAACATAATATAAGGGTCACTGTGTTAACTCAAAATTCAAAGGAACTAAAGAGTATAAATATAGTGTGATACGGTACTAGATTGTATGGTATCAACTGTCATTATTATAGGAACAGAGAAGGACAAATGAGGGTGTAAACAATAACTGCAGTAGGTTTCCTGGAAGTTCTGTGACCAGAGGTAAAGGATCTGAGATTGTTGAAGGCCATTCCAGAGACCAAAGATTTAGTCTTTATGATCGTATACATTTGTTATTGTTTTGTTTTATTTTCTATCCAAAGTTAAAGATGGAAGACAAATAGATCTATTTGGGCTATTGTGCTGTACTTTGTGCTGTATATTCTGGCATGTGTCTTGAATAATATTTTAATATATATCCATACACATTCCACTGAGTAACAACTGTCAGGACAGCATTCCATCTTAAAAGGAATCCAGGGTGGCTGGAGCGATAGCACAGCGGGTAGGGCGTTTGCCTTGCACGCAGCAGACCCAGGTTCAATTCCCAGCACCCCATATGGTCCCCTGAGCACCGCCAGGAGTAACTCCTGAGTGCAGAGCTAGGAGTAACCCCTGTGCATCGCCGGGTGTGACTCAAAAAGCAAAAAAAAAAAAAAGGAATCCAGATATTCATGTTTCCAAACAAGTGAAAAAAATAGAAACCAAATTTCAAAGTACTACTCAAGTGTTCACTCTTCATTGAAAATGGCCATTGAATTCAAATGACAAATCTGCAAAAGCAGCAACTCTTCTGGTGACTCATGATAATCTTTCTGTCTCAGTTTCTTCATCTATCTGCAGGGAATAATGGTCTCGCAAAAGTGTCATGAAAAATAATTAAAGTTTGTAATATGCTTTGAGATTCATGGATGAACCATGCTTTCAAAGTGTGTAATTACATACTGCAGCGAGTCTCTCAGACTGGCTTCCCTTACTCCCTCTTTAATAGGTATTCAAAATGACAGCTCAAATAGTTTTTCCTTGTTCTCGAGTTACTACTACATTATTTAGCCACGAATACCAGTTGCCTTTGAAATAATATGCAGCCCACAGTTGTAGTAAATTCCACTAATCTTTTGGCTTTAGGATTCTTCAAGTTTTTCCTTTGGGAGAGCTTAGTTTTCCAGAGCAATTTACTTCTATTTCTCAATATTTCTACTTCAGCTGAGTCTTTTTTATATAAGAATCTCAAAATATTGTAAAAAATTCATATAAATGACTTCACTGAAACCTAACAGGAGGTCCTGCTTTGCCCAATACTTGGTAATTTCTTCTTTGCTGTATTTACACTTCTTACCTGCTTCTTTCTTCAACCATTTTATTTTCATTTATTTGGTTATTTATGTATTTATATGTTTTTCTTTGGAGGGCCATACCCGGTGGTGTTCAGGGCTTATTCATGACTTTTCACTTAGGGATCATTCTGGCACAGTTCAGGAGATAATACGGGGTGCCTGAATTGAACCCAGGTCAGTCATGTACAAGGTGAACACCCTACCCATTGGCTGTACTATTGTTCCAGTCCATATTTAGTAATTTTTATATTTGTTTATTTTAAAAATAATTTTTAAAATTTTTTCTATTTTATTTAATTTTTATATTTAAAGCAATCATTTATTTAAGAGATGGAAGAGGTGAATAAATGAAGCTATCACCTAGCTGAGATAAAGTCAGTTTTTAACACGAGGTAGAAGAAGGTAGAAAAGACAATCCCACAGCTTGAGGGAGTGAGAGATCCAAGGGGAAAACACCCCTCATTTTGATTGGTCAGTTGAAAACACAGAGTATGTAAAATTTTTAGATGATTACACGGCAGGAAAAGAGAGGCAAGAACAAATGTTGAGTTGCTGAAACCCCCACCCCACCACCATCAACACTTGTAAAGGGGGCTGAGATTAGCCAAGCAAAAAACAAGAGGGGAGAGGCCAGCAAGATGTTATAATAACATCCAAATCTAAGTACAAAGAGGAAATTTAGGGCAACAAAACCAACAGAGAAAATGAGAATAGAATGACCCCCTAAGCCACAAGTCTTACCACAAACTTCTTTTGCCATTTGGCCATTTGAGAAAAGCAAGAGAATACCATTTCCTTTCTCATCACAGCAAGCAAACAAACAAACAAAAAACAAGATTACACAATTGTCAAGATTACACAATTTAATGACCTTGACAAACAAACAAACAAACAAAAATCAAGATTACACAATTGTCAAGATTACACAATATAATGACCTTGACTTCATAGTGATATCTTTATGTTCAAAGAAAAGTGTACCTTTTCTGAACATATGGGTCAAAGATGAACTATGAAATGAAATATGAGTACTAAAAAAAAACACTTTATTTTTTCTGGGCCAGTGGGTCACACGTAGGAGTGTGCAGGGATTACTCTTGGCTGTGTGCTTACTCTTGGCTCTGTGCTCAGGGATCAGTCCTAGCACTTCTCAATGGACCCGACCAGGGTTGATCACATGAAAGGCAAGTACTTTACCTTCTATACAATCTCTCCAGCTCAATAAAACTTGTTTAGAGCTATGTTTTAAACCTGTTATTTATTGGGGCTGGAGTGATATAGTACAACAGGTAGGGTGCTTGCCTTTCACCAGCTCACCTGGATTTAATTCTTGGTATCCCAGACCATCTCCCAACCTCACCAGGAAGGATCCCTGTGTGCAGAGCCAAGAATTAGCCCTGAGCACTGCCAGATGCGGCCCCCAAACAAACAAAAAATCCGTCATTTTTCTGTGTGTGCGACAAATGAAATATATGAATCTTGTTTGTTTGTTTTTTGGCTTTAACCCTGACGATGCTCAGGGGTTACTCCTGGCTCTACACTCAGGAATAGTGCTCGGGGGACCATATGGGATGCGGGGAACCGAACCTGGATTAGTCGCATGCAAGGCAAATGCCCTACCTGCTGTACTATTGCTCCAGCCCCGAAATATATTAATCTTGAGCAAAAACTTTTTTACACTCTCTAACACAACTCCAGAGTACTACCTAGGTGATGCAGGAGGGGGTCTTTTTTATCGCTCTCCCTTAGCTTCCTTCGGTTGGCATTGTTATGGTGACTGGAGCACCACCACTCTTGGTTGTGGTGCTTGCTGGTGGTTGCATAGCAAGTTACAGTGCTTGCACTGGTGCTTACAAGGGAGTTGCCCTTTTGGTTATAAAGTTTGGCCACATCCTGGGTCCTAGTAATCCACAGAGCTCATTGAAATACTCACACACAATGTTCTCTGGAGCTTGATTGCTGCTGGGGTTCTCAAACCAGGCACAAACATCAGGGCTGCCAAGATCTCACATTGTGCATAGAGCAGTACTGTGGGTCAAACTCACAATCTTATGTAAGTCAAGCCAATTGAGTCACTAGTCATCTCCCCCAGCATCTATGATTTTCCCTCATAGAAATTATACTTTGAAATAGTGCCCATTGAAAAAGAAAATGGGAGGAATCAACTTCCCTAACTTCAAACTCTACTACAAAGCAGTAATAATTAAAACAGCATGGTACTGGAACAAAGGCAGAGCTGCAGACCAATGGAACAGGGTTGAATATACTGACATCTCCCCCCCCAAACATATGATCATCTAATCTTTGACAAGGGAGCAAGAAATGTGAAGTGGAGCAAGGAAAGCCTCTTTAACAAATTGTGCTGGCAAAACTGGACGGGTGTGACCCAAAAAGAAAAAAAAAACCTGGACGGCTACATGCAAAAAAATGGGCTCAGATCTCCGCCTAACACCATGCACAAAAGTAAGATAAAAATGGATTAAAGACCTCAACATCAGACTGGAATCCACAAGGTACATTGAAGACAAAGTTGGCAAAGCCCTCCATGACACTGACGCTAATGGTATCTTCAGAGATGTCACACCACTGGCCGAGCAAGTGAAAACAGAGATAGACAAATGGGACTATCTTAAACTAAGAAACTTCTGCACCTCAAAAGAAGCAGTGACCAAAATACAAAGACAGTCTACAGAATGGGAAAGGATATTCTCTCAATACACACCCAACAAGGGGTTGATATCAAGGATATACAAAGTAGTGGTAGAACTCCACAAGAAGAAAACATCCAACCTCATCAAAAAATGGGGCGATGAAATGAACAGAAACTTTCTCGAAGAAGAAATTCGAATGGCAAAAAGGCACATGAGAAAATGCTCTACATCATTAGTCATCAGGGAGATGCAGATCAAAACAACAATGAGATATCATCTCACACCACAGAGACTGGCCCACATCCAAAAGAACAAGAGCAACCAGTGTTGGTGTGGATGTGGCGAGAAAGGGACCCTCCTTCACTGCTGGTGGGAATGCCGACTGGTTCAGCCCTTTTGGAAAACAGTATGAACAATTCTCTAAAAATTAGAAATTGAGCTCCCATTTGACCCAGCAATACCACTCCTGGAATATATCCCAGAGAGGCAAAAAAGTACAGTCGAAGTGACATCTGCACTTGTTTGTTCATTGCAGCACTCTTTACAATAGCCAGAATCTGGAAAAAAACTGAGTGCCTGAAAACAGATGACTGGTTAAAGAAACTTTGGTACATATACACAGTGGAGTACTACGTAGCTGTTAGAAAAGCTGAAGTCATGAAATTTACATACAAGTGGTACTACATGAAAAGTATCATGCTAAGTGAAATGAGTCAGAAAGAGAGGGACAGACATAGAAAGATTGCATTCATCTGGGGAACATAAAGTAACAAAGTAGGAGACTAACACCCAAGAGTAGCCGAGATAAATACCAGGAGGTTCACTCCACGGTTTGGAGGCCAGCTGCATATGCTAGGGGAAAAGGCAGCTCAGATAGAGACGGGAGCACCAAATAAAGGTGTTGGGAGGTTCCTCCCAGGATGGGAGATGCATGCTGAAAGTAGACTATAGACCAAACATGATTACCACTCAATGGAATCCACAGCACCCAAAAGGAGAGAGAGAACAAAAGGGAATGCCCTGCCACAGAGGCAGGTTGGGATGGGGGGGATGGGGGGTGGGAGGGATACTGGGATCAGTGGTGGTGGAAAATGGGCACTGGTGGAGGGTGGGTATTCTATCATTGTATAATTGAAACCCAAGCACAAAAATTTGTAAGTCTACAACTGCACCTCATGGTGTTTCACTAATAAAAAATTTTAAATTAATTAATTAATTAATTTTTTAAAAAGAAAGAAATAGTGCCCATTGAGGAAGGGATTCAGTTACCATCTCAAAGCTGAACTTCAGGAGAATATCTAGAGAATAGGTTCATTTTGTTCTTTTATACTGTGAAATATTTACCATCAAATTGAGTAAAAAAGAGGTCTTTATCCTTCTTGAAATACGGTAGCACTGCATATATTTCTCACTCCAAGTGCAGAAAACTTTTGAATAGTGTCTATTTATATAGCACTTTTGAAATGACACTATAAGAAATGGAGAACAGATTAGTGGTTAACAAGCATTAGAAGGGCAGAGGGAGACCCACAAAGGGGCAATTCCAGACTCTTTGGGGGTGTGACAACTCCTCTGTACCTTTACTGTGGTGATGGATATATATAATTCCACCCAGGTGATTAAACCATATATAAATTAACACATGCACAGATACTCAAAAATTAGTATAATTATAACTGCGGGACTCTGGAGCATGAGAAATAATATAGGGTTTAAGGCATTTACTTTCCAGTGGCCAACCTTGTTCAATCACTGATATGGTCTCCTGAGCACTGCCAGGAGAGATTCCTGAGCACCACCGGATGTGGTCCAAAAATCTGTCACTGTCACTGTCCTCCCATTGTTCATCGATTTGCTCAAGCGGGCCCAGTAACGTCTCCATTTTGAGACTTGTTGTTACTGTGTTTGGCACATTGAATACATCACAGGTAGCTTGCCAGGCTTTGCCGTGCAGGTGAGATACTCTCGGTAGCTTGCCAGGCTCTCCAAGAGGAGCGGAGGAATCAAACCCGCTCGGCCGGGCTGGCTGCACGCAAGACAAACACCCTACTGCTGTGCATTTGCCTTGCGCACAGCCAGCCTGACATAGCCAGGTTCAATTCCTCCGCCCCTCTCGGAGAGCCTGGCAAGCTACCGAGAGTATTCAATATGCCAAACACAATAACAAGAAGTCTCACAATGGAGACGTTACTGCGCCCGCTCGAGCAAATCGATGCACAACGGGAGGACAGTGTTTGTTTGACAGACAGTGAAAACTTTATTTTAAAAATTGTCCTAAGATAGTAACTTCAAAAATAAATAACCAAGGGACTGAAGTGACAGTACAGTGTGTAAGGCATTTGTATTACATGCTACTTGTCCAAGTTCAATCCTAGCACATGGCTAACATGGTTCAATCTAAGCACGTGGTCATCACATATGAACCCCTGAGCCCTATGATTCCTGAGTGAAAAGTCAGGAGTAAACCCTAAGCACTGCTCAGTGTGGCCCCCAAACCAATCAATCAATCAATAAGGGCTAGAAGCTTAACAGATTGGAGCCATGCTTTGCATACGGGAGGCCTGAGTTTGATCCCTGCCAGTGCATAGTCCTCCTTGAGCACCCTTAAGAAGCAATTCCTTAGAACTGTCAGGACTAACCCCTGTGTAACACAGGGGTTGGTCCTAAAAGAAACAAATAATGCCATACCACTCTCTCATATCACTGGCATACCTGAGGCAAATGACTCCTGTTCTCCCATTAGTTTCCTTTCTCATATTCTTCCTTGCAGAGGGGGTGAAGTTGAGGGGTGGGGAGCATGGGAATATTGGTAAAGGGAAGTTGACACTGGTGTTTGGAATATTGTACACCTAAGGCTGAACTATCAGTAACTTTGCAAATCACAGTTTTTGATTAAATTTTTTAAAATATTTAAAGAAACATATAATAACTGTGTACCAAGGATGTGTTTCCATGACAAAGTTTATGCCTTAAGGTTGTAGACTTAACCCCAGTGCCACATGACATACTGAGCCCCACTTAGCCCAAGCACTAAACTTTCACTCCTGTATAGCCACAACAACTATCATCAAGAGTGTTCCCTGAGCACTGCTTTGGAGGTCCCCTAAAGAGATAAATAAGTAAATAAATCAGTAAACAAACTTCCTAATATCAGGCCAGAGAGACAGTACAGTAAGTAAAGCACTTGTCTTGCATGCTTTACATGCTTTACAGGACACAACCCCTGGCACCGCATATGATTCTCTGAGCACCACAAGGTGTGATCCCTGAGCTGAGAGCCAGGAGTAAGCCTTGAGCACAACAGGCATGGCTAACCACTCCACCAGGCCAAAATAAAAAATGAAAATGAAAATAATTCTCCCTAATGCCTATGTAACTGTTTATTATAGAGCTACATTTTAATGAAGATGAGTGCGGGGAAATCATGCTATTTGGACAGAAATTTGCCTAATCCAACGTACCATCACTGCAAAATGTCTCAATCATATTTGCTTATATTTATTTATTTTTGTTTTGTTTTGGGCCACACCTAGCGATGTTCTGGACTTATTCCTGAATCAGTCCTGGCATCGCTCAGAGGACTTTATGGGATGCCAATGATCAACCCTAAATCGGCTGCATGCAAGCCACGCAACCTGTTTGCTGTCCTATCATTACAGCCCCATTCATATTTATTAACAAAAGATAAATTTTGGGTTAGAGAAATAGTAGAGAGGTTAACATGCATGTCTTCCATGTGGCCGAATCCAGTTCACTCTCCAGCACCACATATGGCCCCCTGAACCTTGTTAGAGTTACCCCCCAATAAAAGAAACATCAAAAGTATTAAATCTTTACACAGATAGCAAATGCTGTAGATAAGAATTTTTGTGGGAATGAATTAGTAGTTTAGGCACTGACTATAGATTTGTACAAAAAAGTAGAAATATAGAACCAAAGTGAGATGAAACAGAATTTAGTTACAGTTATTGATAATCCCTGTTAGATAACTACTACTCTCAGAGAAGAGAAGTGGAAGAACCAGTTCTGGCACCTCTGATTAAGCATTAAAACCTTCTCCAATTAAAGTATTCTGTGTGAGTCAATAATGAGGTAATTCAGATAGAATCAAACCAACAACCACCTTGATTTAGAACTGAAATGAGTTCCGGGTCAAAGTCAAATCTCTAGTGTCTGATTAGGATAATATACAAGAATGGGCGTGGTTAAACATAGTGATTAATGCAGATGCCTAAAGTCCAACTACTATACATATCTTCCGGGCAAATAACAGAACTATTTCAAACAACATCCTGGGGGCTAGAGAGATAGTCAGTGGGTAGGGCAACTTGTCTTGCATGTAGATTACCAGAGTTCACTCCCCATAACCCTATATGGTCCTCTCGAGCCCCAGTAAAAGTGATCCCTGAGCTCAGAGCCAGGAATCGCCTGAGCATCGCTGGGCGTGGCCCCAAGACAAACCAAAAAAAAAAAAAACCATACTGCAGGCTCAATGGATTATTTCCACCTCCATAAATACTTGAAAGGTATGATCCAGGCAAGAAGGAAAATAATTTTCTGGAGGCATTGTTAGACATCTTAGCACCAGCATGAACTAGCAGAGAGCCATAATTTAACAGGAGATCAAGAGAGCCACATTGGGCAAAACACGTGAGAAAAGGGAGGACTTTTTCCTAAAGATTTTCACAGACATGTGGAAAAAGTGGAACTATCAAAGGATCCCAAACTTATCTGGCCTACATCCCCCTTTACTGAAAAATAAAGAAAAGAAAAATCTAGTCGGGTCCAGAATACAGTGGGTTGGGAGAATACCTTTAATGTTGTCTATCTGGGTACTTGTTCCCCAAGTACTTGTCCCCCAAGTACTACCAGGAATAATTCCTGCATGTAGAGTCAGGCATAACTCCTGAGTACTGCTGGGTGTGGCCCCAAAACAACAACATAAATCAGCGTTTCCCCTCCACCAAAATCTACCTTCTTTATTTTATTCATTTATGTATTTTTGTAAACACTCTCAGGATCTAGGTCCTGAGACTGCAAGTAGTAGTACGGGAAAGATTGGGTAGAGGGAATTAAAGAAAACATTTTGGGTTGCCCTGTTTAGGCCACACCAGTAGTGCTCAAGGACTGTTTCACATTCTGTACTCAGAAGTGACCCCTGGCGGTGCTGGGGGACATTTCGTGGTGCAAAGGATTTCAGCAGCATACGGTCCATGCAAAGCAAGCGTCTTAATCCTGTACTATCATTCTGGTCCGTGAAAAAAGTAATTTTATTGAAAGCAAAACGTGAAAAGAGGGGATAGAGAGATAGTAAAGGGGTTAAGTGCTTGCTTTTCATGGGCCAACCCTGATCACCAGCACTGCCTGTGGCCCCGTGAGCACTACCAAGAATGATCTCTCAATCCAGAGCCCAGAGTAAATCCCGAGTATAGAAGGGCATGGGGCCATGTCAGAAGCCATTAGGGAAATTGCTCTGCAATAGAAGCAGTAAAGCTCATGCTTAACATGGGTTTGAACCAACACCCCGCATTGTAGAAAAAAGGTCGTAAGAAGAGATCCAGATCCTGATACTACAAGTATTAGCACAGTATTTAAACCGTCTGATTTAAACTGTATAAGATATAGATCACTGTATCACTGTACCACTGTCATCCCATTATTCATAGCAGTAACATCTGCATTTGTCCTAGCACTGAGATTTTAGCAGCCTCTCCTTACTGGTCCTTCCCAACGGCGCCTCATTGGAAGCTCTTTCAGGGTAAGGAGAATGAGACACATCATTGTTACTGTTTTTTGGCCTATAGAATATGCCACGGGACCTTGCCAGACTCTGCCGTGCAGGCAGGATACTCTTCGTAGCTTGCTGGGTTCTCCAAGAAGGAGAACTAGACTATAAGAGGTCCTGCGCTTCCGGGAGCTTTATTTTATGGTCTCTGGATCTTCGCTCCGTTAATGGGATTTCATGGCGCCAGGAGCAGTTTGTGGGTGTAACTGCCTAGCTATTGGAAAATGGGATTTCTGAGTGGAGGAGGCCCAGTCCCTATCCAAGCAGGTTTGGAGATCTCAGCCCCAGAACCCATGCACCTGGGTTCCTCTGCCGGTTCCTTCATGGTGAGGCTCGTCCAAGCTTGTGGAGAGTGGCCTTGAGCATGACTGTGACTGGGTACCAGAGGTCTGCGGCTACCAGGGCTCTGCTCGGGGCAGAGAGGGAAACTCAACCCACCCCCCCCCCTCGAAGATATAGATACTTGTCCTAATATAATACTGGTCCTAATATTGCTTTGGGTTCTTTTTTTTGTGGGGGAGGGGAATGTGGACCACATTTGGCAATACTTAGGGATTAGTCCTGGCTCTGCACTCAGGAGTTATTCCTGGTAGGGCTTGGGGGACCATATGAGATGCTGGAGATCGAATCCTGATTGTCCTCATGCAAGACAAATGCCCTACCCACTGTATTATCTCTCCAGGCTCTCTTTCTTTGGGAGTCCGAACTGAAAGGTGCTGAGGGGTTACTTTCAGCTCAGTGCTTACAGGTCCCCTGGCGATGCTCCAAGGAACATGCTTTGTCAGGGATCAAAGGAGATCTCTACATGCAAATTATATGCTCAGCTCCTTGAACTATCTCTCCCATATGGATTTAGGTTTATTTGCCTACAAAGTAAAATGAAAACAATTCATACGAAGTTTAGGGGAAGGACTGTAATGGGGTGAAGGAATTTGTCTTGCATACACAGGACCCTGGTTTGATCCCCAGCACCACATATAGTCTTCTGAATTCCTCCAGAATGATTCCTGAATCCAGAGTCAAGAATTAAGACCTGGGCATTGCTGGGTGTGACCCAAAAACTGAAAAAAAAAATCCGAGAGTCTGTTCTAATCCTAGTCATTTGTTTGTTTGGGGGCTTCATCTGGCAGTTCTTAGGGCATGCTCCTGGCTCTGTGCTCAAGGATCACCTTACCTGCTATACTATTGATCCAGCCCTTCTGTTTTAATCTTGATGTCTTCAATCCACCTTAAATTTACTTCTGTGAAGTTTGTAAGTCTATAACTGTACCTCATGGTGATTCACTAATTAAGAAAAAAAGAAAAAAATTTTTACTTCTGTGTATGGTATGAGATATGGATCAAATCTCCTTTTCTCATATTTTTCAAGCACCATTTGTTGCTGAGGCTTTCCTTGCTCAAATTCACGCATCTTTCTACTTTGGATTTACTGTCCTTAGAACTGAGCTTATCTCTAAGCTCTGAATTATAATCCATTGATCAAACAGGCTGTCTTTATCCCCGTACCATGTTGTTTTGATTACTATAGATTTATAGTATAGTTTAAAGCCAAGAACTTGATGCCATTCAACATTTTCCTAAGAATAGCTTTGCTATTTTGAGAGTTTTATAGTTCAATATAAGTTTTATTAGCATTCATTTTAAGTCCATGAAGAATACCAGAAATTTTTATAGGAATTGTATTGAAGCTGCTTAATACTTTGGGTAGAATGATCACTTTGACTATGTTAACTTGTTTAAAATTACGTATTTAATTTGGGGGGCAGACTCAGCAGTACTCAGGGGTTGCTCTTGTCTCTGCACTGAGGAATCACTAATGGAGGTGCTTGGGAAAGCATATTGGGTGCCTGGGATGGAACCTGGGTTCACCATATTCAAGGAAAATGTCTTACCCTCTCTATTATCTCTCTATCCCCAGATTGTGTTAATTCTTCCAGTCCATTAACATGAAATATTTTTTCATATCTTGATGTCTTCTATTTATTTCATTAGTGACTTAAAGTTTTTTTCAAGGTATATGTTATCTCACATATTTTGTTACATTGATTTTTATGTACTGGTTGTCCTTGTACACTACATGGTATAGTTTGCTAAGAGTTTGCTAAAGAGGTGGGGTGGGGAGAGGGAGGGATCCTTGGGTCATTGGTGGAGGGATGCTGACACTAGTGGTGGGTTTGAAACTGGAACAGTAAAAACCTGAAACTCTGTGACTGTGTGTCTCATGGTGATTCAAAAATAATTTGTAAATCAAGGTGCCTAAGAGTTATTTTTAAATTATGTGGATATTAATATTTACTGAAAATTTTATCATTACCAAAATCTGTTACTACAGTATAGGAATGAATTCAAAGGACTAAGGTAAAAGGTAAAGGTAAAGGCCCTCCCGTTGATCGTCGATTTGCTCGAGCGGGCCCAGTAACGTCTCCATTGGAGACTTTGTTGTTACTGTGTCTGGCATATTGAATACTCTCGGTAGCTTGCCGGGCTCTCCGAGAGGGGTGGAGGAATCGAACTCGGGTCGGCCATGTTGGCTGCGTGCAAGGCAGACGCCCTACCCGCTGTGCTATCGCTTAGTACTAAGAAAAATAGAAACTAGAATCTATTCTTTCAGAACAATAAATGATCTTATTTTAACCATGTAACCTAAACTATAATAAAAATATCTTAATGGTAATTCTTTCTGTAAATACTGTGTTCTTTTAGGTAATAATAATTTATATACAATTACTACTTCCTCTTTGAGGCTAAGCATGCTGTGTGTTAATTTGAAACTGCCTATTAATCTCATCATACTATGATCTTTTAGAAAGTAAGATCTGTGACTTGCTTACTTTATCTGAATCTCATTTAAGTGCCTGACATATATGTTAGGGACTCACTAAAGGTTTGCTTCTTTAATAAATGAACAGAAAATTAATTTAGCAAAAAATGAAAGAGAACATTAACGTAACCACTGGGTAGGTAAATTCTGAAAAGTGCTTTTTAGTAATCATTATATATACGATGGCTTTGAACAAAACTTGATGACAGCTTCTTTGAGGTTTGGGAGAGAACAGTTTACAGAGGAAAAACACTAACAAAAGAAGCACAATTCCTGGATGATGTTCTAAGAGGTGCTCAGTTGGTAATAACACTTCAATAGTTACTTCAGCTGGTAATAACACTTTTCCTTCGTAGACTTTGATGCGGCTTACCCTTTTGTCAGTCACCTCCTGCAGTGTACCTTCTGTTTTTCCATTAACCATCTAATACCAATTGCCCTTTCAGTGTAGGCTGTGTACGAACACTCCTGTGTCTTTGCTTAGAATATTCACTCTTCCTGGAAAGATCTTTCCTCAAACTTTCTTCCTGGGGAATTCCTATTTACCTTTCCATTGTCAGGATGTCTCACTTACCTTTGGTTACCCAGCAAACTCTTCTGCAAAGTGAGTAGTAGCTTAACACAACATGACTTATTATTTCTCAAAATGTTGTGTGTTGGCTGGGTTTCTCCTGGGCTCACCCATGCGGTATGAGTAAGTTGGTATGTTAACCCAGGGGCTGGGCTCAGCAAAGATACTATTACCCCTGATTCTCTCACTCTTTGTGGTCTCTGCCTCCAGGGCCTCTCCATACCACTAATTCCCAACAAAATAGGCTGCACTTCTTTCTTTTTCCTTTTTTTTTTGTTTTGGGGACACATCTGGGGGTTCTCAGGAATAAGTCCTAGTTCTATGCTCATAGAATGCTCCTGGCGGTGCTCAGGACCATAATGGATTCTGGGAATAGGATCAGGGTCAGCTTTATGCAAGGCAAAAGATCTCCCTGCTCATGTCTTCAGCCCCTGATTTATTTTCTTACATTACACCTGGGTGCCCAGATGAAAAGTAGAGACTGCTAGTTCTCTTCAGACCTACCTAGCTGCGAAACCCAGAACGTCATTTCTACTACACCTTATTCAAAGCAAGTTACATGATTGGCACAGCTTCAAAGGGAGGGAATAGAGACTCCACCTCCTGCTAGGAGAAATAGCAAAATCACTTTGCAAAGGGGTGAAAGCACAGGGAGAAGTAGACTTATCAAGAGTCATTTTTAACTGTTGTGCAACTAAACACTCATATACACATGGAAGGGGTATCAGACTATCACATTTTGTTGACTTCATCTCATTATTTGTCTCTGTTTCTCCTGCTATACTCTAGCATATTTCTTTGTACTCAGGAGGCTTAGGTTTGATCCTGGGTACTACATGGCTTCCTGAGCATTGTGCCAGAAGTATCTGGCATGCACGTCCATGTGTGCCTACCCCAACCCCATAAAAATAATTTAGATATTATAGATCAGAAATGTGGCTCAATGGTAGAGCACTTGCTGTGTGTGTGTGTGTGTCTGTTTGTGTGTTTGTGTCCCTGAGTTTGTTCCCTGTAGATTTTAGGGTTCTGGGGATGGCTCAATGGCAAAAGTTCCTGCTTTGTGTAAGGCTCCAAGATTGATTTCTGGTGCCACTCGCAGGCAGTGAGTGTTGTCCCTGAAGCTCTGCTGATTGTGATCCTCAGTTCTATAATATAAGGTGCAATGTATGTGTAAATACCCACTCTCAGGCTTTGTAAGCCTTTCACTCGCATGGGGATTACAAGTGAATGGATGTTCACAGGCTCTCCAGGCGGCTGTCTCTCGCCACCACATTTGGTGCTCTAGAGCCGCTTCTCCACCTGGGATGGCTATTGCCTTGAAGGGACCAAGGAAGAACGAGGGCAAACTGGTTGCTGATTAGTTGCCATTTATTCAATCTCTTGTCTCTTGCAGCTCTCTCCAACCCTCTCTCTCTTTCTCTCTCTCTCCCTCTCTCTCTCTTTCTGTGTGTCTCTCTAACCACGCAATTTTATCTTCCTGCCGTATCTGTTTCCTCTATCTCTCTCTGCTGTCTCTCCCTCTCTTCTCTCCTTATCTTTCAATCTCCCCTCTCCTTCAATCCTCTCCTTTCTCCCCGCAGATACTCTTTTTCATTCTCTCTCCAACCCCCCACAACCACGCCTCCCCATGGGAAGCACAATCAAACATGTTTTTCCAGACTTCCCAACCACCTGCAGCCCACAAGGGCAAAACAGCACTTAAAATGTGTTTCTCTTCTCCTTAGACCAGCAACTTAATTAACATCTTTAATTCTGCTTCCTAATATTTACCATCCTGTATGGACACAGTAATAGACACTTTTAGGCTTGTAGGGTGACTCTATTGGGGACCTCTCACCACAGACTCAGACTACAGTGCTCAGGTCGGATCAATCATTCCTAACCCCAGCAGGGTCCAAATCTAGTTATTACTTTTTGGATCATGACAGAATTTGTCCATGACCAAGCTCTTAACTTATAGTTAAGCATTAGAGCACTCTGGCCAGGCCCATTTTGATGCCAGAGTAGCTCATAGCTCACCACTTGCCCTGGGTCCATCCAATCCCTCCTCGGGATCTTACTATTGGGGAATCTAGGAAGTAAGGGCAACTGAGTCTTAAGTTGAGAGAGCAAATGTCTAGAAGGTAATATTATCTGGAGTCAATCCACTCCCAAGCCACAGGCTTGTCTTTTTAACTGTCTTCCTGTATCCATACAAAAAGCAATTGCTCTGAAATAGCTAACCATGCAAAGAACATTAAGGAGAAGAGAAAGACAGTGTTTACAAGTCAAAGACAAAGGTAATTGACAGGTTGAGGGGAAATCAACAAACACAAGCTCCCAGTGGCCAGGGAGGAAGGGCAAGCCAACGTTATCCTACAGTGTAATCTTCATGTACCACAGCCAGCTGACCTTAAGCACCAAAACTGTAGTATTCTCCAGTCCCCAAAGTATGTAATTATGATTGACAAGCAAATTTGGAAGTCAGAGGCATCAAAAGGCTCCATCAGTGGCTGGAGAGATAGTATAGGGGTTAAGCATGTGCCTTGCATGCAGCCAACCACAAGAGAGCAACTCCCAAGCACAGGGCTGGGAGTAGCACCAGGGATCAATATTGGCAGGGCTTGAGGACCATTTGGGGTGCTAGGATTGAACCTGGGTAGGCTGTGTGCAAGGAAAGGGCCCTGCTCTGTTTTCTCTCTGGCCCCCAAATTGGTTATCTATGGGAAAGAGAGATGGGAACAAGTTGAGAGGGTGGCCACATGTTTATTTACATGTCAATTTAACTAGATTGCTCAAATATTTGGTCAAACATGGGGCCAGAGTGATAGTATAGCAGGTAAGGTGCTTGCCTTGTACCTGGACAAACCAGGTTTGATCCCTGGGACCCTATACTGTCCTGTGATTCTTCCAGGAGTGATCCCTGAGAACAGCCAGGTGTGGCCCAAAAGCCAAAGAAAAAATATTTAGTGAAACATTATACTGTTTTTGTTTCTTTGTTTTTGTTTGGGGGTGTCACACCTGGCACCAAGGACCACTCCCAACAGTATTCAGGGGACCATGGGTGATGGGAATATAACCCAGGCCTTCTGAATGCAATGAATATGCTCAGTCTGTTGTACTATCTTTCCAGTTCCTGAGATTAAAATTTAATTTCGTAGACTGAATCAAGAAAACTTCCCTCCCTAATTTAGGGGGCCCTCAAACAATCAGCTGAGGGACTGAACAAAACAAAAACTGACTCAACTTCCTTCTTAAGTGATAAAGAAGTTCAAATGGAAATATCACCTCTCCTTGGGTCTCAGACTTGCCAATTCTCAAACTGGAACTAGACCATTTACTCTTCTGTGTCTTCAGCTTATGAACTGCAGATCTTGGGCTTCTCAAAACCCATAAATGTGTTAAGCCAATTCTCTACCTATTTATAATCTTTATATAAATTACTTTTTAATATTTTATATAATAGATACTGCCTTATAAATTGAAAACTTATATTTAATGGGCTGGAACGATAGTACAGTGGGTAGAGTACTTGCCTTGCATGTAGCTGACCTGAGTTTAGTTCCCGGGGTCTTCTCCAAGTGAGAGAAGGTATTCTTTTTTTAAAAAAATTTTTATTTATTGTATTTATGTATTTATTTTTTCTATTTTTGGGGTCACACCTGGCGATGCACAGGGGTTACTCCTGGCTTTGCACTCAGGAATTACTCCTGGCGGTGCTCAGGGGACCATATGGGATGCTGGGAATCGAACCCGGGTAGGCCGCGTGCAAGGCAAATGCCCTTCCAGCTGTGCTATCGCTCCAGCCCCGAGAGAAGGTATTCTTACTCCATCCCTCCCCCATACTTCCAGAAGCCCCAGAAGCCACACCCACATCCCACAGCTCAGTAAACTTATAAACCCAGTTCTATAGATCTTGAAGATTCTGGAGCATGTGGCTGCATATGTAGCCATACAACACCTCCAAATTCCACAATACTGACGTGCCAGTAGGAGCACACCACCGACTTAGATTGGAAATTAAGTAACACAGAAGCCAACTAAGTTTAATAAACAAAACAATAACTCAGAAGGCTCAACTGGCAATAGTTTAGCAAATCCTCAGACAAGAACTTAATGACCCCATTTTATAATATAACAATTTTCACAAATTTTCTTTTACTGAGGTATTCTTCTATAATTTCATAAGTCATTTCATTGTAACAAGTTATAGAAAAGAAATTATTTTAGGCCTCATAAGGGGGCAGACTTGGGGGTGGTTGAAAAAATGGGGACAATGGTGAAGGCAAGGTCACTCTGTTGGTGGGATTGGTGTTGAAACATTGAATCCCGTAACTACTGTATTATGAACAACTTTGAAAACCACAGTTTTTATTTAAACAACAGGGCCACATCTGGCAGTGCTCAGGGGTTACTCCTGACGCTGTACACAGGAATTACTCCTGGTAGTGCTCAGGGGGACCATATGGGATGGTGGGGATTGAACCTGGGTCGACTTCATGCAAGGCAAATACCCAACCTGCTGTACTATCTCTCTGGCCCTCAAGCCAAAACCTTTATCTATTTATTTTTTGCTTTTTGGGTCACACCCAGGGTTACTCCTGGCTCTGCACTCAGGAATTACTCCTGGTGGTGCTTGGGGGACCATATGGGATGCTGGGAATCGAACCTGGGTTGGCCACGTGCAAGGCAAATGTTCTACCCGCTGTGCTATCGCTTAGCCCAAACCAAAACCTTTAACACAAGTTTATCTTAATCTTTTTATTTTCTGATTTTGTCCTCCTCTTCCCATCACATCTCTGTTCTCATTTTTTAATTTAAAAAAAGTTGGTGTTTTGGGTCACCCCTGGCAGTATTCAGGGTCTACTTCTGGCTCTGAGCTCAGAGATCACTCCCAGCATGCTCAGGGAACCATATGCGATACTAGGGATCTAACCTGAGTCTGCTGTACGCAAGGCAAGCACTATATACACTGTACTATCTCTCTGACCGCTCTGTTACCAACTTTTGAAAAGGAGAATAGAGTTTGGAAATGACTGAAACGGCTGGTGCACATGCTTTGTCTGCAGAAGGCCCAGGTTCAATGTCTGGCATTGCATGGTCTCTGAAACATCACAGTAGGGGATCCACAAAAGCACAGACCTATGCCAAGAGCACTACCAGGTGTGATTCCCACTACCTCCAAAAAAAACACAAACAATAAGAACAAAACACAAACTGTCCTCCCGTTGTTCATCGATTTGCTCGAGCGGGCCCAGTAACGTCTCCATCGTGAGACTTGTTGTTTCTGTGTTTGGCATATTGAATACGTCACAGGTAGCTTGCCAGGCTTTGCCGAATAAGAACAAAACCCAAAGAAAACAAAAACAGGAGAATGGATGTATATTTACATTGATTAGTAACTTACTTTCAAGGAACCGAAGTATGCGAATCCTGTATTGTCATTCCAGGTTAACAGATAATGACACAAGGAAAGGTTAAATGATTTTCAACGTCCTTCCCCTTAGCTCCCACATACACAGTTCTGAGAGAAGGTGCAAATACAATTGCAGTACTAAAAATATAATAATAATAAGTACTTGGAGCTCCCTCTTTTTTCTTCTCCCCCTCTTTGTTCAGATCTCCACACCAAAGGGTGAGCTCACACACATAAAATAAGAGAAAGGAGGCACAAATGTCTCATAAACATGGTAATTAACTCCATGTTACTTTCAAGATTGGAGGATGGATGTGCCAAAAGTTGCCTGACCCCCAGAGTGTGAAGCGAATACTGCTTTGGAAATCATTGAGAATCAATGCTCAGAAACATAATTTATGGGCACAGTAACTAGACAGCAACATTTGCAGTGGAAAATTCCTCTCAGTCCAGGTTAAAGGATGAGGGTAATGCTTTTGGACAGGAAAAAATGTGCTTTGAAATATGTAAGAGGAAGGCAGAAAAAAATTAAAGTGTGTGTGTGGGGGGGAAATGACATGAATAT
Organism: Sorex fumeus; assembly: GCF_029834395.1. NCBI lineage: Eukaryota > Metazoa > Chordata > Mammalia > Eulipotyphla > Soricidae > Sorex > Sorex fumeus. The sequence goes on from NW_026606115.1 coordinate 30,166,720, forward strand.
TTATAAAATTCCAAGCCCTCTTGAACTGTATTGCTGAGGGAAACTACAGTCTTATTAAATCCAAGGGGTGGGTGGTTCTATTTTACTTAAAGGGGGGAAATAGAAATAAAAGTGTCTCTGTTGTCAATAGAGACACCTTTCTATCAAATTAAGAAAAATCTGCTGGAAAAAGAAAAAAAAAGCTGCTGTGGAGTGGGAGCCTTCCATGCTGCTAACCCAGGTTCAAGTCTAGTCACACCATATGGTTCACCAAGGCTGCCAGGAGTGATCTTTGAATACAAAGCCAAAAGAAAGCCCTGAGTACATTGGAGTGTGGCCCAACCCCCTGCCCTCCCAAAAAAGAAAAATCTGCTGAATCTTAGATTTGGGGAAAGCTTGTCTAACTACTTAAGTATCTGTAAACAAGGAGATAAAACAATCCCTTCTCTTCCCTCTCTTCAACTTAGTTTGACCTTTAATTTTGAATGTTGTATTACTTTTTACACTTTTTTTGTTCAAATAGAATTATACATCTTTTCAAATTTGTTCATTTATCAGGCTTCTCTGGAAGCTGTTTTTCACAATTCTTCTATTATTCCTGATTAAATATAATTTTTTATTTTGTTTTCAGGGCCACAATTATGGCGTTTGAGGGTCATCACTAGTTATGCTTGGGGTACCCTGAGGTGCTGAGGATTAAATCTGGGCTTCCATGTATAAAGCATGTGCTCCAGTTCTTGGAGATATCTTTCAGATTATAAAATATAACATTTTTAAATGGTTATGTGGGGGACTGGAGTGATAGTACAGTTGGTACTGAGCTTTCCTTGCATTTGGTCAACCCAGGTTCAATTCCCAACATCCTATATAGTTCTCTACACACTACCAAGTGATTCCTGAGTAAAGAGACCTAATTAAGCCCTGAGCATCGCCAGAAGTGACCCCCACACCCCCAAATATGGTTATATGCACTTCTCATTTGAATCCGGACATAACCTCTTGAAGAGACCATTTCTGTATGGGGTGCTGAAATGAATGTATGTTAATACTTTATTGTGAAGTTCTACATATCAGTAGAATCGTTTTCAGATCTTATCTCTGAGATTTAATTAAATATCCTAGTACATTTTGAGCTGAAATTAGACAGAGTTTCTGTTTTCACAAAATATTTACTTTGTACAAATTATACAAATATTTAAAATTACAAGCAGAATTGTTTATTATACTTGATATCCAGGGCTGGAGAGATAGCACAGTGGGTAGGGCACTTGCCTTGCACACAGCCAACCCGGGCCGATCCTGGTTCGATTCCTCCGCCCCTCTTGAAGAGCTCGGCAAGCTACCAAGAGTATCTCGCCCATGTGGCAAAGCCTGGCAGGCTCCCCGTGATGTATTCGATATGCAAAAATAGTAACAACAAGTCTCACAATTTGTTTTGAGACGTTACTGGTACCCGCTCTAGCAAATTGGTGAACAACGGGTGGACAGTGCTACAGTGCTACTTGATATCCAAGACAGATATGCTGGCTTCATGTTATAACTCTTTACTTCCTCTTTGTAAAACTTTTTTTATTCTCTAATTTTATTTATTTATTTATTTATAATTTTTAAATTTTATAAAGTAGTTCGGAGAGCCCGGCAAGCTACCAAGAGTATTCGATATGCCAGACACAGTAACAACAAAGTCTCCAATGGAGACGTTACTGGGCCCGCTCGAGCAAATCGATGATCAACGGGAGGGGCCAATAATATAATATAATATAATATAAAGTAGTTCACAAAATTTCATTACATTTAATATTCAAACACCAATCCCACCGCCATTACACCTTCCCACAGCCGTATTTCAGGGATTTCCATCCTGAACCCCAATCCCTGCCCCAAAGCAGAACCAAAATAATATATTTTGTATTATTTGTATAAAATTTGTTTTTAAGATAAGTGGATTTTCCTGTGCTGCTGGGTTCTTGAGAATTATATGAAAGATTTGCATACAAGACTCGAAAGGTTGAAAGTTTATTGTACAGATAAAGTTGATCCCGGCAAGCTACTGAGGGTATCTCGCCCGCACGCAATATGCCAAACACAGTAACAACAAGTCTCAAAAATGGAGACGTTACTGGGCCTGCTCGAGCAAATCGATGAACAACGGGAGAACAGTCTAACGTTGATGGGTCCAGATCCCTCTTCAGATGCCCAGGCCTCTCTTTTACTTGTAGATTATGACCAGGTCCTTTCTCAGACACTGTCTGGTACCATGAATGATTTCCCTATCTTGTCTTATGCAGTACACTCACCTCCCATGAACTATGCCAGGTCCTGTCACTGTGCTGCTCTTTCCCACGTATGCTTTCTTCAGTTTCCAGTCACATTCATGTGCATGTGGGTGAGAGTCCTGTGCTCAATAATTTGTCATTGCCTGGTCAATGAAGCCCTGCCTGTACCTGAGCTATCCCCAGTGTCCAAGCCATGCCTGTACCTGAGCCAGGAGTGGTCCCTAAATGCTGAGCTAGGAGAATCCCTGAGCATTGCCAATTGTGGTGCCCCTCAAAATATATATTTTTTTATTTTCAAGTGGGGGATGGGAGGGAGAAAAGAGACAGTAAATGAGGTAAAGTGTCTATTCTGTGTACAAATAATCCTACTTGGATCTACATCTCTGCATTGACTCCCCAAGCACTGCCAGAGGATATTCTTGAGTACGTAGCCAGTAATAGGCCACGCCACTGGGTGTGGCACCAAACAACCTTCTCCACTCTCAAAAGAAACAATAAATTATTGTTTATTTTTTGTGAGGAGGGGCCATATCAGGCAGTGTTTATTCCTGCTGAATACCAGAGGTTATTTCTGTTTGGTGCTCAAGAGTTCGTCCTTGTGGTGCTTGGAAGAGGGGAGCACCATGTGGTACTAGAGATCAACCTGGATCTCCCACACTAAGTCATGTGCTCCAATTCTCTAAGCTAATATAATATAAGAAATGTAATATATCTACAACACTACTTGCCTATAAGAAAGGTCGAAATCTTGCAGTTATCAACTTGGCTGGAACTGGAAGTTAGTATGCTAAGTAAAATGAATGAATGGGAGAACAGACACCAAAAGCTCCCATTAATATGAGGAGTATAAAAATATATCTGGAGTACCCAGGTGGGGGGCTGGTGAGCCCACTACCTGCCCAAACAGAGCCCTGGCAGCCGCAAACCTCCAGAACCCAATCGCTGCCGTGCTCATGGCCAATCTTCACTAGCTCAGGGTGAATCTCATTTATGAATAAATCTGTTGAAAACCTCAGTTATGCAGGTTTTTTGAACAAAATCTCCAGGATCTCACGGAGTCGGGATGGGCAAGGTCCCCCAATTTCCCTGTTCTTCCGGGAATCTGGGAATCAACACCCGCAAACTTCCTCTGAGCCATATAAGCTCATTAACTGGCCATTAACCAGATAGTCACAAATACATCTCAGAAGAAAGCAACAAGCTGCAGAGATGCCTTGGTCACCAAAGTCACCATCCAGTTAAAAATTTAACTACAGCTGTATCACCCTCTTTAAAATTTTAGAATTCCTGTGAATCTCATATTCTACACCATTGATGTACCAGATGTAGCACACCACAGTTGGGTGGGATGTAAAATAGAAGGCAACCCATCTCGATGAAAAAATATTAGCACACAAGGCTCAGCCTGTAATAACATTTTAGCAATCTCTTATAAAAGGATTTAATGGCTCCAGGGTGAGATACAAAAATCTCCACACCCTTTCTTGTAAGGAAACTTTTTTGATCATTGTTAGCAAATTATTCATAACAAACAATATGAAATAAATTAATTAAAGCCTGCTATTGGGGAAGGCTTGAGTGGTAGTTGGGCAAATTCAAAATAATAGTTATTGGAAGGTGTAATGGTGGTAGGATTGGTGCTGGAATATTGAATGTAATAAATTATTGCGAACAACTTTTTAAAAATGTAGCATTGGTATAAACAATGGCCAATGATCACAGACCTTGAAAATTTGTTTATTATACTGAGTTCACTGGATTTGGGTTAGGGGGATGAGAGGGGACCTAGAGATAGTGATTGAGGGACACTTTCACTTTAATGACTGGTATTGTGTGGCAATAGTGTAATCCTGAAAATTTAACACGATTATAAAGCATGGCACCTACATTTAAAAATATATTGCATCCCATATTTATTGAAGCTCTTTTTTTGGAGTTTCTACAGCGTTTTTTTTTGTTGTTGTTTGTTTGTTTGTTTCATTAGTGAAACACCATGAGCTACAGTTGTAGACTTACAAGTTGTTGTGCTTGGGTTTCAGTCATACAATGATCGAGTACTCATCCCACCACCAGTGCCCATTCTCCACCCCCACCAATCCTAGTATCCCTCCCACCCCCCATCCCCCTTCCCATTCTGCCTCTGTGGCAGGGCACTCCCTTTTGTTCTATCACTCCTTTTGGGTGCTGTGGTCTGCAGAAGAGACATTGGGTGGCAATCATGTTCGGTCCATAGACTACTTTCAGCAGGCATCTCCCATCCTGGGCAGATCTTCCCAGCACCCTTTATTTGGTGCTCCCTTCTCTATCTGAGCTGCCTTTACCCCTAGAGTGTGCAGCTGGCCTCTAAGCCATGGAGTGAACAACCTGGTATTTATCACAGCTGTTCTTGGGTATTAGTCTCTTGTTTTGTTACTTTATGTTACCCAGATGAATGCAATCTTTCTATGTCTGTCCCTCTCTTTCTGACTCATTTCGCTTAGCATAATATTTTCCATGTAGTACCACTTGTATGTAAATTTCATGACTTTTTTCTAACTGCTACATAGTACTCCATTGTGTAGATATACCAAAGTTTATTTAACCAGTCATCTGTTCTCGGGCACTCAGGTTTTTTCCATATTCTAGCTATTGTAAACAGTGTGAAGCTCTTTTTTTAAAAGGGGAAATCTCTTGGCAAAAGAGAGCACAGGAGATAAGGTGCTTGCCGTGCATACAGCCAACTTGGTTGGAATCCCCAGCACTGCATATGGTCTCCTGATCACTGATTTAGGAATAGTTCTTGAACACTGCTAGTGTACCTCCCAAAAGAAATATCTTTCATTTGTGCTCAGGGATTACTCCTGGCTCTGTGCTATGTGATCACTCCTGGCAGTACTTGGGGTGGATCAAATGTGGTGCCGGAGTGTGAAGGATCAAACCAGGATGGACCTTATGCAAAGCAAGCACCTTAACCCCTTTACTGGTTTTGCAACTCAGAAATAGGTCTTTATGGATGCAGCTGAAGGGCCATGTCTCCTTTAATTTCCCATCTCCCAATCTCAGAATTAGTCACAACGGTGGCCATAATGCTTCCCATTTCCATGTGTATTTTTAAATTTTACATATTAAGTCGGGCTGGAGCAATAGCACAGTGGTAGAGCGTTCACCTTGCGTGCAGCCGGCACGGCCGAGCTGGGTTCAATTCCTCCGCCCCTCTTGGAGAGCCTGGCAAGCTACCAAGAGTATCTTGCCTGCACAGCAAAGCCTGGCAAGCTACCCATGACATATTCAATATGTCAAACAACAAGTAACAACAAGTCTCACGATGGAGATGTTACTGGGCCCGCTCGAGCAAATCGATGAATAATGGGAGGACCCTGACCGTGACATATTAAGTCATAAACTGCATAGAATATTGTTTTGCTTATATTAAGCTTTATATAAATGTTATCTTACACCAATGCTCTATTATACCATAAATAAGAACACATGTATTATACCCAGAGTTGTCTAGAATATCTGCTGTATTTGCTGTGTGACCTTGGACAATTGCTTAATCTCTCTGTGCCTTATTTTTGTCACTTATAAAATGGAAATTCATAATATTACCTTAAAAGTTTTTTTAAAGTCACACCTGGTGTTGCTCAAGGACCACTACTAGATCAGTGTTCAAGAGTCCCTCCTGGTAGTATTCAGGTGACCATGTGTTGTCAAGATCAAACCCAAGATTCCAGAAGGCAAAGTATTCTAAGCCGTCTCTCCATCTCCACCTTCCTTTCTTTCAAGCATAACCTTTTAGCGACTTATCCATGTTGATACGTGTGGCATTCATTCATTTTAACTATTGAATACCATCACAGGGGTAGAATGTAACATATCTACTTTTCTGTGATGGACAATAAGGTCGGTTATATTAAAAATGTTTCAGGAATGACCATCCTTGTATTTGACTTCCTGTGCACATACAATTAATTTGTCTAATTTTCTTCATCTTTTTTCCTTTTTGATTTTTGGGTCACACCTGGCGATGCACAAGGGTTACTCCTGGCTCTGTACTCAGGAATGACTCCTGACGGTGCTCAGGGGACCACATTGGGATGCTGGAGATCGAACCCAGGTTGGCTGTGTGCAAGGCAAACAACATCACTGTTCCATCGCTCTGGCCCATAAATTTCTTCATCTTTTTTTGTTGTTGCTTTTTTGGGGGTCATACCCGGCGATACACAGCGATTACTCCTGGCTTTGCACTCCGGAGTTACTCCTGGCGGTGCTCAGGGGACCATATGGGATGCTGGGAATCCAACCGGGGTAGGCAAACGCCCTACCGCTGTGCTATCTCTCCAGCCACAATTTCTTAGGCAAACGCCCTACCGGTTGTGCTATCTCTCCAGCCACAATTTCTTCATCTTCAACTCATTCTAGAAAGATACATTTTGCAACTATGGCTTTTCTTTCTTTTTCATAGGTGCAGGAACCCTGGGTGTCAAGTATTACAACAGCTTCAAAATCAAGTGTTTGTGTAACATTGTACAGCAATATCATGTATATTAACACTATTGCAACTATGTTACCTAATGATAATTTAAAGTGTTCCTGACTTCCTAAACATTTGTAGTTATCCTTTCCAGAATCAATACACAGCACTATGTGGTGACCTGAGCTTGGTTGGAGTGACCCAAACAAAACAGAATAAAATAAAAATTCTGTTGAAATAATGATGTTATGATGCAAATACTGGTCTTAATTTTTGATTGCCTTTTATTTCTCACACACTGCTGCTTGAAAATTGAAGAAAAGAACTGGATCTCCAATCAAACAGCATACTATTTTTATACTATGTCTAAAAATTAGATTGATCATTATACTTCAAAGGTTTTAAGGTCTGTGTCACAACACTTGTAACTAATGAATGTCTTTTCAAACTCTGTTTTTAAATTTCTTCTTGGGAAAGACTGAACTGGTCAAGTGGGTGTTTTATTGGTCTTAACATGCTGAATGGTAGGCTATAAACTTTAAGAATGTTTCAATAGCTCATAAAGGAGTAAAGACCCTAGTTAAAAAGTCTCTGATTTTTAAAAAGTCTCTGATGACTGGCATCTTCCTGAGATGTAGGAAATTGCCTTACTCACTATACTATCATAATTTACTACTTAAATTAAGTTTCATCTAGAAGTTCTTTTGAAAAAATACTTATTCAAAGTTTATTATTTTCTCATTCTAAAGACTGTAGGAGAGTGTCAGTTATTTGGGGGGGTATTCTTTTATGTAGACCACACCTGGTGATGCTTGGGGGCTACTCTTGGCTCTGTGCTGGGTGACCACGTGGTGCCAGGGATTGAGCTGAGGTCAGTCACATGCAAGGCAAGCACCATAACTTTTGAGCTATCTTTCTGGCCCCCTTAAGTTGATTCTTTTTTTTGGGGGGGGGGTGCACCCAGTGGTGCTCAGCCTTTATTCCTGCATCTGTGCTTAGGAGTGGTCCCTCACAGTTCATGAAGGACCATATGTATGTCAGGGATTTGAACTGGGGTCATTCACATGCATGGCAAGTGCCTTATCTCTCTCCTGCACTATCATTCCAGCCCTAAACTGAGTCCTTTTCTGGGGAGAAATCTCAGGGCTTACTCCTACCTGGCTCTGTACTCAGGCATCACTCCTGGCAGTACTCAGGAGACCATACGTAGTGCTGGGAATTGAAACAGGGTTTAGTTGTGTGTAGGAAAATGCCTTACCCGCTGAACTATCTCTCAAGCCCTCTTTTTTTTTTTTTTGCTTTTGGGTGGTGCTTGGTGATTGGTGCCTGGCATTTGATCCTCATGGTACGAGGGGAAACATGTGCTGCCTGGGATCAAACCGGTGTGCTTCAGCCTTTTGAGGTATCACTCTGCTTTCACCACACCTCCCAATTTTATGAACTGAAAGGAAGGGAATGTAGAATGTGGTATTCATGAGACCACATTGGAGAATGTGAAAATTCACAAAGTCCCATGAAGGAGTCAGATGCTTGGAAGGAAACAGTATTTGAGTATAGCTAAATTTGTCCTTACTGTTAGATAAGTGAAGGAGCTGGAGTGATAGTACAGTGGTAGGGCGTTTGCCTTGCGTGGAGCCAGCCTGCTGAGCCGGGTTCGATTCCTCCGCCCCTCTCGAAGAGCCCGGCAAGCTACCAAGAGTATCCACATGGCAAAGCCAGATAATATGCCAAACACAGTAACAACAAGTCTCAAAATGGAGACGTTACTGGGCCCGCATGAGCAAATCGATGAACAACAGGAGGACAGTGACTGTTAGATAAGTGATTGCTTTTAGTTTATACCAAATAATAAATACAATAGATATAAAACTATATTTTATAAATTTTATTGTATGAAATTTAATCAAATTATAAAAACTAGAATATGCATATAGTTGCTAATTTCCTTGGAAAGATGTTTAAAAAGTTAGTTTTAAGTGACTAGATAATGATATATCAAAATACTCTGTATACATATTATAAATATATGCCTATCAGAGAGTCCGGCAAGCTACCCAGAGTATCCTGCCCGCATGGACAGTGCCTGGCAAGCTCCCCATGGCATTTTCGATATGCCAAATACAGTAATGACATCAGGTCTCATTCCCCGGACCCTGAAAGAGCCTCTAATTGTTGTGAAAAGACAAGTAAGAAGAGGCTGCCAAAATCTTAGGGGCTGGAGCAATAGCACAGTGGGTAGGGCATTGGCCTTGCACGCGGCCGACCCGGGTTCGATTCCCGGTATCCCATGTATGTGGTCCCCTGAGCACCACCAGGGGTAATTCCTGAGCGCAGAGCAAGGAGTAACCCCTGTGCATCGCAGGGTGTGACCCAAAAAAGCAAAATAATAATAATAATAATAAAAATAAAAACTAGAATATGCATATAGTTGCTAATTTCCTTGGAAAGATGTTTAAAAAGTTAGTTTTAAGTGCCTAGATAATGATATATCAAAATACTGTATATACATGGGCTGGAGCGATAGCACAGCAGTTTGCCTTACAAGGGCCAACATGGCCGATCCGAGTTCGATTCCTCCACCCCTCTCGGAGAGCCCGGCAAGCTACCGAGAGTATCTTACCCACAGGGCAGAGCCTGGCAAGCTACCCGTGACGTATTCGATATGCCAAACACAGTAACAAGCCTCATGATGGAGACGTTACTGGGCCCGCTCGAGCAAATTGATGAACAACGGGAGGACGGTGACCGTGGCATATTATAAACATATGCCTATCAGAGAGTCCGCAAGCTACCCAGAGTATCCTGCCCGCATGGACAGTGCCTGGCAAGCTCCCCATGGCATTTTCGATATGCCAAATACAGTAATGACATCAGGTCTCATTCCCCTGACCCTGAAAGAGCCTCTAATTGTTGTGAAAAGACAAGAAGAGCCTGCTAAAATCTCAGGGCTGAGAGGAATAGAGACATTACTGGCACCTGCTCGAGTAATTTACCAATCAACAGGATGACAGTGATACGGTGATATATCACTGTCACTGTCACTCATCCATTTGCTTGAGCGGGCCCAGTAGCATCTCCATTGTGAGACTTGTTGTTACTGTGTTTGGAATATTGAATACGTCACAGGTAGCTTGGCAGGCTTTGCCGTGCGGGCACGATACTCACAGTAGCTTGCTGAGCTCTCTGAGAGGGGCGGGGAAATCAAACCCAGCTCGGCCGGGCCGGCTGCAAGCAAGGCAAACGCCCTACCTCTGTGCTATCGCTCCAGCACACGGTTATATATATATATATTATATATTATTGGAGCGATAGCACAGCGGGTAGGGTGTTCGCCTTACAAGCGGCCAACATGGCCGACCCGAGTTCGATTCCTCCGCCCCTCTCGGAGAGCCCGGCAAGCTACCGAGAGTATTCGATATGCCAGACACAGTAACAACAAAGTCTCCAATGGAGACGTTACTGGGCCCGCTCGAGCAAATCGACGATCAACGGGAGGGCCTTTACCTTTACCTTTATATATTATTATATATATTATTATATATATTATATATTATATATATTATATATTTTGGCCCATATCTGGTGGTGCTCAGGACTTACTCCTGGTTATGTGCTCAGGAATCATTCCTGGTGGCGCTTAAGGAACCATATGGTGTGCCGGGGCTCAAATCTGTTTCATTCGCATGCAAGGCAAGCACCCTACTTGCTGTATTCTTATTCCAGATGAAATACTATATTATTAGTATTATTATTATAAATGTAACACCAAAAGTTATTTGGGAAGGTAACAATTCAGGATGATACATTTTAAAGCAAAAATAGAAGGCCAAGAGAGAGAGACAAAGAAAGAGAGGAGAGACACACAGAAAGAGACAGAGAGACAGAGAGACAGAGAGACAGAGAGAGACACACACAGAGCGCTCATAGAAGGCCAGAGAGAGCTCAAATGACTGAGCGCACACTTTGCAAGTGGGAGGCCCAGATTCCGTCTCTACCACTTGGTCCCTTGAACACAGCTGGACTCTACTTCCATATGCAGAGCCAGTAGCCCCAGAGCACCCAAAATGCTAAATAAAATCACCTAGTAATTATAACATAGAAAAAAGATCATGGATCTGGGACCATGGAAATAGCTCATTGTTAAAGGATGTGTTCAAAACCCAACACCTCACAGTTCTATAGCATCACTGAGTGTAACCCTGGAGGCCCTCAAGCAATACTGGGGTCAGGTGGTCTGTACACTGCAGGGCCCTTGAACTCAGTGTGGTGTAAGGTCTTTTGCTATTAAAAGGGATATGTAAGGAATGTATTTACATCACCTTTCTCTCTGAACAATCTGAGCATAAATTGCTGATGTAAGTCCCCTTTTATCTTTAAATACTTCAGAGTATATCTCTTAAGAATAAAAACATGTTAGTCAGAGGGAGACCGACACAGAGTGATCTCTCTCATATGCATGATATAAAGAAACATAATAGTGGAATAAGAAGTACCCAAATGCAGTGGAAACAAAGAACATGAGAACTGGTATTCAGTAGGAAACATGCCATTGAAGGGGCTGGGGAATAGGACAGGGAGCGGGCAACATCTATGGCAGAGGGAAGTGTTCAACAGGGAGGAGGAAGTGGTGCTGAAAGGTGGTAGTGTTATGTATGAAATCCTACGAGCAACAGTATGGTAAACCACAGTGCAGAAACATATTTTTTTAAAAAAGAACCCCTTGTAGAAGCAGACTGATTGGTGGGAGGCCAGTAGGGGTGGGGGTGGGGCATTGGTGAAGGGAAGTAGACACTGGTGAAAGGATCAGTGTTGAAACATTGTATGCCTGAAACCTAATCATGAATAACTTTGCAGTTTCATGGTGACTAAATTTAAAAAATAAAAATAGTATTACCAGGAAAAAAAGAATAAAAACAGCCTCCTATATAACCACAATATCATTATTTAAAAAAAAATCAGGAAATTACCGTATTTTATTGTATAACCATCACCTTGTCACACTTTTTCCCACAGTAATACCATCACAGGTGTACTCACAACAACAAAGCAACAAACCTTTGCATAATGGTTGCTTTTTACTTTAGAAACTTTCCCCCACTTTATTTAAAAACAATGGTTTATGGGGACCGGAGCGATAGCACAGTGGGTAGGGCGTTTGCCTTGCACATGTCCAACCTGGGTTCGATTCCCAGGATCCCATATGGTCCCCCAAGCACCGCCAGGAGTAATTCCTGAGTGCAGAGCCAGGAATAATCCCTGAGCATAGCTGGGTGTGACCCAAAAAGCAAAAAAAAAAACAAAAAAAACCCCAAAAAAACAAAAAGAAAAGCAAAAAAAAACAATGGTTTATGTTCATGATGCATTTGTTACAGGCACTCAATATTCTAACACCACTCCCACCACCAGAGCTACCTTTCCTCCATCATTGTCTCCATTTTCCCAACCACCCCCAAGCCTGCCCGCTTAGGAGGCCCCAAAGTAGCACTGCACTGTAGCACTGTCCTGTTGTTCATCGATTTGCTCGAGAGGGCACCAGTAACGTCTCACAACAAATTGTGGGACTTGTTACTGTTTTTGGCATATCAAATATGTCACAGGTAGCTGGACAGGCTTTGCTGTGCGGGCATGATACTCCTGGTAGCTTGCCGGGCTCTCTGAGAGGGGCAGAGGAATCAAACCCGGGTTGGCCATGTGCAAGGCAAATGCCCTACCAGCTGCTCCAGCCCCTAAAGTAATTGATTTTATATTGTTTATTACAAGTAAGTGGCTAATGTAATGATCAAAAAATACTTCAGTAGAAGAGAATTCATAAAAAGTTGTTATACTTCACCATGGGGACATTAAATCCTCCTCTGAGGGTTTACTAAATTGTTGTTGCTAGTTGAGCCTTGTGTGTTATTGTTTTTGTTTATTGAGCTTAGTTAGCTTCTATGTTACTTTCCCATATAACTTGGTGTGCTCCTACTGGGACCTCAGTAATTTAGAGTTTTGAGATGTTGCAGTCTTACACTCCAGAAATTTCAGAATATTTTAAACTGGTTGTGACCTAACATGGTGGTGGTTGTGCGATATGGGTGTGGCTGCCAGGGCTTCTGGAAATACAGTGGGGGTAGGAGGAAGCTGCCCATCCCATTAGTTCTCTTCTTTTTGGCAAAAAAAAAATTAGGCCAGAGACATAGTACGGGGGTAAGGTACTTGCCTTGCACACAGCTGACCCGGGTGTGATCCCCTGAGTAATCACCTAAGTAATCCCTGAGTACAGAGCCAGAAGTAATACCTGAGCACCACTCTCAAATTTCATAAAAACATCGGCAACATTATGTGGAGAAATAGGGTGTCATTGATACAATATTATTATATAATTGATAGGGCTTCTTCAAATTTTACTAAATTTCCAATATTCCCCCTTTTTTGATTTTCAGGCCAAACACAAGATGCTGAGGATTTACTCTTGGCTCTGCACTCAGAAATTACTCATGGTGGTGCTCAAGGGACCATATGGAATGCTGGGGATAGAACCCTAGTCGGTTGCATGCAAAGCAAGCGCCCTACTTGCTGTACGATCTCTCCAGCTCATCCAATAGTCCCTTTATAGCATAAAAACTAAAACAAAAACAAAAAAACAAAAGGTTCTATCGAGAATCTGATCCAATACTGTCTATATTTTGAGAATAAAATGTATTTTCTTAGAAGTTTCCTTCTCTAGCCTCCTTCCAATTTGCAAATCTCCATTCATCCTTTCTTCACACCTCTCAATCTTTCTACAAGCAGTTCTAGCATTAGTTTCCCTTCTAGCATTAGAAGTGCTACCAGCATATAACAGTATGCTTGCTGTCAGTGATAGATATCAAAGGTTGACACTGATTCCATTGTTTGACTTATACTTAATTTTTGTAGTTACTGGCAATAAATATTTCAGTTAAATTTAAGGAGCAGTCTTTGTTATTATTAATGTTAAACGCATCTTTCTTCATTGTTCATATAGCCATGAGTTTATAAGCATGTGTAGGAACCAATTAGTCTTATTGGAGGTCCTGTGTAATACTGCTTTTAACCAAATCAATTTTAGTAACATGGAGAAAAAGCCTTCAAACTGTTTACTTGAGTGTGTGTATGTCCTTTATCTTGTTAAGAGCAATGCTTCTTTTTGCTTCCCAAAATGATTGCTATTCTATAAAATCCAATACTTAGCAACAGTTCCATAACAGCAACAGACAAAATGAAGAGTAACACAATCATTAAATGTGTATGGGTTTAAGATAACAAATACATCCTGATCATACTGAAAAATCCTGTCACAATAGGACCTTTAAAGTAATCCATAACTTTGAATTGATAGGTCTGTCTGTGCCTGGATATGTTTTTATTGCTGCTTATTAAATGTTGGCATTAAAAATATAATGCAAATTTCATCTGTCGACACAAATTCTATGACATGTTTAACTACTTCATACAAATAACCAGGACCAGTTGCCAGCATTAAGCAGCGAAATAATTAGCTGTTGATAGGAATTAATTATTTTGGCTAGTATTTCTCAAGCAATTTAAGCAGAAGACAGGGTGTTTTTCCCTTGAACTTTCCAGATATTCATACCAAGTTCCAGCTTCCATGGAGATCTAGCCATTTGGTGGCTCTATATGCAAAAAAAAATCCGGAAAGATAGTGCAAAGGGATGGAGCGCATGCTTTACATGCATGAAGCTCTGGGTTAGAGCTCCAGCACCACATGGTCCCCTAAACACTGCCAGGAATATGCTCTGAGCTGAAAATAGCCCTGAGCACCACTGGTATAGTATAAAAAAATTGAAAGGAGATAGTGTAGCATTTAAGGTACTTGTACTGCGCACAGATCACCTAGATTCGATCCCCCTGCACCTCATATGGTCCCATAAGCCCTTCCAGGAGTGATTCCTGAGCAGCGTCTGGTTTGACCCCAAAACAAACAAACAAAAGTAAAGGGAAATGAAATGGATTATTAGGACAAGACAAAGTTGTTCACTGTAATACCATCTTGTTTCTGACTAAAGCATATATGCCAATCTAACCCCGACAATATTTTCATTGCCACCACTAAAAGTGTAATCCCCATCACCTCAGTCCATCTAGCTCTTTCCAATTCATTATCCAGAAAACATCTTTCTAAAATGTCAAACTCTACGTCCTTCCATGACTCCCACTGTCTCCAGGATATCAAGCTTATTCCTTAGCATGGCATTCCTAGGATCCTCTATGATTGAGTTCCATCAGTTCTCTAGCATGAACATCTCCAGCAATTCTTAGGTGTTGGTCAAGAGAACTACTTGTAGTCCAGGAAGAGAGAAACTATTTTGGGTCTCCAAACCTTTGTGCAGACTTGTCCCTGGGTGAAACTTCTGTTTTACTATGTCTTTTCAACTCTTACCTCTGTTATAAACCCCTTTCTGACTACTTCCTACATTCTCCTTTGTACACACGTGCTACTTTGTCATTCTTCTACAATAGCACATATATTTGATTGACTTGATCCTGATTAACTTAATAGGTTGCAAACTCTTTGAGGTGAAGGACCATGAATTACTCATCTTTTTATCATCAGATTGGAGGTAGCTCTATGGAATGGGTGAGGGGAGGGATGACAGCTGCATGCAAGTTCCTTTTCTCCTGTATTATCTCTCAGGCACTATATTTAAATTGTAATTATTTTTTTTTGCTTTGGGGACATACTATGTGGTGTTTAGGGCTTATTCCTGGCTCTGTGCTCCGGGGATTGTATGGGGTACCAGAGACTGAACCAGGAGTTAACTATGTAAGCACCTTAATCCCTGTACAATCTCTCCAGCACCTAAATTGTTTTCTTTTTATTTTACATATAGGCACTGTAATTTACATATGTCCTACCATATTTTCAGGCAAACAGTGTTCCAAGACTAATCCACCACCAGTGTCAACTTCCCTCCTCCAGTGTCCCCAAGTTCCCCAACTCCATCCCCAAGCTTGCCTCCTTAGACATTTCTTTTTTATTATTTGGGCCACACCTGGCAATGCTCAAGGCTTACTCCTACTCTGAGCTCAGGAATCACTCTTGGCAGGGCTCCTATGGGGTGCTGGGGACCCAACCAGGTCAGCTGTGTGAAAGGTAAGTGCTTTACCCTCCGTACCGTCTCTCTGGCCCTTCAGAGTGTGGATGTTAAATCTGCGCATAAACTAAGAATGATCTTGGGATTTGTTAGATGTAAAATCTTGGCTTGCTCTTCATGCCTGTGTTCTTTCTCCCTTGAGTGTGTATCTCACTTGTCTGTATGCATCTTTGCTTGCCTAGTTCCATTCCGGAAAAGCCTGTGTTCTCTCTTGAACATACACTTTCTCCCATTCCTCTGAATAAGTTCAGTAAAAATGACTTTACTTCACTAAAAAAAAGGAGAAAAGCTGATTTATAGGTTTCAATTTATTAATTTACAATGCGGTAGTTATCTTTCCACTAATTAGAATTTGTTTTTCTGTTCTGTGTTTTGTGCTGCATCCAGTTATACTGAGGGCTTATTCCAGACTTTGTGACTTCTGGAGTGCTCAGGGGTCCGTCTGTGGTGCCAATGATAAAATAGAGGTCCAGTGCATGCAAGGAAAGTGCTTACCCACTGTACCATCGCTCCGGCCCCTTTTATTTTCTTTTATGAAGTTTCCTGAATCACTTGATCACTTGACATCCCGTTAGTCATCGATTTGCTCTAGCGGGCGCAAGTAACGTCTCCATTCATCCCTGTCATGTGCTAGTGTAGCCCAATGGCGTCTGCTCGTTCTAGGAACACGAAGAGCCTCAAACCGATCGTTCAGGGTCTTGAAAAAGAAATCTGACCATCTCGTAGGTGGGCAGCCACGAGGTCTTTTGACATCCCATGGAATCCAGTTGGTAATGGCTCTAGTCCAGCGGTTGTCTCCAAATCTCATTACGTGTCCAGCCCATCTGATGTTCGATTCCTTGGCAAATGAGATAGCATCCCTGATTCTTGATCATCGACGGAGGTGAGAACTCCGGATTCTTTCTCTCATTTGAGTGAAATGTGAAACTCCAAGCATAGCTCTTTTGATTCCTCTTTGGGAGACCCGAATAGCATTCTCATCCTGTTTTCGTAGGGCCCAGGTCTCTGAGGCGTATGTTAATGCAGGAAGAACAGTGGAATCGAAGAGATTTCCCAGAGCTGGAGGTTCTTCGTCTTCTTAGCTATTTCTTCAACGCTCTTGGAGGCGTTCCAAGCCGCTCTCTTCCTCCTGTGCAACTCAGGTGACAGGTCATTCGTCCTGTTGACTTCTCGACCTAGGTACACATAACTGTTGCATTCGGAGATTTTCATGCCATTGAGAGCGAACAGAACGAGACCGTTTCTCATAAACATTGTCTTCGTGAGATTCAGCTGTAGTCCGACCTTACCACACTCACGGTCAAAGTCGGCCAGCATTTGTGCCACTTGGCTAATGTTTGGTGTTATTAGAACGATGTCATCAGCAAAGCGGAGGTGGTGTAGTTGCCGACTGTCTATCTTCACTCCCATTCCTTCTCATTTCAGTCGTCGCATGATGTTCTTGAGGGAGGGTGACACTGAAGAGTTTCAGTGAAATGGTACCACCCTGCGGCACCCCTCTCTTGACATGGATAATCACTTCCTTGTAGAATGGTGAGATCCTGGTAGTGAATCCATAATACAGCTCACGGAAGATCCTGATGTATTGAGTTTGAATACCCTGTTTGGCTAGGGCTTCGATGACCGCTTCAGTCTCAATAGAATCAAAGGCCTTCTTTAAATCAAAGAATGTTAGACAGAGCAGCATCTTGAACTCCCGAGAGACTTCAATGAGCTTGCTTACTGTGTGGATGTGGTCGATCGTGATGAATCATTTTCAGAACCCGGCTTGCTCGCACGGTTGTCCTTCATCTAGTGTTTTGCCAATCCTATTAAGGATGACTCGAGTGAACAGCTTGTAGATGACAGAAAACAGGCAGATTGGGTGATAGTTGCCAATGTCGTGGATGTTTCCTTTCTTGTACAGTAGTACAGTCCTGCTGGTTTTCCACTGGGACAGAACCTTGCATTCAGACAGGTAGTGTGTGAAGAGCTGAGCCAGTGTATTGATGAGTTCTGACAGCAGGTTCTTCAGGTGTTCGGGTCTGACCTTGCCTGGGCCGGGTACTGTTTTCTTCTTTACTGACGAAATGGAGTTTTGGATTTCAGAAGGGAGAGCATTGGGAATGACATATCCATCCTGCAGAATTTGGTATGTGGGCAGGTGGATGTAGCTATCGAAGAGATCCGAGTAGAAGTCATGGATAATTTTTTCCATTGCCCTTCTGGAAGATGTGATAGATCCATCAGGACGTCGGAGGGCAGTCATCTTGGTCTTCTAGTTGATGAAGGACAGGTGGGAGTTGCAAATGCTTTTCCCAGCTTCTTTTCCAAAGAGGAATTGAAAGAGCTATGCTTGGAATATCACGTTTCACTCAAATGAGAGAAACAATCCGGAGTTCCGACATCCGTCGATGATCAAGAATCAGGGACGCTGTCTCGTTTGCCAAGGTGTCAAAAATCAGATGCACTGGTCACGTAATGAGATTTAAAGACGACCGCTGGACTAGAGCTGTTACTGACTGGATTTCACGGGATGTCAAAAAACTGCGTGGCCGCCCACCTACCAGATGGTCAGACTTCTTCATCAAGATCATGAACGATCGGTTTGAGGCTCTTCATGTTCCTAGAGCGAACAGACGCCATTGGGCCACACTAGCACACGACAGGGACAAATGGAGACGTTACTGGCGCCCGCTCAAGCAAATCGGCGATTAACGGGAAGTTAAGTGATTAAGTGATTCCCAGCTTCTGCCGCATCAGCAAGCACTGCTATTCTTCTCTATCTGAGGTCTTCCTTTATCACTTCTCTGCACTGCTTTGCGAGCTCGTACGTTTGCTTGCAGTTGCCTGAGGCTTGCACCAAGCCACGTTGGCAAATGAGCTCAAGAGTTTTCGAAGACAGGCGTCATTTTGTGGCTATCTCTCTCTGTGTTCCTAGCACAATCATGGAGGTGCTGAACCAGTTGATCGTATTCCTCATCAATGTTGTCAATGACGGCATCTTCCCATGTTGCCGCAGTAGTGACAAAGTGTTCCCAGTTGGTGGTCATTCTCTTCTTAAACTTTGTAGCTCTTTCTTCCCGCTCCGTGAAGTAGAATTTTGCACAAAGGAGATGGTGGTCCGATCTTGTTTGGAATTTTGGGACAACAGAGACATCGGTCAGGCAAAACCGTCAATTGAATGTGATGTGGTCAATTTCGTTGTGGAACCATCCACTGGCCGACTCCCATGCCCAACACTTAGATTCAGCCTTCTGGACTGTGAGTTACCATGGATGGTCTTGGTCGACATGATGAACTCAGACAGTCTCTCATCCTGTTCGTTCCATTCTAGGCCATAGGTCCTGATGTGGAGTTCTACTGATCTTCTTGTTCCTATCTTGGCATTAAAATCACCGACAATGATCTTGTAGAAAGTGTGGTCTTCTTTGCAGAATTTCGAAATCGCGCAGCCGCTATTGTGGCTGCATGACATTATATGATTCTTATAACCAGCTACAGAAAAAGAAGTATTTCACAATGCCTTTTCAGCAATTCTGATTGTGGGGGGGGGGGGAATTCTAAACAATAATGGTTCATCTCTTGTTGAAATAATGAATGTAATCAATGTAGAGAAGAGTTAAGTGGAATTCATCTGCCTCATAGGCATTGGGAGGGGTGTGAGGGGGGGTATATTGGGATTCTTGGTGGTGAAAAATGAGTACTGGTGAAGGGATAGGTGTTTGATCATTGTATGACCGAGACTTAAACCAGAAAGCTTAGTAAGTTTTCCCAGTGATTCAATAAATAAATATAAGAAAAAAATAAATAAAATTATGAAAAAAAAGTAAGTTGGAGTTCATGCCCAATTCAATCAGCTAATCAGTGGCTGAATAAATAGCAGTACTCCTACATAAAAAATAAAAAAAAATAAAAGAAAAAAATTTAGACCTTTACCAAATGTATATGAGAATTTGGTCTTTACCAACACTATTGTATAAAAATCTTAAACTTTTGCCAATGAAATAGGAATGGTATTTAATTTGCTTTCATTTTTGACCACAACCAGCAATGGTCAGGGGTTACTCCTGGCCATTGTGCTTAGAAATTATTCCTGGTGGTGCTGGAAGAACCATATGGGAAGCCGGGGATAGAGCCTAGGTCAGCTGTGTGCAAAGCAAGTTCCTTACAAGCTGTACTATTGCTCTAGCCCCAACATTTCTTTTTTTCCTTTTTTTTTTGGGGGGGGGCTCACACCTGGAGATGCACAGGGGTTACTCCTGGCTTTGCACTCAGGAATTACCCCTGGCAGTGCTCAGGGGACCATATGGGATGCTGGGAATCGAACCCGGGTTGGCCACATTCAAGTCAAATGCCCTACCTGCTGTGTTATCATTCCAGTCTCCCATCCAGACCCAATATTTCTTTTTTTCCCCCACATTTATTTTTTTAAAAGAATAAAGTGCTTTTTTAAAATGAAATTTAAAATTTTTTTATTATTTAAAAATTTATTATTATTAATTTTTTATTAGTGAAACACCATGAGGTACAGTTGTAGACTTACAAACTTTCGTGCTTTCCCAACATTTCTTAAGGAGACTAAAGTTGAGCACGTTTTTGCTTTTTTGAGTCATACTAGGCTGTTCTCTAGGCTTACTTCTAGCTCAGTGCTAAGGAGGTGGTGCTAAGGAGGCTATATACGGAGCCAGGGATCAAACCCGGGGTTGGTCACATACAAGGCAAGGGCCTAAACCACTACACTATCTCTTTGGCTTTTCAAGTTTAGCACTTTTCTTTTTTTCAGTGCTAGAGCCAGACCCCTGGGTCTCCACATGCAAAGCAAATAAGTGTTCTATCACTGAGGTGGGCTGGAGCGATAGCACAGCCGGCGGGGTGTTTGCCTTGCACGCAGCCAACATGGCCGACCCGAGTTCGATTCCTCCACCCCTTTCAGAGAACCCGGAGAGCCCGGCAAGCTACCGAGAGTATCGCGCCTGCACGGCTAAGCCTGGCAAGCTACCCGTGATGTATTTGATATGCCAAACACAGTAACAACAAAGTCTCACACCGGAAGCGGATGAACAACGGGAGGACAGTGACAGTGACCACTGAAGTACATCCCTAGTTCTGATGTACTTGTTAACCTTCTATATTTCTTAATATACTATTTCAAGTTTTCTATTGTACTTATTTTTGATTCATAGCAGTTCTTTATATTTTAGGGAAATTTGACTTTTCCATTCATGTAGGAAGTGTTTTTCCATAGAATATAATTCACCTTTTGACTTTATGAAAGTTAATATACATCATTTGAAATTTCTGTATACTCAAATCCATCTTTAAGCTTCTAGATTTTAGGTAATATTTATAATGATGTTAGAAAATACAAATTACATATATAAGCTATGTAAGACTGGGAGACTATTAGGTAAATTTGATTTATAATCAGAAGCTTGCTCTATTCTCATAAAGTCAGAGCAAAGACAATCACAGGATGCTTTATACAAACTATGGTTAGGTCCTTTGGGGGAACTGAATTTCTACTCAGCAAAATTTATTTTTTTGGGGGGGGGGCAGGTAAACAACACCCTGCAGTGCTGCATGGTTACTTCCAGAGGTATTCAGGGAACCATAAGGTGCTGGGAGTTAAACCTGAGCTTCTGCATACAAAGAATGCCTTCCTGCCCAATAAGCTATTTTCCCAGCCCAACACCAGAATTTTTTACAAGTCTTGGCCCTTACACAGTATCAAACGCTCACAGGTTCTAGTTATTAAATTCTCCTTTTCCAGTATTTCTTATCAGGAACCAAAAGTCTGCTATAATTATTATCTCATGAAGGACATGCTACAAATAACTAAGATCAACGCTTATAACATTTATGTATTTCACTTCATGGCATTTTGTCATGTTGTTCTCAAATTTCAATGTACACTTAAGGCTTTCAGTATGTGACATAAATTCTTAGAATAGGACTAGGTTTAGTTTTTTTTTGAATGCGCTCTGGAAAAAAAAAGGAACTACTATGGAACAGTCTTAAATATCACGAAAAATTTGCTCAAAACTGTGTTTCTGATGTTATAGCAGTTACGGCTATAAATTTTCTTCAGTGTTATTTTTCACAAAGTAAATTTATCAAGCAGGTAATTCTCAAAAAATTTTCAAGGCATAAAATTGTTTAAAATCTCAGTTGCTATGTAATCAACCAAGAATGCAAATTTATAAAACAGAAGAAAAAAAGCACTCTGAACTATAAATGTGATATTTGGAGTATAAATTAGTAGTTTTCAGCTAATACTAAAACAGGAAATCATTTAATATCAATTGATATTGAATTGGCACAATTGAGTAAAATTAATGTAAAAAGATTTGGTACAGAGCCCAATTTTTCTATTACTTTAAGTGGAATTTTGCATTAACTTATGTAACTGTAAAATTTCCACTACTCCCTATTTAGTGTTCTAGCTGCATCATCCCCCAAGTTGAATCTATTAAAATCTGTGTAACATTTTACCAAAGCTGATCTATAAAAGAAATGGAAATTTATTTTGAATTGTATTCCATTCCCTAAAGCTTTAGAGGTAAGTAAAAATGCCTCCGATTTTATTTCTTGTTATTGATATTTAGATGCTTCTGTTTAACTTTTATGGCTCTGTAGATTAAATATACCATAACTCTTTTCTTGAGCTGCAGAAAGACACAGTACGTACAGAGGATGAGAGAGAAACTAAGACTCGGCCATGGTAGGCAAATAGTTTAAAGCTGAAAATATTCATTACATCGGATTAGCAACGTTTTGGAAGTGATATCGCGTGAAGTCTCCACGATTTACATGGGGCTTGCGTTATTTCTTATTTGGAAAACTTGTTATGAAATACATTTATGCCCTTTTGCGTCTAACAACCGAAAAGCAATTTAACAAGAAAGATCTAGTTTCCCCAAGCTCCTAAATAAAAGAGAAACAAAGAACCCGTAACGAAAACACTCTCCTCTGACTCCGGGAACTTCTCGAACAGTAATGGAGACACTGTAATAGGTCACTCCTTCCCGTCCTAGGAAAAGTGGCGCTTAAGAGGAGACAGGCCCTCCCCGAATCTCTCTCCCCACTCCCGCCCTGCAGCGAGAGCTCCCGGCAGTCTAAGGTCCCGGACTTTGGATTCGAAAACAAACAAACAAGGTGGTAAAGAACTGCGTTATCCGGGGTGGAGGCGCCGAAGGGGTCCTGCCAGGCTTCCAACCTCTATCCGGGAGCGGGAGGGCGGCCGCATGATCCGGAGGAACCTCAATTGCGAACAAAGTCTGCAGGCCGCCCCCGCCCACGTTGCCAGAAAGGCAGCAGATAAGCGGGGGAGGCGGGGAACACCGGGTAGGTCCCCCGGATGGCTTTTGCCCAATTTTCGCTTTCCCTCCACTTCGTTTCGTCGCACACCCGGCCCCCTCCCCCCGCCAACCACGAGTCAAGAATAAATTGGTCGGGCGCCCGCCCGGCCTAGCCTAGTAGCCCAGTTCCCTAGACCCTGGAGATAGGAACCACGTTCGCTGGGAGACGGGCAGAGTGGATTGTAATGGGGGGGGATTGTTTTCCAGTGCCAGCTCTTCCCGGTCGAGAATCAGTTCGCTTACTTTCCACACCCTTAGCAAAAAAAACAAACCAAACCAAACCCCCCCCCCCTTAAAAAAAAAACAAAACCCCAAAACCATAAAAAAAACTAAAATCAAAACAACCCCCTCCCTCATGTAAATCTAATAATAATAATAAACCTACAACAAGGCCCCCACCCCGCGAGTCATTTAGGATCAGTGCGGAGAGTTAACACGAGTTGAGTTCATTGGGTGGGAAGTAGGAGACGCGGGCAAACTAAGGTCCGGGAGCGAGGGTCGAAGGCCACTGGCGGGGCGTGTCAGAGGAAGAGACGTAGGGGGTGATGTCCGACAGTGGTGCCACCTCGGGGCTGCGCTGGGGACCTAGGGCGCGAGTCCTCGTGCGAGCCCGATTTCCGATTTCCCACGTCCCGGGGCCCGGCCGGACCTCCTCACCGCCCTTCCCGCGACCCCCTCAGTAGAGAAAGGGGCAACGCCGCCCGAGCGTCTCGGCGGAAGCGCTGCCAAAGGAATGAGTAAGTCAGGCGCGGGCACGGCACCTTGTTTACCCCACTCGGAGGCGCGCCCCTGCGGGCGCCTCGCTCGGAGGCGGCGTCGGAGACGCTAACCCGGGAGGCAGCCGGCCACCATTGGTCGGCGACGGGGAGGGGGACGCGGGGTGGGAGGGCCGGGAGCCCGGCGCCCCGCAGTACCCGCCGGCGGCCGCTAGATGCCGCCCTCTCCCAACGGGAACCGGCCGCGGATTCGCGGCCGACAGATGGCGCCTGCGCGTTCCATTCGCCTCCAAGTCGCCGAAGAGCGAACACCCCAAACAATCCCGAAGCGCCACCAAAAAAAAAAAAAAAAAAAAAAAAAAAAACCGAAAAAAAAAAAAAAAAAACCCGCCGGATCCGACCGCCACTTTCAAAACCCCCCCACCGCTGTAGAACCGCGGGAGCTTCCGTCCCCGAGTAGGATCCGAGGGTGTCAAGAAGAGGAGAGGGCAAATAGATCTGGTGCCAGCCCAGGGGTGAGGAAGCCCCCGGCCTGAGAAAGAAGGAAGGAGTGGGGGTGGCGAACAGTCGCGCCGCTGCCTCTGTGTACGCTGAGGGGGGAGGTAAGTTATAAAATGGCGGAGGCGAAGCTTCTAGAAGTTTGAAGGGGCACCCGGCCGGCGAGGGGCCCACGGCGAAGGTGTGTGCGGTTGCGAGCGGGCGAGCGAGAGGAGTTGGGAGGGAGAGGAGACCGGGCGCGCTCTTGCCGTTTCATTTCCGCTCCCCTTCCTTTGCCCCCAAGCCGGGCAGCGCCGGAGCCGGGCGGGGGGCGCGGGGGGCGCCCCGAGTCCGGGCGGGGAGAAGCCGGCTCGTCCCCGCGTGCCCCCCTACCCTCCTTTCTCCCGTCGCCCCCTTTCAAGTGGCCACCTCCACACTACCGAGGAACTTCCAGCCCCCCCTGCCTCCGTGCCTCCCACTCCTAGAGTGGCTCCCGGCCGCCGGACTCTCCTCTCCCACTCCCCTCCTCAAGGTTTTCCCTCCCTGCCTGCGCCCGACTCTCCCCCGGGGCCGCCACGGAGGACCCCCCCTCCCCAAATGGGTGGCCCAAAATGGAGAACGCGGAGTGGCGCAAGATGGAGGCTCCGCGGCCGTGTGTAGCCTTCGATTTCGGGGCCCTCTCTCCGGTAGGCTCTTAAAGCCGACGAGAGCCCGAACCGGAGGTGGGGTGGGGTGCGAGCCGTCGTCGGGGGAGGCCGGCCGGGGCGGCTGGGGGTCGGGGGTCGGGGAGCAGGGGCGCGCGGGAGTGTGGCGCGGGGCGGGAGGGGGGGCGCCCGGGCAGGCGAGCAAAATGGTGGTGCCGGGCACCTCGGGGGGAGGGGAGCGGGCGGCTCGCGCTGTCTATTTGGGCCTCGGACCGCGGGCGGCGAGGGAAAAAGCTCCGCGGCTCACACCCCTCCCTCGGGCCCCCTCCCTTCCCTTCCCCTCCTTCCTTCCCTCCCTCCCGGCTCGCCCTCCCTCTCTTCCTCCCTTCCTCGAGAGGGAACAACATTCATGTGACGGGCCCCTCGGCTGCTCCCCCGCCCCATCCTCGCCAGCGCGTGGTGGGGGAAACTGCTTGGGAAAGCGATTGGCATCGATCTCTCCATCTCTTCCGAGGCCCCACTTCGGTCAGTTTGCTTCGGGCACCCGTTTGGGGCCATGGGGGTCGGGCTTGGGGGCCGGCAGCGTCCGGGGGGGGCCTTCTCTTCTCTCCCCCCACTACCACGGCGTAGTGCCCGGGCCCCGGAGGGTTGGGGGTGGCGGGGGGCCCCGCCGGCCTGGCGTGGAAGGAGGGGGGAAGGGCGGGAGTGGAAGGCTGTTTGTTGGGGGGTTTTGGCGCCACTTTTGTTTTAGTTTTAGTGCTGCTTGGCGTTCCCACCCCCACCCGCGCTGTCTCTTGCTCAAGGCACGGACTGAGCTGAGCCTTTGCCCCAGGTAGGCAGCTTCTGCTTTCCTTTTCCTGCTTTTATTTTTTAAATTTTTGCTCTCTCCACACTTTGCTTCTTGGCTTGGGGGCTGACTTTCTCTTTTGGTTCCCGCACCCGCCCCGGCGTTGTGCGGGGCCGGCGATTTTTTTTTTTTTTTTTTGGCGAAAGGGGCCCTATGGGCCTAGGGCGAGAAGAAGGTGTGGGAAACAGCATCAAGTAGTTCTGCAAAACTTTGAGCCCTGTTTCCATTTTCTTCTGGCCTACATTCGTCAACGTATTGTTGATTTCTGCCTTTTCTTTACGTTCGTGGGTTGTGTTTTTTTTTTCCGCCTCGTCGCCGAGAATGCCTTGTTTTTGCCTTTAGTTTTTCATAAGCCGCCGTACTTTCGACATTTACTTTCCGCGCCCCTTGGTGTATATGTCATTTTATTTTTAATCCTGAAGCGGAATGGGGTTGATCGTGCGATGTGTGTGTGTGTGTGTGTGTGCGCGTGCTGCATTCAGCTTTAATTTTTAATATCGCATTAGTAGTTTCATCCGGTTTGGGAGACTTTCTCCTCCGTGGCCTAGAAATGTTTTCTATGTTGTTGCCTACCATTTCCCTTCCCTCATCCTCCTCCTTTCCCTGCTATGTAGTTTTTAAATTGAGGGGCTGAGGATGGTTATTTACAGTTTACGCGATATATCTATTAGAAACTTTGGTTCTGTAGGATTAGGATTAAGTAAACCAAAAGCTTGTATTGCTTTGCTTTGGTTCCTTAAAATGCGCCCCCCCCACCCCTGGTCCCCTCACACTGAAGTGTAAATTCCATACCCCTTTTCTCCCACGGACCGCCTTATTTCACAGCAGCCACACCCTGTATTTGTCTCTGTGGATTGGACTCATTATCAGCTTAATTTAGTGACTCTTAAACCACCATGATGGGACTTGCTTAAGCACGAAGCTTCTTTTCCTGTTTAGTCCTAGTGGTTAGTGTCGAAAGAGGAATAATCGAGGTTTCTTGATGAAACCTGGTGCGGTCCAACCTCTGCCTTTTTTCTGTTGTCTTTTTTCCTACTCCGGGCTGTTGGCGGTGTCAGCACCGCTGCTGGGGGCGGGGGTGGAGGGGAGAAAAGAGTCGGGTTACCGAAGTGCGTCATTCCTGGCTCTAGCTGGGCCTGCTCGGGAGCTGCTGGTGTTTGTTACTGTCCTCACAGCACTTTCCTGCCAACCTTCTCTCTCCGCGTATTGGTTAGGAGCAAAAGCAGGAGGCGGTCTCCTAATTCTATCTGTAGCCCAGCTCGTTGCATTTAATGGTATATGTGAACTTATTTGTTAAAAAAATAAAGGCCCCGGAAAGTGGATACATTTTTGTTTAATGACATGCAATTCAGCAGCTTTAGACTTGCTTTCATGTATTTTCCGGTAAACGGTGGGGTTAATTTTGAACATTTTAAACCACTTACGTTAAAATGTCGGGTTCTCATCCTACGTTGATATCTATCTATAATTAGGGATCAGGAGGACCAGCTAAGGCATAAATGTTCAGCGGTTTTTCAAGTGGTTGAATTGTAATTTTATAACACATTATGTTAAATAGACTAGGGTTTTTTCCATTTCGAATCGAGGTGCTACGCAAATGGTAGCGAATTGCAGGTATTTTAAGTTCATTTTCAGCGCGTTCTTATATATCCTGATAAATATAATTTTAACTTGGTCCTTTGGGTTATGTAGTTAACTAAAATTCTTAAAGATGACTATTTCTTTTTAACTGGAAACTTAAGCTCACCACCAAAAAAGGAGTTATGTAGGTGACTATACAATTACATTGTTGAGTTCTTGACTTTCTTGGTAGTCTTTGACACTTTGTTATCTTTAGATTTCTCTTTGGAGAAGTGTTTACTTCCACTTAATTATTTTCTGACAATAATGATGGGGGGGATTGGTGGGAATAGAGATGAAGCAAAAGTGGCCTTTAATTGTTGATTATAACTGGACGGTGAGTACAGGAGTGCTCATTATATTATCACTTTGTCTACTTTGGGGCATAATTGAGGATTTCCATGATGAAAGATAAAAATTTTGAAGAAAAAAAATCGTTTTTGTCATTTTGGTATAATGACCAGTTTGTAGCTACATATCAACTACTGGCATAGGAATCTTGGCCTTGAGTATAAATAAGTATTTACACAATATCTGATATACAAAAAAAATAAACGGAATCAATATAGAATAAGCAACACGAAATCTGAAAAAATTGGTTTGACTTTAAATGTTTGTAACTTCATTGCAAATATACTGCTCTACTTTTGGTTTTTAAAATATTCCTTGAAAATTCCAATCGCAAATTTTGTTATTTCTGCTTGGTTCCTGTTTCATTAATTTAGAGTTACAGTGAGTCAGTATGAAAAAGATTTACCATTAATTGGAGGGGCTTTGGCAGTTGGAATAAGTGACAGTGGAAGGGTTTGGGTGCCCCAGGGAGCATTCCTGCTAGGAAGATGGAGGTAGGAGTTGTATTCAGTTTCAGTATTTTGTGTTTAATGAATGGGTAGAAAAGAGGATTGGGAGCGAAATGTACTTATTAACCGTTCTTTCCCACTGTGAAATAACTATAGTATTTTAAGGTATCAGGGACTGACAGTAGGGTTGGGGTGAGTTCTTTATTATTTTTTTGAGTTGATATGGAAATGGATGTTTATATTGAAAATGAGTTAAATCTCCCCCCCCCCCCCACCTTTTCACCGGGTGCTACAACTAGCTAAAACTTGGTATGTAAAAATATTTCAAAATTTTTATTACGAACATTATGACTGCTGCCTATCACCAGTAAAATAAAAGTGCATTGCAATGAAAACTCTTGGTCTAAGTGTATTTGTGAATTATTCCTAAGTTCTTTGAAGGTAAGTGCCTTATTTTCCACAATTTTGTGTTGTTCAGAGTCAGAAAATTATCCCCCGTGTTTCTGAATATATGTCAGAGTTCTAAATGGAATCCAAAATAATGGATATTTAATCTTTATGTTTCTTGAATTGTCTTCCCGGGTTATTAAAGCAAAATTCCGCTCGAGCTGGGAACAGCCATTTCATAACTGTTAATATTTGTTTGTATATTTCATGTTCAGCATTTTAGCTTTAGAAGGATGTTAAGAGAAGACAGATTACATATTTTGAATTCTTATTCGTATGCAAATACTCTTAAGTAGATGATGAGGATTGTGGTTTCAGATTTATTTTATTGTGGTGAGGCAAAAGCTAAACTACTAAACCAACAAATTATGAGTTTGGAAACTTCGGAAGTCCATTTAGTAGGACAATTTAAAGCCCAAACACTCAAATGGTTTTAGTGAAATTAAATTTCATAGTCATTTTTCATTGTTTTTTTTACCTTCTTGCCTGAGAAACTATGAATTAAAATGGGTGTGGTGTGGCTCATAGTCAGATCTGTCCTTTGAGAATATAGGGTTAGATGTGAAAATATGCCTTCCACAGTTTAGTAATGCTTAATATTCTGCATGTTTAACTGATGCCACCCACAGTCCTGTGAGAAGGGAGTAAACAGTGAACAGCATATTTTACTTTGGGTTCTTTATAATAGATGGAAGACATCAGTTTTTGATGCTGCAAGCTAACTTTTATTTGTTTTTTGCCCACTCCCAGAGATACTCAGGCTTATTCCTGACCAAGCTGGGGAACCATGTGTGGGAATGGGAATAAAACCCAGGTCAGCTGCTTGCAAGACAAATGCCTTTTGCACTGTATTATCTGTTTGGTTCCACAAGTTAAATATTTAAATATTTTATTAAATAGGCCCAAGGATCATTATATCTAAACCAACAAATTATTTAGAGCAGATAGCATTCATAATTTTAGTGTTGTAATATTTGTTATATACCTGAATTTGTGTTAGTACTATTTTGAAATCAGATTATTCAAAGACTTGAACATGACCATTTATTGGATAGTGGAACCCTATTGCATATATTTATTGTAGAATTTGGGAGCATAGCAAAGGAAAGGGATGGTTCTTGTCAGCTTTAGGATGGTTCCAATCAGTATAAACTAAAATTGATTAATCCTTAGAGAGTAAAGAAAACACTTTTTGTTTTTGTTTTGGGGCCACACCAGGCGCTGCTCAGGGCTTAGTCCTCTCAGGGATCACTCCTGACTGGGCTCCTGGGACCATATGGAGTGCCAGGGATAGAAACCTGGTTGGGCATGTGCAAGGCAAGCATCCAACCCACTGTAGTATTGCACCTCTAAAGAATTCCTTCTTGTCATTTTTATATTTGATACATGTGTAGTACCTTGATTTGTGTTTTTTTTAAATTTTATTCTTTTTTTTTGCTTTTTTGGGTGACACCTAGCAATGCTCAGGGATTACCCCTGGCTCTGCACTCAAGAATTACTCCTGGTGGTGCTTGGGGGACCATATGGGATGCTGGGAATCGAACCTGGGTTGGCCGCGTGAAAGGCAAATGCCCTGCCCGCTGTGCTATTGCTCCAGCCCAGATTTGTGTTTTAATATAATTTTTGTGTAATAATCTGTACTTGTCAGTCACGAGCAGTGGTTATTGCATTTTCTGTTTGGCAAAGATACGTAAGAAAACAAAATTAATGGTTTGATACTCCCCCCCAATTCCTGAGCTTCCTACTTTACAGTTTTTATTTGAGGGCCACACCCAGCAGTGCTCAGAATTTACTCCAGGCTCTGTGCTCAGGGATCACTCATGGATGGGCTCCAGAGACCTTATACAGGGTACTGGGGATTGAACCTGGGTCATCCATGTGCAAGGCAAATGTTCTAGCTGCTGTACTATTGCACCAGCCCCGTGCCTGCTTTACATTTAATTTACCTAAAATTTTCTATTTAGTGTAAGTGGAGTCTTAAGTTTTGCATATGTGCCACTTTACAATATAGGCATTTCTTTGTCTTTGGGGCCACACCCTGTATGTAGTTCTCTAGTGCTCTTCCTGACTGACTGCACTTAGAGGATATTACTGCAGTGCTTGGTGAACCATATGTGGTGCCAGGCATCAGGAGCAGCATACAAGGCAAGCACCCTACCTTCTTTACTATTTCTTTACTATTTACTTAGAAGCTGTGGTAATATACTTTCTGAAATCAATGAATGCTTGATATAATTCTGTTTGTGACACTGAAGAGAAGGAAACAAGTCTTTATACATACGTGGTTAGTCAGACTACTGAAATTGTTTTAAACTTCTCTCTGTCCCAAAGGAAGGGGAAGGTGAATAATGTCAACAGCCTTTAGTTATTTCAGTTTAAAAATACACAATTAGGCTTGGTAAGACAAACTAGGAAGATTTCTGCAAACTCTGGATAATCTAATGTATAAACTCAAAAGGAAAATTATACAACCAATTGTTTAAGTTTTGTTGAATGTTCCTGGGGTGGTGTGGGTAGTAGGTTCTGGTTACCGTTTTGTGTGAATAACATTTGTTATGCTGGGATTTCAGTGCTGTAATTTGTGAATTCTGAGATGATGTTAAAAACAACCCCTTTACCTAACCCCTCTTCTCCCTTTCTAACTCTCATCACACCCTGGGGATCAGACTCAGGATCTTGCATATCCGATACATGAGCTCAAAACCCTTAGCTACGTCCCTGGCCCAGAAACTCTTAGTTTACATGTCATTTTAGTTCCTTCTGGGTGGGTGCCAGTAACTATTATTTTTTTGTCATACCCAGCTATCAAGGCTTACATCTGACTCTGTACTACAGGATCATTCCTGGTGGTGTTGGGGGCCATATGGGGTGCCTAGGATCAAACCCTGGTCTTACCTGTACTATCGCTCCAGCCCCATTGTATTCTGATTTAACATGTGTTGTTTAAACTCAGCTACCCTTCAACATTGGTTGTCATCAGCCTTTTACAGATGGAGATAATGAGGCTCTCAGAGAACAAAGGATGTGTCTAAGGTCAAATGGCAAGAACTGTCAGCCTGAATTCACACTTAGATTATTTTGGCTTCAAAACAGTTTTGCATTTTTGTGAAATTTAGTTGTTTTCCATAGCTGGTTTAGGTTTTGAGTTATCTATTACCAGAAAATCTTGTATTTAATTTTACAAGATGAAGATTTTTTTTAAATATTTAGTACAAGGCAAATGAGATTTTGATACAGGATTAGATGAGTCTGCTTCCTGAAGAGAGAATTAAATTGCATTTACTAATGTTGAAAAAATTTGAACTTAGATTTTCTTCCCCTCCCCATTGTTGCTGTTGTTGACCAAGGGTCATCGTACACAGCTGGTTGTGATGCTTGCATATATTCTTGCCTGGGTGTCATTGTATTGTGCTTGTGCACATCTGTGGTTTCACTGCTAACCAGGGGTCATACCTATGCCCATCTGGAGCAGCAGCCCTGGCTGCTGTACTCTCTTATCTTTAGCTGAGGTTCTTGCATATACCTGGTTGTAGGCAGAAGATTGCACACAGTTACAGTGCCAGGGATCCTAGACATCGAGCTGATGGCCGCTGATCTGGGGATCATATTCATTGCCTTACACTTGCAAGGTGGGTGCTTTATTATTTGTTTTTTGGACCACACCTGGTTTTGCTCAGGGCTTACTCCTGGTCTGCACTCAGGAATTAATCCTGATTGGCTAGGGAATCATGGCATGTCTGAGATGGAACCCAGGTTGGCCCTGTGTAAGGCAAGTGCCCTTCCTGCTTCACTATAGCTTTGGCCCCCTACAAGGCAGGTGCTGTTAACTGCAGTCGTCTCCCAGGCCATTTGGGCTTTCATTTTGAGTATATTCTTTATAAAGAAATTTGTGGGAAAATGTATTGAATTATTTGTTTTACATCATCCCATTCACATCACTTGGTGCTTGCTGAGGGTCTTACTACGCTAGTTTTACATTGTATATTCATCCTGGTACTCATTGAGGTTTTGACTCCTTTTTTTGGTGGGGGGTGGTTCATCCTGGCTGCTCTCAGGGTTCACTTCTAGAGGTGCTTGGGATCTGTATGTGGTGTCAGGGATTAAACCTTGGGTCAGCCACGTGCAAGGCAAATCCCTTAACCTCTGCCTGTACTGTCTCTCACCCCCGGTCCTCATTTCTAGTTGTGTTGCTTGTACTCTTTTTCTCGGAGACTTACACTTAGTTGTGTGAGCACTTAGCCTCATACTTAGGAGGAACACAGGTTATTGTTGTGGTACTTATATTTGCTTGCCAGAGGTTACGTTTATTTCTTTTTTTTTCAGCTGTGAATGGAAATTCACTATTTAAACACCGTGATTTACAAGTTGTTCACAATGTAGTTGTTTTAGATATTCAGTATTCCAACACTAGTACCACCACTAGTGTGACCTTCCCTCCACCAGAGTCCCCAGTTTCCTACCTACCCCTCAAGGCTGCTGCCTTAGCAGGCACAAAATAATTTACTTTATATTGCTTGTTAGAACATATATCTTGTAATGGTGTTGCTAAAGTTGTGGCCTGAGGATTTGCTGAGCTGTTAGGTGTGAGCTGAGCCTTCTGTGTTATTGTTTTCACACATTGAGCTTAGTGGGTTTCTACTCAATTTTCCCATTTAATTTTCTGTGTTTCTGCTTGGCTGTCAGCTCTGAAGTTTGGAGCTTCAGGAGCTTTGAAGCTAGGATGATCAGCTGCTGGTATCTCTCTGAGATCAGGGCCATTTCTGAAGCAGGGCCACTTCTCTGGCTGTGGGAGCCACCTGTGGGTGGGTGGTGCCCTGGGCCTTTTATAGAGTGTAGGTTTGGTCTGCTTTCATCTTGCTAAGGCTTCAGAGATCTGGGCCCAGAGGCAGCCAGGCCTACCAGGAATAACTCAGCTGCTGGCAACTCTTTGAGATCAACAATGAAGCTGGGCCGTTTCTCTGGCAATGGTGGGAGCTCAGGGTGGGTGGGTGGGAGGTTACATTTATTGATCAAGAAACTTGCCCACTTTTGGTGCCACTCTGGGAGTGGTTGGGCTGTTCCTGACTTGGTGCTTAACAGTTGCTTCTGTAGCTTCTCAGGAGAACTTGGAGTGCTGAGGATCTAACCTGGGCCTTCTGTATGCAAAGGATATGTTTACAGCCCATTAAGTTGCAGTCTCACCAGAAATTTCACTTGTGGCTCCAGGGAGCACAGACAACAAAGCAGCTACCAGGCTAAAACAGCAGAGATGCTTGGATATGTGCGATACATAGCATATGTGGGACACCAGGGAATTGAACTTGTGATGGTGAGCTTGCAATGTTGGTGCTATGGGTCCTGAATTGTATTTAAATATTATTTTTGGCGATTCCATGAATTGAACCCAGGGTCTCACATGCAAGGCAGGTGCTTTACAATAACCAAAAATCCCAAGTTATGGTCCTGATTTTTTGTGGTATACTTTTTTTTTATTTGGCAGAGGGGGGATGGTGGGGATGGGGAAGCACTTCTGGTGAATGCTCAGGGTTACTCCTGGCAGTGCTTGGTGGACCACATGGGATGCAGGGATATAATCTGAATCGGCTACATGCAAGGCAAGTCCCCTACCCAATATACTATCTCTCCAACCTCAAGTTTTTTTCTTTTATGTAGTTATGTTCTGTCCAAACCAGAGGATTCATCTGTGTTGAGAGGAGTTTCTCACCATTCAGTTATTTATTGAGTGGTTAGATTTAAAATAATGATCAAGCTCAGTTCACAACTGGTTATATAGGGGAATTTTTTGACCCTTAATACTACCTTTATAATATTCTATTTCTCTAATATCTCCTTTGTACTTTTCTAATTTATCTTTTCACTTATTAATTTTTCTTGTTATTTTATTTTGATGCCCTATATTGTTAGATTGATCAGTGATTAGACTCTTGATCTAAGCTGTTGGTTCTCGATTGAGTAATTGTTTGGGGGGCATGAGCTGTCTTTGCTTTGCTTCTTTTTCCTTTCTGCTTTTCATAAACTGTAACTAGATTTTTTTTTCTTTTCTTTGGTTTTTGGGCCATAGCCGGTGGTGCTCAGGGTTTACTTTTGTCTCTGCTCTGAGAGATCACTCCTGGTGGGATCTGGGGGACCAGGTGGAATGCTGGGAATCGAACTTTGGTTGGCTATTTGCAAGGTACACACCTTATTTGCTGTACTGTTTCTCTGGCCCCACTGGATTTTTCTGATCTGAAATAATACTGGATGTTGGACATCTGTCATAAGATTAGTGGAGATAAAGTAAAATTGAATATAATATGCTTTTCATAGCTATGAATCAAATTTATGTTTTATGTTAATCATTCCCTTAAGTTTCATTCTTCAGAAAATATTTTTTCCAGGTGATGAACAGCAGTTTTCTACACAGAGTCATTTTTGAATATTGAAAATTTTCATCCATATTTTTCTTTTTGTACTCCATGAATACCAAGACCCTAGTGTTCTACAACAGAATTATGCCCCAGGGAACCCATTGTATATAATGAATTAGTTTCTCTCCTGTGTGCCAAAGAGAGTATGTACCATTATTGGGTGAATTCAAGAAACTGTCAAATAATTATCTGAGTTGTGTGGTTAACAGGAGGGAACCCTGGTTGAGAAAGGTTGCTAGAATATTAAAGGAATTGATTTGGCAGATGCAAATTTTTACTTTTTACAATTCAGTTTTTAGTAAGTAAGCCTATTATAGCCTTTACTAAAGCTTATGTATGATAAAAATGTGAATGCAGTTGATATTATCATCTCTGTGGAATAAATTAGTGTTGACTCCAAGCACTTAGTGCCACATGAATTGTTTTTAAGAGTTGGATGAGGGATGCTGAACACATAATTTTGTTTGTAAAAAGGAATATTGTAGGATCTCTATTGAATATACAATTCAAAATCTGTTGTAAAGTCTTTAATAATAACAATAGCCAACACTAACGGAATTCTTACTATATGGTAGGCACTATTAACTCATTATCCTATGAGAACGGATGGTCACTTTAAAAGAAAAAAAAATAAAAAAAATAAAAAAAATGCTTTTGAAAGTGAAAGGAGGGGAGCACTAACCAGGGGATAGTCCCTTTAATTTTTTGCCAATTTGTCAGATGGTTGATTAGTAGGGCCTAAGAGAATGTGGTGCTACATGCCCAGTGATGCCAGAGATATTTGGGTACACACCTGGCAATGCTTAGGCTAGGGTGAAAGGTCATGCTAGGGATTGAACTGGGGTTGATTTTTTTTTTTTAGAGCTACACCTGAGGTGGTCAGGGCTTACTCTTGGCTCTGCACTCAGGGATCACTCCTGGCAGTAAAGTACTCAAGGGACCATAATGTGATGCACTCAACCGGCACTCAGGGTAGAACCAGTGTGGATTTTGTGCAAAGCAAACACTTTAACCCCATACTGTTTTTCTGCCTCCACCCCAGTTTATTTTTCTTGCTAGCGTATGAACTCAAACTCAAGTCTCATGCAAACAAGGCATATGCCTTATCACTAAACTCCATCCCAGCCTCCATTAACATAATTTTGAAGCTAGAAGGGTATCTTCATTTCTGATCAGATGAGGTAAAGGTAAAGACCCTCCCATTGTTCATCTATTTGCTCGAGCGGGCCCAGTAACGTCTCCATTGGAGATTTTGTTGTTACTGTGTTTGGCATATCGAATACATCACGGGTGGCTTGCCAGGCTCTGCCATGTGGGCGAGATACTCTTGGTAGCTTGCTGGGCTCTCCGAGAGGGGCGGAGGAATCGAACTCGGGTCGGCCATGTTGGCTGCGTGCAAGGCAAACGCCCTACTGCTGTGCTATCGCTCTGCACGTGATCAGATGAAGGAATTTATAAGTTATATAGTGACTGGTAGGCAAAATAGTTTATTTTGTGGATTTGATTTATTATATGAAATTAGTTTTAAAAAGTACTGCTGCCAGCTTTTTTTATACTTTTTTTTTTTGCTTTTTGGGTCACACCTGACGATGCACAGGGGTTACTCCTGGCTCTGCACTCAGGAGTTACTCCTGGCAGTGCTCAAGGGACCATATGGGATGCTGGGAATCGAACCCGGGTCGGCCGCGTGCAAGGCAAACGCCCTACCCGCTGTGCTATCTCTCCAGCCCCACTGCTGCCAGTTTTTAATCTGGGTCACGATCACGATCACGACCACCCTGTTGTTCGTCGATTGCCTCGAGCAGGTGCCAGTAACGTCTTCTTCGTCCTAGCCCTGAGATTTTTTTTTTTTTAAAGTGCCATATTCAAGGCTTTTTCAGGGTTAGGAGAATGAGACCCATCATTGTTACTGGTATTTGGCATATTGGGTATACCACGGGGAGTTTGCCAGACTCTGCCATGTGGGCATGTTACATTTGGTAGCCTGCCAGTTTGACCGAATTAGGAATGAGATGATAAGATGTCGCGGGGCCGCGAATGCGGGAGCTGAGTGTGATGATCTCTGGATCCTGGCCGTTGTTGGAGTTACACGGCAGTTGGTGGGTGTAACTGTCTAGTTACTGGCAGGTCCAGTCCCAAACTGTACAGGCTTGGAGATCTTAGCCCCGGGTCCCACACACCTGGGTTCCTCTGTTAGTTCTTTTATGCGTGAGGCTCATCCAAGTGTGTGGAGAGTGCTCCCAGCAAGGCCTTGGCTGGGCCTCGGTGGTCTTCAGCTGTTGGGCCCTGGTGGAGACAGTCAGGCATAGGGTAGGAGACTCTGTCTTGTTCTCTCCCAGGAGCTGAGTGTGATGATCTCTGGATCCTGGCCGTTGTTGGAGTTACACGGCAGTTGGTGGGTGTAACTGTCTAGTTACTGGCAGGTCCAGTCCCAAACTGTACAGGCTTGGAGATCTCAGCCCCGGGTCCCACACACCTGGGTTCCTCTGTCAGTTCTTTTATGCGTGAGGCTCATCCAAGTGTGTGGAGAGTGCTCCCAGCAAGGCCTTGGCTGGGCCTCGGTGGTCTTCAGCTGTTGGGCCCTGGTGGAGACAGTCAGGCATAGGGTAGGAGACTCTGTCTTGTTCTCTCCCAGGAGCTGAGTGTGATGATCTCTGGATCCTGGCCGTTGTTGGAGTTACACGGCAGTTGGTGGGTGTAACTGTCTAGTTACTGGCAGGTCCAGTCCCAAACTGTACAGGCTTGGAGATCTCAGCCCCGGGTCCCACACACCTGGGTTCCTCTGTCAGTTCTTTTATGCGTGAGGCTCATCCAAGTGTGTGGAGAGTGCTCCCAGCAAGGCCTTGGCTGGGCCTCGGTGGTCTTCAGCTGTTGGGCCCTGGTGGAGACAGTCAGGCATAGGGTAGGAGACTCTGTCTTGTTCTCTCCCAGGAGTTGAGTGTGGGTCATAGGCTTAAAATAGAGATATGAGATTCCTGTGAAATTATGTATTAAATGTCTTTTAACGTTTCTTCGTTGATATATCAGGTGGTATAGAATGCCTACAGAGACTAAGTTATATAGTGTCTGCCCTCACGCAACCAAAGAGTTAAACACTCAGCAGTAGAGCATATTCTTCGAATGTGTGAGGCCCTGGGTTGGGTCCCCCAATTGGCAAAAATGAAGAACAGAACCCTTTAAATATTTAATGTTCTGTTGTTAATGCTATGTTCCAGAATATTAGAGTAAACCCAGTCACCATCAACACAGATTTGATGTGTGCTTTAATTTGAGATTAAATAACATTTAAGAATAAGGACTGTTCTGAAAAGCTTCTGGGGCGGGGGTGGGGGGGAGAATAACATTCGAAGACTGCTTTAGAATGCTTCAGTAGGTCTTTTTACGTGGTTGTTAATAAACCGAGAGCCCATGATCATCCTGTAACTGGTTATCGTTAATCCAGTTTGAGACTGGATGGTACTATGGTTCTGTCTAAAAGCACAAGAGGTCATCAATAACCTTTCTGTTATATGGGATTCTTGTGTCTTTATTTCTTTTAAATATATTTTAGTTTGGGGGATTGGAGGCCGTACCTGGCAGAATTCTGACTACTACTGGCTCTGGGCTCTGGGATCATTTCTGATGATGTGTAGGGGACTATATGCAGTGTGAGAGATCAAGCAGGACAGCTTTATTCAGGGCAAGTGCCTTTGGCCGTTTGGTACTGTTTTTCTCACCCCTTTGTCTTTATTTCAGGTTCTATCTGTTTGCTTTTAGTTATTTTTTGTGTTTTTGGGTCACACCCGTTGATGTTCACTGGTTGCTCCTGACTATATTATCAGGAATTACTCCTGGGTGCTTGCTTGGTGGACCATATGGGATGTCAGGGATTGAAACTGAGTTTACTGTGTGCAAGTCAAATGTCCTACCTGCTGTACTATCTCTGCCCCCCCAGCTTGCTTTTAAAATAAAAATTTACAAGTCCCAAGATATGACTCGATGATAAGAATGTATGCTTTACAAGTTCTGCTTTGCAAGTACTGTCCCACGTCTTGAGTGTGATCACCCAACCAACCTGAGGTTCACACTCCAGTTATCCCAGTGTCTACAAAAAAGGAAAGATGGAAATGGTGATTTAAATTTATATTAATTATGTTTCAGCTTTTGACTTTGGTTTTTGTAACAATCTTAGCTTTGAAGTGTATTTGTAGCAATGTATGATACTCAAGGATTTAGTCTTTTTGCTGGGGAGAGGGTTTGGATCACATCCAAATACATATGACATGTATTTGGGCTTGGTATGTTTGAGGTATATTCATGACAGCATTGAGATATCTGTATGATATCCTCTCTCTTGGATTTCTGAGCTTCCCCCTGCCATTCATTTCAGAAGCAAGGTGTCCATGTATCTAATTTGCAAACTTTATGGCAACAAGGTTGTTTCAAAGAAAATATTTTATATCCTCTTTCTACAAGAGGTCTTTTTGTGGTTTAAATAAGTGATAGGAACATGAACCTTTGAGAATTCTCCCCTCTACTAAAGAAGTAGCGAGAAAATGTAGGAAATATTAGCAAAACCATAATATTTTTCCTGTGGGATATGTCCCTCCCTGTTTCCACCACTCACTCAGGCCAAAAGACATTCCTCAGACTTTATTCCTGGCAGGAAAATTGAGGAAGTGGTGGTAGCCATAGCTGGTAAGGAAGCAGAAGCATGAAGGTATGTTTTTGAAAAGCAAATTTGTCAATGACAAGTGGATTTTTCCAGTTCTGAGTGTATGTACTTTTGAGTTCTGATTAAATATCAATGCATAAAGTGCTGCTATTCATTGAGAAGTATTTAGTAGTTGCATTCATATTTGAGTGTTCTAAATATACTTGAAAAATTTCTTCGGGACTATTTGGACTATGTGTGGTTGTATTAGAAAAGTTGCTTTG
The DNA here is from genome assembly GCF_029834395.1 of Sorex fumeus. NCBI lineage: Eukaryota > Metazoa > Chordata > Mammalia > Eulipotyphla > Soricidae > Sorex > Sorex fumeus. The sequence continues at coordinate 30,206,759 of NW_026606115.1, forward strand.
TTAAGAAATTGGTTTGAAGTTAAACTGAAATAGTTATCCAGGTTGCTAGAGGAAAAAAATCAAATCTAATGTGAGAGGCAATTATATGTGTTATCTATAAATGCATAGCGTTTAGATATTTAATAGAGGTGGATATCCAGATCTTTCTTTTACAACTATGTTTAACTTTTTTAGGCTAGAAATTGTGGGGTTATTTTTGGGGCGGTTTATACCTGGTGGTGATTTTTGTCTACTATCAGCTCTGCTCTGGGTTTGCTGCTGGCAGTGCTCGGGGGACCATGTAATGCTGGGGAATCACATGGCCTCCTGTATCCAGTGCATGGGCTCTAGCCCATTTGAACCATTTCTTTGGCCCTAGGAGTTTTTTTCTATTAGATATTAAATCTTTGCTTTATTGTGTAGTTCTATATCATACAGTTATTGAATGGTAATTGAATTAAAAACTCCTAGGTTTTTGGGATCCAGGGATGTGGCTCATTGATAGAGCATCTTGTCTTGCATGCATAAGACCAAGAACTTGATTCCAGCTCCTACCCTACCTGACTAGCATAGTACTGGTGACACCAATATTTATGATCCTTTATACTACAACAGAATTTGTGCTAGCACCCTCAGCTGGTTGTGCAACTCCCAGTCATCACAATTCCTTTGAAGGGAAGAGTGGTTAAAAAAGAGCCATAGGGGACTGAACATGTTTGCCACTCGGTGCCTCTTTTGCAGACCACAACACCCAAAAGGAGAGAGAGAACAAAAGGGAATGCCCTGCCACAGAGGCAGGGTGGGATATTATCCATGGTGGTGGAAAATGGGCACTGGTGGAGGGATGGGTATTTGATCATTGTATAATCGAAACCCAAGCACAAAAAATTGTAAATCTACAATTGTACCTCATGGTGTTTCACTAATAAAAATTAAAAAAAAAGCCATAGGCTTTCTAGATACATAATAGATATGTAATACCTTTTATGTTTAATATTTGCATATAATTTCAATTTTAATACTATTAATATGTTTAATATTAGACTGGATTTTGGAAGGGAATGTGTCAGTTTTCCTTAATTGACTGAATTGACACACCTAAAAACTTTTTTTTTCTTTTTGTTTCTGGGTCATACCCTGTGGTGCTCAGGGCTTATTCCTAGCTGTGTGCTCAAGGATACCACCTTGTGGGCTTGGGAGATCATATGGGGTGATGGGGATTGAGTCTGGATTGCTGTGTGCAAGGCAAGCACCCTACCCATTGTACCATCTCTCCAGACCCAAGATAAGTCATGCTTATGCTGGGCTTATATATGATATATTTCATTTTGTAAGAATCAGGTAATTCCTATAATAGGGTTCAATGAGGGATAATTGCGCTACATACACCTGCTGGTTCTGGAGATCATGTGGTGCTGGGGTAGAAACGGGCATGCAAAGCATGTGCTCAGCCTGTTGAGCTATCTCTTTGACCCCACATCTGGATTTATTTTAAAGAATTAAACTTGTTAGAAAATAAATTTTGAAGCACTTGTCATTAAAAGGATTGTTGGCATATGCTTCAGTAGTAAAGTTCTTAATATTATTAAATATTACTAATTAGGGACAGTGTAATCAGGTAAATTGCTCTAAATCTGAGCAGTATTTTTATGCCAGTTTGTGTTGCTCCTCATTTCTGCTGCTTTCCACTTTCATTATCTGTACATTTTATAAAATTCTGCATGGAAAGTAAAAACATTTTGTTGATTTTCATTTTTCACTTTTGTGCTGAGTGACTTTATAATTATATGAGAGTCACTGAAACAGTGATTTTTTTTTTAAAAAGCAACCCATTTAATCTTTCCAACAGCCCTGCAAGGTAAGTACAATTACTATTTCCTGTTTTTAGGTGAGGAAACAGGTGCAAACAGAAAATTGAAAATTGCCCAAGTAAGTGAGCAAATACTTAGGAAGTCATAGAACCTTAATAAGAACTCAGACTATCTGGCTACAGATCATGTTCTTAGAGTTTTATCATTGTACTGCTGATCATTGACACCAATGTGAGTGTTTTTTTCATTCTGACAGTGTGTAACTCCGTTTAGTTGTGTAGTTTCTTTATCCTTACTGTACTTTTACGGGCCAGCAGAGAATAGGAAAGATCTCTAATCCTCAAGCTTCCTAGCCATGAAATAGACACAATCTCATATGTCTTATGCTATTATGAGGATTAGGTAACAGTCCCTTTTCTGGGTGTTTTCTGTATTCTGGAGAATATGCTTGGGGTTTTATAGACATAATATACTTCCAGGTGACTATAATAAAATTCTCACTGAGTATGTTCCATATATTTATCTTGATTGCTTTCTATATTAATGTAATATAATGCTGTTACTTCTTATATAGTGTAGGACAGTGGTTTTCATCCTTTTAACACCTCACCTGACTGAGCACCAGTCCACAGACCAATAGTTAATCATTGTGGTAGACCAGTGGTTTTCGATTTCACATGCTGTTGAAACAGTGGTTGAAAACCACTGATATCAGGGATAATATCCCCATTTAATAGATGAGAAGCCTGAGGCCTAAATAAGTTATTTTCCCAGATAGGTTTCTATCTTAGAGCCTTTATAGTTAGTTGTTTTCTGTTCCTGACTTGGTTGCTTATTTCCTCAGACATTTTGCACACATAATTTGCCTTTTAGTGAAGCATTTCTTGGCCATGTCTTGTAGCATGTCTTGGCCATGTCCTTTGCCTCCACGACTCTCCTTACTCTGCTAATTTCTCTTCATGGTCTTACCACCCATCAAAACATAGTTTACCCAAGTTGCTACTTTCCCTATACTATAATGTATTTTTCTTTGGGGATGGGGAGGGGGCACACCTGGCAATGCTTAGGGCATACTTACAGTGTCATGCTGATGGACCATGTGGTGCCAGGGATCAAACCAAGCTCCCTTTGCTCCCTTCAATCTCTGGCTTGTAATATTGGTCAGTTTTTTTCCCCTGTGCTAACTGCAAAACCTGGAATAGTGCACAGCGGGTATGGTGTTTGCCTTGCATGTGGCTGACCCGGGTTCGATTCCTCCGCCCCTCTTCGAGAGCCCAACAAGCTACCGAGAGTATCCTGCCCACACAGCAAAGCCTGGCAGGCTACTGGTGATGTATTCGATATGCCAAAAACAGTAACAAGTCTCACAATGGAGATGTTACTGGTGCCCGCTCAAGCAAATCGATGAACAATGGGAAGACAGTGCTACAGTGCTACCTATTCCGGTAGGGGAGTGAGGAGCTATTTGAATTTAATATTGCATATTTTAGGATGCTGGTTGCTGAAGTATTCTGGTTGTAGGAGAAGTATGTTCCCTCAGCTTAGCAATAGGTTTTTGTTTATTTTGTTTTGGAGCCATGCCTAAATGGTGCTCAGGGGTTTCTTCTAGGTTCTGTGAAGACTCTTAGTAGAGGTTCAATTTCAGTTGTAACTTTCAGTCATTTTTGCCTAGATATTTATTGGCATCCTGGAGGGCCTTGGATTTGATCTCAGGAACTATATTAGGCCAAGAGCACTGTCAGATGTGGTCCAGGTTGGCCCCAGTGCACCACTAGACTACGCAGTACCACATTGCCAGCCTGAGCACTGAACATCAGGCCCACACAACTTTTCAGGGAGTGGCCTCTGAATTCTGCTTTTGGTCTTGACCTCTCCCAAATTCTTCATTGACTGTTCTTCTTTTTTTTTCTTTTTTTGGCTTTTTGGGTCATACCCCAAGATGGTGCTCAGGGGTTAGTTCTGGCTCTGCACTCAGGAATTACTCCTGGTGGTGCTTGGTGGTACCATATGGGATGCCAGAGATTGAACTCAGGTTAGTCACATGCAAGGCAATTCACTACCCACTACCCACTGTACTATAGCTATGGCCCTGACATTGACTATTCTTAGTGTGTGATTTTGATGGGGAGTTAGATGTGTAGTCGAATTGTTTTTAGCAGAAAGATTCCTAGTTTTGCTATTTATAATTTTGGGGGAAGTAATGTAGAGCATATGTACATACTTCATATGAGTATGTACTTATGTATGTAAGTTAAAGCAGGCCATGAATGGAATTTTTCAATAGTTAATGTTTTAATCACTATTTTAATAGCATTTAAGTAATTATTTTATGATAACTTGGAAAATATCTTATTTCTCTTTTCAAAAAGTTTCTTGCGGATAATGCATTTAAGTTGAAAGAGTGATCCTGTAGTGCTATGCTCTAGCTAATTCTGTAAAGACAGTAATGAATTGTATTAAATAAATAAAGGCCCTCCCGTTGATCATCGATTTGCTCGAGCGGGCCCAGTAACGTCTCCATTGGAGACTTTGTTGTTACTGTGTCTGGCATATCGAATACTCTCGGTAGCTTGCCGGGCTCTCCGAGAGGGGCGGAGGAGTCGAACTCGGGTCGGCCATGTTGGCCGCGTGTAAGGCGAACGCCCTACCCGCTGTGCTATCGCTCCAGCAAATTCCAGCCCTGGAGCGATAGCACAGCAGGTAGGGCGTTCACCTTACACGCGGCCAACATGGCCGACCCGAGTTCGACTCCTCCGCCCCTCTCGGAGAGCCCGGCAAGCTACCGAGAGTATTCGATATGCCAGACACAGTAACAACAAAGTCTCCAATGGAGACGTTACTGGGCCCGCTCGAGCTCGAGCAAATGAATTGTATTATAGATACTTTAGCTTTAAACTGATAAAAAGCAACCATGGTTTTATAGATACAAGGATAGGAGATGTATGTTAGAATCCTATACACAAACTGGCTTTTAGAGGAGAGAACCTATAAAGGTGGGGTAAAAAATTTCATAGTTGGGAAGAAGGATCATTGATGAGTGCTCAGAGAGATAGGAGAAAAATCTAGGAAAATGTAGCACAAATTCCATTAAGGATCTCAAATTTGAAAAGAATCCAGATGGCATGTTTTTCCATCTGGGAGATGCTTTTAAATTGTATACAATATAAAAACTGTTGTTCCAATTATGTCAAGTTAAAATTATCTTTAAAGCTGATATAATCAGTGATTATCCTTATGTAGATTGTTTTCTTTGTGGCATCTCTTGGGAATTGGGGTCTTTACACTGAGTTATTCTCCCAGGTTACTAACTATAAGACTAAGCTGTAAAGTGGTCTGGGCAAGAAGGAATGACGTATTAGTTTATTATAGTTCAAAATGTCAGCTAAAATTTTTTGGGATCATTTTGTATGAAACAATATAGGTAAATAAAATAATTAACTGTACTTAAATATATCTGTGATATTCAGATATTTATAAATTGATATTCTCTTTAAAGTAGCTATGATAAATAAGATTTGTCAGAATTCATTTTGTGGGAGGGGTTGTGCTATCCCTGACAGTGTTCAGGGGCTATATCTGCCTCTGTGCTCAGAAGTGACTCCTGAAGTGCTCAGGGGACCATAGGTGGTACTGAGATTCAAATCAGGCAGCATGTAGGACAAGCTCCTTGACCCCTGTAGTATCTCTTTGGCCCCTTGTTGGAGTGAATTTTAAAATTCACTTGGGCTCAGAGAGATAAGGCACTTGCCTTCCACACAGCCTACCCAGGTTTGATCCTCAGAACTCCATATGATCTCACAAGCACTTCCAGGAGTGACTTCTGAGTGCAGAACCAGGAGTAATGCCTGAGCATTGCTGGGTGTGGTCTATACCCTCTTTCTCCCCCCAAAAAGGAAAGAAAGGAAAGCCTTATCTGTTTCCTTCTGTACTCAACTTCAGTTTTCAAGATTTATAAAATTGCTACTGTGGGTAGAAAAAAAATGCCAGACACAAGTATCTTACAATTGTCTCACTTCTTGCTTAGAATAATATTTCAAGGAGAAACTATTGTTACCAGTCTGAAAGAGCACTCAATTTCATTATCTAATATTGAGGGCTTGCTCTACAACACATATGTGTGTTCCCAGGGCTGAAACTGGCACTCATACTACTATTTGTGAGGTAAATATCTCTACAACCCCCAGAATGTTTTGTTTATTTATTGGCGTCACACCCAGTGGTGCTAGGTGGCTACTCATTTTTTGGGTGTGTGTTTGGGGACACACACCCAACTGGGCTCAGTGTTTACTCCTGGCTCTGCACTCATGAATTATTCCTGGTGGTGCCCGGGAGACCATATGGGATCAAATGGGTTTGATGCCAGGGATCAAACCCAGGTCGGCCATGTGCAGGGCATAAGCCCAATCCATTGCATTATTGCTCTGACCCTGCGGAGGCTACTCTAGTAATTTTTGGGGGGGTCACACCTGACTGTGCCTAGGGGTATGTCCTGACTCTGCTCTCAGGAATCAGTCCTGTGGGCGCTTGAGGGGACTATATGGGGATTGAATCTGGGTTGGCTCTGTGTAAGGCAAGGTATTATTTTTCTGGTCCCATGGGTGGCTTCTCTTGATTTGGTGCTCTTCTCTTGACTTGCTCTGTGTGGTGCTTATAAGAACGTGCAGTACCAGACTTGAGCTCTTTATGTTATCTTTCTGGTAAACACTGGGGATATGGTAGTGAACAAAGGCCTGTTTCCTGCTTGCCCTCATAGAACTAAAAGTTTAGTAGGGAAAAAGATACCAAGAAGGCAGTTAAAATTTAAGTATTTTAAGTATTCCAAATGTTAAGTATAGAATGAATTGTATGTATTTTATATAGTTGTGATAGTGTATATATTAACAGAATACAAATGATTTTCAGCATTCCATCATAATCCCTACCCAGTACCACATGGTGACCTCATCTACTTTATTTCATATTAAAAATTTTAACATAGAATGGGAGAAATAACTAGATGGACTGAGCACATTCTTTTTGTTTTGTTTTGGGATCAAACCCAGTGATGCTCAAGGGTCTATACTTGGCTCTGCACTCAAGAATTATTCCTGGTGGTGATTGGGGTACAGCTGTTTTTGATCCCCCAATAGTACAGTGGATAGGGCTGTCAAACAAACAAACACTGTCCTCCCGTTCATCGATTTGCGCAAGTGGGCCCAGTAACATCTCCATTTTGAGACTTCTTGTTACTGTGTTTGGCATATTGAATACATCACAGGTAGCTTGCCAGGCTTTGCCGTGCGGGCGAGATACTCTTGGTAGCTTGCCGGGCTCTCTGAGAGGGGTGGAGGAATCGAACCCAGCTCGACCGGGCTGGCTGTGCACAAGGCAAACGCCCTACCGCTGTGCTATTGCTCCAGCAAATTCTATGATTCCTCTGCTTGTCCGAACACATATTTACATGCAGGAGATCTGGGTCCAATAAATGACCCTGCCTGTTATCCTGAATACTTCTAGGACTGAACTCCCCATTCCCCCAAGCACAGAGCTCTGAGCACTATCAGGTGTTGCCTCAATGCCAAACATAATCAAAATTATTTTATTTATTTATTTTTGCTTTTTGGGTCACACCTGGCAATGCACAGGGTTTACTCCTGGTTCTGCACTCAGGAATTACCCCTGGGGGTGCTCAGGGGACCATATGGGATGCTGGGAATCGAACTCGGGTCGGCCATGTGCAAGACAAATGCCCTACCTACTGTGCTATTGCTCCAGCCCCTCAAAATTATTTTAAAGTTAATAATATTAAATTTTGACTATGATGTGAAGTAGGGAATATCCACTTAATTTTGTGTGTGTTCCTTGCCGTGAACTTATCCAATTACTTCTTCTGTACATTTGTGTTGTCTTTCCCTTCTATTTTTGACATTCTGCTTTTATCAGTAATTTTGATTTTTTCCCTAATTATCATGCTCTCCATGAGTATGATTTTTTTTTCTTTTTGGGTCACACTCGGCGATGCTCAGGAGTTTCTCCTGGTGATGGTCAGGGGTTACTCCTGGCTCCACACTCAGGAATTACGCCTGGCAGTGCTTGGGGAACCATGTGGGATACTGTGGATTGAACCCCAGGTTGGCCACATGCAAGACAAATGCCCTACCACTGTACTATCGCTCCAGCCCCCAGTATGACCTTTTAAAGAACTCTTAGTAACAGAAGATGTATTGTTTCTTCAGTTGGATTGTATCCATTTAACAGTGTCACCATTGCTGTGGTATATGGTAATTACATTAACACCTGCTTTGGAGATGTTCTTTTCTGGGACAGTCACACTCAAAGGTGCTCAGGGTTTACTCCTGACTCCGTGTTAAAGGATCACTCCTGGTGGTGCCTGGGGAACCATAATAGTGCCAGGCATTGTAAACCCGGGCTTGGATACATGCAAGGCTTACCTACCTCTGTACTATCTCTCCATTTTCTGGAGATGTTCGTTTAAACAGTTTGCCTGTGGCATTTCATTAATTTGGGCTTCTTTGACTGCTAGCTGTAGTATTGTAGCACTGCTCTCCCATTGTTCATCCATTTGCTCGAGTGGGCACCAGTAACATCTCCATTGTGAGACTTGTTACTGTTTTTGGCATACGCCAAAATATGCCACAGGGAGGTTGCCAGGCTCTGCTGTGCGTGCGGGATACTCTCGGTAGCTTGCCGTGCTCTCCGAGAGGGATGGAGAAATTGAACCAGGGCTGGCAGCGTGCAAGGCAAATGCCCTACCCGCTGTGCTATTGCTCCAGCCCACATTCTCAGCAAGGTATTTTGACTGCGAGTGACAATTTTTATATTTAACCTGAGGGCATTTGAATATGAGTATACAACCTTTTCCTTTTTAATTACTGGTAGTGATGGTTTTTATTTATGTAGATGAATTTAATTATTTTGAAATGCAACTTTTTGGGTTTCTTTGAGACACACTTGATTCTCAGAGCTTGTTCCTGGCTCAGAGCACAGTGATTACTCCATGGCAGATAGTGTTCTGGGGGGTGATATGGGGTGCTGGTGACTGAACCTGGATTGGCCATGTGCAGGGCAAACACCCTTCACTACTATCGCTTTGGCCCTGGATTGTTTGTTATTTTATAATTTCTGTTCACCTTTTTTGTAGTTCCAGATGTAGTTATAGTTAATTTCAGTGTGTAAACAGAAGTTACTTAGGAAGCATATAGTAATCTGTCTGCCCTCTAGTATAATAGTGCTATGATGAATTCACTTGTCAGTTTGTGAATGAACTATGCACAAGTGTTTTATAAATAGAGAGGATCAGTGGAAAAGCCCATACTTTTTTCTTACTGCAGTGTAGTTTTTCTAGAGTTAAAGCCTATAGTGAAATGGAAATTTTATCAGTGCTACAGTCTTATTTTGGGGCCACACCTGGCAGTGCTCAGGGACTACTCCTTACTCTGTAGCACTGTAGCACTGTCGCATTGTCATCCCGTTGTTCATTGATTTGCTTGAGCGGGCACCAGTAACGTCTCCATTCGTCCCTCTCTGTTCGCTCTAGGAACACAAAATGAGACTTGTTACTGTTTTTAGCATATTGAATGAGCAATACGCCACGGTGAGCTTGCCACGCTCTGCCATGCAGGTGGATACTCTCGGTAGCTTGCGGGGCTTTCTGAGAGGGCCTGGCTCTGTACTCAGAATTATTCCTGGCAGTGCTTGGGGGAACATATAGGTACCAGGGTCAGCATTGTATGTGACCGCATACAATGCAAGGCAAATGCCCTGTCCTCTGCACTGTCACACTGGCCCCCTTTCTGTTTTTGATAGTAATCTTATTTTTGTGGGGCTAACGTCAAATTGGCTGATAATTTTTTAGGAATGGCATAATTGCATTTGAAATCTATGGAGAAAGAAAAATTATTACTGATTTTTGAGTCATACCTGGTGGTGGTGGTGGTGACTTTTTTTGCTCTTTACTCTTGAGTCTGTCCCATCTGTGCTCAGGGAACTTTGTGGTTCCAGGTTTTGCACCTGGTTCTCCCACCTACAAAGCATGCTGAGCTGTCTTTACAGCCCCAAGTAAACAGTTTGTTAGGGTACTGAGACTACTTTAGACCAGACCTTAAACTTTCTTCCCTTTTTGTCTGAGAAATGCATCTTGGTTAAGTGCAGCCAGTGTTACCTCAGATTGATTACATGGTTGATTTTCAATTGCTTTTAGTTTCTCTGCGAGTTCAGAAACCTTTCACTGTTGCCAATTTTTTTCACATCCCCACATTCAGTTATGCAATCCATATTCCCTTATGGGATTGCAATCCAGTTGAAGAAGCTAGGGTTTAGACTAGCTGACTTTAGATTGATTAACAGAGACAAACTAACAACTTTGTATAGTGAAAAAGTTTTCACATCTTAGAGACAAATGGAAGAATCGTTAATTTTCAGACACCTATTATAGATTAAGATTTAGCTAGGAATAAGAATACAGCAAAAGGAAAATGATGCATTGTTTGTGACCCAACCAATACCCCAAGCCCCCTTTACAAAAACGCTGCCCTCTCAACTCAGTTGTTTTGTGTTTCTTTTGTGGAGGGGTCAGATTCAACAGTGCTTAGGACTTAGTCCTGCCTCTGAGCTCAGGAAAGTCCTGCCTCTAAGCTCAGGAACCTCTTCTGGCAGGGCTTGGGGTACCATATGCCAGGAATTAAACCCAAGTCAGTCTCATGCAGGGCAAGGGTCCTACCTACTCTACCATCACTTTAGTCCCAAGTGGTTTATTCTAAGTAAAATAGGTTTATTTAAAGAAATTTACCTGAATAAATATGAGCATGCTAGAGAAGAAAGGAAGGAAAGGAAGGGGGGAGGAGGAGGTAGGGCAGTAAAGAAGGAACCAAGCTTTTCCAGAAGAGAAAAATGCCTATTTTGTTTCAGATTTTGTCCCATGTGGTGCACATGTGCTGAGGTGTGTGTTCCACACACCTAGCCACTGCAGCGGTGCTTGGGGGGCCTCTAGGGCTGTACCCTGTGATTTTGGGGGGGGACTATGTGGTGCTGAGAATCAGTTGCTTACACCCCTGTATTGTCTTTCCAGCCACCTTGTTTTATTTTAATATAACAATTTACCACTACTTGCTGATTGTTATTTTGTTTCTTTGTGCTCTCTTCTAAACCTTACTAGAATTTAAGCACCATGGGAGCAGGAAATTTACTGTTAAGTATTATAATCGTGGTGCCTTTAACAGCGTGCTGGGTACATGGTAAATGCAGGAGATATTTGTTGAATGAGTGAATTATTTTCTCCCTCTTCTTTTTCTTACTGTTGTAGCAGTGTCAAAGGGCTGTATTTTTAATTTCTATGCAGGTGTGGTATGTGTGGTTCATAGTGACATTGTCATGTATTTATTATACCTGACTCTGTGGGATGGTGCTAAGGTTCATGGCCTTGGGGTGCTCTACCACTGAGCTGTGTATTCCAGGTCCAAATGAACAAATCAATTTAGTAATTTATTTGATACTAATTAAAATGTTTAGAAACAGATCCAGTCTTAGTTTTTCATGTAACTAAACTTTTGACCTTTCAAGAAGCACTCAGATTTTTTTAAATCAGTTTGAGAAGCCGGAAAAAATTGAGATTTGAGGGCTTTGTCAGTGTTACTATAGTAAGGCTAAATGAAGGGAAGTCCTCCAAAGTTCTTTGAATAAGTCCTTTGCTCTGTGTAGCTGAGCTCATTACAGGATGTATGATCATTGGCATGTTTTCTTTATTAGTTTTTTTGGAGGGACCTCAAGTGCTCCTTAGGGGGTCCTGGAAGCACTCCTGGTGATACTTGTCCAGTAAGGGTTGGCCAAGTTTGGTTTGATGGGTCAGTGCTAGGGCTTGAAGATTCAGTGCTGCTCAGCCCCTGCAGTTCTGGGAACCACCAGGGCCAACTCACTGTTGCTCCAGCCTCTGGGGCCACATCCAGCAGTGTTCTGGGGCCTTAGTGGCTATACCTGAAGATTCTCTGGAGGCCATATGGTGCTAGGAATTGAACTTTTGTGTCCTAATCCCTGTATTCTCCCTGGTCCACTTCTGATTATTTTTATTTTCACAAGGTAAAAGAAGCATTTATACTTAAGCATCTGATTTGGTGTATTTCCAAAGGTAGATAGGTTTTTACAAGCTGGAGAAGTGAAATCTGAAACACGTTAAGAGTGGCTCGAAACTACCCCTTTTGCCACCATCTTATTTGAAGATTGGAGGAGGAGAGGTATGCTTGCTTTGTACTGTATTTTCCCCATAGTGTTGAAGGTAGCACTTAATATTGTTCTAAGTGTGCTGCTCATTTTGTATTAATAAAATGTAATAGTGATTAAATGGCTTTAGTGCATTGTAGTAAAGATGTAGAGTTTACACAGTATTTTCACTGTCCTAATAATTATTTTCCCCATAATACTTAAGGGAGGTCTTGTGGTATTCATGCTATTTTACAAATGAGGAATTAGCCTTTCATAGGAGCGAAACAACGTGACCCAAGGTTATACTAGAATTGGTAAACACGAGGTCATGTTTTGTATGTCGTTTCTGTTTCTCTTTTCTTTACAACCGTAAAACTTGAGACTTGATGACTGTATCCTTATATATGTATGTATATATACACACCTGAATGAAAAAACTTAATGTTACAAAGTTATTGTTCAAGGATTTCAAATACCCAGGTTTCCTCAGATTGACTGTTTTTTTTTCTCTAATTTTCTATAATCTTGGAGTTGTGCATGCTACTGGGTGAAATTGACTGGCAGATAACAAAGGTATTTGGATTTCTTAATAGTTTTCTGGTTCATGTCTATACTTGTAATGTGAATAGCTTCCAAAAATATTTTAATATATTTTGAGGCAACTTGGGTAGTGGAAAGAATGGAAGAAAGCCTTAGAGCCAAGCAGATTTAACTTGGAATCCTGTGACTCCTTCCCTCATTGACTGTTTGACCTTGACATAATAGCTTTTACTCAACCACCCCTTTGCCACACCCACTGATGCTCAGGGCTTACTTTTGACTCTGTGCTCAGGGGTCACTCCTGTCAGGAAACTGGGGACCATGTAGGGTGCTGGGGATTAAATCTATGTTAGCAAGGCAAACACTCCACCTGCTGCAACATTTTTCCAGCTCTATTTTTCTCCTTTGTAAAACGGGTGGATAGCACCTGCTTTGAAGTAATTAAGCTATTATGTTAAGTTTCTGACACTTTAAATGTACTCTGATAATATTAATGATATTTGTCAGAATGTCAGAGACGAAGCTCACCTCTTTCTAGTTACAGAAAAGGACCACTGAAGTAAAAACAAATTGTGGAAAGCATTTATAAAAATATCAGTAGTTTTATCCTAGCATTTATAAAATTGATTTGAATAACTAATAAAATTTTATTTATTTATGTTTTGGTTCTTGGGTCATACCCAGCATTGCTTAGGACCTATTCCTGCCTCTGTGCTCAGGGATCACTCCTGACAATGCTTGAGGGACTGTAGGCGTGCTGGGTATAGAACCCTGTTGGGCCACATGCAAGGCAAGTGTCTTACTTGCTGTACTCTCTAGTCCACTTGTAAGATTTTAAGGTTTAGGTATTTCTTTTTTAAATAGGATCTCCCCAAACCAGGAGGTACTCCTGGTGATAGTCTGCCTAGTAGTTTGGTGCTTGGGCCCAGCAAAACTGGGAAAAACCAGTTCACCCTGGTGGTGCTTGAGTGACCAGGCCATTCTGGGGATTGAACTTGAGATTTCACGTATGCAAGGCATGTACTATATTTCCTTTCAGCTATTTCCCTTGCACGTTAGCTTTTGGTGCTATTACTATCATTTTATAAGTCTTACTCAGGTGTTAGGCACCTAGGTATATGACCTTTGTGATTTTTTTAGATAACAGTGAATAAATTTCAGGTGTACAGTTTCATTTGTTATCTTTAGTATCTTATGACCACCACCAAAACTATAGCTTTCATCCAGACCATACAGTTGACTCCCTTTAGCTAATTTATCCACCCATTATCTTCCCCAAACATCTGTCATTTTAAATCCTTAGGCAGGAACATACAAATTTCCCCACTTTACAATTAGTAAATTATAAATATGCACATTGTCTCTAATTCAAGATCCCCCAGATGCAGGTATAATAAATATGTGGAATACTTCAACATAGAATTCATAGGAAGTAGTGCTTTAATGAATATTGGGTCAGTCTATTAAAAATAGAGTGGTACATCACATCTGGTAGAGTTTTGTGAACTGTTAGTAGCTTTCATTATAAACAGTTACAGAAAAGAGGCTATAGTTTTTGGGAAAAAAGTGACACTTGGGTATTTATGCATACCTGCATGAGCAAAGCCTCAGAAGAAGTGATTTATCAGGGTTATGAATGCTGTATGTTCTGAGTGTGTTTCTCATGGGAATGGGCCACATGTAGCAGTGCTTAAGGGTTACACCTGACGCCATGCCTGTGGATTGTTCCTGGAGGTGTTGGGGGTCCATGCACTGTTGAAGAGGTAATTCTGGGTCTCCTTTGTGGCAAAGCAAAAATGTACTTAGCCCTTTGAGTTGTCTTTTATCTGGTCACAATTTTTGAAAGGTTATTTTGTGTAATAGAGTAAGAAATAGGGAACTGTTGTAATATCCTTCCTAGGCAGTATGCATGGAAAAACATTGTCCTTAAAACATTTAGGTTAGGGAATTTGACCTCTGGGCAGGTTATTTTATTGTGTCCTATACTGAGGGGAGACTTTGATAATTTCAGCATCTGGCTTTTTGCTTTGTTCATTTACTAAAATAAAGTATATATTATTTAACCCATTGCATTTTACCATGGAATTTTAGTGTTACTTCTACTGTTGATATTGAGAATCACAGCCACAAAAGTAGACATGTATATTATATATTTGTGCCTTAATGGGTTTATGGGACGGGAGTAATAACACAGCAAGTAGGGCATTTGCCTTGCACACGGCCAACCCGGTTGGCCTGAGTTCAATTCCTCCACCCCTCTAGGAGAGCTCAGCAAGCTACCGAGAGTATCTCTCCGGTACGGCAAAGCCTGGCAAAGTACCTGTGACGTATTCGATAAGCCAAACACAGTAGCAAAAAGTCTCACAATGTTACTGGGCCCGCTTGAGAAAATTGATGAACCAACAGGAGGACAGGGACAGTGACAGTAACTATGGGTTTATATGAATCTTTTACTTGTTGGGTGACAGGAAAGAAGCATTCTTTAAGCCCCAGGTAGGTGTAAATCCCTTTCGTGTATCATGAGCCATTGTAATCTTCTGTGCTCATCTTTTCTATAGCTTGTCTTGTCAATCAGCTAAGCAAATATTTTACTGCTTGCTGCTTTCTGATATTTCATATATTTTATGGTTGGTATATTTTATGGTATGTGTTCTTTTCAGTTTCATTGTATTCATAAAAAGAACTGTTTGAAGTATTAGTATGAGTCCATCTCGTTTTCCATTCATCTGGGAGTACTACAAGATACAGTGCACCATTTATTCTTGTATTTCTCATTTATAATCGGACTTATAAGGAAGCTTACTCCTTGCTCTGCACTCAGGAATCAATCCTTGCAGGCTCGGGAGAGAGTATGGGACGCTGGAGATCGAATTGGGGTCTGCCACATACAAGGCAAGCACCCTACCTGCTGTACTATTGCTCCAGCTCCCTGTATTTTTCATTTGTTTAGTTTCTTTTCCTTTGCCCATTTTCATTGTTGTAATCAAACATGCTTAGTTGTAGTGTTCACACATGACTAGGTTATGGTGTGTGCATGTTGGGCTGCGATACTTGCTGGTTGTCACATTCATTTAGTAGTGCTATTCACACACCTTCTGGTTGTTACTGTCTTCAAGCATTGTTGTATTCAAATATCCTTACTGGGCATTTCACTCCAGTAAGCCTGTATAGCTTCATTTGAGATCTTGATTATAGTTGGCTATGATGTCCAGGAGATTACTCACTATTGTGGTGCTGGGGGTCCTAAACATCAGAGTTGCTTGGACTGTGCTCATTGCATGTGGGCAGCATCAGAGATCAAACTTGTGGCCTGATGCTTGCAAAGCAGGTAGTTTTTGCCATGGAACTATTCCCTGATCTCGTTTGATTTAAATTAAATTCAGGGAATGTGTCTCAAGTGAAACCACTCGGGTGTCATGGTACTGTAATTCACTACAGTATGTCCCTATATTGGGTGTCTGTCTAGTATACAGATGCAGTATTCAGAATACTTACAGATTTTGAGGCATGGTCTGCAAGTCTTTAACTATTAAAAATATTTAGAGGAAACTACTTCAGAAGAAGGAAGAACTTTATTACAGAAATGCCCTTCGGTTGGAGGGGGGCAGGAAAAAAAGGTAAAAGAAAAAATTGTCGTTTCCTAGACTTAGACCTGAAAGCTTTGTAACTGCTCTCACGGTGATTCAATAAATAAAATTATAAAAAAATGAAAACAGTTGTCATTTCCTGTGGTAAAAATTCAGTTTAAAAGGGTTATAAAGTGAAAAATTCCAGTCCCTCCAGTCTCTATTCACAAAGTATAACTGCTGCTGCTAATTTGTATTCTTCTAGAAAATTTCTTTACAGTATTTCTATTTTTTTATGAAATCACCATGAGATACACAGTTAAAAGATGTTAAATGATTTTAAGTTTTAGTCACACAGTGTTTCAACTCCCAACTTTAGAAAATTTCTAAGTAAAAATAATTGTATCTTATTTATTTTGGGCTCCACCCAGTGGTGCTCAGGAGCTTCTCCCAGCTTTGTGCCATGGAGTTGCTCCCGACTGCAGTGCTTGATTGATCATATATTGCAGATTGAACTAGGATTTATTCATTGTGATAGGATTCATCACATGCAATCAAAGGCCTTTACCCTGAACTATCCATCTAATTTCTCATATTTATGTGTATTACTCTAACTTATTTATTGATTGCTTATGTTGCTTTCCATATTTCCATTGCTCCTGTTGCATTGACTGGCCTCCCGGAAACACTTGTTTGTGGTGTTTGCACACTTGATCATGATGCTTATTCCCTTGGCTGTGGTACTTCCCACTTAGGTACAGTGCTCACTAGTTGTTATACTTTAGTTTTAATGCTCGTACCTGGCTGGGTGCTTCCACACTGCTGGCTGTGGTGCAAGACAGTACACTCTGTGTTATGGCACCTGGGATCACAAGCTACAGTGTCTTTGATCTTACTTTACATGTGGGCTAGGGATTGACTTTGTGGCCTTATCCACAAGGCGGGTACTTTTCACTGAGTCATTCTTGACCCCAATATTGGTATGTTTTAAAGAAGCATACACTTTGTTTTTAATTAGTCCTATGACTTTAAGAGATGCTGAATTTTTCTGAGTTTATACGTGTCATTAAAAATGTTTTTCTTCCAGAAGAATACTACTGTGTAATCATTTTCTTTATTAGCTTAGCTTGACTTTTTTGTTGTTGTTGTGTGGGAAAGTTATAGGAGTATGATTTAGGCATATTTTATTGCCAAAAGAATAAACTTTATGGACTGAGTTACCTTGCATGTGGCTAGTCCAAGTTTCTGTCCTTGGGGGCACCACATGGTGCTCCAAGTGCCACTGAGAGCAACCTCTGAGTGCCACTGGGTGTTACCCTTTCCCTCGTTCTCCCTAACAGAAAGAACCTTACGTGTATTGTCTTTTTTGAGTGAATTTTGCTTAAGATGTAGTTTTTGTCCAGAGTCTACAGTCTTTTAAAAAAATTGTTGTAGGGACCATACCTAAGGTGATTTGTGGCCTGGACCCACTTCCTGGCTGTGCTATGGGTCACTAAGAGGTATGTTTTATGGTGCCTGGAAGATCAAACTCAGAGCCTTGCCACATGTAAGGCATCAATTTACTTGAGTCACATTCCCAGTAGAGTCTGCAGTCTTAAAGTTTGGGGATGGAAAATAGTACAGGAGTTAAGGAAGAACTTGCCTTGCATATGACCAACCCTGATTCAACCACCAGAACCACAAGTGTGCTCTCTAAGCACAGAGCCAGGAGTAGCCCTGAGCACTGATGGCTGTGGCCAGAAATTAAGGGTGGGAAAGAAATATATTTAAATTTAGAATCATTTTTGTAATGGTGAAAATTTGTTTATGGAACACAGAAAGAGGTAGTGATTATCGGCAAGACTTGCCAATTGAGGTAGTAGTTTATCTCAGGGAATTTGAAACCAGCCAACCCATTTTCCTCATATATTGCAGTAGTCTTTCCATGTATTGAAGAGGTGTCTAACTGCTCTTAGTTTCCTAAATATAGAAGACTCTTATTTTTTTTAACCCCCAAGACGATTTTCTTTGCATACAAGTTTCTTTGAGCTGTTTTCTATGTCCAGAATACTCTGGTAATACTCAGCAGTGGAAATTTCTTTCAAATTTCTTTCAAATTTAGAAGGGTCACTTGACTGGAAGTTATGTATCTGAGGGCTCCTTTCCTAATTAAGAGCCACCGTACTGTGCTTTGAGCCTTCTGTGAATATTTATGCCCAGTGTAGTTTTATTATACTGCATTGCAATTGTGACCTCTTTAGTATTCTGTAAGTTAATTTTTTAATTACTTCTCCCCAACATTTTATTTATTTGTTTTTGCAGTGTCAGTAACTCACATGCAACAAAAGTGCTATACTGTTGAACTATATCATAGCCTGCCTTAATATTTTTAAAGATTTTTATTATTTTTTAAACTTTATTTTTTATAAAGTTGTTCACAGTAATTTATTACATTCAGGGGGCTGGAGCAATGGCACAACGGGTAGGACATTTGCCTTGCACGCAGCCGACCCGGGTTCTATTCCCAGCATCCCATATGGTCCTCTGAGCACTGCTAGGAGTAATTCCTGAATGCAGAGCCAGGAGTAACCCCTGTGCATCGCTGGGTGTGACCCAAAAAGCAAATAATAATAATAATAATTTATTACTTTCAATATTTCAACACCAATCCTACCACCATTACACCTCCCCACCTACATTATTTTGAATATTCCTACCCCCACTCAAGCCTACCCTAAAGATAGATACTAAATAATTTATTTTGTATTCCTTGTTATAAATAATCCACTAAAAATGATTCAAAATGGTTTCCCTAGAGGAAAGTGTATGAGAGTTGTTGCTCTCACCTTGAAGCCATTAAGCCCTTGTATCATTAACATGTTACAGATTGAGCCTTGTGTGTTAATATATGTGTTATTATATAGTTTTTTTGGGGGGTCACACCCAGCAATGCTCAGGGGTTACTCCTGGCTCTGCACTCAGGAATAACTCCTGGCGATGCTTGGGGGACTATATGGGATGCCGGGGATTGAACCTGGGTGTACAGTGTGCAAGGCAAATGTCCTGCCTGCTGTACTATCACTCCGGTCCTTATATATAGTTTTTTTTATCAAGATCAGTTGCCTTCTACTTTACATCCCATCCAGTGTGGTGTGCTAGTGCTACTATTGGTATATCAGTGGCTTAAAGTATGAGTTGTTGCTTAGCCAGCTGCTTTTGTGGCCGTGCGCTCTGGAATTCTAAAATTTTAAATTCCCTTAATATTTTATTATGGAAAAACTTCCAGTATACTCAGTTGTATAGTGGTTGCCCGTTGCCTGAATTCTGCCTTTGATGTTTTTGCTTTATATGCTCCGTCTAATATTCTTGTAGCTATCACTCCCTTTTATCCACTGAATATTTATTTTGACTAGAATGTGTTAGAGTTTTGGGTATTTATACCTTTCACCCCTAAAAACTTTAGCAATAAGTTTATTACATGGAGTTCATTTTATTTCATTTTTATTTACTTCATTACATTTTGGGCTGGAGTGATAGCACAGCAGGTAAGGTGCTTGCCTTGCACGCGGCTGACATGGCCGACCCTGCCTTCGATTCCTCCGCCCCTCTCAGAGAGCCGGGCAAGCTACTGAGAGTATATTGCTCGCACAGCAGAGCCTGGCAAGCTCTTCGTGACGTATTCAATATACCACAAACAGTAACAACAAGTCTCACAATTTGTTGTGAGATGTTACTGGTGCCCGCTCGAGGAAATTGATGAACAACAGGAGGACAGTGACAGTGACGTTTTGAAAATTGCACCTGTCACATCCAAAAGAATAAGCACAACCACTGCTGATGTGGATGTGCGGAGAAAGGGGGTCTCCTTCACCGTTGGTGGGAATGCCGTCTGGTCCGGCCTGTTTGGAAAATAATATGGACGTTTCTCAGAAAAGTTGATATTGAGCTCCCACTTGATCCAGCAATACCATGTCTGGGAATATACCCTGGGGGCCCAAAACATACAGCAGAAACACCATCTGCACTATTAAGTTCATTGCAGCACTATTCACAATTACCAGAAACTAGAAACAACCTGAGTGCCCGAGAACAGACGAGTGGATAAACTTTGGCAGATCTACACAATGGAATACTACGCAGTTGTTATGAACAAAGAAGTAATTAAATTTGCCTATAAATGGACGGGCATGGATAGTATCATTCTGACTGAAATGTGTCAGGAGAGGGAGTGGTATATAAAAAATAGTAGAAAGTAATACCAGTAGCCAGGGAAAAAAGGGTTTGGATGTCAGTGGTTGGAATTAACCACAGGTATGTGTGGGGCAGAGGGTAGGTAAGAAGATAGAGAAGGGACCAGTATGACAATAACAGCTGGAAATGGTCATGCTGAGCAAGAACTGTGTTAAAATTAGGTAAAGGGCTATACATAATAAGCTTTCAATATCTGTATTCAAACCACAATGCCCAGAAGGAGAGAGAGAGGGGGGAGGGAGGGAGGGAGAGGGGAAGAAAAGAGAGGAGAGAGAGAGAGAAGAAAAATAGCTTTAGAGGCAGGCTAGGGGTATGGGTGATCTGAGGGGATGGGTGTTGGAACACTCTATCACTGAAATCTAATCTTGAACAGATTTGTAAGAGTCTATACCACATTGATTCAATTAAAAAAATCTTAAACAGTAAAACAGTGCCTATCTTTATCATCATGGCCATCAAAGTGCTACTATAGAGTATTTAAATTGAAATCCATAGTTTTGTGCATCTGACTATATGTTGCACTTGAAAGGAGCAATTCGTTAAGTGCTGGAGTAGAATTTCATTAAAATATCAGGATATTATGATTATTTGAATAACATGCACTGTTCTCGTCCGGGATCTGGATTTTATAGTCTCCGGACGAGAACAGTGCAGTCTCTGCCCCCGCGCCTGGGTGTTCCTTCCCGGAGTCCCTTGGAGGGGAGCGGGTTGAGCTTTCCTCCCCGCCCCGACCAGGGCTACGGCAGCCGAAGACCTCCAGGACCAGCCACCACCATGCTGAGACCACTCTCCGCACACATGAAGGTACTGGCAGAGGGACAAAGCCACGCGGGTTCCGGGGCCGAGACCTCCAAGCCTACTCGAATTGGAGTCGAGCATCTTCCACCCAGATCCTCCAATTCCAGTGGGCGGGGGTCACACCCACCACCTGGCCCCCTGGCGCCGTGTAATCCCATCAGCGGCCAAGACTCAGAGACTATAAAATCCAGATCCCGGAACCGCGCGGCCACGAATGCGGCCGCGCGACATCTTAACAGAACTTTTTTTTATGACATCTTATTGTCTTATTTCTACTTTGGACAAACTTGCAGGCTATCGAATGTAGCCTGCCCACAGGGCAGAGTCTGGCAAACTCCCCGTGGCGTACCAAATATGCCAAATACCAGTAACAATGATGGGTCTCACTCTCCTAAATAGCCTTGAATATAATCTCAGGGCTAGGATGAAAGAGACGTTACTGGGGCCTGCTCGAGGCAATCGACGAATAACAGGATGATGAAATGAAAAAAAAATGAAATGAATAACATTGTTTAAAGGAGGAAATAAATGCTAGGTTTATACAGAAAATGACAGCCACCAATGGATTTAGGGAGTGTGGGAAGATTGGGAGGATTCCAGGAACTAGTGTCCTTCCCAATTAGTACTTTAATGGGACTTATAAGAATGATTCTTGGATGAGAAGAGGGGGTGGTTATGGGTACAGGCTGCAAAAGCAGAAATGGGAATGAGTATCTTTTACACCTTTCATGAGATAATGAAGACAAGTGCTGTAACTTGAATCATAGGCTCAGTTTCAGTAATAAAACATTGGTTTTGGTCTTTTCAGAATATCATAATTTTGAAGAGGCTTGATGATAGTACAATGTAACAAGTGCCCAAGGAGGTTATTTTGTATTTTTAAAGACTTTAAATATGCACTTTTTTTTTTGTTTCTTGTGGCCACATCCTGCAGTGCTCAGGACTTAGTTTTTTTAATCTGGCTTACATTTTATTTATTTTTTAAAATTTTTATTAGTGAATCACTGTGGGGTACAGTTACAGACTTACAACCTTGCGTGCTTGCGTTTCAGTCATACAATGATTGATCAGGACTTATTCTTGGCTCAGCATTCAGAGATCATTCCTGGCAGTGTTGGGGGACCACATTGAGTGCAGTACAGGTTGGCTGTATGCAATTCAAGAACCCTAACCACTGTACTATCTCTCTGGCCCTTAAATTTAAGTTTTCATGGAATGTTCTTGATTACTATTGTATTTTAGGTGTTTAGCTTTATACTACTGTATGTGTAGTTGTCGCTACTCCCAACAAAGACCACATTCCTCATTCCTTTACATCCTTTTCATTGGTAAACAGTAGTTTTCACTGAGTCCAAATGTTTTGTTGTTTCTTCCCACTTCATTTGGTTTAGTAATTTATATTCCACATGTATGAAAGCATCCATTAAGTAACATCATCTTGAGTTCTGATGATGATTTTGGATGATTCCATGTTTCTTTGCCTTTGTTTTCCCCATTCTACTTCCCCTTTTGGTGCTGCTGTAACTAGAGGCATTGCTATAGCCAGGATGTTGCCATAACTGGGGGCATTGCACATTTGGGGGTTATGTGTATTTTGGTTGTGGTGCTTGTGCACACTGCAGTGCTTTCAGATTAGTGTTTTCATGTCTTTTGGGTAAATGTCTCTTGGTATTTCTGGATCATATGAAATTCCATGGGCTGGAACGATAGCACAGCGGGCAGGGTGTTTGCCTTGCGTGTGGCTGACCCTGCCACCCTGGGTTCGACTCCTCCGCCCCTCGTAGAGCCCGGCAAGCTAGCAGGAGTATCTTGCCCGCACGGCAGAGCCTGACAAGCTATCCGTGATGTATTTGATATGCCAAAAACAGTCTCACAATGGAGACGTTACTGGGCCTGCTCGAGCAAGTCTATGAACAACAGGAGGACAGTGCTATAAAATTCCATTTTTTTCTGTTTTGCTGTGCCAGGGATTGAACACAGGGTCTTATACAGACAGGCATTTCTATTTTTTAAAGAAATCTCCATACTGCTTTACATAGCAGCTGAACCAATTCATAATGTACCAGAGTTTTTTTTCTCTATATCCTCTTCAGCATTTCCTATCTTTGATGCAGGTCATTCTCACCAGTGTGAGATACCAGAAGTGGTATCTCAATGGTTTTTATTTACCCTATGGTATTGATTTATATTCCTTATGATGCTGATTTGCATTTTCTTAAGTTTTAAGCAATGTTAAGCATTTTTCATGTGTTTGTGGGCCATTTGTTTTCTAATTGAGTACACTTTTGTCTTGGGTTATTGACTCTACAGAGGTGGCATCTCTTGGTGTTTTCTGTAGGAGATAAAAATGGGAAGGAAGAAGAGCCCAGTGGTGAGCATCAAAATTAATATGGAATTAACTTTCTTGGAAATTTATATTGTGCTTTGCTTTAATTTGGGTATACTGTCTTTTGTTTTTGTTTTGTTTGTTTCTCAGTCACACCTGGCTTACTCCTTAGGGAGTTCAATACCTGGCATTGCATGTGGTCCCCAAGCCCATCATGAATAATTTCAGAATGCAGAGCCAGGAGTGACTCCTTAGCTTGGCAGGGTATGTGCCCTTCCAACCTCCCCCCAAAAGACAAGTTCTTTAATACTTACATTATCTCTCTGATTTCTCCGATCCTGTCTCCAATTTTAACAAACATTTATTCTTGGTGGTGCTGGGGATTGAACCAAGATTTTCACACTTGCAAGGTAATCTCTATGTCTGAACTACATCACCATCTCTTTAACAAACATTTTATATGATTACTATGCATTTGCAATTATCTAAAGGTAGTATAGTGGACCTACTGTTACCCTTCTGTTAACTTTAGTTATTGGCAACAAATGCTCATTTGCTTTGTAATAAGATTTATAGGAAGGAGTATAATTGTTGACAATTTTCTGATGCTCACTGGGATGCTTGAGATTATTTTGTGTACATAATGGTAAGGAAACATTTTTACAGTTTTCTTTCCCTTTTCATTCCCTTTTTATCTCCTTTGCTGCTGCTGTTGTTTTTGTTGATGTGGTTTTTGTGATGACTGGAGTTGCAAAAACACCCACTGTGGTGCTTGTACTTTTTTCTTTTTTTAGCTGTGGTGCTCACTAGATGTCACACATCAGGTTTCATGCTAGCACAGAACCCAATGCTTACTGAAGTTTATACTTGTTTCACTTTTAGACAACAGTGTTTGTGCATGTGTTTGCCAGGGGTCACCAGTACTCACCCATGTGTTCACCAGATGTTGAACTTCCTGGCCCTGTCACTCATACATTGTTTTAGTTGTGCTCTCTGAGGGTCATGTCTCTTGTTGGGCTTAAACTAAACACACCTAGTTTCGAAGTAGGGAGAAATCACTTGCAGTGCTTGGAGGTAGCATATCTTTGAATTGCCAGGCTCAAAGACTATAACTCCCAGGATCATGTGCCTGGTATATGTGGTATGCTGGGGATTTAAATTCAACTTGCAGCTATATGCTTGCAAGACTGATGCTGTAAGTCATTGCCTTATTCCTCTGGGCCTGGAAACATAATTCTTTTGCATTTTTGGACCACACATGTTGATGATTGGTGCCAGTATCACCTTCATGCTAGGGTTTGCTCCTGGTGATGATCACGGAGCCATGTGTTGCTATGAGATTGAACCCAGGACTCAATCATGAAAAGTATGCACTTAGCATTTTGAGCTATTTCCTGAGACCTGGAAACAGTATTCTTATTCCATGCACTGAATAACTGTATGAAATATTTCAGGGGTTTCATTCTGATAGCTTTCGACATTCAATTAAAATGAAAAAAACTAACACTCATTTGAAATTAATTCAGAATACTCTTAAGAGCATAATTTTATTTACATTTTGAGAGCTGATATGTGGATTATTTTAAGATACCAGTCTGCCTGTAAAGCAGATATGGAGAGGACAATTTCTTATTTATTTTATTTTCTTATAGCACAGCGGTAGGGCGTTTGCCTTGCACGCAGCCAACATGGCCGACCCGAGTTCGATTCCTCCGCCCCTCTCGGAGAGCCCGGCAAGCTACCGAGAGTATCTCGCCCACACGGCAGAGCCTGGCAAGCTCCCCGTGACGTATTCGATATGCCAAACACAGTAACAACAAAGTCTCCAATGGAGACGTTACTGGGCCCGCTCGAGCAAATCGATGAACAAGGGAGGGCCTTTACTTTTACTTACTTTATTTTAGTGAATCACCATGAGATACAGTTACAGACTTATTTTGTGATTACATTTCAGTCAGTGTTTGAGTACCCATCCCTCCACCAGTGCCCTTTCTCTACCACCAATGTTCCTAGTGTCCATCCTGCCACCCTCACCCCTGCCCTCCCCATGTCTCTGTGACAAACACATTTCCTCTTTCTCCTTTTGGGTTAAAACCCAAAAGGTTTACAATATAGGCACTAAGCAGCCATCATGTTTGGTCCATAGTGTACTTTCTGCATGCATCTACCATCATGAGCGATCTGTCCAACCATCATTTTCTTAGTGGTTTCTTCTCCCTCCCACCTGCCTTCTCCCACAGCACATGAGATCAGCTTCCAAGCCATCGGGCAATCCTCCTGACCCTTATCTCTACTAGAGAGGACAATTTCAAACCCAGATTTTTGCTTCTTGCTATCTGTGTGATTCTGGGTAAGACTTGCCCCTCCCCTTTCTCTTTTTATTGTGGTTATAATGATTAGGGTTTCACAAACCCATGACTGTCGTGCTCCAAGGGATTCCTCGTTAGTTTTCTGTGCTTGCACAGTTCCACATTGCTTAATGGGACGCATGCTCCTTTAGTATCATGCTCGTTCATACTTGGCTGTACTATGCCCAGAAATCCCTTTGAGTTCCAGGGATTGCTGAACTGCCAGAGGGATTTTTGGGGACCATGCTGAGGTGCATGTGACAGCACCAGGGATTAAATTTGCAATTTTATGTGTGCAAAGCAAGCATTCTAAGCCACTGAGCTATCCCCTAGACCCTGGACAAGGCTCTTTGTTTCTCTGTTTTGGGGTTAGCTTTGTGGTGCTCAGAGGATCACTCAAGATGAAACCCAGGGCTCCTGCATACAGCACAAGTGCTGTAGTCCATTGACCTATTTCGTTAGCTTCTGGACAAGACCCTTTAAAAAATTACAGGATCAGAGTGATAGTATGTGGGTAAAATCACTTGTTTTGCATCAGACAACCCCAGTTTGATTCCTGGCACTGCATATGATTCCTGGCACTGCATATGATCCACGAGTATTACTGTGTCCCAAAATCAAAAAGTTCAGTGTTGAGTGTTCAGGAACATTGTCCCAGAAACAAAAAAAAATTCACTACCTTATCAGATGGGTATTGGGTAAATATTCTTTCCCATTCTGTGTACCTATATGCTCATTGCAGCACTGTTCACAATAGCCAAAATCTGGAAACAATCCAAGTGCCCTAGAACAGATGACTGGGTAAAGAAACTTTGGTACATCTACACAATGGAATACTATGCAGCTGTCAGGAGAGATGAAGTCATGAACTTTGCTTATAAATGGATAGACATGGAGAGTATCATGCTAAGTGAAATGAGTTAGTAAGAGAGGGACAGACATAGAAGGACTGCACTCATTTGTGGAGTATAAAACAACATAACATGAGGCTAACACCTAAGGATAGTAGATACACGGGGCAGATAGATTGCTCCATAGATGGAAGCCTGCCTCATGAGCAAAGGGGAGAAGGCATCTGGAATAGAGAAGCGATCACTAAGAAAATGATGGCTGGAGAAACCGGTCAGGATGGGAGATGTGTGCAGAACGTAGATAAAGGACCAAACATGATAACCTCTCAGTGTCTGTATTGCAAACCATAATGCCCCAAAGTAGAGAGAGAGTATGGGGAATATTGTCTGCCATGGAGACAGGGAGAAGGTGGGGAAGGGGGGGGTATACCAGGGATATTGGTGGTGGGGAATGTGTACTGGTGGAGAGATGGGTGTTTGATCATTGTGTGATTGTAAAATAAACATGAAAGCTTGTAACTATCTCACGGTGATTCAAGAAAATTTTAAAAAAAGGTTTATTGTTGAGTGCTTAGGAAAAGCTCATGATGTGTTGTAGAACCCATTTTATGATGTTACTTTTAGTATTTTGGTAAGTCTTCTATGACATGCAAGCATTTTTCTTTTCAAATAGAATGCAGAAATAATAAGGCGAACAGAATAAAGCTCTCTGCAAACATTGTATGGTGGCTTTAGCATACCATGCAGACATGATTTTAAACGTGTAGACCATAAAAAATATGTCAGAATAAAGTTAGGTAGTGCAGCAGATGAGCACAGAGTGTAGTGAACTAGTCCAGTAATGGCTAATCTCAAATCTCAAGTTTGAGAGACAGATGATGGTGATTACAGAAAAAGCTGATGAGAAATTTAATAGTTTCAAGTTTTTTTTCATTTGAACCTAGTGTTCATTTTGAGTTATTTTATGCATATGCCATGAGATGGATTAAAGGACCCTTTCTACATATGGATATCCAGTTGTTCCAGCACCATTTCTTAATTGAATTGTCCTGACAGCTTTGTAAAAAGTCAAGTAAACATACAGGTGTGGATCTATTTCATATCTCTGTTTCTTTGACTTTGTTGATCACCATTCGAAATTATTTGATAACTGTAGCTTTATAGGAAGTCTTGGTATAAAATATTTTTCGTCCTTTCAAATTTCTTCTTTCTCAAAATTTTTTGGTGATTCCTTGCAGCCATTTTGTGCCCAGGTTAGGATTCCTTCTGACAGTAAAGTGGAAGGGGAGGTGAAGGCTGCTAGCCATCCCAACTAGGCTCCTCCTATCCTGGTCCCAGGAAATTGAGTAATTCATCACAGCTGTGATGCTGGGGCACTGATTAATACTGAGGATCAGCATCTTGTTCCCCACGTTTGACTCCCCCTACCTGGCCCGTGAAGCATATAGCTATTTATTTCTTCACCTCTTTATATTTCACTGTGAGCATGCAGTGACATCCTAACCCTAGACACCAAGTCACACAAGAAACCGTCTAGATTGCAAAAGTCAAATGGGAAAGCGATGCAGACTCCCCCAGACTTAGTGAAGATGGTTGCCAGAGACTCAACTAGTGTTAAAAGGCCCTCCCGTTGATCGTCGATTTGCTCGAGCGGGCCCAGTAACGTCTCCATTGGAGACTTTGTTGTTACTGTGTCTGGCATATCGAATACTCTGGGTAGCTTGCCGGGCTCTCCGAGAGGGGCGGAGGAATCGAACTCGGGTCGGCCATATTGGCCGCGTGTAAGGCGAACGCCCTACCGCTGTGCTATAAACTATATAACATCACTGATAAGGACTTTCAAGAGGAATTGTTGAGGATGTTTAAGAAGCTCAAAGAAACAATGCAATGAATCACCAATAAAACACAGGAGGATTAGAGCAGAAATGAGGAAACTACAAATAGAAATGATGGAACTGAAGAACTTGGTGGTGAAATGAAAAACTCACCCCTCAGCCCTCAGGAACAGCTGCTGAGGATAGAATCAGTGAGCTCCAAGATGAGGTGCAGATCACCTCCAAAGAATTGCAGAAGGTGGTAAAAAGCCTCAAAATAAACATACAGCTGATAATCAAGCCTTGGGATGAATTCAAGGGGAACAAAATAAGAATCTCTGGGGTCCCAGAGGCAACCCTGATGAAGAAGCAACAGTCAAAGACATCATTGGTTAGATGTTCCAAAATCTGGAGACCTCATGCACTCACATCTAGGAGACCCTGAAGGATACCAGCTAAGAGAGTTCCAAATAAAGATACTCCAAGACACATCCTAATCGGAATAATGAAAACCTTACATAGACTACTAAAAGAAGCAAGATCAAAGAAGGAAATTATCTAAAAAAGGAGCATCTTTAAGGTTAACCACATATTTACCAGATAAAACTCTTGAGGTCTGAAGACAATGGTGGGACATCACTGTCACTGTCCTCCCGTTGTTCATTGATTTTGCTCGAGCGGACCCAGTAACATTTCCATTGTGACAATTGTTACTGTGTTTGGCAGATCAAATACATCATGGGTAGCTTGCCAGGTTTTGCTTTGCTGACTCTCGGTAGCTTGCTGGGCTCTCCGAGAGGGGTGGAGGAATCCAACTCGGGTCGGCCATGTTGGCCGCTTGCAAGGCAAACACTCTACCCGCTGTGCTATCGCTCCAGCCCACTGTGGGATATAGTAAAAGAAATACAAGGAAATGAATGCCTCACCAAGAGTACTTTATTTACTCAGCCTGACTCTCATTCAGATTTCAAGGAATGATAACTTCATAGATAAACAAATTAGAAACTTCTTAGACTCAAAATCCATTTTTAAAAGAAGAACTAAAAGGGATACTTTAAGTCAGCATGAACCCCACAGATATGCCAAACTTCTGCAGAAAGATGGCACAAAACTCAGTGGGAATAATCTGTGTCAGTGTGCTAAATGCATCAATTAAGAGACATAGAGTGGCAGGATAGATTAGAAAGTTGAACCCAACATTCTGCTACCTGTAAGAAGCACATTTGAATAGTGCAGAGCACAGAGAGACTCAAAGGTTGGGAGGCAATTCTTCAAGCAAACAACTTCAAAATATCTGGGGTGGCTATACTAGTATCAGACAGCAAAGACTTCAGCCTGAAAAAGGTTATACAAGACAGCAAAGGTCATTCTTTAATTATTAAGGGATCTATGCATTAAGAAAGAATAACCAGTTCTGGCATGGATGTGGGAGAAAGAGACTCCCATTCAGTGCTAGTGGGAATGTTGACTGGTGTATTCTTTCTGGAAAACAATATGATTATTCCCCCAAAATCTAGAAATTGAGTTTCTATTTGACCTAGCAACCCCACCTCTTAGAATGTATGCTAAGGGTCCAGAAACAAACAAAAAGACATTTTGCACTGTGTGTTCCTTGCAACACTATCCACAGTAGCAAAATCTGGAAACCCAAGTGTCCAAAGAGTAGATGACTGAAGAAACCATGGTACATACATACAACAGAACATTATTCAGCCATAAGAAATGATAAAGTCATGAAATTTACTGCTGCGTGGAGGGACCTGGAGAGAGTATCATGCTGAGTGAAGTTATAGGGAGAGAGGGTGACACAGAATGACACATGTGGGGCATAAACAATGGTGGAATGAAGACTAACCAAAGGCAGTGGAAACAAAAGACATGAGAATTGGTAATCAGGGGGAATACCACTTAAATGGGCTGTGGGATAGGACAGTGAGAGGGTAAAGTCTATGGTGGAGGGAAGCATTCATCAGAGAGGGGGAGATGGTGCTGAAAGATGGTAAAATGTTATGTATTAAATCCTATCTGCTACTGCACTATAAATCACACAGCAAAGGTGTATTTTTAAAAAATGCCTTTTGTAAAAGTCGGATGGGAGGCAAATTGGTGGAAGGAAATGGATCCTGATGAAGGGTTTGGTGTGGAAACATTGAATTCCTGAAGCCCAATCATGAATAACTTTGTAATTTCACAGTGACTACAAAAATTAAAAAAAAATATATTGTTTTGGCTGGGCTGAAGCGATAGCATAGCGGTAGGGCATTTGCCTTGTGCGCAGCCAGCTCAGCTGAGCCGGGTTCGATTCCTCCGCCCCTCTTGGAGAGCCCGGCAAGCTACCCGTGACGTATTCAATATGCCAAACACAGTAACAAGTCTCAAAATGGAGACGTTCCTGGGCCTGCTCAAGCAAATCGATGAACAATGGGAGGACAGTTTGTTTGTTTGGACATTGTTTTGGCTATTTTTCCCTTGCACCTAATAATCATTCTGTATTTATTTTGGGTTTTGGGTTCCACTCAGCAGTGTTTTGAGACTATTCTCAGTATATTTCTTGGAGGTCACTCTCCGCTGCTCTTGGACCACCATGTGGTCCTGGGGATCAAAACCAGGCATCCTGCATGTAAAGAACATGTACTTAGTTCTTTGAGCTATATCCCTAGCCTCAGTTTATTAATTTTGAGACAAAGCAACACTTTTCTATGATTTTAATTTTGAATATTTTTGTGGGGTGAGGAAATACTTTAGGGACAGGTGCTTTACACAGGTGTTGGGGGCTCTGAAAAGAAACAAAACCAAGGCCTTACCACATCATTGGGACTGATTTTTACATTTTAAATTTTAGCTTTTTGGCCACAATGGTTGTGCTCAGGTCTTACTCCTGCCTCTACATTCAGGGATCACTCCTGGCAGTCTTTGGGAACCATATCCACATGTATTAGGGATCTAACCTGCGTCTGCCAACTGAAAGACAAGTGCCCTGCCTGTTGTACTATTGCTCCAGCCCCTTACTTTGACAATTTAAAAGAACACATTATTATTATTATTATCTGTTTTTTGATATTTAAGAAAGTTCTCTCATCGGAATAATAGTACAATGAGCAGGGCACCTGTGTTACACATAGCCAAGCCAGGTTAAAATCCCAGC
Source organism: Sorex fumeus (assembly GCF_029834395.1). Taxonomy (NCBI): domain Eukaryota; kingdom Metazoa; phylum Chordata; class Mammalia; order Eulipotyphla; family Soricidae; genus Sorex; species Sorex fumeus. Next base: position 30,238,361 of record NW_026606115.1, read on the forward strand.
ACCCCTTCTGTCCCCTAAGTCCAGCAGAAGAGATTCCTGAGCACAGAGTCAGGAGTAAGTAAGCCTCGATAACCTCTGGATATAGGCTCAAACCTTAAGAAAAAAAAAATAAAAGAAAGCTCTCTCTGTCTTTCTCTCTGACTTACTCCCACTCTTTCACCTGTCTTGTTTTAGCCGTGCACCCACTGTGATCAGGACCACTCTTGGCAATGCTCAGACAATGCTCATATGCAGTGTCTGATATTGAACCATGGTTGGCTGCATGCAAAGGAAACACCCTGATCACTGTCTTATCTCTTTGGTGCCCAAGAAGTTCCTTTTAAATGATTAAAAGCATTTAATTTGGGAGATTCATAGGAAGATGCAGAAATTGAAAAATGTCTTAGGCATCTTTCACTCAATTTTCACTAATGGTAATATTTTGCATAACTAATTCTGTATCAAAACCAGGAAATTGACTTTGATGTGACCCTGTGTTAATTCATAATTTAACTTGCATTCATTTTCATGATCCTTTTTGTTTGCAGTTTTGTCACATGTATAAATTTGTGTCACCATAACCAAAATATAGAATGGTTCCATCATCACAGCGATCCCACCCACTACTCATTTATAATATTTTCACCCCTCCCTTTACCTCCATTCTGTCTCTAATTCCTGGTGATCACTAGTCTGTTCGTGTTAATTTGAAGGCTATTAAATAAACGAAAATTATAGCATGTATTGATTTTTAAATTTATTTTTATTTTTACATTTTAGGCCTCCCAAGGGATGCACCAGGAGGTGGGGACATGGGGACCTCTTCTGGTGATGTGCAATTATTCTTTATCAACTGAGCAGGCATCTCAGTCTTCGCCATTATGAATGTGTTTATTGAGTCCTTCGTTGCCAAGTATTACCTGAGCCACCCCTGCAGTGCTGGTGGCTTTCAGGTCTACACCTGGCAATATTTGGGTGGGGGGGTCTGTGTAGTGCCAGGGAACAAATGGAGGATGACTATATGCATGCTAGTTATGTACCTTAATTCTGTACTAAATTACTTCAGTCTTAAGATTGGCTTTTAAAACCCAACATAATTCCCTTGAGGTTAATCCAGTTTATTGCATTCCACTGATTCATTCGTATTTGTGGCTGACATACTAACCCATTCACTCACTGAAGGAATTTCGGATTTATAGTAGTTTGCTAGGGACTGACATAGTGTACCATAAACTGGTGACTTCAACAACAAAGTTATGGAAATTGAAAATTCAAAATCGAGGTTCTGAGAGAGTTAAATGTTCTGTGTCTCATTGCTAGTTTCCTATTGTTTTCTAGCAGTCTTTGATATACCCTTATATCACCTGATCTTTTACAGTGCTCTCATTGTGTGCATGTCTCTTAAATTTTCCATGTTAAAAGGATCCCAGTCCTATTGGATGAGGACCCACTGTAATGACCTCATTTTAATTTGGTAACTTCATAGTACTGGGGACTTGGACTTAAATACACATTTGTGTTGGGGCATAATTAAAGTTACAAATAACAGTTTACCAATTTTTGGCTATTAGAAAAACCATTTAACAAAATTTACATATATTTCATTTCTCTGGAGTAGATGCTGAATAATTGATTGTTATTTATGCAGTTTGAGTGGATGTTGAGAGTAGGGTGCTTCCCTTGGCACATGGTCAGACCCAGGCTTGATATCTGGCTTCCTATATTGTCCCCTGAGTCCTGCCACTAGTGATCCCAGAGCACAAAGCTAGGAGTAAGCCTTGAAAACTGCCAGGTATGGCCTCCTAAAAGGTTTGGGAGCACTCTCTGTTTTGCCTAGAAGACCATGTGTGGTGCTGACATCTAATTCTTGTCGGCTGCATGCAAAGGAAGCACCATCGCAGGACCGTATGGAATGATGGTGATCAAAGCTGGGTCGTCTGTATGCAAGGCAAGGGTCCTACTTCTGTACTATCTCTCCCTGTACTAGCTCTTTGGCCCAAGGTTATTAGTTCTTGTTGTGAATACCTGTATGGGTTTTAAAAAGTATTTTGTTTATTGAGAATATATGTCAAACATTGGCAAGATTAGGGTGTATAGCATGCTGATTTTGTGTATATACATAAATATTTATTGCAATATGACTATCTAGTTAACTATCTTGTCACACTTGTCACATAATTACATATATGGTATGTTGTGGATTTTTAAAGAAACTTATAGGGGCCAGAGAGATAGTACAGTGGGCAAGGCAGCTGATCTGTCTTTGATCCCCAGTACCCCATATGTTCCCCTGAGTACCTCTTGGTGTGGTGTAAAAGATATACAAAATGGAAAAACTTGTAAAATATTTGTCATAGTGTCTATCATTTTGCATTTTTATCAGCAAAATATGAGATTCAGAGACAAGCCAAATGTTAGCAAGGATGCAAAGAAACTTTATTTTGGCCATGTTACTGATATGCTAGCTATGGTTCTTTCTGTTAACACTTTAATTTTAGTATATTATTTTTTTCTTTTCTCTCTTTCTCTCCTGGGCACCCCCAGTTGTATTCAGAGCTACTCCTGTCTGTTTTCAGGGATCACTTGTGGCAGTACTCAGAAAACCCTGTGTGGTGGTGGGAATCCAACCAGGGTCTCTGGCATGCACGGCATTTGCCTTTACCTCTGTGATCTCTCTGGATCTGTATGTTGCACCCTGTCATGTTAATTTTTAGTAATCTCTTTTTTCATAAACTTATACTCTTGATTCTTTTGTGTTTGTGTAGGGGAGACCACACTTCGCAGTACTCGGGCTATTCCTGCATCTCTATTCAGGAGTGATGCTTGCCTGTGCATTGTGGATCATATGTGGTGCCAGGGATTGAATATATCTTCCTGCCAGTACTTTTTCTCTAGCCCTGAACTCTTGTTTCTTTTGGGGTGAAAGGGTTATGCTACACTTAGTAGTGGTCTGGGCTTACTCCTTGTTATGAGTTCAGGAGTAATATGAGTGCCAGGGATGTAACAGGGGTAAGCTGCATGTAGTGGCAGGGATTGAATGCTGCATGCATTTCATTCACCTTAACCAGTGTACTATCTCTTGTCAATATAAAGTAACAGAATGGGAGACTAACACCCAAGAATAGTAGAGATAAGGACCAGGAGGTTTACTCCACAGCTTGGAAGCCGGCCTCAAATGCTGGGGGAAAAGGCAGCTCAGATAGAGAAGGGAACACCAAGTAAAGGGTATTTGGAGGATCAGCTCTGGTTGGGAGATGCGAGCCAAATGTATACTATAGATCCAACACAATGGCCACTCAATGCCTCTAGTGCAAACGACAACACCTAAAAGGAAAGAGAGCACAAAAGGGAATGCCCTGCCTGAGGGGGGTGAGAGGGATACTGGGATAATTTGTGATGGGGAATGGGCACTGGTAGAGGGATGAGTACTTATCATTGTATGACTGAAACTCGAGCACAAAAGTTTGGAAGTATGTAACTGTACCCCACCGTGATTCACTAATAAAAAATTACAAGAAAAGAGAAAGGTCCATATGTATTGGAGACAGTCTTTGCGTGCAGCTGAATCAGGTTTGATTCCAGGCACTGCATATGATCCCTCCAGAGCCCTGCCAGATGTGATCCTTGAGTACAGACAGAGCCAGGAGTAAGACAAAAACACTTCTGGGTATGGCCTCCAAACAAACAAAAAATTCTTACTAGTTCTCCCAGGATCTACATTCTTACATTACAATCTTTATGGAATTAATATACCCATTAAAAAATTCTTCCGAAATTAGCATACCCATTAATGAAAATGGCATACCCATTAAGACAGTTTTTGCTTGTGGATTTTGGGCCACCACACCTGATATGGCTCAGGGCTTACTTTTGGGTCTACATTCAGGTATTACTCCTGGCAGGCTCTGGCGACCATATGGTATGCCAGGGCTCAAACCTCGGTTGGCTGAGGCCGAATGCAAGGGAAGTGTTCTATCAGCTGTACTATCTCTCTGGCCTCCAAGAAGACAGTTTGTTGTAAACAGAATATAAGTTCCAGACTGAACAGAAGATCTCAGAGGTCTGTTAATGTTTTCCCTTGTGTGATAGTTGAGTACTTGTCTCCTTGTACATGTTGTTCTTATGTTGTGCTATATTATTTGGCAGAAATGTTTTTGTGAAGTGGATCATTGTAATGTGCTTTTCTATAGGAAGAATTTTCTTGAAACTTTCTGACTAAAAGATAGTCTGTAAAAGTTCTCAATAACTATATACCTCTCTTGGGCCAAAGTACAGGATACTTTTATTGTATGCAGCCATCTTCCAGTTCAATTCCTGGTATAGCATTTACTCCTCCGAGCACTATTGCCATTTCTGATTCCTGAGCACAGAGCCAGTAGTCCCTAAGCATCTCCAAATGTGACCTCCCTCTTTCCATCCCTAATAAGCAACCTCTTAAAAACCCCCAAACTTCTCCATCTTAGGTGAGATGAGTTTAAAGTTTTCCACAGTAGTTTTGATTAGGTTAATTTAATAATGAAAATCCTTTGTTCAAGTTTATAATTGTCTTTGATAATATATTATAAATGGACTGGAGAGACTTCTAAAAGGTCTGGAATTTCTGCCTGTCAAGTAGGTGCCCCAAGTTCAATTCCAACCACCATATGGTTCCCTTGAGCATCATTGGGTGTGGTTTTGGTGGATCCTTAATACTGCTTGACCTGAACAATACCAAGTAAGAGCAACACTGGACCAGTGAACCATCTTTCCTACTTGTCTTAGCATCACCATGACTGGCTCACAGGATCTTGAGCACTGCTTGGTGGTAGGGTGGTCCCTTTCCAAATAATATATTGCTCTTTAATATTAATTTTTGTCTATATTCATTTTACATCCTTTCCTAATTTTTAGATACCTCTCATGGTTTTATTTTTCATATCCTTTGGCTTTTGGGCTATCCTTGGTATTGCTCTGTGCGTACTTCTGGCTTTGTGCTCAGAGTTACTGCTGGTGGTGCTTATGGGACTATATGCTGATCAAAACAGAGTTAGCCACTTGCAATGCAAGATCCTTAACGCTTGTATTAGCTGTCTGGCTCATTAGGGTGCATTTAAATATTTGTAATGGTTTGAAAATAACTTTATCTTGGTCAGAGTTGTTTTAGGAAATTTAAAAAATTCCTCTCATCTTATAGCTCAGATTGAAATTTGGTCTGTTGTCCCCTTTTTTCTTTCACTATTGACTATCATACTGAAGTACATGTAATACACTTATGGTCTATAAAAGCTCTGAATATGGAATAAGTTGCAGCATGAACTGAAAGCACTTGATAATATCTAGCACCAGTAATCTAGTTATTCATATTAAATTTTTTTTTTTGCTTTTTGGGTTACATGGTGATGCACAGGGGTTACTCCTGGTTTTGTACTCAAGAATTACTCCTGGTGGTGGTCGGGAGACCATATGGGATGCTGGGAATCAAACCTGCATTGGCCGCGTGCAAGGCAAATACCCTACCAGGTGTACTATTGCTCCAGCCTCTCATATGAAATATTTTTATCTCTTGTTTTTCAGGGGTTGGGAGTGAGTCTTGAGAGTACCAGAGATCAAACCTAGGGCCTAATACATGTGAAGCCTTCATTCTCCCACTGAGCAACATTCCTGGCTCTTATGCCTTCTTGTAGTAAATGGCATACACTAATAGTAAACTCCCATAAATTTTTGGGGGGATGCATGCTACATATTTAGAAATCAGTGAACTCCTAATCTCTAATGCCATTCCACAAATTCAATTTGACATGCAGGTTTTCTCAGTTTCTTTTTGCCTTTTTTGGGGGTTATTCCTGGTATTGAGCCTGGGACCCTCAAACATGTGATGCATTGATCTGCTGATAAGCCACATACCCAGACATTGTTTTGATTTGTTTTCTGGGTCTTGCCTACCTATTTTCTGGGCTTACTCTTGGCTCTGCTGAGGGATCATTCCTGGTAGTGCTCAGAGCATCATTTGCAGTGCTGGGGAATAGACCTTGGTTTTACTAACAACTGCACTGTCTCTCTGAAGCGCTCTGCTCCTTTTTTCAGCTTTCTGTTTTGTGCTATTTTGTGGGTATGAGACTTGTACCACTAAATTTTTTTTTAACATGGGATGGAAATGTTGAAGGTGTGTTAAGAGTATTTTAATACTTTTTTTTCTTGAGAGCCAGAAGAGGGGGAGAGATCAACTCAATGGGGAGTTTTCATATTTTGTGGTTATTTTAACATTTTCAGAGCATTCCAATCTGGAATTGCCCGCATCCCAACTGGGAGTGTTAATTTCCTTTCTTTCATTTCAAAGCGCTCTCCTCTATCTAGAGAAGCTCTACTCTTAAAGAAGCTTGCTTTCTCGCTTTAGCAAGTTCTTTTCCTTTTCATAAAAAAAGGTAAAGGCCCTCCCGTTGATCGTCGATTTGCTCGAGCGGGCCCAGTAACGTCTCCATTGGAGATTTTGTTGTTACTGTGTCTGGCATATCGAATATGACATGGGGAGCTTGCCAGGCTCTGCCGTGCGGGCAAGATACTCTCGGTAGCTTGCTGGGCTCTCCGAGAGGGGCGGAGGAATCGAACTCGGGTTGGCCATGTTGGCCGCTTGTAAGGCGAACGCCCTACCTCTGTGCTATCGCTCCAGCCCTTCCTTTTCATAAAATTTCTTTATTTCACTAAAGAAAAATTTTAAAGAGTTTGCTATTTTTGGCGGGTATGGAGAGAACTTTGTTTTTTGAGGGGGGCAGATGGAAACTGGGGTTGCTGATGTTGGGAAATGTACAAAGATGAAGAGATGGATGTTGGTACATTGTATGACTGAAACTTGTAATGAACAACTAACTTTGTAACTTTTTCTCATGGCCATTCAAAAGGATAATTAAAAAATGGATACTAGCTCACAATGTTCAACCAAGTGTTGACACTTGAAAAAATTGAATCGGGTGAATTACAAAATTGCAAAGTTATTCCTGATTTAGTTTCAGGTATACATTGTTCTAATAGTCTAACACCAGTGTACTTCCATCCACCAATGTTCCGAGTTTCCCTCCCTACATGGCCTCCCATACCCCCATACTGCCTTCATGGTGGTCACTTTTTTCTTTTTCTTCTCCCTGTTAGGCACAGTGGTTTATAGTACTGCTACTGATAGAGTTTTTATGCATATCATTTTACTACCAATCAGCATCCAGTCCTCCTCCAAACTGATCACATCCTTCTCATTGTCGTAGAGGTCCCTTCCATGACCTATCCCATCTATCTCTTTCCCCCATCCACTTTTTTAAAAAGTAGATAGTTCTATGGATCATTTGTTATTAAGCTTTTCTTCATTATAATAAATAGGAAACAACTGTATCAAAGCATTTTCTTGTTGTCTGAAGATAGCGCAATGGCTGAAGTATCAGTTTTGTAACTATTTCATGCTGATTCAATTTTAAAAAACTTGAAAATCATAAAAATATCTTTAGGGGCTGGAGTGATAGCACAGTGGGTAGGGCGTTTGCCTTGCACGCGGCCAGCCCGGGTTCAATTCCCAGCATCCCATATGGTCCCCTGAGCTACTGCCGGGAGTGACTCCTGAGTGCAGAGCCAGAAATAACCCCTGTGCATCCCCAGGTGTGACCCCCAAAAATATCTTTAGTCATTTTAAGTGGATAGTTCAGTCATATTTAGGAATTATTTCATCTTGCGTATCTTAAACTGTCCACTGTCAGTTTCAGCACTGTCCTTCCATTGTTCATCGATTTGCTCGAGCAGGCACCAGTAACGTCTCCATTGTGAGACTCCTTTGTGAGACTATCTTAAACTATCCCTATTAAATAACTTTTTTCTTTCCCCCTCTCGTCTCCATAACCATCAATGTATATTTTTGTTTTTTATGATTCTCCCTCACACTCATTTGGGCTAGTGTCAGCTGTTGAAATCAGGGTTAAGGCATGTGCTAAACAACTGAACTATATTCTTGGCCCTTGTTTCTGTGAAGTTGTCTAATTTAGATAGCTCATTTGAGTGGACCCAGTCTGCTTTTTACCTTTTTATAATACACTCATTTCACTTAGCATAAGGTCCTTTGGGTTCATTCACATAGTGTAGATGAAGAGTAATATGCATTGACAACATACTCATTTATTTCTTTTCATGATGGGGATATTGACCTGGGCAGAATAGAGTGGTTTTTAAAATGTTTTTGGGTCGCACCTGAATATGTTCTGACTTTTGACTCTGAACTCTCTTCCCCTCTTCCTCTCCCCCCTCTTCCCTCTGTTCTTTGATTTCTTTCTTCCCTTTTTGGGGGGTGGTGTGCAAACACGATGTGCTGAGTCTTATTCTTGGCTCTGAACCCTGGGGCCATATGTGGTGGTCCTGGTGATTGAACCTGGCTTGGGTGTATGGAAAACAAAAGCACCTTATCTTCTGTACTCTATATCTTTGTAAAATATATATCTTTCTAAAATACGGTTTTAAGGTGATAATATATGGTAAAGTGTTTTTTTTTTCTGATAATTATCTTCAGTTAGACCCAGATAATGTCTGGTCAACTTAAACCTGTTAGGGAAAACTGGGAGTAGGTAACTGATCTGTGTTCAGTAAATATGATAATGGTATATGGTGTCTAGCAGTCACTAGTAACTATAGTAAATAGATGAGAGAATACAGTATTTGGGCATTTAGATAGGACTTCTAGAGAATATTTTTATCATGGGTTTAAGAGCAAGTTTCCAGTTCCTGAGATGACAGCTTTGGTGTATGTACACTGCACTAAGAACAAGGTAGTGTGTTGATCCTTGGATAACTCAGGCAGAACTTGAGTATAGACTGTTTGAATAAGTCCTCAAAAATAATTCAGAAGCTTGCCTGCTGGCCTTCCTTTCCACTCAGCAGTGCTTAGTACTTACTAAGCAGGGATCGGGGACTATATAGGGTGCCAGAATTAAATCCAGGTCAGCCACATGCAAAGCAAGCACCTTACCCACTGTACTCTTGCTCTCGGCCACAGGAACCTCTCTTATATTCATCCCCAAACATTCCAAATTGACAGTTTAAAGTAAGTCCTCAGTTAAAGATAGTTCTAGGAAACTGCAATTTTAAGTGAAATGATGAGTAATGGGAAGCAGATCTTCTAAAAATGTCTTTTTATCCTTTGTTGACAGTATCTGCCAGTCCTTTCCTTTAAAGTCAGTCAGGATTCTCTCTCTCTTTCTCTATTTCTTCCTCCTTCCCTCTCCCTTTGCCTTTCTCCTTCTCCCCCCTCTTCCTTCCTCTTCACTCTCTCTTTCCCTCTTCCTCTCCCCCCTCCTCCCTTTGTTCTTTGATTTCTTTCTTCCCTTTTTTTGGGGGGGTGGGGCACACAAACACCATGTGTTGAGTGTTACTCTTGGCTCTGAACCCAGGAATCACTTATGTCGATTTGGGAGTCAGTAGAGGGTGTCGGGAATTGAACCTAGGTTGGCCACGTGCAAGGCAAATGCCTTACCTGTGTATACTATTGCTCTGGTCCTGGACTGTTTTATTTTATCTCACAGTGTTAAACTCATTTGTGGATAAGTTCATCCTTGACTAGATTATTGTGGAATTCAGAGTTGATGGTTGAGAACTGGAGTAAGTTGGGCTGGTAGGTTAATCTAATAATCCTTAGTGTGTTACGGATTTGAGTCACATTTGGAAAATATTGGGGAGTGTGCTATACGGGATACTAGCTAGATTGCTGAGTACTTACTATTAAACACTTAAAAATAGGAGGGGAACAGGTGGATGTTTTCAGTTCTGCCTGGCTTTTAATTTCTGGCAGTGTATAGTGTCCCCTAGCTTTCTTATTTGCTTCTTGAATTATTACTTTTGTACTATTGTGTTAGTCATGTTAAATTTGCTTATTACTTTAAAGTTATTTTAATTTTTAGACTCCCCTTTATTATTATTGTTATTGGTATTTATAATGATGGTGTTTTGGGGGGGAAGGAGGGCAGGTGCAAACCTGGGACTGCTCCAAGGACTATGCAGTGCTGGGATTTGAACCTGGGTCTCCCACATGCAAAGCATGTGTTCCTGTCTCTTTGGCTATTTCTCTAGCCCTCCTTTTTTTTTTATTTTATTTTTTTTTTATTTTTAAAAAATTTATTGAGTCACCATGAGAACAGTTACAAAGCTTTCAAGTTTAAGTCTCGGTCATATAATCATCAAACACCCATCCCTTAACCAGTGCATATTTTCCACCACCAAGAACCCCAATATACTCCCCATCCCACCCCTTCCCCTGCCTGTGAGGCAGATGATTTCCACTTAACTCTCTCTCTACTTTGATTACATTCATTATTTCGACAAAAGATGCACCATTATTATTTGGAATTTCCTCCCCAAAATCAGACCTGCTGAAAAAGCATCGTGAAATAATTTTTTCCTATTGCTGGTTATGAAGAGCATATGATGGATTTCTGATATCTTACTTATTAAGTCTGGAAAAATTTCTGCCAAAAGCCGCATAGTTCTGAGATTGGTTTGTGTGCCTCTAGGGCCATGGTTGTGCTGGAGAGCCGCTCATGGGAGTCAACTTGTGGTCTTGGCAGGGCGGGAAGGATGTGCCAGTTCTGCCCCCATCCCATGAGGCCACACTTGCCCCATTTCCGTGGACTCATACCTGGCTGTCCAGTAGGCTCTGAGGTGGTGGCCACTGTGCCACAGGGGTGGGGAGGGGGGAGAAAGGTGAAAGGGACAGATACCCTTTCCCTCCCGGGGGGGACGAAGACTAAAGATTTAATTTTTATTTTTCCCAATTAAAACTATCCTATTCTGGAGGCCTGAGAGCTAGACTACGAACATGGCACTTGTCTTGATGACCTGGGTTTAATCACAAACACCACATATGTCTAGCCCTCCTTTTAATTTAAGTTTGTAACTGCCTTTTATTTGACTTTCTGCATTACAATTAGGAAATGTTAATGGAATTATTAGTTTTCTTATCTATGTAGAATTCATTTTTACCTTTTTCCAGGTTATCTATTCCTCTACTGGAACAGATGCTAACATTAGAAATTTCTTAGGGGTTATTTCTTTTTTACATTTAATTTAATTTATTTATTTGCTTTTTGGGTCACACCCAACAATGCACAGAAGTTACTCCTGGCTCTGCACTCAGGAATCACTCCTGGCTTTGCTCAGGGGACCATATGGGAGGCTGGGAATCGAACCGGGGTCGGCAGTGTGCATGGCAAACATCCTGCCTGCTGTGCTATCACTCCAACCCCTCTTTTTTATTGTAATCAAAAAGAAATTACCTTTTTTTGGTTCATTTTTTAAAATTTTATTGAATCACCGTGAGATAGTTACAAGTGTTCATGTTTAGATTACAATCACACACTAGTCAAACATCCATCCACCTACCAGTGCACATTCCCCACCACCAATATCCCTGGTATATCCCCCCCTCTTTCCCACCTTCTCCCTGTCTTCATGGCAGACAATATTCCCCATACTCTCTACTTTGGGGCATTATGGTTTGCAATACAGACACTGAGAGGTTATCATGTTTGGTCCTTTATCTACGTTCTGCACACATCTCCCATCCTGACCGGTTTCTCCAGCCATCATTTTCTTAGTGATCGCTTCTCTATTCCAGATGCCTTCTCCCCTTTGCTCATGAGGCAGGCTTCCATCTATGGAGCTATCTGCCCCGTGTATCTACTATCCTTAGGTGTTAGCCTCATGTTATGTTGTTTTATACTCCACAAATGAGTGCAGTCCTTCTATGTCTGTCCCTCTCTTTCTGACTCATTTCACTTAGCATGATTCTGTCCATGTATATCCATTTATAAGCAAAGTTCATGACTTCATCTCTCCTGACAGCTGCATAGTATTCCATTGTGTAGATGTACCAAAGTTTCTTTACCCAGTCATCTGTTCTAGGGCACTTGGATTGTTTCCAGTTTTTGGCTATAGTGAACAGTGCTGCAGTGAACATATAGGTACAGATGTCATTTTTGCTGTGCTTTTTTGCATCCTCGGGATATATTCCCAGAAGTGGTATTGCGGGGTTATATGGAAACTCAGTTTCTAGTTTTTGAAGGACTGTCCATATTGTTTTCCAGAAAGGCTGGACTAGTGGGCATTCCCACCAACAGTGGAAGAGTGTCCCTTTTCCCCCACATCCACGCCAGCAATGGTTGCTTTTGTTCTTTTGAATGTGTGCCAGTTTCTGTGGTGTGAGATGATATCTCATTGTTGTTTTGATTTGTATCTTTCTGATGGCTAAGCGATGTGGAGCATTTTTTTATGTGCCTTTTGGCCATTTGTATTTCTTTTTTGAGGAAACTTCTGTTCATTTCTTCTCCCCACTTTTTGATGGGTTGGAGGTTTTTTCTTGTGCAGTTCTACTAGTGTCTTGTATATTCTGGATATTAATCCCTTATCAGATGGGTATTGGGTAAATATTGTTTCCCATTCTGTGGACTCTTTCTGTATTTTGGTCACTGTTTCTTTTGAAGTGCAGAAGTTTCTTAGTTTGATGTAGTCCCATTTGTTTATATTTGCTTCCACTTGCATGGTCAGTGCTGTTTCATCCTTAAATATGTTTTTAGCTTCAATGTTGTGGAGAGTTCTGCCTACAAAAAAGAGAAATTCTTTAAGACCTGTGCAAAAATACATAGATGGTGACTTACATTAATTTTGTACATCAATATCATAAACTGTAATACCGTTGTAATGACTCAAACTGTAGTAGCTATAAAGAAAGTAATATATGTAAATGATATTTGTAAAATTAGGATTAATATGATACTTTGAAGAAATTTTGGTAAAATTTTTGTTATTGGTCTGAGTATACATGAAAATTACTTGATAGCATTTTTTTTTTTTGCTTTTTGGGTCACACCTGGCAATGTACAGGGGTTACTCCTGGCTCTGCACTTAGAAATTACTCCTGGCAGTGCTCAGGGGACCATATGGGATGCTGGGAATCGAACCCAGGTCAACTGTGTGTAAGGCAAATGCCCTACCTGCTGTGCTGTTGCTCCAGCTCCCTGATAGCATTTTTTTATCTTGTCATTTACTCAGAAGTCTGTAGTGTTAATTGGGGGAAATAGAGGGAAAATATCTTTTTGAGTAATGATAAATTGTGGGGGTGTTGAGGCCACACCTAGTGATGCTTAGAGGCTACTCTTGGCTGTACACTCAGGAATCACTCTTGGTGGTGCTCAGGGGACTATACCGGGTTCTGGAGATTGAACCTGGGTCAGACGCATGCAAAGCAAGTGCCTTACCCACTCTATTGTCTGTCTGGCCCCCCATGAATATTGAGAAAATTTTTTGAGAAATCGAGCAGGCAACCCATAAAGTAAAAGAAAGGTGGTAATTTCAACAGGGACTATGCCAAGATTTATTTTTTCAAGACTATATTTTAAAGGACAGTATGTGTTCTTTTTAACTTTTCATTTTTCGCTCTCTATGCACATTTGGCATAAATAATGAAGTAACTTTCCTGTTTTGATCCATTGTACTACGGTAGGAAATTAGTCTATCTTTTAACACACATAACTTCAAATTTTATGAAAGACTCAGTCTGCTGTTTCCTAAGAAAGTAGATAGGACAAAAAAGGCATGTTCCTGGGCTTGGAGAGATAACTCAAAGAGTCTGAGCACATGCTTTGCATGCAGGAGTGCTGGATTCCATCCATCCCTAACACTACTTCGTTTCATGCTGTGTGTGTCCCCTAAAACCAAAAGGAAAGGTGCTTTCCTTTGTGTCTTAGCAGTTTTAATTTTTTATTTCCTACTAATCTTGAATAGGGGCTAGAGTGATAGCACAGCGGTAGGGTGTTTGCCTTGCACCCGGCCGAACCGGGTTTGATTCCTCTGCCCCTCTTGGAGAGCCCGGCAAGCTACCGAGAGTATCTCAAGCCTCCAAGGCAGAGCTTGGCAAGCTAGCTACCTGTGACGTATTCGATACGCCAAACACAGTAACAGCAAGTCTCACAATGGAGCCATTACTGGGCTCACTTGAGCAAATCGATGAACAACGGGAGAACAGTGCTACTAATCTTGAATAGGTGACCATAATAAAGACAGATTTATGGTAGAGCTCAGATTTTTTTGGAGATGATTCAATTTAATGTTGAATTTATGTACCTGTAATGTGAATGTCAGAATTTGGTAACAGATCATTGTGTAAAGTTTTTGGGAGGCTCTTATTTAAAATAGGGAATTAAGGAAGAAGTTTTGGTGTTGCTTTTATTGATTTTAAATGCATCATTTAAAATTTTAACGTCACACATTTTCACTCACATGTTAACTATTTTATTAGCTTATTTTTGTTAACATTGATCCTAATATATATCTTTCAATTTCTCAAACTTTATGAAATATGATTATGCAGTCATATTTCAGTGTATTAAGGTTTTATTGCATTCTGTCTTATAAATGAGACTATGGCCTGACATTTAGGTCTTTCCTATTTTTGAGTTTGTATCACAATGATGGTGATGCATACATGCATATGTACATCTGAACTGTCACCATTTTTCATATATATATATTTATTTCCTAGATGTGCTTCTTTAGAGAAAGAAACTGGTAGGTAGGTGTGTGGTGAATGTGCTGAATTTACTGGCATTTGACAGTAGAATTTTTTTGGAATTTTTAAATAAAATAGCTGTTACCGTAATTGTTCCCCCTACTCCTGTAACTCCTGTATAATGTGTGGATTCTAAAAGAACTTGTTAGTTATGAATTTGGTTGTTTTTGTTCTTTTTTTTTTTTTTGGACCAAACTTGGCTATGCTCAGAACATACTCCTGACTCTGCACTAAGGGATAACTCCTGGTGTTCCATTAGGGGTGGGTGTGTCACAGTCATGGTCCTCCCTTTGTTCATTGGTTTGCTCGAGTGGGGCCAGTAACATCTCCATCGGGAGACTTGTTGTTACTGTATTTGACATATTGAATACATCACGGGTAGCGTTTACCAGGCTTTGCTGTGCGGGCGAGATCTCCGCAGCTTGCCTGGCTCTCGTAGAGGGGCGGAAGAATAGAACCTGGCTCAGCCGGGCTGGCTGTGTGCAAGGCACCACTGTGCTATTGCTCCAGCCCAGGGGTGGGTGAGTAGAGGAGATCATATTCAGTGCTGGGTATTGAACTCCAGTTCGCTTGATGCAAGGCAAGAACTATCTCTTTTGCTCTGAAATCTTTGTCAAAAGTAGAATATTTGCATAAATTTAATTAAAATATGAAATTTAATTTTAATAACTATCATTGTCTTTCGTTTTTTGGACTACACCTGGCAATGCTCAGGAGTAACTCCTGGCGGTACTTGGGGGACCATATGGGATACCAGGCATTGAACTCTGTAAAGGCCATGTGCAAGACAAAATGCCCTACCTACTATACTACCACCCTGGTCCTCATAATCACCTGTTATTTCTTAATTTGATAATTATACATGAATGTAGTTTAGAAAATGTTAATGGTTTTATAATATGCATTTGAGAGTAAGGAAGTGGCTTTACTTTAAAAATTTGTAGGCAGCCTGTCTACAAATGTGTCTGTGTTAGAAGCAAAATCCATTTGTAACTGGATATATTTGCCCCGAAAGAAAAAGTAATTGGGAGAGAAAGCAAAGTTCATCTGTATGCTTTATCCTCTAAAGTTGTTGGAATGTTAACTCTTTGATGATAAAAATTTGTACATTTGAAAATAATTTCAGTTTTTCTTTGATACTAGGTGAGAGCTCCACCTTGTGATCTTTGAGAATATTAAAAAAATTAATAACTTAAACAGGCCAGAATTGGTTCGTGAGTTTGAATAACTCATAATTTTATTTGTATATCACATATTAATATAGTTTTGGTTTTCCCAACTTGGTTAAATGGTATTAAGTACATTTAAAGATCATTTTAATTTTTAAATGAAACATTCCGTTTAGCAGGGAAGTTAATCATTTGTACAAGTTGAGATGAGCAAATTCCAACATAGGGCTTTATTAGGAATTTACTCTTCCTCCCCCTTTTCTCTATTGATTTTGTTGTAATGATAAGAGTTTGCACACAAACTTGGTTGTGGTGTTGATTGGGATTCACTTATATTTGTGGTTAGTACATCTATACTTGTCCACTGTACTCATTAGGGCTAGCACTCTATTTATTTTTTAAAAATTTTTATTAGTGAAACACCAAGAAGTACAGTTGTAAACTTACAAATTTTTGTGCTTGGGTTTCAATTATATAATGATCGAGTACCCATCTCTCTACCAGTGCCCATTTTCCACCACCACTGATGCCAGTATCCCTCCCACCCCCCATCCCCCCATCCCACCCTTCCTCTGTGGCAGGGCATTTCCTTTTGTTCTCTCACTCCTTTTAGTTGTGGTGTTCACAAAGTGCTCTCTGGGTGAGTACTTCTGGTTATAGTACTCAAACATATTTTTAGTTATACTTGCTGGGGGTCTGACCCTATATTTTCAGGACTTACACAACTGGCCATAGTATGCCTGGAAATTAACTGGAGCAATAGGAATCTTATTTAGCAGAGCTGTCAGGATCTGTCTGATGCATGCCCCGGAGCAAACTTGCTGCCTTATTTTTGCAAGGCAGGTGCTTTAGCACCTAGTCGTCTCCCATACCCTAGTGTTCTTATGTTTAATATTAGGTGGCAATAGAGGGTAGGTGGCTTCTTATGGAAAGAAACCTTTTTTTGGGTAGAGATAGTTTAATAAGGTCAAGGATCTTTGTTTTCCAATTCACCACGCTATGCCTAGTGCAGTGCATTTTGTTTGACAAATGGTAGATACTTTCAGTTAGTTGCATGGGTTTTGTAATATTTAGAAATGTTTTAAAATTAAGTATTTTCCTGGTATAGAGAACTGTCCAGCCTTGTACTATGAATTTTATGCTCTTTAGAGGAATGTAGTATATAATTTACTGAGTGCTCTCTGCTTTTCAGAACTGATATATATTCATGTCGCTAATGAATTACATTTAAAGTCAGCTTAAGGGTGTGGGTAGGTGGCTCAGTGGTAGAACACTTGCCTTATATATGTGGGTCTCAGTATACAATCCCTAGCACTGTGGGAGAAAAGTTTGCCCCAAACTGTATTTATGGGGTCAGGGTGATAACTCAGGCTTCAGGCGCACATCACATTTCTGCATGTGCACAGACCTAATTTGATCCCCTTAAGTGAATGGGGCCCTGAGGTATGGCCCTAGTGGGCTCTAATACCACTGTGCCTGAGAAGTACCACATCACCAGTCTAAGCATTAACTTGTCCAGCCCCAACCCCGAGCATTGAGAGCCCTTTCCCCAAATATTTATATGCAGTAGCAAACTTGGTTTGACAAAATGCTTGGGTTGGGGCTAGGGTACAGGCAGATTGACAGAGCAAACATCGTATGTCCACTTTATTTTCATCTTGTCA
The DNA here is from genome assembly GCF_029834395.1 of Sorex fumeus. Classification (NCBI taxonomy): domain Eukaryota; kingdom Metazoa; phylum Chordata; class Mammalia; order Eulipotyphla; family Soricidae; genus Sorex; species Sorex fumeus. Next base: position 30,255,733 of record NW_026606115.1, read on the forward strand.
TCTGGATAAGAGCTTCTTCAACTTTGTACTCATGACCCTCCCCACCCTTTCTTATGAGAAATGGAACACAGATGACTTTCTAGAACCATCTGGAATTCGTTATGTGGTTGACTTTGAATTAGTTTTTCATTGTTGTGTGTTCAGAACCCTTTTACTATAGCCAGTTTTTATTGAGACTTCCATATAAGATCTCCATTCACAGTTTAAGAAGCTAGGCTTCTAAATGACCTGATATATGTTAGATAGAAGTTAAAAACTCTGTACCTCGTTTAGCTTCCTAGCTCAATGGATTGGAGCAAATGTTTTACATACTGGAGTCTTGGGTTCCATTCCCAGATCCACCTGGTCCTGTAAGTGACTCCCAAACATAGAACCAGGAGTAATATATGAGCAGAACAGGGTGTGGTCCATATAAAGTTGGGTTTTCGTTGTATTTTGGTTTTCTTCAGTTTTTAGTTGGGGGAACACCCTATGGTGCTCAGGGATTGTTCCTGACACTGCTCAGACATGATTGCTGGCAGTGCAATATAGGATCATTTCTGGTGCTGAGGATTTGAATGGGGCCAGTACAATATTTCTAGCACATACAGGTTTTTTGAAAAGTATTCCTTTAAAAATAAGTCGGGATATATATGATAATCTTACAGTACCTGTACCACAAGTCATAATGATGAGAGAGAGACAGAGATAGAGACCACTGTAGGTGTAGATGGGTGAAGGATGGAAGGAGGAAAGTTTGAAACATTGGTGGTGGGAACATTATATGACTGAAACCTAACCATGGACAACTTTAACTCTCATAGTGATTTAATAAAGTGCATAAAGCATAAAAAATAAGTTGGGAATTTTTGTAGTCTAGGGTATGTTCTGCATGTGATGGCAAGTCTTTGAACTCTGGTAGACTACACAGATTAGTAGTTATCAAAGTGGGTGATATCCTCCCCATTCTCTAAACCTCCTTGCGGAATGGTGCTTGAAAGATCTAGGGAAGCTAGGGGAGCAGTAGAGCCTCAGGTGCAATTAGGCTGCAGTTTCTGCTTGTTCTTCCTAAAGAAGGTAGATTTTCAAGGGGGTGCTGAGTAATTGTTTTTCTTGAAAAGGGAGTGGTAGGCCAGGTAAGTTTGGGAAACTCAGACTTGCAGATAATAATGCCTTATGTTGTAGTTAGAAGAAAATGGAGTTACAGTTTTTGGCCTTAAAGGGGAACAATACTAAGGCAGCGATTTAATACGACAGGAGACCATACTGTAGTTTATGTGTTCACTTAAAAGGCTTGAAAGACTGGTGGTGTAGACAATCCTTAATTATTCAGGGTTTACTTTGTAGATTATTTATTCTTGTTTCTCCTATTATCTCACTGTCTTTCTATACATAGCAGCTTTACTTAGGGGAAAATGCAATGCTGGAACTTGTGTTTATTAAATATTAGTAGCCACATAGGGTTATCTTTAAGAGATTTTTTTGGGGGGCTGACACCTGGCGATGCTCCGGGCCATATGCAATGCCAGGCAGTGAACCCATGTGTTCAGGGCAAATGCCTTACTACGTGCCATACTATTTCTCTGACCCTATTTTAAAGAGATTTTTAAATTAATGGGAAAGTTAAATGATGTTTCTTGTTAATTTCTAATGAAGAGATGTTTAGAAATTAATCAGCATATAATAACTGAACATTTATTATTAAACATGTATATTTAGGTGGGCACTTAATACTTTTTTGCAAGTCAGAGAGAAGCTTGGGAAACCATGAAGTTACACACAATTGAGATTGAGAACTTCAGACTTAGCCTGTTTTGTTTATGGGCCTGTCATTTGCTTTTAGATCAAATTCTTGTTTAGAAACTACATTGGGATGTGGGAGATGCTATAGATTGGCCACGATGGGGGTACTTAGGGGATACTCCAGGCTCTTGTGGCCAATGGTCACTCCTGACAGTGTTTAGAAAACCATGAAGTGTCATGGGTTGAATTGGTGTTAGCCACATCAAGGCAAGAGCCTTCAACCCGGTACTGTTTCTTTGGCCTCAGTTTTTGACTTTTAAAACTAGCATCACTCTTCTGTGACCAGACTTGCACTTTCTTTACAAAATGGCATTCATTTGTTGCCCAACTGACATTACTGGTATTTAAACCTATTGTAAGTTCTTTAAGGAACTGAATCACAGGCTACATTTTTCTCCTTCCATATTCAACAGACAGTTCTATTGTCATAAATTGGTTATTTAGTAAGTCAGAATTTGGTCTGTGTTTCTTCATGGTAGAAGAACCCACTTTATTTTTTCCCCACTTTAATACCAAGGTTTATTACAAAGTTGTTCATGATTGTTACAAGCATTCAATATTCTGACACCAATACTACCACCATTGTGACATTCACTCCACCATTATCTCCATTTTCCCGACCACCCCTCAAGCCAAAAAAACCTACTTTAAAATGTTTCAAGGGACCAGAGCAAAAGTAGAGCAGGTTGAGCACTTGCCTTGAATGTGGCCAACCCTGGTTCAAACCCTGGTACCCCGAGATCACCAGGAGAGATCCCTGAGTGCAGAGCCAGGGCTAAGCCCTGAGAAACACTGGTTGTGGTCAAAACAAAAAAATTCCAAAATTATATTTCAATGCTTTTTATGCTTGAATTTATTTCCTATTTACTTTTCTTGTCCTATTCCATTCTTTTTGTTATATCATGGATAATTGTACATAATTGACTACAGTGCTTGCACACTTGGTTGTTGTTCTCACTGAGGGTCACACATTTTCAGTTGTGCTCATAGTCACTGACTAGCTGTGAAACTACTTTGTTGTGCTGCTGGGGATCACAAACAGCAGTGCTGCCAGGTTTGCACTTGTGGCATTGATGGGGATCAACCATATTATGCCTTCAAAGCAGGTTTTCTGTCACAGTCTTTCTTGGACTCTGTTATCTGGTTTTATATTTGTTGTTTTTGAGTAAGCCAGGCTTACTCTTGACTCTGAGCTCAGGGATCACTCCTGGTGGGATTTTTTTTGGTTCTTTTTGGGTCACATCCACTGATTCTCAGTGTTTATTCCTGCCTCTGCACTCAGGAATTACTCCTGACAGTGTTTAGGGGTCCATATGGGATGCTGGGATTGAATCCAGGTCTGCTGCATGCGAGGCAAATGCCCTCCCTGCTAGACTATCACTCTGGCCCCCTGGTGGGATTTTAGGACCATATGGAGTGCTGGGGATTGAACTGAGGTTGGCCACATCCAAGGTAAAAGCCCTACCTGCTCTATTATCACTCTAGCTCCTCTTTTAGCAATTTTAACTGTATTTTTTAATCAGCAGAAAGATTTGAACCTTCCTTTTATTATGGTTCAAACTTTTTATAAGGGTTTTAAAACCAGTAAATCACATTCTATTCCTTGTTAAGGGCATGTGTATATTTAAATCTAGTTAGAAAATTGTAAATTTTAAACCTGTGATTCCAACTTCTTTCTTTTATTTTTAAAACTTGTTCCTACTATTGAGTGTCTATAACAGTTCTGACAAAATTGTACCAAGAAAAATCAGTCAAGGATCCAAGGGGGATCGCTCAAAGGGCTGATGCCATGTTTTTAATGCATGAGACCTGAGTTCAGTCCCTGAAACAAATGAGCACAACCTGGTGTGACTCTAGTTGACTGGACTGACTGGTGGCCAGGCTGAGTATGGCTCTGCTAAGTATTAACCCGGAGTCCCGTCTCCCCCTCCCTCTTCAGTCCTAACCTCAGCTATCTGAACAATGCTTGTGAGCCTTTTCTACCCGTGCTTCCCCCATTCCCTGCCAAAGCAGCATAAATCAAATGCAAGGGAAGGAAATTCTTATTTACTAAAACACATCCGCAGGCACTGGGGGAATTTTCAGTGTAAATATCCTTCTTGATATTTGTGAATCTATAATAAATATGACCTCTCCTCTCATCTTTTAAAGGAATTTTCTGTCTTAGAAGAAAGAAGCAAGCCATTGTTTTATATACGTAAATATATGAATTTATTTCTGACATTGGGGTGTTCCAGAAGATGATAAAGAAATGATAGCAGCTCCAGAAATACCAGCTGATTTTAATCTACTACCGTAAGTATATTTTAATAATTTTATACTTATATTTACAAAATGGGTAATGGATCAAGCCAGTTAATTTCACTTTTTTTTGCTTTAGATGGTCTAATATAGAAGTATGTATATTTTGAAACATTTTATATCAGTGCTCATTAGGCTCTGTAACAACAGTTATTTCATGTTTTTTTGTACTATGTGTTGAGTGCATTTCTAAATTTAGATGATGCACAATTATTTTTTCTGTTCAGTTCTATGAGACCAAAAGTGGCTTTACAATAGCAATTGTTTTGAGGGGATAACATAAAATTCTTAGAAAGTTAAGTGTTTACATTAGTAAGGAATGCATATTCTGCAGTAGTATTTAGGGTGTAAATTCAGATTTGTCTTAATATTGAGTGATGATAAACAAATATAAATCTTGAAGGCCATGCTCTACATAGTTTTTATTTTATTCTATCTTATTTTTAAATTTTATTTTTATAAAATTGTTCATGATGATATATTACATTCAGCATTTCACCAATCCCACCACCATTATACCTTCCCACCACCATTATTTCTAGTTTTTCCAACCACCACCCAAGCCTGCCTCATTAGCAGGTCCTAAATGATTTATTTTGTATTGTTTGTTATGATTATTTTGCTAAAAATGATCAAAAAATTTTTGTAAGAAGAAAGTGTGTGAAGATTGTTGTATCTCACCCTGGAGCCATTGAGCCCTTGTAAAAGAGATTACTAACATTTTGCAGGTTTAACTTTGTGTGTTAATATTTAAGTGAGTTTGGTTGCCTTCTACTTTACATTCCAATCCAATGTGGTGAGCTATTCCTGGTATACCAGTGGTGTACTGTATGTGATATCATGCAGCCACCAATGTGGCTGTGTGCTCCAGGAATTCTAAAATTTTGATGGTGTGATACAGTTGGACTTAAATGTTTAACTGGATGCTGACTGTGGAGTCCAGAAGCATCTCTGTAGCTTGCTGATCTCTTTTGATATTTATTTATGAATGTCTGGATCATGACCAGAGGCAGTTCATGGGCATGACTGCCAGGCTCCTGAAGAACAGGTGCTAGGGGAAGGTCGCCTATCTATGACTCCATGAGAGCCTGGAGATTTTGGAGAAAAAACCTGCATACCTGAGTTTTCAACAGATACATTACTATATGAGGCTCATTTGATCTTGTGGAGTCCGGTCGTAAGCATGGTGGCAATTGGGTTCTGAAGGTTTTTGGCTGCCAGGGTCTGTTTGGATGGGTGGAAAACTGCCCCTCTCCTCCCCCTCCCCATAGTTTTTAATAGAAACCAATTATTTTTGTATAGGTTCATAATGTTACTGCAGCATATTGGTTTAACCGTACCTTATTCAGCTTTTTTTCTAATTATTTTTGGTGTTTGACATAGCCACAATAATTTGAGCTAATATACATAAGAAGACACAAAGTTCTATTAAAATCTTTATAACACCTGATTTGAAAATAAAATATACTTGCTTAAAAAGTTTGATAGGACTAGAGATAGCTTGAGAGATACATTGATACCTTGAGCTCCACAGCTTTGCTGGGATTGGCTTTGGCTTGCTCTCTAGGTTCCACTGGCTGGGACTCCTATTAAAATAAGTCACAGTGATAACCAAACCTGATTTTGATAATACATGGATTATCATTAAAAAAACAAGAAAACTTGTTTTCAGTGGAGTTTCACTGGATAACTTTTTAAAATTTTTATTTTGCGGCCATACCTGGCTGTGCTCAGGGGTTACTCCTTCCTCTGCACTCAGGATGTGCTCAGGTAACCATATGGGATGTCCAGGATAGAACTGCCCACAAAGCAAGCACCTTATGTGTTGTACTATCACTCCAGCCCCTGGTCATGTTGTGTTCTATAGGTTATCTCCAGCATTTCAAAAGTATGATTTTGTGGGTGAGTGTCGCTCTTCTGTAGCACTCAATACCCATGGGCCACTTTTGGTAGTACTTGTCCCAGAAATAAGGGCCTTATTTGATGCTCTGCTAAGCAAAGCAGGGCCTTACTGGGTAGTGCTCTGGTTAAAGAAGAATTTTAATTAGTGTATATTCTTTAAAGATTCTTGAAAAATGTCCTGTTTTGTTTGAGCGAGGCTATGAGATCGTTTAAAAAAAAGTTTTTCTTTGTAAAAATATGAAATTTCTTAAATATGCTATTATTAAGATTATAGACTATTTTTTTGCTATTTGAATTGTTCCCAAGTGCTTTGTGCTTAGGAATGACCCCTGTTAGTGTTTGGAGGACCAAATGTGGTGCCGGAGATTTAAACTGGGCTCAGCTGTGTGTAAGGCACACAATACTATTCCTCTCACCCTAAAGATAATTTTAAGAAAGGTTTTCATTTTATCGTTTAATTTTCTTTGCGTTTTGGGTCACACCCGGGGATGCTCAGGGATTACTCCTGGCTCTATACTCAGGCATTACTCCTGGCGGTGCTTGGGGGACCATAAGGGATGCTGGAAATTGAACCCGGGTCGGCCGTGTGCAAGGCGAATGCCCTGAAAGGTTTTAATTTTAAATAGAGTATTAGAGCGTTTCTAGAAATAATGACTTGAAATACTATCATGAGTAAGAGGGAATTGATGTTAGGGTGGTAACAGAGTAGATAGCTATGGAATGTGTTAGGTGTGGGCATGATTTAAGAGGAGGAGTAAAAGATCATTCATATGATAGATAATTGGTAAGGTTTCAAGCCTTTACAGTATCAACCTAGTATGCCCCAAAACATACTTGCATATGTTTTACCCTAGACAGGTTTTTATTTTTTTTATTTTTATTTTTATTTTTTTTTGGTTTTTGGGTCACACTCGGCAATGCTCAGGGGTTACTCCTGGCTCATGCACTCAGGACTTGCTCCTGGCGGTGCTCGGGGGACCATATGGGATGCTGGGAATCGGACCTGTGTTGGCCATGTTGGCTGTGTGCAAGGCAAACGCCCTACCCGCTGTGCTATAGCTCCAGCCCCCCTAGACAGGTTTTAATGTCATTCTTTTGGTGTTAAAAGTGGAGGGAAAGTATTAGAATAAGGCAGGCCTTATGTCTTCTGTGGTTCTATGTGGTTCTATGTCTTCTGTGGTTCAGGATGTTTTGTATATTCATTCTGGTTACTCACCCCGCTTCATTCAGAAGCTTGTTTTGCTAGTAAATCAAGCTTCTAGTGGCTTGTTCTTTTAGCAGATATAATCTGGAAGTATAGATCAAGAGTGTTATTGAACCTTTGATAATTCTGTGACATTTGGAATATTGGGAATTCTAGTGTTTTATTTTTTCAGACTTACAGTAGCTATAAACTAAGAAAGCTTATATTCCACATATGTCTTGGGAAGAAAAATGTGTTACTGAAATACTAAGATATTTAAAAGTGTTTCCAATTTATTTATGAAGGCCATGTAGACTTTTGTGAAGATTATTGATGGTAAAAATCTATTGACAGTGGAAAAATATTGATCATAGTAATGAAACATGAATCCCTCCCTATTAGTATGTATATATGTACATATATGTGTGTGCTTGTTTGTTTTGGGGCTACACCTGGCAGTGCTGAGTAGCTACTCCTGACTGTGGCTTGAAGGCCACCTACCATTGGTACTTGGAGATCAAACCTGGACCTCCTGCATAAAAAGAACATGCTCAGCATGTTGAACTTTCTCTCTGGTTTCTCATTAGCATCTTAATCACTGTCACTGTCCTCCCATTGTTCATCCATCGATTTTCGGCCCAGTAATGTCTCCATCGTGAGACTTTGTTGTTACTGCGTTTGGCATACTGAATACGTAGCAGGTAGCTTGCCAGGCTTTGCCGTGCAGATGAGATACTCTCGGTAGCTTGCCAGGCTCTCCTAGAGGGGCGGAGGAATCGAACTCGGGTTGGCTATATTGGCTGCGTGCAAGGCAAATACCCTACCCGCTGTGCTATCGCTCCAGCCCAGCATCTTAATCATTGTGTTAAATTTATAAAATATTCAGGGGCTGGAAGATAGTATAGTGGGTAGGGCACTTACCTGGTATGCGGGTCACCCGGATTAGATACCCAGCATCTCATATTGTTCCCTGAGCCCCACCAGGAGTGACATGATCCTGAGGTCTGAGTCATGAGTAACCCCTGAGCATTACTGGGTATGGATTAAAAAGAAAACCAACAAAACAAAATGTATTAACTATCCCTACATATCAGCTTTTGGACAACTATTTAGTATTAAAAAAATAGAGAAACAAAAAATCTAAAGGAAAAGCAAAGAAATGAATAGACTATTTTTTTAAATAGCCTATCACTTTGATTCTGTTTATGTTAATACGCTGCAATTTGTGTTAAGTTACATTTAACTCTGAGCCACTGCTGGTCTCAATATGTTTTAAGCAAAACTGGTGGTTTGTTTTAAGTAAAACTGGTGGTTTACATGTGAAAAGTGTTTATGTTTAAAAGATAATTTTATAGGGGCCATGCCCCAGCGGTGTTTGAGTGGGAGTGAGACAGTCTCCACAGTATTTGGGGCAGGTAAAGGGTTGGCAGATGAGGGCCCAGGGATTGAACAAAACACCTTGCATTTTTATCTTTTATGGGTATGGCTCAATCCAGTGTAACCCAAATACCATCATTTCCCCTTCTCTTTGGAGATCCTAGACCTATAGTTTCTTCAGTATTTCCTTGATTCATGTGGCAGAACTGGAGAGTAATAGGCTTAAACAGTGCACTCCCTCCCACCCCAAATATATAGCTTTACTTTTCAAATATTTGAAGAGACTCTAGACAAGGTTGAGAAGTTGTTACTCATTCAAGTTGATACATATCATAGTACTAGAGTTAGCTCTCTGTCTAGCTGACAATTTATTTCATAAAAAATTGAGGAGGGTTTGGCCTGTACCTGGCTCTGTGCTCACGGGTCACTCCCAGTGGTTCTCAGAGAGACCATGTAGTTATAACAAGAGATCTGAACTCAGCCCTCCCATGTGCAGTGCAAGTGCTTCATCCTTTTCTCTGGGGCCTTACACAGAAATATTTTGCTTAAAAATGTTATATGCATATCTTTTCAGAACAACATCCGTTTTTTCGTTGTTTTTGGGTAGTGGTGATGCCAGGCATCAAACCCAGGAACTTGTCAGGCATGTACTCTCTACCACTGAACTATGTGACTAGCCCCTAGAAATACATGTTTCATACTTAAACACACCTAGATTTATGTGCATTTTTTGAAGTAGGATAGTCCAGAGGATACTTACTAAAGTTTCCTAATAAAGGCCACCCAGTATCTAATGTTAAAACAGTTTTCCTTGGCACTGTACAACCATATTATTTTAATTGGAAAATAAAAACATCTATTGTAACCATAGAATTCTTAAAATAAAATTTGAGAGCCACTGATATTATTTAATGCTTTTGATAATAAAAAATCTAAATATTAACTTTCAATTGTTTTTGTAATTTAAGATCTTATATGTATAGAAATGCGCTATAATGATGTTTTGGGAAAGTGTCTTAATTGTATTTAATCCTAATATATCAAGTTTTATAATTAATTAACCAAGACTTTATTTTAGGAAATAGGGCAAAATATTAGAAACTTCATCTATATTTCAAAGCAGGTTTTTAAATAATTGCTTACTTTTCTGTCATAGGGAGTCGGAAACACATTTTTCTTCTGACACAGATTTTGAAGACATTGAAGGGAAAAACCAAAAGCAAGGCAAAGGCAAAGTATGTACTGAATATATAATTTGATTTTGGTTCTTAAGATAATTTGTGCATTTGTAGGTATCAAGTTATGTATGCATATATGTACATGCATATATATAGAGAGAGACGGAAAGAGAGATGTGTGTGTTTTAGTTATATATCATCATTGTCTTTTAAAATGCCTTTTCCCACTATTAACATTCTGCAGTTTCTGTGGTTGAGTGATATCTGTGTTTTTGGTTAGATATTGTGTCATTGTCTTTTAAAAATGCCTTTTCCCACTGATAAGCATTCTGCAGCTTCTGTGGTTAAGTTCTAGATAAAATGTCTTATGATTACCTATTTTCACTAGTATAAAGTTGAGATTAATAATATATCATTCAGTTTTAGCAGTTTATTATTTACTTAGACCATGCATGTTAAGCAAACAGACTGTGATAATCTGCTGGTTTTATTATTTGCACAAGTGGTCAAATATATATCGAAGAAATGGATAAAATTTCTTTTCTAATTCAATTTAAAATTGTAGGATACCAATGTAAGCTTAATGTGTTATAATTGAAAACATTGTTATTCTTTATGTAATGTTAAGGATAAAAACTAATGATGAAATTCTGAGTCAGTAGACTACAAATTTATAGAGTATATACTCAATCACTATAGATAGCATGGTGATTGTTCAAGTTATTTCTGTTTCAGGATGGAGATTCAACTCTGCATATGTGTAAATACCTCGTGCAACAGTGGTTTTGTTCATACATTTGTTTCTTGGATCAAGTGGATAGATAGCTCAATAGACTGGAGCAAGTGATTTGCATGTAGGAGAATCAGTATTGATCTCCAGTACTACATGGTCCCGTTAGTATTAACAGGAGTGACCTCTGTGAGCACTGTTGGGTGTGACCCAAAACCAAAAGGAATAATTATTTTTCCTGAAATAAAATTTTGCAAACACAGTAACAACAAAGTCTCCAATGGAGACGTTACTGGGCCTGCTCGAGAAAATCAATGAACAATGGGAGGACCTTACTCTTACCCTTATTTCCTCATGACGCATTTACTTTAAAAAGCATATGACAGGAACATGGCTAGAAGGGCTAGAATGCATGTATTGCTTTCAGACACCCTGGGTTCATTCCCTAGCACTGTATGGTCCCCCAGTACTATTGAGCGTGCAGTCTCAAACCCTCCCCCCAAATACAGAAAAGTACAGTGAACAAAGAATGCTTCCACATAATTCTTCACCTGGATGCAATACATTATTTGAGCAATTTGATGAATATAACTTTTATACATATACCTCTGTATAAACACACACCTAGAATTTCATTTAAATGCTATGCATCTGGTTTCATTTGCTTTTAAAACTCAGTGGTATGTTATTAGTAGCAGCTTTCCTATCAGTGTATTTTTCCTGTCTGTAATTTTCAGTGATGTCATATATCATCATATTTTCTGTATGTAATAAATAGGATAGTTAATTAGTCATTGTATAGTTTTTAGGGCGCACACAATTTATGTAATTTATATAGGTTCTTGTTTCCTTAAAATGTAGAAGTTGAGAAAGGAAGAAAAAACTGAAAATATTAATCTGTGAAGTATAAAGGCACTTGCCTAGCATGTGACTGCAGCCATGACACTTCTTCAAATCCTAGCACTACATATGGTCCCCCAGTACTGCTGAGCACATACCCAGGAGTAGCCCCTGAACACAGTGTGTGACCTCTCTCAAGAAATGTTAACTGTGAATGTTATATACTTTGTTACATTGTTTGAAGTCTCTTTGCTTATTAATTACAACTAAATATCACTTTACCATTGGGATTTCACTAGTGTTTGCTTACACAAATAAGAACAGAGGAAAAAAGGTGAAAAACAAAAACCACCAAAAACAACCACACTTTTAGAGTGTACTATATAATTACTCAAGAGTTTTTTTTTTTATTCTACTACCGCCTTACAAAACTGAAACTACTTTTGACTTTGATGTAATTTACAAGTTGGGACAAGACCTTCAGTAGCATTTGAACAGAAGATTCACCAATTTTTTAAACAGTTTTATTAACTGTATTTAGACACTGTTATAAGTTGCGAGGGTCAGACAATATAATCTTAAGGGCAACTGCATTTAGACATTTTTATACATTCTGTGCACAGTGATAGTATATTTTTCTCTTGGTTTTTGGGCCATATCTGGCTGTACTCAGGCTTTAATCCTAGCTCAGATGTCACTCCTGGTGGTGTTTGGTATGTGGTGCTAGGGAATAAACCCAAGACAGACACATGCAAGACAAGTGCATTACCTTCTGTACTATTGCTTCTGTACTATTGCTCCAGCCACTGTGTTAATATTTTTATTGGGACCACTCCCTGTGCTTGGCAGACGGGGTAGGGCTGTTGGGGACATGAAATTTGAGGAATCCATCTCAGGGACTTGCACATGCCATTTATATGCTCTACTACTTGCGTTACCTGCCCAGCCTGTGTTCTAATAATATTAAATATTTTCTAATATTAGAACATCCCAGTGGATTAGAAAACTTTATTTTATAAAATAGGAAATAGGTATAAAGCTAAGTTCTCAAAAACATTGAACTCTATGTTGAAAGATGAAAAATGGTTATCTTAATTCTCTGTAGGATACTATCTCATAAAGTCTGACGGATGTTTTTTTTCCTCTACAAGATTATATTTAGGTTACCATGTTGACTTTTTATATTTCTCTTTATTATCACTTTTGCACATTGTTTTTAGAACGGCATATCATAATTGAGCCGTTTTAACTGAACTAGATTTTAATACTGTCCTGTCCCTGTCCTCCCATTGTTCATTGATTTGCTCAAGTGGGCCCAGTAACGTCTTCATTTTGAGACTTGTTGTTTCTGTGTTTGGCATATTGAATTTGTCACGAGTAGCTTGCCAGGATTTGCTGTGCGGGCGAGATACCCTCATAGCTTGCCGGGCTCTCCGAGAGGGACGAGGAATCGAACCTAGCTCGGCCAGGCTGGCTGCGCACAAGGCAAGCGCCCTAGTGGGGACTATTGAGGTTTATGATATAAACTGCAAATATACAATTTTCAATGTATTCTTTGTATACAGGTTCATCTTTTCTGTCACCCTTATCTCTGAAATTACTTTTTTTGAGACCAAAGTCTTTTACTAAGAACCAGGAATTATGTACTTAGTTTCCAAAATATTGACTCTCATTAACAAAAAATATAATTTAACAAGTATTTTTGTTCATTTATTTGGGAGAGGTTTGTTAAGAGTAATGGTTTTGGACTCTTGAAGAATGAAGGACCCTTCATAGAACCAAGTACAGAAGTATTCAGGCTATAAATGGGAATAAATTTTTCGACCTTTCTATAGATTAGTCTCTAATGTATTACCTGTTTTTGTACCGTTAATAACCTATGAATGGTTTTTACATTTTAAAGTGGTAGAAAGAGTTGAGATACTATGTGTCCCACAAAACCTGAAGTTTTGTGGTACTTCACTATAAATTTACTGCCTGTGTTCTGGTTTGTGCTCTCTTGTTGTCTCTGTCTCTTCTCTCTTTTTCTGTTCTCTCTCCCCTCTGTATCTCTTCCCACCTCCGCCTCCCTTCTGGGCATTGAACCAGGGTCAGTTGTGTGGAAGACAGTCTCTTATCCTTTGTAGTTCTTTGGTCCCTAGATTAGTATTTCTCAACAAAAGGCTCCCTCTGGGCCCCCAGGATATTCCAAGCATGCCATAGGTGAAAAGTTCATAAATGGGGGCTACAGAATAAGATTATTGAGCCAACAAGTAGGACAAGTAAAACAGTAGAAAGCAAATTAAATTTTGAACTATGAGTTACTTACTTGATAAACTGTTATTCTTACTGCCCACTATAGTTTATAGCCTAAAGCAGAAATCCGGTGAAGCTGATACAATTTTACTTTTCCCTTTACAAATTAGAAAACAACTCTGAAGCACATTGTGGTTCAGTAATTTGCCCAGAAAAGCTCAGCTACACTTATAAAGAAATTTGGAACCATTAATTTGGTCAGTGTGTAAAGGCTGTATCCTAAGTACAGTGCTGTGTGAGGTATATGGTAGTAATAATGAAAAGAAACATGATACACAAAAAGAGGCTGTTAAAACCATATTATTTTATGATGTGTATGAGAGTCATTTTTTCTTTCTTGACTGTGCTGGGGCTCAAGCCTTTGTTTCATGAATGGAATCCCCATCACTGGCCCATACGCCAGTCTCTTTTTAAGTCAAGTTTAAGCATATTATAATTTTGTACTCTATCAACTGCTTTTGTTGTAACTCTCTTTTCAACTCCAAATGATAGGCATATAAATTATGTTGTATTTTTATCCAGACTTGTAAAAAAGGCAAAAAGGGCCCAGGAGAAAAGGGCAAAGGTGGAAATGGAGGAGGAAAACCTCCTGGTCCAAACCGAATGAACGGCCATCACCAACAGAATGGAGTGGAAAACATGATGTTGTTTGAAGTTGTTAAAATGGGCAAGAGTGCTATGCAGGTAATGTTTATCTTATTCTTTCTAGGTGATTTCCAGAGGACTTGTTCATTTTAATTAATTAATTTATTTTTTTGCTTTTTGGGTCACACCTGGCGATGCACAGGGGTTACTCCTGGCTCATGCACCCAGGAATCACTCCTGGCGGTGCTCAGGGGACCATATGGGATGCTGGGAATTGAACCCAGGTTGGCCACGTGCAAGGCAAACACCCTACCCGCTGTGTTATTGCTCCAGCCCCGGACTTGTTCATTTTAAATATTATAGAAACATTCCCCAATTTTTCTAATTGTATCTTAAGACGTTTATAATGCTGCATTTTAGTTGAAAGCAATAGACTTGTCAGAAAACTAAGGATTTGTCTGTTCAGACATAAGAACTTTTAACTGTGTTCTGAGCCATTTTCTGTTGCATTATTTTCTTTTAATGGAATATAAAAAATCATTTGATTAAAAATACATTGATGTAAACCCTGATTTTAAGATTTTAATTTCCTCCCGAATTTATACATTTTCCATTAAAACATGAAGCACTTTGCCTACATAGAATTCCTTGTTGAGTGACCTAATGTAATCATTTATCCACTTCACTGAATTGAGTTATTTTGGTCACTGTTTTCTATATATAACTTTTGTTATTTGCCCTGTTTCTAGCAGAACAATAAAAATATGGAGTCATATCCATGTTAAATCATCCTAAACTTGTTACTTCTACATAGTTTTATGATTGTAGTAGCATTTCATGTTTACAGTGTATGCTGAAGACATATGGTTTTTAAAAATTGAGAAAACATGATGCTCAAAGAATATTCTTGCCCAGTAAATGTATTTAATTTTCTAAAGATATAGGAAACACTTCCTCTTTTCTTCACAGAATTAATGTAGCAATGTAGCACTGTCCTCCCGTTGTTTATCGATTTGCTCGAGCGGGCACCAGTAACATCTCACAACAAATAGTGAAACTTGTTACTGTTTTTGGCATATCGAATATGTCATGGGTAGTTTTCCAGGCTTTGCCATGTGGGCGAGATACTCTCAGTAGCTTGCTGGGCTGTCCGAGAGGGGCGGAGAAATCGAACCCAGGGCGGCTGTGTGCAAGGCAAATGCCTTCCCCGCTGTGCTATCGCTCCTGCCCACAGAACTAATGTGGTTTTGTTTTATGCTGTTTTTGGGGGGGTTGGAGAAGGGTTCATGGGCTGTGCTAAGGGGTTTCTCTTGGCAGTGCTTAGGAGAACTACATGGAGATGGAGTTTAAACTGAGGCCTCCATATGCAAAGCATGCACTTTGACCTTTTATGCTATCACTCTGACCCCATAGAACTAATTTTTAATAAGTGCAAGGTACACATGGGTGGTTTAGGGAAAATGTGCTGTTTAAGATTTTTGTTATTAATAAATAACCAAACATACCTTTATTGCTGTGGAACAATAAATGTTTTTATAAATGAATTAATGTATTGATTAGCATTAATGAATTTTTATACATAAAATGTGCCAGTAAATGTTGGCTTTTTGAGTTATCATCAGTCATACAAAGCAGTTTATTTTCTGTATTTGTTTTGGGCCACACCCAGTGCTGTTTGGAAGACCATGAGTTGTTGGGGATCAAACCCATATCTGAAGCATATAAAACTTCCTTGTCCTTTGCGCTATCTCCCAAACCCTTTCAATGTATTTTCTTAATTTAATCCCATCTTAATTCACCTATGTAGAAAAGTTTGTGTTCATATAGTTATTATTATAGATCTAGTTATTTGATCTTTGAAATGTTTGTGCCTGTATATGACATTTCAAAAATAACGTCTTAAAATATTGCTATGCCATGGCTTATTTGTTCTTATTAAAAAAGTCTCCTATCTGTGGTTCCCTCTTTGCGTAATTTTATCAAGGGGATAAATGACCTCATTTACATTACATTGTTATTTCATTCCTTTTCTTTTTATGTTATACTTTTTGTCTGTATTTTTTTTTATTGGAACTTTCAGTTTGTTAATATCAGAAATCTCAGCTTACATCTGTTGATAATCAGGCAGTTATTTTTGTTAGTCTATAGGATATTTCTTTTAATGCTTGGCTCATCAAAATTAATTTGAAGGCCACGGCCCGTGGTGTGTACTGCCACTCTTTGTGCAGTACTCCCAGCAGTGCGTGGGGGCTATGCAGTGCCAAGGATTCAACCCAAGATGTTTACATGCAAAATATGTGCTCTAGCCCTTTAAATTAGCACCACCAGGAGTGATTTCTGAGTGTGGAGGCAGAAGTAAGCTCTGAGCACTACGGGTTGTGCCCCCAAACAAACAAATAGAAAATGTTAGTTGCACATTTAATTATTTTTGCCAGTGCTATTTTAGTATTTAAAGAATGAAAATTTTCCTTGTTTTTGTGATGGTTATGTCTTAGATTACAATGCCTGTATGCTGCTTTTTCCCCTAAATGTTTTTCCATGTCCATAGTAGCACTTGGAAACTTCTCTACATTAATTTCTCGTTGAAAAAAAATGTAGTTTCTCTGTATTCCAACTTTATGTAATTTTCCAAGACTGAATTTGAGCAGGAAGCTAACCTGTTTACCATCTTCCAAAAGTTCTTCCTTTTCTAGAACTTTCATATTTCTGTATGAAATATTTGATATTAACCAGCCACAGTATACACTCCATTCTCAGGCTTTTGTTCCTTTGCTTTCTTCCATGTTGCCTAGGATTATCTAAATTGATAGATGTCATTAATTTTTAGTTTTAGACTTTTTTCATGGGGGTAGAGATGCGTGCTTTCAAGTAATTCTCAGGATGCTCAGGGATCGTTCTGATGACAGATCCAACCAGCCCATGGCTCTCTGTTAGGACCTAGCAGCGTGATGCTATTCTAATGTGATACAGTTGTGATTCTATACTATTCCATTGCTAGGGTCCACCGAGTCTACAACCAGTAGCGTTCTGGAGCCATGTTATTGCTGGGAATGAGCAAAGGCATGTGTGTCACCTGTTCTTTGAACTGTGCCCTTGACTTTTTTCCCACTCTGTCAAATGGTGCTTAAGGATCCCAGGGCCACTCCTGGCATTGCTTGGCCAACTATTGTCACTGGTTCAGTGTGAGGACCCATGGATATGGTACCACTTTTCAAAGTCTGTGGTATTATAGAACACAAGGAGCTACCATGACGGTACACAGGGACTTCTGTGATGCTTTGGAGAACATGTGGCAGTGGAGAGTAGAAGGGAATCAAATCCTGGTTGATTGCTTCTTTTTTCCCTAGCCCCCTGAAATTTACTAATTTGGTGTTGTTTGGGGACCATATGTGGCGGTGTTCAGGGGTTACCTAGGACTACACAAGAGGTGTTCTGGGCCTGCTCCCAGTATCTGCTTAGGGGTTACTCTGATTTTCTGTGGATTGAACCTGCTCCTCCTGCATACAAAAGCTGCACTTGTCCTTGTCCTGTTGCACTAACTCTCTAGCCTGGAATTTACTTCCTTTGGGGTGGGTGGGGCGCACATGGCAAAACTTAGTGATTACTCCTGGCTCAGGGATCACTTCTGGCTATGCTTGGGAGACTATATGGGATGCTGTGGATCAAATCTGGTTCAGCCATGTGCAAGGCAAGCTCCCTATCTGCTGTACTATTTATCTGGCCCCTGGAATTTACTTATTTAAAAATTTTTATTTCATTACAGCATGAATATTATATATTTAATGCATATTTTGGTAAAAAATACAGGAAATACAGTAATGTAAACCTATTTTTTCTAGGATAAATTCAAAATGTTACTATAATAGTAATTATACTTTATAGAATTGGATTCTGTAGTTGATTTTCAGATTCCTTTTTATTCAAAAATGGATTAGCCATCATTTTGTACCTTGAGGTAGTTATTTTACTTAATTTGCTTATAAAGTTGAATTTTATAATGTAAAAGTATATATACATATGTATGTTAACTTGAAGTAATGTGATATTACTTGTCTCAGTGATTTTAAGCAGATTTAATTTTAGAGCATGAGATAAATCTAATTTTTTCCCCTTCTACTGTAGTCGGTGGTAGATGATTGGATAGAATCATACAAGCATGACCGAGATATAGCACTTCTTGACCTCATCAACTTTTTTATTCAGTGTTCAGGCTGTAAAGGTAAGATAATTTTGGAACCAGAATGTTCTCAAACTGTATCTTCTTTTTGTCCCACCACAAGACATACGTTACATAAAAACTTGTCCCAAGCTGTTGTTTATATAACTAATAGTATGGGTAAGGAATAAAAAGAGCAAAAAACAAAGCAAGAAATAAGGAAGTTGTGGCACTTACGTTTACATGTGAAAGTTATTTTAAAACTGGCAATTGATAATTGTTATGTTAATTTTATTAGATATATTTCCCACTTTCATCAGCTGGTTTTAGGAACAAAGAAATGGATCAAGAAGGGAGAAGGAAGATAATGAAGAGGTACAGGTTCAAAAGACAGGGAATTGTAAAGTTTAGGGAATTATAAAGTGGTATGAATAACAGTAAGTAATTAAGTGGATAAGTAAGTAAGGAAGGAATTGGTGAAATTTCCAGTTCTTCTAAAAAGTAAAGAAACAGGCTGAGAATAGGATTTTGGTGAAAATGTTTTTACTTTCTTTAAAAATATATTAAAGCATTAGGGGGAAAATACAGACTATAGAAATTTTTTTCCTGTAACAAAAATATTTAGTTCAGACATTTGAAAATGGAACAGAATTATGTAAGGTGGGAAAATCATGGATCCAAATCTGTATTAATAGATGAATCTAGGTTCTGATCTATCATGTGTCTCCCTAATTCTTGATTCATTCTTAAAATTCCAAATACTATTGTAGAAGATGCCAAATAAATTACAGTGTTATAATGCTGTATGTTATGTTATCATTTAATAATCTATTTTGATGATAAAAGTCAGGAAGGAAGTTTGTTTAAAGATATAAATTAGTTGAGATCCTAGGGAATTATTGGTCTGAATAGAATCCTGAGAAGCAACTTATTTATGTCTACTTCTTTAATTCTACAGTGCACCCTTAAAAATTCTGTCAGTTAGAATTGTTAAGTGATACAGAATAAGAACTAATACATTTTGAGATTGATTGTAATATTCAGTGCAGTATGTGTATTATTTTGTATATGTGTGATTTACTAGACAGATACATTAACTTGCTGAGTCTGTGATCTTCATAATGCCATTATTGTTGTCAGTTTTGAGAAATTGACTTAATTTTAAAGTATGTAGTTGCCTAGTTTACTTCTTTAGCTGAAGCTGATTGCCAATCAGTATTAGAAACTTCAGCTGACTCTGCTCAGAGGAAGTGTTGTAGTGATGACAAAAATCTTTTTTTAAGTAGAAGTAGTTCCCAAGTAGTACTCTGGTGACCACTTCTGGTAATACTCAGTCTGAGTATTGGCCTCTGAGCTGTCTCCCTGTTCTATCCCGCACCCCCCACTTTTTTTTCCTTTTTGCAGTGCTGGAGATTGAACCCAGACCCTCAGACATGGATGGCATGCCCTCTATAAAAGAGTAACATCCTTGGCTTCAGATCTACTCTTTCAGAAAAAGATATTATATTTGTTTTTATTTTACTTGTATCCAGTCTATCTTTTTGGAATTGGAGTCTTTTTAAGTGCCTGTTTGTTATGTTTTATAAGCAAGGGCCATATCCCGTTTCCTTAGATTCTCCTTTTTTGCTGATGGAAGTTTGATTGCAGAACAACTGAACAGTGTGAGAAATAATTTAATGAGTGGAGATTCTTGGGGATAGTTTTTTTGCCACATTCTGATGCTCAATGGTTACCACTTTGGTATTTCATAAGGTGTGAGGGATTGAACTGTGTGCTATAGCTATTTTGCTGACCCTTAATTCTGATTTTTATTTTAGTTATACTATAGTTTGGTTAGTATTAGTTACTTAGTTTAATTTTCAGTAATTTCTTAATTGTATTCTGAATCATAAATTAATTTTTGGGTCTTAGATTAAAATCTAAGGCCTCATACATTATACATTTGCTGTACTGCTAAGCTACATCCCAAGCCTCTGAATTGACTTTTTAAATATGTCTCCACATTTTGCAGTGTTTGGCGCTACTCTTGGCTCAGTGCTCAGGGGTCACTGCTGGTGTTGATAAGAGGGTCTGTGTGATGCCAGGGATTGAACCTGGGCCTTCTGCATGCAAAGCATGCACTCCATCCCTTTAAGTCATCTCCCCATGTCTTGTGGTGATTACTTTTTCTTTTTTCCTGCTCAGCTGCCAGTTTTCAGAATTTAAGTTATTAATCTTACTTCATATCCTCCACACTTTTAAGACAGTCTGACCTGATTTCCAGTGAAACTTTCACACCTGCCTCAGTAGTTTGTTATACCTATTTTTCTGTTTGAAAAAATATTCTGGCAGTTATGAGAAGAGGAGGTTTAAAATGAGTTATTTGTAAAATTTGTTATATGAAAGTGCTTATTTCATCTAAATGTCAGGGATTATGTTTACTTGTTCCTAAGAAAGGCCAAGGTTAAAGTATCTGAGTGTAAGGTGCAAGGGTTTTTATACTATGCTTCTTTCTTTAGTCAAGATATTGTACTCTTCCTAAATATAGTAATATGTGAAAAAATAAGCAAAATTTAAACAAAATGGGTTCTTAAATATTTGGTAAGTAAAGACTCTTCCAAAATGCCACTAAAATTGGTGTCACCTCCGGCAAGTAGGATGATGTACATAATCTCAGACAAATCATTTAACTTCTCTTTAGTTTAGCTTTAGTTTCCTCATTTCTAAATCCAGTACCTGCCTCCTAAGCTTGTAACCAGGTCTATGGCTATAGATAAGGAGCTCAAAGTATTACTTGCTATTTTTTCAAGTTTGGGATTGAGACAGATGATATTGTGTTTCGTAATTTCATACACATAATAAAGTTCTAGTCAGTCAAAGTACCATACTAAGTTTTTATAAACTCATCCTATACTGCAACATTTCTTTTCTTAGATGTTACTATATCCACTCGTATGCCTGGCAAATAATAAATAACAAGTAATAGAAACGTGACTTTGAAAATCCATTGTTTATTCTTTGTTCAATGTGGTATCCTAACAGTGGCAATTCAAGTGCATTGTCTTCCTGCATTGTCTCCTTTTCCCTGAAATTCTTTTTCTGACATTCCATCTCTCCATAACTTTTACTGCTAGTTGTAGTGTGTATGTATCATTTCTCCTTTCCTACCCTATTGTATTCAAAATATCCTTATCAGATTTCTTCTGTGAAATGCACCACCTAATCCTTTTGTTGGGGTGGAGGGGCGGAGGAGGAATCCAAGCTATTGCTTTTATTGGGGCTGCCAATCCTTAGAGCATTTATTATGTACTACTTTAAGTAGTTTATTTCTACCTCCTTCCCTCCCTTCTTTTCAACTTCCAAGTAGATTACAGGCTTCTGGATGTATGGGAAATACTACTTATGTTTATTTGAGGCCTCACACACAGTTCTAGTTACTTAATTAGCCTGGGTAAAATGAACTCCACCTATTACCTTTCCTTTATCATCTTCAGGCGAATTGTGAGGTTTTAAACACTACTGTGTATGCTACCTCATGTTGATAACACATTATTTATATTTAATAGGCTAGCTAGTATGTATTTTGTATTATAAGCAGTGTCAGTCAGGAATGGATAAGGCTAACAAGAATTTTCTGTTGAAAGTGTGGCACTGTTTTCTTGTGCAGTGTTGAGAATGTCTTTTCCTTGTGCTTTGTTTATAGGGTTTATTGTCTCGATAAAGATCACATTATAAATATGCCTGCCTTTTATGTAACTGTAGACATTTCAGTAGTACAGACTGTCTAATATATTATTTTTTTTTCATTTTTCCTTATATTAACTTCTTGCACTTGCAAAATTTCAGGAGTTGTCACAGCAGAAATGTTTAGGCATATGCAGAACTCTGAAATAATTCGAAAGATGACTGAAGAGTTTGATGAGGTAATTTATTACACTTACTGTTTGTTAACTTTGTACAAATTGACCTTGGCTTACACTTAAACTTTTTTCTCTTAAATTTTTAAGGAAAATGTTTTATTTTTTGTAGTGCTGGGAATTCAATCCAGGGTGTCAAGCAACATGAGGCTTGTGCTCTACTGTTGAGCCACTTGCTCAGTCCTTGAAAGTATCTTTTAATCCTTATGATGAGCATAGTGTGTAAGAGCTTTGGTATTAAAGTCATCAGAAGATGACTATGTAACATTGGGCAAGGTTGTGTCACTCTTAGAATCGGTTGTGTCATTTGTAAAATGGGGCCGAATAAGTTCAGAACTCTTGGCCTACTTGCCTTATATGTGTGAGGCCCTGGGTCTGATCCTTAACACCACAAATAATAAAATTTCATGAAAAATAAAATTTAGAACCTAAGGTCATGGAAGTCTTGCAAGAGGAAGAATTTGATCAGTTCTTGGAAACAAGGTCTTTTAGGCAAAGAAATAATTATTATATTGTTTAAAATTCTTATGTTTCAAGTAAAAATAATAAAAATAGAAGATTAAAAATAGACACTATGGTACAGCTGGTTTTGTAGGCAAGAAAAAAAGTTTAATATCAGAAAGTAAATGTGGTTCAACTGCATACAAAATGAGTGATACAAATGAATGACAGAAATATAAATGATAAAGACATTCTTCCTAAACTTGGTTTCATTTTTTCCTGTCTTTGAAGTATTTCCAATGAAGCATAGATAGTGTAGGCTCCTTTAGTATAGACACTGTTTGTTTTGATCGTAGCAGTCTTACTGAAGTTTTCACTAAGAGATTCCAAGTAGAAAGCCTCATCTCATTTGCATTTCACATGGTTATGTTTCCTAGTTTATTCTGATGACGTAACTCTGAACTATCATTATAAATGATAGTGCCCGAGAGATAGTACAGGGATTGAGTCACTTGCCTTGCACATAGCTGACTCTAGTTCTATCTGTGGCTGTATATATGGTTTCCTGTACACCACCAGGAGTAACCCCTGAGTATAGAGCCAGGAGTCAACCTTGAACACTGTTGGATATGGGTCAGAACAGAAAAACCTATAAAAAGGATGCGCCTTTGATGGTCACTAGTGCTATTAATCAGTATCCAAGTAATTTAGAGGTAATCATGATTAAAATAATATTCTACTTTTTTATTTAGGAGTATTGCTATTTATTCAGCCATTGATTAGGCTGATTGAATTGGGCATGAACTCCACCTTACTTATTTTTTTCCTTTTTTATAATTTTATTTATTGAATCACCGTGAGAGCAGTAACAAAGCTTTCGGGTTTAAGTCTCAGTCATACAATGAAACACCCGTCCCTTCTCCAGTGCCCATTTCCCACCACCAAAAACCCCAGTATCCCCTCATCCCACATCCTCCCCCTACCTGTGGGTCAGATGATTTCCACATTACTCTCTCTCTACTTTGATTACATTCAATATTTTGACACCAGACCCACCATTATTATTTGAGATTTTACCCCTATACTCAGATTTGCCAAAAAGGCAACAGTAGACAATTTGTTTTCTATTGCTGATTATGAATAAAATATGATGTCGCACAGCCGCAGTAGTGGCCACGCGATTTTGGAATTCTGCAATTTTAACAGTTAAATCTAGAGGGATTTCTGCCAAAACCTGCTGGGTTCCGAGATTTGTTCCTGAGTCTCTGGGATCATGGCCATTAAGCAGCTTGATCAGGAGGCAGAGAGGCCTTTCGTGGGCGGCGACTTGGGATCTTGTTGGGGCAGGAGGAAAGGGCGAGCTCCACCCCCATCCAGCAAGGCCACACATGTCTCATCACTGCGGGCGCAATCTTGACTGTCTAATGACTTCTGGAGTATGGCGGCCACCTAGCCACCAAGAAGGAGCAGGCGGAGGGCCACCACCCTTTCCCCCCTGGGGTGGACCGGTGACAGTAATCTATTGCGGGGTCCCAACATATTTCTGTCAAAAGCTGCTGGGTTTCGAGATTTGTTCCTTAGTCTCTGGGATCATGGCCATTAAGCAGCTTGGTCAGGAGCCAGACAGGCTGTTTGGGGGCAGCGACTTGGGGGTCTCCTTGGGGTGGGGAAGAAAGAGCAGGCTCCACCCCCATACTGTGAGTCCCCGAGTATCTTGTCACTGCGGGCCCAAACCTGACTGTCCAATGGACTCTGGAGGATGGCGGCCACCGAGCCGCCAGGGGGAACAGGCCAAGGCATGAAACCTATTGCCACCTGGGGTGGCCCGGGGCCAGCAACCTATTGCATTTATGCCAAAAGCCGCTGGGTTCTGAGATTTGTTTCTGAGTTTCTGGGATCATGGCCATTAAGCAGCTTGATCAGGAGCCAGAGAGGCGGTTCGTGGGTGGCAACTCAGGGGTCTGTTGAGGCGAGGAGGAAAGGGCTGGCTCCATCCTCATCCCGTGAGGCCCCATGTGTCTCGTCACTGCGGGCCCCAACCTGACTGTCCAATGGCCTCTGGAAGATGGTGGCCACTGAGCTGACAAGGGGAAGCAGGCGGAGGGACAACACCCTTTCCCCTCCCGGTGTGGTCCGGCACCGGTAACCCATTGTGGAGACCGGATGCATCTCTGCCAAAAGCTGCTGGGTTCCGAGATTTGTCTCTGAGTCTTTGGGATCATGGCTGTTAAGCAATTCGATCAGTAACCAGAGGGGTCTTGCCTCCAATTTTATAAGCTGAGCTGGAGGTGGTTTGTGGGTGTGTCTCCCACATGCCTAACTTTTGGCCGTTTACTTTCTTGGTAAACTTTGCCCCAAGTTTTTGAGGTCTGGCCAAAGGCACAGCAGCAATTTTGAGGTATCTGGAAGTCTGAAGGTGGCATCAGGCTGCTGATGCACTCACCTCACAGGTATAGACTGACCTGCTGGTGGCACCATACCCCCAGTATTCTTTTTAATATTAAATATTGTAGTGAGATCTTTATTACTAAAAGAAACAGCTATTCGATATCAGAATCCTGAAATACGGTTTGAAAACATCAGCAACCCATTTTTTGTAATAATTAAGGTAGAGTAATCACTATATGAGAATCTTCAAAATACGGAAGAAAAAACAGATGGCGAATTAGGGCCGTGTACTTAGATAAGAGACTATTGAACTTTTTTATATTACATGACTTAAAATTTTTAGAAGTTACTGTTACAGTGAGAAAAAAATGTTTCTTTTTCCTTTATATGCTTTTGGGCCATATCTGGAGGTAATTGGGGGATACTTTTAGATTTCTCCTTGAGGTTTAGTTCAGTGGTGCTTGGTGCATGATGAAGTCCCAGGGATATAACATGAGAGACTCCAGCATGCAAAGTATCAAAAGGCTGATTTGAGCTATCCTGGCCCCCAGGAAAAAGAGACTGTTAAAAATATTGCTAATGGTAGATAAAATGACCATCTTAAGTCTCTAGGATACTGTAATCGGTGACTCTAAACTCTGACAAGGTCTATGTATTCTTGATCTCTTTTTAAATATTTTTTTTAAATTTCAAGACAATATAAAGACTTTGCCACAACTTTTGCTTGTAACCTATTCCTATAAACCTAATGCAGTATTCAAAATCTTTGCCTACCTGTTTTTCTGTTACTATTTTTGCACATATAAATTAAAATGCACTTAAAATTTCTCTATTGAAACATGTGTTTCATAATTTTATAATTTTAGTATCAAATTGTTTCTGTAGAGCTTTATGCAAACAAATTTTAAATTAGTATGTGTCTAAAAGATGATCTTTGAAAATTATTTATAGTTTTAAATATTGAGACCAACTAAATATGTTCACATGAATATATTTAGATTACTTCTGTTTTGGGATATTCCTTGTATTTGTTTTCCATCAAGCAGTTTTCTCCACATGGATACTTTTTGATGACACTCATTTTATTTCCCTTCCCACAGACCAGGTGTAATCAAATGAAGTGAACATAATCTTAGGATTTTATAATCTTTATAATGAAAGATGAATCATAGAATTCAATCATTTGCTCTTTTTCTCCCGTCTCCCAGTTCACAATGACTGCATCTTAATTGCCAGCATTCTCTTATATCTTCTATTGGGCTCAATACATTCAAGCCTCAACACAGTTCTCTTTGTAGTGTTATCTTAGCTAAGTTGGCTTAGTCTCACCTCCTTAGCCACTCTGCTGCTTGTCGTAATGGAGCTTTCCCTGGGCATAGAGAGAATCATTGCCCTTCATGTACCATGTTACTTTGTGGAACTTATACTTGCACATTTTTTTTACAAAACGTTGGGCATGTTTTAGTAACATTCACCTTACTTACAAGAGTGGTGAGGAAAGGACTGTATGCGTTTGTGTGTGTTTCAGGGATCAAAACCAGGAAACATTTTACAATGTTTTTGAGTGGTTTGTGTGTGGAAGGGATGTGTGTGAGATTGGTTTTCAAACCGAGGGCCTTACAAATGTGAAAGTGCCCTACTTCTGGGGTATATTCCTGGCCCTTTCTGATTTTTAAAAAGAACGTACTTGTTTTTAATTTTTTATGGAAGATCTTAATGTAACTTTATTATAAAAATTTTCCCCTTTTTTAACAGAGGAAGACCTGATTACCAGTCATTCCAGGCTGTACTATTTGATTCTCATTTCTATTTAAAATTTTTGTTTATACCTGTTCACTTTTGTCCTAAAGCTACTATTGTAATATTTTGATTATTTGCAATTCACATAATTTCTATTAAATATCTAGAATATTTAACAATTTATTGATGTGAAGCATATAATTAGTTTGATTTTGGTTTCCTTTTGAAGAAATTTAAATATCTTTATTGTGGGATAATATTTCGAATTGATCAGAAAGATGTAAATAATTTGTATATATTTTTGTTGGTTAACGTAAACTCAAAATAGCCATTTTTATCTGGAAGGAATAGAGGTGTTCTTCTTTTATATCTTATTTTTCCAGCGTTGAGAGTTGGAGAAGAAAAGTTGAATTAAAGGAGTTTTATTGCATTGGCTTGGGTGAATTAAAAATGAGTAAAATTCATTGTCATACATTTTAAATAAAATTGCTCTTTAAAATTTCTGTTTTAGGATAGTGGTGATTATCCACTTACAATGGCAGGTCCTCAGTGGAAGAAGTTCAAATCCAGTTTTTGTGAATTCATTGGTGTATTAGTACGGCAGTGTCAATATAGTATCATATATGATGAGTATATGATGGATACCGTCATTTCACTTCTTACGGGATTGTCTGACTCACAGGTCAGAGCATTTCGACATACAAGCACCCTGGCAGGTCAGTATTTAGAGAGGTTTTTGCTGTGTTTATTTCATTTGGTTGAGATGAAAATTATTCTCATTTAGGAATCGAAACAGTGACACATTAATTTTTGTTTATAAAGTAAAGGATACTTCCCTCTTTTCCAAACTCTAAATTTAATTGAGAATGAAGTAGTATTTTTAGTTTTGAGTCGTGAATGCATTCTATTTTTAATATATCATGGTTTTCTTCTGGGAAACCTGCTTGATATTTACTATGCCACAGAAAGGAGGGAAAAGGTACTTAGGAATAAATTGGGTTCTTGAAAGATGTTGTATCATGGAAGATATTGACAGAAGAAATGAGGAAAGCAATTATAAGGAAAATATAGTCTGATTAACCCTTACTTTTATCTCTGGTTTGCATAGCTCCTCCTGGTATAATGATCATATCAGAATGATACTTACTCCCGAATCATTGCTCAAAAAGTTGATTTTGTTTTCTCTATCAGTTTTTCCTGTTGCAGTGACCAGGGTTCACACATATGAACTGTGGTGAGATATGATCATTATACTCTGGTGGGATATAAAATGCTCGCCTGGGCCCTGTGACTGTCTCACTCTCAGTTGTGGTCCATGCAGACATTGTGGGTGTGCTGCTTGCTGGCTATCATCTCTTGGCAGCAATGTTTGTCAGGTGTCATGCATCGTTACGGTGCTTCAGTGTATCTGACTGTTCAACAGAGATCACAGACTCTGCAAATATACTGAGGGGCCTGGTCTGCAGAGCTTCTACGTCATGCTTGAAACAGTTGGGTGGTACCAAGGATTAGATTTATGGATTCATGGTTGCAAGGTGGGCCATTTTGCACTGAGCCATTCCCTCGCCGCCTTTTCTGATATTTCTGAGTTGTTTTAATCTGTGTCCCATTATTTGATCTTAAATTTTATGTTTTGGTTTTGGTTTTGGTTTTTGAACCATGGCAGCGCTGCCCAAGGCTTTCTCCTGACCCTGCACTCAGAGATCATTCTTGGCGGTGCTAGGGGGACCAGATGAGGTGCTGGGGATTGAACCCGGTTTGGCTTTGCAAGGCAAGCACCCTACCTGCTGTACTATTGCCTTAATCCCTAATTTTAGTTACTTCATCACCACCAGAGTGCTCAAGACCCTCTGTCATTGTCCTTATGTCCCTCTAGTCCACTTCTTCTCCTTTGAGTCCTTTTTGTCATCCATGTCCTTGGTCCCTGTCTCTTCACACCCCCCCTCCCCGATCCTCACTGGTAACCTCAGTTTTGTAATCCAAGGACAAGGGTTTGTCATCTTTAATTTTAATGATAAAAACTACATTTTAAATCCTTAGTTCTACAACAATTTTGCTCTTTTTTTGGGGGGGTCACACCCGGCGATGCTCAGGGGTTACTCCTGGCTCATGCACTCAGGAATTGCTCCTGCCGATGCTCAGGGGACCATATGGGATGCTAGGAATCGAACCTGTGTGGGTCATGTTGACTGCGTGCAAGGCAAACACCCTACCTGCTGTGCTATCGCTCCAGCCCCTGCTGCTCTTTTGATACCAGTTAAATCTTTCTTTTCTCCTAGAAACTAAAAATAATTTTTGATTCAGTTAATAAGTATGTGCATTTTGGTTTGAGTAAATCAAATAGGCATTGTTGTTAGTATTGTAGTCATTAACAGTATAATGCATTTCTGAAAAAAATTCTCTTGATGTTTTTGCAGTTTTTTTCCAAAAGAGTACTTCTACATTTCCCAGAAAGTCTGTACTTCTACATGAGTTAACAAGAATGGAAAGTGTACTTTTACTACCTGCTCTATTCTTCTTTTTTGATAGGAAAGTCTTTATTGCTTTTTTTTTTAATTAGTGAAACACCATGAGGTACAGTTGTAGACTTACAAATTTTTGTGCTTGGGTTTCAGTTATACAATGATCGAGTACCCATCCCTCCACCAGTGCCCATTCTCCACCACCACTAATCCCAGTATACCTCCCATCCCCCATCCCCCATCCCCCATCCCAACCTGCCTCTGTGGCAGGGTATTTCCTTTTGTTCTCTCTCTCCTTTTGGGTGCTGTGGTTTGCAAAAGAGGAATTGAGTGGCAATCATGTTTGGTACCTGCTCTATTCTTAATAGTAGACTTTATTTTTATTTAAAAAATTAATCTTAGATTTTATTTCAAGCACAAATTTACAGTACTGTTTGATAGGATTTCATACATAACATGTAGGTTTCATTTTTGTTTTTATATTCTAAGTCACAAAACATGTGTGATCTTGCTCTATGAACTTAAGATATACCAAGAACTTGCTGGCTAATGTAAACTCAAACAATTATGATTGTAAAGCGAATGACTTTAGACTAGAATAGCAAATAGCAAACTTGATTTGCTAAGGGAGTGAAATAACTCAGTAGAAAATTGGGAAGTCTCATTTATTTTGGTTATGGAGCTAAGACTCATAACTGAGGTTCTAACCTGGGCCTCCTCATGCATGCACGCATGCACTCAGTCTCTTGAGCTAGCTCTCTGACCTAGAAATAACCTTTTGAAAAAGAGCTAATAGCTCTCGACAAATTAACATGCAGTTTTGTGCTATTCCATCATACACTGAACCAGGTTGTCTGGAGTAAGCTTTAAAAAGCTTGAACTAGCTTAATATTTCAATGTTTATATATTAAATTACGGGCACTGAAACTTGTCTAGAAGCAAGTAACCAAAGTTAGGGATCTGGAAGAGGTCTAATTAAAAGCATTTTATTGAATGTAATGTGTTCTTTGTACTTTTGAATTTTTGTCTAGATCTGATTTTCACAGTTGTACCATTATCTCTATCATAATGTGTAGTAGTAAGATTATAGAAAACCAAATATTGATAAAACGCTTAAACCTCTTTTGGATGGTTATAAAGCTCCTCCTGCCTTAGTTACGGAGATAGCTAAATTACTGCTATATGAAATAAATTATACTTAGGCAGTGAATCATGATTTCTGGGAGAAGATTGTTGTCGGAAAGATATTTATAGAACAGTGGAATTTGAATATGGTGTGGAATCAGATTACCTGGTTTAGGATTTTGGTTTATACAACTTCTAATGAATTTTGTAATCTAAAGCAAATTTCTTAATTTCTTCAAATTTGAGACCCTTGTGCATATTAGAAGATTAAACCAAGAAAATTACTTGGTGTAGGTAATTGATATATAGTAAGTATTCAGTACACATTAGTTGTTGTTTTATTATTGTTGTTACTCATGTTTTTCTAATACAAGCTAAGCAGTTTGTTTTGTTTTAAATTTAATCTTATTTCAAATTTTTTTGTTGATAAAGCTAATTTCAGTGATTTCTGTTTAAAGCTATGAAGTTAATGACAGCTTTGGTGAATGTGGCACTGAATCTCAGCATTAATATGGATAATACACAAAGACAATATGAGGCAGAACGGAATAAAATGATTGGGAAACGAGCCAATGAAAGGCTAGAGCTCCTGCTACAAAAGCGGAAAGAGGTAAATTTATGCCTTGAATATTTTGTTATTTTATTGTTGTCTCATGAGATTCAAGTTTTAAAAGTTTAAAATAAGCATTTTAAGCTTTTGAATCCTATTTCATTGATAGTGGAGGACAACAATATAACATTTCTGTATTTTTGCTATGTGTGGAATTTTGGACTATGAAATAGTTAATGGTTTGATGTATGGAGTCATCAGCCAGTCTGATAAGTTGTTTTGAGCCTTAATGTTATTTATCTCTGTGGAAATGTTCCTCTTGATTTCCTCAGGTTATCGTAAGGATCAAATAAGATTTCACTTACATGAAATTGCTATGGAATACAATTTCTAGGCTATTTATGGTGTCTGAATTGTTTTCTTTTTGTGCTTTTGGAGGCACTTGGACTGATCACTCAATACTGCTTCGTATCATGAAAATCCATATGCTAAATAATAGTAAATATGTGGGTTTTTTAATTGAATCATCATAAGATACAGTTAGAAAACGTTCATGTTTGAGTTTCAGTCATACAATGATCCTCCACCCATCCCTCCACCAGTGCACATTTTCCACGACCAATGTCCCCGGTATTATCCTCATCCTCCTTTCCAATCCTTCCCCTACGTCTGTGGCAGACAATTTCCCCCAATCTCTCTATTTTTGGGCATGATGGTTTGCAATACAGATATTGAGAGGCTATCACGTTTGATCCTTTATCTACTTTCAGCACACATCTCCCATCCCAAATGATTCTTTCAACCATTATTGGCTTAGTGATCACCTCTCTATTCCAGCTGATTTCTCCCCCAGCTCATGAGACAGGCATGTACTACGGAGCAGTATTCCTGGCCTTTATGTCTACTGTCCGAGGGTGTTTATGATTTAAATTCCTCCATTGGTGATATGTTATTTTGCTATTGGGGATGTTTATTTTTTATTTCTATTAGACAAAGCTTGATGGTTCAGAATTATTGTAATAAAGTTCACTTAAATATTTGCTATCATAATCCATAATTATTATTTGAATTTGAAGTTTGGGGGTTGATTATTTTGAGATAGTCAATACTATTTTATAATACCCTGCCTTAAATAGCCAGAAAAATATTGACCATATTTTTTCATGTCTAAATTCCTCGTGTTTTTCATATACTTTAAAAGGAAGAATTGGAAATTTTTTGCCTTCTTAACTTACTTAACAAATTTTATCAGGTAGTTTATTGGTGAGCATTGCATATGTCTTAGTTGTTGAAATTATAGCTTGGTTCTTGGACAAGATTGTGAACATAGAATGATTGGATGTAGGTAAAAGGTGTCTGAGATTTAAATTTCCATGTAAATAGGAGTGATAAATGCATGCATATTAGGGTTAACTGTAGACTATTTATGGTAGTGAATATTATATGTATAAGCTCTTGCTAAACTTGGATAGTACAGCGGGTAAGGTACGTGCCATACACGTAACCAGCCCGGGTTTAATTTTTAGCATTCCATATGGTTCCTTGAGTACCACCAGTAGTAACCTCTGAGCATTGATGCATGTGGCCTGAAAACTACAGTAATAAAAATGTAAGCTAGTAAAAGAAACAAGAAAGCATCAGAAATAAACAATATCGTAAAATCTAATTGATATTTAGATTATAAAGATTTACCTCATACTTCAAGCTCTGAAGTAATTTCTACTTAATTCTCAGGCTTTTAAATGAAAATATCTATGTGGCAAAGTCACCCAGGATTTGAAAATTTAGTCTGGAGAGATAGCTCAATGGGCTGGAGCTCATGCTCTACTTGTGGATACCCAGGTTCAATCCCCAGCATTATATGGTACCCTCAGTACTGAGCTGGGAGTATTCCCTGAGCACTGGCAGGTGTGACCCCCAGCCAACCAGAAAATAAAATTATTTAAAATGTTCACTTGATTATTCATATTAGACTTATTTCCCTAAAAATGTTTAGCAGAGAAACTATGAATTTACTAAATGATTTTGAGCAGGCACCAGATAGTGTGAATCTTCTTTATTCAAACAATAAACAATAAGATAATAACTATCTTTTGTTTGTTTGATGGCAGGTCAATGGTGGGGGGGGGGCGGGGGCATTGAGGTACAGCCAACGTTGCTTAGATCTTACTCCTGGTTCTGTGCTCAGGAATCACTCTTGGCAATGCAAGGCAAGCACCTTACCCATTGTATTTTCTCTTCCAGTCCCATGATTATTCTTTTTGATATGAATTATTATACACTACGCAACTAGATTTCTTTAGAGTACCTTTATATGATGGATGATTGTGAGTGTCTCAAGAAATTAACCTACTAGTAGATAAACATTAGAAGGGAACTCAAACATAGACGCTATCATGGGATGGTAGCTACCTCATGTGTTAGTTACTAATTTTCTGTGTGGTTATTGTCATCTGTAGCACTGTAGCACTGTCCTCCTGTTGTTCATGGATTTACTTGAGGGCGCACCAGTAACGTCTCCACTGTGAGACTTGTTACTGTGTTTTGCATATCGAATACATCACAGGTAGCTTGCCAGGCTTTGCCATGCAGGCGAGATTCTCTTGCTGGGCTCTCCGAGAGGGGTGGAAGAATTGAACCCGGGTCGGCCGAATCAGCCGTGTGCAAGGAAAACACCCTACCCGCTGTGCTATTGCTCCAACCCCTGGAGAACCCTCCATTTTATCTGGGACAATTTTTGGGTGTGGTTTTTGGTTATCTTCCATTATAATTGAATAACAATTATAACAGTGCTATGTATTCTTTTCAGCTTCAAGAAAATCAAGATGAAATAGAAAATATGATGAATGCAATATTTAAGGGTGTGTTTGTACATAGATACCGGTAAGTCAGAAAGTTTTTTTCAGTGATACTTTTTACCCTGAATCTAGTCTGACTTATTTAGTACATTAGGCAGAGTAAATTAGTGAAGTGTTTTGGACTTGAGATCATTGAAGCTATACTCTTCCACTGATTTAGATATCCTTGGCAACTTCTTTGATTTGAAATTGTTTCTTGCTCAAAAATTGGAATAATATTTTAGCTACTTAGCAGATGAAAGCTGCACCTATTGTTAGAAGTCAGGCTCTAGAATACTTAATTGCTTTTGAACATATTATATTAGTAGAGAACTCTAAAGGCTGATTTCTGTCTCTCCTCCATTTGAATATCAAAGGGAAGATTTAGATAGACATTTTCTATTGCTATTTTGAATGAGCAGAGCAAAAAAATAGGTTATTTTACCATCATTTCTGCTGTAACCTATTCCTTACATGTTGGAGTCATTTTTATTCAACTTCTCTTTTATCCCCCCATCTGAGCAATTATTGAATCATGTTAATTTTTCCTATGTAATGTTTCTGTGTCCATTTTTATCTATTTCTAGTGTCATCATTAACTTTAGTCCATTCTCTCATCTTCTCATACCTAGAAATTATTGCATTTTTCTTAAAATGTTCCTTGTTGCATTATTCCTCTGCTTAAAAGCCTTTAGTGACTCACCAGTGCCTACAGGATGAATTAAAAATAATTTAGTCTGACATTCAAATCCAAATTGAGCGTGGCCCCAACGTTATGTGTATCTAATTCTTGCCTGGAAAATTATGTTTTAACCAGACTAGTATGCCTGCTGTCTTCTGAACATACCCAGACTAGCAGGTGTAAGCAAAGGCATGGTGTAAAAGGTGGGGATCAGACCTTGTTATCAGTTTAATTAAAGAAACATGTATGTCATGATAATGCTTTGCCAAATAGACAAGTTTTTGGCATTCAGGATTTATATTTCACTTTTCTTTGTGTGTGTGTGTGTGTGTTGGGGGGGCGAGGGAACACGTGTTTGCGTGTGTTACTATCTTTGTCTGTCTGGTGTGCTGGGCATCAAACCCAGGGCTTCATTCATACAACACAAGTGCTTTACTGCTGAGCTACGTCTTCAACTCCAGTTCTATTTTTTGGTCCTTGGTGATTTTTAACATGATTTTATATTCATAGGAAGTGTTTGGCATCTTTTTAATCAACAGCCAGTGGTATAGTGGTATAGTTGTACTAATGTATATAATATTTTCTTTCTCCATTTAGTGATGCAATAGCTGAAATCAGAGCTATTTGCATTGAAGAAATTGGCATTTGGATGAAAATGTATAGTGATGCCTTTCTTAATGACAGTTATTTAAAATATGTTGGTTGGACTATGCATGATAAGGTAAGTTGTACCATACAGACTGTCTAGAGATGGTCATAATTACCTGCAGCTCTTATTTATAGTGAATTGTCTGCAAGAAAACATACCTGAGACTACATTCCTACTTTCATCTTTTCTCTTTGTTCACAGTTCTTATCACATCAGGTCTTCTTCATTTTTCAATCTTAAGCCACTAACTTAGTTTTCAACCTTGAATTTTTGTACTAAACTGTTAGGATCATGTAGATTATGATGTGATTGCAGTGAGACATTTCTTAGAGCGCATAAGAAGTATACTTACTTCTACTCTGTTATTATGGGTTCTGTTTATTTAAAATTCCTTAACTTTTATTTTCCATTTACAACTTGGCATCTGATCTTTTAATTTTTTAATATTTATTGATTTATTTATTTGGGGGCCACACCCAACAATGCTAAGGAGATACTCCTGGCTCTGCACTTAGGGAGCACTCCTGGTGTTGTTCGGTGGACCATATGGGATACTAGGGATTGAATGGGAGAAGCTGCGTGCAAGGCAAGTGCCTTACCAGCTGTCCTATCTCTTTGGTCTTCTTACCTTTTATTTTAAATTTTAGTAATCTACTTTTCTCTTCAGCTACCTCTTCACAAGCTCAAGTTCCATATGTGTGTGTGTGTGTGTATACATATACATGTATATCCCTTCCAGTATTATTTTCTATAATGGAAAACTTAATATATGCTACTGTTATCTTTCACAATGATATTGCTCTGAAAAAAAAATTTCAAAACATTCTATTTTGTCCTGCAGAAATTTATATATTTTCCCTGCAGTAGCCCCAAAGATATTTAGTCTTACTATATGCATTGATTCTTATTATTGATATCTAAAGCTAAATTTCAGAGATCATTGCAAAGACATGCTTAAAATTTTAAAATAGTTAATGTATTATCCTGAATATTCAGGTTGAAAATATGCGAAGTTTTAAAAAAGTTTTATTTAGTAGCTGTGAAATTGCAAAGTTATTCATGATTTGGTTTTGTGCATGCTGTGTTTCAGCATCAGTTCCTTCACCAGTGTTCATTTCCCTCCACCAGTGTTCCCTCATCTTTGCCTCCCACCCTTGAAAAGTGATTTTTTAAAAAATAAGTTTTTACACTATGGTTTATAGTACTGTTAGTGATAGGGTTTCATATATAACACTACCACCTTTCAGCACCACCTCCTCCTGGTATGCTTCCCTCCACTATAGATATTATCCCTCCCTGTCCTATTCCCCAGTCCCCTCAAGTGACATGTTTCCTACTGAATACTAGTTTTTGTCTTGTTTCATCTTTCTTTAGGTATTTGTTATTCCACCATTATGTTTCTTTATATCCCATATATGAGAGAGATCATTCTGTATCAGGAAAATATGCAAAGTTTTTAATACGTTTTCTGTACTTTTTTTTAGCAAGGTGAGGTAAGACTCAAATGTCTCACTGCTCTACAAGGGCTTTATTATAACAAAGAGCTGAATTCCAAACTGGAACTTTTTACTAGTCGGTTCAAGGTTAGTATTATTGTAAATAGTCAAAAATTGCATTTTTCTGAATATATTTTTCATTTGCTTTCTCTTTTTAAATATTTAAATCTTTTTTGTCTTTAGGATAGAATTGTATCTATGACCCTTGACAAGGAATATGATGTTGCAGTTCAAGCAATAAAATTACTTACTCTTGTTTTACAGTAAGTATGTATTACACATTACTCATGTCCCAGCATCTAAAAATACCTAGAATCCTTGATTTAACTTTATCTAGATCTAAATTTTATTTGGGCGCCACCAAGGCTACATCTTATGGGTGGTGCTAGGGATCATGTACTCTATCACTTAAGTCCAGACAGTCTCTCCAGCCCAGTGTTACATGCTGTTGAAATAAAGTTAATTGTCCCTTTCATAAAAGCAAACTCATGGAACTTCTCTGTACAAAAAACTTGAATTTAAAATATATTACATTACTGTGCAATTTATTTACTTTAAAATTAGCTATAAACATAAAGTTATATGGATCAATGGTATCAAATACATTCTTAACTGCTCTCTAACCCATCTGTTTCCAGCTTTTTATTAACCCTTGCTGAAATTCTATACCTGTTAAGCATTAATACCCCATCTCTCCCCCCTCCTAGCTCATGCTAAACAATGTTCTGCTTACTACCATTATGAATTTGATTACATTATCTCATCTAAACATCTCGAGCGGGCCCAGTAACGTCTCCATTGGAGACTTTGTTGTTACTGTGTCTGGCATATCGAATACTCTCGGTAGCTTGCCGGGCTCTCCGAGAGGGGCGGAGGAATCGAACTCGGGTAGGCCATGTTGGCTGCGTGCAAGGCAGCCGCCCTACCCCCCTACCCTCTGTGCTATCGGGCTGGAGTGATAGCACAGCGGTAGGGCGTTCGCCTTACAAGCGGCCAACATGGCCGACCCGAGTTCGATTCCTCCGCCCCTCTCGGAGAGACCGGCAAGCTACCGAGAGTATTCGATATGCCAGACACAGTAACAACAAAGTCTCCAATGGAGACGTTACTGGGCCCGCTCGAGCAAATCGACGATCAACGGGAGAGCATAAGAGATTAAGAGCATAAGAGGTCTCATCTAAGTTGAATCATATATTTGTTCCTCTGTATTTGCCTTTTTCCACTTAGCATATTTTTTATTTTAGAATATATCAGAATTTTATTTGTTGTAAGGCCCAACAGTATTTCATCATTTGTTTATTACATTTACCCATTAGCTTATCTGTATATTTCTTTTTCTCTTCTATTTTTTTGGGGGAGGGTATGATCGTCATCCTGTGATGCTCAGGGATTGCTCCTGGCTTTGCACTAAGGAATTGCTCCTGGTATGCTTAGGGTAGCGTATGGAATTCCAGGATCAAACCCTGCCTTGTACAAGGCAAGCTGCCTACCCGTTGTACTATCTCTCAGGCCCTGAAAAAGGATGTTTATTTAAAAAAAGTTATTGTTGAATGCCAGAATTCTAATAGTCATTGACTAATCTCAGTGAAATTCTAGAAACCATTAGAGAGATGACTGGCCTATATAATTTTGTCAGAAAATTGTACAGCCTTTGTGATTTTCTTTTTGTGAAGCCAAATAGTTTTTATTGAAACTTATTTAGAAAGATGTGAGGGGAGAGAATGGGAGAAGAGTGTGTTCAAGAGGGAACACAGGCTGCTTCTGCATGGAAATTGGCAAGCAAAGAAACAGAGACAAGCATGATACGTGATCAAGGGAGAACATGTGCTTGAAGGGCAAGTGATTTTGTAGTTTTTAAGCCTAGACTTGAAGTCATATTCTTGATAAAACTGGAAGAAAATATCCTTAATATTTTTTTGAAAAATTTAAACTGAAAAATTAAAAAAGTTATATGAAATAAAATTTTATGAAGGAAACAAAATCAATGACAGATTGAGCGAAACATTTCCATCATAGGAATCTATTTCAATAAATTAAAAAAGCAGAATCCCAATAATAGTAAAGTTTCAAAAAAGATTATTGAAAAGAAAGTTTAAACATGAAGAATGTTATTAGATCGTTTTACCTGTTACTTCACAAAGGAACAGAATTATTCAGTGCTGTGCAGTATGTTGAGGTTATTGGGGAAAAATGGACCCTTATACATTGTTGGTTGGACTGTAAATTTGTATAACAATTTATACATGATTCATTCATGTGCATACCTGATAACTGAAATTTTAGAGCTTGTTAATTACTATGAGTGAATTAGGCCTGGGAGAAGGCACAAAGGACTAGTGCACACGCTCTGCAGATGAGAGATCCATTTCAAATCACCAGCACTGCATAGTCCCCCAGCAACATACTATACTGAATAGCTTCTGAGCACCACTGGGTGTACGCACTAAGTCAAAACAAACGAAAAGACGATGATTTATTATATTTTGTTTCATTATGCGTTTTTGTCATTATAAAGTGATAAAACTGGTGATTATCCAAAAAACAGTCCAATAGAATAATTTGTGTCAGAGTCTCTACTCTGGATCATGAATTTTAACATTTTGGTTTGTTTCTCTAAAAATAGTATTACACGTTAGACATCACACATCATACTTCTAGAAATCTTGAGCATTGCAGAAAATGAAGGATGATATGTGTTTTTAAAAACTAACAGTCTGTGGCCTGGGAATGTGAGTCAGAAATAAGTTCCTAGGTTAGGACCCCTCCACTAAGTGATCCCTTTCCCCCTTCCCGAGAACTGCTAGGTGTGTCCCAGAAAATAAAATAAATAGA
The DNA here is from genome assembly GCF_029834395.1 of Sorex fumeus. Taxonomy (NCBI): domain Eukaryota; kingdom Metazoa; phylum Chordata; class Mammalia; order Eulipotyphla; family Soricidae; genus Sorex; species Sorex fumeus. The sequence continues at coordinate 30,295,160 of NW_026606115.1, forward strand.
AAGCGTCCTATGTACTTTTTCTCTTCTCCTGGCGCTTGTTTGAGGCTCAAAGTCTAAGAGTTTTTTTTTTTAATCTCAAACATTAAAAGCATATTAAGAGGGAGGAGGTGACAAAAGTCAGGGCCCTTATTGCACACTTCTCAGTGGAAGAACCCAGCAGTGTTTAACCTATGATTTCTATGACTGATAGGGCCTATAATGACTTTGATTTATAAAACGTGTTAGGTTTATTTTGTTATTTAAAAAATAACATGAGCATAGGTCTGGTGTGACTGTATAGCGGGTATGCTACTTGTCTTGCGTACGGTTGACCAAATTAAGTCCCTGGCATCCCATAAAGTCCCCCTGAACCTCCCAGGAGTAATTCTCAAATGCAAATCCTGGAGTAAGTCCTGAGCACCACTGGGAGTGATCAAAACTAAAAATTAAATAAAATAAAATCAGGATGATAAGCATATTTCAGTAAGATTTTACCAATGATAGACTGTAATTAAATATCTTTGGCATTTATATTTTTATTAGAACAATATTTATATTCCCTAATGTATGATACTTGATATTTGTGGATGAAGTATTCTTTATCATTGTGAGGAGGCTGGGGTTTTAATAGATTCTTATATTTTCTAACATTACTATGAAATATATGCAGAGTATTCTCTATGATTATTCTAAACTCTTATAGCATGTTGCCGTTTTACTTTCTGAATTCATACTTTGTCTTTAACATTCTTGTCATGTCGTTACTTTTCATTCTGTATTTCTTTGCATCCAGTATTTAATTTTACTTCCCATTGATTTTAGATTTTAATAAAATATTCTGCTCTTGTCAAAACAATCTTTTACTGACAGATGATAATCAAAAGATTAAGTTGTGTTAATTAAGGCATGATTTTGTAAAAGTACTATTTTTTAATATATGAGCATGGGTTTTATAATTGTTAAGCTTAAAATTATGACATAATTTTAGAAAATTTTCATATTTATTTTTAGGAGTAGTGAAGAAGTTCTTACTGCAGAAGATTGTGAAAATGTCTATCATCTGGTTTATTCAGCTCACCGGCCAGTAGCAGTAGCAGCTGGAGAATTTCTCTATAAAAAGTAAACCTATATTTCTCATAATCATTTTCTAAACTTATTTGGGCATAATTTATTGAGTTATAAATTATATTAATGAAATACAACAAATATGTAACTGTTTAAAAATATGTTAAAATGGAACTCACTTTTTATTGTTTCCTTCAAAAGTTTTAATTTCCTTTCTATAGTTGTTTGATGTGTATAAGTTATATTTAATGGGAACTAGAACCATGTTCTTTTTTTTTGCTTTTTGGGTCACACCTGGCGATGCTCAGGGGACCATATGGGATGCTAGGAATCAAACCTGGGTCGGCTGCATGCACGGCAGATGCCCTACCCACTGTGCTATTGCTCCAGCCCTGAAAACCATGTCTTTTAATGGCTATATCTAATGACAGCGACGAGTTTAAGATTGATCTCTAAATTTTTACTCCTTTTGCCTTTGATGTCAATTATTTTCTTCACTGAAATATTTCATTTTAAACCTATTTTTGAGTTTAGAAGATATATTTTGCTAAAATATTATATAGCTTGATGCAAGAACTTTACGAGTTCTTTTATCCTTTATGGTGCTGTTTAATACCTTAATATATGTAACTAGTATGGATAGCAGTGTGAATAGCAGATCACAAGAAACATTAAGCAAGTGTTACTGTAAAGGCTTTGAAGAGAATAATGAGAACCATATCCTACTGAATTTTATATTGTTGTAGAATATTATTAGAAAATGTCCATTGGCACTCATCAAAGAAACATTTACACTAAAGTTCTCTTTATTTTTACTCTATAATTCTTTTTATAGTTTGTGTGTTAGCACAGCTGTAGGGCATTTGCCTTATGTGTAGCGAGCCTGGCCGAGCCGGGTTCGATTCCTCTGCCTCCTCTCGGAGGGCCCGGCATGCTATGGAGAGTATCTCGCCTGCGCGGCAGAGCCTGGCAAGCTACCTGTGACGTATTTGATATGCCAAACACAGTAACATCAAGTCTCAAAATGGAGACGTTACTGGGTCCGCTTGAGCAAATCGATGAACAACGTGAGGCACTGTAGACAGTGCTACAGTGCAGTGTGTTAAAATGCCATCATAGCCATAGAAAGAGCCTCTGTGTTCAGACATGGATTGTTGTGGAAATAAGTGAAAAAATATGTTAAGTTTTAAGTTGAATCTTTATCATAGATTATATAATAGATTAGTCTTTATAGTACTTTTATAAAGTAAATGTTACCAAACTTGTTAAGTGTTTCGGAAATAATTTAGTATTAGACACTTTAAGTGGAGTTGACATTAAGTGTGGAATGAATATGTTTATAGATATTATTTGCTTGAGTATCATGATGGATGATGTTATTCTTTTCTGTATTTAATTTTCTCATTTGTTCGATGCTTACACTTAGAATCTATAGTTTCTTAAAATTGGAATTTTTTTGCTTTAAAATTAAATATTTTTTATTGATCATAGGCTCTTCAGTCGTAGAGATCCAGAGGAGGATGGAATAATGAAAAGAAGGGGAAGACAAGGTCCAAATGCCAATCTTGTTAAGACGTTGGTTTTTTTCTTTCTGGAAAGTGAGGTTAGTTTATTTTATTCATGTTATGCATAAGTTAAAAGCAATTTGGAGATAAGGTTAAAATGAAATGTATTTTGAAATATTTAAATTTCATATTTTTAGAAAATGCTTTCTACTTTTTAGAGGATGCACAGAAGAATTTAAATGTAGTACTAATAATAGGAAATTTGATATCACAAAGACCAGACTCATCACTTATTACTTACATTACTAGTTGTTATTTTTTATTTAGCTTTTTGAGTCACACCCGGCGATGCACAGGTGTTACTCCTGGCTCTACACTCAGGAATTACTTCTGATGGTGTTCAGGGAATCGTATGGGATGGGGGAAATTGAACCCAGGTCAGCTGCGTGCAAGGCAAATGCCCTACCCACTGTGATTTCCCTCCAGCCCCTAGTACCTAGGTTTTATTACTTAATCTTTCTAAGAGCCATTTTTCCTAATAAAAATTTCTCAGTTAATAGTGAAATAATCCATGTATCTCTTAATACAGAATTAGTTACCTTTTATTTTTTGCATATGTTAATTTACATATACATGAGCTATTTCAGATCTCCCTCGGGTTGAGGGTTCTCTTGTTATCCAGACTTTGAGAAGTTCCAAAGTACTTTTGGTGCTCATAATGTATACTGTTTAATGGTGTCTGATAAATTCTGTTAAGTTAAAACATTATCTTTTTGGGTCTTTGTTTTGTTTTTGGACCACACCTGGTTTGCCAAGTACATTCATACACAACAAGCTAAGGCAATTTCTTCTTTGTCCTTCTTTCCTTTTGACCTCAAATACCACATTCCTGTTTGAGTTTGTACATAGTGTGAACAGAACTTTCATTCTTTTGAGATAAGACTAGTATGCTATTTGTCTAAGTTCACATTGTCCTTTCAAAATTTTAGTTACACGAGCATGCAGCTTACCTTGTGGATAGCATGTGGGACTGTGCTACTGAGTTGCTGAAAGACTGGGAATGTATGAATAGCTTGTTGCTAGAGGAGCCACTTAGTGGAGAGGAAGGTAAGTAACTATGTTTAATTATGTCGTTTTTATTTTCTAGGACAATGTTTCTCAACTTTTTTGTGAATGTGATTGTGTTTCTTTTCCAATGTTGTTTCCTTCCTGTGCTACCCCCATCACATTCTACTGCATGGCCCCTGGTCTCGTGCTATGCTCCCGTCATCTTTTATAAGATTTTCATCTCTGGCACGCTTGTAATATCCTGATATCTCACGTGGCAGAGAAGGAAATATTTGTCTAGTGTTTCCTAAATGGGCAACACTGCTCCTCCAGGGTAGCTGATGTAATATTTTAGGAGGTGGTAGTAGTTTTGGATGAAAGGGCTGCTGCTTTTTCCCCTAAAATAGGGTTGATTTTAATGGAGGGGCACTGAGTACCATATTTTTTCTGAAAATGGGACAGTCGGCCTAATTAATTTGGGACCCTCTGGTCTAGGCAGTTTTGAAAATAGATTTTACCTATTTAGTTTGAAAGTGGTTGATTGGATGTGGGTGGCTGGCTCAAAGGGCTTTTTCAGTGCATGCTTTATGTGTTAGATTCCCAAGTTCAATTCCAGGTACCATATTGTTCACCCATTCACCCACTATTGCCAAGAGTGACTCTGGAGAAAAACCAGGTGGTGCACTCTAAAAATAAAGTTAAATAGACTTACAAAGTAAACTTCGACTGAAGAGATAGTGCAGGGGTTAAGGTTCTTGCCATGCATGGGGTCAACCCTGTTTCAAATTTCCTCACTGCATCTGGTGCCCCGCGCACCACCAGGAATGATCCATAGCGCAGAGCTGGGTGTAAGACCTGAGAACAGCATGATATGGCCCAGAAGTTTAAAAAAAAAAAAAACAGATTTTGAGCAGAAGAAATAAGAACCACAAAGCACGGGGTTAATCATTTTATAATGCTAAGTAAGAATCAATTCTTTAAGACTTAACACTCATTAGCATATATACATCAAATTAAGGAGCATCAAAATAATGCAATAATTCATAGACCTAAGAAATGACATTCACTGCAACATGTTAGTACTAGCTAACTTCAACATCTATTATCTGTGGACAAATAAAATATAGTACAATCAGTAAGGAAACAAAAACCTTAAATGATAAATTTTACCAGATGGGTGTAACATATCTTTAAGGCAGTCCATTTCAATAATTGCTGAGTAAACATTCTTCTCAAGTGCACACAAAATATTCTTGAGTATATACCGCATACAACATAAAAATTATTCTCAACAGGTTAGTGATTGTTGCAATCATATCCAATACCCTTTCCGAATATATAGATAAAACTAGAAATTAGCCATCAAAAGAAAACTGGAAAAACATCAAACATAGAAACTGAATAACCTTATCCTGAAAAGATAGTGGACCAACAAGGAAATCAAAATATGGATGAAAAATTCATGGATGCAAAAATAGAGTCATGAAACTATCAGAATGCATAGGTTATAGCAAAAACTGTAAGGTCAGTTTAAGACCAGAGTATTAGTAAAGTGGGTGTAGGGTATTTGCTTTGCATGATACCAATCCCTGTTCCATCTCCAGCATCACATATGTCCCCTGAGCCACACCAGGAATGATACTTGAGCACCTCTGTGATAGGAAGGTGGAAGTAAATAATCTCACACAATATAAAAGCCTAGGACCAGATAGTTTCACTAGTAAGTTATACAGAACTTTAAAAGATAACCTAGTCCTTAACCTCCTCCAACTCTTTAAAAGATTGAAGAAGAGGGTACATTTCCACTCATTTTTAAGTCCAGTATTTTCCTGATAAAAAGCATGTAACATACAGGAATGTTAAAGAATAAAGACCTGTATTTCTGATGAACACGGGTGGAAAAATTCTCAGAGAAGTGTTTGGAAGCTGAATTAATAAAACACCAACAGCATAATGCCCTGGTTGGTTTTATTCCAAGAATGCAAGGATGGTTCGTCCACATAAATCACTAGATAAAATCCACTGCATTAGCTTAAAAGCAAGATAAAAAGTTCATGATTCAATAGATGGGGAGAAAATAATAGACCATATCTAATATCTGTTTACAACATAATAAAATTTATGTAGAAGGAACATTTCTAAGCATTATAGGCCATTTATGATAAAGTCTTAGTGTCATAGCTCAGTTATAAAGGATTGAAAACTTTTCCTCTGAGTTTAGTTACACGTAGCGTGGTTATATGGTTTTACCACTATTGATTCTTTAGCCAGTTAACTAGGTAAGAAAGATAAAATGAAGTAAAATCAAAAGAAGTAAAATTCACTATATGCAGGTGACAAGACCATTGTAGAATACCATTGAAACCACTAAAACATTAGTCCAGTTAAGTGGCAGGCTAAGTAATCAACACAAAAGTGTGTTACTTTCTATATGCAAGCAGTGAAATGGAAGAGAGATACAGAGTGTATTTCAGGAATAAGACCGGTAGCACAATGTCTAGGGTTCTTTCCTTACACACAGTCAACCCAGGTTGATCCACACCATCCCATATGGTCTCTAGAGCCCGGGTCCAGAGAGAGTGATACCAGAATACAGAACTGGAGTAAGTCTTGAGCACTTCTGGGTTAGGAAGAAATATGGAAGGGGGATATATTTACTTTTTTTTCCAAAAAATGTGCCAGGTAGCCCTTGTATGAAGACTTGTGTTTGATCCTGATCATTTCAAATGAGAGTATCTAGGAATAACAAAAAGAGGTGAAAGATGTATCCTGAAAACTATAAGACATTTTAAAAAACAGTATGATATGGCAAAATGTTATTCTATTCTCATGGCTTAGAAAAACTAACAAGGTTAAAATGAACTGTCCTATCCAAAGCAATTTACAGCTTCAGTGCAATCTTAATCAAAATTCTGTGGTCCAACTAATGGGCTTGTTATTGACTAACGATTTTATGAAGTGGTAGTAATCAACGCGAAATGTTATTGAAACAATGGAAATAGAATATCAATAGAGTATCAATGGAATATAATTAATAAATTCACATACATATGAGTACTTAATTTATGACGGGAATCCAAAATGTACAATGAAGTAAGAAAAGTCTCTTTTGGGAATGGAAAAATTGGGAAATTGCCCAAGATGGTCATGGGAAAATTGAATTATCCACTTACAAAACTCTAAAACTAGATCATTATTACAGACCATCCATGAACATTAATTCAAAATGGATTAAAGACTTTTTAATGGATTAAAAACATAGGCAAAACATACCACAGTGTTGTCTTTGGTAGTATCCATGGAGGTACTTGACTGTCACAAACAAAGGAAAGAAAGCAAGAATAAGTCACTGGTTCAGCAAATTATAAGGCAAAAGAAATGAAAGACATTTTTAATGGGAGAAAAAAGTACTTGATCATTGTGTATCTTGTGAGATGGCTAATATCCTAGGTATGTAAATTACTCATAAGATTCAACAACGGAAAAACCTTATCCCCCAAAATGGGTAGATTAATGCACTTCTTTGAAGAAGACATAGAGATGTCATAAAGGTACATTAAAATGCTCATCATCATTCCTTCTCAGGGAACTACAAGTCAAAACTATAATGAAGGTGTCAGGGATCTGATTTAGTGGCCTAACAATTCTTTTTCATGTATAGGGCACTGTGCTTAATTCTGTATGATCTCTGAAAAACACCATTGGTTTAAACATAAAAACGAAAAGCAAAACAAATGAAACCAAAAACCTACAATGAGATAGCTCCTTATATTTGTGAGAATGGCCTTTATCATAATGTGTATAAACAAGAATTGTTGGTGAGATTGTGGAGAAAAAGGATCTTTTGTACTTTGTCAGTCTGATTATCAACTGGTTCATCCTCTTTGGAAATTACTTGGGTGGTTTCTCAATATGCTAAAAACCAACTTAACCACATAATCCATCAGTTACATTTCTTGGTATCTGACACCTTGGTATCTGAAGAATACAAAGACTAATTTGATGTGATATGTTGTAATGCGTATCCTCTGTAATGTCATGTTCATTGCAGCACTGTTTACTATAATTAGTATATGGAAACAAGATTCTCAATGATGAATGAATGGAGAAAAGATATGTACATATTCACAATTGGAATGTAATATGAAATTTTGCCACTTGTGACAACTTGGATGGAGTTTGAGGGTGTGATACTAAGTAAACATAAGTCCAAAATACATACTGAATGATTTTGCACATATGTAGGTTATAAAGAAATAAAACTAGGAAGCAGAAAAAAATCAGTCCAACACCAAATTTTGGATTTGAGTCACAAAATTGAGGTTGCCAGATGGGGAGGATGCTAACAAGACATGAAAGTTGGATGGGATCCAATAGATGATGGTGGAGGGATTTCTGCACTTGGATAGTAGGCACAGTGTGGCAATTTACTTTTGAAGAGGTGTGAAAAAACATTCTTGAAACAAACAAGGATTTAAGCCAATGTTATCTCAATTTAAAAAGTACTTTGTTTTCATACACATGAGTATTATTCCATGTAAAAATATGTCATTGTTGTCTACATTAAAATTATTTTGTCTATTTATGTTTTCTTTAGTTTATTTCTAATTGTTGTACATACTTGGAATGTTTAACTTGATCTTATAATTTATGTAATATGGTAATGATATTTTCTTTAATATGTTTGGTTAGATTTTGACATAGACATTAGGTGCTGTTATATAATAATTACAAGTGGCATATAGGGAAAAGAAATAGGTTAACATTTTTTAAAAATTTTTCCAGCACTAACAGATAGACAAGAGAGTGCACTTATTGAAATAATGCTCTGTACCATTAGACAAGCTGCTGAATGTCATCCTCCTGTGGGAAGAGGGACAGGAAAAAGGGTATGACAAAATATTCTCATTCTAAACTATTCCTTTTTCTTAATATATTAAAAGTCTTTTAACCATAAAGCAAATTGTTTTCTATTTATATTTTTTCAGATGACCTTTGCTTAAAAATGTGTTAGAAGTAAGTTTAGGGCATTGGCAATTAGCAGTATTTGAATTTAATCCTTAAGATGGTTTGTTAATGCAGGAGATGCAATTGATCCTACTTTTAAGACTGTATGTAGTACATCATTGTTTATTTATTTATTCTGTTTTTGAGCCACACATTATGATGCTTAAGGCTTACTTGTGGCTCTGCACTCAGGAATTGCTCCTGGCTGTGTGGAGAACTATATGGGATGCTAGGGATCAAACCTAGATCAGCCACATGCAAGGCAAGTGCCCTACTTGATGTACTAGCTCTTTGGCCCAAGCACATCATTTTAGATTTGTGAATTTTTGTTTATTTTATGTATAGATTTCCTTTCTTTAAATAATAATTAGAAAAAAACTGTATTAAAGTATTATGCTTACCAGTTTGGTGCTGTGTTTGGAATTATTCCCGACAGTATTGAGGGAACTGTACAACTCAGGGCATCAAGCCTGTATGCATTGGACCTCTTGTACACAATGCATACTATCAACCCTTTGAGTTGTCTTTCCATCCAGTTTTGTTTTGGTGTACATTGTCTGGGATTAAAACCAGGGCTTCACACACAGTGAAACATGTCCTCTACCGCTGAGTTCATCTTGGCCAGATATTCATGAAAATAGAGAAATTCCTGATTCCTGAGTTAGGTTTTAATGCGTTAATTACAAAGTTCACATGTGTTTGTCTTGTAAGCTAATGGTTCCAAAGGTTTTTTGACTATGAAGCATAAAAATAATTTTTGACCATGAAGCATAAAAATAATTTTTATTGTGGCCTAGTACACACCTATACATGTGTGTTTGTTTATAATTGATACCTAATCAGATAACACTGAACCTTACATTCTATTTTGTTTTTCTAGGTTTTTTGTTTAATTTTTTATAGTAGCATGTTGAATTGATGGCCACAGCACAGAGTAGACTGAAGTGTAATACTCAGTTCAATTTTACATTATCTCCTAAATGACCTTCTTTTTCCTGTTATGCCTCCTTTTATCCAGGGGTAGGGTTAATTTATCTACTTAGGTATTTTCTAATATTATTGCTTTTAATTTATATCTCTTAAACCTTCAACATCCTAATGGTGTTTAACTGCTAAATACTATATATAAATTTTGTATTTCTTTAGGTGCTGACAGCAAAGGAGAAGAAGACCCAGTTAGATGACAGGACGAAAATCACTGAACTTTTTGCTGTGGCCCTTCCTCAGTTATTAGCTAAAGTAAGTTTGTACTTTTTTGTTTTTATTTATACCACGCCTGCTGGTTCTCAGAGTTTAATCTGGGCTCTGTGATCAGGGTTCACAACTGGCCGAAATTGGGAGACTATATTGGGTGCCCACCTGGATTAGTCACATGCAACACAAGTTCCCTACCCACTGTACTGTCTCTGAAGAGAAGATAGGTAGTCTTAAGTTTTAAAATGCCTCTCAAAAATTCACTGCATCATTTAAAACTTTTTATTGAATCAGTGATATATACACAAATTTGCTCATTATTGGGTTTCAGTCATATAATGTTCCAACACCCATCCCTTCTCCAGTGTACATTTCCCACCACCATTGGTCCCAGTTTCCCTACCCACCCCACCTCCGGTTGCTTCCATGGCAATCACTTTTCCCTGTTCCCCTCCCTCTCCTCCTCCCCCTTTGGGGCCTTATGGTTTGCAATACAGATAATGATAAGGTTATCAGGTATATCCCTTTACCTACTTACAACACTCATTTTTTGTCCAAAATGATAATTGTCATACTCATCCATTCTCTATCCTAACTGTACTATGCCCCACACACTCATGTGGCAAGCTTCCATTCATTGACCAGTCCTCTTGCCCCCTATTTATCCTAGTTTTGGATATTACTCTCTCTTTCTCTGTCATTATATATGTATGTGTATGTGTGTGTGTGTATATATACACATAATAGCAGAAATGAATGCAGTCATTCTGTATCTCTCCTTCTGATTCATTTCACTCAGCATGATACTCTCCGTGTCCCTCCATTTATAATCATTACATCATTTACTACCATTATTGTGATGTTTTTGACATGATTTTTTTTTGTTAAAAGTATTCTATAGATGCAGAAAAAGTGACTAACTTACTGCAGTTGCCTCAATACTTTGATCTGGAAATATATACCACTGGTCGACTAGAAAAGGTACAGTGTTTGTTGTATGTAAACCTTGAAGAAATGTTTATTCTGTTATAGTTTGTTTATATTAATAATTGTATAATGTATATTACAAAAGATGACCTGTATCTTATATCTTCTATGTTCAAGAGTATAGAGAATGTTGCTAATGATGTTTCCATTTAATTTATGGCTATAGCCATACCGCTTTCTTGTGATTTAATCAATGATTTATGAAGATTGGTATGGTAAAAGATAGTAACAATTAAAAAACAAAAGCAGTATCCACTTAATATTTTGGTATATTCTAGTTGATATTTAAGTCATATTTTTATAGCCTCACCAAAGTTATATTAGGTAAAGTTATTCCTATTGAAGTTAAGGACACATTGTATTGGTGTAATTATTTACTCAAACTAGATAAATATCTTAAAATGTATTCACTGTTGGTTGTAGAGTTACTATATGTGAAGAGTCAACCTATAGTTGTGTTGCTGCTTTATGTAAATAATATTTTGTTAGTTTTAATGCAAATTACTTTCATTTTACAGCATCTGGATGCATTATTACGTCAGATCCGGAACATTGTAGAGAAGCACACAGATACAGATGTTTTGGAAGCATGTTCTAAAACTTATCATGCACTCTGTAATGAAGAGTTCACAATCTTCAACAGAGTAGACATTTCAAGAAGTCAACTCATAGATGAGTTGGCAGATAAATTTAACCGGCTTCTTGAAGATTTTCTGCAAGAGGTATATTTATATGTGTGTACATATATGCATACATGTGCATATATGTATGTGTGTATATGTACATTCATTGTTTATTTATTAGCGGTATTGTCAGTTGGGCCTCATCTCTGCAATAAACGAAATTAGTCACCAATCCTGGTGATACCCCTTAGTAGTATGTTGAAATATATAAAATATATAAAACACAATGTTCAGCATTTGTGTTTTATACTTCATCAGGTTACTATTACTCCTCCAAAATAAGAAGGTGATAAGAATCTTTTAGACTAGTTTGCTTTATTTTATTTGTTTTTTTTTTTTGGTGGGGGGTGGGGCTACCCAGTGGTGCTCAGGATTATCCCTGGCTTTGTCCTCAGGAATTACTCCTGGCAGTGCTAGGGGATTATATGGGATGTCAGGGATTGAACACATTTGACTGTGTGCAACGCAAACACATGTCCCACTTTACTATCCTTCCACCCTTCACTTTTATTATTTTAAAGATCTGTCTTTATTTTTTTATTTTTTTTCTTTTTGGGTCACATCTAGCGATGTACAAGGGTTACTCCTGTCTCTGCAATCAGGTATTATCCCTGGTGGTGCTCAGGGGACCATATAGGATGCTGGGAATCGAACCCGGGTCGGCCACGTGCAAGGCAAACACCCTACCTGCTGTGCTATTGCTCCAGCCCCCGAAAGATCTGTCTTTAAAGATAACGGGGTTTAGTTGATTTAAGAGACTTTCAGTGAGAAAGGGTATTAGTGGAATAGGAAAAGAGAGCCAGGCTCTGTTCATGTAGATTTATTAAATACATTATCTTATTTCTTGTATTTTGGGTGCAGTGGTAAAGAAAGTTACTGTGCTTTATGATAATTATAAAGTTTGAGGAACCTTTATTCTGTCAAGAACCCTTTGAATTACTTATCTTTTATTTCCCTTTTTGGGTCATACCTGGGAATGCACAGGGGTTACTCCTGGCTCTACACTCAGTAATTACCCCTGGTGGTGCTCAGGGTCCATATGGGAATCGAACCCGGGTCGGCCGCATGCAAGGCAAACACCCTACTGCTATTATGCCAGCCTCTTGAATTACTTGTTAACACTACCTGTGGGCCATACAATATATAGGAAGATGGGGCACAGGCAGACAACAAGATACATAGTTATTTTTCACTTCATATACGACAGCCAGACCTTATGGTTTTGGGAACTTTATATGGCCCATGGGCTGGAAGTTCTACCATCCCTGTAAAATTGTAATAAGTTCTAGTCACTTTTGCTTTAGGAGTTTTATAAGTTCTGTTGGTTTTCCAACGAGGCTTAGCATGGCAACCAAATACAATTATTTTGATTTTGATTTTTTCCCCTCTTCTGGAGCTGTATACTTAACGGCGTTGCATGAAGTAAAAATCATAAATCTTGAATTACTACATTTATTTTATTCCCTATCAGTTTTTTGTTACTGTTGTTGCAAAGTATGGACTTTGTTATTTCCAGTCTTCTAGTTTAACAATGTTAATCTATGTGTTTGTGTGTCAAACAAATATGTGTCTGTGTGTCACATGCCATGTTTACTGTGTTCTGTTAATTTGAGATTTGTGCAGATATGTTGATGTACAACAAGCACATTGTTACAAATTTTAATAGCAATACATTTGGCTGGGTATGATTGTCGTTAGCACAAATTTATGTTAAGCAATATTAATTTAGCTTAATTTGTAGAAAAGTTTGAGTTTTAAACACGTCAGTTTTGAATTATCCTGACTTGAATACTATAAGTTCAGGAGTGTTCTGTTCTTTAGTCATTGTCTTATTGGTTCTTTGTTCTACTAACATATTTATTACAATTGAAAATACTACTAAGGAAAAGGGTTGTCATTTATTTTTTTCTGTCTTGAGTGTACTGTACATGTGACAATTAAATCTGTTAACTCTACTCCAGCCGTATTGTTTTTAGTTTAGCCAGATCTGGACATCAATAGTCAAAGTTAGTATGTATTTTTTGTTAGATTATTCTTTTCAAGAAAATAAAACCTGTGTAGTAACGTCCACTTTGGTATTTATTAATGATAATACTGTATAATTAATATAGGGTGAAGAGCCTGATGAAGATGATGCATATCAGGTATTGTCAACGTTGAAGAGAATTACTGCTTTTCATAAGTAAGTTCAATGAAGTTTCTGATTTCTTAAAATTATAGACAAGAAAATCAAGTCACCTATTTTTAGATTATAATACAATCAGATTTTTTCAGGGGGAAATGAGTTTGATAGTCATATTTTGAAATGGGGAAATGATGGATAAGTTTCCAACTGACACACTTTTAAAAATACACTTTATTGTGACTACATGCTAAAAAGTTGGCTATATTTACTCTGACATCATTCTGTTAATGCTCAAATCCAAAACAAATGTGATTAGACTTAAGTGTTAATGTAATTTAATTTGTTCTTTGTTTTACAGTGCCCATGATCTTTCAAAGTGGGATTTGTTTGCTTGTAATTACAAACTTTTGAAAACCGGAATTGAAAATGGAGACATGCCTGAGCAGGTCTTAATTATTTACAAGTTTCATATTTAACTTTGTGAATTAAGTCTTGTGACTTAATTTTAACTGTCTTTTCTTGATTTTTTAACAGATTGTTATTCATGCACTGCAGTGTACTCACTATGTAATTCTTTGGCAACTTGCTAAGATAACTGAAAGTAGCTCTACAAAGGTTTGTGGTTGTTTAATTGAATATAATTCATAGTTTTTAGCAAGTGAATGCATTTGATAAGATGAATTATTTCAATAAAGTCTGGCTTATTTTTTAATCTAGAATATTGGTATGTATAAAACAATTTTTGTAGTTTTGTAGATATTCAGTCAAAAAATTGTAGTATGTTTTGTTCCAATTTTATTTTAAATTAAAAATTGTTCACATTTTTAGTTGGCATAGTTTATTGGTTTCATCACTCTTACTTTGACTATATATGCATAAGTAATATATAAATATTAACGTTGCAAATAAGCACTAAGATCCTTTGAAGCAGCTAGATATATCTATTCAATTATATAAATTAATGATTGCAAATAAACTATCCCTAGATCTTCATAGTTCTTGATGTTATTCTAAAATCACATTGTTCAATCAAGCATTTCTCTCTTGAAATTCGAAAATCATGGTAACTTTCTCTGAGGATTATGTGCTAGCCATTATTTAACAGAGATTTAAAAAGTTACTCATTAAAATCCATGTAAATTTCCTTTTGTAAATTTGAAGCTTAAATATTATATGATATGTACATAGTTATTTGGGTACGTTTTTATAAATAATAAACGGGGCTAGAACGATAGCTCAGTGGGTAGGCCGTTTGCCTTGCACGCGGCCAACCCGGGTTCGATTACCAGCATCCCATATCGTCCCCTGAGCACCTCCAGGAGTAATTTCTGCATGCAGAGCCAGGAGTAACCCCTGTGCATTGCCGGGTGTGACCGAAAAAGCAAAATATATATATATATATATATAAAATAAACAACTTCTGAGGTTTTCTAAATTGTTCATGGGTAGTTTTCCTCAAAAAGAAATTTCCTCAGAATCCTATTATTTTTCATGTTGTTTGTTTTGCAAAAACTAAAGATTTATTTTAAAGCCTTAGGATTTCTTTGAGCTTAAAGGAGGATACTACTGTAGCTCCAAATGCATTAGCCTTCCCTCTTTATTTTTTTTATTATTATTATTATTTTTATTATTAGTGAAACACCATGAGGTACAGTTGTAGATTTACAAATTTTTGTGCTTGGTTTCGGTCATACCATGATCAAATACCCATCCCTCCACCAGTGCCCATTTTCCACCACCAGGATAATATCCCTCCCCCCCCATCCCCCTATCCCCCCCTTCCCCCCTGCCACTGTGGCAGGGCATTCCCTTTTGTTCTCTCTCTCCTTTTGGGTGTTGTGATCAGCAAAAGAGCCTCCCCTCTTTAAATACCAATATTGCTTTGTTGTTAAACATTGTCCTTTTGTGAGACTGTAGAGAAAATACAGGGGTCAATAAAGTTTTGTGACCCTAAGTTTTGCATGATTCCCATAATCACTGTTGGGTGTGACTCAAGGCCTGCCCACCTCTCCCATTGTCCTTTTTGATAATATAACTTAAAAGCTCTTACCAAGAGAAAATAAATTGGAATTATTTCTGAGGAGGGATGTTAAATTTACCTATTGTGATAGTTGTGCAGCATAAACAAATATTACCTGAAACTACTAATATAGTAAAGGTAAAGGTAAAGGCCCTCCCGTTTATCGTCGATTTGCTCGAGCGGGCCCAGTAACGTCTCCATTGGAGACTTTGTTGTTACTGTGTCTGGCATATCGAATACTCTCGGTAGCTTGCCGGGCTCTCCGAGAGGGGCGGAGGAATCGAACTCGGGTCGGCCATGTTGGCCGCTTGTAAGGCGAACGCCCTACCCGCTGTGCTATCGCTCACTCCAATGAGAAATCGTTTAAAAATAAAAAGCATACTGTGTTTTATTTTTGGGCCTCACTTATTGGTGCTCTGGGTCACACTCACTGTTGCTCAGGGCTCTGTGCTTAGACCAATTCTGCCAGTGTTTGGTTGACCATATGAGATGCTGGGCATCAAATCAGGATTAATTGCCTGTGAGGCAAGTGCCCTTCACACTGAACTATCTCTGGCCCCCAAAGCATACCTTTTTTTGATAAAAACTCTTAAGAAGTTCATTTAAGTATCAGAATTATAGTAGGAATAGTGACTGTTAACAAATCTTGCTTATTTATGTCTAAAGCATTGAGTTAAAATTTAAAATAAAAAATTATAATAAACTTAATAGACGAAAGATGGTTAAAATCATTGTTAGTGAATATAGAATTATGCTGAAACTTGGCTAAATTCTACTAACCATTTTAGAGTTCGATTAGAGCCCGGCACGCTACCGAGAGTATCCCGCCTGCATGGCAGAGCCTGGCAAGCTCCCCATGGCGTATTCGAGGTGCCAAACACAGTAACAACAAGTCTCGCAGCGGAGACGTTACTGGTGCCCGCTCGAGCAAATGGAAGTAATACCATAAAGGGTTTTTTTTTTTTTTTGGTTTCTTGCTCCCATTTTGAATTTATAAAATAATATAAGCAATATGCTTTAAATGGAAAAAACGTGAGCTGGAGTCATAGTTCGTATGCACATACCTTGCGTGTTCAGGGACTCTACTAGTTCTGTCCCTGGCTCCACTGGGTCTTTGAATCACTGCTAAATATATCACTGGAGACCCTTGTACACCAGGTTGTGTCCTTTGTGTCCTTCTGGAATCGCCAAATGGCTGAGCCAGGCTTGGCACTCAGTGATCTTAGAGAGTATTTTCAGAAGTGAAGCCTTAGCCTCATAGCCATTGCTTGGGAGCCTTCTCCCCACAATTTTTAAAATGAAGAACTGAAAAGAGACATAAAAGTCACTTTTCCTTTTCACAGTTGATTTCTTACATTCTTCAGTTATCTACCTTTCAAATTACAAAGTGAGCATTAAATATCAATCTTTGCTCTTTAAGCATTCTGCAATAGTAGATTTATAAAATTTTCTTATTTTAATGTACTTAGGACCACTTAGGGCCATTATTATATCTGATGTTTATAAAGCTGTACTTCATCGTGTTTTTGTTTCTTGGTCACACCTTGTGTGTTCAGCGGATATGTTCTTGGCTCTGTATTTGGCATCACTCTTGACAGTGCACAGGGGAGCATGTGGTGCCCAGGATTGAAATCCCCCAGGCAAAGTATCTACTCACCTGCCTGAGCTATCTTTCCATCTTTTGTTGTGGTTTTTTAAATTTGCTTTTTGGGCCACACCCCGCAATGCACAGGGGTTATTCCTGGCTCATGTACTCATCCCCCTCCCCCTGGCGGTGCTTGGGGGACCATATGGGATGCTGGGAATTGAACCCGGGTCGGCTGCGTGTGAGGAAAATGCCCTACCCACTGTATTATTGATCCAGCCCCTTTTGTTGTGATTTTTAAAAAAATTGGCTTAATATTTTTTTTGTGTAAAGTACACTTAAAATTGGTGTGTAAGTATATTTAGAATGAAATAACATTTTGCATAATTGAAAATGTCTTAATTTTATAGAGTGTTTAAAATGTTCATGTTCAATATTTTTTTCAAGGAGGACTTACTGCGTCTAAAGAAACAGATGAGGGTGTTCTGTCAGATATGTCAGCATTACCTGACCAATGTGAATACTACTGTTAAAGAACAGGTTAGTAATTATAGGTAGCAAACTTTTCTAAGCAGTAGTTTTTCAAAAATTTGTCAATGTATATAAACTATTACAGAAAACTTAATATGGAATTTGAACAAAGTAGTCCGTATATATACCATGTCCATATATCTTACATATGTCCTTATAAATGTGTTTATGTATATGTATCATTCTCAGAAGGTCAGTGCTACAATAATGTATGTCTAAAACAATATGAATTATGAAATAAACCATGGCGCTTTAAAAATTTTTTAAAGAGAAAAAAAGAAAAACTAGACTGAGATAGTTGAATGGAATAAAGACATTCAATTTGTATGTTGATTTAAATAATCAGTATGAGTTTATTCTAAAAATCGACTAAAAGACTAGGTCTGTACATAAGAAATGAATTTAGTTTTATTCTATGGAGTACCCATAGAATTGAGCACATATAACTTAGAAGAGAAATAAGTGACTATGACCTGAATACCAAATTTTATTTCTTTTTCAAATATATGTGACACATTGTTTTAATTATCATATTGCTGAATTCTTACCAATTTGATGTATATAATTATGAACTAAAAACTCAGTTCTAGAACCTTTCAAGTTTTTATCAAGAAAGTTCAGATGAAAGGAATACATTTTTTGGATATTAAATTTAGTTTAAAGTCTTGGGATCGGGATTTTCAAAGAACTTGATGCACATAGAACATCGAGTTATACTTTGTATATTTTCATATCTCACAAGGTATACAGCTTTTCTGTATTAGTAGCACTGTAGCACTGTCCTCCTGTTGTTCATCGATTTGCTCGAGTAGGCCCAGTAACGTCTCCGTTGTGAGACTTCTTGTTACTGTGTTTGGCATATTGAATACGTCATGGGTAAGTTGCCAGGCTTTGCTGTGCGGGCGAGTTACTCTGGATAGCTTGCTGGGCTTTCTGCGAGGGGCAGAGGAATCAAACTCGAGTCAGCCATGTTGACTGTGTGCAACGCAAACGCCCTACCCGCTGTGCTATTGCTCCAGCCCTCTGTATTAGAATTAACATTTTTTTTTTATAATTGGGTCTTGTTGATTTTTTTGGTCTTTAGTTTGTGTATCGGTTTACCTAGTAGCTCCTAGGACTATGTCTTAATACTTTATTTGGTCTGTGAATTTACTTGATAAGTCAATATCACCATTATCACTTTATATCTTTTTCTGTTTTGGGGCCACACCTGGCAGTTGTCATGGCTTTTCTCCTGGCTTAGCCCTCAGGAATCACTCCTGATAGTGCTCTGGGAACCATATGGGATGTGGGGATTGAAGCAGGGTCAGCCACATGCAAGTTGAACCTGCTCTACTATCTCTCCGGCCCCTTTCACTTTATATCTTTATTGCTTATTTTGTAAATCTTTTTTGCAATTTACCTAGTAAGATAAAGTCACCATTATCGCTTTATATTTTTGTTGCTTATTTTATAAAACTGTAATTTCAAATATCCTGACAGAGAGAAATTGCTATTTTGATGGTAAAATAAGGAGAAATGAGAGGAGGGTTAAAAACATAAGATAAAAAGAAAGGAAATGTGTGGTTCTAAAAGAGTAAAACTATTATTTTATTATGAGATTTTATTAAAGATTATAAGATTTGCTTTATAATCTTTTTACCAGTAATCTTCCTTTAAATGTAATTTCCTGTTAACTTTGTGACCCTAAAATTCTATTTTTACTACACTTTTACAACAGATAATTAGCTTATTCCAGTTACCTTCTGACTAATTTATCTGTGTTTGACTTATTTAAAAACTCTTAAGACAAATTTTAGTAATCTCCATGTGATGCCATTTCAGTCATGTTTATTGATTCTGTCAGTCTTGCCTGGTGATTAGCCAGCAGGCCTATACTTGGCTTCATTTATTTCTGCTTAATAATTACTATATATACTAACATTGAGAATGCTCTAAAAGTACCATTAAAAGGTCTTGGGATATATCTTGTTATTTTTTTCTTTCAAGTTTAAAATATTTCCTATTTGAGTTTGGAGATATAATACAATGAGTTTAGGCCTTTACCTTGCATGTACCTGACTCAGGTTTGGTCCCTGGCAGTGCTTATGATCCCTCCCAGCCCCCTGCAGGAGTGATTACTGAATTCAGAGCTAGGAGTAAGCTCTGAACATAGCTGGTTGTGGCCCCAAAATAATAATAACAAGATGTAAATTTTACAAGACATTGGTGTATAGAATCGGACGAACTAAGGTTGAATTCTGATTGCATGTTTTGGCAGTGTTATGTTGTTAAAAATGAATATTTGTTAATGTTACCTTTATAAAAACAATATGCAAACATTAATGTTTATTGTCCTATGGAACTTTTTTAAGTTTTAAATATATAAAGTTACTCTTAGCAGCTGGTGAAAGAAACCTTGGTTTCATTGCATGTTTTCCTTTTTTAATAGGCTTTCACTATTCTATGTGATATCTTAATGATCTTCAGCCATCAGATTATGTCAGGAGGACGTGACATGTTAGAGCCGTTAGTTTACACTCCTGATTCTTCATTACAATCTGAGTTACTCAGCTTCATTCTGGATCATGTCTTCATTGAACAGGATGATGATAGTAACAGTGCAGGTAATTTTATTGCTTTTTGTTAAATCTGAGTGTCTTCTGTAAATTAAATTTAAGTCAAAACATATAAAAATTCTTTAACACTATGTGCCATTTAACTTTTTAATTCAATTAATTTTTCCCATTACACTTTATATAAACACTGGTTTACAAAGTTGTTCATTATAATTTGTGTCGTTCAATATTCCAATACCACCATTGCACCTTCCTGCCACCCTTTTTATTTTAGAAACACAGATACATGTTGCAGCACATTATGTTTATTTGTTTATCATTATAAAGATAGTGTATATATAATAATATATATATCATGTAATTAGCTTTGGAATACATAAACTTGCTTACCTATTTAAGCTGCTCTAGGTTTCTCAGTTACTTGCTTATCATTTTACTGAGCCTGATTTTCTGTTTTGTATAAGACAACTGCAAATTAATTAGACTGAGCAAAGTAACTAGTACATGTCTGATAATATTTGTTCCCTCTTTGTCTTAATCATTGTTAATAGTATTCAGGTAATTTCAGAAGAATGTAATGTTTATATGATGTTCTTAAATACTTTCATAACACATTCATTTCGGTCTGGGCATTAAACTATGGTTTCTCAAGTCTAAAAATATTAGAAACCACTATATATAAGCTTGGAGTAGTATTTCCCTGTCTCCTGGGAAATAATTCAAACTATCTCACATGGCGTTACATTAATTTTGACATCTTATTTATATTTAGGGATGCCTAACTTGAACCAGTCATTGAAAAAGAAGTAATATTTGTTCACTTATTTCTGATTTTGCTTTTATTTTGAATTAAATTTGAAGACAGCGCAGCATCATTTTGTAAATTGACACATGAGGTTACATAAATATACACAGTAGATATACTGTGTAAATATATGTGTAAATATATATATGTAAATATATGTGTAAATATACACATATATTGTAACTAAGTACAAATACATAAAATTCTAGACATACCTTATAGTATGACTTAAAGAGCTTTGTTCTCAAGTATTAAAAACAAAATTATGAGTAAGTTTATAGTCTTAAGGTTTTTCATCTTTAACTTTGAGTTTAATCACACTTTAAATTTTTGACCAGCACCTGGTGGTGCTCAAGGACTACTCATAAATTTTTGCTTTAGCGGTGATTTCAGAGGTATTTGGGGAACCTTCTTAAGCTAACTAGCCAACTTAATTTCTGTTTATTTTTACATTTTTTTGTGGAACACTTTTATTTTTAGCATTCACTTAACATTCATTGGTCAGCAGGCTGTATTGTAGGTGTTGTAGATATTTCAAAATGTGGAGATAGCTTTTACGAATTTAATTCGATAAATATATCTAAACACAAACAACTACAATATAATTTGATAAATAGTAGATACATATAGAACATATATGATCATGTAGAGAAAGTTTAGGATTTGAAGCATCAGTGAACTAAACAAACATCTGAAGTGGACACCAAAAGTGAGAATTCTACGAACTTTGCATTTCTATTTTGAGAACTAGAACAAAATTTGGTTTGGGCATATAGCCTTTTTATTGGGGACTGCTGCTACTTCATTTATACCGGAGGTTCCCAAACTTAATTTGTCCCATGACTCACTCCCTTTTCTTTTATTCCAATTTATTTTTTAAAAAATTATTTAAGAACTGTGTTTTACAAAGTTATTTATAGTTGGATTTTAGACAAACAATATTTAGCTACCAGTCCCACCGCCAGTGTCAACTTCCTTCCCACCAGTGTTACCATGCTCCCTGTTACCCCCTCCTCCACCCCATCTGCCACCTGGCAAGAACATTTCAAAGTTCACTGGTTGCAACTAAGATCTCACATTTTCAGTGTTGTTGAGTCTGTGTGTTGGATATATAGCTATATCTCTCTACCACATCATGTTTATAACCCTGACCCCTGTTTTCCTATTAGTTCCCTTTCTCTTCCTTGATTTCTTCTTTGATTTCTCTTTTCCCCTTTGACTTTTTTTCCTTCTCTTTCTCTTCCCTATGCTCTGGGGTCAAGACTGATCTAGGCACCCACCATCCTTTACAGCACCTCTCCTTTACTGCTTGTAAACTTCCTCGTTCAGTTATCCTGTATACCTCTGGTAATTGAGATTATCCTCTTTGTCCTTCTGGCTTACTTCACTCAACATGTTACCTTCCAGTTCCAACCAGCTTGCAGCAAATTGCATGATTTCATCTTTGCAACTGCTTAGTATTCCATTACATACATAAAGCACATCTTTGTCCCCAAAGTTAATTTTGTTTGCCACTCCCTTTTCAGAAAAAAAACCATCATTCAGGTGCCCCTTTGCAAATCTGCCATTTTTTTACAAGAACAAAGTGTTCCCCAGCGATACCAAAGGCTACTGCCATCCTCCCTGAATTGCTCTAGCTACTCATTGTGGAAGGGTTGGGTTGTAGTGCACTATGACTATGACTTTTTGAGAAAGAAGCACTTATGTAGACCATGGTAAATTGAATGAGAATATGTTGGTAAGTACTTCTGAGTTTTCTTGGAGATTCCTGAAATTATGCATCCTTTCTTATCCTTTTTCATTTTGCAGTATACACTTTAAAATGTATTGGGGCCAGAACTATTGTACAATGGTTAAGGTGATTGCCTTGCATACGGCCATCCAGGTTCTATCTCCAGCATCCCACATGTTCTTCAAGCCTGCCAGGAGTGGTTCCTGAGCACAGAGGCAGAAGTAAGCCCTGCGTATAGCTGGATATGGCCAAAAAACCCAAAGAAAATAAATACTATATTAAGGTTGGAGCAATTTTATCCTTTATGCGATCAACTCAGGTTCAATTCCAAGAACTCCATAAGGTCCACTGAGCACCGCCAGGAATGATTCTCAAGTACAGAGCCAGGAGTAAGCCCTGAGCACCACTGGGTTTGGCCTCCAAGCAAAAATAATAATGAAAACCAAACATACAAAGAAGTATAAAGCGACTTAGTACAGGGAGTTTGCTTCAGGGACTGGAGCACACACTTTGTTTGCCAGGAGACCTAGATTCCAACACCATGGCAGGACTTGTTCCTTGTGGTGTGGCCCGTCAACCTAAATAAGTGAATAAATAAATAAAAATATGTTCTAGTTTTATTCAGAAGCATAAAATATGTGACAGTTTTTCATATTTGTCTTCAGCAGTTGTCACATTTTGCTGTCTTTGATTCTTTTTTTTTGTATTTTTCTTTTTCTTTTGGGGTTGCATTTTGGGCCACACTCAGCATTCATTACTCAGGGCTATTCTCAGTTCAGTGGATTGGGTGTCACTGTCACCTGTGTTTAGGGCACCTTGCAGTGCTGGGATCAAACCAGGTTTGGTTACAAGTAAGGCAACACCTTAACATCTGTACTACCTTTCCAGCCCCCCTCATTTTTTTTGTTTTAAGTAATAAAGAAGAGTTAGAAAAGTAATTCTCTTTTTTATCATTCCCTAACCCTGGTGTTCTCTCTTTTCGTGAAAATAGGTACTATCCCAAAATTAATGTTTACCATGTTGCTTTTATTGTTTTGTTTATGGCTATGTTCCCTGGCATGTTGCTCAGTGATGCTCCTGGCAGTGCTCAGGGGACCATATGGTGCGGGTATCAAACCTGGTCCTCCTACATACAAAGCATGCGTATTATACCTTTAAGCTACACCCCCACCCTTGTCACCCTTGTCATGTCTTTGCATTTTAATTTTGTTTTACTAACATTTATACATAACACTTAGTGATGTATAGTTCATTTTCTGTTGCTTTCACTTAAACGGTATGCTGAACACAGTGTTTCGCATATTAAAATAAATTTTATTGGAGAATAGGTTTTATAACTAATGGATTATAATTTGATGCTGTATATACTACATCATAATCAGTACTAAAATTTGGGTTTCTGTCTATCATTGTACATTTGATCTGTTTTTTTTTTTTTTTTGGTTTTACCAATATCCCAACCCTCCTTTCCTTTCGTAACTACCAGTCTGTCCTCTATATCTAAGAGTTCTTAATTTTGTTTTGTTTTGCTTCGTATGTTTATATTTCCTGTAAAAATAAAATCATGGCTTTTTTCTTTCCTGTCTTTATTTCACTTAGCATATCTTAAGTTACATCTATGTTGTCACAAACGTCAATATTTTGTTTACTTAATAACTCAGTAGTATTCAGAGTATGTGTTGTGTATATCACACATTATTGTCCCTGTCACTGTCACTGTCACTGTCCTCCCGTAGTTCATCGATTGCTCGAGTGGACCCAGTAACGTCTCCATTGGAGACTTTGTTGTTACTGTGTTTGGCATATCGAATACATCACGGGTAGCTTGCCAGGCTCTGCCATGCAGGCGAGATACTCTCGGTAGCTTGCCGGGCTCTCCAAGAGGGGCGGAGGAATCGAACTCGGGTCGGCCATGTTGGCTGTGTGCAAGGCAGACGCCCTACTGCTGTGCTATCGCTCTAGCCTTATTGTCCCTGTACATTGCGTTTTTGCTTAGTATTTCCCTACTTTCTTTTCCTTTATTGTTGCTGCTGCTATAACGTTTTTGTATCACATATTTGATCGTGGTATTTGCACTCTTGGTTGTTATACTACCGTGGTGGTAACACACTTTGGCTATGGTAGTCAGATATATAGTGTAGTTCTTGCACACATTATTACAGTACTACCTGGAAGTTATAGTTTTGCTGACAGCAATCTCAAAAGCCATGCAAGACATTGTACTAGATAATGTAGGGCCTTGGACCAACCATTGAGGCCTCTTCAACCATTGAGACCTCTTTCCTAGAAGCAGGCATTCAACTTCTTTAGTTAATCGCAATATATCTATTTTCATATTGGATACCGTATTTAGTTGTTTTCAGTTTTTCTTTATCAGTTTTTCTAACAATTGCTTTTGTCTCCACATGCTTTTTTAGACTTTATCTAAGTATGGGATTGTCAGCCTATGCACATATAATCCTTGGTCATATGTTGCCAAATTATTTTTAAAGCAGTTGTATATTTTATTCTCATTCTCATGAGCAGCATATTATAGTGCTCAGTTGTTTTTCATCTTTAGTGACTGGTTAGAAAAACCCACACCTATAAGCACTGTCAGCTCATACTAGTAATGGTAATTGATATCTATAAAGGGTCCCAGGTTAATAATAAGGAAATAACCCTATCTATAAGTTCCCTAAATACCCATGAGAGCAAAGGTAGCTTATTTTTTGAGTACAAAGAAGAGAAAACCAATGCTCTCTTTTCCTCTTCAAATGAAGAAGCATTTATTTGAGATTTATTTTTGAACTAAAACTTGTTTATATATAATTCTGCATCCAGGCATACTAGCAAGAGATAAAGTAAAAAGCTATTTGGTGTCTATAAATAGTTGGACACAGTTGTGTCTTGAATACACTGTAGTCTTTTTTACAAAATAATCATCTTAGATCAACATATGACCAATGTTACCTTGCAAGATGGTTTACTTTTAAGAGTCTCATTCTCATTTTCTCTGCCTCCTCCTTTATTATGGTAATTATTTTGGTGATTGTTACCTTCCTAGCTTTATTCCCTTCACTTTGTTACCTACAGCCTTGCTATAAAGTTCTATGTTGGCATAGGCCGTAATCCTGTTCCACCAACTACAACTGTGTCCTTCTGCTTTTTTGTTTGTTTTTTTGCTGTTTATCTCTTTGGACTATTCAGCTTTGATTTTTATAGTTTCTAGAGCCAATCTGATGATACTTGCTTTCTGACAATCTCTTTACTGTTTCTTTGTTTGGGTGATAAAATAATTTGTTCTTTTGTTTTATGAAATTTAGTGTTTTCCAAAGCACCGAGTGCTCAATTTGTGTTTTAGGAAGTATCTGTGCTCAGTCTGCCCAGAGAAGTTTTACTTGGCTGAGAATTCTTCCATTTTAAAACTTTGACCTTTTATTATTTTGGGGAGGAGGAGTCTATTTACCACCCAGTTTGTGTTTTTATTCCACTTCCAAAACATTATTTGCAATGGTTGCAAAGCATTTTGTAGCCCTCAAAATCTCTTAGTAAATATAGGCGATTTCATCTGTAAGTGGAAAAAAGTACTTCTAGGTTTTTTTTTTTTTTTGGCTTTTGCTTTTTGGGTCCCACCTGGCAATGCAGAGGGCTTACTCCTGGCTCATGCATGCAGGAATCACTCCTGGCGATGTTGGGGGACCCAATGGGATGCTGGGAATTGAACCCGGGTCAGCCGCGTGCAAGGCAAACGCCCTACCTGCTGTGGTATCACTCCAGCCCTATTTCTAGTTCTGAGACCAAATGACTAGAAGCATAATTATTTAGAAAGAAGTAATGTTATTTTCACAGAATCATGTATAAAACATTAGCTTAAATATTTTTAAAAGAGTAAACAATATATTTCATGTGTTTCTACACCAATGTTTGTCTTTTTTGAAATATGCATTTGTGATTTTCAAACGTGCTTGTTTGTCTTAAATTCAAAACTCAAAATTGGGCTTTAAGAGACTGGAGAGATAGTACAGAGGATAAGGCACTTAACTTGCCAACCCAGTTAAATCTCTGGCATCCCATATGGTAACCTGATCCTGTCAGGAGTGATTTCTGAGTGAAGAGCGAGGAGTTAATACTAAGCACTGCAAAAGAAAACAAAAATTTTTCATTAACTTATTAAATTAGATAGTAGTTATCAAGGACTATCAGAGATAGGGTAAAATACATCTTTTTGTTTTGGAGGCCAAACTCAGTGGTTCTCAGGTCTTAACTCCTGGCTATTGCTCAGGTATCATTGCTGGCTTCGCTCAGAGGTTCATTGTGTGTGCCAGGGATCAAATTAAGATTAGCTGAACCACAAGGAAAGGACTTTCCATATTGTATTATTATTCTGGCCCAAATAAAAATACTAGTTTAATTTCTCTGGCCCAAATAAATACTAGTTTAAAAGGACATTTTTTTTATAAAATACTTTTGATAGTAGAAATGTTATATTGAATATCTAACAACTATATGCCATTCACGAGATAGGAAATATAAATTGCTAATAAATAACTTCACTGGAAACTAAAGTGTAATTCACTAATAGTATTTTTTTCAAACTTTAAAAATATTCATTTGGGGAACATAAAGCAATAAAATGGGAGACTAACACCCAGGAGTGGCTGAGATTAGTACCAGGAATTTTGCTCCATGACTTGGAGGCCAGCCACATGTGCTAGGGGAAAAGGAAGCTCAGATAGAGAAGAGAGCACCAAATAAAGGGTGTTGTGAGGATCCTCCCAGGGTGGGAGAAGCATGCTGAAAGTACACTATAGACCAAACATGATTGCCACTCAATGCCTCTCTTGCAAAACACAGGACCCAAAAGAAGAGAGAGAGAACAAGGGGGAATGCCTGCCACAGAGGCAGGTTGGGATGCTGGGACCCGTGGTGGTGGAGGATGGGCGCTGGTGGGATGGGTACTTGATCATTGTATAACTGAAACCCAAGCACAAAAATTTGTAAGTCTGTAACTTTACCTCATGGTGTTTCACTAATAATAAAATTAAAATTAAAAAATTAATAAAAATGTTTTCGGGGCTGGAGCGATAGCACAGTGGGTAGGGTGTTTGCCTTGCACTTGGCCATCCTGAGTTCCATTTCCAGCATCCCATATGGTCCCCCATGCACTGCCAGGAGTAATTCCTGAGTGCAGAGCCAGGAGTAACTCCTGTGCATCACTGAGTATTATTCTCTATTAAGGTAGTGCATCTTAAAAGTACTTTTATATCTGTGGTATAGACATTTTGCTATACCATTCCTTAACACCACTCAACTACGAATAACTTTGTAATGAGTGCTTTAAGATATTAAAAAATAATTTATAAAAAGCATCCAGGGCCTGGAGCAATAGTGCAGTGGGTAGGGCATTTGCCTTGCATGCAGCTGACCCTGGCTCAGTCCCCACAATCCCATATGGTTTCCCAAGCACCACAAGAAGTGATTCTTGAGCAGAGAGCCAGGAATAACCTCTGAACATCACCGGGTGTGGCCCCAACCCCTGTAAAAAGCATCCAGAACAAAATATGTTGCTTTTTATCGTAAAGATTTCATTACATCTTTTTTATAGAGACAAACATTTGGCAGTATTTAGATGTTGTGCAGCGTCTTAAATTACAACTATATAAATTGGTCTGTCCCCTTGATGTCAGAATGTCAAGATCTCACCTAATGTATAAAAATAGAAACGTTCTTTCTAAAAGCATTGTTTCCTGTGTTAGTTTCAATGAGTATACATTTGCAGTATGTGTAAAAGAAGTATGCTTCAGTAATAGTTGGGAATGGGATGGAATCCTTTCTTTTTTTTAATTTTTTTGGGTCACACCTGGCGATGCACGGGGTTACTCCTGACTCTCCACTCAGGAATTACCCCTAGCGGTGCTCAGGGGACCATATGGGATGCTGGGAATTGAACCCGGGTTGGCAGCGTGCAAGGCAAATGCCCTAGTCACTGTACTATTGCTCCAGCCCCGGGATGGAATCCTTATAAAGCAAAGGATAAGAGGTTTTTCTCTGCTTACTGTGTCCACGTTTGAAGAGTCATACATAACAGACTGAATCTACAGCTATTATTGGTCAACTGTCCTATTAGAGAAGTAGATAAATATGTAAGTTTATTTGCTATAAAAATGTTCTTAATGAAATTAATTTTGCTAACCCAAAAAGACAGCTATGTGTGTAAAAAGACAACTTTTTCCTGACTTCATTACGCATAGTTTATTTTATTCAATCCTCTTGCTCTTGTTCCATGTTTATCAGGTAGCATTCTGATTACTAATTAACTTCACAAAAATTCTTTGGAATTTATATACTGCTCATTCACTAAGGTTCTTAATAATGATTACAATTTTTGTGTTAATACAAATATTTCACCACTTACTATTCACATTTTCTAAAACAAGGGCATTCAATACTGATTTTTTCAAAAAGTTTTGGCCATACCTGGTTATTCTCAGCATCACTCTTGACAGGCTCGGGGGACCATAGTGGGTGCCAAGTATGAAAACTGGGTCAGCTGCATGTGAGGGAAGCACCATACCCGCTGTACTGTCTCACTGCAAATTTTAAATGCTATATGACTGAACTAAAATCACGATAGCTTAATATTTGTAGCTTTCACCCTAGATGGTCAACAGGAGGATGAAGCCAGTAAAATTGAAGCGCTACACAAGAGGAGAAATTTACTTGCAGCATTTTGTAAGCTAATTGTATATACTGTGGTGGAGATGAATACAGCTGCAGATATCTTCAAGCAGTATATGAAGGTAAAGTTGAAAAAGTGGAAACCAAGAAATTTTTATTAAAAGACAAGTAACTGATTGGTTGCCATTGATTTTTTAATGTAGTAACTTTTCTAGTCTAATTAAATTTTTTTAACACTTTTAGTAATATTTCTTCACACTTCCACCCCTCCTGCATTAATATACAATTTTTATAGTTGATCTAAATTTGGAATCTTAGAAGCAGCGTGTTTTAAGGTTAATTGTCACTATTAGAAATTGCATTTTGTGATTTAGTTTAACAATACAGTATTCTTTTTCTGCTTGATATAGTGCTGATTTAGAAGACAGAAGATATTAATGGTAAATTTGGCTTGGTATAGTATTTTACCTCGAGTAACTCAACACCTTTATATATTACCACTGTTATAACTTAAGGTTGCTTTCATTGACAGTAAGTTTATTCATAATTTTAGTAAATGTTAGGTTCTCTAACTTTTGTTAGTATTACTGGGAGGGATATTATATTAATTGTTTGAATAAAATATGTAACAGTTTTTTAAAAAAATTCTTTTATTTATTTTTTATTAGTGAGACACTATGAGGTACAGTTGTAGACTTACAAATTTTGTGCTTGAGTTTCAAAAAATTCTTAGGTAAAACCTAATGAAATAAAAATATTTTTAAAAAACTTTGCTTTTTCAAAGTATGCAGTAAGTTTGTGAAAACGTAGTTTAATCTCTCTGGAGTATTTTACTACATGTAATTCTCTAGCACTGTTTAAGAGAATTTTAAGTTATTTGGCACCATAATTGCTACTTTAACAATCAGTCTTAGTTAAAATAAATAATTTTCAGAATTTAAACTTTTCATATTTATATATCATAGACAAAATTTATGAGTTACAGGGCATGGTTATTCTGTAACTTCTGATAGTTATGTTTGTATTTTGAAACAAGATCTTAAGTTAGAAAAACCTTTCAGGTGTGGAGTGTTAAAGTAAATGTCATACACAAGTTTTTCTACATTAAAAAACTGTTTCATTAAGCAAAAATTTAGTAACATTACTAGCTGCACATAAACTGCATTCCAATAGCAGTAATAGTTATGAAAATCACCATTATTTGTCTGAATATACAAAGAGCACAAAAACCTTATTTTTATCCTTTGTTATTTCTGAAAATCTTTATAACCAAATTACTGTTTTACTCCAGACATTCCTGGGGAGGAGTGGCTTCCATTCAATGCTCTTGAAACCACTCCTGCAGATACCCAGACATCTGGGCCCATTGGTGCCATGCTGGGGACCACCACAGCCACACCTGATTGTTGCTTTGCAGGCGGTCCATGTGGAGATAGGGTTTGAACTCAAGTCAAATTATGCACCTTGAGTGCTGAGCCATTTCTCTCAACACTTCATACAACCAACCAATTTTGGAGCTTAATGTGACATATTTTAACTGTTCTCTATTTATAGTTTGGGACCATTAGTTCTCAGGGCTACTTGTGGTTTGATGCTCAAGGGACTATGTCATGCAAGGACTTGAACCCAGGGTAAAGATGTACTCTAGGCAATTGAGCTTTCATTCAATTCAACAGATATTTCTTAATTCGCTGAAGCAGGGATTAGTAATAATTAGTAATAATGATTAGTAATAATCAAGTTTAGCACTTTATATGCTATTGAAGGCATAATTTTAGTTATACAGTTTTTGTGTCATGTTTAATTGAGTAATCTAAAATTAACCGTACTGTCCAGAAATTTTAATTCGTGTGCTTTTCTTTTCTAGTATTATAATGACTATGGAGATATCATCAAAGAAACAATGAGTAAAACAAGGCAGATAGATAAAATTCAGTGTGCAAAGACCCTTATTCTCAGTTTGCAACAGGTAAGATGTTGAAAAGAGTACCAGCTTTGGCTAACATACTTAACACCTAATAGTTTTCAACATAATAGTAAAGGATCGTCAAAGAATATAGTAGGTAATTTATGAAAGTAGTTATAATCTCACTAATTCCATTATAATATTGAGATCATTTTTTTGCTCTCATGCTGGCAAACTTAAAACCTCTTAAGGTATGGGGAAAATAGATATCATAACTAATACATACTTGCATTTGTGTGCATGCGCATGTGCGCGCACACAAACACACACACCAGCCTTCCCAAGGAGAGCTGTTAAAAATTTATGTCAATTTTTAATCAGTATACCATTTAAGGCAACCGTTACACAATTTTTATCAAATTGATAATAGAAAAACTAGTTCATAAGATTGTACATGACAACAATTTTTATAATAACAAGACACTAGAAATGAACCAGATTGGATATTTTTTAATATATTGTGTAGTACATTCCTACAATGGTCATATTGTAGCACATAAGGTTCTTAATATGTATTCATTAATATTAAAAATATCCATGATTGGGGCTGGAGCAATAGCACAGCAGGTAGGGTGTTTGCCTTGCACGCGTCCTACCCGGGTTTGATTCTCAACATCCCATATGGTCCCCTGAGCACCGCCAGGGGTAATTCCTGAGCGCAGAGCCAGGAGTAACCCCTGTGCATTGCCAGGTGTGACCCAAAAAGCAAAAAAAAATCCATCATATATAGTTGGAGAATAAAATAAAAGAGATTATAGCATCCCTCTAAAATTGTTCATATCTTTATATCTGTTTGGAAAAGAATCATCAGAGGCAGGCAGTAGGGTATAAGGGAAAATGGGGACACTGGTGGGGGGAAATGTACAATGGTGAAGGGAAGAGTTTTGGAGTATTGTATGACTGAAGCCCAATTGCGAGCAACTTTGTAACTGATTAGGAAGAGGATAGAGGGTTGTTAGAATGGGAGGGGGATAGTGATAGTCATGACACTAGAAACACACTGGTAGTAATTGATACATACATATATACACACACACACACATACACATATACACATACACTAAAAAAGATTCAGTTAAAAAAAGAAAAGAAAAAATGGGATAATGGAAGCATAATAGCAGTGTGCATTAAACGCTCGCATAGGTGGAAAACAGAAAAAGAATCATCAGAATGTTCAGGGTTAACTTGTTTGCTCAGTTTACAAAAATTTTACTTTATGGGGGCATTTGTTTCCACTTTATTTTATTTATCATTTGTAATCAGAACAGAAAACCCATTTTCAATTTAGGAAGTTAAAAAGTAGTACTTAAATAACTTGCTATAAAGTGATAGTTACGTATGTAGAAAGTTTCAGAAATAGTAGGAACTAGAAACATTATAATTGTAGTTTAATGGTAACTTTTTTGTTAGAAGCCTTCTGCATGTTTATATGAATTTTTAAATAAAATTAAACCTTCATGCATTATGTTTTTGCAAATCTCTATTTGCTATATTAGTAAGTTCTTAAACATTTTTATGCTATCAAATACTTTTTTGGAATTTTAGTAATGATATATACAGTTCCACTTTATAAGCAGAGCATAATTTAACTAAGATTTTTGATTCACGTTTGGGCTTTTTATAATGTTTTCCATTATAAATAGCACTAACATTTTTGTGTATATAGGTAAAGGTCCTCCCGTTGATCGTCGATTTGCTCGAGCGGGCCCAGTAACGTCTCCATTGGAGACTTTGTTGTTACTGTGTCTGGCATATCGTAGCTTGCCGGGCTGTCCAAGAGGGGCGGAGGAATCGAACTCGGGTCGGCCATGTTGGCCGCTTGTAAGGCGAACGCCCTACCCGCTGTGCTATCGCTCCACATAAATATTATTGCTCCTTTTGGAGAAATCCTGGTATTTGGAATTATTCTAATTCAGAGTTATTGGAATTATTCTAATTCTAATAATTTTAAATTATTAAAATTTTAACACTTTCATCAAAATTGCTTTTTAGAAATGTTACCTCATTTATAATTTTCTGTAGATCAGAGAAGTCATAGCATTTTGTTTTTATTAGTAAGATCCATTATCTGTTAAAATCTTTGAAAATTTATGGATTAACATTTTTTATTTTTGTTTTCAACTTTTCATTACTTTATGATAAAAGTTCATCCTGTGAAGATTCATCATTTTACTGTAAATAATAACACAGTTGCATAATAATTTATCAGGCTTCCTTTGTCATTATGTTTTGATACCATTTTATTAAATTAATTATTTCTCTGCCTTGGTGCTCAGGACCACTCCTGGTGGTGGTTGAGGGGACCAGTGAATTGCCAGGGATCACTCATAGGCCTTTTGCATGCAAAGCATGCTCTAAGCTTTCTGCACTCTCTGGCCCCTATGTGCCATTTTAATATCCTGTTAATACCAGTCCAATAGATTTCTGGTTTAACTAGCCTAGAGAGTTTCTAATGTTAATAAGTAAATCTGACCTGAATATATGAAATATTAAAATTTTGGTAGTTTTTTTAAAAATACATGTTTTACAACAAAAATAACCCTTAGACTGAAAAATATGGTAATTACTAGAGGAAGAGGTTAGAGGATTGGTAGAATTATAGGGCAGATAGTGTTATGGTACCAGAAACAGTCTGGTCGTAATTTATACACACACATTTATATATCAAGTGAGAGAGAAAGAGAGAGGAACTGTACTCCAAAAGTTTTGTAGTATTGTGACCAATGAAAAATTAATACAATAACAAGAGAACTGTTTTAGAACAAAATAGTGCTTTTTTAAAAATTATGTCATTATTTTAAATGCTAATACATATGTACCAGAATAATTTAACATGTTTTCTCTTCCTGAAACAGCTTTTTAATGAAATGATACAGGAAAATGGCTATAATTTTGATAGATCGTCCTCAACATTCAGTGGCATCAAAGAACTTGCTCGACGTTTTGCTTTAACTTTTGGACTTGATCAACTGAAAACAAGAGAGGCCATTGCTATGTTACACAAGTAATCTCCAAATATTTTATTCAACTCTTTCATATTTAACTTTCATTACATTCTTTATTATTCTCAAACCTGTGACACAGTAGACACATACACTAACACATGATTTAGGATTAAAAGTTTCATAAGTTTTAATTAAAACCATACCAATCCTTGATAGATTATGTATAGAATAGCATATATTCTTCAATTGGTATATATCAAGATTTCTTAATATTTTATTCTACTCTCATAGCTAGGTAGAGGCATATTTCAGGTTTGATTCCATTTTTTAAACTTTACAGTGACTTTTCCCCCTTGCTTAGTACTGTATCCTTTCTGTCCGTATATTTTCTTTCCTTACCTTAATTGGATATTACTTGATTTTTTCCTATGGCTGTGGATAATATATTGATCAACTATACTTTTAACTATTGACTATTTTAGAGTATTTACATTGTCAACATATGTACGTTAAGACATTTTATCTCTTCATTACATTAAAAAATCTTGCTCTTTGAAAAGTCAAGGGACTTTGTGTCTCATCAAAGAGTTTATCTCCCTGCACAAATCTTTATACTTAGTTTCAAATCTCCTGCAACTTAATTTCATTCTCTGCTTTTATCCTACTCTAAACTCTCAAATTCTTCTTCATGGCTTTCACTTCTGGTGGCTGCCCTAAGACTATGTGGGACTGATTGGTGCATGGGAATCAAACCAAAGGCTCCCGGCATGCAAAGCATGTGCTCCAGCCCTTTGCTCCATTTCTTTGACCCTTCTTAACTTTATTTTTCTTTGGTTTTTGGGCCACACCTTGGGGTTTGCCCCTGGTTCTGCACTTAGAAATTATTCTTGGAGGTAATCAGGGTACCATATAGGATGTTGGGGATTGAACATAGATTGGCTATGTGCAAGGCAAGCTCCTTATCTGCTGTACAACCCTATTCATGACATTTAATTAATATATCAAATAATAATTTGGTTGATACTCGAATATCACAGTCTTTTTCTGAATTATATCCTTTTCTTCAGTCAATAACTTTACCAGTTTCATTGTATTGGTTTTTACTGTTATCATTTTGATATAGTAGTGATGAGAATTTACTTTATGAAAGTACATGATTCATAAGATTTATTGTTAAGTGAAAGTAATCCCTGCATAGTTTGATTTTGAAGTTTTACTTTTTAATGGTCTGGAGTGATAGCACAGCGGTATGGCGTTTGCCTCGCGCGCAGCCAGCCTGGCCGAGCTGGGTTCGATTCCTCTGCCCCCTCTCGGAGATCCTGGCAAGCTACTGAGAGTATTCAGTATGCCAAACACAGTAACAAGTCTCACAATGGAGACGTTACTGGGCCCGCTCGAGCAAATTGAACAATGGGAGGACAGTGTTTGTTTACTTTTTAATAGGTCATTATAAGTCGTGCTTAGTTTTTATTTTTATGTTAGTTATATGTTTAGTAGGTCTTGAAAAATACAGAAATTATTTTGATAATTATGTAAGAGAACTCATTTTCTAAATATATTTACTTGTTCTCATACCGTTGCCTTCATAATCTTTGTTTCTCAGATTAAATGCATAGGAAAGGAAACATCTTAGTTTTTTTTTTAACAAAGGTACATTTTGCATTGTAATCTCTAAAATATATGACTTTTTTGTTGTTTCAGAGATGGCATAGAATTTGCTTTTAAAGAGCCCAATCCACAAGGAGAGAGCCATCCACCTTTGAACTTGGCATTTCTTGATATTCTGAGTGAATTTTCCTCTAAACTACTCCGTCAAGACAAAAGAACAGTGTAAGTATTTTACTTTTAATATTTTTGTGAATTCGAAAGATCAGTTTTTATACTTGCAGTCTCTTCGTTGTATGCTCAGATTAT
Organism: Sorex fumeus; assembly: GCF_029834395.1. Lineage (NCBI taxonomy): Eukaryota > Metazoa > Chordata > Mammalia > Eulipotyphla > Soricidae > Sorex > Sorex fumeus. The sequence continues at coordinate 30,331,468 of NW_026606115.1, forward strand.
ATTACAGCATTTAGTGCAGAGATTTTCTAGTATAATTGTATTTTATGCTAAATAATATTTTCTGTAAATTTCCCTCACATTATTGTCGTGACTTTAAAAGGTATAACTTGAATGCGTTTTATATTTCTATTTGCATTCTTGGCTTAGCCTAAGGAGGGAATATTTAACAGAAAAATATTGGCAGTTCATCAGGATTATCTTAGCATAGATGTGTCCTGATCTGTAACTACACAGGAAATTCGTTCTCCATTTTAAACATTTTTTATTGAGGTTATGTGATTTACGTTACTGTAAATGATGGTTTCCCATGCATAAAATTGTACCACACCCCTTAACAATGTACCCACTTCTCTCCCCCAATGTCCCTCCCTTTCTCTTTTTAATTTTCACACTCTGAGTTCTCTTGTCTACAGTTCCTTTATATAGGATACTTTTCTGGTTTCTTTTTCCAAAGGTGACATAAGAGTCCTACAATTGGAATTCTTAAAATCTTCCACTGCCACACACCGCACTCCCCCTACATCCATCCAGCATGGTTTTGAATAATATGAGTAACTAATTAATAACCTCGTCTAAAAGTTGACCATTGTTTATTAGCATTTTAATATGTGTGGGTTTCAGACCAGGAATAAAATTCAAAGGGGTAAAGTTTGTGTCTTCTGTATTATTGCTCCAGCCTGTATTCATCTCTTTTTTTTTTTTTTTTTTTTTTTTTTTGCTTTTTGGGTCACACACCCCGGCGATGTACAGGAGTTACTCCTGGTTCATGCACTCAGGAATTACTCCTGGTGGTGCTCGGGGGACCATATGGGATGCTGGGAAATTGAACCTAGGTTGGCTGCGTGCAAGGCAAATGCCCTACCCGCTGTGCTATTGCTCCAGCCCCCTGTATTCATCTTTTAAAGTTGTTTTTCAACTTTACTGAACTATGAGTGACTATAACCATATGTAAGTTGTATGCATGTGATTTGATAAGCTGATAGATTGAATAATGTTTGTCACCATAGCCAAATTACCTGGAGGCATTTTCCCAAGGTGGTTTTATTAAAACAATGTTGAGTATAAGTAGCAGAGTACAAAACTATGCTATGATGTTTATAGACAATGTATTAAGTAAAAACGTTCTGAATGATAAATGGAAAGTTTAAGTTACTGATCATGTTATCTTTGGGATAGGGAAGAAGACATAGGAGAATAAGTTTAGTGAAGGTTACATATATGTCATATTCTGTTAATTTATACAATGGGTTACATTGTTGTAAATAGATATCCAAGAAAGTTTATTTTGTCTCAGATGCCATATTTTGTCACAGACTGGTAGTAGTTTTCAGACTGTAACCAGTTCACAGATTATACTTTGAGTGCTATTCTATGGTGAATAATTAAAGTGTGTTGTAATTAAGAAATACTGAATAACATCAAGCACTATGTTTGTAACTGATACCACTCCTGTTTAATAACGTTCAAAATGCACACATCTTAGTTGACTTGAAACATTTATTACTATGATAGCAGTTACTGAGTTATACTTTATAATAAGATGAGAAATTATGTAATTAAGTATAATTTAGACAGACACTGACCTGTTCATCCTAGATAATCTAGAAGTCTGGGATTTGAATCAAATTATGCTACTTTCTCACTTTTATGTCTGTGTATTGACTGCAATATTGCTTGTAAGCCATAGAAACCTTGTAATAGTTACTTGTATATTAGGAGTGTGACCTCTGTTTGGATAAAAGTTTTGGTAGTGGTCATCTCTGATTCATCTTTGTTTTTGTCCCCAGTGCCTGGGACATAGTAAGTGTTCCAACAATTACTAAGTTGAAATGCTCTGAATTACTTTTTTCGATGTAAGAATCTTGATAGACAAAATTGCTTATATAATGGGGCTGAGCTTGAATAGTGAAGTAATATGTTTATGCTCACAAAGCTACGTATTGGTTGAACTGAACCAGAACCAGCTTATTTGATTTTCAATCTTGTCCTCTTTCCAGAAAATATTAAGTTTGTTCTTAAAGTAGAGGAACTGAAAAGTTAGAATAGAACAGCACTATCTACAGAAAACACTTGTTAATGTATACTTTGAAGAAATGTGAACTATCAACCACTATCATGTTTTATACTGATGTATTTTGCCTTTTATTTAATTTTAAATACAGCACTGAGTGTTCTATTTGATATGTGGGCCTTATGATCAATTATTATTTTTTAAAATGAATCACCTTGAGATAAAATGAGTTACAAAGCTGGTCACGGTCAGGTTTCAGTGATACAGTGTCACAGCACTCTTCCCTCCACTATTGAACATTTCCTCCCACCAGTGTCTCCAGTTTCCATCCCAACACCTTCCCCCAGTCTCTCTCTATGGCAGGCGCTTTTTTTTTAAAAGATAGTAGTGGCAATTTTATGTATGTTCATGGTTTCTACTTCTTTTTAAGGTATGTTTACTTGGAAAAGTTTATGACCTTTCAGATGTCACTCCGAAGAGAAGATGTATGGCTTCCGCTGATGTCATACCGAAATTCTCTGCTGGCTGGTGGTGATGATGACACTATGTCAGTCATTAGTGGAATCAGCAGTAGGGGGTCAACTGTTCGGAGTAAAAAATCAAAACCATCTACAGGGAAACGGAAAGTTGTTGAAGGCATGCAGCTCTCACTCAGTAAGAATATAGTATATCCCTTATCTCCTAACTGAGGTGTCACTAGATTAATCTTACTTTTTCTGAGATTAAATAAGTATTTTTCACTTACAACTTGTACAATGTCTCCAGTTATTTGTAAATGTTATCTTTTAAGCATTTTGATCACATAAACTCAAAGACTGTTGACTAGAATTGTATGGATGCACCTCACTTATAGATGCATAACTTGCTGGCTCTTATCTTCAGATGGCTTGTGTGTCAAAAGCTACCTACACTTGACCTCTCCATATTACTATTTGACTTCCTTGTTGAGTGTCTGGGATCTAAAAGCAAATGTCTCGAGGGACAGGAAGTGGAAACTGTCACAAATCTTAATTCAGGAACTGATACAGCATTATTTCTACCCTTATTTTGACTAAGCAGTTACAGAGCCCACATTCAAGGGGCTCGGGCTCTTAATGTGAGGAATATCTTAGATTTGGAGACCTTATTTCAAAATTGCTCCATAATTCTTCAGTTTTCACCACGTATCAGTGTTTACAACTTGGTTGTTCATTAGATTAATGGTATTAGTTCTTTTTGGTCTGATTATGCAAAGGTATAAACTTTTAACATGTTTGGTTTTCTTTTGGTTTTTGGGTCACACCCATCAGTGCTTAGGCCTTACTCCTGTCTATGCACTCAGGGATCACTCTTGGTGGGGCTAGGGAGACCATATGGAGTGCTGGTGATCAAGTAATCACCAGACCTTACATACTTCTGTTTTCCTCTGTTCCAAGCCCAAGTGGTTGGAAACTAACCAGGTGTTTGTTAATCTGAACGGGTTTTATTAGACATATGATACATGATGAGTCAGAATTCCTGACTGAGGGACTGGGTTTCAGTATTAGAGCTCCTGCTTTGTATGTGTAAGACCCTTGGTTTGTTTCTCCAACACACAAATAGCCTTCCTCAACGCCTATCCTAAATTAATAAACTTTAATTCTATTAATTTTCTTTTGCAGCTGAAGAAAGCAGTAGTAGTGACAGTATGTGGTTAAGCAGAGAACAAACACTGCATACCCCAGTTATGATGCAGACACCACAACTCACCTCAACTATTATGCGTGAGCCTAAAAGATTACGACCTGAGGATAGCTTCATGAGTGTCTATCCAATGCAGACTGAACATCATCAAACTCCTCTTGATTATAAGTAAGTGATTTGCTAATTTTCTGTACTACAACTTTGTTAATTACATAGAAAAAAGTTAAGTTAAAAGAAGAATAAAATTCTCCTTGAAGCACGCAGGTAACATGGATGTTAGCTCAGAGACAACAAGAGGAAGCAAGGCAACAACAGGAGAGAGCAGCAATGAGCTATGTTAAACTGCGAACTAATCTTCAGCATGCCATGTAAGTGAGAGTGCCTTATTGTCTGAGTCTAGGAAGTTCACTAATTCATTTTAACATATTTTATCGTGTGCCTTATCTAAAAATTTCAGCAAATTTTAGAGTTAACTAAGCTGAAATAATCAAGGAACTAATAAAACTTGGTCTTTCCAACAGAAAAAATATTTTTAAAACTATTAACTAGTTAGCTCAAGGGCCAATCTTAGGTTGATCTGTTGGAAAAATTCGAGTCCTTGTTTATTTGGTACACAAACTTAATGGCTATCTTGATTCCCCACCATAGTTCAGGTGCTCATCTCTCACCTGAACTATTGTATTGACTTTCTAACTTGTTTTCTTCCCTCAAATGTCCCATTTATCTTCTCACCAAATCCCACCCCCTCACTCTCTCACCGCCACTTCATCATTCACACTACCATCAGAAATTACATTTTTTAGAATAAAAATTGGATCATGTAACTTTTGTTTAAAATCTTTCCATAGCTCCCTATTGCCTATTAAGATAAAGTTCAAACCCCTCTTAGCTCATGGCATGCAGAATCCTTCAGAATATGGCTCCTACCTATATTTTAGCACTATTTCTCATTCCTGGCAACTGGTGAAATCACTGTGAAGAATAAGTTCAGGTGTCATTTTATATGAAGCTGCAGTCATCTGGGCTCCATAACACTTATGTATATTTCTTATAGCGCTTAATCAGATTGTATTGTAATTATTTGTTTATGAGTTTGTCCCTTTCTCTAGACTGTGAGCTCCTAAAGGGCAGGGACCGTTTTTATTACCTGTCAGTGCTTGGCACATAAAAAGTGCTAAGTAAATGTTCATTGAATGAGTGAATGTCATTGCTAAAAAAATGTAGTTTAATTTTAAGTACTTTGTTATTAATGGAATCTGTATAAAATTTTATAAATCTTTATTAGCTTTGACTCCAAATAAAATGGCAGATAAGCAGTCATTAGATGATTTTGGTATAAAGGAAAAGTTACTATGATTCTGGCTATTTAAATCTTGGAGTTTAAAAGCTTTGTAATTGTAAATAATGTGGCATATGTTTTAATGCTTGAAGATCGTAATTGTTACCTTTTTAAAATTTCTATTTTTGTTTTGTTGGTTTTTGAATGATGTAAGCTTAATTTTTAAGAAATGATCATTTGCTACGTGAGTGGTAGACTATTGAAATTAACATTATCACTATAGTGGTCTTGAGAACCTCTATAGACAGAGCATACTCCATTACATACATGGGATTCTGATCCTAACTTGTCCAATATTGTCATCCTCTGCACTATCACTTGGTTCTGGCCCCTATTCTGTGTTTGTATATATATATATGTATTTTTTTTTTTGCAGTGCCAGGGATTGAACCCTGAACTTCACATATGCTAGGCATTCAATATACCACTAAATCACAGCCCTAGCCCCTGTTTCTATGGCCATATTGCCCTTTATATAGTTTTTGCTTGTTGGAGTCCAAACTAACTTAAACTTCCAACCAGTTGGCAGTTCTAACATTCCAAATTTTGCTGTGCATTCATTTGATCCATAATTCTCCTCTGAAAAACTTTTCATCAGCTTCACAGCATCTCATTATTCAGTACCATTTATCATTATTTTTCATTTGTAATTTAATTCACCATTACATAGAAAACTGTAGTTAAATTACTATTACCAGAAAGTTCTTTTGGTTGCTGGACCATAAGTAGTTTACTGCCAGAAACTGTAATATATTTCTATTTTACTGTGATTTTTCTGCCCAATGATATCTGCCCTATAAATGAAAATACTTTCATTTTATCTGTGGTTTTTGTAGTTAAAATATTATCTCTTTCTTATATGCCAGATGAAATGCAGAATGGATTTCTGGTTTTCCATCACATGACTCACTAAACATACATGTTCCCTTCATAGCTGCCTCCATCAAATACAGTAAAGTTGTCATACATTATTCAGTACTTGTAGGAAATAGGGGCCATTGTCAACCTATCTGTTCAGGTATCATAGATTCAAAATTATTTCTGATTATCTGTATATTTCAAGATTCAACCTGATATTGTATTTGTAAACAAGCATTTAATAAGTAATAAGTCATTGATTTGGAGGATGGGTTGGGAAAAGAGGTAATTTTGAACAAAGTGTGACAGAAAAATCACTTTTAGTTTCATAATTTCATTGTCTCAACTTCTGCAAATTTGGGCTTAATTTGTGAATTTAACATTTTGGTTTATTCTTTAGATTTAATATGTTAAGATACAGAACTTTTCAGTCTTATTTTCATCTAAGTTTTCTATAATTAGTTATTAGTTTAATAAGACACTGAGTCCAGTTTTCAGCACAAATGTTGCTCAGTTATTCCTGAAGCAGAAAGATTTCTTTCAGTATTTTTATGACATTTTATGCAAATACAGTTTTCTTGCAATAGTTATATCATATTTTGTCATGATTATCTGTTTTCCATATTAGACTGTAAGCCCCTTGAGGGCAGGAACATGTCTTTTTTTTTTTGCATCCATGGAACATGGCGAAAGTTTGGCACATAGCCGATACTGTGTGAATGAGCAAGTGCCGATGCATGTTTTAGGTAGAGTGAATGAGTAAATGATGGGTAAGATCAATATTATATATTAACAGAATCATGTATTCCCAAAATGTCATTTCTTTGGTCTCTGTTTTATGTTTATCAGTTTGTACCCTGCCTACTTTCAAAAAGGATTTGAGGTATCTTGTCTGTCCCACGTGCGGAATTCTCATTGAACTTTTGTATGTGATATCAGAACTTATCAAACTAAATGAAGTGTATAGAATAAGCATAACTCCTTAGCATTTTAAGGCAGTGAACATTGCTGTTTTGACATCATCGATGACATTTTCAATGCCTAATCATTCTCCCTGACCTTGAATTTCATCATTTTCCATTACACTTGATATAGAGAACTACATAGTTGCTGCCAGTATACTAATACTCACAGCATTGGTTCAGATCTAACATTGGTTTATGTTTCTCTAGTCGGCGTGGTACAAGCCTAATGGAAGATGATGAAGAGCCAATTGTTGAAGATGTTATGATGTCCTCAGAAGGGAGGATTGAAGATCTTAACGAGGGGATGGATTTTGACACCATGGATATAGACTTAGTAAGAAACAAAGACTTTTATAATATTTTCCATTCAAACTCTTTGGCAATTAAGTTGTATATTTATTAGAGGCAACAGATACTTGCCATGAATTTTTTTTTCAAAATTGTTAAGTAGTTGTCAGTTTTATAGATAAATGATAAGAGATTGAGGTTGAGGGGAGTTGGTAAAAGTTTGTTAGATCCTAGTATAGGATGATAACAATGCCATAGTTCCCTTTCAGAGTAACTTACAAATGTATTGGTGTAAAATATACATTTTGTTTAATATTATACTATCACATTACCTGATAGAGTTTTCCATTCATTGTTATCAAAGCAGTGCACACTTTACTTGATGATTTTATTGAGAAAATTTTCATATCAGATAATGAATTTAAATTAATTTAGCATTCAGCTTAGATATATGGAAGAACATATTCTTTATTAATGATAATCATAGGACTTGATTATATACTGAATGTTTCTATATATATTTGTCATATTTCTCACTCAACTTTGTGAAGTTGTCGATTTTGAAGCTTAGTTAACATAATAAGTAGACAAGAGTAAAGAGAAGGAATACAGACTTCATTTAATCCAGGTGGTCTAATTATATTTTTTCAGTATATTATGGTGGCTGTAGCAATAGCACAGTGGGTAGGTTATTTGCCTTGCATGCATCCGACCTGGTCAGCTTGAGTTCGATTCCTCCTCCCCTCTCGGATAGCCCAGCAGACTGCCGAGAGTATCTCGCCCAAGATACGGCAGAGCCTGGCAAGCTACCTGTGATGTATTCGATGTGCCAAACACAGTAACATCAAGTCTCACAATGTTACTGGGCCCACTCGAGCAAATTGATGAACAACGGGAGGACAGTGACATTGATATTATGGTATATTCTCCTTAAGGGAGGAATCATTTAAACATGGTTTCTCTTCAGAGCAATCATTGTAAATTGATGCCTTTAAAGAAAAATGATTTAAGGGAGGCATTTTTTAAAATAAAACACAAAATGAATTTTCTAGTTTTGTCAGAATAATTTTCTGCCGTTGAATTGCTTTTTTGTATTTTAAACATTCTCTTTTTCAAATATGCAGAATTTAAAGTATTGTAAGGTACACTTGCAATTTCATAGGGCATGTGAGCACTTAATTAGTAACCAGTATTTTTCAGTTACTGTCTGCTTTATTAGATACATAAGCTGTCAACTTTCTTCCTTTCTTTTTTACCCCTTAGCCACCTTCAAAGAACAGACGAGAGAGAACAGAACTGAAGCCTGATTTCTTTGATCCAGCTTCAATTATGGATGAATCGGTAGGTTTAGTTTAAATGTATCTCAGAATAGAAAAATCAAAAAGTATCAACAGTCTCTTGAATATGAATTTTAAGAAGGTATATTAAGAATGGCTAAAACAAGTGAACTAGAGAAAAAGGCAAGCAGAAGATATTTCAAGGGAGGCAAGTGATGGTGACAGATTACAAAGTGCTTTTGAATCCCTGTTCCATTGAAACTGTTAATATGGAGTATAGGGGATATATATATGCCAGCAATACCTTAGTTCAGGTTCTATTCAGTTTTTACTTATACTGTTGCATTAACCTTTAACTTGATCTTTAAGTTACACCCTTAGCTTGTTTGGGTTCATCTTTTAAAGTACAAGATGATTTCATTTAATTTTTTCCCATTGGTATTAAGAAAAAAATACTTTTCTCTTCCTGACAAAGCTTTCTGTGATCAAATTATTTTGTCAGCTTAACTTTTGGCCTTTGCTTAAATATATATCCTCTATTCCATCCTTACCAAATGTTCTAGTTCTTTTCAAATACTATTCTATTTCATGACTCCCAAGATTTTGTATAAGCTTTCCTTTCCAACAGTTTTGCTCTTTTACTTTTACTTTAAGTGAATTCTTTTTGGTAGTAAGTTCTGATATCATCTGTGCAGTAGCAGCTGACATCTCCAGATATTTTAATTTTTTTTATAATTATCAGACTGATACTGCATTGTACCTAATAGACTGACTCTGGTCAGTGTTGATTTTACCCATTTTGTGAATTCTGCTTTGCTTAGTGTAGGTACTTAGTTTTATATGTTAAATAATAAATTTAGTGTCCTTCCATTGCACTTTTTACTGTCTACTCAATTATGTACTTTCCTTTCAATCCCTACAATATCAGGTGACTGTTCTGCCATTCTGTTCTTGCCCTCCAGGCACCTCATAATATGTTTCTTGTTTCTTTTTTATATTATGTTTTAATATATTCTAGAAGACTTTGGATGTCCTAACTCTAACATATTAAAGCCAGTTATCTGAGACAGAGGACATAGTGTCAGAGAGCAATAATAAATAAAGAAATACTTGGACAAATCCCCTTAGGAGCATTTAAACTAGAGTTGAAACCAGAGCTTCTCAGTCTTTAAGGTGCATATGAATCATCTGGAGAGAACATTGAAATATAGAGTATGCTCCAGTAGGTCTGGAACAGTATGTCCTGGCATTCTGCATCTCTAACAAGTATCACCGATACATCAGGACTGAAGACCATATTTTTGTTGTTGTTTTCTTTTAAATTTAGATTTTTGGGCCACACCTAGCTGTGCTTAGGCATCAGCCCTTGTGGGCTGGGAGCCCATGTCAGGTGCCAGGGATCAAACCCAGATTAGCCACATGCAATTGCCAGCTGTATTCTCTCTCTCTGGCTCCTGAAGATCATACTTTTGAGTGACAGGAGTAGGTCATCCAAACCTGTCCATAAGTCTGTATTTTAAAAGCATATTAAAGTGTATGAGAGTTTTCATGTAGATATGATGAAATACACTAATTCATTTTTTTGGACTAAAGTTTGGTGCTAAAATTAATAAAATAACCCCTTTTGCCACCAAGAAGGTTGTATTCTAGAGCAATGTTCCACAAGAGTTTTCTGGTCATTGCTTCTTTCTGACCTTGTTTCCCTCCTGTGCGTCCCTTTTCCTACCGGTTGGCATTCTAGTCTCATTCTCCACCCCCTCCATTTACGCAATGTTTACCTGTAGTCCGTTGGACTATCCTGAGGGCCCACAGGACACACGTAGCTCCCAATTGAGAAATGCTCTGCTGAAGTATCTTGACTCATTTTGAAATAAAAAGAATGGAAGCTAATTTTAAGTTTTAGTGCTTTTCACATGCTAGGCAATATTTTCTCTCAGCGGCCCTGTGAGAAAGGTGGTACGGCTCCCACTTCAACACCTAGCACACTTAGACTGAAGAGATAGTTCAGTGGCTTGCTCTGATTTATGCAGCTTTTGTATCAGAATACTAATAATTTATTAGTAATTAGTTCCTTTTATTTAAAAAATATTATACTGTCTCTATGTTTTACTTCCCAGAACTAACATATTTAGACTTGATTTTGAAAGATAAACCAAAAACAACCCAAATTTTGAAATTGTTTAACTGTAGTTAGAGCCAATGTGGCAGTTGGAAATCTGATTTTTTGGGGGTCACACCCGGCGATGCACAGGGGTTGCTCCTGGCTCATGCACTCAGGAATTACTCCTGGCAGTGCTCGGGGGACCATATGGGATGCTGGGAATCAACCCGGGTCGACCACGTGCAAGCACCCTACCCACTGTACTATCACTCCAGCCCCCCGGAAATCTAATTTTTTCTTGTGTTGATGTAAGTCAGGAAAAATTAGGCATTTGCTTATCGCTGGACATTTTAAAATGGTGTTTCCTCATTTGAGATTGCTGAAAAATAAAGCAATAATGTAAATTTATTTATAATATTTAACATTTATAGAAAACTGATCTGAATGAAGTGAAAGATGTGGACTTAATCATTGCTTTTTATTTATAAAATATTTTTGCACCACATTTATTGATTCTAACTCAGGGAATAGTAGTTTTGCCTCTTCTTAAGTTAGAAGAATGGGCACATACTTCTTTATCTGTAGTTTTATAGTATTACCACATGATGGCAGCAGTTACATAACCGAATGCTCAAATTTTAAGTGTTTTAGTAACTTCAGAACATTTGTACATATATATTTTAAGTTTGTTTAAATGTTAAAAAATTGAGTTTGCCTTTATACAATAGCCTACATCTGTTTTTTATTTAAGCCTATGGTGAGTTCTCAGAACTATTCAGAAAATTCAAAGTAATCCAAAGCATTCTTGGGTAGATACTTTAAATTCTAAGTATATCTTGGTAACATCCACATTATTCATAGTGGTAATATAAAAAATCTGAGCTCAGTGTGGGTTTTATAGTACATACGGTTCTATATTTGTGGTTTATATCTAGAAACCACATTGGTTTCTCCTACTGTGATAATGGTTGCTTTCTCCTCCTAATGGACTACTGATTGCCAAAAATACCAAAACTTTCTGTTTGTACTTTAAAACGTATGCTTAAATGCGAGTACATGTCACTTAATATTTTCCTGTGGGGAGATTCTCTTACTGTGGTACAGAATTTATAAAAGAAGGGTTCAGAATATAGGGCTAAATTTAATGTTTCAGGAATATATATATGCCTGTAACAAAGTCTTACAAATACAAAAAAAGTCAGTTCAGGTGGATTCTAATTAGGCTCTCTGGAAAGAACTTGAGTACTTCATACCATACTTAATAATACTAAGAATTGTTTATTGAAATTTTGTCCTTTATTCATCATTATACTTTCCCTTACCTTGGGTCATAGTGTTATGGCTACAAGTAAATTTTACATACCACGTAGTTTTCTCTTTTTTTTATTATTTTTGCTTTATTTTTTTTTTCCTTAAATTTTTATTAGTGAAACACCATGAGGTACAGTTGTAGACTTACAAATTTTTGTGCTTGGGTTTCAGTTATACAATGATCGAATACCCATCCCTCTACCACCACCAGTCCCAGTATCCCTCCCACCTCCAATCCCCCCATCCCACGCTACCTCTGTGGCAGGGCATACCCTTTTGTTATCTCTCTCCTTTTGAGTGCTGTGGTTTGCAAAAGAGACATTGAGTGGCTTTGGTGGAAAAGTTCTAGTCACCCAAATTCTGAATAAACAAAGGTGATCCCAGAATTTTTTTGGAAGGTGGTAGGTAGACAAGGGGTGTGAGTCATGGTAGTGGTTTAGATAAATGGCAGGTAAGAAGTGGGGTACATTAATTCTCTTTGTTCTTGTCGATACCTAACATCTTCCTTGAGTATATACTACACAGACGCTGAAATTAGATAATTGTTTCTTAGTTTGATTGATCAGCACTCTTGGGCTTCTCCCACAGAGGGAACCATGTAGTAATACAGATCAAACCTGGGCCAGCCACATGCAGTGTATGTGCTCCAGACCTTTGAGCCATCTCTCTGGTCTACTAAACGCTAAAATTTTAATTGAATAGTATGACTTTTAGTATATGTATAGCTAAAAGTTTTTGTCTTGTTTAATCTACAAGGGAGAGTTGTTCAATTCATCATATGCTTTTTTACTTTTCAGTCAGTGACATGTAATTACTAGATTTTGCCTACAATTTCTCCACCTGGATTGTACAGAGCAGTCAATATAAATTAGTTTGACCTGATTTCACCTTACTTACTTACTACTTGACTTCTTAAATTTGTAGTTCCATTCTTTTTACTCACCCAGATTTCCTAAAGAAATTTATTTTCTGCATGATTTCTTCTTGGGCATTTTGTTCTCCATGTTCACACTTCACCATGCAGATGACCATGTTTGCAAGACATATTTATGCTCTTTTTTTAATGAACTTCTGCCAAAAGTGTCAAGAAGCATATTAATCTGTTCATTTAACAAGTGCTGAGTGCCTGTATTTCAGGCATTATGTGGGCATTAAGGATGTTTATAAACAAATGACATGATCTATTCTGAGTTATTAATATTAATGTGAGGTAAGTAGCACCTTGATTAGGCCGATGTAATTATTTTAATATATATCAGTGGTCTTTTAAATTTTAAAATTATGTATCTGAAGTTTTTCAAACTGCTTTGTTGGTATGGTATTAAGCTTAAAATTGTTAATATATAATAGATGAATTTTTCATTAAAATGATAATTTTAACAACATTTTTTTTCCTTCTCTCATTAGGTTCTTGGGGTGTCAATGTTTTAATACCAGTACACAGTTAAATCTCTGGTGAAGTCATTTTCTAAGTGGAAGAGGAAATTTTAAAAATAAAGTGTGGTAGATACAGTGAAATTCTGTACAGATTTTTCTCTAAGGAGAATATAACATGTTTATGCTTACCAAGATCAAGTGCATTGAGGGGCAGTTTTGTTTGCCTGAATAAAAGTAAAGGACAAGTAAACAATTTGATGATAAGCTACAGTTTTTCTTAGAAAGTAAATATTTTATTTATGCGCTGTTAGTTGGCTTTTGAATCAAATACTTCATGCTTTTTTTAAAGAAAATATAACAATCTGAAGAGGCGTTTGGTACAGACATGAATTCTCTCACGTTTATCTACTGGGTGTACTAAGTAATGATGACCTCTGCTGGATTTCTGTTTACATCCAAGAAAAAAAGTTAAGAATGAATTTATTCCCTTACCCCCAAATCATAGAATAGAATGAATTGTTTTTAGCATTCTAAATTTAAATGCTTAAAAAACATCAATCAACAGAGCTTTCTTTTAAATATTGTAATTGTGGAGAAAAGTAAACTTATAAGCAGAACTTTTACAATTTTTTCATCTAAAATGTATTTTAAGATATTTTTAAAATTCAAGAGCTTCTCTATACTTTTCAGAAATATCCAGATGCAGTGAACTGCCAGAAGGTAACCAGTCTCAAACATGCTTATCCCATTATCAACCCTGAAAGTTTGCTTGTCCTTTAAGATAAAAATGTAATGTTGTGATATTCCTTCCAGTAGTGCCACTGTATTTTGTCTCCAAATAAAAGAAGCTTATTGTAGTATGTTTGCAGAAAAATTCTAAACAAAAATTATACAGCTTATTAGAGTGTGGGAATAGGGATCTAAATTTTAAATAAAATTATATATATATATGAATTGGTGCTGATTTTATAATTGCGCAGTTTGTTTAGTTTTTTCTTACTTTTAAATTCCAACTTAAAATTATGAGGTTTCAGAAATATATTGAAAGTTTAACAATGTTTAAAATAGAAAAGCATGAGTGTTCATGCTTTAAAATGATTTTTAAATTTGTATTTTATATTGTTTTATCTATCTGTCTTTGCAAGCAGTCTTCAGGTTAAAGATACTTCTAACAGGTTACAGTACATTTCCTCTGTATGTAAATTAGATGGGATAATAGAATTCATAACCCATAATATTCTTTGAAAGCTAAGCTTTAAACTTCATTTTATGTCCTTTCACAAATAAATTAGTTTTAAAACAGAAAGTGGCTACTTGCCATTTTGACATCAACTCATTTTGCGAGGCTTAGGCAGCTAGACATCGTTTAAAACAAAATATTAACTTATATTACATGTATATCTATCTTTTGTCAGTCGTCTCTCAGTTCTTGAGGTATATTATTTTAATCATTCCATGCCTTAATATGCTTGCAATACAAGAATATCTTCCGATGGGTGAATACCAAAAGGCTTCCAGTTCTTAGAGTCAGAAATCATCAAGCATTGGGCTGTGGTAGCCAAAAACCATAGGTTAGCTAAAAGATCATGATAAATACAATTATTTTATTAAATCATGGTTAATAACAAGTGAAACCGGACTTGTCTAACAGATTTTCCATCAACATATATTTGTTATGTGCAAAAGTATTGCCTATGTTGTTTTTCACACCATTGCATTTACTAGAACTGCTGAGAGGACTGTATATATGATTTTGAACCTAAGTTGATTTTTTTTTCTCACTCTTGAAAGGAATACTTCTTTGTGAAAGCAGTTCTTACAGCTTTGTTTTCAACCAGCTAAAAATGTTTTATATATTACTCTAACCTGTTGTCCTCCACATTCTATTGTCCTAATTGTACTGTTTTCTGATTTGTATTTATGTCTTGAGACAGTAACTTTTTGAATAAAAATAAACCTACAGTATGTTGTATGTTTTATCTTTTGTAATTGAAGAAGGAGGGTCATATATGTTTAGAACATATTATATCTTTTAACACATTTCGGTGGGAATAATTTATAAACGTATATACTGGATCTTCTACCACATGCTGTGATACTCAGGGAACCATATGTGATGCTGGCGATCAAACTAGGATCATCCAAACTGGTTTCATGCAAAACACTTGGCGACTTACATCCTGTACCATCGCTGCAGGCCAAATATCTTGTACTTTTAATAAATCATATGTATCTTAATAATAAATTCAAAGTTAGGTTATTATTTGGAACCTAATTAGATTATTACTAAAAATCAGAACTATTGGGGCAAAGGGACTTGGCCCAAAGGGGTGTAGCACATGCTTGGTATGTATTTTACTTTGAGTTCAATCCCTGATATGCGTGACTCCTCAAGCACAATTGGGGTTAACCTTAATGATCCCCAGGCAGCTTTATGGCACCCCTTGGTAGAGTTAATGCCTCTGTGGGTGTGTGCCCGCCTTCCACCACCACTGGACAGCACCTTAGCACCATTGGTATAGTCCCTATAGCCTGTGCAAACTTAATTTTTATCGTTATGTGTTAAGCATACCCTGAAATGTCTATATACTTTATTCTTATTTTCAGGATACATTTGAGTGTCTACTGTATTCCAGGTGTGTCTTAGGGATCTAAAATTAAGCAAAACTTTTAGTGTCTTTCTCTGTACATCTAATAATATAAACAAAGTGGGAAAGAAGGTAAACTTGTGATAAGTGCTAGGAAGAAAACTAGTTGTATGTGGAGGTCTATGTGTGTATAAGTGCATGCACATGTGCGTGTATAACCTCCCTTAGTTAAGGTTCAATGATTAGAAGTAACTGAAAGCTGTCATACAAAATAATTTGCTAATTGAATTCTTATGAAAACTTTTGTGGTTTTAACTGTGTTCATGAGATGTGCATTATACTATAAAAAGATTACCAGTATAATGCTACAGAATGCTGTGTCTACAGTGTTAAAATCATTTTAAGAGCAGTATTAAGTCATAGGTCTTTCGGGGATAAACATAATAAGTGATTACTAATAGCTTAACAGTTTTAAGCAGTCTACATACAGTAACTAAGCATCAGAATAACAGGTAACACATATTACTGTTACCATCTCTTACCCTACTAACCCCCACCCCCATTTTTAAAGTTAAATCAAGGGGACTTTCATACACACACAAGTTAAAATTACCTGGACAAAGTTACATTGAACAAAACATAGAATTGACATTTAAGCCCATGCATTCTGACTGTACTAAGTCCTAGGCACACTGAAACTATTTAATGCATAAGGATAATATACGGCTGGAGCGATAGCACAGCAGGTAGGGCGTTCGCCTTATAGGCGGCCAACATGGCCGATCCGAGTTCGATTCCTCTGCCCCTCTCGGAGAGCCCGGCAAGCTACCGAGAGTATTCGATATGCCAAACACAATAACAACAAAGTCTCCAATGGAGACGTTACTGGGCCCACTTGAGCAAATCGACGATCAACAGGAGGGCCATAGTTGCATAAAGATAAACTGGCACATTTTTTTCCATGAAAAGGAGAAACAGTATTTTTGGGTTTTCTTTTGTTTGGAGATGCTCCACATTCAACGGTACTCAGGGCTTACCCCTGGCTCTGCTTAGGTATTGAGCCCAGTTCAACGACTTGCCAGTCCAGTGCCATGCTTGCTTCACTATCTCCAGTCCAGAGCATCTGATTTGGAGGGTCTTTCCAAGTAATGCTCACTGGGACCACTCCTGGTGTTGCTTGACCTGCCAGTGGGCAATTCCTGATTCTAACTAAAGGTGGCAATTCTGTGTTAGTGCTTGGGAAACACCATTGCCACATCTGGCAGTGCTGAGGGGACGGGGCACACAGCTTTGAGAGAGTGAACTGGGGCTTTATGCATGCTTGCTTGGCCTTCATCTCCCTGACTCTGGAAATAATGTAAAAACAACATTACAGCTCCAGAGGGCCTGGAGCAATAGCACAGCAGTTAGGGCGTTTGCCTTGCATGCAGCCCACCCAGGTTGGATTACCAGCATCCCATATGGTCTCCTGACCACTGCCAGGGGTAATTCCTGAGCGCAGAGACAGAAGTAATCCCTGTGCATCGCCGGTTGTTACCAAAAAAAGCAAAAAATAAACCAACTACAGAATAGAATTAAGTGTTGTGAAACGTTATTAACATGCTATGCCAATGACTTCTATAAAGAAGGTGTAAATTTAGTTGATCCCTGAGTCCATCAATAGTTATTAGTTAATTTGGGGGGGGGGGTTCCTTCCAAGCAATGCTGAGGATTCCAGGGGCCACTTTTGGCAATACTCAGCCACCCTGGCTAGATAAACAGCTTTAGTGCTGGAGGCTTCCAGGGCTACACCTAGCAGTGTGGGGAGAGTATGGTGCTGGGGATGAACTCAGGACTTTGGGCATGCAAGGCATGCACTCTAACCTTTTGGAGCTTTCTTTTTGGCCCTAATGATTTTTACAACTGGAAAATAGGATAATCCAGAAGAGGGAGGTGTCTTCAGTGTAACTTAAAGGGGATTTACAAAGACTTAACATGAAGTAGTATGAAGTAGTCCTAGATTAGATTTTTTTCTGATACCTAATTATTTAGCGAAAGAGGAGCCAACAAATCTTTGGTTCTGAAGAAGCTAGGTGATGAAACACTAAATTTTGACATCTGCTGTGTTCCCAGCTTTGTGGTAACTTCTGAGCAGGCCCCTCAACCAGACTTTGTGTTCATGTTGATGTAGGATCTGATGTAGATACAAACCTAATGCAGTGTATTCAGTGTTTTTATTGATATGTGAGTACAGAAAAGGGACACAATAGCTATGCTCTAGGAGGATTCTTACAATGCTGATGCTTGAGGGTTTTTTTTAAACTGTTTTAATGCATGAAACATTATTTTCATTTTTAACTTTTGGAGATTTTGTAACAAGTATTTGGAACATTCACAGAAATGTTGCAAGAGAGTCCCATATATTCTGCCTTCAGTTTCTCTTCATGTCCATGTTATTTATTTACTTTTAATAACATGTTTGTTTTCTTCATAGCTTTCATTACAGCTTGTAACCACACATTCATTTTTTTAATAATGTAGGAGTACTGCTATTTATTCCAACATTATGCTTTAAAATTTATTTGTATGTTGGGATCAGTCATCAGAGTCACAAGGGAAATGCTCTATTCCTGACCCATATCTCCAACTTCCTTCAACATTTTATTATGAAAATTTTCACACAACATTAAAATCTATGATGAATTCAGTTGTACTGCCCTGGATCTATCACACATGATCTGTCACACATCCACCCACCAGTCTCATTTCTTCAGTGCATTTCAAAGTAAATTACATATGTGAGTATACTTCACCTAAGTACTTAAGCTTATTTATCAGACTCTTGCATACTAGTTGCCCCAACATTTCTTTTGGTGTAAAATATTTATGAGAGAGAGAGTTGTGTATATGCTGGCTTTTAACATTTTACAACTGTTTGGCCTAAACTCTTATCAAAGTTACAGAACATTGATATCAGCATAGTAAGACTGTTGATGTTGCTTACCAGTCAATTCCTGTCATTCCTTCAGAGGCTGTCAAAGAAGTTGACACTGGTGACGGGATAGGTTATATGCCTGAAACTCAACTATGAATAGTTTTGTAGATCATGGTTCCTAAATTTAAAAAATAAAAAAAGAATTTTGAGCGAAATCACACAATATGTATGTATGTATTCTTTTTGTACAAGGTTTGTTTCAGCATAATGTTTTTGAGATTCATCCTTGTTTTGTGTAGCAATGGTTTGTTTATCCATTCAGTAGTTGATGGACATCTGGGTTGTTTCTACTTTTTTTAAAGCTATTATGAATAAAGCAGCTACTTGAATTTTAAGAGCTGAGAGATGGGTTAAGTGAAAGAGGGGTTTGGAGTGATTGAGGTTAAGAATTCCGTCAAAAGGGACAGCTTAAATGGCCATCATAAATGTAAGAATATTTGATAATTGCTTAGGGGGTCAATACTTAATATTGCTGCTAATCTACTTCACATCAGCTTTTAAAATGAAAACAGGCCTTCACAACTGCTACTTTTGGTAACTTTATAATGAGTGATGTTCTCAGAATTTGTGGGGGAGTCTTTAGGATGGGATGAATTGTTGAATGATAGAAATGTTATAGTCACATTAGACCTTCTTATATCCTCTGCCATCTGAAGAGTAGGAGTAAGGAGTTTGTCGAATCATTGGTAAAATAGCTTCTAAATTTTATAGTGTTTCGAGCAAAAATATAACTAATTTTGAAGAAATACAAGTCAATATTTGTTGGGTCATTATTCTGTGCCATGAAAATTGAAACTATTGAAAATGCCTTACTGGTAAGTTAATTCTTAACAACACATTTATGGTACATGTACATTTTATTTTCTTGTTTTGGGGGCATACCCTGAAGTGCTCAGGTTTTATTCCTGGCTCTGCACTCAAGGATCCCTCCTGATGAGCTTATGGAACCATATGAGGAAATGGAAGTTAAATACGTACAAGACAAGCACCTTACCCTGTGTACTATCTCTTCATCCCCATACATAAATATTTTATACATAGGAAAACAGGCAAAGGTTATATCTACTTGCTTTAAGTGCATATAAAATAAGTGATGGGTATGAGATTTGAACACAGGTCTGAAGCCAAAGCCTGTGCTTTAAATCTCCATATTATTGCCTCTACATTCATATGTATATATTATATATATATATATTATTACTTGATGTTACCATGGATGACCTTTAAGACATGATTCCCTTCTCCATTCTCCTACATTATTAGTGTTCCCCTTAATTAGATCATTCCTAACAACATATGAATATCTCCCATCTCCAAAACTAAGGATCAAACCCTAGAACATTGCCTTGATTAAAAACTCCCTCTGACCACTGCTCCATTTTTCTCCTTTTCCTGCATGGACTTCTGTATTTCCTCTTCTCCCTTTCTTTCTTGAATGTTTTATAGTGTGGCCTTTGTTTACCATTCCACTGAAACTTCAGTGTTCCAATGACCATTTTGCCAAATTTTCTTATTGCCCCAGCCTATTTACAAAGTCTAGCTTTCCCTTCTTCCATGTCACAGCCTACTATGTATACCAGGCTAATCCATCAATGGCATGTTAAAGAGAGTTGTGCCATTTTTTTAAAAAAATTTTAATAGTGAGACATTTTTTGAGTGCAGAAGATGCCAGAGTTTTAACCACCATCCTAGGAAACTGACAAAGTGGTGTCCTGTGTGACTTTCCTAAAGCTGTGCGGTACTAGAATGTTAAGTCCCCAACCTCCATATTAGGTTCAGTCTTACCAATGCCATATGTAATATTTCTGGGTTTTCCTGGCTCTTTCCTCCCATCATCATCCCCTTTCACAAATGAGTCTCAACTTGTAGTGAGTTGAGAAGATACTGAGGAAGGTGTAAAGATTAAATTTGGAGCAGAGCATGGCACCCATTTTCACATCTGCCAAAATCTGTTTGAGTTGGATTCAAATTTTCTGATTGTATATTTCATGGGGGCAGGGTCCTTTCTATGAAGACTCAGCACAAAACTGTAAACACATTGATCTGGTCATTTTGTATTATTTAAAGTTTTTTTCTGGCATATTCTTTGGATTTTAGCACCTGTGAATGTCTTTACTTGAGTTTGCTGCTTTGGTAGCCCAGGGGGGCTTTCTATTGATTCAGAATGTTAAGCTGTAAGATTCAATAGCGATTCATTAACAATACATAAATTTCATTTCTCTTGTAATTCAGGACAACTTTTCCAAATTGCAGGTGCCTTTTCTCCATATGGTTGGTGAAAGATACAGGCTGATGGCAAGTCAGCTTTGCCATTTTAGCACTTCTTAAATTATTTGATCATCACCATTCTGTCCCAGAAGACTCATGGTATAGAGTGCACTTGGGAGGATTTTGTGGGTCTGATATGAAAGCAGAACCCATCACTTATCTTCACATTTTAGTAGAGCACATTTTGTTAAAAGGACTTAATTATATGACCTAACTCACAAGGAGTCTGAGAAATGTAATGTAGCCATGTGCCCAGGAAGAAGGGCAGAAAGGATTTAGGCAAACCATTGGAAGTCCCTCAGTCTCTCCTCTCTGGCCATCTGTGTTTATCCAAATTACCATTCTTAGAGAGGAAGTAAGCAAGAAGGGAACAGAAAGAGGGGAGGAAACATCCTAATTTGCAATGTGATCACATCAGTCATCGTCCTGATCTTATTTGCATAAGTGATGATGACATCACCATACATGCCCTTATTTGGGCAAATGAAATATGGTTGGTCATTCCGTTATTAACCCATATTTGCATTCAGATAGGTTCTAGATGACCTCATGCTGCAAACAATCAGCAGAAACAAGTTGCAGGAATATGTAATGTGTATAAACCCAGGTCTCTGTGGTAGGGGTCCCCTTTACCCCACCTACCTCTGACCTTATTACCTGCCTGCCTTTCTTCCGACCTTACCTGTATCAACTTGTGCTGTTAACTAAGTCATAAAACAGAAGACCTGTGGTAGTTGGTATGGGAATCTTACATGATTCTCTTCACAAGAACCCAGTTTGATATCTGCTATAGCATACTTAACACACTTGCCTCCTCACCCAAGGGAAACAATTTGAAGTACTATCCTTTTACTTAATGCAGTTCAGAGTCCAGTTTTGCTGAGTAATTCTTGGTTTTCTCCATCAGATCTAGTGTGAATAGCCTCTAACATAATAGAGTGTTGAAGCGTGACAGAGTAACTAAAATGACTCATATTTAGAAAAGATAATGATGTGAAACATCAATGCTGGTTTGTAGGAAACCTGATAGAAATTGAGACTTTACTGCTTTAGGAGTTGGAAGAAGTCCCTTGGTCAGATTCTGATTCTGCTCTATAGATGGAATTTCCTTATGTTTTGTCTTTATTCCTCCTCTGGGAGTTTATCCTTCACAACCACCTTTGAATTGGGCATTGACTAATAGCCTTATTGGGCAGTATCCCATTTTAAGGTACTTAATCTGTATTAGTTGGTGTAGGATCCATTTGTTTTAAGACCCAACCATGATTTATGGTGGCTTACATGCAGTCTTTGTCTTCTACAATCTAGGATAGCGGGGACAAAGCAACAAGTACAGTGAGTAGGGCATTTTCTCTGCATACAGCCTACCCGAGTTCAATCCCTTAGCATTGCTGGGTGTTGCCCCCAAACAACAACAACAACAGCAAAATACAATCTAGGATAGTTTTCTGGAGTGTCTTTTTTCTGGTTATCTTGTATGACTAAGTGATGTCTGCTTTTGCATCTTCTTTCAGTAGACATTTATTTACAATTTAATATTTGTCAAGTTTTTCTTTGGTGTAAAATTGATATATGAAGAGTTTTACTTTGAAATAATGCCAGTCTTACAAAAGTGTTGTAAGAATTTATATAAAGAAGTCCTGTATACACTCTACTCAGCTTTTTTTTCTTTTGGGGTCACACCACACGATGCTCAGGGGTTACTCCTGGTTCTGCTCTCAGGAATTACTCCTGGTGGTGCTTGGGGGACCATATAGGATGCCGGGTATCAAGCCCGGGTTGGCCACATGCAAGGCAAATGCCCTACCGGGTCTACTATTCCTCTGGCCCTAACTTTACCCAGATTTCTCTTTTTAACATTTAAAAAAAAATTATTGAAGTTGTTCACAATACTTGATTTCATTCAATATTCGAACACCAATCCCACTGCCATTACACCTTCCCACCACCATATTTCAGGAGTTTCCTTCCCGAACCCCAAACCCTGCCCCAAAGTAGACCCAAAATGATTTTTTGTATTGTTTGTTATGAAAAACTTCTGAAATTGATCCAGAAAGTTTCCTTAGAGGAGAATGCGTGAAGATTGTTGTATTTCACCCAGAGGTCATTAAGTCCTTCTATAAGAGATTACTAAAGTGTTGTTGTTGTTTTTTTTTTTATGATCAAGTCCCCATACCTCCACCAGTGCCCGTCATCCATCCCCATGGGTCCCAGCATCCCCCCCCAACCCTCATCCCCCACCCCCCGTCCCATCCTGCCTCTGTGGCAGGGTATTCCCCTTTGTTCTCTCTCTCTTCTTTTAGGTACTGTGTTTTGCAAGAGAGGCTTTGAGTGGCAATCATGTTTGGTCTATCGACTACTTTTAGCATGCTTCTCCCACCCTGGGAGGGCCCTCACAACACCCTTCATTTGGTACTCTCTTCTCTATCTGAGCTTCCTTTTCACGTAGAGCCTGTGGCTGGCCTTCCATTCATGGAGCAAAATTCCTGGTACTAATCTCAGCCATTCCTGGGTGTTAATCTCCCTTTTTGTTGCTTTATGTTCCCCAGATGAATGCAATCTTTCTGTGTCTATCCCGCTCTTTCTGACTCATTTCGCTTAACATGATACTTTCCATGTAGTACCACTTGTATGTAAATTTCATAACTTCATCTTTTCTAACAGCTACATAGTACTCCATTGTGTAAATGTACCAAAGTTTCTTTAACCAGTCATCTGTTCTTGGGCACTCAGGTTTTTTCCAGATTCTGGCTATTGTAAAGAGTGCTGCAATGAACAAACAATTGCAGATGTCACTTCGACTATACCTTTTTGCCTCTCTGGGATATATTCCCAGGAGTGCTATACCTGGGTCAAATGGCAGATCAAATTCTAATTTTTTGAGAGTCGTCCATACTGTTTTCCAAAAGGGTTGGACCAGCCGGCATTCCCACCAGCAGTGAAGGAGGGTCCCTTTCTCGCCACATCCGCGCCAGCACCGGTTGCTTTTGTTCTTGTGGATGTGGGCCAGTCTCTGTGGTGTGAAATGATATCTCATTGTGGTTTTGATCTGCATCTCTCTGATGATTAGTGATGTAGAGCATTTTCTCATGTGCCTTTTTGCCATTTGAATTTCTTCTTTGCGAAAGTTTCTGTTCATTTCCTCACCCCATTTTTTGATGGGGTTGGGTGATTTCTTCTTGTGGAGTTTAACCAGTACCTTGTATATCCTTGATATCAACCCCTTGTCGGATGTGTACTTGGTGAATATCCTTTCCCATTCTGTAGGCTGTCTTTGTTTTGTATTGCTTGTTATGGATAGCATGTAATGTTGCGTGGCTGCTCTCTCGGCCACACACTCTAGGAATTCGAAAATTTTAATAATTAGGGTCTGGAGAGATCTCCGTAATGAGCTGCTCGGTTCTCAGATTCGTGTGTGTGTATGTGTGTGTGTATGTGTGTGTGTCTGAATCATGGCTGTGTAGGAGTTTAGTTAGTAGTCGGGGGTAGTTTGTGGTTGTCATCTCAGAGTCCAATAGGGGCAAGGGGAAGGAGAAGGGCCAGCTCCTCCCCTGTCCCTTGAGGCCTGGCGTTTGCCGCTTCTGCTCCCACATACCTGGACTTTTTGTTGAGTTCTAGAAGATGGCAGCCACTGGGATTCCTAGGGGGCAGGTGGAGGGACAGCACCTGCTTCCGTCTGGAGTGTCCTGGATAAAGTGGCGTATTGTAAGGTCCAGAGGCATCTCTGCAGCAAGCTGCTCGGTTCCGAGATTTGTGTGTGTGTCTCTCTGGATCATGGCTGTGTATGAGCTTAATAAATAGCTGAGGGCAGTTTGTGGGCGTCATCTCAGAGTCCCATAGGGGCGGGGCGCGGGTAAGAAGGATTGCCCAAATTTTTTTTATTTACTTATTTATTTTGTTTGGGGCCACACCGAGTGATGCTCAGGGGTAACTCCTGGCCCTGCAGTCAGGAATTATTCCTGGTGGTATTCCACAAGCCATAGGGGATGCAGGGAATTAATTTGAGTTTGTGTATACAAGGCAAGTGTCCTGTCTGCAGTACTATCTCTCCAGCTCTCCAAATAGATTTTTTTCAATGTCACTGCTAAATTTGCTTGTGTCTGACACTCAGCATGGGCTTGTGGCCTGTTACTGTCTACTGTAACCACAGAGTGATATGCCCGGACCCACCTAACACCCAGGCTGCCAAAGTGAGCACTACATACACCACAGAGTTTTTACTTAATAATCCCTTCTAATTGACATATGAACAGTTTACAGTGACTAAAACACTCACAGGAGGTTGTACCAAAGGGAGATTTTCATGTTGATGATCAAAAGGCAAATCTTGAGAGGCTCCAGCCCCAAATTCATCATTTCTTCACCTTACCTTGAGTTGCCTCCATCAAACTCCATCAGTACAACAGATGCAAAACAGAGTCTGTCTGCCATCTTCACTTCCTTACAGGGTTAGTGTGGGCCCTAAAGAGTGTGGGGATTGGGGCAAATTATCCCTTCCTCATCTAAGATATGGACACAAATAAAAATAAATTCACCTGGAAAAGCAACCAAAGCCCCAAATAAGAAGCCATTCTGAGGAGAAGAAAAAGGGGGGGAGGAGAGGCAAAAATCATAGCTTGTAGAATCATCGTTCTGTGTCACACCTTCTCATAGCTATGCACTGCGGTCAGAATACAGTACCAAGTACTTAACCACTGCCCTCCAAACTGCTTGATCTGGATCTCTCCTACTTTTGTCAATCTGAATTCCAATCTCTTCTTTGTTCATCAAGATTCCTTCTGCTTCAG
This sequence comes from Sorex fumeus, assembly GCF_029834395.1. Taxonomy (NCBI): domain Eukaryota; kingdom Metazoa; phylum Chordata; class Mammalia; order Eulipotyphla; family Soricidae; genus Sorex; species Sorex fumeus. The sequence goes on from NW_026606115.1 coordinate 30,357,274, forward strand.
GAATAGGCTCATGATATTCCAGCAGTTTCTTCCTCTGACTTACTCTTTATTTACTTTTTGGTTCTTTGAGGGTGGGGTTGGGGAGGCACATATTGCAGTGCTCAAGGATTACTTCTGGGTCTGTGCTCAAGAATTACTCCTGATGTGGACTGGGAGACTATGTGAGATGTCAGGGCTCAACCCGGGTAAGCTGCATGCAAGGCTAGCACCCTACAAGTACTCCAGCCCCTCCTGACTTGTTCTTTTATTTTTTTAAAATTTTTTAAATATATTTTTATTTGTTGAATCACCATGAGAACAGTAACAAAACCTTTCGGTTCAAGTCTCGGTCGGTCATACAATGATCAAACACTCGTCCCTTCACCAGTGCACATTTTCCACCACCAAGAACCCCAGTATACCCCCCTCCCACCCACCTCCCACCTGTGTGGCAGATTTCCACTTTACTCTCTCTCTCTCTCTCTCTCTCTCTCTGTTGATCACATCCAATATTATGACAAAAGACCCACCACTGTTATTTGGAATTTTCCCCAATATTTAGACCTGCCACAATGACCTCATTAGAAAATTTGTTTTCTAATGTTGATTATGAAGAGCACATGATGTTGTGTGGCCACAATAGCGGCCACGTGAATTTGGAATTTTAATATTTTAGTAAAAAACCTAGAGGGATTACTGCCAGAAGCCCCTGGGTTCCAAGATTAGTATGTGTGCCTCTGGGTTCATGGTTGGTCAGAAGCCGGAGGAGGTATTTAAGGGTGGCTAACTGGAGCCCAAATTTTTTAAGTGTTACCATTTTATCATACTTAGCCCTTTGATACCTTCAATATTTTTCTAAAATGCTTATGTTGCATGCATAATAATTTTTGTATCCTAAAACAATAAGGATATTCACTTAACCACAATGCAATAAATAAAGTCAGGGAATTGAAATTTATGTAGTTCTATTATTTAATTACTGATATCATTTATAAGTTACTTACTAGCCAACTAATATTCCTCTTTTTCGAGGTGAAATTGGAACCAGTAGTGTTCAGGGGCCTTTTTTTTGGTTAGGTGTCCAGGCAGTATTCGGATTATATGTGATGCCAGGGATTTGTATTATGGTTGGCCGCACATAAGGCTTCACTGTGTACACTATCTCTATGGCTCCTTTTCCTACTAATATTCTTTATACATCAAGAGAAGAAAACTTTCTGTCTGGAAGGTAATTCTTCATGTTGATTTTAATTTTATATAACTTTTTAAAAATTTATTTTAGGGGCTGGAGTGATAGCACAGTGAGTAGGGCGTTTGCCTTACACGCAGCCAACCCAGGTTCGATTCCCAGCATCCCATATGGTCCCCTGAGCACCGCCAGGAGTGAGTGATCCCTGAGTGTGGAGCCAAGAGGAACCCCTGAGCATTGCTGGTTGTGACCCTATATTTATAACTGGGCAGTTTTAAAGAGCACAGGCTAACAGGCTAGTGATTTTTTTTTTTTTGATAAATGTTCCTCAAGTTTAGTTGGTTGAATATTTCCTCCTCTTAGGCTGGAGCTATAGCACAGCGGTAGGGCATTTGCCTTGCACCCAGCCAATATGGCCGACCCGAGTTCGATTTATTCGCCCCTCTGGGAGAGCCCGGCAAGCTACCTAGAGTATCTTGCCCGCATGGCAAAGCCTGGCAAGCTCCCAGTGACGTATTTGATATGCCAAACACAGTAACAAGTGTCACAATGGAGACGTTACTGGGCCTGCTCGAGCAAATTGATGAACAACGGGAGGACCGTGACCGATTCCTCCTCTTAAGGTAGATTCAAGCTATGTCATTTTGGCAGAAATTCTCCAGATGTAATGTTTCCTTAGTGCACCATATCAGAAGCCACATGATGTTGATTATTTGGTGATTTTACTTTTGAGTACTTTGTTGAGGTGATGCTGGGTTTCTCCACTGTGAAGTTACTAGTTTTTTTGCTTTGTAATTATTTTATGCATAGATTCTTGTAGTCTATAAATATCCTGTAATTCGTTGACTCTCCTTATTAAGTTATTATCATAAATATCAGTATAGACTTTTCAATACTTTGTTCTTTGGATATTAGAGTATCTATAGTTCTTTTATATCTATAAATACATTGCCATGAAAACATTTAAAAATTTTTATGGGGTTAAATGTATTTTATTTCACCTATATTTTTATTGGAAAGACACATCCAGTGATACTTAAAATAGTGTTTTAAGTGTTTTTTCCTGACTCTGTGTTCAGGAATGATACCTGGAAGTGCTCAGAGGACCATATGTGGTGCCAGATATTTGAACTGGAGTCAGCAGGATGCAAGATAAGGGACTTAATCTCTGTACTATCTCTCTAGTCCCTGGATATTTTGGTGGGAGTTTCACAAGCATGCTCCTGTCTCCAAGGGACAGCCTCTGGGGATTCTTAGCTGGTGGTACAATGCGAGGGCCCATGGGAATGATGCTGTTCAGTCCCAGTGGTGCCAAAGATTCCCCAGAGGATGCTGGTGGTGCCCAGGATGCTCCAGGGCTATATCTGGTGGTGTTCATGGGCTTCTAGAAATGCACCTCAAATTGCTGGTGGCCAGGGATTCAACCTTATGTGTGCCTTAACCTCTTTACTATCTTTTCAGCCCTTGTGTCTGGATTTGAAGTCATAGTTTTTCCTTCACCCAGGATATGTGGGAATTCACCAAAATTAAAGACATATGAGTTCAGTTTTTATTCATATTGCTGATTAATTTTAAAATTATTCTTATATGCAATGTGATGTATGACTCTAAATTTATGTTTCCAAATGGCTATCATACACTGTTTATTAAAAGTTTATTTCTGCCCCAGTGATTTTAAATATCTTTTACTTCATATTCTGAACTTTCTCTATGCACCTGCTTTATAGTTCTGGACTTCTGGTTTTGCTGGCCTGTCTATGCAAGCAGTAACATAGTGTTTTATTTATAAATACCTTATGCCACGCTTTCATACCCACTATGTGATTTACTTTTTGGTGTTTTCGTAGCTAATGTTTGCATGTTTATTTTTCTATTTGGGTAGTATCAACTTGTATAGGCCCATAAAATGCCCTTTTGTCATTTGATAGAATTGTGTTAAATTTTAAAATTAACTTATGTGAGCTGATATCTTAGTTTTGTTTCGGTTTTTGGGTCACATTTGCAAATTTGGTGGTGTTCAGGGGCTACTCCTCCTGGGTCTGCACTCTGGAATCACTCGTGGCGGGGCTTAGGGGACCAGATGGTATACCAGAGATGAAACCCGGGTCAGCTGTGTGTAAGGGAAGTAAATGCAAAAATGCCCCTTATGAACCACAAACACTTCACATAGGTTTTGTTTTGTATCCGCACTTGCTGTCTCAGCAAGAGTCTGGGTTCTGGCAGTACCCAGCACAGACCCTTGACCACAGCTCAGAACAAGTGTTCCCAGTAAAGCAATAGAGCGCTGATGCAGATGTCACAAACAGTAGCAGATACACTGCAGGTGAGTCCTGCTCATCAGAGCAGCCATCACCAAACTGATACTGGCAAATGCAACCCCCCCCCCCCCATGAAGCTATGATGACCAGCTTGCTGTACAGCTGTTACTGGGTGCATGTCAGCACAATCTCCAATCACTAATCCAATCCACTAATCAAAATGATAGTACCCACTATACTATCACTCCAGCCACAAGAAAACTGATCATCTTATTATGCCAAGGTATACAATTTATGAACAGAAGATAGCTTTTCACTTATTCAAGTCTGCTTTGCATCTCTCATGTGTTTTAAAGTTTTCCTTACGGAGGTTTGCACATTTGTTGTTAAATTTATTTCTAAGTATTCTGTATTCGTTATTGCATTTGATAGGTTTTTTTCTCTACCATTATCTTCTCTAAATTATTATTGCTTGTGTATATAGAAGCTATTGAATTCTATGCCTTAATTTCATATTCTGCTATTCATTGGGAATAATAGTATTTAAAAACACTGGATAAGCATTTTAAAAAATTGACCATAAACCTTCTCTTATACTATGCACAAAATAAACTTGAGATGCATTACAGATCTACCAGTTCTAGAAAACATGGGAGAGAATGTCTTCATGATTTGATAGTAAGCAAAGATTTCTTAAGACATGAATAACAATACCTATCCAAGAAAAACTACTGGTAAAGTAGAACATAAAAATTTAAAACTACCAATAAAATGACTCAATCAAGAAAATACATAGGCAAGCCACAGACTTGGAAAAAATATTCACAGGACATATATTTGAAAAAGTGCTGCTATCCAGAATATATTAAAAACTGATAGTTCAATTAAATAGAAATTCACAGGACGCTGTAAATAAAAGTTTTACATAACTTCAACTTTTATACTGGCTCTCAGGTCTTTTGGACTATTGCTTCTACATGAACTGGGAGCAGCCATTTCTGAGGTCTGAGTTGAGCTCCACCCAATAGGATTGTTGTGTTGGCTCCAACAGTCTCACCATCTGAGCCAACATGAACCCAACAGGTTCATACTGAGCACTGAATGCAGAATGTTTTTGTTTATTCTACAGAATTTAATTTTGTATTTGAACTCCTTGAGTTGTAAAGAGTCTCAGGACTTCTTAAACCTATCATAGGATGCAACCACACCTGGAACAGTCTGGGAGTAATCATTTCCAAAGAAAACCCTGCCCAGAAGATGCAAAGCTCCAGCTCTTCTCTGACCAGTCCATAACCTGGGCTCCACCCAAACAGGGCCCCAGATTTAGTCTCACACCCCAGGTTCACAGCTGCCATAATGTCTGACAGGTTTGTCGCTGCAGCCAACTCAGAACTAAAGGAAATTTTTTCAGAGTCCGTGTGCAAAACTAATCTTCAATCAAAGACGGGACACTGAGCACAAACGCTACACGGAGGTTTGGTTATGTAGCTGCACTTGCTGTCTCAGCAAGAGTCTGGATTCTGGCAGTACCCAGCACAGACCCTTGACCACAGCTAAGAACAACTGTTCCCAGTAAAGCAACAGGGATCTGCCATTGCAGATATTACAAACAGTAGCAGATACACTGCGGGTGAGTCCTGCTCATCAGAGCAGCCATCACCAAATTGGAACTGGCAAATGTAAAAATCCCACCTATGAAGATATGATGTACAGCTGTTACTGGGTGCATGTCACCACAATCTCCAATCAGTAATCAAATCAGTTGAACCGTAATGTTACATCAACTGCCAGGCACCAATATATGTGAACCTTAGGCTAGAGTCCAGGCCAAATAGACCTTAGTACTACAACAGCTAGAGAGAATGGGTGCTTCAGATTCCCCTTATCATAGATACACAAAACTTGTAAACATTTAATAAATTGTCACATGGGAGGGTGGGCAGAGGTAGTTCAGGGATTAAGACACTTGACTTGCATGCTGCTGACACTGTTTTGTTTCCCAGCACCACATACACATGCAATCTTCCAAGCACCACCAGGGGTAACCTCTCAGCATCTCTGGATGTGGATAACCCCTTCCCCATACCATCCCCCACCCAAATATCCTCACAAGGCATTCGTGATTGCCAGAAATCACATGTCACACAAACCAGCCTGAAACTGTGAACATGGACGCTGGACTGCTACTCAGGTCAATTGCTACTCAGGAATCACCATGAATAATGAAAAAGAAAGTTAGGAAGTAGAGAGTATGGGGAATATTGTCTGCCGTGGAGACAGAGGAAGGGTGGGAAAGGGTGGGTATACCGGGGATATTGGTGGTGGGGAATGTGCACTGGTTGGAGGGATGGGTGTTTGATCTTTGTATGATTGTAACCCAAACATGAAAGCTTGTAACTATCAAAAAAAAGTTAGGAATTCAACTGCATCAACAAATAGAGACAGAAGTCCAGGCTATTTGTCAACTATCTTAAAACTTTCTAGACTGCCTGGGGATAACTTCATGCAACAGTCCCCTTGATGATCACTGAGTTGAGTCAATCATCGGAAGGGAGAATAAACTTGAAGAAAAAATTATGGGAAAAATGATCTGATTCAAACAGAAATTAAGAGATAAAGTGTAGGTAGAAAACAGCATCAAAACTGAATAAGTTGCAAATTGATTTTTTTCAGTGTTTGGGGCACACCCAGCAGTGTTCAGGGATTATTCTTGGGTCTGACCTCAGGGATCACTAGAGGCTGTGATGTCAGTGATCAAACCTGGGTCAGCTGTGAGCAAGGCAAGCACCCTAATCATTCTACTATCTCTCCTGCCCTGAAAATTGAAACAGTGACCTTGAAAACAAGGAACACAACATCATTAATAACAGATACTAGAAAAAAGATTTTTAATAATAAAAATTTACTATATATATTTAACAATATCAAGAGGAATAACCTCTACATAGTAGGAATTCCAGAAGAAAAAAAGGGGGAAGGAAAGACTGATGAAAGGAGGAATAGCCAGGAACTTCCTCATGCTAAAGAGACTTTAGCATGAATTCAAGATCCAACCAAACTAAACCCAAACAGAACAGTTTAAAAAAAACATTGTAATAAAAATGACCAGAGCCAAAGACAGAGATAGTTCTTAAATTGGTAAGAGAGAGGTCATGCCTCATATACAAAGAAAATAACATTAATTTTGCACCTTAATTCTCAAAGGCTATAAGCAAGAAGAGAATTAAATGATATATTCCAGCTACTGGATGAAATTAACATTCAGCCAAGAATACTCCACTCAATAAGTTTTCATTCAGGTTTGAAGCAATGATAAAAACATTCACAGACAAACAACTTAAAGAATTAGTTGCACTTAAACTCCTGCAAGGAAAGCCAAATGGTTTCCTATAAAAAATCAAATGGCAAATAACAAAATCACGAAAATCCTCATCAAAGTGGAAACAAATTCCTTCATATCAATATTTTTCTTAAATGTTAGTGGGATGAACTCTCCTAACAAAAGGCACAGGATAGCTGGATGGACTATGGGAAAAAGCAACCTTATACTGTTAACAAGAGTGACATTTGTATTCTTTATGATAAACACAGAATCAGTGAAGGGTTGGAAAACAATCACATAGGCTAATGGTAGACTTAAGAAAGGCAGACTCCCTGCCCTGCCACAGGGGTGGGGTGGATGGGGGGGAGGAGGGATTCTGGGAGCATTGGAGGTGGGGAATGGGCACTGGTGGAGGGATGGGTACTCAATAGTTGTATAACTGAAACCCAAGCACAAAAGTATGTAAGTCTACAACTGTACCTCATGGTGTTTCACTAATAAAAAAATAACAAATAAAAAAGAAAAGAAAATGTTAGGAGATAGTATTTATTTATTTATTTTTAATTTTTTAATTTTTATTAGTGAAACACCATGAGGTACAGTTGTAGACTTACAAATTTTTGTGCTTGGGTTTCGATTATACAATGATCAAATACCCATTCCTCCACCAGTGCTCATTTTCCACCACCATGGATCCCAGTATCCCTCCCACCCTCATCCCCCTCATCCCACCCTGCCTCTGTGGCAGGGCATTCCCTTTTGTTTTCTCTCTCCTTTTGGGTGTTGTAGTCTGCAAAAGAGGCATTGAGTGGCAATCATGTTCGGTCCATAGTCTACTTTCAACACGCATCTCTCATCCTGGGAGGATCCTCCAAACACGCTTTATTTGGTGCTCCCTTCTCTATCTGAGCTGCCCTTTCCCCTAGAATGCCCGGCTGGCTTCTAAGCCATGGAGTAATCCTCCTGGTACTGATCTCGGCTATTCTTGGGTATTAATCTCCTATTTTGTTGATAGTATTTATTTTTTACTGAGCTCTATTTCATATATATATCTATGGATATACACATTTACAGACATCTAGCATATATGTGCATATATGTGTATGCCTATGATTAATTGCATATTTTATTTTTAATACTAAAGAATTTTTATACTGAAAGTGAATAGAAAATAATTAAGGAAAAATAAACATAATGGATTTACAAAAAAAAAAAAGAAAGGCAGAGTCATTTTTTGAGGGTGGAGGTTCCTGTAGATGTCAATTAATCCATTCTTATATCAGACCAAATAGTGTTAAACTAGCAAAAGTAATAAAAGATAGGAATGGCCAATACATACTGGTCAAGGGATCAATGGCTAAAGAGGACTTAGACCTTATTAATAAGTGCACTGAATAAAGAGCAGTTTTAAAGCAATCCCTGAGACCCGAGGAGATAGAATAACAACACAGTAGTAGAGACTAACACTTTACTCTCATCATCGGAGAGATAAACCAGACAGAATATATATGAGGAAACAAGAGGCCTAAGTGAAAAATTGGAAGAACAAGGATTAATTGATATGTACAGGACCCTCCACCCTCAAAAGCTGCATACACATTCTTCAGTGCACACAGAAAACTCTCCATGATAGACCACATGATGTGTACAATTCAACATCCATAAATTCACAAAAATTGAAACCACATCAAGTATATGTTTAGATATCAATGACAAAACATAATATTAACATTTAAAATATTGGGAAGAGCTCTAACATTTGGATACTGAACAACACACTATTAAATAATCATTGATCAAAGAAGAAATCAAAGAATAAAAAGATTCCTCAAGATAAAAGAGAATGAAGATGCAAACAATCAGAACCTATGAGATACAGTAAAAGTTGTGGTTTTTTAATGTTTTTTTTTAATTTATTGAATCACCATGAGATAGTTACAAGCTTTCATGTTTGGGTTACAAGTTGTATTAAGTGGGAAGTTTTGGGAAATACAGACATATCAAAGAAATTTTTAAAAGCTCAAATGAATACCTTAATGAATACCTCTCATCTGAGGTAACTAGTAGTAAGTCAGCCAGTGAATCCCAAAGTAAGTGGAAGAAAGAAAATAATAAAAATGAGAGAAGCGATCATGATAAAGAAATCAAGAAATCAGTATAAATGGTTAATAAAACCAGGAGTTGATATTTTAAAAGAATAAACAGGATTGACATGCCCTAGTTAAACTCATGAGGATAAAAGAGAGAAAACCCAGAGAAATGGATCAGAGATGAAAAGTGAGGAATTACAACAGATACCTCAAATACAAAAGATCATAAGCGGTTTCTTTGCTCTAAAGTGGAGAACCTAGAAGATAAAGATAAATTCTTAGAATCAGAAACACTCTAGACTGAATCAGGAGAAATCAGAAAACATGAACAGACCAAACATGACTAAGGAAATTGAAATGGTAATTTTAAAAATTTCCCTGAGAACAGGGGCCAGAGTTAGTATAGCAGTTAGGGTGCTTGTCTTCAATGCAGCTGACATCCGTTCCATTACCAATATCCCGTATGGTCACCTGAGCCCGACAGGAGTGATCCCTACGTGCAGATCCAGGAGTCAGCCCTCCCTGAGCATTGTTGGATGTGCCTCTACCCTGCAAAAAAATAAGAATGAAAGGTAAAGTGCCGATGGTTTCACTTGGAGTTCTACCAAATCATTTTTTGGGGGGGAATCACACCAGGAGGTGCTTAGGGATTACTCCAGACTCTGCATTCAGGAATTACACCTGGTATTGCTTGGGGGACCATTTGGGATGCTGGGAATCGAAACCGGGTCAGGCGTGCAAGGCAAACACCCTGCCCTCTGTACTATGTCTCCGCCACCTCTATAGAACCTTGAAAGTAGATTTTTAACTATATTTTTCAATCTATCCAAAATTACGGAAGAAGTAGAAATCCTCCCTAACATCTTCCTTTTATGAAGCCAACATTAGCCTAATACTAAATTAGATTTATTACTAAGAAATAAAAGTATAGACTTACCAGTCACAAATAAGCACTGATGCAAAGTTTCTAAATAAAATCATAGCACATGGAATCCAACAACATATCAAAGAAATCATACACCATGATCAAGTGGAGAAGTAATCACTATTTCCAGAAGAGATGGTAATATAGATAGAAGACCCTGAGGGCTCAAATAAAAACTCTCAATATTATCCAGTACAGCTGAGGGTAGGCAGGCTACAGTATCAATACGTAAAAATTTGTATCATTTTGTTTTTGCTTTTTGGGTCACACCCAGCGATGCTCAGGGGTTACTCCTGGCTCTGAACTCAGGAATTACTCCTGGCAGTGCTCGGGGGACCATATGGGATGCTGGGAATCGAACCCGGGTCGGCCGCATGCAAGGCAAACGCCCTACCTGCTGTGCTATCGCTCCAGCCTTCAAAATTTGTATCATTTCTTTATGCAAACATTGAACTAGAAAATAAAAAGATACCTTCATTTAAAATCATGTTACAAAACAATGAAGCCTGGGAATAAACAAAGGGTGTGAAAGACTTGTAAAAACTTTAGAAGTCACTACTCAATGAAATAGAAGATGACACAAGGAAATGGAAAAGTTTTCATGCTCATAGATTGGAAGAATTAATATTTTCAAAATCACCATCCTTTATCCAAAACATATTGATTTAATAAACTGCCCATTAAAATCTCAATGATATTTTTCAAGGGCTTAGAATAAATCTACTCAAATTGGTAGATGTCTCAACAACATATCAAAAGTGATGCAATTCTGAGAACTTGAAAATAGGTGCTACTGCATTTCCTGAGTTTCAATTAAACTATAAAGCTATAGTAATCAAAACAGTATGGTATTTGCATGCCATAAGACTCTCAGATCAATTGAAGATAATTGAGAGGCCCACAATAAGCCTGCAGATACATGGATAAAGGAGCTTGATGCAAGGAAAGCATTTTCAATAAATGTTGGAAAAACTGGATAGTCATATGTAAAAAACCTTAAAACTAAATTAATATTTCATACCATAAACAACGTCAAAGCCTGGCAAGCTACGCGTGACGTATTCGATATGCCAAAAACAGTAACAAGTCTCACAATGGAGATGTTACTGGTGCCCACTTGAGCAAATCGATGAACAAAAGGAGGACAGTGCTACAGTGCTACCATAAACAAAAATAAGTAAAAGTTGATTACATCAAGATTAGACCAGAATCCATAAACTACACTGAAAAAAAAAGAGGCAAATGTTTCCAGGATATGCACCTCAGAGTTGTCTTCAGTGCTTTGACCACAATGACAAAAGAGAAATCAAAGGGAACTATATCAAACAAAAAAATTAGTGCAGGAGCCAGAGTAGTAGTAGAGTGGGTGAGGTGCTTACTTTGCATACAGCTGAACCAGGTTTGGTCCCCGACACACCATATAGACTCTCAGTCCACACCAGGAGTTGATTCTTGAGTACAGAGACAGAAATAAGCCCTGAGCACAGTCCTCACTGCTTTGTAATCTGATTTTTGTAATCCAAAAAAGTTTTTGTCACCATTCAATACTGTCTGTTCCCTTGTTTTTCTTCTCTATATACCACAGATATATAAGATCATCTTATACAAGCCCTAAGCACTTTCCAGAATATTAATGTGCTACAGTTAGTGGTACTATTTACTTCAGTTGATAATTAATTAATATGTTTTGGTGCCCCTTCATTTAGTGCATATATTAACAAGTGTAAAACCTTATAGTAAGCCTGTAATCTTTAAATAAAATTTACCTCTATCTCTTTTATTTTCTTTCTTATATTTATTTATTGAATCACTGTGGGAAAAGTTACAAAGCTTTCAGGTTTAAGTCTCGGTCATACAATCATCAAACACCTTTCCCTTCACCAGTATTCACTTTTCACCACCAAGACCCCAGTATACCCCCTCCCACCCCTCCCAATGCCTGTGAGGCAGATGATTTCTAATTAACTTTTCTCTACATTGATTACATTCATTATTTTGACAAAAGATGCACCATGATTGTTTAGAATCCCCCCCCCCCAACAATCAGAATTGCTGAAAAGGCATTGTGAAATACTTTGTTTTCTATAGCTGGTTATGAGAATCATATAATGATTTTGGATTTCTGCAAAGAGCCAGATAATTATGAGGTTGGTTTCTGTGCGTCTTGTGTTATGGGTGTGCCGGAGAGCCACTCATGGGGGGCTACTCGTGACCTCGGTAGGGAGCGAAGAATGAGCCGGTACCACCCCCCTTCCCATGAGACTGCAGTTGCCCCATCACCACCGGCTCATACCTGGCTTTCCAATAAGCTCTGAGGCGGCGGCCACCTTGATGCCGGGGGTGGGGGAGGCGGAAGGGAGCAACACCCTTTCCCTCCCGGGGAGGCATGGCACCATAGTTTAATGCATGGTCCATTCACTTTTCTGCCACAAGCTGCTGGGCTCTGGTTTAAGTCCTTTTGCCTCTGGAGCCATGGCTGTGTTGGAGAGCCGCTTGTGCGGCGCAACTCGTGACCTTGGTAGGGAGTGAAGAACGAGCCGGTACTGCCCCCCTTCACATGAGACTGCAGTTGCCCTATCACCGCCGGCTCATATACCCGGCTTTTCTATAAACTCTGAGGCGGTGGTCACCTTGTATGCAGTCCAGATGCATTTCTTCCAAAAGCTGTTGGGTTTCAAGATTTGTTTCTGAGTCTTTGGGTTCATGGCCGTTAATCAGCTTGATCAGGAGCCAGAAGGCTGTAGGCAGCAGCTCGGGATCTTGTTGGGATGGGGAGGAAAGGGCCGGTTCCACCCCCATCTGGTGAGGCCCCACGTGTCTTGTCACTGCAGGCACAAACCTGACTGTCTAATGGCCTCTGGAGGATGGCGATCATCAGGCCGCCAGGGGGAACAGGCCAAGGCATGAAACCTATTCCCACCTGGAGTGGTCCAGTGCCAGTAACCTACAGCAGGAACAGGACGCATTTCTGCCAAAAGCCTTTGGGTCCCAAGATACGTTTCTGAGTCTCTGGGATCATGGCTGTTAAGCAGTTTGATCAGAAACCAGAGAGGCCATGCTTCCAATTATATAGCTGAGCTAGAGGTGGTTTGTGGGTGTGTCTCCCACATACCTAACTTTTAGCTGTTTACTTTCTTGGCAAACTTTGGCCCAAGTTTTTGGGGTCTGGCCAAAGGCACAGCAGCAATTTTGAGGTATCTGAAAGTCTGACGGTGCCATCAGGCTGCTGATGCACTCGCTTACAGGTACAGATTGACCTGCTGGCGGCACCATACCTCCCTCCCTCTCTTATTATCCTTTTTAGCTTCAAACCTTTGTTATCTGATATGTGGACCAAAAAACTCATTATGCCTAGCTTCTTACCAGTCTTGCCTTCAAACCAGGCATGAATCAGCAAAGCTTATATAACTGCCTGTTATGTAATCACAGGTGCACATATGCATGGAGTTGGGCAGGGGAGCAGATCCTCTGGTTCTGTGTTGACTTTGTTCACTCTATATAATGTCAGCCTGACTCAGACATGGAGAGGAAATAGGGTTGCGGCAACTAGAATAAATGCATGTCTGACACAATGCATCTTTTCTCTTCTTTGGGTTGATGGAATTATGAACCTTGGTGCCTGGCAAAGAGCAAGTGCCCAACATCCTGCCTCTTTTTAATGTAGGAGTATTGCTAATTATTCAGCTACTGATTAGGCTGGTTGAATTGAAACAGCCTGCCTTTTTAAGTGATCATTTTTAGGATTATTTTCCAATAGTTAATGTTAAGCTTGCATTTAACTTGAAAGGTAGTGTTTCCTGCAGCCAGCAAAAAGTTGGAGTTTTGGGAGTCCACTCTCCTACCTTATACCTTTTAATTGATGAATTAAGAAATTTAAGAAAATTATTAAAGTATAAGCATTTATTGCCATTTTAAGATTTTTGTTTGTTATTGTTCTGTTGTGTATTTTATTGCATTGCACTTTAATATCATTCTTCTTTTTTGTGTTTGCATTGTCCCAATTTCTTGTTTTTCTTTCATATATGTGGTTTGAAAGTTGTCCTTTGGTGTATATGTAAAGTTCTATACTTATGGGTTATTGGGTGAGTTTGTTACAGAGAAAACAAGCAGAGAAGAGCCAAGGAATTTAAACCTCCTGTTAGTTCTTTATACTATCTGATTGGTTGTTGGTACAAAACCTCCTTTACATGAGGAGCAACCAACTGGGGAGAAATAGAGGATGGATACCCATATAATCAAGAATACCTATATAATGAGGATTTAATCAATTATAACTATATAATCTGGTCTTTGCTCTTGGTGCCAGGGGCTGCTACCTCTGATGCTGCTGCTCCTTTTATTGGTGTCACTACCTCTGCAACAGATCCACTGCTACTGTTGCCACTACTATTGTGGTAACCACTGTTGCTCTTGCTACCACTGTCACCTGATGTTGCTGCTTCTACTGCTGAAGGGGAGGGAATTGCGCTTCTGGTGTGAAGTGGTGTCTGGTTGCTGAAACCGCTGTCCTGGCATAAGGGACTCTGTCAGTGCTACTGTATGAACTGTAAAATAAAATAAACTGTAAAATAAAATAAACTGTAAAATAAAGGGGTGAGAAGTGAGAGAGCTCGGGCTCCAGAGATCCAGAGTCAGAGCCAGAAGGAGAGAGCTTCCAAGACTGGGGCCCAGGAGAGAAGGAGGCAGAGAAAGACAGGAGTGAAGAGGATTGGAATAAACTACTATTGATATAGACCAGCCTGGCCCCCGTTTTCTCTTCCGTCTGCCCTTGGCCAACAGCCGTTCCGATCCAGGCCACACACAGTGGCTCAAGAGCACCGAACGCAGGCGGTGAAACAGTGCCGTCCAGTGAGCCCGTGAACATACAACCTTCGGCGTGATAAGATTTTACAAGCATCCAATATGTAGATTATCTCCATTAATCTGCTTCCTTATAAAAAGAATAGAGCTCATGAAAAAATACAGAGAGACTCATAATTTTCTGATCCTAAGGGCATACAGTGTCACATGGAGTAAGTTTCAACAACAGATCAAGTACCTGGGAGTGTGCTCGCTTCGGCAGCACATATACTAAAATTGGAACGATACAGAGAATATTAGCATGGCCCCTGTGCAAGGAGGACATGCAAAATCGCGAAGCGTTCCATATTTTTGAAACCCAAGCACAAAAATTTGTAAGTCTACAACTGTACCTCATGGTGTTTCACTAATAAAAAGTTTTTAAAAAGTACCTGGGAGTAATTTTAACCCCAGGAACCAGGACCCTAGACCAGAAAAAATCCAGGTTATACTCCACTCCCCCACACCCATAACCAAGAGGAAACTTCAAGCCTTTTGGGAAACTTAGTTGTGGATTCTGGGATATAGGTATATCCCACTAATACCCCCAATATAAAAGTCTGAAGGATGCAGATGACATAGTACTTTGGGGGAAGCAAGAACATAAGATTGTCTTTCTGACATTAAAGCAAGTTTTAGCAGAAACCTCAGCTTTAGCTTTCTTGTAAACTGATAAGCACTTCCAGCTGTACATTACTGAAATATTAGGCATAGCTTTGGAAGTCTTGGCCCAATCACTGGGCTCAACAAGCAACTGGTGGGCTTCTTGAGCAAGGAATTAGATCCAATTGTAGCACAGTGGCCTGATTGCTTGAGAACAGTAGCTGTCACATTTTTGTTGGTATAGAAGGTCTTTAAATTTAGTTTAGGAGGTGCCCTAATCATGTATACCCCTTCACAAGGAATGCTACTACATTTAAAAATTTTAAATTAAATTAAATTTTTATAAAGTAGTTCACAATAATTGATTACATTTAATATTTGAACACTAATTTCACTACCATTACACATTCTCACCACCATATTTCAGATGTCTCCATCCTGAACCCCAACCTATGCTTCAAAGCAGGACCAAAATAATTTATTTTGTATTATTTGTTATGAATAAATTCCTGAAAATGATCCAAAAAATTTCCTTAGAGGAAGTTGTGTGAAGATTTTTGTATTTCACCCAGGGGCTATTAAGCCTGTCTATAAGAGATTACTATCATGTCGTTAAAGATTGAGCCTTGCCTGCCTCATGAGCAAAGGGGAGAAGGCAGCTGGAATAGAGAGGAGATCACTAAGAAAAAGATGGCTGGAGGAATCGCTTGGGATGAGAGATGTATGCAGAAAGTAGATAAAGGACCAAACATGATGGCTCTCAGGGTCTGTATTGTAAACCATAATGCCCCGAAGTAGAGAGATGTGTAAACTCAAAAAAAGACAGCAGCAGCAGCAGCGGCTCTATCTCTCCCACTGCCTGCGTTTGGTAGTCTCAAGCCAGTTCCCCCAACCCAGGGAGGTGAATGGCGATGGGCAGGTGAAGGAAGGAAACGAGGGACAGGCTGGTTGGTCTTAGTTGCAGTTTATTCCAATCCTTTCTCTATCCACTCCTGTCTCTCTCCTCTGCCTCCCCTCATGCTTCTTCCTCCCCCATGCTACTTCATTCTCCTTCTCGATCCCCCTTCATCCTCCTTCTCGCTCTGGAATATCAATTCTGATCCCCCAGCCCACTCTTACAGTCTAGTTAAATCCCAAAGCATGAGGGGTTGGGGCTTACACATAAGTGTGGTCACAATCAATAGGGGTAAAATTCTTTCCCTTGGGAAAGCTGCTTCTATGACAGATTCTCATTAGCAGGTCGACCCACCTAGAGCGGAATCCCCTGGGTGTGTTTCTCCTCTCCTTGTCCAACAAACAAATAAGCATACATTTTGTATGGATACAGTGAGAAATACCTTAAACTTATAGGATTGCTCTCCTAGGGCCATCTTGATCTCAGACTATAGTGCTCAGGCCAAATAGTCTTTCCTATCCCTAGCAGGGTCCTTGTCTCGTCGTTACCTTTGGATCATGACAGCATTTGTCTATGATCAAACTTTTAACTTAGAGTTAAGAATCGTGGCACTTTGGCCTGGCCCATTTCGATGCCAGGTTAGCTCACTGCTTGACCTGGGTCCGCTCAGTACCTTGCTTTTGGGGTGTTAGGAACCAAGGGAAACTGAATCTTAAGTTGAGAAAGCAGATGCCCGGGAGTGAATAATATTTAAAGCCGATTAACTCCTAAGTTACAAAGCATAATATTAACGGTCTTCCTGTATCTATACAAAAAGGACATTGCATTAAAGTAAACTATTCATAAGACACAAGGAGAGGAGAAAGGCAGTATTAACTTACAATACAAATTCAGTGTCCTAGAAGGATTTGACCTTACAAATTAACAGAGTCTGATTAGGGGGAAAAGCTGATTAACTGGTTGGGGAAGAGAGCATAGAGAAGTGGTTACAGATAAACAAAGGAATGGGAGTGACTCGGGACCACTGTGATGGGTGTAACCTGATAAACCTAAACTCCTGTGGCGAGGGAGAAAGGACAAACCAATGTTATCCTACAGAGAGAGATTATGGGGAATAATGTCTGCCATGGAGGCAGAGGGAGGAAGGGAAAGGGGGGTTATACCAGGGATATTGGTGGTGGGGAATGTGCACTGGTGGAGGGGTGGGTGTTTGATCATTGTGTGATTGTAACCCAAACATGAAAGCTTATAACTATCTCACAGTGATTCAATAAAATTTAAAAAAAGATTGAGTCTTGTGTGCATATATATATGCATACATACATATATATACATATATCTGTACAAATATATTTCCCCCTAAGATTGATTGTCTTCTACTTTAAACCACATCAAATGTTGTGAGCTACTCTTGGAATATTGGTGGTGTGAGGTGTGAGATGTTGCACGGTATGAGATGTTCTGCAAATGTGGATAAGTGGTCCAGAAGTAGGTTCACTCATGGATGAGGCTCGGCAGGAGCATGTGGAGAGCAACCATGAGCATAGCGGCGGTTGAGTTGTGGAGGTTTTCGACTGCTGGGGCTAGATTCTTCGGGTGAGAAGAGTCCTTGTCTGGCTGCCTCTGGGTTGCCCCAAATAAAATAGCCTGGTTCAGGGCCCAGTAGCCTGGCTATGGTGTGTCGGAGTGCTACTACTTTGATGTGAACCTTTGTGAACCAAGAAACCAAAGCAAACCTTTGAATAACTGACAGCTGCCTCCTCAGGTATTATGCTCTTCTTTTAGAGAATTTTGACATGATTCTGAAGCCATGTACTACATTAAACCCAGCTACTTTACTTCTTATGCAAGGAACCTCTTCAGAATTGTAGCACTTTTGTCTCCAAACTCTTGTACATACGTATGCCAGCAGATCTGACCTGTCTGATAGCCCTTAGAGAAATTCAGACTTCATTTTGGATTTGTGTGTGTGTGTGCGTGTGTGTGTGTGTGTGTGTGTGTGTTTGGCGGGGGGTGGATTTGGCCACAGTTTATGGTGCTCAGGGCCTCCTTCCGGCTTTCTGTGCTCTGGGACCAGGGAATCAAACTGGGATCAGTTACATGCAAGACAAGTGTCTTAACATCCCCTGTAGTCTCTCTCCAGCTCCCACGTTTAATTTTGCTTACAGATATTCTGAGTAGGTGGTGGTCACCCTTTCTGCAGAGATAGAAAGCAGTGCTCTACCGATAGGATGTTTGGTCCACCAAGTAGAGCTTGCGGTTCTGGCCTGAACTCTGAAACTATGTGAGGGTAAGTTGGTGTATACCTGCAGAGGCTCCAAGCGTCACTTCCTAACCTTATATCTGATACAATTATAAACTCTGTAAGGGCCTATTTCTAGTCCTTTTCTCTACTTCCATAATAATCAAGATGCCTGGGATCTTAAGCTGGATCTTCCATCCTCAGGTGGGAAATGGATTGATTCTCCACACCCAGACTCCTAGAACTTAGACTGGCATGGATCTTTATTATAGAGAGAGGAGCCCATTTCCAACAGTGACTGTAAATGTAGTGAGTAGACCTACCATCTAGAGGACCTAAAGTACCTCTCTGAAACCTCCAGTTAAGTACGTAAATAGTAACTTTGACCTCATCTTTAATCATATATGCACAAGAAAAAAGCCAGCATACACTGTAACAGATTGATCTCACACTTATTTTAGTGAACCTCAATTTTACTCTTCTCCCTCCCCAAGTCCCTATAGCACAGCGGGTAGGATGTTCGCCTTCCAAGCTGCCAACATGGCTGACCCGAGTTCGATTCCTCCGCCCCTCTCGGAGAGCCCGGCAAGCTACCGAGAGTATTCGATATGCCAAACACAGTAACAACAAAGTCTCCAATGGAGACGTTACTGGGCCCGCTCGAGCAAATCGACGATCAACGGGAGGGCCTTATTATTACTACTATTAGGTGAGCTTGCTTTGCAATTTTATGAGACCCTTTATTATTTCTTGCAACACCCATTTGCTTGGAATGAATTGCTTTAATTTTTATTTATCTTTAAATCTGCATCTTTCATTCTATCCTAAATGGCAATCTGTCAGGATGGAGTATTTTCAGTTGAAAATAATTTTCTTAACTTTGAAAAATCTCATGCTAGTCCCTCTGTTTGTATAGTTTCTATGGAAGTCTGTAGATAATATTGTGGGTATCTCTCTATGTATATTTACTTTGTTTTTGCCTAGATGTTAACACTAATTTTGATTTTAGATTCTTAATTTTGACACTTTAATTCTATATTTCATTTTCATTCATTTCATCATCCTGTTATTCGTCGATTGCCTCGAGCAGGCCCCAGTAACGTATCTTTCATCCTAACCCTGAGACTATATTCAAGGCTCTTTAGGAGAATGAGACCCATCATTGTTACTGGTATTTACATATTTGGTGCGCCACGGGGAGTTTGCCAGACTCTGCCCAGTGGGTAGGCTACATTCGATAGCCTGCAAGTTTGTCCAAAGTAGGAATGAGATGATAAGATGTCATAAAAGATGTCCTGATAAGATGTCGCGTGGCCACGAATGCGGCCGCGCGGTTCCGGGAGCTGGATTTTATAGTCTCTGAGTCTTGGTCGTTGATGGGATTACACCGCGCCAGGGGGCCAGGTGGTGGGTGTGACCCCCGCCTACTGGAATTTGGAGGATCTGGGTGGAGGATGCTCGACTCCAGTCCGAGTAGGCTGGGAGATCTCGGCCCCGGAACCCGCGTGGATTTGTCCCACTGCCAGTACCTTCAGGTGTGCGGAGAGTGGTCTCAGCATGGTGGTGGCTGGTCCTGGAGGTCTTCGGCTGCTGGAGCCCTGGTCGGGGCAGGGAGGAAAGCTCAACCCGCTCCCCTCCAACGGGCCCCGGCGAGGGACAGCCAGGCGTGGGGGCAGACTGCACTGTTCTCGTCCGGGAGCTGGATTTTATAGTCTCTGAGTCTTGGCCGTTGATGGGATTACACGGCGCCAGGGGGCCGGGTGGTGGGTGTATAATTCTATATAGATTGGGTATATCTGATTGGATTAATTTTGTTTGGGACTGTTTTATTAGTTTTAAATTGTAATTTAGGTAACATGATTGCAATAATGTTAATTGTTAAGATGTACAAAATTACTGCATCTCACTGATACCAAAGTATTCAAGGCCCTCCACCATTATCCTTATGTTACATTATTCTTTCCCTCCATGGGCTCCCCCCACTGATTTGTAATCTGAGTTTTGTAATCTAAGGCAAGGGTTTGTCCTCATTTGATACTGTATATTCCATTGTTTTGTTTTCTATTTTTCACAGATGAATGAGGTCATTTTATATTTGTGCTTCTCCTTCTGACTTATTTTGCTTAACATAATACACTCCAGTTCTATTCAAACTGCAGGAACTACAAGGTTTCATCTTTTCTTGTAGGTTCAAAGTATTGCACCATGTATATATGTAACAAATTTGTGATAAAAACTAGTCATTCATCTGTCATTGGTCATTTGGGCTATTTTCATAGCCTGACTGTTGTACTTAGTGATGCAATGAATGTAGGTATGCATAGGTAAAGGTAAAGGCCCTCCCGTTGATCGTCGATTTGCTCGAGCAGGCCCAGTAACGTCTCCATTGGAGACTTTGTTGTTACTGTGTCTGGCATATCGAATACTCTCGGTAGCTTGCCGGGCTCTCCTAATATATATATATATATTTTCAAAGGAATGCTATGTGTTGGGGGTTAGATACAAGAAGTAGGTTCATTGGGTTATATGGAACTCTAGTGTTACTCTTTTTGAGAAGTCTCCATACTGTTTTCCATAGAGTCTGAACTAGAGAACATCCCACTAATGTGAATGACAGTTCCCTTTTCACCACCTTCTTTGTCAATAATGATTGCCTCTAGTCTTTTGATATATTGCCTTCTCGGTGATGTGAGATGATGTCTCACTGTTGTCTTGATTCACATTTTCCAGATGACAAGTGAGTATGAAACGTTTTTCGCATTCCTACTAGCTATTTGTTTACCCTTTTCAGGGAAATGTCTATTCATCTCCTCTACCCATTTTTTGATGAGGTTCTTTTTTTATTGCGCACTTTCCACCTTTTAGTAGAGTATAAGATCTTGCTATTGAGAAAATAAATGAAATTAAAAAGCCTTTAGCTAGACTTTAAAGGAAGAGAAAAAAAACAGAATCAGGAATTTAAGACAAAATTTCAATATAATAAAACACAAAGGATGCTAAGAGATACTATGATAGACACCATCAAAATCAATTATACAGAATAAGTGGATACAAGTTTTAGGAAATCCAGACCAAAGCAGAACCAAAAACAAATAGGAGCCAGTACAGTGGGCAAGGTGTTACCTTGGATGCGGCCAACCCAGGTTCTATCCCCAGAACCCCATATGGTCCCAGAACCACCAAGAGTAATCTCTGAGCACAAAACGAGGCAGTATCTCTGAGAACCACCAGGTGTGGCCCAAAAGCTAAATCACAACAAAACAAAAAATAAAACAAACCTGAAATAACTTATCACAGGTACAATAATTGGAGCAGTGATAAAAAAAATGCCCCCAAACAAGTCTTAGGCCAACTAGATTTACCTGTAAATTTTACTGAATCTTTAGATAATTTATAATTATTATTCTCAGACTCTAGAAGACATCAAAGGAGAAATATTTCTAGTTCCATACCATGAAGCCAATATTATTTTGATAACAGAATCAGACAAGCACATCACAAAAAACAGTATACCAATACTTATGATGAACATAGATGCAAAACCTTTCAACTTATGTGAATCTTTACTCGCTCTCGCTCTCTGGCTTTGTAAGCCCCTTAAGTGTGCGGGGATTACACGTGAAAGGATGTTCACGGTCTCTCCGGGCGGCTCTCTTGCCACCCTCTTTAGGTGCTCTCAAGCCGCTTCTTCACCTGGGACGGCTGTTGCCTTGGACGGACGAAGGAAGAGTGAGGGCCGAGCTGGTTGCTGATTAGTTGCTGTTTATTCAATCTCTTGTTTCTTCCAGCTCTCTCCAACCTTCTCTCTTTCTCTCTGTATCTCTCTCTCTAACCGTGCAATTCTTTCTTCTCGCTGTATCTGTCTCCCTCTCTTCTCTCCTTCTCCTTCAATCCCCTCTCCTTCAATCAATCAATCCCTTTCTCCCCACAGCCACTCTTTGTTATCCTCTCTCTACACCTCCCCAGCCATGTCTCCCCATGGGAAGTGTGATAAAAAATGTTTTTCCAGACTTCCCGACCACCTGTAGCCCACAAGGGCAAAATAGCCCTAGAGGTGTATTTCTCCTCTCCTTAGACCAGCAACTTAATTAACATCTTTAGTTCTCCTTCCTGATATTTACCATTCTGTGGACACAGTAATAGACACTTTTAGGCTTATAGGGTGACTCTCCTGGGGACATCTCACCACAGACTAAGATTACAGTACCCAGACCGAGTCAATCATTCCTAACCCCAGCAGAGTCCAAATCTAGTTATTACTTTTTGGATGATGACAAAATTTGTCCATGACCAAGATCTTAACTTAATAGTTAAACATTATGGCACTTTGGCCAAGCCCATTTCGATGCCAGGGTAGCTCATAGCTCACCGCTTGCCCTGGGTCCATCCAGTCCCTCATCGGGACCCTGATTTTGGGGATCTAGGAAATAAGGGCAACTGAGGCTTAAGTCAAGAAAGCAGATATCCAGGAGGTGATATTATCTGGAGTCAATTAACTTCCAAGCCATAGGCTTGTCTTTTTTTATTTTATTTTTAAAATTTTTATTAGTGAGACACCATGAGGTACAGTTGTAGACTTACAAATTTTGTGCTTGGGTTTCAATTATACAATGATCAAATACCCATCCCTCCACCAGTGCCCATTTCCCATCACCAATGATCCCAGTATCCCTCCCATCCCCCATACCCTCCATCCCACCCTGCCTCTGTTGCAGGGCATTCCCCTCTGTTCTCTCTCTCCTTTTGGGTGCTGTGGTTTGCAAAAGAGGCATTGAGTGGCAATCATATTTGGTCTATAATCTACTTTCAGCATGCTTCTCCCATCCTGGGAGGATCCTCCCAACACCCTTATTTGGTGCTCCCTTCTCTATCTGAGCTGCCTTTCCCCCTAGCATGTGTGGCTAGCCTTCAAGCCATGGAGCAAAATTCCTGGTACTAATCTCGGCCATTCTTGGGTGTTAGTCTCCTATTTTGTTACTTTATGTTCCCTAGATGAATGCAGTCTTTCTATGTCTAGCCCTCTCTTTCTGACTCATTTCGCTTAACATGATACTTTCCATGTAGTACCACCTGTATGTAAATTTCATGACTTCATCTTTTCTGGGCTGGAGTGATAGCACAGCGGTAGGGCGTTCTAACAGCTACATAGTACTCCATTGTGTAAATGTACCAAAGTTTCTTTATCCAGTAATCTGTTCTCAGGCACTCAGGTTTTTTCCAGTTTCTGGCTATTGTAAAGAGTAGGCTTGTCTTTTTAACTATCTTTATGTATTCATACAAAAAGCAATTGCTCTCTAATAACTAACATGCAAAGGACATTAAGCAGAAGAGAAAGACAATATTTACAAGTCAGAGTCTGATCAGGAGACAAAGGTAATTGACAGGTTGCAGGGCAATCAACAAACACATGCTCCCAGTGGTCAGAGAGGAAGGGCAAACCAACATTATCTTACACAACTGAATACTCATAAAAAAGGATTACACATCATGATCAAGTGGACTTTAATACATGCATGCAATAATGGAACAACATACTTTTGTTGGTTTATCAGTAACAGAAAATAAAAAGTCATATGCCTATATATATGTGCTGAGAAAATACTTGACATTACAAAGTCATGTTTGTTACTAAAAACTCTTGATAAAATGGAGATAGAAGAAATGTATTTAATCTTAATTAAGGTCATATAATTTACAGCTAATATACTCAATGTTGAAAAATTAAATTTCTCTTTAAAACTTAGAACAAAACTAGGATGTCCACTATCACCACCTCAATTTAATTCAATATTAGAATTTTTTCTAGAAGAATTAGTTAACTAAAGAAATAATATATCTCCAGATCAGGAAAGAAGTGAAGAAATTATTAGCAGATTATAGGGCAATATATATAGAAATATATATAGGGCAATATATATAGAAAACCCCAAAGAATTCATAAAAATGTTCTCAGAAACAGTGAGTACAGCAAAGTGATTGATTACAAAATCATTATACAGGGGCTTGAAGTGATAATACAGCAGGTTGGGTGCTTGCTTTTCATGTAGCTGACCTGGGTTCAACCCATGGCATTCCATATGGTCCCTTGTTGTACAGCCAGGAGTAATTCCTGGGTGCAGAGCCAGGAGTAACCCCTGAGCATTGCTAGGTGTAGCTCCAAAAAAACAAATCAGCATACAAAAATCTATTGCATTAGTATATTCAAGTAACTAATGAGAGGAAGAAATTCAGAAAACTTCCCATTTTCAGTGTATCCAAAGATTAAAATGTCTAAGAATAAACTTAACTAAGAAAGGGGCCAGAGAGACAACACAGCAGACAAGGCATTTATCTTGCACACATCTGACCTGGAACTGATCCCTGGCACTGTAAGTGGTCCCTCAAGCCCTGCTGACAACAGAATTCCTGACAACAGTATCAGGAGTAATCCCTGAGCACTTACTTATGTGGCTTCAAAACAAAAACAAGAATAAATTTAACCAAGGAGGTAAATACCTGTAGAACAAAAACTGCAAGACAGGCCAGGGATGTTGTTCATTGGTAGAGCACTTACCTTGCATGTGTGGTGTAATTCCCAGCATCACAAAAACTTACAACAAAAAACCCAAATCATTGTTAAAAGACAATGACTTTGAAAGGCTGTCCATGTACATGTATAAAGCGAATTAAGATAGTAAAATATTCATGTTACCAAAAGTAATATAGAGATTCAATGCAATGTCAGTCAAAATGCCAATGTCTTTGTAAATGAAAATAGGTTAAAATTTTAGGTTTATTGAATCATACATAAAAGACCTGAATAATTATGGCAATCCTGATAAAGAAAAAGAAAATGGAGACATAAATGTTACCTGACTTCAAACCATATCACAAAACATCAATAACTAAAACTGCGTGGGAACCAGCAGTAGAACCTTACCTTTCATGTGTAAGACTCTGAATTTAATCCCTAGTACCACAAAAAATGAACATACTAGAATAAAATGGACATATGTTTAATGGAATTGAATCTAAAGCCCAGAAACAAACACAAACATTTATTGAAAATTAATGGAAAAGCATTTAATTCAATGCAATATTGAGTGTATTTTCAACAAATGATGATGGGAAAATCTGACAACCCATATGAAAAAGAATGAAACTGGGATACTCTCAAACTCCATTTACAAAAATAAATAAAAAATGAAAGACCCCTATGTAAGATCTGAAACCATATAGTACATAGGTGAAACATTTCCATGACAGTGTTAGAGACATTTTTGGGACTCAATCTCCACAACAAAGGAAAATAGAGATGAACAATTGGTACTATATCTAACTGAAAAACTTTCACGCAGCAAAAAGAAACATAAATACAAAAAAAAAGTTTACTGAATGGAAGAACATACTTTCAATTAATACATTGATAGGGGCTAATAACCAATGTATACAAAGAAGTCACACAACTCAACAACAATAAACAACAATAAACAACTGGAGCGATAGCACAGCGGGTAGGGCGTCTGCCTTGCACGCAGCCAACATGGCCGACCCGAGTTCGATTCCTCCGCCCCTCTTGGAGAGCCCGGCAAGCTACCAAGAGTATTCGATATGCCAGACACAGTAACAACAAAGTCTCCAATGGAGACATTACTGGGCCTGCTCGAGCAAATCGATGATCAACGGGAGGGCCTTTACTTACTTTACTAAACAACCAAATTTTAAATGGGCAGATATTTGAATAGACACTTCAAAGAGGACACACAGAAAGCCTACAAGCATATGAAAAGATGCTAATCCTCACTGATTTCTAGAGAAATGTAAATAAAAATCACAATGGGATTACACTTATAAATATGGCTCACACCAAAAGCAGCATAACAAGTTTTGTAAGGAGTTTCGAGAAAATGGCACACTCATGTACTGTTGGTTGGAATGTAAATTGCTGCAACTATTCATATACTGTTGGCAGGACTATAAATTGCTGCAACTATTTTGGAAAGTGCTATGAAGTTTCCTTAAAGATAGATTTACCATATAACTCAGCAACTCTAATTTTGGAAATCTATTTGAAGAATTCAAGTACATTAACACAAAAGTTATATTCACTCTATTGTTTACAAGAGTGTTATTTACAATAGGTAAAACATGAAAGCAACTGAAATGATAGTTGTTTATAAAAGATTAAATAAAGAACATGTTTGTTATGCAAAATGAAACAAGTCAGAAGGAAAAATTGAATGGCTTTCCTATATGTACAATGTAAGGACAGAATTAATGATTGTGTATAACACAAAGACAAAACATTGGACATTGATTGTAGGTCTAAGTTTAACAGAGAGATGGTAGGGAGGAAATATAGGTTGGGGGTGTATAAAATAAATTATGCAACTCAAATCTATGAAATAAAAAGAATAATAATCATTTGTATACTGTAAAATGGAAGTTAGATGAAGGCAAAGCTAACCCATGAAAATAGTCTTCTGTGATATTAGTCCTGAGGATAATGCAAAATATAATGACAATGAGATATCACTACATACCTATCATATGGTTAAAATTAAAACACAAAATGAACTTTTGGTAAGGATATGAAGCAAAAAAACTTCTGATATTTTGTTTTTAAAAAAGTGGGGAAATTTCTTTTTTTTAAATGGCTTTTTGGGTCACACCTAGCGATGCTCTGGGATTACTCCTGGATCTGCACTCAGAAATTACTCCTAGTAGTGCTTGGGAGAGCATATAGGATGCCAGGGATTGAACCCAGATATGTTACATGCAAGGAAAATGCCCTCTGCTGTACTATCACTCCATCTCCTTGTGGAAGTTTCTTAGAAAACTGATTATATGCATACACTGAATCCAGCAACTCTACACTTAGGTGTTCAAGCAAGAGATGTGAAAGAGTTTGTCTGAAAAAAGACAAAACTGTTCATAGCAACTTTATTGATAACACCATTCACACTTGAAAATAGCCCATTTTACCACAAGAGAATAGATTTTTGGTTGGTATGGTGGTACTCAGAGGCTAATCCTGAATTGGTTCTTGGGGGTTGCTTCCAGTAGTTCTCAGAGGACTATGTGGTGACAGGATTCTAGTTTGAAGCTACCACATGCAAAGCATGTAATCTCCACCACTTTGATCCAACCAAGACTTTATACAATGGAATATGATTACAAAGATAAAGAAATGGTGACAGTCCTAATAGTGATAACAGTGGATATATCTGGAGTGTAAAGGTCTGAGTTGACTACCAAGTGACACACACGAAGCTTGTTCTGTATAACTAAACTCCCTTAAATGTAAATGTAGTGACTGTGCTTTTTATATTATTTAAATTTTACCTAATAAAAATTTCCTAAACAAATATCTAACTCTAGTTAATATTTATATTGAATGGTATTAGATGTGAAAATGCTAATGACTTTAGTTTATTTCGAATTGCAAAAAAAGTAAGATTAGTTTGTGCATGTGATGGATAGATGGAAATATATGTAGTTAAAATCTTAGCAGTAAACTCTTGGTGATGAGTATATGACTCTTTATTTTACAATTCTTTTAAATCCCATGCATGAAAATCTATACAGCAAAGTGTTTAAAAGGAAGAAATTAGGGTAGAGATGGAAAGAAAAGAAACAGTTATACCAGGAAGATTTGATCTATAGACACGGGGGTGCTAAAAAGATGTGGCAGTAAATAAGTAGAGTTTGAGGTAGCTAACTGATCACACAAAATATATATGTTTTTGGAAGTCCACTTATTTACCCTGGTTTTAAAAAATATGTGCACTTATCATTGAAGAGCTTAAAACACAAAAACAAGAACCCTAAACTTATTCACATTTCCCTATGGCAGAACTCCTCAAACTTAAACCAACACAATCTGCTTAAATAAACAAGACTTTATCTTGTTAGAAAATTAGTGTTGTGTCTCTATTAGAAAACTATTTTTTTGGTGACTTATCTTAGATTGGCAGAGCTAGAAATTTCAAATCCAACTTGCCATTTTAGAGAGGGAAAAAGAATTGGGAATAATAAAGCTGGAAAAAAGCAAACACAGGTTTTCAAAATACTATTTTTTCTTACTCCAAAAGGTTTTCAAACAGTTTAGTATAATGAAATAGTACATGGAGCCCCCATATGAAAAACACATAAAAATAACAAATGAGCTCTACAGGTAGCTTAAATATCTGTAGTTTGATAGAAAATGTTTAACTAAAAAATTGTGCTTTTGAGAGCTCATTTTAGAAAATGTGCTTAAAGGTAAAAGGACATTTTGTTTCTTGGTAACTAACAAGTTTACATCTCTGCTTTGAAGGCAGTTTTTGAAACTGAATATGGTTGTATAATCTTCTTTTGTCCCCACTGACTTATAGTTTGCTTTCTCTTGATTTCTGGTTTCTGTTCAGTGGGATAAATGACCACTAATATTTAAATGTACCATCTTGTTCCAAAATGATGATGCAAAAAAAAACAAGCAATTAATAATAACGATAGGAAATTAAAACAATATCAGATTGAAAGGCTGAAGAGATAGTATAGTGGGTAGGATCACACATGACCCAGGTTCAACTCCTGGCATCCCATATGGTCCCCTGAGCACTACTCAGATTCCTGAGCTCAGAGCCATGAGAAAGCCCTGAACACTTCTGGCTGTGTTTATTCAAAAATAAAATAAAAATAAAGGCAAAACAACAAGAGCAGAGTGAGATCATGTATACCTGCTAGAAATAGGCCATGAATTTCTTTCTGAGTTTTCTAAAAATAAATATAAAAAGTAAAACGCTATTACTTACAAGGAGTCAATGCCTATAAGCATATAAAATAAGACCGGTTTTTCAGAGTAAGCTTCCAAAATCATGTAAATTCTCATAAGTAGGATTTCTGGAAAATAAAAGAAGAATATAAAAATTAGCAAAAACTCAGTTTAGAATGTCTCTTATGACACTCCTCAATGCGGGATACTAAAATACAATTAATAAAATACATTATTACTCACATTATTATTCTCCATGAAGTGGAAGTAATATTCATTTGAAGTCAAGGCCAAAAGTAACATTTTATAGAAGAAACCTCTTAAAAATTACTTTTTTTGGTTACATATGAGACTTTCAGGCCAGGGAGATAGCTCAAAAAGTAAAACATGTGCAGAGCATATGCAAGGTTCTGAATTTAGTTCCTGGTTCTCTGGCACTCCTGGCTCTTTAAGTACTACTGGTGCTCCTGGGAGCCCCTATTACTGACAGGGGAGAAATGAATAGGGGAAGACCATGCCTCTAGGCTGAGCATCTCCGAGAATGACCCCTATTAAACAAATGATGTTTCACATTTTAAAAATATGATAGTAGAATATATGTTTAGATTATGTCTTTTTGCCCCTCCGTTTCCTTCTAGATCATGTTTTTTGTGGGAAGTTTTCATTTAACACTATTGATAGATTCATACAAATTTTCACTTTAAGCAAAATGATGTCTATACTCTCAAATTCTACAATACTGACATCTCAGCAAGAGCACACCAAATTAGATGAAAAAGTAATATATAAACTAATTATGCTCAATAAACAATAGCAACTAGCAACAACAGTTTAGTAAACCCTAAGACAAGGACTTAATGATGCCAAGGTGAGACACAACAATTTTCTTTTTAAAAAATTTTTATTAGTGAAACACCATGAGGTACAGTTGTAGACTTACAAGTTTTTGTGCTTGGGTTTCAGTTATAGAATGATAGAGTACCCATCCTTCCACCAGTGCCCATTCTCCACCACCAATGTTCCCAGTATCCCTCCTACTACCCCCCCCCCCCCATCCCATCCCGCCTCTGTGGAAGGTCATTCTGTTTTGTTCTCTCTCTCCTTTTGGGTGTTGAGGTTTGCAAAATAGGCATTGAGTAGCAATCATGTTCGGTCTATAGTCTACTTTCAGCTTGCATCTTCCATCCTGGGAAGATCCTCCCAACACCCTTTACTTGATGTTCCCTTCTCTATCTGAGCCGCCTTTTCCCCTAGCACGAGCAGCTGTCCTTCAAGTCAGGGAGTGAACCTCCTGGTACTTATCTCGACCACTTTGGATGTTAGTCTCCTATTTTGTTACTTTATATTCCCCAGATGAATGCAATCTTTCTATGTCGGTCCCTCTCTTTCTGACTCATTTCGCTTAGCATGATACTTTCCAGGTACTACCACTTGTATGTAAATTTCATGACTTCATCTTTTCTAAAAGTTACATAGTACTCCATTGTGTAGATGTACCGAAGTTTCTTTAACCAGTCATCTGTTCTTGGGCATTCAGGTTTCTTAAAGATTCTAGCTATTGTAAAGAGTGCTGCAATGAACAAACAAGTGCAGATGTCACTTCGGCTATACTTTTTTGCCTCTCTGGGATATATTCCCAGGAGTGGTATCGCTGGTTCAAATGGGAGCTCAATTTCTAATTTTTTGAGAATCATCCATACTGTTTTCCAAAAGGGCTGAACCAGTCGGCATTCCCACCAGCAGTGAAGGAGGGTCCCTTTCTCGCCACATCCACACCAAAACCGGTTGCTTTTGTTCTTTTGTATGTGGGCCATTCTCTGTGGTGTGAGATGGTATCTCATTGTTTTGATCTGTATCTCCCTGATAATTAGTGATGTAGAGCATTTTCTCATGTGCCTTTTTGCCATTTGGATTTCTTCTTTGAGAAAGTTCCTGTTCATTTCGTCGCTCCATTTTTTGATGGGATTGGATGTTTTCTTATTGTGGAGTTCAACCAGTGCTTTGTAGATCCTTGATATCAACCCCTTTTCCAATGGGTATTGGGTGAAAATCCTTTCCCATTCTGTAGATTGTCTTTGTAATTTGGTCACTGTTTCTTTTGAGGTGCAGAAGCTTCTTAGTTTAAGATAATCCCATTTGTCTATCTCTGTTTTCACTTGCTTGGCCAGTGGCAAGACACAACAATTTTCAAAAATTTTCTTTTACTGAAGTATTTTTGATAATTCCATTAACCATTTAGTTGTAATAAGCAATAGCACAGTGGTAGGGCATTCGCCTTACAAGCGGCCAACATGGCTGACCCGAGTTCGATTCCTCCGCCCCTCTCGGAGAGCCCGGCAAGCTACCGAGAGTATTCGATATGCTAAACACAGTAACAACAAAGTCTCCAATGGAGACGTTACTGGGCCTGCTTGAGCAAATCAACGATCAACGGGAGGGCCTTTACCTTTACCTTTACCTTTAAGCAATATAAAATCAATTATTTTTCCTGCTATTGGGACAGGCTTGGGAAGTCACTGTCACTGTCCTCCCGTGGTTCATCGATTTTCTCGAGCAGGCCCAGTAACGTTTCCATTGGAGACTTTGTTGTTACTGTGTTTGGCATATCAAATACGTCACGGGTAGCTTGCCACTGTGGGCAAGATACTCTTGGTAGCTTGCCGGGCTCTCCAAGAGGGACAGAGGAATCGAACTCGGGTTGGCCATGTTGGCTGCATGCAAGGCAAACGCCCTACCTGCTGCGCTATCGCTCTAGCCCAGGCTTGGGAAGTGGTTGAGAAAATGGGAACATTAGTAATGGGATTGGTGTTGGAATATTTAACAATTGTAACAACTGTATTATGAACAACTTTGTAAACCAGTGTTTAAATAAAGACAAAAATTAAAATAAACAGAAGAAATAATTAAGCACAAATAAATAAATAAGCACTTTCTTAGTCTCATTGCTGTTATCAAAAAGTAGTATTGAATTTTGAAAATGTTAACATTACAAATGCAGGAACACAAAATTCTTAGCATCATCTGTTCTACACATTTGAAAAAAATGTTTTCTGAATATTTTTAAAAAATTTATTTCTTTGAGCATGTTTAAGCTCATAGTAAAACTGCACAGACGATACATACATAACCTTCTCCATTACCAATATCTTGCACTGCAGTGGTACCTTTTTTATAATCAACAAACTTGCATTGAAAGATCTTCCCACAAAGTCCACAAGAAACTCTACTGCTGTCGTGAATTCTGTGGGTTTGGGAAATGACATGAATAGAACATATAGTATCATATTGAGTGTTTTCTTTCTTTATTTTGATTTTTTTTGCATTTTTTAGTGTTTCTAAGGGTTTACTCCTGGCTCTGTATCAGGGATCACTCCTGGTGGGGCTCAGGGGACCATATGCAGTGTTGGAATTAAACTCGAGTCAGCCATTTGCAAGGCAAGCACTCTATCCACTCATGACCCTATGAAGAGTGAGTTCCTCTTATTCACGTCTCCCCCGATATTATCTTTGTGCTGTCTCCATAGTTTTTCTTTACCCTGAATGCTGTAGTTTGAATCCTATGATACTGTAGCTATTTCAGATGGACTTTTATGTTTTTTTTAAGTTTTGCAACCAACTTTATAACTCAAGAAACTCAAGTTTTAAAATAAAAATGAACCTTTTTTATGTACCACATTATTTTCTAATAATCCAATGCAGATACAAATATGTACTTTGATATATCAGCATAAAACCTTTGAATCACAAATTTTTATAAAACATGATAAAAACCTTCTTTGGCTTAATTTCAATAGTTCTTGTACCTTAGTTATTTAAAGCCATGAGCTTTCTACACCAGATACTTTTAACAATTCCATGAGAATACAAACATGCTTTCAAACACAGATACAGCTCTTTGGATTTTTTTTTACCAAACTTTGATATTGGCATAAGGAAATACTTTAATTGACACTGTTTATGAAAATGAGGAAACTTTATTTTAATGGCTTCTGTACCTCTGTTGTTTCTAAAAATGACCCAGTTTTTTTTTTTAATTAAAATTAACTGAGGCTTGCAAGATAAGGTCTTACATTCTCTGAACTCTTATTTCAGTTTAGTTTTAGGCTCTAGTTCCACAGCTCTTCCTGGATAGGCCAGATAGTACAGATTCTTAAGTTCAAAAGAATTAAACTGTTAATAACCATTAATGTTCTTCCAATAAGAAATTTAGATTGAGAATTTTGCTTTCTCTGTAGGCTCAACATTATGACAAGCAATCTTTGTTTAAACCTGGTCTAACAAGTTCCAAAGACAACTACACTTCTTAAATCACTGAGTTGCATATCACTGACTTCTCTAGAATTTCTACTTCTGATTTCAACCTGGTTCCAACACTCGAATGTTCTACATAGACAGACAGACAATGAACTTACTAAAAACACCACACGTACATATGCTCATGTCTGCAGTTGATCAATCAATCTGATCCTTCAAAAATGGGAGGTAGAAAACTGATAGACTGAGAAAGGAAGGAGCAGTCCCTAGGGCAAAGAAGCCCTGTCGGCCGATTGGGAACACTGCTCTCCGTTTCCTAGCATGACCAGCTAGTCTCCTGTTTGTTAAAAAATGAGTCAAGACATCTCCCCTCAATCATATGATCATCTAATCTTTGATAAAGGTGCGAGTAATGTGAAGTGGAGTAAGGAAAGCCTCTTTAACAAATTGTGCTGGCATCACTGGACGGCTACATGCAAAAAAATGGGCTCAGAACTCTGCCTAACACCATGTACAAAAGTAAGATCAAAATGGATTAAAGACCTCAACATCAGACCAGAAACCATAAGGTACATTGAAGACAAAGTTGGGAAAACCCTCCATGACATTGAAGCTAATTGTATCTTCAAAGATGCCACGCCACTGACTGAGCAAGTGAAAACAGAGATAGATAAATGGGACTATCTTAAACTAAGAAGCTTCTGCACCTCCAAAGAAACAGTGACCAAAATACAAAGACAGTCTACAGAATGGCAAAGGATATTCGCCGAATACACATCTGACAAGGGGTTGATATCCAGGATATACAAAATACTGGTTAAACTCCACAAGAAGAAAACATCCAACCCCATCCAAAAATGGGGCAATGAAATGAACAGAAACTTTCTCAAAGAAGAAATCCAAATGGCAAAAAAGCACATGAGAAAATGCTCTACATCATTAATCATTAGGGAGATGCAGATCAAAACCACAATGAGATACCATCTCACACCTCAGAGACTGGCCCACATTCAAAAGAACAAAAGCAACCGTTGCTGGCGCGGATGTGGCGAGAAAGGAACACTCCTTCACTGGTGTTGAGAATGTCGACTGGTTCAGCCCTTCTGGAAAACAGTATGGACGATTCTCAAAAAATTAGAAATTGAGCTCCCATTTGACCCAGCAATACCACTTCTGGGAATATATCCCAGAGAGGCAAAAATGTATAGTCGAAGTGACATCTGCACTTGTTTGTTCATTGCAGCGCTCTTTACAATAGCCAGAAACTGGAAGAAACCTGAATGCCCAAGAACAGATGACTGGTTAAAGAAACTTTGGTACATCTACACAATGGAGTACTATGTAGCTGTTAGAAAAGATGAAGTCATGAAATTTACATACAAGTGGTACAACATGGAAAGTATCATGCTAAGCAAAATGAGTCAGAAAGAGAGGGATAGACATAGAAAGATTGCATTCATCTGGGGGATATAAAGTAACAAAATATGAGATTAATACCCAAGAATAGCTGAGATCAACACCAGGAGGATTACTGCATAGCTTAGTGGCCAGTCGGGCATTCTAGAGGAAAGGGCAGCTCAGATAGAGAAGGGAACACCAAATAAAGGGTGTTTGGAGGATCCTCCCAGGAGGGGAGATGCATGTCGAAAGTAGACTATGGACTGAACATGTTTGCCACTCAATGCCTCTTTTGCAGACCACAACACCCAAAAGGAGAGAGAGAACACAGGGGATTGCCCTGCCACAGAGGCAGGGGGGGATGGGGGAATGGGGCTGGGGGGGATATTATCCATGGTGGTGGAAAATGGGTACTGGTGGAGGGATGGGTATCTGATCATTGTATAATAGAAACCCAAGCACAAAAAATTGTAAATCTACAACTGTACCCCATGGTGTTTCACTAAAAAAAAAAATTTAAAAAAAACACACACAAAAAAATGGGTCAAGAATAAAGTTTTATCTTGGCACATAAAAGGAAAAAATCATATACATGTATATATATCCATATGTGTGTAATATTTTAATTGTTTTATCACAAAATTGCCAATGATTACATAACCACTAACTGAAAAAGTTCTTTTGTGATTCAATAAATTCAGATCTTATTCAGTCAAAAAAATGGGTCAAGAAAGCACTTTTGTTGATATATGCTGGCAAAATTAGCTATGGCAAAGTTGTTGAAACCTAAGGTGGTCAGATGTTACCATATTTTGGTCAAGGCTAGTTCTGAGGCAGGGAGTTAGTATCTTATCAGACATGGAGATAGGTTTTGTTTCTGATATCAGTTAATCATATGATCTTGCATTTTCCTGCCTCCTCAGCTTTGATAATCATATTTCTTTTGTTACCTGCAAAGATCTGACTGCAAAATGATCTGGTAATGCAAACTACCATTCACTGTATATCCTTCCCAAGATTTTTGCTTATACTCAGGCCACGTGGTGTTACAGAGGTCAACAAGATACTCCTTATCTAAACTACCTAGTTGCAGGCTCTTCCGGTGTTTTAACAAGCAACCCAAAGGAAAATATTTAGGTATTGATGTAGAATTTCCCATACCTCCTAAGTGTAACATATGAAAGGAAGGGAAAAGAAAAATCTAAAGTAGGATAATTCCTTAGCAAGCTCTCCTCCTTATAGTTTCTCCCTAGGGGCTTTATCTCCTTCTGACTGAACCGCTATGGTCTAGCGTGGACATGACCACAACTTTATGTCGGGCTATCAGAAATGAACTGCTGTGATGCTGTGGTTCTAGAGGGTTCTGGTGCGGACAGGACCACAACTGCATGCTGGCCCATCAGAAAAATCACAAGAAAGAACATCTCCTTCAGAGATTTCTGAGTCACCCCAGGCGTCCCTGGGGCCTACCTGAGCATCCACAGGTATGGCTTGCATGTGGAGCCATACCTAGAGTGCCCTGGGTTTCCAAGAAGCCTATTGAGGGGAGAAGAGAAAGGTTCTGCCTTTCTTAGCTTGTTACGTGTTCCAATGCTTCCTGTTGACTTGCTTTCTTCCTCAAACTTCTTACCTGTCTTTTTACCACTTTTTCTTTCTGCCTCACTTTGCCTAGAGCTAAACCTGCTGACTGCCTCCATTAGCATTTGAATTGACCTCTAGCTGATCTTCTGCTGAGACTGGGTGGGGAAAGGATTTTCTACCTAGAAATTGATCTACCTTAGTTTCCCAGAATCTTTTCACTAGTGGGCTTTCCTCTTGTCCCTCCCATAGTGGACAGTGATGTGAGACAGACAAGAGGGGTGTCTCTGTGCAGAGACCATTCAGATGCTTGCCTGGCCGGTGGAGAACTTGGCCTTAGTGGTTCAGCATTGTGACTTGCGACCGGCAGCTATGCCAGTGCCACCCTTGATCTTACGTTCTCCGTGGAATCGCAGGCAGCCCACTCGAGCTCTGTGACTTTAGAGGGATTTTAAGAATGCCAGGTTGTGGAGCAACAAAATCACACCCGCTAAGAGGACCTATCGAGGTGCTCATGCACACACATATTTACACAGAGGTTATCACATTCCTCCCCCTTCCCCCTAGAGATTTCCAAGGGAGCATACCTCCACAGCAGATTTTCCACAGATTACCTCTTTCCTCGTGGATTTCTTCACTGCATCAGTCCCTTCGTGGTCGCCATCTGATGTCGGTGGGCCCCATGGGTGATTTATGTGAAGTGAGGATGAGAAAGACGGTCACTTTCTCCCGAACCGCCTCTGCCATCCGGGACCCAGGGTTACTGTGTTCTTGTCTCGCCTCGCAGAAAGGAATTTCAGGAGTAGACAAGCAACAAAACAAATAGATTTTATTTGGAGGATTTTTAAGGTGAGGAGGAGGAGAAAGTGAGAGAGTAATGTACTCAAGAGAGAACACAGGCCTCCCCAAGGGTGGAGAGAGAGAGCCCCTACACACATCCTAACATTAGACAAAAAAGCATGAAAGTACACATCTCAAGAGGGGAGATGCGGGTGACACATGTGCTTGGGCACCACGTGGGCACAAGCAGCACATGGGCTCAGGAAGCATATGCGCCTCAGATGGACTTTTAAAACTTATTATTTGCATTAAGACTCCTCAATGTCTTTTCATGGCTTTATAGCTTATCTCTTTTTGGTGTTTAATAATACTCTTTTGCCTGGATGTACCAGTTTATACAGACACTCAGCTACTAAAGGCATGTTTTAGCAATTTTGAATAAAGCTTCTATAAATATCCCATGCAGATTTTTGTGTGAACATAAGTGTTCAACTCCTTTGTGTAAATGCTATGAGGGTGGGATTGCTGAATTGCTTTGTAAGTGTATGTCTAGTTTGTAAGAAACCATCAAACTGTGTCCAAAAGTAATGCATTCTATACAGTAAAGAATGAGAGTTTCTGTTGCTGGACATGTTCTATCAACATTGAAAGTGGTGGTTTAAATATTTTGGATTTTGGACATTCTAATAGGTGTTTAACATAGTTGCTATTTAAACTTATAATTCTTTGTTGGTATATAAAGTATGCTTTTAGTATGCTTATTTGCCAGCTGGATGTCTTCATCAGTGAGTTTTCTATAAAGGACTGAGCCTATTTTTAAAAATTGAGGTTTTTGTGACTTAGAATAATGTTAGTAATGGTATCTCATACAGACACTTCCAACACCATAGTCATTACTATTCTACCCACCTCCCACCCACAAGGACCCCATCACCCCGTTTCATACCCCCCACCAACTCAACTGTATGGATCAGTTCTCCTGACTTCGGTATTTTGTTGCCATTGTATATCTTTTCTAAAAATTTAATCACTGTGAAGTTACAGTTATTCATAACTGGATTTCAGGCACAAAATGTTTAAATACCGATCCTTTCACCAGTGTCCACTTCCCTCTACCAATTCCCACCCCCATTTGCCTCCCACCCAATAATCTGCTTCTATGAGAGGCACTACATATCTTTAAAGGTCTGCTGTATGTCTCTCATATGAGGGAGATTGTTCTGTATCTATTATTTCTTTGCAAACTCAAACTTCCTGCATTGAACGTATGTGCTTCAATCATTTGAACCATTTCTCTAGTCCCTTTTTGTTTTAATTTTTTTGTCTACTACCCTTTCCTGCCTCTTTGAGTCTTAATTGAGTATTTTATATGCTTCCATCTCTCTCTCTTATTTTAGCATACCCTTTTCAGTGATTGTCTCAGAGTTTGTAATACAGTCATATGCTACATAACAATGGTTTGGTCAATTGCATACCACATATACAATGGGTAGTCCAAATTTATAATTTAGGCATATAGTAGACTATAAATCTTTATTTATCTATACTTTATTATATTTATATGACAAAATTTCTAAAGTCACCTCATTCAGTGATGCACAACTCTGTATAACTAGAGGGACACATTTTTTCCATAGCTGGTGGTGCTCAGGAGTTACTCCTGGCTCTGAGCTCAGGAGTAACTCCTGGTAGTGCTCCAAGGGTCATATGGTTGCTGGAGATCGAATCCTGGTTGGGTGCATGCAAGGCAAGCTCTTACTTGTACTATTGCTCCAGATTCCTTAGAAGGACACTTTTTCTTTTCTTTTGAAAAATTGAATCACCATGAGATAAACAATTGAAAAACTGTTCATGATTGGGTTTCAGTCATACAATGTTCCAACACCTGCCCATTTATCAGTGTATATTTCTTATCACCAATGTTCTAGTTTCCCTCTGCCCTGCCCCCTGCCAACCTGCTTCTATGCCTCTCTCCACCCCCACCCCCTGCTTACCATTATGGTTTGCAATGCAGGTACTGAAAGGTTATCATGTATGTCCCTTTAGTTCCTTTCTGCACTCAGTTCTCAGTCCTTGTCCAGAGAGATAATTTCCAGCTATCATTGTAATAGTGATCTCTTCTCTGTCCTAACTTCCTTCCACCACCACCACCACATCCCCATCACTTGTGGCAAGCTTCCAACCATGGGTCAGATCTCTAGAGGGACATTTTAAAATAAGACTATAGGGACATAGGGATGACTTAATGGCAAAAGTTCCTGTCTTGTAATTGTGAGACTCCAAGTTCAACCCCTGCTACTCTGTTCTCTGGCACCCTAGGTACCACAAGTGTGCAAACTCTGGTTCATGACCAGGTGTGTGTGAGTACCAAAATTAAAGTGTGCAACCTCCAACGAGCACTAAGACTCAAGACTGAGTGTATAAACTGTGTGGACAGATGTGTGCTCCCCACCCCCTGAGTACAATAACCAAGTGTGTTGTACTTTTTCTTATGACTTCAAATCATCACAACAATTACAAAGGAAAAGGATGGAGGGAAATATGACTATGCTGCTTCATGGGTAGTGCAGTTATTTTACCATAGCAGCCCAATCTGAATTTTACTTTCTTATCATTTATATTGATGTTGTATTTGGAGGGGGAACAAGGATTTTGGACACACCTGGCTGTGATCAGTGCTTAATCCTGAGTTCTGCACTCAGGGATAACTCCTGGCAGGGACTATATGAGATTCCAAAGATTGAACTCAGGTCAGCTGCATT
Source organism: Sorex fumeus (assembly GCF_029834395.1). Lineage (NCBI taxonomy): Eukaryota > Metazoa > Chordata > Mammalia > Eulipotyphla > Soricidae > Sorex > Sorex fumeus. The sequence continues at coordinate 30,397,123 of NW_026606115.1, forward strand.
TAAGGCAAATGCCCTACCCACTGTACTATCTCACCAGACCTTCAATACTGTTTTTTTTGTATAAAAAAACCACAGATATATATTCCATGGCATATACTCTATGACTTTAGTTACATAAGCATACATTTGCAAGTAGGCATATATACACACACAAATGTGTGTGCAGTCATACATTGTTGCTATGGATGCAGTTATATTTAATAAATAATTTTACTTAATAAAAAATTTACTGTTTATTGTTTACTGTTTACTGTAATCAATAAACTATTTAACCTTTTACTTAATAAATTATTTCTTATTCTTAAATAAAAATATAAAAAATTGACTTTTTTGTTATATTTATTAATTGAATCTCTGTGGGAATAGTTACAAAGCTTTCAGGTTTAAGCCTCAGTCACAGAATGATCAAACACCTTTTTCTTCGCCATACTTATTTTTCACCACCAAGAACCCCAATATACCCCCTCCCACCCTTCCCAATGCCTGTGAGTCAGATGATTTCTATTTAACTCTCTCTCTCTACTTTGATTACATTCATTATTTTGACAAAAGATGCACGATTATTGTTGAGAGTTTCCGCCCAACAATCAGAATTGCTGAAAAGGCATTGTGAAATAATTTGTTTTCTATAGCTGGTTATGAGAAGCAAATGATGTCACGTGGCCGCAACTGTGGCCAGGCGATTTTGAATTTCTGATATTTTACTAATTAAGTCTGGAGGGATTTCTGTCAAGAGCCAGATAATTATGAGATTGGTTTCTGTGCCTCTGGAGCCATGGCCGTGTTAGAGAGCCACTCATGGGGGGCAACTCGTGACCTTGGTAGGGCATGAAAGACGAGCCAGTACCGTCCCCCTTCCCTTGTGGCTGCAGTTGCCCTGTCACTACCAGCTTACACCTGGCTTTCCAAAAAGCTCTGAGGCAGCGGCCACCTTGCTGCTGGGGGGAGGGGGAAGGTGGAAGAGAGAGACACCCTTTCCCTCCTAGGGAGGCATGACGCTGTAGTTTAATGCGTAGTCCATTCACTTTTCTGCCGCGAGCTGCTGGGCTCTGGATTAAGTCCTCTTGCCTCTGGAGCCATGGCCGTGCTGAAAAATTGACTTTCTATTTTGCCTTCACTAATTCACCAGATGCTCTTTCTTTATTTCACTCAAGTTTCTGACCTATGTAATTTTTTTTCTCTGTAAGGAACCTCTTTTATGATATTCTCAAGTCAAGTCTATTGAAAACAACTGCCCTCAATTCTGTTTTTTGGGAAAGTATTTCTTCTTCACCTTTAAAGTACATTTTTTTCAGAGTACAGTATTCCAAATTGGGTTTTCCCCCCTCTCTTAGTAGTTTGATATTATACACTACTGATGATGCATGTGGTGGAATTATGTACACACAATACCATCATTAGCAGTACTGTAAATCACAAAACCTCTATTAGTAAAAAAAAATTAAAAGAAAATTATGTGGATAGGTGCACTTTTCCCCCAGGGCATATTAATTTTGTTTAATGTTCTCAAATCTTCCTGGACCCATGGTTTCAAATGTGGTATTAATTTGGGGAGAAATCCTGAGTCATTATTGTTTCAAATATTTCTTCTCCTTTCTTTTTCTTTTCCCTCTGGCATTCCCAGTATGTGTATGTTTAATCTTTTGTAGTTCTTCCACATTTTTTGTAATGCTGTTGTTTTTCTTTATCTTTTTTAGATTTTTCAAAAAATATAATCATTGTAAATTATGAAGTTACAAAGATATTTATAATTGAGTTTCAGGCGTATATTTGCCCAACACCAATCACACCACCAGTACCCCCTACCCTACACAAATGTCTCCAGTTTCCCTCCTAACCCCCAGTTTACCTATGTGGTAGGTACTTTCCACCTCCCCTATTGTTCTAGTGTTCCCTTCCCTAATTTATAATTTTTTTATTTTTTAAAATAAAATTGTTTATGATGATTTGTTATATTCAATATTCCAACACCAATCCCACACCATTGCTCCTTCCCACTACCATTATTTCCAATTTTCCCAACAACCCCTCAAGCCTGCCCCTATATCAGGCCCTGAGTAATTTATTTTATATTGCTTATAATAAATAATTCACTAATGATCAAAAACATTTTCTTAGAAGAAAGTGTGTGAAGATTGTTATATCTCACATGCAGCCCTTCATTCCTTGTATTAGAAATTACTAACATGTTGTTACAGGTTAAGCCTTGTGTGTTTGTATCCTGTTAATTAAGATTGGTTGCCTTCTACTTTACATCCCATTCAGTGGGTTGTGCTACTCTTGGTTTATCAGTGATGTCGAGTTTGAAATGTCCCATGGCTGCGAGTATGGCTGCACTCTCCAGAAATTCAAGAATTTTGAATGGGGTGATACAGAAGAACTAAAATTTTAACTTGATTGTGACATTGAGTGACCCAGACTATTCAGTCTTGTATGGGGTCTGGAAGCATCTCTGCAACTTATTGATCTCTTTTGAGATTTATATATGAATCTCTGGATCATGGCCTGTTAATTAGATTATTTGGCACCAGTGGCAGTTAATGGAGGTGACTGCCAGGCTTTCAGAAGAATAGGGAGACAGGGGGAAGTAGACCATCTCCAACTCCAAGAGAACCTGGATTTTAGTCACAAACCTGCATACTTGAATTTTTCAGCAGATTAATTTCTGGATGAAGCTCATCCCAAGCCTATGGAGTCCAGCTGTGAGCATGGCTGTGATTGTGGAGTGTAGAGATTTTCGACTGCTGGGGCTCTGTTTGGGTGGGTAATGTGCTCAGCCGCCCCACTCTGGGGTGCCCAGGACAACTCATCCTGGCACGGGATCCAGAAGCATCTCTGCAACTTGTCGATCTCTTTCGAAAATTATATATGTTTCCGGATCATGGCTGGTTAATCTTTTCTGGTGTCAGAGGAAGTTCATTGGCATCCTTCCCTAAATTACCCCCCTCGTCTCTGTACTGGTGCCAATCCTCCTACTGTATGTATGTACCATAGTTTCTTTATCCAGTCATCTGTGAGTATTTGAGTTGTTTCTATATTTTGTCTATTGTATATAATACTGAAATGAATATAGAAGTACAGATGTCTTTTCTGATTTTTACTTTGGGGCCCTTGAGGTATTTTCCCAGAAGTGGAATTGTTGGGACACAGAGATGCTCAATTTCTAAAAGTCTTTTTTGAGAAATATCCATATTATCTTCCAAAAAGGCTAGATTAGTCAACATTCCCACAGGCAGTGAATGAGAGTCCCCTTTCCCCAATATCCTTGCCAACACTGGTTGTTGTTGTTCCTTTTGATGAGTGTCAATCTCTGTGGTATGAGGTGAATTTGAGTTGAATTTCCTTGATAATCCATGATATAGTGCATTTTTTCATATTTTTTGGCCATTGGTATTTCATATTTGATGAAATTCTTTTTCATCTCGTATTACCATTTTTGGACAGGATTGTATGTTTTTTCTTGCAGAGTTCGACCAGTGCTTTATATGTATTAGTACTGACCCTTTGTCAGATGAGTGGTAGGAAAATAATTTCTTCCAGTCTATGGGCTGTCTTTGTATACTGGTCATCATTTCCTTTGAGTGATAGAAGCTTCTTAGTTTAATGTAGTCTCATTTGTTTATTTTTGTTTATACTTGCTTTGTCAGTGGCATTTCATTCTTAAAGATGAGATTAGCGTTAATATCATAAAATTCTGCCCCAGATGGAATAGATAAGGGATCACTAAGAAAATGATGGCTTTAAGGCGAGTGCATCAGGAGCCTGATGGCGCCTTCAGACTTCCAGATACCTCAAAATTGCTGCTGTGCCTTGGACAGACCTCAGAACTTGGGGCAAAGTTTACCAAGAAAGTAAACGGCCAAAAGTTAGGTATGTGGGAGACACACCCACAAACTACCTCTGGCTCAGCTATATAATTGGATGCATGTCGTCTCTGGTTCCTGATCGAGCTGCTTAATGGCCATGATCCCAGAGACTCAGAAACAAATCTCGAAACCCAACGGCTTTTGGCAGAAATGTGTCCAGTCCCTGCAGTAGGTTACCGGTGCTGGGCCATCCCAGGTGGGAATAGGTTTCGTGCCTTGACCTGTTCCCCCTGGCGGCCCGGTGGTCACCATCCTCCAGAGGCCACTGGACAGTCAGGTTTGGGCATGCAGTGATGAGATGCATGGGGCCTCACGGGATGGGGGTGGAGCCAGCCCTTTCCTCCCCATCCCAACAAGACCCCGAGTCGTCGCCCACGAATGGCAACTCTAGCCCCTGATCAAGCTGCTTAACTGCCATGATCCCAGAGACTCAGAAACAAACCTTGAAACCCAGCGACTTTTGGCTGAAATGCATCTGGACCCCGTAGTAGGTTACTGTCGACAGGCCATCCCAGGGGGGAAAGGGTGCTGTCCCTCCACCTGCTCCCCCTTGGCGGCTCGATGGACGCCATCCTCCGGAGGCCTTTGGACAGTCAGGTTTAGGCCCGCAGTGACGAGACACGTAGAGCCTCATGGGATGGGGGTGGAGCCGGCCCTTTCCTCCACTTCCCAACAAGACCCTGGGTCGCCGTCCACGAACGGCTTCTAGGGCTCCTGATCAAGCTGCTTAACAGCCATGATTCAAGAGACTCAGGAACAAATCTCGAAACCCAGCAGGTTATGGCAGAAATCCCTCTAGATTTAATTATTAAAATTTTAGAATTTCAAAATCCCGCGGCCACTACTGCAGCCATGCGACATCATATGTTTTTCATAACCAGCAATAGAAAACAAATGGTCTACTGTTGCCTTTTCAGCAGATCTGAGTGTTGGGGTAAAATATCAAATAATATTGGTGGGTCTGGTGTCAAAATATTGACCTGGTAGCTTGTGTTCTCATTCTCTTTTGTTTTCAGGAATCGTTTTTAACATTTTTTTTATTAATGAAACACCATGAGGTACAGTTGTAGACTTACAAGTTTTTGTTCTTGGGTTTCAATTATACAATGATTGAGTACCTACCCCTCCACCAGTGCCCATTCTCCACCACCAATGATTCCAGTATCCCTCCCACACCTCCATCCCCCCATCCCACCCCGCCTCTGTGGCAGGGCATCCCCTTTTGTTCTCTCTCCTATTGGGTCTTGTGGTTTGCAAAAGAGGCATTGAGTTGCAATCATTTGATATCCTCTTTGATTTCCTCAGTACTGAGCTTCTTAATCTCCAGGTGCTTGAGTTGCTTCTCCTTTTCTGATTGTGGTTAACTATTTTCAGAGCATTATCACCTGAAAAGATAGTTGATATGATTTCTATCCTCTTGACTTTATGGAGGTATGTTTTGTGGCCTATCTCATGGTCTATCATGGACAATGTTCCATGTGCATTGGAGAAGATGTACATTCTGATTTTTGGGAGGGGGTGTTAAAAGTCCTATATATAACTACTAAGACCTTATCTTCCATTTCTTCCTTCAAGTTCAGTATTTCCTTGCCGTCTTTTAATCTGGTTGATCTATCAATGAAGAAAGAGCTGTGTTGAAATCTCCAACTATTATTATGTTGTTATCAATGTCTTCATTCAGGTTTATTAGTAGTTATTATGCATCTTTTGCTAGTTCCTCATTAGGTGCATATATGTTTGGGAATGTGATTTCTTCCATATGTACATATTCCTTCATCATTAATAAATGTCCTTCTCTGTCTCATAACTTTTTAAATCCTGATGTTGATGCTATCTAATACCATTATGGGCACATCAGCCTTTTTATGGGGAGTTGTTTTCTTGTAATATTGTTTTACAACCATTTCTTTTGAATCTGTTTGCCCTTACTGTTCAAATGTGTTTCTTTTAAGCAGCAGACGGCTGCATTTAATTTTCTAATTCATCCTGACACTCTGTGTCTCTTAATTGGTGCATTTAGGCCATTGACACTGAGTGGGATTATTGTCCGGGAGCTTTGTGCTATCTTTTTGTAGAACTTTGGTGTGCTTTTGAGGTTTCTTTTGCCTTAGCCCTTTTATTTCTTGTAGTGATGGTTTCAAATCTATGTAGTTTTTGCATTGTTTATTCGAAATTTTGTATATGGTTCCTTCAAATATGAATGAGAGTCAGGGTGAGTAGAGAACTCTAGGTGAGGTGTTTATATCAATGAGCTTTAAACTATATCCTATTGCATGAATAATATTTTGGTCACAGGCACAGGGATAGAACATGTGAGATGAATGTACAGAGCATAGAGGGCCAAGGCTCATTCTGGCTTGAGGTGAAGACCAACTGCCAGAGGCCTCCTTTTATTCTATTTTTCATCAGTTACATCCTAATGACTTAATCCCAGTGAAAGACTCACTAACAAGAGTACAAACAGTTATAGGATGAGCATTAGTCGAAAGAACATCTAGGTATACATTGTCTCATCAAAGCTATGTTGTCAAAGCTATGTTGTTATGATTAAAATGTCAGAGGAAGATATGGAACTGGACACATAGGCTTTACAGATTACATCTACCACATTCTTGTGGTTGGTTACACATAGGGCAAAGAGAAGGCTCATATTGATACTTGAAGGTCAATCCAAATTAAGGATGTGTAAGAGAGGGGGAAACTGCTGCCTTGTACTGCCAAGATAATGTATGACTAGGCAAGTGTATGAGAGCATGCTGTACTTCTCCAAGTCATCGGACTCACAAGTTTTTAGCTTGCCCACTTATTGTGAAGTGGGGCCTCGGTTCTGCATCCTGCTTTCAGGGCAGCATCCAGAGGCTTGTCCTATTATCCTGGCTTAGCAACAACAATATCGCACAAATGTCTTCAGGCCCAGACAGTCTCATATGTTAAACCTACTGTAAATCGTATTAATGTTCCTTTGTATGCAATTTCATACTTTGGTCTTGCTGCTTTATGTTTATTATCTCTATCTATGCCTTTCTTCACATTGACTAATAATGGTCTTGGAGTATTTATTTGACTGTCTTTTAGCTGGTGTACTTCAAGTCTTTTGGGTGTGGGTGCCCGTGCTCTCCAGCTTTGAGAACTTCTCAGCAATGATATTTTTAATTGTTTCTTTTTTTTGTGAGGGTTACTTTCCTGTTCCTCTGGGACCCTAATGATTCTTATGTTGTTCCTCTTGAATTCAACCAAGAATTCACTTGTCTGCTGTTCATTTATTTTCTTTTTTCCACCTGCTGTTCTTTGGAGGTTTACTACATTGATTTTGTCCTCTGTTACTGTTTATCTGCTGCTGAGGTCTTCCAGTGAATTTTTCATTTTGCCTTCCAAATTCTTTAGTTCAATCATTTCTGCTTGTAGTTTTCTAATTTCTGTTTTTGTATCCTTTTGTGTTGTATTGGCTCTCCATCCCACTGTTTCTTTGAACTCCTTAAACATCCTCAACATTTCCTCTATAAACTCTTTATCAGAGGGATAGAGGTCATACAACTGGTTATTATTAGTTGAGTCTTCAGGCCTACCATTTTTGATAACTAATTGTGGTGGGATTCAGCATTGCTTACTCATTGTGCCTTTTGCACCCTAGAGATGAGTTTTTGTGTTGATGGTGTGTATGGGCATCTAGGGTTAGAATGTCAGTGTATCCTTTCCATGAGATATGGTGAATTGAAGAAATGACCACAAAGTATCTGTGTGTTTTGAGGGCCCCTGAATGACCTGCGCATAAAATGGCTCAGTTCTGAGTATAGCTTTTTAGCTGTAAATTCACAGGACCAAGTATGAGGCCTTCTCAGCTTTAGTGGACCTTAGGGGCCCAGCCAAACTATCTGGCGTGCTTTAGAGGCTCCTGCCTGACTTGGGGGGAAAATAGCCTGTGTACATTTATTTCGTATATTTTCTGTTTGCTTTTTCTTTTTTTTAAATTTTACTTTCATAATGTTGTTCAACTAATTGATTACATTCAATATTTCAACACAAATCCTATCATTACACCTTCCATCCACCATTATTTCAAATTTTTCCACCAACACTCAAGCCTGCCTACCAGGGGCAGATGCTAGATAATTCATTTTCTATTGCTTATTATGAATATCAAGTTTCGTGGCTGCGTGCTTCTGGAATTCTAAAATTGTAAATTACTGGGAACTAGAAACATCTCTGTAGGGTGATAATCCATTTTGAGATTAATTTGTGAGTCTCTGGATCAAAGTCATTGATGTGCTGAGATGGCACCCAGAGACAGTTCGAGGACATGACAGTCAGGACCTCAAGGTGGTGTGGAGACTGGAAGGGCTGGCCTGTCTCTGCTGCTGCCATATGTTCTGGAGTCTTAGTCCCTGTACCTGGGTTTTTCTTCTGGAAGCTCGTGGTCACTGGGGTTTCAGCTGGAGCGGAAGGAGCTGGGAAAACTGCTCCATCTGAGGTGCCCTGGTGAAATTGGCTCGGTATGGGGTATGGAGAGATCTCTGATGAGCTGCTGTCTTCTGGGATTCACTGCTGTGTCTCTGGCTCAAGGTGTTGATGTGCTGAGATGGGTCCTGGAGTCCTGTTTGCTTTCTCATTTTGGAAGTTTCTGTTGCTATCTTGTCAAAGAACTTCTCTTCTTTTATATTTTCTATATACTTTTACATACATTAATTCATTACAGCCCTTGGCATTTTAGTCATAGTTGTTTTTAATTTCTAATCTGATAATTTCAGGATCATTAAATATCGGTTTGATTATGATTCTTGATGTTTCATCAAACTGCGTTTTTTGCCATTGCATCTCAAAATTTTTCTTTTTCCTTCATAGTGAATTATAATTGACATATAACATTATTTTTCAGATGTACAGAATATATGGTGGCTGGTCCTGGAGGTCTTCGGCTGCCGGAGCCCCATCGGGGGGGGGGAGAGGAAAGCTCGACCCGCTCCCCTCCAAGGGGTCCCGGCGAGGGACACCCAGGCACGGGGACAAAAGACTGCACTGTTCTCGTCCGGGATCTGGATTTTATAGTCTCTGAGTCTTGGCCGCTGATGGGATTACACGGCGCCAGGGGGCCAGGTGGTGGGTGTGACCCCCGCCTACTGGAATTTGGAGGATCTGGGTGGAAGATGCTCGACTCCAATTCGAGTAGGCTTGTAGGTCTCGGCCCCGGAACCCGCGTGGCTTTGTCCCTCTGCCAGTACCTTCATGTGTGCGGAGAGTGGTCTCAGCATGGTGGTGGCTGGTCCTGGAGGTCTTCGGCTGCCGGAGCCCCGTCGGGGGGGGGGAGGAAAGCTCGACCCACTCCCCTCCAAGGGGTCCCGGCGAGGGACACCCAGGCGCGGGGGCAAAAGACTGCCGGGACCCCTTGGAGGGGAGCGGGTCGAGCTTTTCTCCCCCCCCCCCCCCCGACGGGGCTCCAGCAGCCGAAGACCTCCAGGACCAGCCACCACCATGCTGAGACCACTCTCCGCACACCTGAAGGTACTGGCAGTGGGACAAATCCACGCGGGTTCCGGGGCCGAGATCTCCAAGCCTACTCGAATTGGAGTCGAGCATCTTCCACCCAGATCCTCCAAATTCCAGTAGGCGGGGGTCACACCCACCACCTGGCCCCCTGGCGCCATGTAATCCCATCAGCGGCCAAGACTCAGAGACTATAAAATCCAGATCCCGGAACCGCGCGGCCGCATTCGTGGCCGTGCGACATCTTATCTGATCTTTTCTTTATGACATCGTATTATCTCATTCCTACTTTGGACAAACTTGCAGGCTATCGAATGTAGCCTGCCCACAGGGCAGAGTCTGGCAAACTCCCCGTGGCATACCAAATATGCCAAATACCAGTAACAATGATGGGTCTCATTCTCCTAAAGAGCCGTGAATATAATCTCAGGGCTAGGATGAAAGAGACGTTACTGGGGCCTGCTCGAGGCAATCGACAGAATATATAATTATCGCAATAGGATTAATTAACATCCATCACTATAAATAGTTACAAACATTTCGGGGTTTTTTTTGTTTGTGGTCTGTATTTGGTGGTGCTCAGGAGTCATTTCTGACTCTGCACTCAGGAATTACTCCTAGCTTCACTCAGGGAACCATATAAGATGCCAGGGATGGAACTCTTGGAATCCACATGCAAGACACATGCCTTACCTACTTTAATATCACTCTATTCCTCACTTAACTTTATTTTGCTGAATAATTGCAACCCATATGGTCCCCCAAGCACTGATGGGAGTAATTTCTTAGTCAGAGCTATGAGTAAGTTCTCGGTACTGCCAGGTGTGACCCCCCAAAAAAGTTAAAATGAAAATAAATAAAGGTTGAACATTTGGGCTAGAGATATAGTACAGTGGGTAGGGTGCTTGCTTGTCTTGCTTGTGGAATACCTGGGTTTGATCTCTAGCACTCCATATGGTCCACCGAGCACCTCCAGGAATGATTCCTCCAGGAGTAACCACTGGGCATTGCCAGGTATGACCCCAAAACAACCAAACAAAGTATTGAAAACTTAATGCTGTGACTCGACTGAAGTCTCTCCAGGATGCAATGATGCTTATTTTTCCTCCAGAGGAGTTGAAGACTCTCATGAATGGTGATGTAGGAATGTTTTTTTTATTTATGTATGTATTTTATTTTCATAAAAGTAGTTCACAATAGTTCATTACAGATAATATTCAAACACCAATCCCACCACCGAGCACCTTTCCACCATAATAAGAGGAAAGTGTGTGAAGGTTGTTGTATTTCATTCTGGAGCCATTTAAGCCCAAATGTAAGAGAATACAAGCAAGTATGTTAGAAACCAAACAAATGTATGGTACTTTTGATAAGTAAGTGAGGTAGCGTGTAAGAGATTTTGTGGCTGCAAATGCGGCCTTGCTCTCCAGGAAATTTTGTGGCCTTTTTCTGGGAGCTTTAGTTTATAGTCTCTGGGTCTTAGCGGTTGATGAGATTATATGACACGCTGGGGGCAGTTTGTGGGTGTGACTGCCAAGCAACTGAAGAACTAGTGAAGTGGGGGGAGGATACCCAGTTCTGATCCAAACGGGCCTGGAGCTCTCAGTCGGGGGTTCCCAGGTACCTGGGTTTCCCTGCCTGTCTGCTCTGGAGTAACGTTCATCCTGTCTTGAATGAGGCTTGTCCCTCTTGGGTTAGGCTCGTCCAAGCATGTGGAAAGTGGACTTGAGCATGGGGGTGGTTGGGTTCTGGAGGTTTTTAGCTGCCGGGGTTCTGCTTGGGGCTGGGAGGGAAACTCAACCCGCCCTCCTCCGAGGTGCCCCCATGAAGATAGCCTGGCGTGGGGTCAGGAAATTCTGTCAAGGATTACTTTTTTTTTAAAAATCATTTTCCTGAGTTAGGTGAGAGATCTGGGCCTCTACCATTGTGAAAATGAACTATTAAATGTAGACTGCCTTGGGTAGGTAAAGTCTTTTTTAGGTCAGTGAGACATTGCCCCCAGATGGCTGACAACTAAAGACCATTCCTTGTCAGGACTTCTAACAGCTAAAGTTCAGACCATGTTCAGCTGTCCACAGCAGCTGAAATATATTTTCTTACAAACAAGAACATTGTCCAACATATCCATAATCGAACGTGAGTCAACATTTCCATAATAGGAGGGGGTCAATAATCGGATACTATTTATATTTGACTAGTTGATGTAGGAATGTTTTAATTTGTGCCTTCTTTTTTTTAAAATTTTTTTTTATTAGTGAAACGAATCCGCAATACAGCTCACGGAGGATCCTGATGTATTGGGCTTGAATGCCCTGATTGGCTAGGGCTTCAATGACCGCTTCCGTCTCAACAGAATCAAAGGCCTTCTTTAAATCAATGAACGTTAATCAGAGCGGCATCTTGAACTCCCAAGAAACCTCAATGAGCTTGGTTATCGTGTGGATATGGTCGATGGTGCTGAATCCTTTGTGGAACCCGGCTTGCTCACATGGTTGTCCTTCATCTAGTGTTCTGCCAATCCTATTTAGGATGACTCGAGTGAACAACTTGTAGATGACAGACAATAGGCAGATCGGGCGATAGTTGCCAATGTCATGGATGTCTCCCTTCTTGAACAGTAGTACGGTCCTGCTGGTTTTCCACTGGGACGGAACCTTGCATTCAGACAGGTAGCGAGTGAAGAGCCGAGCCAGTGTATTGATGAGTACTGACGGCAGGTTCTTCAGGTGTTCAGGTCTGACCTTGTCTGGGCCGGGTGCTGTTTGTTTCTTTACCGACGAAATGGCGTGTCAGATTTCGGAAGGGAGAACGTTGGGAACGACATATCCATCCTGTGGAATTTGGTATGTCGGCAAGTGGACATGGCTATCGAAGATATTTGAGCAGAAGTCATGGATAATCTTTTCCATTGCCATTCTGGAGGATGTGATGGATCCATCAGGATGTCGGAGGGCAGTCATCTTGGTCTTATAGTTGGCGAAGGACAGGCGGGCGTTACGAATACTTTTCCCGGCTTCTGCCGCATCTACCAGTACTTCTGCTCTTCTCTCTTTGAGGTCTTCCTTGATCGCATCTCTGCACTGCTTTGCGAGCTCGGACGTTAGCTTGCGGTTGCCTGAGGCATGTGCCAAACCACGCTGGCGAATTAGCTCAAGAGTTTTCGAAGATAGGCGATTTTTTGTGGCTATCTCTCTCTTGGCGTTCCTCGCACATTCATGGAGGTGCTGAACCAGTCGAACCTATTCCTCGTCAATGTTGTCAACAATGGCATCTTCCCATGTTGCCGCAATAGTACCAAAGAGTTCCCAGTTGGTGGTCATTCTGGGAGTTCTCTTTTAGAACTTTGCAGCCCTTTCTCCCCGCTCTGTGAAGTAGAATTTTGCACGAAGGAGACGGTGGTCCGATCCCGTTCGAAATTTTGGGACAACAGCGACATCAGTCAGGCAAAACCGTCGATTGAATATGATGTGGTCTATTTCGTTGTGGAATCGTCCACCGGGAGACTCCCATGTCCATTGTTTAGATTCTGCCTTCTGGAACTGTGAGTTACCATGAATGGTCTTGGTTGACATGATGAACTCAGACAGTCTCTCACCCTGTTAGTTCCATTCTAGGCCATGGGTCCCTATGTGAAGTTCTTCAGCTGATCTTCTCAGTCCTATCTTGGCATTAAAATCACCCACAATGATCTTGTAGAAGGTGTGGTCTTCTTTATAGAACTTCTCTAGCTCCATGTAGAACTTCTCGATTTCTCTTTCATCATAATGTGATGTTGGTGCGTAGACAACGAAGATAGAAACTGCAGGCAGTGAGTCACATCTATTCAAATGTAAACGTCCGATTCGGGTTGTTAGGCATTCAAATGAATCAATGCTCTTGGCCAAGTTTGTGTTGACAAGGACACCGACGCCTCCAACACCTCTTTTATCGCATGTTCCGAGGAACAATTCTTCTCCAGTGTCGAAAATGGCATGGTGAGATTCGTGCCTTCTTGTCTCGGTCAGACCAATGATGTCGTACTTGATCATTCGCGCTTGTACCATCAGGTCCTCGATGGATGCATCTGATGCTAGCGTACGTGCATTGAAAGTACAGACGATCATTTTTGTCTTCCTTCGTTGTGGCAGCCTAGGTCGGCCTTGAGATTTTGTCGGCCTCTCCTTTCTCATCCTTCTCAGTGCTGCCATGTCGGTGAAGCCTTCAGGGTCAGGTGAATGAGACCAGTTGTAGTTACTGGTTTTGGCATATCGAATACACAGCGGATAGCTTGCCAGGCTCTTCCGTGCGGGCGGAATACTCTCGGTAGCTTGCCAGTCTTTCCGAGAGGGATAGAGGCTTTTGGGGCGACCTCTAATCACCCTTGTAGGTGTTACCATATTTGAACCCTATCAAATATGGTACGACAATTCCGGAAGATGGGTATTTAGTGTCTTATGATGTGTCCGGAAAGCGTCCTGGAGTGTGGCGACGGCTGTGTAGTGGGAGTAGTGTCACCATTCCATTCTACAAAGAAGTGATCGTTGATGTCAAGAGAGGGGTGCGGCAGGGTGATACCATTTCACCAAAACTCTTCAGTGCCACCCTCGAGAACATCATGTGACGACTGGAATGGGAAGGAATGGGAGTGAAGATAGATGGTCGGCAACTACACCACCTCCGCTTTGCTGATGACATTGTTTTAATAACACCAAACATCAGCCAAGCGGCACAAATGCTGGCCGACTTTGACCGTGAGTGTGGATAGGTAGGACTACAGCTGAATCTTACGAAGACAATGTTTATGAGAAACAGCCTTGTTCCTGACGCCCCATTTGCTCTCAATGGAACGACCATCTCCGAATGCAACAGCTATGTGTACCTAGGTCGAGAGGTCAACATGACAAATGACCTGGCACCCGAGCTGCGCAGGAGGAAGAGAGCGGCTTGGAACGCCTTCAATAACGTTGAAGAAATAGCTAAGATGACGAAGAACCTCCGGCTCTGGGCACATCTCTTTGATTCCACTGTTCTTCCTGCATTAACATATGCCTCAGAGACCTGGGCCCTACGCAAACAAGATGAGAACGCTATTCAGGTCTCCCAAAAAAGAATAGAACGAGCTATGCTTGGAATATCACGTTTCACTCAAATGAGAGAGAGAATCCGGAGTTCTGACATTCGTCGACGATCAAGAATCAGGGACGCTGTCCCATATGCCAAGGTGTCGAAAATCAGATGGGCTGGTCACGTAATGAGATTTAAAGACGACCGCTGGACTAGAGCTGTTACCGACTGGATTCCACGGGATGTCAAAAGACCGCATGGCCGCCCACCTTCCAGATGGTCAGACTTCTTCGTGAAGATCATGAACGATCGGTTTGAGGCCCTTCATGTTCCCGGAGCAAACAGATGCCATTGGGCTACACTAGCACGCGACAGGGACAAATGCAGACGTTACTGGCGCCCGCTCAAGCAAATCGACGACTAACGGGAAGTTAAGTGATTAAGTGATTAGTGAAACACCATGAGGTACAGTTGTAGATTTACAAATTTTTGTGCTTGTATTTCGGTCATACCATGATCAAATACCCATCCCTCCACCAGTGCCCATTTTCTACCACCAGGATAATATCCCTCCCCCCCATCCCTCCATCCCCCCATCCCCCCCTGACACTGTGGCAGGGCATTCCCTTTTGTTCTCTCTCTCCTTTTGGGTGTTGTGATCAGCAAAAGAGGCATTGAGTGGCAAACATGTTCAGTCCAGTCTACTTTCAACCTGCATCTCCCCTCCTGGGAGGATCCTCCAAACACCCTCCATTTGGTGTTCCCTTCTCCATCTGAACTGTCCTTTCCCCTAGAATACCCGGCTGGCCTCTAAGCTATGGAGTAATCCTCCTGGTGTTGATCTCAGCTATTCTTGGGTATTAATCTCATATTTTGTTATTTTATATCCCCCAGATGAATGCAATCTTTCTATGTCTATCCCTCTCTTTCTGACTCATTTCGCTTAGCATGATACTTTCCATATTGTACCACTTGTATGTAAAGTTCATGGCTTCCTCTTTTCTAAGAGCTACATAGTACTCCATTGTGTAGATGTACCAAAGTTTCTTTAACCAGTCATCTGTTCTTGGGCACTCAGGTCTCTTCCAGTTTCTGGCTTCTGTAAAGAGTGCTGCAATGAACAAACAAGTGCAGATGTCACTTCGGCTACACATTTTTGCCTCTCTGGGATATATTCCCAGGAGTGGTATCGCTGGGTCAAATAGGAGCTCAATTTCTAATTTTTTGAGGAACGTCCATACTGTTTTCCAAAAGGGCTGAACCAGTCGGCATTCCCACCAACAGTGAAGGAGTGTCCCTTTCTCGCCACATCCGCGCCAGCAACGGTTGCTTTTGTTCTTTTGAATGTGGGCCAGTCTCTGAGGTGTGAGATGGTATCTCATTGTGGTTTTGATCTGCATCTCCCTGATAATTAATGATGTAGAGCATTTTCTCATGTGCTTTTTTGCCATTCGGATTTCTTCTTTGAGAAAGTTTCTGTTCATTTCATTGCCCCATTTTTTGATGGGGTTGGATGTTTGTGCCTTCTTAATGGGCATTTTGAAAATTTGAATTCAATAGAAAGTGAAGTATAAGAGAAGGACCCACAATATGCATAAACATTAAGTAAAATTTATTGACTTAAAATGTGCTTATATAGCATACAATTAAAACCCTTTGCTGTTAAAAATTAGGGGCCAGAGCAATAGTACAATGTAAGGTGTTTGCGTTGCACACAGTCGACCTGGGTTCAATCCCAGGCATCCCAAGTGCAGTCATTAGTAACTCCTGAGCATACCCAGATATGACCCAACGCAAAAAATAAATTTAATCAAAAACTGGAGAGAATATATAAAAACAAACTTTCTTAAAGAAAAAATACAAATGGCCAAAAGGCACATAAAATTTCTCTTCATCACTAATCATCAGGGAGGTGAAAATCAAGACAACAATCAGATATCATCTCACACCACAGAGACTGCACATCAGAAAGCACAAGAACAACCACTGCTGGCTCAGATGTGAGGAGAATGGGGCTCTCATGAATTCCTGGTGGGAATGTTGACTGGTCCAGCCTTTTTGGAAAACAATATGGACATAACTCAAAAAACTAGAAATTGAATTTTCATATGATCCAGCAACACTGCTCCCGAGATTATACCACAGGGGCCAAAAACACACTATAGAAAAGCCATGTGCACTCTTATATTCATTGCAGCACTATTCACAATTGGTAAAATCTGGAAACAATACAAGTGCAGAAGAACAGATGTCTGGATAAAGAACCTGTGATACAGCTACACAATGGAATACTGTACAGCCATCAGTAAAATGAAGTCATGAAATCCGTGTATACAAGGATGAATATTGAGAGTATCATGGTGAGTGAAATCATGAGAATATCATGGCGAGGGAGAGGGACAGACATATAATGATTGCACTCATTTATGGGATATAATAAAAGCACATAGTATGAGAATAATTCCCAGAGACAGTAGAGATGGGGGCCAGGAAGACAGGCCCATGGTATGAAGTTTACCACCAGTTGTGGAGGAGTGACGTTAGGACTGAGAAGGCACGCTATGGCAATTATAATTATAAATGTTCACTCTGGAGAAGAACTGAGTGCTAAAAGGAGGTAAAGTGACAAACAGAATAACCTTTCAGTAACAGTAGTACAAACCACAGTGCCTAAAAGGAAAGAGAAAGAGAGTAGGGGGAGGTGCCTGCCATAGAGGCAGGCTAGGTAGGGGGAGGGTGGTGTGAGAAAAACTGGGGATATTGGTGGTGGGAAATGTACACTGATGAAGGAATGGGTGTTGAAACATTGTATGTATGAAACTCAATGAGGAGTAATTTTGTAACTGTGCATCTCATAGTGATTCAATAAAAAAATTTAAATCAGTTTCACTATAATGCATCCAACCAAGAATAGCTGGTATAGCTAAGTAGTTGAGCACTTTCATTGCATGGTTGTGGCCTTGGTTTCAGTCCCTTGCACTTCAAATACACACAAAGAAAGACACACACTAAACACTAATTCAAAAAGATTTAAGCACATGTATATCCACTTGGTGTATTTACAACATAGCTTTGTTCTAGAAACAACCCCGGTACCCAACAACAGATGAGTGGATAAGTATGTTGTGATGTATATACACAATGGAATTCTACTCAGCTGTAAGAATTGGTGCGGTGTTGCTTTTGCTCAAACATGTGTAGTTGGACATACAAATATTCATCCAATTGTATCCAAATACAGTGTCCAATTAAAGGATTTCATACTAAGCAAAAATAATTCAGAAGGAGAAAGACAAATACCAGATAATTTCACTCAGATGTGGCATATATAGAAACAAAATAATGGAATAGACAAAGTCCAGGAAAAACAAACCCTTAGACTATGATTATAGAGGTTACCAAAACTGGAGGTAGTCAAGGATAGTAGAGATAAGGACCACGAGTATTGCTCCACAGTTTGCAAGCATGTCTCACATGCTGAGGGACAAGACAATTTGGATGGAGAACGGACCATTAAGTCAATGATGGTTGGAGGAATCGCTCAGAATGGGAGATTTGTGCTGAAAGTAGCTAAGGATCAAACATGATGGCCTCTCAGTATTTGTATTGCAAACCATGATGCCCAAAGTAGAGAGAGAGTAAGAAGGAAGGTGCCTGCCACAGAGGCAGGGGTGAGATGGGGTAGGGGTGGCCAGAGAAATACTGGGGATATTAGTGGTGGAAAATGCCCACTGGTGGAGGTATGACAAACTTAATCATGAAAGCTTTATAACTGTATATCACAGTGATTTAATTTTAAAAAGTAGATGGAGGTTGGGGGATGGGCTGAAAAGACCTATATGTTGTAGTCTATAGGATCACACTTTTGTGGTGTGTGTGTGTGTGTGTGTGTGTGTGTGTGTGTGTGTGTGAGATGTGGCTACATCAAACACTTACAGCATATAAACATTTACATTCTTGGACACTATTTTTTGAATTTGGTTTTGTTTTTTTGGGGGGGTCGGATACACCCAGATGTAATCAGGGCTTATTCCTCTCTCTCTGTGCTTGGGGATCACTCCTGGTGAAGCTCAGTATATTATACTCCATTTATGCTTGATGGTAATATTGACTTTATTAAATGTGAATTACATTTTTATATTGTAGAATATTCACTTTGAAACCCAATTGACTTATTTTTTGTTTCCTGTTTTGTTTTGTGTGTGTGTGTGTGTGTGTGTGTGTGGTCACAACCAGTGATGTTTTTAGGGCTACTTGAGGATTGGTGATTCCTTAACCTCAGTGGACTATGTGGTGGCAAGGATTGAATCCTGGGTCCCCACATACATGGAATGCATACCAAGTTTTGGGACATTTCCTCAGCGGTAGAATATATATTTTAAGTCCCTTTTGTTTTGTAGGGGCCATACCCAGTGCTGCTTGGGAGAAGATGTGGTACCCCGGACCAAACTCAGCGTCTTACACATTTTTATCATGCACTCTATAACTTGAGTTATCTCCCTAGCCTAAACACATTTAAAAACTTGTTTTGTAGGCCAGAACAAATAAGTAATTACATAGAGAGAAAATGGCAATGAAATAAAAATTATGTAAAACCTCTGCATGTTTAAAAAATAAATTGGAAAAAGGCAATTTTTTAAAATGGAGATAAATTAAATCTATATATTAAAAACATTTAATACAGGAAACATGCTTTGGTAATAAGGATAGGCCTTATTCATGTCTCCTGAGTTTTGATAATATCAGGACCTTATAGCAGAGCTTTTGAGTTTCCAAATGAGTATTACATATATAATGAATCATAGACATTTTACCATCTAACCTGCTTTTTTGATACTGGACTTGCAAGTTGTACCAGCCAACTAGTGTAGTTGCCTTACCCACCTTTGGAGGACTTTTGGATAATTGGAGGAAAATTGGCTAAAATTCTGGTATTAAAGTTGTAAAAAGCAGCTCAAGTCAGCTTAAGTTAAAAGTCATAAGTGACTAATTAACAAAAGAGAATGGTGGAAGTTTCATGGTAAATGTAGGCAGGAATATAGCTATACCTAAGAACGAAATAAGAACAAGGAAATATGTGAAATAATTATATAAACTATATTTCATATATGACTTGTAATAATAGAGAAGAAAGAAGTTCTGGGAGTTGTACAGATACTTCAGTGTACTTCAAAGTAAATGATGGTAATCCATAATGGAGAGAAGGAAGAGAATACTGAAATATTTGTGTGAAACACACACAAGTGCACAAACTATGTGATACAGCACATCCTCTTAACGTCTAGTGTTTATTAAATTCCCAAAGAAGATTGAAGATTTTCTGTTTTAGGTTTAGCTAAGTGCCATGGACAGAAAAGAATTATTGTATATAGTTTCAGCTTTCATTTGAGACAGGGATGTAATCTATGAGAAAAATGAAACAACAATGCAAGGAAGTATAATCTCAAGTATCAAGTAGAATGAATATTTTCTTCTACTAGAGTCCAAATTATATCTAACATTAAAATTTTTGCTTACTTTTTCAGTCAATTTTGTTTTTTGACTCGGCAGTGTTCATGAGTTACTCCTAGGTCTGTGCTCAGGAATTACTCTTGGTGGGCTCATGAGACCGAATTGGATACCAGGGATTGAACACATCTGGGTCGGCTGTGTGCAAGGCAAATGCCCCACCCACTGGACTATTGCTCTGGCCCCTCAAAGTCTGTATTTTTCATTAAAAATTATATTCTGTGATCTACAATTCTATTAATTATTGTTTCTCATGCATATAGTTACAAACCACACCTATCACCAATGTATGCCTGCCCTCTCCCAAGGACTCGAATCCCCCTCCCTTTTACCCCTTCCCAATGCAATTCTGTGGATCAGTTCTCCCATTATGTGTACTTTGGACCCTTGTTGCTAACTTTCTGTGTATCTTTAAGTTCCACATATGAGAGAAATCACTCTGTATCTATTCCTTTCCTTCTGACTAGTTTCACACAGCATGATATCCTATATTATCATCTAGGTTGTTGCAAATTGCATGATTCTTTTCTCAAAGTCCATTTTACTAAGAGTGCAAATATATACTGGTTTTGTTGCCCCTTATATAGTGTATACTGTAGGGACTTTGGATAAGCATATGGCTAAAAGTTCAGCAACTATATGTTAATATTGAAGCTGCTTAAGAATTTTGTGTAAAGGTAATATAATGAGGTCAGTGGCTCCAGGCTCTGAAATACACAATCTCATTTCCTCTAGTCATTTTCTTTTGTTTTGGGGGCCAAACCCACTGGTGCTCAGGACTTAATCTTGGCTCTGTAATTAGGGACGACTCTTGGAAGTGCTTGGAAGACTGTATTTGGAGCCAAGGATTGAACTTGCATCAGTCACGTCACAAGTGTCTTAATACCTGTAGTATCTCTCTGGTGTCTTTGCTTCCTTTTAATACACATTGCCCCAATAATCCCTTTTGTAAACACATATACCTTCTACAGAACTCTATTTATATGCCGTTATTTGAAATACTATATGATCAAGCATGATTTAGCATAGAATCATTAGTTTTATCCTAGATACTTGTAAACTTTTATGAGAAATCAGGAAAGATTTCAGAAAAGAATATGGGCTATAGCCCTTTTGAGGAACTGTGGAAGTGGATGATGGTGAGAACTACTGAAAAATCACATTACTTCGGGTTACCACAAGTTCTACAGCCTTCCCTTTCCACTCCAATTTGAAAAGATTCTTTAAAAAGTGTAATGACAAAAGTTAGACCCTCTGCTTCCTCTTTAAACTTTCCCTATAAAGATTTACACTGGGGCTGGAGCAATAGCACAGCAGGCAGGGCCAACCCGGGTTCGATTCCAAGCATCCCATATGGTCCTCTGAGTACCAACAGGAGTAATTCCTGAGTGCAGAGCCAGGAGTAACCCTGAGCATTGCCGGGTGTGACCCAAAAAGAAAGAAACCTTAACACTAATTTTATTTTATTTTTGGTTCCTTATCAGACCAGGGAATTCAAACATGCAAAAGTATTGTAGAACATTGTCAGTAAATCTTTGTTCATTGGAGATAAGATTTAGGGTTTGCACTGAGGAGAACAGGAGCCTCAGACACTTTAATTCCATTAAAAGAACGAGTCATCAGTCATTGGTGTTGCCTCTTTCTTCCATCCCTAAATAGCCCTCTGGCTGCTCTGCTGCCAGGATATGTCTTATTACATTCTTTACTTATAGGTCCTTTGGGCATCATGAACTAAATCTGGCATGTAGATGGTGCTCCGTAGTGTTTATTGCAAGAAATGTGATGACATCAGGGAACAACATGAGTGTCCCTCAGATTAAAGGGGTTGGATTAATCACATCAAAGATGTTAGGTGGAGGAGGTCCAGTAAAATATAAGTAATGATTCTATTTATTCTGTGACCATTATAAAATAGCACATTTTAAAAGGCTAAGATAGAAAGTAAAAGCAGACTATGACTAGCATGTCACAGAGAGGCTTGCCAGAACCACAGCACACTGCTTCCCCTCTCTTCAATGGCATCCTAGCCACCTGTTGACTGATGTCTACTGATAAGACTAGTGGTGGGGACAGAACATTTCTGCCAAAGTGAAACATACAAAGTTAGTGCTTATTCTTCATCAGCTGCTCCAAACAAATCATCAGAAGGTAGAAATAACCCAGGGACATGACATTCTAGTTTGACTTTGTTTACATTATTTTATCCAGATAAGCGTTTTTCCTTTTATAAATCTGTAAAACTAACATCAGAAACATTATGCAAAAGTAAATATAGGGTAGAAGAGATAGTAAGGCTGTATGTAGTCAATCTGGGTTTGATCCTATTATCACATAGGAGATGTGGAATCACACCAGGAGTGATCCCTGAACACAGTGCCAGGAGTAATCTCTGAGCATAGCTGGGTGAACTCATCCCCAAAAGAAATATCTTGGTTTTAAGGAAATCTTTATATATTCTAAGCATAAGAAATTTTTAAGAGTAGCAAAATGAATTACAGAATTTTGTTTGGGGGAGTCATGCCCAGTGGTGCTCAGGGGCTACTTAATGCTCAGAGGTTGGGGATCACTCCTGGTAATACTCAGAGGACCATGTACTGGGGATTAATCTTGGGCCTCCTGAATGTGTATCCTACACTTGGCCCATTGAACTCTCTTTCTTCCTCTGGCATGAATTATGAAGTCTTCTCTGCTGATTTTAACACAAATGAACCACACTCTCATCGTCTAGTAATTGGTTCACCTTCATTTGTTTTATAAAACAAATAGTATTTGGGGGATAGAGAGATAATCCAGCAGGTAAGGAGCTTGCTTGCATGTGGCTGACCTGGGCTCAATCTGCTACTTCCAATATGGTTTCTTGAGCCCAAACAGGAGGGATTTCTGGAGTGCAGAGCCAAAAGTAACCCCTGAGCATTGCCAAGTGTGGCGCCAAAACAGACAAACCAAAAACAGGTACCATTTGGAGATAGTGGAACATATAGGGCTAAATTAAGAAAACAATTTTTTAAAGAAAATATTTCTTATCTTCCCCATTTAATTTAAACACTGTGGTTTACAAATTTGTTTATCACGCATTTGTTACAGGGATTCAATATTCAAACCCTAATCGCATCACCACTGTGACCTTTCTTTCCTCCATTGTCCCCATTTTCCTCCACTACCCCTCAAGCCTGCCACTGTATCTGGCCCGAAGTAATTTATTTTATATTGCTAATGGCTAATGAAATTATCCAAAATACTTCAGTAAAAGAAAATTTCTGAAAATTGCTGTTTCTCATCATGGGGACAATAACTCTGAGGGTTTACTAAGATGTTGTTGCTATTGAGACTTCTGTGTTAAAGCTTTTGTTAATCCAGCTTAGTTGACTTCTATGTTACATTCCCTTCAAATCTGGTGTGCTCCTACTAGGATGTTAGTATTGTAGCAATTGGAGATGTCGCTCCAGAAAATTCAGAACAATTAACTGGGCAATGAGCATACATGGCTGAGTGGTGGAATGTGGATGTGGCTGCCAGGGTTTCTGGAAGTATGGGGCTGGGGGTGGCAGGAAGTGGCCCACTGCAACTCTGAGAAGGCTCAGGAGTTTTCAGTCAAAGAAACCCCCAAGTGTTCCTGAAATTTTCAGCAATTTGACATTTCTGTGGAGCTCAGTTGTCAGGCGGTGGAGTCTGGTCATAGGCATGGGAGCAGCTGTAGGCAGCAGCTGCTGGAGTGTTAGTGACGCTGCTGGAGTTTCAGCAGAGCAGGAACTTGGCCCGTCCTGCCTCCCAAGGTCGCTCTGGAGGTCTCAGGCAGGGGCTGGAAATAAGAGGACAAATATATCTGAGAAATAAGAGGATAAACTTGTTTATTTATTTATGCATGGTGGTTTTCAACGTTGTTCATAATACAGTTGTTACAGTCATTTGGCAGTTTCTCCCTCTCGGAGAGCCCGGCAAGCTATCCAGAGTATCCCACCCACATGGCAGAGCCTGGCAAGCTACCCGTGACGTATTTGATGTGCCAAGAACAGTAACAATAATGAATCTCATTCCCCTGACCCTGAAAGAGCCCCCAGTATGCCATTGGGCTACACTAGCAAGTGGCAGGGATGAATAGAAACATTACTGGCGCCCGCTTGAGCAAATTGATGAGCAATGGGATGACAAGTGATACAAGTGATACAAGCGATACAGTCATTTAATGTTCCAGCACAAACCTCACCACAAGAATTTTCTTCCCACGACCATGTCCCCATTTTTCCACAGACCCACCTCACTTAGCAGGCACAAAATAATTTATTTCATATTGCTTGTTACAACTAAATGCTTAATGGAATTATAAAAAAATACTGCAATAAAATAAAAATTTGTGGGTACTGGAGTGATAGCACAGCAGGTAGGGTGTTTGCCTTGCACGCAGCCAACCTGGGTTCTATCCCCAGCATCCCAATATGGTCCCCCAAGCACCGCCAGGAGTAATTCCTGAGTGCAGAGCCAGGAGTAAACCCTGAGCATTGCCGGGTGTGACCCAAAAAGCAATAATAATAATGTAAATGCACCACAGCACTGTAGCACTGTCCTCCTGTTGTTCATCTATTTGCTCGAGTGGGCACCAGTAACATCTCCATTCTGAGACTTGTTGTTACTGTTTTTGGCATATCGAATACGCCGCAGGGAGCGTGCCAGACTCTCCGAGAGGGATGGAGGAATCAAACCTGGGTTGGCCACATGCAAGGCAAACACCCTACCCGCTGTGCTATCACTCCAGCCAAATAAATAAAAATAAAAATAAATAAAATTTGTTAAAATTATTATTAATAATTTTACCACTAGGTCATTAAGTCTTGTATGAAGGGTTACAAAGCTATTCTTTGCTAGTTAAGTCTTGTATGAAGGGTTACAAAGCTGTTCTTTGTTAGTTGAAGGGTTATAAATCTGTTCTTTGCTAACTGTTCTTTGCAAGCATCTAATTTGGTATGCTTCTAATGGGACATCAGAATTGTAGAATTTGGAGGTGTTGTATGGCCCAGGAACTCCAGGATCTGTAGAACTGGGCTGATGGATGAGCTTACATGGTGGCAGCTATAGGATGTGAATGTCGCGCCTGGCTTCCCGAATATGCAAGGCGGAGAGTTGTGGGGGGAAGGTGTCTCCCCTACAACTCTGAGAGGACGCCATAGTGTCAGCCTGTAAACTGGTCTGCTTGGAATTGTTGTCAGTTTGGTGTCTCCTTGGAGATCAGTTGTGAATCGTGAAGCAGTAGAGTTGGGCCATTGACATGATGGTAGCCGTGGGATGTTAAGAGGTAGTTTTTTGTTTGTTTTTGCTAACAGTTTATTTTAATCCTAATATTTGAATTTTTCATAGCTACTCATCTGATATCTCCAATATGACTACTTGAGAGCAGTGCCCATATCTTATTTTGATCACGGATTAGCACCTGGTACTCAGAAAATGCCCGCCAATTTTTTTTCAATTTTTTTCATAGGAATCATTTATTTTTGCATACAGAGATATGTCAAAAGTCTTCGAAAGTCTCCCATGTACTAATCAGGGCAGGGAGTTGTCCACCTGGCCACTTGTCTTCTTTACCCCGGGACCAGCCTGCATCCAGAGGCCGGCTCTGCAGTCTCTGTAAACGCGGAACGATGTGCAGTGCAGCCCGACCATCACATAATTCTAAGTTAAAAAAAAAAACCCGAAATTCTAAGTTAAAAAAAAAAAGATGCTTTTTTTCAATTTTAAAAAAATTTCCCACTGAGGGGCTGGAGCAATAGCACAGCGGGTAGGGCGTTTGCCTTGCACGCGGCTTACCTGAGTTCGATTCCCAGCATCCCATATGGTCCCCTGAGCACCGCCAGGAGTAATTGCTGAGTGCAGAGCCAGGAATAACCCCTGTGCATTGCCGGGTGTGACCCAAAAAGCAAAAAAAAAATTTCCACCTAACAGTGCTTCCCAAAATGTGACAGCTCATAGATTTATAGGAAACATGACCCAACAATATTTCAAAAGAGAATTTCTCTAATTACTTTGGTATACAAAAGTAGACCTGTGGCTGTAACACTTGATAGTTTTCCTTTCTCACAGATTCAGACACCTCTAAACGAATAGTAGTTACTAAAATTCATTTTTTGTGCATGTGAGTGGAATCAAGTTCTCTTTTTTCTAAAGATATTTAGATGGAAATAATTCAAAGTAAAAAACCCGAATTAATTCTGAGGTGAACATCAAGAGGACAAAGTTTAAAGTGAAATATTGAGATAAAAATTTCACTGATAATTTAAGTAGTTTAACAGAATTCAATGCAACATACGCAATTTGTTTGTTTAATATTTAAAAAATTGATTGAGACGCTGGATTTATAACATTTTAACAATGGTTTCCTGTTTACATGTTTTCAACAACTCATCCATCACCAGTGTATCCAACTCCCTCCCGCTATGACATCTATGGTCTCTTTTTCAAATTCCCAAACAAACACAGTTGTGTGGAGCAGTTCTCTCATTATGTTGTCTTGGGCACTTACTGACAATCTTGTTGTGCATGTTTAAGTCCCATATATGAGAGAGAATACTCGGAATCGCTTTCTTTAGTAGTTAATTCACTCAGCATGATATCCTCTAGTTCCATTGATGTAGAAATAAATTGAAAGATATTCTTTTTGCTTTTTTACAAAGAACTACAAAGTATTCCATAGCATATATGTAGCAAAATTCTTGATATATTTATCGCTAGTTGGGCATTTGTGTTGTTTTAATGCCTTGGCTATTATAATATGTGCAGCGATGGACATAGGCTTATATATGTCTTTTATAATTAATGTATTCTATTTTGGGGATAAATATCTAGAAGTGGAATCACTAAGTCATATGACACATTTCTATCGGATTTGGGAGAGAACTCCATATTGGTTTCCATAGAAAATAAATAAAACAACATTCCTACCAAAAGTGGATGAAGCTTAAATTTAAGCTTAAAGCTTAAGTTCTTCTCCTTCTCCTCCATCTACTTCTACTTCTCCTTCCTCCTCCTCCTCCTTCTCTTCTTCTTCTTCTTCTTCTTCTTCTTCTTCTTCTTCTTCATCTTCTTCCTCTTCCTCCTTTTCTTCTTCTTCTTCTTCTTCTTCTTCTTCTTCTTCTTCTTCTTCTTCTTCTTCTTCTTCTTCTTCTTCTTCTTCTTCTTCTTCTTCTTCTCCTTCTCCTCCTCCTCCTACTTCTACTTCTCCTTCCTCCTCCTCCTTCTCCTCCTTCTCCTCCTCCTCCACTTCTTCTTCTTCTTCTTCTTCTTCTTCTTCTTCTTCTTCTTCTTCTTCTTCTTCTTCTTCTTCTTCTTCTTCTTCTTCTTCTTCTTCTTCTTCTTCTTCTGCTTCTGCTGCTGCTGCTGCTGCTGCTGCTGGCTGCTGCTGCTGCTGCTGCTGCTGCTGCTGCTGCTGCTGCTGCTGCTTCTGCTTCTCCTTCTCCTTCTGCTTGTGCTTGTGCTTGTGCTTGTGCTTGTGCTTGTGCTTGTGCTTCTTCTGCTTCTTCTACTTTTTTTTTTATAATTTATTTATTTATTGAATCACTGTGGGAAAAGTTACAGAGCTTTCGTGTTTAGGTCTCAGTCATGTAAATATCAAACACATTTCCCTTTACCAATACTTATTTTTAACCCCGAATCCCAATAGACCCCCACCTCCCACCCCTCCCAATTCTTGTGAGGCAGATGAGTTCTAGTTAATACTGTATCTACTTTGACTAGATAGATTGTTTCGATAGAAGATGCACAATTATTGTTTAGAGTTTACGACCCACCCCCCACAATCAGATATGCTGAAACAGCGTTGTGAAATGATTTGCTTTCTACAACTTGGTTTAAGAATAAAATGATGTCGCGCGGCCGCAATAGCCGGTTTTGAATTTCTGCTATTTTACTTATTGACCCTGGAAGAATTTCTATTAAAAGTTAGATAGTTAAGAGATTGGTTTCTGTGCCCTGAAGTCGTGGCCGTGCCGGAGAGCCGCTCATGGGGGGCAGCTGGCGACCTCGGTGGGGCGTGGGGGACGGCCCACAAAGCCCCCCTTCCCATGAGGTCCCCGCCGCTCCCGCCGAGCCCGGCTCAAACCTGCTGTCCACAAGGCTCCCGTGCGGCCGCCATCTTTCTTTCCAGAGAGGAGCGGGCGGGCCGGTCAACACCCTTTCCCCTCCGGGCAGGCTTGGTGGCACGGTTTAACACATAGTCCATTTGCTTTTCTGCTCCAAGCGGCTGGTTCTCTGTGCTAAGCTGCTTCTTCTACTTCTATTTCTGCTTTGGCTTCTGTTTCTCCTGCTACTTCTGCTTCTTTTTCTTCTGCTATTGCTTCTCCTCAGCTTCTGCTCCTGCTGCTTCTGCTCCTGCTGCTTCTGCTGATTCGTTTCCTTCCTCTGCTGATTATTCTTCTTATTTTTCATCATCCTCATCATCTCCTCCTCCTTCTTCTAACTGATTCTTCCTCTTAGTTTTTCTTATTCTTCATCTTATTTTTCTTTTCTTCTTTTTCTTCCGCTTCTTCTGCTTTTTAAGCTTCTGCTTCTTCTCCTGCTTCTGTTTAAGCTTCTGCTTCTTCTACTTCTTCTGCTTCTGCTTCTTCTGCTTCTCTGCTTCTTCTGCTTCTATTTTTGCTTCTGCTTCTGATTCTGCTTCTCCTACTACTTCCACTTCTTCTTCTCCTACTGCTACTCTTCAGCTTCTGCTCCCACTCATTCTTCTGATGCTTCGTCTCCTTCCTCCTCTGCTGCTTCTTTTTTCTTCTGATTTTGCTTCTTTTTCTTCATCATCTTCTTCTTCCTCTTCTTATTCCTCCTCCTCCTCCTGCTCTTCTTCTTCTTCTTCTTCTTCTTCTTCTTCTTCTTCTTCTTCTTCTTCTTCTTCTTCTTCTTCTTCTTCTTCTTCTTCTTCTTCTTCTTCTTCTTCTTCTTCTTCTTCCGCTTCCGCTTCTGCTTCTTCTGCTTTTCAACTTATGCTTCTGCTTCTTCTGCTTTTCAACTTATGCTTCTGCTTCATGCTTCTGCTTCTTCTCCTTTTTCTGCTTATTCGTCTGTTTCTTCTGCTTCTATTTCTGCTTCTACTTCTTCTGCTTCTATTTCTCCTGCTACTTCTGCTTCATTTTCTTCTACAACTACTAACCTTCAGCTTCTGCTCCTGCTGCTTCTTCTGCTGCTTCCTCTTCTTCATTTTCTGTTGATTCTTCATTTTCTTCTTATTTTTCGTCTTCATCATCATCATCATCATCATCATATTCTTTTTCTTCTCTCTTCTACTTCTTCTTAATCTACTTTTTCTTTTCTTCTTTTTCTTCTGCTTCTGCTGCTTTTTTATCTTCTGCTTCTGCTTCTTCTCCTGCTTCTGTTTAAGCTTCTGCTTCTGGTTCTGCTTCTGCTTCTTCTGCTTCTATTTCTGCTTCTGCTTCTCCTGCTACTTCTATTTCTTCTCCTCCTGTTACTGCTTCTCTTCAGCTTCTGCTCCTGCTCATTCTTCTGCTGCTTTGTCTCCTTCCTCTTCTACTGCTTCTTCTCTTTCTTCTTCTGAATTTGCTTCTTCTTTTTCTTCTTCATCATGATTTTCTTCTTCTTTCTCTTCCTCTTCTTCTTCTTCTTCTTCATCATCATCTTCTTCTTCTTCTTCTTCTTCTTCTTCTTCTTCTTCTTCTTCTTCTTCTTCTTCTTCTTCTCCTCCTCCTCCTCCTCCTCCTCCTGCTCCTTCTCCTTATTCTTTTTTATGTAGGAGTACTGCTATTAATTCAGCCACTGATCAACTGATTGAATTGGGCATGAACTCCACCTTACTTTTTTTTCATTTTATTTATTGAATCACTGTGAGAGCAGTTACAAAGCTTTTGGGTTTAAGTCTCAGTCATGCAATGAAACACCTGTACCTTCACCAGTGCCCACTCTGCACCCCGAATAACCCCAGTACACCCCCAGTCCAGACCCTCCCCCTACCTGTGGGGCAGTTGATTTCCACATTATTCTCTCTCTACTTTGATCACATTCAATATTTTGACACCAGACCCACCATTATTATTTGAGATTTTACCCCAACACTCAGATCTGCTGAAAAGGCAGCAGTAGGCCATTTGTTTTCTATTGCTGGTTATGAATAAGATATTATGTCACGTGGCTACAGTGTGGTCGCACGATTTTGAAATTCTGAAATTTTAACACTTAAATCTGGACGGATTTCTGCCAAAACCTGCTGGGTTCCGAGATTTGCTCCTGAATCTCTGGGATCATGGCCATTAAGCAGCTTGATCAGGAGCCAGAAAGGCCATTCAGGGGCGGCAACTCGGGGTCTCATTGAGATGGGGTGGAAAGGGCCGGCTCCACCCCCATCTCATGAGGCCCTGCGTGTCTCGTCACAGTGGGCCCAAACCTGACTGTCCAGTGGCCTCTGGAGGATGGCAGCCACCGAGCCACCAAGGGGGAGCAGGCGGATGGACAGCACCCTTTCCTCCCTGGGGTGGCCCGGTGACAGTAACCAACTGCGGGGTCTGGACATATTTCTGCCAAAAGCCACTGGGTTTCTAGATTTGTTTCTGAGTTTCTGGGATCATGGCTGTTAAGCAGCTTCATCAGAGCCAGAGAGTCCTTTTGTGGATGGCGACTCGGGGTCTTGTTAGGCTGGGGAGGACAGGACCAGCTGCACATCCATCCCGTGAGGCCTAACAAGTTTCATCACTGCGGGCCCAAGCCTGACTGTCCAATGGCTTCTGGAGGATGATGACCACCGAGCCGCCAAAGAGGGAGCAGGCAGACTGACAACACCCTTTCCCTCCTGGGGTGGCCCTGTGACAGTAACCTACTGCGGGGTCCAGACACATTTCTGCCAAAAGCCACTGGGTTTCTAGATTTGTTTCTGAGTGTCTGTGATCATGGCTGTTAGCAGCTTGATCAGGAGCCTGAGAGGCCGTTCGTTGGCAATGACTTGGGATATTTGGCTGGGGAGGACAGGACCAGCTGCACTTCCATCCCGTGAGGCCCAACAAGTTTCATCACTGCAGGCCCAAGCCTGACTGTCCAATGGACTCTGGAGGATGATGGCCACTGAGCTGCCAAAGGGAAAACAGGTGGAATGACAACACCCTTTCCCCCTTGGGTGGCCCGGAGACAGTAACCTATTGTGTGGTCCAGACGCATTTCTGCCAAAAGCCGCTGGGTTTCGAGATTTGTTTCTGAGTCTCTGGGATCATGGCTGATTAAGCAGCTTGATCAGGACCCTGAGAGGCCGTTTGTGGGTGGTGACGTAGGGTATCGTTGGGGTGGGGAGGACAGGACCATTCCACCCCCATCCTGCGATGCCCTGCGTGTCTCGTCACTGCAGGCCCAAACCTGACTGTCCAGTGGCCTCTGGATGATGGCGGCCACTGGTCCACCAGGGGGAACAGGCAAGGCACAAAACCTATTCCCACCTGGGTTGGCCCAGCACTGGTAACCTACTGCATGGACCGGATGCATTTCTGTCAAAAGCCGCTGGGTTTTGAGATTTGTTTCAGAGTCTCTGGGATCATGGCTGATTAAGCAGCTTGATCAGGACCCTGAGAGACCGTTCGTGGGTGATGACTTAGGGTATCGTTGGGGTGGAGAGGATAGGACCGTTCCACCCCCATCCCGCGAGGCCCTGCGTGTCTCGTCACTGCAGGCCCAAACCTGACTGTCCAGTGGCCTCTGGATGATGGCAGCCACCGGTCCACCAGGGGGAACAGGCAAGGCACAAAACCTATTCCCACCTGGGTTGGCCCAGCACTGGTAACCTACTGCACGGACCGGATGCATTTCTGTCAAAAGCCGCTGGGTTTCGAGATTTGTTTCAGAGTCTCTGGGATCATGGCCATTAAGGAATTCAATCAGGAACCAGAGAGGCCATGCCTCCAATTACATAGCTGAGCTGGAGGTGGTTTGTGGGTGTGTTTCCTACATACCTAACTTTTGGCCGTTTACTTTCTTGGTGAACTTTGCCCCAAGTTTTGGGGGTGTGGCCAAAGGAACAGCAGCAATTTTGGGGTATCTGGAAGTCTGAAGGCACCATCAGTCTGTTGATACACTTGCCTGGCAGGTACAGATTGACCTGCTGGCGGCACCATACCCACAGCCTTCTCCTTATTCTTGTTCTTATTTTCTTCTTCTTCTGCTTCTGCTTCTTCTGCTATTTCTGCTCATTCTTCTGCTTCTCCCGCTTCTATTTCTTTTTTTTCTCACTTCTATTTCTCCTTCTGCTACAAATTCTGTTTCTTCTGCTACTTCTGATTCATTTTGTTCTGCTACTGCTTCTCTTCAGCTTCTGCTCCTGCTGATACTTCTGCTTTGTCTCCTACTCGTCTGCTGCTTCTTTTCTTTCTTCTGATTTTGCTTCTTCATCTACTTCTTTCTCTTCTACTACTACTTCTTCTTCATCTACTTCTTTTCATTTCCTTCTTATTTATTATTCATCATCTTCTTATTCCTTCTCCTCCTCCTCCTCCTCCTCCTCCTCCTCCTCTTCTTCTTCTTCTTCTTCTTCTTCTTCTTCTTCTTCTTCTTCTTCTTCTTCTTCTTCTTCTTCTTCTTCTTCTTCTTCTTCTTCTTCTACTACTACTTCTTCTTCTTCTCCTTCTTTTTCTTCTCTTCTTCTTCTTCTTCTTCTTCTTCATCTTCTTCTTCTTCTTCTTTTCTTTGTTTTGCTTCCTGTGCTTCTATTTTTGCTTCTCCTACTCCTTCTGTTTCTTCTGCTGCTTGTGCTTCTTTTTCTTTTGCTACTGCTTCTCTTGAGATTCTGCTCCTGCTGCATCTTCTCCGCTTATTCTTCGTCTTCTGCTGATTCTTCTGTTTCCTCTTCATATATTACCTCTTCCTCCTCATCTTATTCTTATTATTATTATTTCTTCATCTTATTTTTCTTTTCTTCTTTTTCTTCTTCTTCTGATTTTTCAGCTTCTACTTTTTCTCATGCTTCTATTTAAGCTTCTGCTTCTCCTTCTGCTTCTTTTGTTTCTATTTCTGCTTCTGCTTCTACTTCTGCTTCTCCTGCTACTTCGGCTTCTTTTTCTTCTGCTACTGCTTCTCTTCAGCTTCAGCTGTTGCTGATTCTTCTGGTGCATCATCTTCTTCCTCTTATGCTGCTTCTTCTCTTTCTTCTTTTTATTTTGCTTCTTCTTTGTCTTCATCATCTTTTTCTTTCCGTTCTTGTTCTTGTCCTTCTTCTTCTTCTTCTTCTTCTTCTTCTTCTTCTTCTTCTTCTTCTTCTTCTTCTTCTTCTTCTTCTTCTTCTTCTTCGTCTTGCCTTCTTCTTGTCTTCGTTGTCTTCCTCTACTTCTCCTCCTCTTCCTCCTCCTCCTTCTTCTCCCCCTCCCTCTCCCTCACCTTCACCTTCTCCTTCTCCTTCTTCTCCCCTTCTCCTTCTCCTCTTCCTCCTCCTCCTCCTTATTCTTGTTCTTCTTATTTTATACTTCTCCTTTTGTATCTTCTGGTTCTGCCTCTTATTATGCTTCTTTTGCTTTTATCTTTGCTTCTGCTACAACTTCTCTTTTTCTGCTACTTCTGCTTCATTTTCTTCTGCTACTGGTTTTACTCAACTTTTGCTCCTGCTGATAATTCTGCTGCTTTGTCTCCTTCCTCGTCTTCTGCTTCTTCTGTTTCTTCTTCTGATTTTACCTCTTCTTCTTCTTCTTCTTCTTCTTCTTCTTCTTCTTCTTCTTCTTCTTCTTCTTCTTCTTCTTCTTCTTCTTTTTCTTCTTCTTCTTCCTCTTCCTCTTCTTCTTCTTCTTCTTTTTCCTCTTCTTCCTCTTTCTTCTTTTTCTTCTACTTCATCTTCTTAATCTGTCTTCTTTTCCTTGTCTTCTACTTTTCTTCTTCTTCTTCTTCTTCTTCTTCTTCTTCTTCTTCTTCTTCTTCTTCTTCTTCTTCTTCTCTGTCTTCTTCTTCTTCTTCTTCTTCTTCTTCTTCTTCTTCTTCTTCTTCTTCTTCTCTGTCTTCTTCTTTTTCCTCTTCTTCTTCTTCTTCTTCTTCTTCTTCTTCTTCTTCTTCTTCTTCTTCTCTGTCTTCTTCTTCTTCTTCTTCCTCTTCCTCTTCTTCTTCTTTTTCCTCTTCTTCCTCTTTCTTCTTTTTCTTCTACTTCATCTTCTTAATCTGTCTTCTTTTCCTTGTCTTCTACTTTTCTTCTTCTTCTTCTTCTTCTTCTTCTTCTTCTTCTTCTTCTTCTTCTTCTTCTTCTTCTTCTTCTTCTTTTTCTTCTTCTTCTTCTTCTTCTCTGTCTTCTTCTTCTTCTTCTCTGTCTTCTTCTTCTTCTTCTTCTTCTTCTTCTTCTTCTTCTTCTTCTTCTTCTTCTTCTTCATCTGCTTCTTCTGCTTCTTCTGCTTTTCTGCTTCTGATTCACGTTTCTAATTCTTCTACTTCTTCTGATTTTTCTGTTTCTTGTGCTTCTTCTGCTTCTATTTCTGCTTCTACTTCTGATTCTGTTTCTTCTGCTCCTTCTGCTTCTTTTTCTTTTGCTACTGCCTCATTTCAGCTTCTCCTCCTGCTTCTTCTCGTGCTGCTTTGTCTCCTTCCTCTTCTGCTTATCTCATTCTTCTTCTGATTTTGCTTCTTTTTCTTCATAATGTTCTTCGTCTTCATCTTCTTCTTGTCCTTGTTCTTTTTATTGTTCTTCTTGTTCTTCTTGTTCTTGTTCTTCTTGCTCTTGTTCTTCTTGTTCTTCTTGTTCTTCTTGTTCTTCTTCTTCTTCTTCTTCTTCTTCTTCTTCTTCTTCTTCTTCTTCTTCTTCTCTGTCGTCTTCTTCTTCTTCTTCATCTTCCTCTTCTTCTTCTTCTTCTTTTTCCTCTTCTTCCTCTTTCTTCTTTTTCTTCTACTTCATCTTCTTAATCTGTCTTCTTTTCCTTGTCTTCTACTTTTCTTCTTCTTCTTCTTCTTCTTCTTCTTCTTCTTCTTCTTCTTCTTCTCTGTCTTCTTCTTCTTCTTCTTCTCCTTCTTCTTCTTCTTCTTCTTCTTCTTCTTCTTCTTCTTCTTCTTCTTCTTCTTCTTCTTCTTCATCTGCTTCTTCTGCTTCTTCTGCTTTTCTGCTTCTGATTCACGTTTCTAATTCTTCTACTTCTTCTGATTTTTCTGTTTCTTGTGCTTCTTCTGCTTCTATTTCTGCTTCTACTTCTGATTCTGTTTCTTCTGCTCCTTCTGCTTCTTTTTCTTTTGCTACTGCCTCATTTCAGCTTCTCCTCCTGCTTCTTCTCGTGCTGCTTTGTCTCCTTCCTCTTCTGCTTATCTCATTCTTCTTCTGATTTTGCTTCTTTTTCTTCATAATGTTCTTCGTCTTCATCTTCTTCTTGTCCTTGTTCTTTTTATTGTTCTTCTTGTTCTTGTTCTTCTTGCTCTTGTTCTTCTTGTTCTTCTTGTTCTTCTTGTTCTTCTTGTTCTTCTTGTTCTTCTTCTTCTTCTTCTTCTTCTTCTTCTTCTTCTTCTTCTTCTTTTGCTGCTGCTGCTGCTGCTGCTATTTCTACTTCATGTTTCTGCTTCATCTGCTTCTATTTCAGCACGTGATTCTGCTTCTGTTTGTCCTGATACTTATGCTTATTTTTTCTTCTGCTATTGCTTCTCTTCAGTTTCTGCTTCTTCTTCTGCTTCAGCTCCTTTATCTTCTGCTGATTCTACTTTTTCTTCTTTTTATCCATCATCATAATCTTCTTCATCTTTCTTTCTCTTCCTCCTCCTCCTCCTCCTCCTCCTCCTCCTCCTCCTCCTCCTCCTCCTTCTTCTTCTTCTTCTTCTTCTTCTTCTTCTTCTTCTTCTTCTTCTTCTTCTTCTTCTTCTTCTTCTTCTTCTTCTCCATCTCCTTCTTCTCCTTCTCCTTCTCCTTCTCTTTCTCCTCCTCCTTCTCCTCCTCCTCCTCCTCCTCCTTCTTCTTCTGCTAATTTTCTGCTGTTCTGCTTCTATTTCTGCTTCTGTTACAAATTCTGTATCTTCTGTTACTTCTGCTTTATTTTCCTCTACTACTGCTTCTTTTCAGCTTTTTCTCCTGCTGATTTTTCTAATGCTTCATCTCCTCACTCGTCTGCTGCTTCTTCTCGTTCTTCTGAGTTTGCTCCTTCTTCTTCATTTTCTTTCTCCTCTTCTTCTTCTACTACTTATTTGTCTTCTCCATCTACTTCGTCTTTTCTTCTTTTGATCATCATCATCATCATCATCTTCTTCTTCTTCTTCTTCTTCTTCTTCTTCTTCTTCTTCTTCTTCTTCTTCTTCTTCTTCTTCTTCTTCCTCTTCTGTTTATGCTTCATGCTTCTGCATCTTCTGCTTATTCTCCTTCTTCTGCTTCGTCTGCTTCTTCTGTTTCTTTTGCTTCTATTTCTGCACCTGCTTCTGCTTCTGTTTCTCCTGCTACTTCTGCTTATATTTCTTATGCTATTGCTTCTCCTCAGCGTCTGCTCCTTTTTCTTTTTTTCTTCTGCTTTGGCTCCTTCGTCTTTTGTAATTCTTTTTTTCTTCTTTCATATTCTTCTTCATCTTCTTTTTCTTTTCTTCTGCTTTTTCAGCTTCTTAAGCTTCTTATTCTGCTTTTTTATCTACTGATACTGCTTCTTCTTATTCTTCTTTTTAAGCTTTTGATTCTTCTTCTGATTAAGCTTCTACTTCTTCTTCTTCTGCTGCTTCTTTTGATTCTTCTGCTTCTTCTTCTTCTACTTTGTTTCTTCTTCTGCTACTGCTTCTTTTCAGCTTCAGCTCCTGTTGATTCGTCTGCTGTTTACTTCTCTTCTGTTACTTCTTCTCTTTCTTCCTCTTATTTTGCTTCTTCCTTTTCTTTATATTTTTCATCATTTTCTTATTTTTTGTGAAATATTTTGTTTTCTAGAGCTGGTTATGAGAGCCATATGATGTCGCGGCTATTTCTTCTGCTTCTGTTTCTCCTGCTGCTTCTGCTTCTTTTTCTTCTGCTACGGCTTCTCTTCAGCTTGTGCTCCAGCTGTTTCTTCTGATGCTTCTTCTTTGTCTTCTGCTGATTCTTCTCATTGTTCTTCTTATATTTCATCATCATCATCATCGTCATTATCATCATCTTCTTCCTCTTCTTTATGCTTCTTCTTCATCTTCTTTTTCTTTTTTTCTTATTCTTTTGCTTCTGCTTTTTCAGCTTCTGCTTCTTCTCCTGATTCTGTTTCAGCTTATTCGACTTTTTCTGCTTCTTCTGCTTCTATTCCTGATTCTGCTACAAGGTCAATTTCTTATGCTACTTCT
Organism: Sorex fumeus; assembly: GCF_029834395.1. Taxonomy (NCBI): domain Eukaryota; kingdom Metazoa; phylum Chordata; class Mammalia; order Eulipotyphla; family Soricidae; genus Sorex; species Sorex fumeus. Next base: position 30,434,205 of record NW_026606115.1, read on the forward strand.
GCTTCTTTTTCCTCTGCTACTGCTTCTCTTCAGCTGCTGCTCCTGCTGAACAGTCTGCTGCTTTCTCTAATTCTATTCTCCTGGTTCTTCTCTTTCTTCTTCTGATTTTGCTTCTTCCTTTTCTTCATATTTGCAATTGACTTCTTCTTTTTTATCTTTTCTCTTTCTCTTCTTGTTCTTGTTCTTCTTCTTGTTCTCAAAATTTTTCTTCTTTTTCTTCTTCTTCTTCTTTTTCATTTTCTATTTCTTCTTTTGATCTTCTGTTTATACATCTTCTGCTTCTTCTGCTTCTTCTTTTGCTTCTTCTGCTTCTATTACTCCTTCTGCAATAACTTCTCTTTCTTCTGCTATTCCTGCTTTTTTTCTTCAGCTACTGCTTCTCTTCAGCCTCTGATTCTGCTGATTCTTCTGCTGCTTCATATCCTTCCTATTGTGCTGCTTCTTCTCTTTATCTTCTCCTTCTCCACATTCTGCTGTCTTTCTTTACCTTCTCTTTCTCCTTTTCCTCCTCCTCTTTCTCCTCCTCCTCTTTCTCCTCCTCCTTCTTCTCCTCCTCCTCCTACGACTTGTTCTTCTTCTCCTTCTTCTAAGTCTACTTCATCATCATCATCATCATCATCGTCTTCATCTTCTTTTTTGTCTTCTGCTTTTGCTTTTGCTGCTTCTGTGTATGCTTCTGACAATTGTTATGATTCTTTTGCTTATTGACCTGCTTCTTCTGCTTCTCTTTCTTCGTCAGCTACAACATCTGTTTCTTCTGATTCTTCTGCTTCAATTTCTTCTGTACTTCTACTCT